>NC_045428.1:275573606-276813606 GCF_902635505.1 Sarcophilus harrisii
AAATGTGGGGAGATAAGGATAGAAAAGGATGACAAAGGTGCAGAAAGAGACAAGAGTGGGGAAGGAGAGAAGGAAAGACAAATAGAAAAGGAGAGAGGAGAGGAGAAATAAGGAAAATAAAAAGAGTGGAGAGGAATAGAACTAAGGAGTGGCAAACAAGTAGAGGAGAAGAGAGGAGAAAAGGGAAGAAAGTATAAAAAGAGGAAAAATTAATTCAACAATTATAGTAACCACAACCACAGAATAAATATGACCTACCTGGCACATAATATGAAATATTATTATAGTATAAAATGAGTCTACTATCCTTTCATTCTGTAAAAGGGCAGAAGTGTTTTTTTTTTCTTTAAATTTAAAATACAAATGCTCAGTTCATTGAAACAACCTTGCAAGTCACCATCCAGAATTATGGATCGACCATTAACTTTGTAATTTTATTTTGTTAGTTTTTTTTTTTTTCAGACAAGCTTTCTTTATTTCTCTCAGGTAAGAAATATGAGGATTCCACTCATAGGTCTAGGCCCAATACTGGCCTAGAAACAAACAAATTTCAATCTGTTTTCTTCTTCCAATCTGAGTCCCTCCATGGACAGCCTGATGGCCTTCTCCTGGCGCTCATCCACTCAATGCCATATGATATAGTGCAAACTATTTAGCGTTAGAAAGCCTGCAGTACAATAACAATAAGAGTATGTGTGGACTTGGCTCTTTTCAACAATGTGGTGATTCAAGATGATTAGACTTGAGATGGAAAATGCCATCTGCATCTAGAGAGAGAAATATGAAGATTGAATGCAAATCAAAGCACTATATTTTCACCGTTTTCTTGCTTGTCTTTTACTTATTTTTTCTCTTGATTTTTCTAGCACAATATTTCAAAAATGGAAATATGTTTGAAAGAATTGCCCATATTTAACAATCAGATTGCTTTCTGTCTTGGGGAGGGGAAAGGTAAGGGAGGGAGATAGAAAAATTCAGAACACAAAGTTTCACAAAAATGAATGTTAAAAACTATCTTTACATGTATTTGGAAAAATAAAATACTACTGAGAAATTAAAAAAAAAAATACTGCAATACAGAAGCCCCAAACTTAAGTAAGCATCTCTTGGTGGTAGGAACTACAGGCATATTCCCCCACAATAAAATCCATAACCAAATTTCCTAGCTAAATTCAATAAGAATCCTTCAATTAAATGGATTAGTTAACCCAATTCAGAGGTCAATGGACAGTACTTGCTGGTTTTGGTACAGAAGAGATTGATTTTATGCACCAACTCTGCTCCATGATTTGGGAGAAATGCCACATACCAGCTACCTTATTGAACACATTCTTCCTAGTGATTCAGAAGGTAGAGATGGGGAAAGGAGGATGGATTTTTCTCTTCCTATATCCTCTCAGAAAATGGCTTTTGCCCACATTAATACATGTTAATTAAACAATATTGAGGAGAATATTGTACAATATGAATTTGAGCCAGTAGCATTAGATTTAACCTAATGCCTCAGAGTACCCTAGAATACTGAGAGATGTCACCAAACTCATAATCTGAGAAGTGGTCTCTCTAAGAATAAACTGAGAACCTAAGATAAGCTCCCTCAGATTCTACATAGGTATAGCATCACACTACCAGGAGTTCTAGTCCAATTAATGGTATCCCCAGAGTCTTGTTCAATAATATTCCAAGCTTCCCACCAAGACTGTATATATGTCTCAGTACACATAAAATCCCTACTATCACTCTAACCAGAAGTGATCTACTTTGTCATTCCTTACCTCCTCATTGAAGGAATGAAGATTTGGATTTTGAGTATGTATTATTTTTATTATTACTTTCATTTTCTTATTTAGTAACCAGTATGTGCAAAATTATTATTCTGGGCACTTGGATCATAAATGTGAAAAGCATCACTCTCCCTGTACTGAAAGAACTTGCAATATATTAAATAGACTCAAAACAAGTTCAAAAAGCCAATCAAACCCTGGTAAAAATTGGATAAAATGCGTAGAGGAGATCAGCTTCTGAAATATTCCTAGGAGAGATTATTCATTGCTAACTAGGGGCATTCAGAGAAGGCTTCCTGGAGGAGAAGTCACAAACAGGGAAGAAGAGATGTGAACTAACATATTTTGTCTGTGTGTGACTTGAAAAGTAGGCTATTCATACTAGGAAGGAAATACACACAATAATCACAACTGTGACTATGAATTGGATGAGCTAATCAATATGTCTTTGACCCATTTTTGAAGAGAATAAATGACATCACAGATGACTTGTTCATGAATTGGATTTCAGTGAGGCAAAGTTACACAAAGTTGTCAGTCCTGAGCTAATGAAGACCAGTCACAATACAAACGTCAAGGTGACTGGCACTGGCATGGATTGCAATGGATGATCCTGGCATCTACAATGCTTCCTCCACTTCATGGCAATTGGAACAGATTGTTCTCATGTGCCAATTCCACTAGAGGAATTCTTCACATATTCAAAGTAGACATTGCCCTAACTACCAATGGGCTTGAGAACTGCCAGTTATCCTTAATTTATCCCACCTGCCAAAATGGTTTTTATCAGGACACTGCACATGCTATAGCTTCTTGTAGACATAGGTAAGAACTGCGCGAGAGGTAGACACTGAAGACAGAATGAGCAGTCCTGGAAAGGGCTCTGCAAACCCTCACACCAGAGATGCTCATCCTTCCTGGATGTCCCATACACTCCATCTAAATCATAACAAAGTGAATAGCAGCATAATGTTTACAAGAGATACACTTGAAAAAAGGAGACACAGAGTTAAAGTGCTGGAACAATCTATAGATAATAGTCAATCTCATACAAAGCAAAAACAAAAGCAGAACTAATTAAAATAGATACAGGGAAATTATATTTCACTGAAAGGTACTATAGCCAATTTTGCCACAAGTTTCTCTTATAAAAGCCTGGTTTCTCAAATATATAGGAAAATAAGTCAAATTTATAAACATTAGAGCCATTCCTTAATTTGATAAATGATCAAAAGAAAGGAAAAAAGCAAAAAAAAAAAAAGCAAAGCTTATTGGTGAAAATCAATAAGCACTATAGTTGTTTATTATTAACTCTTGAGTTGCCACCTCACACCCATTAAAAATGACAAATGGTAGAGGGGATAAAGGAAAATAGATACACTAATAAACAATTGATGGAGTAGTGAACTGGTCCAAATACTCTGGAGAACAATTTGGAACTATGCTCAAATGGTTATATAGCTAACCATAATACCTTCTGATCCATGAATACTATTATGAGGTTTGTACACCAAAGAGATTAAAGAAAAAAAGAAAAGGATTTATATGGACAAAAATATTTAAAGCAGCTCTTTTTTTGATGACAATTGAAAATCAAGGAGATGTTCATCATTTGAGGAATAACATAAGTTGTAGCATATGATTGTGGTGGAGTATTATTGGGCTATAAGAAATGATCAAGAAAGTGATTTAAAAACATGGCAAGATCTATATGAATTGATGCAAAGTGAAGGAAGAAGAACTGGGAAATCACTGTGCATAAGAATAGCGATGTTGTAACAATGACCAACTGTGAAACACTTGACTATTCTGGTCAATACAATTATCCAAGACCATTTGAAAGATCTGATAATGAAAAAATATCTATCCCCAGAGAGAGAACTAATGAACTCTGAGTATAAACTGAAATATAATTTTCTCACTTTATTTTTGGTTGCTTTTTTTTTGCAAGATGGCAAATATGGAAATGTTTTACACAATTTTACATGTATAATGAATATCATATTGCTTATCTTCTCCTTGAGTGAGGGAAGAGTATAACAGGGAAGGAGAGAATTTGAAATTCAAAATTTTTAAAAGGATAGTAATTTTCCAGTAAATGCAAATATTTTATATAGTCTTAGAAATATGAGCTTGAGCAAAATGTCAAAAGAAATTGGGAGAATAAATATAAGCAAAGAGGAAAGTATCACTTCCTACAGATTATATGATGATCATCAACTAGATAATTCAAAATAAGCCTTCAGCCAAGTGATGGGATTGAATGATTAAAATATGTTCTCACTTGGGAAAGTTATGCACACCTGGTATCTTATGACTTAAATTAGGATGGAGTGTGAGCTTCTCAATGAACTTTACCTTTATAAAATACTTATGTAAGCAATGTTAAGAGCAGTAGAGTTTTGTGAAGCATGAAGGCTGTGAAAAACCCTCCAGCTGACAGTTGGGGCAGACCAGATACCAGGTTGTATATACTGCAAAAGTTAAGACACATGTAGGTAGAATACTCCTTGGAGAAATAAGAGCACTATGGACCCACACTTAACACCATACACCAAGATAAGAACAAAATGGGTCCATGATTTAGGCATAAAGAACAAGATTATAAATAAATTAGAGGAGAAATAAGAGCACTGAAAAAGAAGAGAGATGGGTTGATGACTTGAGAAAATAGTAGAAATGCAGGAAAAACAATTGTTTAGGATAGGGGATGCCTAAGCATACATGTAGGTGGAGAGGAAAAAACTGATGAAAAGAGAACATGGGAAATGGGACCTTTGAAGTCAGAAAGAGCTGACTTTGTCAGCTACAAATTACCTGATTTGGGATAAATCACTTAAATAATTTTAGTCTGATTCTCCCTGTAATGTTCTCTTCTCTAAAATATAATCATTCTCTGGGAGCAGATTTCTTGCAGGGCTTCTGGGAGCAGCCTTTGTTTCAGTTCAAAGTAATAATCACCTTAAGTGCAGCCAGGAGTTAAAAGTTCAATCCTTTATTGTCTCCTTCAAAATAACCTGGTTAACTTTCCTTGATTCCGAGAGCTCCTGTTGCTAGTCCTTTTGCCTTTGCCAACTTCAGCCTCCAGCTCTCTCTGAATCCTTCGTTCTGCCCAACTGAATCCTGGCTTCTCAATCTCCCAGAGTGTTTATCAATTCCAGTGACTTAGCACATTGTAAGAATCCTAACACTCCTCATGTTTAAAGTGAAGTTATTCTGCCTACCTTACAAGATTATGATGGGGCTCAGCTGAGGAAACAAGTTTAAATCTCTTTGTAACTTACAAAGTATAAATTAGAAATGTGATATATTATCAAGCATTCAATGTATATTAGCACCTACTATATGTTTAGGAGAAAACCTGAAGAACAAGTTTTATGGTTCAGAAAACGGAGTCTTCCATATTTCATTCACAGTCAAAGTGAGTTTTCTAAAGTGCAAGTCCAATCAAATAAATCTTCCTACTCAATAAATTCCAGTGACTTCCTATCACCTCCAGGATCAAATATAAAAATTCCCTGCTTGGTATTCAAAGCCCTTCATAACCTATACCCATTCTTCAACTCCATCCCCAACTCATCAGTGTTCTTATACCTTAATCTTCTCTCCACATATTCTTTGATGCAGTGACACTAGCCTCCTGGCTAGTCCATGATCAAAAACAGCCATCTCTTGGTTCTGGACATTTTCTCTGATTTTTCTCAACTTTGTAATGCTCTCTCCTCTCATTTCCTTTCAAGCACCAACTAAAACACCATTTTTAAAGATTTTCCAAAACATATGCATAGTTTCCAATATTTACCCTTACAAAACTTTTGTGTTGCAAAATTATCCCCCTTCCTTTCCCCCACAGCCTCCCATAGACAGTAAGTAATCAATATATGTTAAACATGTGCAATTCTTCTAACATATATCCACAATTATCATGCTTCACACAAAAAGAAAATCAGTGTCAAAAAGGGGAAAATAAAAAAATCCAAGTCAACAAAAAAGTGAAAATGCTATATTGTGATCCACACTCAGTTCCCACAATCCTTTCTCTGGGTACAGATGGCTCTATCACAAGCCCATTGGAACTGGCCTGAAATACCTCATTGTTGAAAAGAGCCACATCATCAGAATTGATCATCATGTAAATACTGCTGTTGCCGTATACAATGATCTGGTTCTGCTCACTTCACTCAGCATCAGTTCATGTTTCTCCAGGTCTCTCTGAAAGCATCCTGATTATTGTTTCTTATAGAACAATAATATTCCATAATATTTTATGTACCATAGCTTATTCAGATATTCCCCAATTGATGGCCAGCCACTCAGTTTCCAGTTCCTTGCAAAAAGGGTTGCTACAAACATCTTTACATATGTGAATTCTTTTCCCTTTTTTATCTTTTTTTGGAATATAGACCCAGTAGAAATAATACTGGATCAAATGGTATGCACAGTTCAATAGTTCTTTGGGCATAGTTCCATATTGCTCTCCACAATAAAACCCCATCTTTAAATAGGAAATCTTTCCCAACTATTTTTAATTCTGGTGCTTTTTTAAATTAATTTTTTAATCATCTTCATATCAGATGGACATAAGTTTGCTTATTGACTCCTTGAAGGTCTTTTGTCTCTTCTTTTTCAGTATTTAATATATTGCCTGGATTAAACAATAAATGACTAACTTGCTTAACTTACCCATGTTTTATGGCAAATGTTTTCAATATTATTTGCAGAGAAAATGCTAACTTTTTGGTTGAGGGAGAACAAGGGGAAGCTCCCTATCCCAATGGTATTAGATGCTCATGCCCCTGTGTGTTAATATGTTTATCACTTAGAAATGTACAAAAAGCTTTTTTCACAAGAACCTTCTGTTTTGGAAAGTACAGTTAGCATCATGCTCCCATCTCATTCTCCTTTTTAATACAGACCAGGAAACTAAATGCCAGTGCTTTAAAAGACGATCAGGGTTACACAGCTTTTAAATGGCTGTACCAGAAAAAATTACTGTGTCATATTCAAGATCAATGCTTTTTTCCCCCATTTTATTGTATTGAGAATGCAAAGGTGAAGAAATAACACAGTCCCCATCCCTGTCTTCAGGGAACTCAAAGTCAACATAGAAGTATGAGTATAAAAGTAGGAATCATCTTAATACAAGGAGAATAAAGTAAATGAGCAAGGTAGAGTCAGATAATATATATTAAAGCCTCTAACCAGAGATTCCTCTTTTTCTTCCCTCAGCCTTTGTTTGCCCATCCACCTATATCTTCCCCCCTTATTTCTTTAGATTTTGGAGGATGATATACCTTTCATAGCATAGATGTTGTGTTACTTATTGAACTCATTCTTGATGTAAATTTTCAGAACTATAAGTCTTCTGTTGTTCTTAAGAGATGTTTCACATTCTATTCTATTTTCTTATTCTTTATAATTTTTTTTCTTGTTCTCTCATAGCTTCATTGGTTTCCCCTCACCCAATTCTAATTTTCAAGGAATTATTTTCACCTTTGAAACTCTGTACCTCTTTTTCTTATTGGTTAACTTTTTTTCCATCATAACCTTTTCTTGAATATTTTTAATTTTTTTCTTTAGTTTTTCCTCATTGTGTCTCATTTGATTTTTGAATTTTTTGAGTTCTATAAATTCTCTCTGGACAGAGAGTCATTTCACAGCTCTCTTTGAAATTTTTTTTTGTTTTGTTTTTTTGTTTTGTTTTTATTAAAGTGTCCTCCTCTGAAGATGAATCCTTCCCTGTACCCCTAATATGTTCCAGTGGTAGGGTTCTTATTTGCCAGTTCATTTTTAATAAATTAGGTGAAGGTTGGTGCCTCAAGCTTCTCTTCAGCTCTCCCCTCTGACCAGGAACCCCAAACCAAAAGCTCCATCCTCCTGAAAATGCTCACAGCCTGCTCACAGCCAACAGTGTCCTTATCCCCTGCTTCTGCACTTACCAGGTGCTGGTTCCTTCTTGCCTGGGGTGATGTCTGGTTGAACCAACTAGCCTGATGAATTCCCACTTGAATTTTCTTCAGAACTAGCCTGGAGGTATTTGTTCTTCAGATAGGTTAATCCCAGCCCAGGGTCCTTCTTCAGATTTTGTTGGGTTGTATCAGGAGGACCCCTATTCTGCTCCAAGTCTTCTTGATTTTTCACAACTGTGTTCACCCTGAGGCACAACTTTGTTCCATTTGTGGAAGAAATTGGAAGAACTTGAAATTTACCAACCTACTCTGCCATCTTCCCAAAATCCTGCCCCAGATAGTATACTAGAAATTTTAATTGTTGGAGCAAAAACTCAAAGAAAGCATGATGCAGAATAACATTTGTTAAGTGAAAGCCATCTTAGTCTCTGAAACATGAGGAATGGCAGAGTATGGATAAATATAGAAGCAAGTTTTATTGTATGGAAGCTGTGCTCTGAGAGGTGAATTTTTATCTTGCTAAAAAAAATAGACCATTATTATCTGGTGTGAGCCCATTGAGTTCCTTGAGAGCAGGGATTATTTTGATTTACTATTTGTCATCACAACACTTAGCACAGGATTTGCTCATTGTCTCTGAATCATAGAATATATGGGAGAAAATAAAAGATAAAATATAAAGGAGCTAGGTTGGAAGGGACTTTAAAAGCCAAATTACAGGATTCATATTTTATCCTAGAGGAAATAGGAACCACTGGAGTTTATTGAGCAGAGATAGGGGACATGGACAGACCTGCCCTTTAGGAAAATCATTTTAGAAGTTGAATGAAGGTCAGAGTGGGGAAAGCTGAGGCAGACAGACTTATCAGGTTATCACAATAATCCAGATTGAAGTAATAAGGACTTGTATTAGAGAGGGAAGCATTGAAGGCAAAAACAAAACGACTTGAGAACAAATCCAACTTGAAGAGGAAGTCTGAGGGAGGAGTCAAGGAAGACCCCAAAATGAATTATTAGTGGGATGGGGTTACTAACCTAAATCTTCTCTAAAGGGCTCTTCTCACCTTCACTTGTTAGTTGCATGTCTCTTGATGCAGAATCTTCTCTCCCAGCTCTCTTTCTCAATTTACTAAAGATCTCTTAGGTGTCCAATAGAATCTTGGTTGTTTTTTTTTTTTTTACCATCTCCATCTTCCTTGACCTCTCTGTGGTCTTTGTCATAGTGAATCACCATCTTGATAGACACTACTCCCTTCTGGCTTTCTTCCTTCTATTATAACTGATACCATCTCAGTCTCCTTTTCTGTCTCTTGGTGTAGGTCTTGCCTACCAATTGGGGTGTCCCAGAGGGTGGTTCTCTAAACCCTTTTCTCTCCCTTCTTCATACTATTTCACTTGTTGGTCTCATCAGTTAAATCTCTGTGATCATCACATCTTTTGATATGGCTATAAGCTATTACAGTCTTCAGATTCACATAGTAATTGCCGATATCTCAAACTGGATTCCCATAGAAAATTGTCCCAAACTAAACTTTTTGTCACCAAACACTCTTCTTCTGAACTTTCCTATTACTAAGTCAGTCCTCCTAACTGCCCAGAAGTATAGATGTGATTCCCAACTCCTAACTCCCACCTTCTCCCATATCCACATTGGTGCCTAATCCTGTAATCTTATCTTTATAAAGTAGCTAATATATAATTTTTTTTTCTCTTGAAACCTGCTACCATCCTGGCCCAGGCCCTGATCAACTCATACAATAGGTTTACTGCTTTTATTTTAATTCATATTTCTCCTCCATGCTTCCCTCTGCTATCAAATTGGTCACCCTAAAATACAGATCTATTCATGTCTCTCTTCCATTTAATAAACTCCAAAAGTTCTCTGTAATCCTTAGGATCCATGTGAAATTCCCTAGCATTCAGTGTTGTGCCACAGTTAACTTTTAATATCCTGACCCAGTTTCTCCAATTATCCTAGTTACTCTGCCTTAGTATATAACCTTTTCCTCTTAATGTTTGATGAGATAAAGGTTTTATATCTTTAGGCTATAATCATTCCTTCTTAATGTTTGACAGGATAAAGGTCTATCCATTTTAGACATTAGAATATCAGTAACCTCTCCAGTACCTCCCTCCATTGTGTCATCTTAGGTGCCTCCCCCCATTAGGTTACCCCCATCCAGGTACCTCCTCCATTATGTCATTGATCTTGTAACCCTATAAAAATCTTGCTGTCCTGATACTCAGGGCTGGATTCTTTGAGACAATTGTCTCATTCAGCCCTGGGACCAAACATGGATCCATTGGTCCCAAATCTCTCCATTTAATAAACTATTAAATTGTTCTCTAATCTCTAACTTGCTCAGTTTCTCCAGCATTACATTTGGAGGCCCCAGCGAGATATCAGAAAATGAGCAGGATTAGAAATAAGAGACTTTCCTGTGTTTGCCTTGGACAGAGAGGCTGCGGATCTGAATTCTTGGCCTAGAGAGGCCGGTCCCCCTGGATTTTTTTTTCCAGAGCCTCTGGGAAAGAGCAGTTTCCAGCCACAACATCCTGATGTTAGACATCCCCATTTCGGCCACAGGAGAGTAAATCTGTTTGGGTACCTTTTGGAGTACCATCTGGTTATGTCTTAAGACCTGATCTGTTCTGTCTGTGCTAGCATCTGTATTCCCAGAATTATGAAACGCTGATGGGCATCATTTCTGGGAGTAGGGTCTTCTGGATGCAGGGAACCCTACCTGGGTGTCTAAGACACATCTGTGTGCCAGTTGGCACAACTCTGGGCATTCCAGAATATAAATCTGGGTGTCTTAAAAAGACACCATCTGGCTAAAAAAAAAAAAAAGGGTGAGGGGGCTCCATTTGGATTATGGGAGGAAAGACTGGAGCTGACAACTTCCCTCAGGGCTATTCTTTCCAGATAGCCCCTGGTCTGTGTTAAATGTTAAATGACTGCACAGTCTATGTGTGTTCTGTGTGATTTGTTTTAATTTTAAGAGCTCTGTTAAATTTAAGAACAATGATCAAATTTGGGAATTGGTTATTTCAATACTGAACTCCAGCTGGAGAAAACATTTGATTAGGAATTTTAGGATGATTCTAAATTTGGGAAATTAGTTTGCCTTTGCATGCCAGATTTGTTCTGAGTATTTTGGGTAGTTTTTAAATTGTGGGAAATAATGTTACTGTTGCCTGTGCTGGCTAGATTTAATCTTTAAGTAAAAGATCTTAAAAACAATAGCTTGTTAAAGAAGTTCTGTTAACTTGACTGAAAGGGGTCATGTGCCTCTAATTAGGTAAAGTATGTAGCAAAAAAGATCTGACTTCTGAAGGTTTCAACTCTGGCCAAGTTAGAATTTAGGAGAAGTCCACTGGGAATAATAGCCACATGGGGCCAAAGGGAGAGAAAGAAACTGTGCTCTTTCATTTTTTGAACTATGATAGGAAAAGCAGTTTTGTATTATTGGGAATTTAAAGCTGTATTTAGTTTGGTTCAGAGTTTGTTGCCTGTATTATAACATAAGTTATGCTTTAAATCCAGCTCTGCTGGACATGTGGGTTTTATGGAATCTTCCCCCTCTTCCCCACTGATTTCTGCCACTTTAAATGTTGGGTGGGGTTAGGGATCTTTTGTCTTTAAAGGTAAAGATTTAAACTCACCTCTCACTGCTGTTACTTCAGCTATTGGAGCATCTAGTTAGCCTGGAGTGAAGTTTGTTTCCACTCCCCCCCTCCTTTGGAGGTGGAGTGGGGGAAGGGCAGCCACATGGAATCCTCTCCTTTTTATCAAGTTGCAACTACCTGGTTCTTGGCTAAAAGCAGCAAACCGATTTGTATAAATATAAGATTATGGTAAATATCTTGTTTAGGATTTGTTATTCGAGGTAAAATTTCTTGGGTTTGTAGTTATATGTCGCTGCAATCAGAGCAATGGTCAATGAGAAATTGTTAATTATGTCCTACCTTGTTTCCAATCTGGTTATCTGTAATATCCTAAATACTTGAGCAAATAAGTATTTAGTCTGGTCATCTATTGATTACTAGATCTTGTGTCTGGAAATTCAAGTTTTTTAAAGACTTATAACTAATGAGAGGCCACATCTTGTAGCAGTCTTTGTGGACCAGTCTTCCTACCTCAGACTGTTCTAACTTTTGTTAGATTTGTTTTTATTTCTAGATTTGGTCGAAATACAGATAGACTGACTTGCTTCTGGGACCTACATCAAGCTTTGATTGTCAGCACGCCCTACACCCACCCCCTTCCCTGAACTGAGCATCTCTGCCCATTTTCAGCAGGAAACAGCTTTTGAGAACCATCGCCCCTTTTCCTGATGTAATTTGGACTGATGGGGGGTAGTGGGAAAGAGGTTGAATTGTTAGAATTTTAACTGTATTAATGTATGTTTAAGACTTGGAATGGAAACTGTTAAAACTTGTGTTAACTATTGCTGTTATGTATGTGGGATGGTTATTTTATAATTCCTTTCTGTGAGGAAAAAAAAAGGGGGGAGAAAAAGGAAATTAATGTATTTTTCTTAGGCACTTCTGCCCTACCCCCTATCTTGCTAGTTCAGATTTAATTGGAAGTCCTTTAAACAGTCCTTTTCATTTTTTACTCCTTGCTTAAGTTTACTGGACTATGATTGCTGATTATGCTTTAACTCTGAAATCCCTTATTCTGTTGGAATTGCCCTGGAAGACTCAGTTTTGGGGATTATTTTTTAGAAACAACCAGAAATCGGATACCTGTCTTGGAACTGGCAGTCTCTCTGAGCTGTTTCTCCACTCCTGTTACCACAGGTCCTTAATCAGTATTTCAGTGTACTTAAAAGGACCTTGTAGTTAATAGTAGGCCTCTAAAAGTTTGGGGTTTGCCTGCCTTGGTCTTAACTGTGCGTCATCTGCTCAGAAATCTGATCCTTTCTGCAGCTCTGTCTGTTCCTCTGGGCAGGGACAGGTGGGGCTACTCCAAGCCTCACCTTTCTCCCCTGGAGAGGGTTGCCCCTCTCAATGGGCAGCACAACTATCTTGAGCCCTGCTGCTCTGTAAGCAGAGGCCAAGTCGTTCATAAATGACCACAGACCTAAACTGTCCATAAGCTCTCCAACTGCAGAGGATCTGACATGATTGAAATAAGGAACTTTGTGTATTACTGATTAACTCTGGGGTTATCAAGGAGAGACTTGACCTTGCCATAAGTCCTTGCATTGTTCTAGCTTTATTTTGATTTTTATTTGGCCTATTTACTTCACATAGGGTTGGTCAAAATTATGGTGCTAAAACCTTCTAGAGGAAGGTAATTCAAAGATTTGAATAGTTAGAAGAGAGAGAGTGTGGAATGTTGTGCCACAGTTCCCTGTTAATGTCCTGACCCAGTTTCTCCATTGTCCTATTTAGTTATTCTGCCTCAGGTTATAACCTTTCCCTCTTAATGTTTGATGAGATAAAGGTTTTATATCTTTAGCCTATAATCATTCCTTCTTAATGTTTGACAGGATATCTATTTTAGATTAGAATATCAGTAACTTCTCCAGTACCTTCCTACATTGTGTCATCCCCTCATTAGGTTACCCCCCACCCAAATACCTCCCCCCCAATTATGTCATTGTTCTTGTTATCCTATAAAAATCTTGCTGTCCTGATACTCAGGGCTGGATTCTTTGAGATGATAGTCTCATTCAGCCCTTGGACCAACCATGGATCCATTGGTCCCAGTAAATCTCTCCATTTAATAAACTATTAAATTATTCTCTAATCTCTATCTTGCTCAGTTTCTCCAGCATTACATCAAAGCTCTTCATAACCTGGCCATCTAATTCTTTTTCAGTTTGTTTACATCTTAATTCATTACCATATACTTTGTTCTCAATGACATCTCTTTTGTTATTCCTTGTAAAGGCACTCCATCTTCTGTCATCCATTTTAACTGGCAACTTCTATCCCCCAGAATTCTCATTCTCATTCTCTTTCATATATATAATCAAATATGTTTAATACTTGTTGAAAATAGGTTGCTATGTGTAATAACCTGCATAAACAACATGCTAAAATAAATATAAATATACTTGTCGGTCTACTGTTTAAGTTCAAAGAATCCATCTTTTCAACACAATTTGACAAAATTGTGGAAAACCTGGAAAAAAGTCTTGCAGACATTAATTACTGATCAACATCTCTACATGGATATATAATCTAGACAAAATGTGACATTATAAACAAATTAGAGGAAAAGAGAAATAGTCTTCTTTTGGACCTTTGGATGAGTCAGCTTTTATGGCTAAACAAGGGATAAAAAGGACCACATAAGACAAAATGAACAGTATTGATTACACAAAATGTAAAAGTTTTGCACAAACTAAAACAATGAAGTTAAAATTACATGGGAAATGGGTAAGTAGTAAAAAATCTTTTCACTGACTTGCTATGACAGAAATATCATATCCAACAAATGACAATAATATGAGAAAAGGATTTATTCCTCATGCAATTAATGATCCAGTAGTATTAAAGGTATTTTTCAAATGAAGAAACCTAAGATATCAGAAATGATATGAAGATAACTCTAAATCACTAACAATTAGGTAAATGAAAATGAAAATAAATAAGAGGTTTCCCCTCACATTCAGATTGGTACAGATAATAAAACAGAAAAATGACAGTTATTGGAAGGACTGTAGGAAAATGGGAACACTTAATGCATTGGTGGTGAAACTATGAATTTGTCCACTTATTTTTTAAAGCAATTGGAAACTTTGTCTCTAAAGTCAGTGAGTGTAACACAGCTAGACCTTAATCCCCAAAAATATAAAAAAGGGAAATCATTCATATATACAATATATCTCTTATTTTAGTAACCAAAAGTTGGAAATTAAGGGATGCCTAACTGTTAGGTAATGGCTAAAGAAACTGTTATATGACTGAAATTCAATACTTTTATATATAAGGGAAAAAATGGAAAGTTTAGAGAAAACTGAACTGATACAGAATGAAGTGAGCAGTAGGATAATACTTTAAGATAAAATATTATAAAGAAAAATAATTTAGAAAAACTTTAGAACTTGATCAATATAATGATGAACTGTGACTAGAGCTCCAAAATAAGCATGCTACCTACCCTTGACAGAGAAGTAATAGATTCAAGATGCAGACTCAAGAATGCCATTCCTAAACAGGAATTTGCTTTACCTATGAATATTAATTTTTTATTGGGGGAGAAATGGAAGAAAATGCTTACTTGAAAAAAAATAACCAAATTAAATTTTCAAAAGGATAACATACAAAGTCAAGGAAATTGTATTCCTAGCAACAATGAATATGACTATAATTGACAACATGTAACGGCACCATTAAAAACAAGCAAAGAAGCCACATAATTAATAGCTGAAAGCTCTCTGAATTCTTACATACACTATGCATTAATACTATACTATCATTTTTAGTTTTATTAATTTCACTTTGTTTACTTACTATTTTGCAGATTTTATATTCTTCCCTCTTCTTTTTCATCCATGTTGGCAAATGGTTTCTCATTTAATGTTTTCCAAGAACCAATTTTTAGTCTTATCATTTCTATAAGGTTTTTTTAAACAACTTTATTAGTTTTCTAAGTTTTAAAATTTTTATGTCATTCAATTGATAAATGGTTAAAGGATATGAAAAGAAAATTTTCAGATAAATTTAAAACCATTTTAAGTCATATGAAAAAATGTTCTTAGTCACTATTGATTAGAGAAATGCAAATAAAGACAATTCTGTGATACTGGTGTAAATTGTGTCCCCTTTAACCTTTGGGGGAGCACTGATGTAAATTCTGTTCCCCTTTGGGGGGAAGGTTGTTTCTGACTCTTCAAACCCTGGGAGGGGCACACCTTTCCCAGACAACTCCCAGTAATCTTATTCAATTGGAAATCTCTGTCTGGGGGATAATCAACATGGTCTATTGAGTGGCTCAAACTGCTCCCCAGCTCCAGGCCACCACATGCTTGATATAACCAGGGGGTTGTTAACCCACCTTTGCTAATTCCTAATCAGGAAGGCCTGCTGGAGACGTTGGTTCTTCTCAGTGTAAATCCATCTTAGCTAGAATGCCTTTTTGGACTTAGCCCATTAATGAAAATATTTTCTTCTCAGTGTAAACCCATCTTTACAAGAGTTCTAACAGGACCTTGCCCACTGAGACAGCTGTCTTCTTAGCATACTGTTTTCTTAATGTAAATAAACCCATTTTTGTCACATACCTTGTGCCTGTATTTATTGGGGTTTGAGAATTCTTTCTCAAAACCTGTGCCAAGGGGATCCCATTGCTGTTAGGGGATCTCTTACTCTCAATTTCATACCTCATTATTTGGTGGCCCCGTATGTGATGAGGTTTAGATTTGGGGTATCCAAATGAAATTAGGGTTTCTGGTGGTCAGGGAGTTAAACGAAGTCTAGTGGCAGCACAAGCAGTTCTCTATAAAGGAATGTCAGACCCGAAAACCTAGATTGACAAAAGAGGTTTATTATGGGGATTGGAAGTAAGGTTAAAGTCTGGTTAAGGAAAATAGGTGAGGGTAGAGAAGAGGGCACTGGAAACAGTATTCCAGTGGGCAGAAGCTCTTGGGGTGCCAAACATGGTGCTGGCATGTTTGGAACCTCTGCAAAGAGAGGGTTTTAGTTTGGCTCTTTTATAATAGGGGGCTTTGGCTACAAGCTGAAGGGGGCTCGTGGGTGGAGTCCCAGGTTGGCTCCTCACTAGGTTTCAGCTAGGGCTAGACTTTGAATTGAATTCAGTGGGTTTCAGGGTGAGCCGACCCCACCCAGATAACAGAGATGAAACTGTGCTGCTTTGGGTAGAGTCTGCTCACTGAGGTAGAGTTGAAGGAGGTTTTCTCCTTTAAGGATTTTCAGAGTTTTGGGGTTTTCTCTTCATATGGAGATTCCTGAGAGTCTGGCTGAGATAAATGCCTTTTTGCTGATTGTTTATTCTATAGCTAGGACACAAATTCCCAGGAAAATTTAGGTTGTTGGGAGCTCCACACTCAGAATTCTCTGGGGATGCTCAGATTGGAATTCCTGCATTTTCCGATAAAAGTCCCCTTAATCAGGGAACGTTTTGTCATTTCTCCCTCTCTGGGGATGCCTAAGAGAAGGACAAGGAGCTACAGAATTGTGGAAATCTAAGGCTTGTGGCAAAATGGGACAATCTACCACCTCTGCCTCTGTCCATAGGCAGTCTCTTAAAAAACAGAGACAAATTCGGCTTAAAAGATCTCAAAACTAAAAAACTTAAATTAAAAAAGCACTGCAGGATACTGCTTAACTTTGCTGGGGGCAATCAAACTCCCTCCTTCCTGCTCCCCTAGGGACTCAGGATCCTTCCTCTGCACCCCTATGCAATCCTTATCAGGAGGCTTCTGAATCCCTTATTTCAGACCTTATCTCTGGCAATATCTCTTTAACTACCCCCCTCACCTCCTGAGGGGGAGATTTCCCAGACTCCACTCCTCAACCTCCATTATAAGGAGTGGGACCCTTTTTCCTTCCCCTCAGGATACTCAGGATTCAGCCACCCCCTCTATCTCTGCTCCCTCAGAGAAGCCGCAGACTCCCAGGGAGAAACAAAACACTCAGAGCAGAGGTGCCTCTTTCAATGTCAAATCTCTCCCAGACTGAAGAAAAACCAGGCCATTACTCTGAGGACCCCACCCAGCTTTTTGAGGATTCCAAGGCCAATGCCCCTCAATTTGATTTTTCCCGGGGAGATGTTAATTAATTAAACAATCTGCCCCAGATATAGAAGGGAAGCTGCAGAAGCCAGTTTTGGGCCCTCAAATTTCTCTCTCGGCTGTTAGAAACAGCTATTGGAGAGTCTTTAAAAATAGGGATCAAACTGTATAGCAGAGGAAAAAGACTGCAGACTTAAAGTGAGATATGGGGGAACAGTCCCTACTTTTGGCTGCTGATATTTCTGGTAACCATAGAGGTTTGTGCTTTAGATGTCATGGAAATTGTCTGAGGAAACTTCCAAATCCTTGCTCTGAAGGCCTACGGGGGGGGGGGGGGGGGGGACAACCCCCCCCCCCATGCCCCGCCCTCCAGCAAGAGTTTGGAGCTTGGTCAAGCTCCCCCTCGCTCCACTACAACAGCCCAACATCCCGATGTGGCCGGTTAAGACCAGTGAATTTGCCCCTCCCCCCATAGAATGGGGAATTGCAGGGGAACTTAACTGTTTGTAGACTTTTCTCCTCTGCCTTACCAGTTTGGTGACCTGTTATTTAAACACTCCTTCCTTATTATTCCCTCCTGTCCTGCTCCTTTATTGGGGCGTGATTTAATGGTAAAATCAGGGACCCAATTTTCTCTTTTCAGAGCTCCAGATGATCTTTTTGTGCTGTTCTCAAAACTCTCCCATATTCTCTATGAAATGAGAAAAAGACGATTTCTCTACTCTATCCTTAATCAGGATTGAAAATTTCTTAAGCCACAAACTATTTTATAGCTAAAGAGTTAAGAGATTTGGAGCCATTTAAACTTCAGTCTTATCTTGATCCACAGACCCTAAAGTGAGGGCCAGGCCCTGGGCCATCCCAGACTCAATGCCTATTTCTCAAAGGAACTGGACTCTGTTTCCCTAGAATGACTCTTGTGCCCTAGAGAAGAAGCCTCAAACTTTACCCTAGGACACTAGAGCATTTTAGAAGCCAAAGGGAATCAGTGGCTTGCTAGTGGGAGGTTTACTGGATATCAGGCTCTCTTGCTAGACACCCTCAACCTGATTCCCTGGGTGTGTTATACCCTAAATCCTGACACTTTGCTCTCTGACAGCACTCAGTCAGGAGACATCACTCATAATGGTGAGGAAGCTTTAGGTTCTATCTACTCCAGCCAACCTGACTTAAGGGATTTCTCTTGACAACCCAGATGGTGAATGGTTTACAGATGGGTGGAGCTTTTTTGATAATGGGGAAAAAAGGCAGGTTATTATTCTGTGGTGACCCTCAATAGCACACTGAAGGCTAAGCCACTGCCCCCTGGGGACTTCTGTCCAGAAAGCCGAACTCATTGCCCTAACCAGAGCTTTGGATCTGGGGAAGGGAATAAGAGTGAACATCTATACAGACTCCAAAATATACTTTTCATATTTTACATGCTCATGGGCTATATAGAAAGAAAGGAAACTTTTGACAGCAAAGAAATCTCCTATTAATATGCAGAAGAAATTCTACAGCTACTACAGGCTGTCCATAAATCCAGAGAGATTTCGGTCATATTTTGTAAAGGACACCAGAAAGGAGATTCATTAGTGACCTTTCTCTCACTCTCTTCTTCCTAACTCTTTCTCACTCCAAGGATGAGAATTTTGGTCCTAACATCTTCTCTCCAGCTTTTCTTGATGTCATTTGATGGCCCCTGCCAGTAGTTGAACAAGTCCTTCTTAGCCTTTTATCTAGGGATCTCCATGGGCAGTGGGGGCATTCAGGATTGTTGGGTGGGCCATCAGCCTCCTCAAGGCAGCCCACAGATGGGACCTGATGCATTTTTTGCAAAGGCTCCATTTCCAAACGTCACCATCTCCACCCTGGACATCACCCCACTTTTAATCTGTTCTGAGATGTTTCCTTCAGGTTCCAAGCAAACTTCTAACTACTCCTTCAGTCTGAAGATCATGGGATACTCTACAATTTCTGCTGCTGCCATCTTCAGATCTCACACTTCCTCCTTCCTAGCCTGTACCCCTATTGAACATAGTGACTAGTGACCCTTGTCAGCTTGAAGCAGCTACAAGACCTTCATCCTGTTGTCCCAAATGAATTCGGAGTGACTGAGGGGGAATGATGTAAAATCATGTCCTCTTTAACCTTTAGGGGGGCCCTGATGTAAATAAACTGTGACCTCTTTAGGGGAAGGGGGTTTTTGACTCTCAAACCCTAGGAGGGGCACACCTTTCCCAGACAACTCCCAGTAATCTTATTCAATTGGAAATCTCTGCCTGGGGCATAGTCAATATACATGGTCTATTGAGTGGCTCAAACTGCTCCCTAGCTTTAGGCCAAGACAGGCTTGGTATAACCAGGGGTTTGTTAACCCACCTTTGCTAATTCCTAATCAGGAAGGCCTGCTGAGAAGTTGGTTCTTCCCAGTGTAAATCCATCTTAGCTAGAATGCCCTTCTGGACTTAGCCCCCTGATGAAGATATTTTCTTCTCAGTGTAAACCCACCCATCTTTACAAGAGTTCTAACAGGACTTTACCCACTAACGCAGTTGTCTTCTTAGCATAGTGTTTTGTTAAGTGTAAATAAAGCCATTCTTTGCCACAAACCTCATGCCTGTATTTATTGGGGTTTGTGAATTCTGTCTCAAAACCTGTGTAACCGGCCAAGGGGATCCCATTGCTGTTAGGAGATCTCTTACCCTCGATTCTTGCACCTCACCTCATCAGTACCACTTCTCACATCTCAGATTGTCTGAGATGACCAGAAAAGATAATTATGTTTGAAGGGATGTGGGAAAACTGGGACACTGATGCATCATTGGTGGATTGTGAAATGATCCAATTATTCTGGAGAACAATTTGGAACTATGCCCTAAAGGGCTATAAAACTATTTACTAAATATTTACCCTTTGATCAAGCAGTGTCTCTACTAACTCTACTAAGAGATTATAGATGAGGAATGTGTAAAATGCGCATGTGCAAAAATGTTTATATAGCAGCTCTTTTTGTAGTGTCAAGGAACTGGAAATTGAGTGGATTCCCATCAGTTGGGGAATAACTAAATAAGTTATGATATATAAATGTTATGAAACATTATTGTTCTATTAAAAAAAGTGAGCAGGCTGATTTCAGAAAAGCCTGGAAAGACTTACATGAACTGATGCTTAATGAAATGAGCAGAACCAAGAGAACATTGTATATGTAGCAAGCTTATGTGATGATCAACTGTGATGGACATGGCTCTTCAACAATGAGATGGTTCAAGACAATTCCAATAGACTTGGGAAAGAAAATGCCATCTGCATCATCCAGAAAGAGAACTACGAAGACTGAATGTTGATCATAGCATTGCATGTTTACTTTGTTTGCTTGTTTTTTTCTTTCTCATGTATTTTTCCCTTTTGATCTGATTGTTCTTGTTCAGCATGAAAAATATGGAAATATGTTTAAAAGAATTGCATATACTGTCTTGGTGAAGTGGGTAGAGGGAGAAAAATTTGGAACACAAGGTTTTGCAAAGGTGAATGTTAAAAATTATCTGCATGTATTTGGAAAAATAAAATACTATTTAAAAATAAAAAATAGGAAGGAATTAATTTTCAAAAAGAAATTAAAGTCATCTATAGTCATATGAAAAATGCTCTATTGATTATAGAAATGCAAATTAAAACAACTTTGAGGTATTACCTTACACCTATCAGACTGGATAATGTGACAGAAAAGTAAAATAAATGTTAGATCTTGAAGAGGATGTAGGAAAATTGGAACATGAATACATTATTGGTGGAGTTGTCAACTGATCTAACCATTGGGTAGAGATTGGAACTATGCCCAAAGGGCTATCAAACTGCATACCCTTTGATCCATCAATATCATTGTGAATAAGTCTATATCTTCAAGAGATTAAAAAATGGAAAAGGGCTCACATGTACAAAATTACATGCAGCAGCTATCTGTGTGGTGGCAAAAAATTGGGAATTGAGGGGATACCTATCAAATGGGGAATGACTTAACAAATTGTGGTTTATGAATGTAATAAAATACTATTCTATAAGAAATGATGATGGTCAGGAGGATTTTAGAAAAATCCTGGAAAGACTTATTTGAATTGATGCTGAGCAAAGTGAGCAGAACCAAAACATTGTTCACAGTAATAATAATATCATGTGGATGATCAACTTTGATAAGATTTACTCTCCTTTGCAATACAATAATTTAAAACAATTCCAAGAGATTCATGAGGGAAATGCTGTCCACATCCAAAGAAGATCAAAACATACTATTTTCACTTTTTTTGTTAATTTTTTTCTTTCTTGTTATTTTTCCTTCTTTTATCCCTACAACATGACTAATGTGGAAATATGTTTAATATGATTGTACTTTATATATAATCTATATCAGATTGCTTGCTATGTTTGGGAGATGGATAGGGAGGAAGGGAGGGGAATAGCAATCTTGTAAAAATGAAAATAAAAAAATCTTATAAAAAGTAAATGTGTTGTGGTGGATAAAGCACTGACCCTAGTGTCAGGAGGACCTGAATTCAAATCGTCTCAGACACTTAACATTTCCTAGCTGTGTGTCCCTGAGCAAATCACTCAACCCCAATTGCCTTGCCAGATAAAACAATGTTGAGAACTAATAAAATTTTTAAAAATTATTTTATTTCATTTTAGGTTTATTTGTGGCTTTCTAATTTTTAAGATGCATATTACATTTAAAAATTATTTCCTTTTCTACTTTGTTAATATATTTTAGAGACATAATATTTCCTCTGAAAACTGCTTCAGATTCTATTCAGAAATTCTGGTATGTTGTTCAATCATTATTTTCTTTCACATAATCATTGTTTTTGTGATTTGTATTTTGACCAAATTATTACTTAGTATAGTATTATTATTTGGAGCTGTGTTTTATTTGTGCTCCCTGAATTGATTACTAATTTTATTTATTGGTATATGGTATATGAAAAGTTTACCATTTTTGTCTTCTTAAATTTATCTGAATTTTCTGTGCCCTACTGCATGATCAGTCTTTGCATAACACCCATGTGGTACTGAGAAAATTCTTTAATTATCTGTCTTTTAGATCAATTTTCTTCAACATAACTGTTAAGATTTTTCCATCGTTGAGAAATATACACAAATGCATTGGTTGCTAAAATATAAAATTGAATATAGATTCTTTTAGCAATGTAAAACATTAAATGATTAGCCAAAACCCTTTATCCACAAACATTTGAGTCTTATTCAACTGACAAACCAATATGAAATAGCGTATTTGAAGTTTTTCCCCCATCCAAACAATTCTCCACTCAGTTGACATGGTGACTTTCCTAAAGTATGGATATGAACATATTTATACACACACACACACACACACACACACACATGCACACACAGTCAACTCCAATGGCTCACTGAATATAAACTCCTCTAGCATTCATAACTCTTCATAACCTGCCATTCCACCTTTCCAGATTTTTTCAATATAATCCCCTCTATCCAAATAGCCTGCTTTGCTATTCCTCCTTTTTCTGTGCTTTTCAATTTTCCTATGTTTATAATGCTCCTCCCTTCACTTTTACCTCAATATCTCAGGCCTCCTTCAAGTCTCAGATCAAACCCAACCTTCTGCAGGAGGATTTTCATATTCCTTTGCTTCACAATCCACTTGTTAATCCTTTCCCTTTTCTAATTATATGTGGCAGTTCAGTATTGCTGTGGATAGAGCTGATGATCAAAGAGTTGGACACAACTGAACAACAATGTGGTTATAGCATATGTTAATTATAATGTTATTTCCTTTAGAATATCTCCAATAGAATATATGCTCTATCAGAGTAAGGACTATTTTGTCCTATTTTTCTGTCTAGTATTTTTGTTTTTTTGCCCCTTAAGGTTTTTCCCCCTTTGTAGCCACATTTATTATTCTATTGCATCTAAAATTATGGAACAATTATGGATCGTCAAACAAAAATGTAAGATTGTATAAAAGTTTTCATTTTAAAATGTATAAAACAATGTATAAGTGTGTGTGTGTGTGTGTGTGTGTGTGTGTTTGCTTCTATGCCATATTTATTGCAAAAACATAAGAAAAACAGACTGCTGGCAAACCCTGTGGGGGAGAAACCCACCATCCCTGTCATCACCAACACCAGCTACTGAAGCACTACCATTACTAGCTGATGCTCCAAGGTTTCCTGAGGGTGAGACAGGAGTATATCATGTGCCAGATTAGTCAGTCCACTGCCACCCCTTTTCTCTAATACCTGAAGGGAAAAGGAAAAGTAACAGGCAAGAACCCTGTGGCCAAAAGTTCTAAAGAATAGCAGTGATCTTCCCACAGTTTGTCCAATTTTAAACCCATCCCCCAATCCAACAAATGGGATGGAACGTGTATCATTCCCTCCACTACCTAGCCCAACTGTCAACCAACTGCCACCAATAGTCAGATAAGCCCAGGAGGCTCTCTGGAATCATAATGCTCTCCAGATCATCAGGCTTACAGACTTTCAATATACTATCACTTCTTATATTCAAGGAGTCAGAGCCTAAGATCTCATGTCTCAGAACCCCAAGAATAATTGTGATTTTTCTCCATTTTTGCATTTAGCCTATCCCCTACAAAATTTAAAGGGAGACATTTTGTGGAAAAGTGACACTGTCACCATCTGTCAACCAAGTCTCGCTGCTAAGGTAGAGAATATCCAGCCAAACTGAAATACCAATGTGATCTCAACAAAAAGTGAGACAGCAGACAATATATACTAGACTGCTCAAACCCACACCTCCTCCCTTCAGATCTTGGTGGGGACCAGCCCAGGCTCCTATTCTCCAAAAATCCCAAGAACAGTTATAAAGCCCTGGCTGTATTTCAGATCCAGACATCCTAAAGCTATCGTACAAGGAAACAAACCCTATCAAAATGTGAATTGCCAGTTTATCTCCCCAGATGCTACAATCTGTACCTTCTAAGTATACATAACTACTAAAAATACTAAAAATAAAGTCTGTAGGGTGATAGATAAAATGGCTGGAATGGCTCTTAAAAGGCCATTGAGACCAATGATTGCTATTTTGCAGATGAAGAACCTGAGGCACAAGATTAAGTCAATTATCTAGGGTCTGGCTTTCAATATACAAGTGAATACAGAACTTTTAATTCTTATAATGGAGTCTTAGAAATAGTCATTTATCTATTTTGCCCTCCATATAAAGAAAAGTGATTTGATTTTGCCTTGTATTGCCTCTTGGAAGAGGTAAATAGATGTAAAAGAAAAAAAATTGTGTGAGGATAAATACATCCTCTTTTCAAAATGAAGAAAAATTCACCCTCATCATAATCATCAAATTTAAAATTTTTCTAATTTCATCTAAACTATGTGAAAAAAAGGTAAAGAACCATTATCAACATATTTATCTCTTCATGCATATTTGTGCTAATGTAGCAAATTTGGGTTCCAGTTGATCTAAAAATTCAAATCTTTCTTCATCATGGTGCTCATTGCAATACCCTACAGAACCAGCTATGGAGCTTCATAGTTATATAATAGAACATAATCTTGAGCATTGGTGTTATTTTCATTCTGATTGCAGAGATGCAACTTCTTTGCTTAATTTTTAACCAGAATGTGTCCTCTAATGGATTCAATGTCTAAGATGACATTGAACCTAATTCTTCATGATTAAATCTATTACCCTATCTTTTTGTTGACTCCAAAATCCTTGGCTCTGTCAAATAGAAACATTTTATTTTCTCTAAATGATGCCAAAGAAGGGAAATTCCAATCTATTTTGCCACTGTATACTCATGATCAGAGAGTCTCTCCCTCTGACTTGCAAGTTAAACTTCCTGTGGATATTTTATTTCCTGACTAGAATATAAACAACAGGGAGGACTTTGATTTTCCATTTTTATGACTGAAATTACTACAATGATTTTCACATCAAAAATATTTAATAAATGGTTTTCATACTTTTGAAGAACCAAAAGAAATAAAAAGCATTTGGGTTAGTCTAGGAGTAACAGATTTCTATCTTGTGTCATTTTATTTATGGATCTGATATCACAGGCCACCTGTTAATGAGTCTGTCCTTTTAATTATTTAATTTATGAGCTGTACTAGGTCACTGAAAGTCTATGCAAATCTCCCATTAAAATTGTTTCTGTTTTTGGATTGGAGTAGATAATTCACAATCTGAGAATTTTTTCCATTGTTTTATTCATAGTTCAGAAAAGGATACTTGACAATGCATAGAAATCTTGTTTTTATGTGTGTTTGGTGTAGTTGGTGCTCTTAAGACTCTTCCATTGCTTTATGATTGGGATGAATTATTTTTCTAACTCTCAAGAAGTTTCTCTTTTAAATTATTTTCATCTAAAATGTTTAAAAAGATAACTTAGTAAAACAAATCTCTATTTTGTAAATAGGTTCAGTTATATTGGAAAGCTATTTTGAAAGTATGTTTAAAAGTGTTTACCATTTAATTCAGATTTACCATTACTAAGACTATTCTACAAAGAAATTAAAGAAAAATGATAAGGACAAATTTGGACAAAAATATTTTAACACCTTTTTTTGCCAGTCAAAAAAGTGGAAACCAATGAAGATCCAATTATTTGGGAATGACTGAATAAATATTGGTGTATGAATGTAGTAGCAGGTTATTGAGCCGTACAAAATTTTTAAAAAATCAGATTCAGAGAAATCTAGAGAGACATTTTTATGAATTAATGTAAATTGAAATGAGGAGATTAAGGAAAGAAATTTGTACAATAAACATTGTAAAGAAGAAAAACAACTTTGAAAAAACAAAGAACTCCTGATCAACCAGGATTTCAGAGTTCCAGTAATTATTACTCCCTTCTTAAGAGGAGTGATGAAAAAAAATGAAAAAATGGTTTACACATGGCAAATAGGAAGTTTTGTTTTGATTACTATTGCATATTTTAAGGCTTTTGTTTTCTTTAGATTTTTTTTTCCAGTTTGACATAGTAGAGGTTAGAGAAAGATGAAAGATACAGAAAATTGCCAAAAGAAAAGAAAAAGCAAAGAAATAAAGGAAAGTCATTGAAACATTTTTGTTTTGATACATTGAATAGAAGGAAATTCTGAAGGAACCATAGATAAGTAGGACGGCTTTGAAAATTAGTGTCTTGAGATTATTAAATGTTTAAAAACAACATGAAATTCCAGATAATAATTTCTCAGCTTTGTGTGCAAATCTCTTCTTCTGGTCTACTATTTATATAGAAATGTTATTTGATGTTTGCTAAATTCAAAATTAAAAAAAATTAAAAACAGAATTATAAAGTTTAAAAAATGTTTTCATCCAAAAAATAGATTTAACCAAAACAGTATTTTTAAAGCACTTTTTTCCCCCTTGATTTAAGATGTGTATGTATGTGGAGGATGGAAAATAAGTTAACATGAAATTTCCTTATCATTGATGCCTTATTGCCTAAAGATTCAAAATTAATCTTACATCACTATTTTCATAATTAGAATTGAATGAAATATTTCTTTGTGGATAGCTATGTGAATTCACCTATGTGAATAGCTGCTACATTATTTTAAAATAATTTGTCACTGTTATGTGAAAATGTACAACTGTATATGTTATACACTTATAAGCAATCATGGTATATGGTAAACACATAAATGTGTGTGTGTGTGTGTGTGTGCATGCACATGCATAATTTACTGAAAAGAATAAAAGAAAAACCAGTTTCTCCATTCCATTATTTCCTTTGTGAGTTGGGTAAAATCACTCACATTCTCTAAAACAAAGATGTATTCATGTCTTTTATTTGGGAGTTGCTTCCAGACACACTCTATGAGGACTCTATATAAGATTGTTTGATTTGTGGGTCGGAAATAGATGTGAAAAAGACTCTTTCTTCCATTAGACAAGGTCACTTGGTACATCATTCTACTGTTTCATAGATGGGTTTGATGAGGTTACCAAAAGATTAAATTCTGTTCTATTGTTTAACTTTTGGATTCATCCCATTCTCTAATTAATCTTTCTTTTCCATTGTTTCAATGGTGGATTAGACAAGGTTATTCCCTATCTCTCAAAAAGTTCTTTCTTCCAGTGGTTATTTTTTAAGTTTTAGAGTATTAACTCTACAACAAGCCTCTCAATTATACTCTTTAACTATGTTGCTTGGAAAAGTCATTAAAACACTTTTAACAAGTCTCATTTATTGGTTTATTATTAATTTGATTAATGTCCCTGACAATCTCTTAATAATTGTCTCTCTGCACTATTTCATTTGTGGTGTGAAAGACAGTAAAACTCTCAAATATCTTTCTTTTCTATTGTTTCATTACTGGATTAGAGAAGATCATTGATGAATCTTTTAACAACTCCTATCTAATGAATTCATCCCTTCTCTCTTCCCTGAAACTTCTCTCTGTTGTTGGACTACTGATGCTTCATGAAATACTATTAAAGACTCTAGCTTCTCCATTTTAATTTGTGAGTTGAATTGTGTTATTGATACTAATGTATCTTGTTTGATTTGTGGATGAGTGTAAGCCACTGACAATATCTAAAACAGTTCCTTCCATTGTTAACATCTGTGTGTCGTAGTAGGATGCTATGACATTTTCTGAATCTCATTTCCATTCTTTTGCTGAAATGGATAAACTCATTGACAAGTCATAAAACTTTTCTCTTCCACTAAATATTTTGTGGGGGGAGGGATGGGAAAAGGAGAATGAAGTCACATACATCCTCTACTATGGTTCTTTTCCACAATTTTATTTTTCAGTTTGAGTAGATGATTCTCTAGTCTTTTTTTATATTGTATGTTATAAAAGGTCCCAAAAAACCTTTTCTCTTTTAATTTGAGTTGGACAAAGTCTCTATTTCTCTTACATCATTTAATTTTTGAAACTATAACTTCCTCTGTATAGTCTTTTTGTTTCATTATGGGCATAATGGCAGCCTCTATTCTTTCATTGAAGGATTGAAGGAAGTCATAGACAATATTTTAAAATGCCTCTGCCTTCTACTATTTAATTTGTAGGCTGATGAAGTCCATGAAACATTTTATCCAGTCTCTCCATGGTTTCATTAATGGGTGAGAGGAATATATTATAATCACTAACATTCTTTTCTAGTTCACCTTTTGCAAGTTGGACCAGGTCATTTTTTAAGTCTTTTAAAAATTCTCTCTTTGTTTCATTACTAGATTATTTTAGATAATTCAGAATTACAAAAACTTCATCTTGAATTGTTATATTTGTGTGTTAGATGAAGACACTGATGGTCTCTAAAGAGTCTCTTTCTTCCATTTTTCATTTTTTGATTGGACCAAGTAACGGATATATCTCACAAGTCTCTTTCTTCTGCTGGTTTATTTGTGAATTTTATTGTTACTGAAAAGCAATAATAAACATCTGATCTATAGTTTCATTTGTGAGTTTTATAAAATAGCACATCCTCCAACAAATCTCTTCCATCATTTAATTTTTAGTTTTAACAAGGTATCTGACACTTTTTTCTGGACTATTGTTTCACTTGTTGGCCAAGTCATTATCAATCTTTTTAAAAGCTTCTGACTTTCATTGTTTCTTTTGTGTAGGACTATGTCACTGATAATTTCTAACAGTCTCTTGTTGAGATTTTTTCTATGGAGCCAGGTTATTCATTTTCTAAGGAGTTTCTGTCTTTCATTGTAATTGAGGTCACTCAGATTCTCTCTATCATGCTTTTATTTTAAAATTTATGATCATTCTCTTTTATTATAGTGATTCTCTGAATTTGTTTGCCTGTTTGTTTAGTTTTTCTCTCCTTGGGAGTGGGGGCATGGAAGTCACTGATAATTTCTTGTCAAGTTCATTAATCGTTTTGTGGGATGTAGGAGATACATGTATTCCCTAGATTTTTTTCTTTCTTTAATTAAAATCCTAGACAATTCCCTAATAACAAATTGTGTTATGTTAATTTTAATAAAAACATAATTTTGTAAAAATAGAAAATCCCTAAGTCACGCAAATAAGTGGTATATATTTACCAAGAGAACACAAATCAAATTCATCCACTGAAAACAAGTTATAATGCAAAAGCAATTGTCAAGGTCATCAAATATGAGATGAGATGTTCATATGGTTACTAGTATAATTAAGTAAATATAAAAACATAGAAGAAATTTAGAAAAATATAACTGTCGTGCTAGGTCTTGGATGCTTTCTCAGGCAACAAGTGCCTCCAATACAGCTGTACCTATTAAATTGATGATATTCAGTCCATTAATTTTGCCTAATACTTGGATCCTAAAATATATAACTTGTATTTAAGAGTAACTGTAATGTAAATCTTTATTATCCACAAAACTATTATATGCACATAAGACTTAGAGATAATAGTTCAGGATGTCAGGATATCATTGCTATGACCTTTCATCTTGCAGAGAAAGACTACAAACTACTATTTGATATTTTTAATGTGTGGTCTTTTAAGAGTTGCAATGGCTTAAAAAGTCATTACTATGTGGTCAATATGGCTCTAAATAAAATTGGTATAAACTCAAGTATATCTAGGATTAGATATGTATAATCTGTTTCCAGACTCACATTCTAAATCTTTCAACTTTGGTTGATGAAACAGATTATAAACTGTTGGCATGGCCTTTGAGAACTCATGATCATCTCATATGGAGACATAAGAATAGGACTTTTGAGGTAGATATTAAATTAGGCAGCAAAGACATAAGAAAAATCAACACCCCTTCTTAAATAAAATATGGGTATGTTAAATCTTAATTTTAAACTCAAAACCCAAATGTTTTATTTGAAATGCTACATTGAGGATATGGAATAAACCATTTCCCTGAAAAGTCAAGCACAGACAAGTCATGAGGCCAGGAGACCTCTTAGGAGACAGATGGCTCATAAAGATTCAATCAACAAAAACCCAAGTTGGGAGAACTTAGGGTGGCATTAAACATATTTATAATAATCATGATAAAGAAAAGGCATATGTGTGGAAGAATCTCAGTCATATAGCTGACATGGGAGGCACTTGGAGAGATATATCCTATTTCAGACAACTTCATAGTTTTAAACTTGGAAGAAAAATTAGATGTCACAATGAGTTATTGCTATAAAATGGGAAAATATATTGAAAACCAGAAAAAGAATAGTCCAGAAATGTTTCCTCATGACTATATTGAAGAATTCAGTCTATAGAAACAAGAAACAGAAGTTCTCTTTCAAAAATAGTTTAATGTAATTGAAGACTTGTTTTTACTATCAATATCTGAATATACTCATAGAAAAAATTTTATTTAAAAAATCATAACTTACTATAATTAGGGCTATATAACAGATATGTTTCAATATCTGTTTTATTGTACCTTTCAAGGTCTGCCAGGATGACTCCAGGAATATTTGGCAATATCTCTGAATTTCTAAAGGAATCCTCAAATCTTTTTTTTTAAGTTATTATAAAGGTGTTCTTTCTAGAAAGTCCAAGTTTGATTTGGGAGTTTATTAATATAGGACAACCCCAGGTATCTCCTCAGACTTAATTTCTTAATCATCCTTCTGATGCTATAGGTGATAATTATTCATTTTTCATGGAACTGAAAATTCTATGGAAATAATGGATCAATTCAGGTTTACAAATGGCAGGAAGTACTTTCAAAATGATCTACACTGAACATGGATAATCTCTATAAGAAGAAAACTTTAAAATGGAATGGTTTTGATTCTATAAGATATTGTTCTATCATGCTTATTTAGTTTAAAGGATAGTTGATTTAGTCACATTTTTTAGAAGTTGCTTGGAAAAGATTATTCACAAGAGACATTTTCCTGAAATATTTATATTGCAACTTTTCACACTTCACAAAATGGACTCTATTTAAGTCTTCTCTATAAATTCCAAAAAAAGTTAGTACAAGCTTCCCTTTCATGTAATCTCCTTTAGGTATACTTCTCTGCTGAGTCTTGAGTATTAGGTTCTTTCTAGAGTCCTTAGTGCTTTTTAGAGTCCTTTCCAGCACTTTTTTTCTGCTGAATTTAATTACATTTCCTGGAGTTGCACTTTTTTACATGATTAGAACTACACATTTTCTTTTTCTTCTATAGTTAAAAAAATGAAATTAAATTTATATTCTCCACATATACATACAAAGAAAAATATAATTTTTCAATAACTGTGAATGTTTTTACATACACTTTTTTCCCTTTTAAACATATCACAAGGGGCATCTAATTGGTGTAGTGGTTCGAGGACCAGCCTTGAAGTCAAAACCTGAATTCAAATGATACTTAACACTTTTTGGCCATATGATTTTGGGCAAGTCACTTAACCCCAATTGCCTCAATAAAAAATAAATAAATAAAATAAACAAATAAATTCAGCACTATATTTTCCTCAACATGTCTCTCTATTCCTTATGCAAGCACTTCTACTGCTGTTGGCCACTTACACATATATGTATGTATGTATGTGTATATATATATATATATATATATATATATATATATATATATACACACATACCACTTATTAGGAGAACACAGATAAATTCATCCACTAAAAATAAATCATAATGCAAAATCAATTGTCAAGGTCATCAAATATGATATGAGATGCTCATATGGTTACTCACATGTAATTAAGCAAATATAAAAATCTATAAGAAATATAGAAAAATACAACTATTGTACTAGGTCCTGGATGCTTTCTCAGGCAATAAGTGCTTCCAATACACTTACACCTATTAAACTGATAATATCCAACTCATTAATCTTGCCTGATACTTGAATCCTGAAGCACATAACTTGGCTTGTAGTGAGTAACACTTTTAATGATACTCTGAAATGATAGATTGAAGAGGAGATTCTGAGCTAGAATTCTGAGCTAGAGATTGCCTCACTTGGAAGTTCTTTATATCGATAAAATCACAGGTCTTGTCCCGTCCCTATTCAGATAATCACTTCTCCTATCTTTTCCTCAAACGTCAAATGTCTTCATATCCAAACTTCCATCAGCTCAAACCACCTGTGGCAACTCTGATGCAACTTCAGGATATTCGAAATGCACCAGGATGCTTTGACACTTCCATTGCAGGGAAATCAAAAAAGAGATACTCTTAACTTCATGAAGCCATGACGTTGGTGCAGGCTCTCATCATCTCATGCCTTTACTACTGTAATATCTTTCTGGTTGCAATATCTTTCCTGCCTCAAGTCACTCCCCCATCATGAGTAAAATTCAACGAAGGTAGACTGAGGCATGTTATCTCCAAGCAAAATAACACTATTTTTGCAGGACACAAATCCTGAGAATGAGGTCAGGGGCTGCTTCAGTTTCCAGCCAAGACCCTGAGCAAAAGAACAGCTCTCCTTTCATAGGTCTAGGGGAATAAAGGAAAAAACAAGCAGAACTGGATAGGTGACATTGTGGGATTAAGAGTAATATGATTGGTTATATAACTGAGGTATGGGGAACAATTTGATTAGGTAAAAAGTTGGGAATAAAGTTTAATAATTTCTCTTCTTTCCTTTTGTGACTAAGAAGTGTTCATTGTTTGACTCCACCTACAAGACAGTGGATCAGCTTTACCCACAGGTCTTAAATCTGTTGATGAGTTAGGGGGGTGACTTTCACAGCAGAATGTGGAGATGAAAATAACATGTTCTAACAGCCAGGATAGCCACTGAAGCAGGCTCTGCAAAGTATTCAGAGCTTGGTCAGACATCAGACAAATATCAAGATCATCTACCACATCTGGGAGCATTGACAGTCATCTTGACATTTGTCTTGCCATTGAATTTTGATGACTGGAAAAGAATGAAGTTGTCAACTTCACACAACTCTACCTTATTTACCCAATTCACTTGTAAGTCAAAACATCCCTCTGTGATGTCATCTATTTTGAAAATGAAGGACTAAATAGTTACCTTACTGATCAAACATACAATTCCCTTCATTACAACCTCGTCCTTCTCTATGGTTTTCTTAATTTTCATATAGAACAGCTGCACCAGCCTTCTGGTTGCTCTTGAACATGATATTCCATCAATCAGTTATGCTTTTCATGAGTCATTCCTTATATCCAGAATGCCCTCCCTCTCTCTCTCTCTCTCTCTCTCTCTTTCTTTTTCACATATACCTCCTAGTCTCCTACGTTTCTTCCAAATCTCACTTTTCTTCAGAAGGCCTTTTTAAAGTCTTCCCACTAGCAGTATCTTCCCTCTGAAATCATTTCCCATCTAGTTTGAATATATCATCTATGTACATAGCTGTTTGTGCATTGTCTTCCCCATTAAAATGTGAACTCCTTAAAGACAGGTTTCATGTTTTTGTCATTAGCACATAATGTTTCATAAATGCTTAAAATAACTGATTGATTGTTTCACACCAATATTGTTTCACACCATAGACTGAGAAAGGAGAAGGGTGATACCTTTTGTAGAAACAAAAAACAAAAAGCAAAAAAGAAAACAAAGCAAAACAAAAACAAAACTCAGTTCTGCAGTCAGAGAACAACAATAACCATCATCATCTGCTGCTAATAATCCCCAAGTCATCATGGCCAGATGTAAGCTGACTCCAAGTTTTCATATAAATGTTTAGGAACATATGCAGGGCTCAGTTACAAAATGCTGGGTATTTGTATCCTGTCATGGCTGGAGAAAAGCTAAAAAAATAAAAAATTATTGGAAAGATGACAGAGAATTGTGAATATACTGAATCAGATAAATGGTATAAACTCAGAAGTGAAGCTAAATCACTTATCTTTATAATAAAGATATGGGGTGACTATAGTGATCATTCAAAATATTATAAATATTCAGATGAGTCTTACTTATGATCACTGATAGTTTGAATTCTTTTTGAAAACTACACATTCAAATCTTTTGACCATCTTTCTATTGGAGAAAAGGTTCTCATCATGTATCTATGTCAATTTCTCCTTATGACTTGGATATTAGAATATCAGATATATTTAATGCAATGATTTTCTTCCAAATCTAAAACTACTTTTCTAATACAAGCTGCATTTATTTTTTAAAGTAAATAGAATTTAATTATATGTAATTGAATTTTATTATTTCAGTTTTATGATTACCCTTAGCTCCTGTTTGGATAAAAATTCACTCTTCAAAAAAATTATTATTACATACTACTTCAACTTTCCTGTTGTTATTGTTGTTTTGTTTTTTAATGTTGAAATTGCCACATCTGACATATATTGATTCTATTGCCCTTTGCAAGTCACTTAACTTCTTAGTATTCTTGGAGTTTACTCCAAAATGATAAATTGTTGGAAAGATGCTGACTTGCATTGGAAGAGGAAGTTTTCTTATTTGGGAGTTCCTTATACCAATAAAGTCTTGGGCATCCAAGCAGTTTCCAGTTTCTTGCCATTACAAAAAGGGCTGCCCAAACATTTTTGCACATGTGGGTCCCTTTTCTTCCTTTATGATCTCTGAAATACCGGTCCAGTAGTAACACTGCTGGATCAAAGGATGTACATAGTTTGATAGCCCTTTGGGCATAATTCCATATTGCTCTCCAGAATGGTTGAATCAACAATATATTAGTGGAATGACTCATATTCTTATAAATTTGACAAAGTTCTTTATATAGTTGAGATAGGAAATCTTTATTTAGAAAATAGTCCATAAAATTTCTCCCATTTTCTGCTTTCCTTCAAATTTTGGTTGTATTTGTTGTATTTATATAAAACGTTTTAATCTAATGTAATAAAAATTATTTTACACTTTCCACTGCCCCCTCTCTTATTCATATTTTGCCCATTCATAAGTCTGAAAGGTAAAATGTTCCATGTTCTTCAAATTTTCTTGTAATATCTGCTTTTATATCTAGGTCATGTATTAATTTCGACTTTCTTAGTAAATGTATGAAATATTGTTCTCTGCCCAATTTCTGCCAGGTTACTTTCTTTTTAACAAATGGTTTTGAGGAAAGACTGAAAACAGTGCCTACAAGAGTTTCACAAGCATTAGAAACACAATAGTATAGACTGGTTATATAAGCATCCTGAAAACATGGACATTGTAAGGATTTAGAACTTTATATTTGCTCAAGGTTAGGAGAAGCTCTTGGACTTCAGGTCTATTTTGTCCTCCTTTATTCCTAGAAACAGTAGAATAAAATCATAACATTAGTATCAGCTAGCTACAGACCATATTAAATATGGTGCTAAAATGTATTGACATATTGAATTTTAGAAAATAAATTCTAAGATACAATAGCTGAATTAGAAATTTAAAATAAATTTTAATGCATTTTGTTTAAAAAATTTTTACTCAGAAAAATATGTTTAAATAACAGAGAGTTGATCTCAGCTCTGTTGTAGATTTATTTTTCAAATGGTTAATATTCATTGTAATGTTGCACTTGGAATTGTAGTTATAAGATGGCTTAAGGTTCTGCCTAAATTAGAAAGCAAAACTTTAAAAATAGGCTTCCAAGGGAAAGTCTACTCTGTTCCTTTGTTCCTGAAAGCTGCAAACAAAAGAGAAAGGATCAACTACCAGTGTTAATGACAAATATTAAATCTGATACTGTATATACATATATGTGTATTATTTAATAAAATTTTTTTAAAAGCACATCATGAATAGTGGGTATGAGGCAGTACTAAAAAAGCCCATCAACTGCCAAAGTCTCCCTGATGCTACTAAGGAACAACTATACCTTCTCATTCTCCCTCGTCTTCAACTGTCTGTGAAGACCCTCAGTGCTCCTGTCTTAGGGGTGGTCCTCATGTTTGTTTTCTTTCAACACAGACTGGGAATAACCACAACTCCCATGATGGTCTTTGTGGCCGCCAATCCTGGGCCACAGGTTGTCAAGACTACATTCTTGCAGGTTGGGTCTATGGATTCATAAATAAGTACATTTTTCTCCCTGGAGAGCTAGGCAAATTATGTGATTTCTGAGGACTGTTATATCTTAGGAATCAAAACAAAATTCATACCATAGGTTGTTGTACCTTCTTGACCTCACAGCCTCATTTAATCATCTATTTGCCCATAGATTCAAGTTGGGCTGGTAGTGAGGGCTGAGGAAGGAGGCAGCCATTATGGAAATTGCCATTACTGAACACTATTTCCCTTTCCCCTGGGCATCATTCCAAAATTAAAGCTATATATCACAGCCTCCCATAGTTTGGCTATAGGCCTCAAAAAGCATAAATAAGAAGATCCATTGATCAAGGATTTTCTGCAGATTTGTCTCCCTATGGAGGAACTGAGGAGCTAAGGAACATGGGAGTCATTTGAACTAAAGAGCAACTGCCGTGCAATTAGATTTGTGGCTAATTTTGACTGTGCTCAATTCAAATAAACTCAATCAAAATACTGATGAATTAGTGGATATACTTTATTAACTGAATAATGATCAATTATTCCCTTTGGAGGTTTAAAGAAAGCACAAGTCAGTAGTTTTGTTGCAGGTAGAGTTGGAAAAGACAAAGAATGGACTTCCCATGCCATCTAGTCGAATCTGCTTTCATTTTAGAGATGAGCAAAGGACAGCCGATAGAAGGAAAGCTTACATACACATTTTCCTGACATTGCATGTTTACCTCCGAATAGAGAATCTGCTCACAGAATTCAACTGTTCAGCTTCAGTTTTCTTGTTAGCAATGCCTAGCAAAGACATGGTACTTTGTGACAAATCCATATTTTAATTTTCAAAATTTTAAACAAAAGAAATCAATATTGTCAAATTCACAGAATTAAAACAAGAAGATAGTTTTATCTAAAATTTGCTTTTCTTTTTAATTACATATCAAGTTAAATGTTTACTTTCAAAGCTTTTCTTTCAGTTTGTATTTTCTTCTGATCTTCTATCAGCGTTCTTTTGTAAATTTAAAAACAACCTCTTTTTTGGAAAATCTGTACTTGTGTTATAGTTTTGTGTGTGATTCTTGAGCATTTATCAGTATTGGCATGGGGTGATTGACTATAGATTGGCGTTCTTCTTCTGGAAGTCATTCTGACAGATCAACAAAGTTGTCAGAAATAAAAAAGAGAAAAAAGAAATAAAAAAAGCAAAAGAGAAAAGAAAGGTCATTGAAGCAGCTTTTTAATACAAAAAGTCTCTGATTCTAATTCATTCTTTTCCCTATTGGATAAAGATCAGAGATTTTAATAACATGGTCCAAACTGAATCTGTTTGATTTAAATGCCAAAAAAGTGGCACTGCAACAATTTAAAGAGAATTCCCTTTTCTATGTTGGTATAGTTTTATCAAAACTTTCAGCTGATCTACTGTAATGTTTTTCTAATGTACATAATGTTGTCTTGGAGAGAAGCCAGTTTCTTCTGAGAATGTATGATAGTCAAATACAGAACAGAGGAAATATTTCATAAATAAAAACTGATCTATGAGGCTCAGACCAAGAAAGACAAAAAACAAAACAAAACAAAAATAGGGATGGATTATAAAGGGTAACTTCAGAGGATCATAGACTTACAATGCGGTAGATGCTAAGCTGGAAACAGAAGAAGAGACATTCTCTAAAGAAGATATATATCAACCTCTCACTAATGATTTCCAAAAATGGAGTGATAGACTTATTTTCAGAAATCCTCTATGTCATATTACTAAAAAGATATCTTCTACTGAGAAATATCTGAGTTTAGACCTATATATGACTCTTTTGCCTTCAGGTATAATAACTGAGTTGGTTCTCTGCTTCTTGTTTTCCAACTTAGTGGGTAGTCTTCCAGCATTCCATATATAAGAAAAATAAGGAAAATAAGATTCAATAGGTCCCATAGTTAATGTTGTTTAGTATTTTAACTCCTATTGATTTCACTAAATCATTCCATTCTATTTCCAAAACTTGATTTTGCCTTGGTATTGTAATTGACTCATCCCTCTATCTGGTACCTTATATAGTAAGCATTCTTTCATTTTCTCCTTGCTAAGTCCTGCTCTCTCATGTCTATAAATACTTTGGGGAACTGAAATTCTGCCTTACATGTAGTTCACTAAAATGAGACTTGAGCTACAGACAAAATAAAATTTCCAACTGGTCAAGAAGGGTTGAAAGGAGGAAAGAAGCAAAGAAATGAAGAAGGGGAGGATAAAGGGACAGTGGAGAAAAGGATAAATGGGAATGAAAGAAGAGGGGAAAAGTACAGAGGAGAAGAGAGAAGAAAGTAAGGGAGATAAAAGGAAAGTAAATTAATAGGAAAAAAGGGAAGAAGAGAGGAGAAGAGATCAGAGAAAAGGAGAGGAAAGGAGGGAAGGAGAATACTGGAAAAGAAAAGGCAAGGGGAAGAAAGGCAAGGAAAGATGAGGGAGGAAAGAAGAGAAAAGAGAAGGAGGAGAGAGGATGCAGGTCAACTAAAATCTTGACTTGAGATTTATGCTGATGTACAAAAACAGCAATGATAACAAGCACAAAGTAAACATGCACTACCTTGCACACAAATAAATGGAATATGAACCTATCAGAAAGACTGTGGAACCCACTAGTGTTGGGAAGTAAGCCCAGAATGAGCTGTCACTGTCCATTGCTTCCCCAGTACACATTGGTCCAGGAGTGGTTACCACCAATGCCCTTTTAGAGGGAGAGAAGAATCCTCATTCAGGAATACTCATAAAAAGCAGGCGTGCTCCTGAGTGAGACATATACCAAATTCAAAAGTAAGAACAAGCTTTATACTGTTAGTTTCCTTACCCATTCCTTCAAGGTTCAGGTTGGTCAGATTTACAATCAGTTACAATCCTCCTTATCCATCCATTCTATATGTCAGAAAAGGGTGACTGTTTCATCATCTAGGATGTGTCAGTTAATATGTTTCAATTAAGTATGGATATTTGCAAAAGTTTATGCCCTGTCATTGACTCTAGTTGGCTTGGGCCACTTTGGGCCTTTAACAAGAACTTTGTTTTTAGCCAATTTCTTGACTCCCAAGGTATTTGCTTGGAGACATCTTAACAAGATATTCACCCCTCTCTTTATCCTCTTTGATAGTATCTGTGGAAACCTAACTTTTCATACTACTCCCAAAACACCTTTATGACTAAAGAAAATAAATGTCATATCCTCCTGAACATAAGAAAATGCTCATTGTCATACTATAAAAGTGTAGAAGAGAATGTTTATGGAGTTGGAAATCCTCTGTAAAGCTCAGTTCATTGGCATAAGCTTGCAAGACATTCAGAATTATTTGTAGAATGAAATTATAGAACATATTATGTGTGTGTTTTGCTGTTGTTGTTTCTTTGGGATGAGGTCTCCTATTTCATCCAGACATGATGTGTCGTGGGGATGCATCAGCCTAGTCCCAATACTGATCCAGAAATAAGGTTTAACCTATTTTGTTTTTTCCATCCTGGGTGGGCTTTCAGATTCACTTAATTGTTCTCAGACTTAGCAGTCAGCTGATCAGCTTTGATCTTCTTGAAGGTCAGAATCCCCAAACTTAAGTGATCATTCAGTCTCAGGCTTCTCTTCTAGCAGAAATTATAGGCATGAATCACCATAGTGGAGTTTATGCAAAAACTTGTGGGTAACTAAACCTGGCAAGGAAAAAATTGTCCAAGTCTTTACTTACATTAATTCAGCAGGGGATGGGTACACTTGCTAGTTTCTAGAACCAAGAAAGAGACTTCATGTACCAACTCTGTTGTATTAGAGGTAAACTTGTTTAGGCAAATGCTTTTCAGCAATTATCTTAAGTTTAAGGCCAGCGATTCAAGCAGTTAAAGGGAGAGTATATCCCCAATTCAAGGTGGTAGATATTGCTGTACTTGTTAATGAGTTAAATAGTATTAAGGAAAGCACCGAGGAAGGTGAGCTTTTGTCAACAGCATTAAATATCAGTCCTACAAGGTTCTCAACCAAATATATAATCTAAGGAGTCATAACCTTAGTGGGATTTGAGATAAACTCCTCCAGAGTCTGTATGTGCCATATCTTTAAATGTCAGGTACAGCTGCATCTCACGGGAGAGTATTAATCCAGAAAATGGCATCCCCAAAGTCTAGTTCAAGTATTAGGAAGAGGGGGCAGGTAAATAGTTCTTTTCCAGGCTTGTACTAGGAAAGTACACTCCTTCTGTGTAGCTCCACTGCACTCTCATGCTACAAACAATGCATCTTTAAGAAAAGCAAGGACAGAACAAGCTACAGTATGAGAAATAATAAATAAACAAATCTATTCTTTAACCGAATTTAAAAATCTATTAAATGGATGTGGGATGGGTTGAAGACCAGTAGCTGCCAAAGAAAACTGCCAATTGTCCCTTCTCATTTTCTCATCTTCAACTGTCTGTGAAAACCTCAGCTATTCCTGTCTTTTGGCTAAACTCATGTCTGTTTTCTCTCAACCCCAAATGGGCACAATAATAGTTCCCAATGGTCTTTGTAGCTACCAATGCTGGGCCAGAGGTTGTCAAACTGTATACTTTTATATATAGACTAGGAGCTATAGATTTCCAAAGTAAGTCCTTTTTACTCCCTGGGGATCTATGCAAATCATATGGTTACTGAGGACTGTCACATGTGAGGAATCACAACAAAATACAAACCATAGGCTATTGTACCTGCCTGACCCCATAACCTCACTTAGCTATCTGTTTGGAAATCCTCTGAAAAGTTTAGCTCATTTGCAAAATATAATTCAGAATTGTTTGTACTTTTCAATGAGGGGTTTGGAGAGAGGGAGAGAATTTGGAACTCAATTTTTAAAATGAATGTTGAAAAATATAGTTTGAGAAAAATAAAATAACTTAATATTTTTAAGAAAAAGGTTTGGAGATTGAACATTATATAATTTGTTTTGTTTTGGTTTTGCTTTTTTTTTTATTTTGCTGTTATCCTTTCTTGAGATTAGGTCTCCTATTCACTGAGAAATGAAGTGCAGTTGTGACCCCATGGGCCTAGCCTCAAAAGTGATCCACAAAAAAGTTTTAACCAGTTCTGTTTTCATCCAAGGCCAGTTCATAGCCCTTCCTTAGTCAGTAGAGTGGTCTTCTTCCCTTGGACTCACTATATTGTGAGTCCAAAACATCCAGACTTAAGTGCTTGGTGCTTAGATGCTGATCAGCTTTAGTCCCATTAAAATCCAGAAATCCCAAACTTAGTGATCATGCAAGCTCAAGCTCTTTTTGTATCTAATATCTAATACTCTTTCCATTTAGAAAGCAAATTAATAACTTTCTCTTCTTAATATGGTAAATTATATGTGAAATCAAAGCCCAACACATGCTCTAGGAAAAATCTATTGGCATTTTCAGTAAGTTCAAGGGTAAAACCATTATTATCAGTATTATTTCCTATAGTGAGAGAAATGCTAGTTAAAGCAATACGACAAGAAAAAGAAACTGAGGAAATAAAGCATAAGCAAAGTGGAAAATTATCATTTTGTAGATTATATAATTGCCAAATAAATACTAACTGAAAAAGAAATATCTTGGAGAAATTGGCTAGATAACTATGGCAAACATATATGCACTTGTATGTGCCACCATTTTACAATTATTTGATGTTCACAGTACTAGGAAGTAGGTGCTCTCATTACTTCAGTTTATAGCCAAAGAGAGATTAAGTCATTTATCCAGAGCCATCCAATACTGTCTGAGACCAGCTTTGAAAGAAGGTCTTCCCAACTTCAGAATTTGTGCTCCATCCATCCACTGCCACTTATGTCTCTATGTAACTTACATAAACCATCAGTATTTTTAAATATTATAAACAAAACTTAGTAGGAAGAACTATAAGAAATTCCATTCAAAATAACCATATCTCTAAAATATTTGGGAGTCTGTAGTTCACACTCGTGCGCTATGAATACTATTGCAACTTCTGGGATGCACAGCACCCTCATGACTCCCAGGCTCCCTTGTACTTCTACACATTCCATGACCTGCCTATTCCTGTAGTCAGGAAGGAATCACTTCTGGGAGACACTGAGCCTTCCTAGGAGCTGATGAAGCCTCCATAGGAGCCAGAAAAGTGAAAGTGCCACTTAATCTGACAAATAGTCATTAAAAATAAGCAAAGAAGAGAGTGGGGTTCCTTTCCCCTTCCCCCCATTCCCCCAATCCCCCTTTGGAAATGTCTGCCTGTAATGCCAGAGAAACTGAGCAAGACAGAGATTAGAGAACAATTCAATAGTTGATTAAATGAAGAGATTTACTGGGACCAATGGATCCATGTTGGTCCCAGGTCTGGATGAGACTATCATCTCAAAGAGTCCAGCCCCAAGTATCAGAGGGCAAGCTTTTTTAAAGGTAACAAGAACAATGACATAATGGGGGAGGTACCTGGGATGACACAATGAGGGAGGTACTGGAGAGGTTACTGATAGATTAATGACATCTAAAATGGATAAACCTTTATCCTGTCAAACATTAAGAAGGAAGGATTATAGCCTAAAGATATAAAACCTTTATCTCGATCAACCATTTAAGAGGGAATGATTATAGCCTGGGGTTTTGGGGCAGAGCAACTGAGATAGGCCTTTATCTCATCAAACATTGAGGGAAAGGGGATAACCTGAGGCAGAGTAAATAGGACAATTAGGGAAATAGGTCAGGACATCAAAAGGGAACTGTGGCACAACATTCCCCACTTTTTCTCTTGTAATTATTCAAATCTTTGAATTACTTTCCTCTAGAAGGGTCTTAGCACCATAATTTTGAGCAACCCTATGTGAAGTAAATAGACCAAATAAAAATGAAAATAAAGCTAGAACAATGCAAGGACTTATGGCAAGGTCAAGTCAAGTCTCTCCCTGATAACCCCAGAGTTAATCAGCAATACACCAAGTTCCTTATTTCAATCATGTCAGATCCTCTGCAGCTGGGGAGTATATGGACAATTCACTGTGCGTTAGGTCTGTGGTCATTTGTGCATGACTTGGTCTCTGCTTACAGAGCAGCAGGGCTCAGGCCAGTTGTGCTGCCCATTCAGAGGGGCAATGCACTCCAGGGGAGAAGGGTGAGGCTTGGAGTAGCTCCACCTGTCCCTGCCCAGAGGAACAGATAGGGCTGCAGAAAGGATCAGATTTCTGAGCAGATTATCCACAGTTAGACCAAGGCGGGCAAACCCCAAACTTTTAGAGGCCCAATATCAACTATAAGGTCCTTTTAAGTACACTGAACTACTAATTAAGAGAGACTGCCAGTTCCAAGACAGGTATCCAATTTCTGGTTGTTTCTAAAAAATAATCCCCAAAACTGAGACTGCCAGGGCAATTCCAACAGAATAAGGGATTTCAAAGTTAAAAAACAACCAGCAATGATAGTCTAGTAAATTTAAGCAAGGAGTAAAAAATGAAAAAGACTGTTTAAAGAACTTCCAATTAAATCTGAACTAGCAAGATAGAGAGGGGTAGGGCAAAAGTGCCTAAGAAGATACACCAATTTCCCATTTCTTTCTCCCTTTTTTTCTTTTGAAAAGGAATTATCAAATAACTATCCCACATGTAAATCATATACATATGCATATATAACAGACTAAAAGTCCTTCAAACATAACAGCAATAGTTACACAAGTTTAACAATTTCCATCCTAAGTCTTAAACATACATTAATACAGTTATAATTCTAACAATTCATCCATTTTCCCACTCCCCCAGATCAGTCCAAATTACATCAGGAAAAGGGGCGATGGTTCTCAAAAGCTGCTTCCTGCTGAAAATGGGCGGAGATGCTCAGTCCAAGGAGGAGGATGGGTGTAGTGTGGCGTGCTGACAATCAAAGCTTGCTAGGTCCCAGAAGCAAGTCCATATATCTGTAATTTGACCAAATCTAGAAACAAAAACAAATCTAACAAAGAAAAGTTAGAACAGTCTGAGATAGAAAGACTGGTCCACAAGGACTGCTACAAGATGTGGCCTCTCATTAGTTATAAATCTTAAAAAACCTTGAATATCCAGACACAATATCTGGTAACCAATAGATGACCAGACCAAATACTTATTTGCTTAAGTATTTAGGATATAATGATTACCAATGACCAGATTGGAAACAGCAAGGTATGACATAATTGAATTAACAATTTCTCATTGACCATTGCTCTGATGATAGAAATCAGTTACAGGAGGGGAAAAAAATGCAGTGACATATTAACTACAAACCCAAGAAATTTTACCTCCAATAACAAATCCTAAACAGATATTTATCATAACCTTATATTTATACAAATCAGTTTGCTGCTTTTAGCCAAGAACGAGGTAGCTACAACTTGATAAAAAATGTCTGGAACAGTTTAGAGGGAAGGGGGAGGATTGGATTTCATGTGGCTGCCTTTCGGGGGGGGGGGGAATGGGAAGGGGGAGGGAAGTTGAATTAAACTTCACTCCAGGCTAACTAAATCCTCCAATAGCTGAAGTAGAGCAATGGAGGGGGAGGAGGGGAGGGGGGCGGAGGAGGGGGCGAGTTTAAATCTTTACAAAAGATCTCTACCCCACCCAACATTTGAAGTAGCAGAAATCAGTGGGTGGGTGGGGGAATCCCATAAAACTAAATGTCCAGCAGAGCTGGATTTAAGGCATAATTTACAATGTTATAATATAGGTAACAAACAGCTTTAAATTCCCAATAATATAAAACTGCTTTTCCTATCTCATTTCAAATAACGAAACAGCATAGTTTCTTTCTCTCCTTCTGGCCCCATGTGGCTATTATTCCCAATGGACTCCTCCTAAGCTCCAACTTGGCCAGAGTTGAAGCTTTCAGAAAAGTCAGATCCTTTTTGCTACATATTTTACCTAATTAGAGGCACATGACCCCTTTCTGGCAAGTTAACAGAACTTCTTTAACAAGCTATTGTTCCTTTAAGATCTTATACTTAAAGATAACTAATTCTATCCTGCATAAGCAACAGTAAAATTTATTTCACAAACTTAGAATCATCTTAAAATTCCTAATCAAATGTTTTCTCCAGCTGGAGTTCAGTATTGAAATAACCAATTCCCAAGTTTGATCATTGTTCTTAAATTTAACAGACAAATAAATTACACAGAACACAGAACACAATTAGACTTTCTAGCAGCCATTTAACACAGGCGAAAAAATCACACAGAAAGACTGTCCACCACCCATTTAACATTTAACATTTAGCATAGACCAGGGGCTATCTGGAAAGAATAACCCTGAGGGAAGTTGTCTGCTCCAGTCCTTCCTTCCATAATCCAAATGGAGCTCTTTTTTTTAAGCCAGATGGTGTCTTACAAAAAGTACACCCCAATAGTGACAACTGCATCCGGTTTAACATATAATCAAGGCTAAGTCAAATGGTGTCTAAAAGACACCCAGATTTATACTCTGGAATGCCCAGAGTTGTGCCAACTGGCACACAGAACCAGATGTGTCTTAGGAGACACCCAGGTAGAGTCCCCTGCATCTAGAAGACCCTACCTACTTCCAGAATTTATGCCCATCAGCATTTCATAATTCTGGGACTCCAAATGCTAGCATACCAAACAAAACAGGTCTTAAGACATAACCAGATTGTACCCCAAAAGGTACCCAATCAGACTTATTCTCCTGTGGCCAAAATGGGGGTGTCTACTATCAGGCTGGTGTGGCTGGAAACTGTTCTCTGGAGCAGGCTCTGGAAAAAACCCAGGAGGGCCTGGCCTCTCCAGGCCAAGAATTCAGATCTGCAGCCACCCTGCCCAAGGCAGAGACCCGAAAGTCTCTTATCTCTCATTCTGCTCATTTTCTAATTATCTCGCTGGGGCCTCCAAATGTAATGCCGAGGAAACTGAGCAAGACAGAAATTCAAAATGGAGAGATATATTGGGACCAATGAATCCATGTTGGTCCCAGGACTGGACAAGGCTATCGTCTCAAAGAATCCAGCCCTGAAGTACTCGGAGGGCAAGCCTTTTATAGGATAACAAGAACAATGGGAGGGGGAGGTACCTGGATGGGGGGTAACCTAATGGGCGGAGGCCCTCAGGATGACACAATGGAGGGGGAGGTATGGAGAGGTTACTGATAGTCTAATGACATCTAAAATGGATAAACCTTTATCCTGTCAAACATTAAGAAGGAATGTCTATAACCTAAAGATATAAAACCTTTATCTCATCAACCATTTAAGAGGGAATGATTATAGCCTGGGTTTTGGGGCAGAGCAACTGAGGTAGACCCTTATCTCATCAAACATTAAGAGGGAAAGGTTTATAACCTGAGGCAGAATAACTAAATAGGACAATGGGGAAACTAGGTCAGGGCATCAAAAGGGAACTGTGGCACAACATGCCAAGACTAATACAAAAACTAGTTACTGGGACTCTACATTCTAACCTGTGGATAGGACTTGACCTTAATCTACAGTAAAGGTTTAAAAATCCCCTGCAATTCAATCAAGAGGTGACACCTCTAACCTAAAGTGGAAGTGCATCCATTCTCCCATGTATGCAAGGAGAAACTTTTCCCTTCCCTGCAGGTATTACCTAGGCCTCCAAACTGCTCTAGCCTTCTTCCCCTCACTGATCTATGCTCTTTGTCTCTGAACCTTGCCAACTCCACTGTACCATCAATAATTATAACTATAAGAGCTACTGAACTGTCTCTTCTTTCTGCTACCCAAAATACCAGGTGTGGGCTAGTGGTGGACAATTCTCCTAATGGGGGAAGTGCTGTCCAGGGTTTGGCTCAGACCCTCAGCAAGTAATGAGCATGGCGCTGTGACTCAGACTAGAAACACAAGAACTATGTGTCTCAACTAATTCTGTGCTGCAATACACAGAAACTCTTCCTATTTTATCCCACAAGTTGACCAGGACTAGAACCAAATTCCAAATTCCCACAATAGACATTTCTTCACTGCATCCAGTATCCCAACAAACAGAGACTTCTATGCCCCAGGAATTGCCTTTTTTTTTTGGCAAAATTAATAGCATCAAGATACTAGGCAGCTAGGTGGTGTAGTGGACTAGTCCTGGAATCAGGAGGACCTGAGTTCAAATGTGGCCTTACTCACTAGCAGTGTGACCCTGGTCAAGTCACTTAACCCTGATTGCCTCAAATATATATATATACACAAAGACAATGACACTCCAGTACTGAAGTGGTCCTGGAAAACCAGATGAAGCATTAGCAGAGAAAGCTTGAATGAATCACTGGAAACCTAGTTACTTCCCAAGGCAAGCAAGGAGGAGCACTGATAGGATTACAATATTCTCTGAGGCAAGGGGGGAAGGAGAACTGACAAGATCACCTCAGTCTTAAGTGATCCTTTTGTTCTTAAGGAGGTCTTTTGCTGTGGACTTCTGATTTTTTTTTTATTAAAACTTTTTATTTTCAAGACATATGCATGGATAATTTTCAACATTCACCCTTACAAAATCTTGTGTTCTAAATTTTTCCCTCCCTTCCCCACACCCCCTCTCCTAGACAGCAAGTAATCCAATATATGTTAAACATGTGCAATTCTTCTATACATATTTCCACAATTCTCTTGCTGCACAATAAAAATCAGATCAAAAAAGAAAAAAATGATAAAGAAACCAAAAAGCAAGCAAATAACAAAAAAGAATAAAGAAAAAAAAGTGCGAATGCTATGTTATGGTCCACACTCAACTCCCACAGTCCTCTCTTTGAGTGTAGATGGCTCTCTTCAATCATCTCATTGTTGAAGAGAGCCACATCCATTAGAATTGTTCATTGTAGTTTTGTTGTTGCTGTATACAATGATCTCCTGGTTCTGATCACTTAGAATCAGTTCATGTGAGTCTCTCCAGACTTCTCTGAAGTCATCCTGCTTTTCATTTCTTATAGAGCAATAATATGGGACTTTTGATTGAACCCCCTAGGTAAAGGTCTCTAGTAACCCCACCATTATCCAATTAGAAAACCAAGTTATGATGTCAAATTCCTGAGGGTATATTTCCCCTATAAAAGATCTGCTCATTCATAAGATCCTTCCTCATCTCTTTTCAAGATTAGCCCTCTTGCTAAGTTGCCACATAGCAAACTCCTTTTTAGAGCTAGCCCCACCAGCCAGGGGTATAGTTCTGTCTCATGGCACCATTCTTCTTGTTATAGCTAATTCTTTGGGGACTTAGCTAACTTTTCTGGGAATGTAGCTCGCTTTTAACATTGTTAAAAAAAAAAGTGCCCCTTGATTTGGAGGATGTCTAAGCCTACAAATTCTTTTGAAGCAACTCTCAACACCAATCCATAACTTTATACATTTGGGGTTCCATACCTATAACCTCAATATTTTGGTGGCCCTGTGGGGAGAGTTTGACTTGACTTCCTCCATTTCAAGGTAAGTCCTTTTTCTTTTCCTTCATTTTCTTTTTATTCTTCCATTGCTAGGACCAGTTGAGTCATTAGTGAGCTTCTGTGCTCTATGCTCAAGCATAATTCCTTTGACTGGGGATGCCTGGTCTTGGGAACACTTGTGATTTGGGGCATGCTTCCCTTTGGAAACATTTGTCACTTTCACCTCTCTAGGCTGATTTTTTCCTAGGGTAGACAAATTGCTATAGGAGTAGAAAATAGCAACTTTTCTCTGTGGCTTGTGGCAAAAATGGGAGGGGCAATCTCTGTTCCTAAAGATTCATCCTTATGCTGTCTCTTAAAAGATAGAGACAAATTTGGCCAAAAAATTCACAAAAAGAAGAGGCTTATTTTCTGTAATCAAGCCTGGTCCAATATAACTAGGAGGATCAAGAAAATGGCCTGTCAATGGGTCTTAAAATTATAATATTATTTTGCAGCTTGATGTGTTTTGCTACTTAGAGGACAAATGGACTGAAGTTCCATATGTCCTGGCTTTCATGACTTTATCTCAGGATGCTAATTTAAGACAACTGTGTAGAATGTTACTAGCTAAATTTGGAGGAGGAGAATTGAAAGTGGAGTCTGAAAAGGATTTCTTAAATGATTCATCTTTTCTCTGCCTTTCTGGAGCCACAAGCTCCCTGTTCCATTCCTTTGTGTGCCCTTTCCTAGGAGGCTCAGAAATGCCTCCCAAGACCATCTCCCCATTGGATTCCGGACTCTCTGTCCAACAAGATTTCCCCAATTCCCTTTCCTCAAATACTTACAACCCGAGCAAGCTTTTACAACTTCCCAAACCCTACTCCTCAGCTTCTCCCAAACAAGAAGTGGGACCTTTTTTCCTCTCTTCTCAAGACCTTGATTCAGACACCCTTCCTAAAAAACTCTGCTCATTAAAAGAAGTAGCAGACTCTTGGGGATGGAACAATCAGAGTACATATATACTCTTCTCTAATGTCAAATCTTTTCTAAATTAAGGAAAAACTTGGTTGTTACTTTGAAGACCACACCAAGTTTTACTGAGGGCTTTAAAGCTATTTCCCTTCAATTTTATCTTCCTTGGGGAGATGTTAATATCATTGTTTCCTCCTGCTACATAACAGAGGAGAAAAGGAGGATCTAGGATTTAGACCAGAAGATTGGTGATAATTTAGCAGTCCTCCCTTTCAAAATATCCCCCATTGACTATTGCTGAACCAGTTGCAGACCCAGGGTGGGATTGCCAAGAAGGAAGCAGAGATGGAGAAAAAAAATGGATTACATGGCTGGACCTGTCTCACTGGAGGTGTAAAGAAGGGAATTAAGAAGCAGGTTAATTATGAGACACTTAAGGAAGTTACTGAGGAAGCTGGAGAAAATTGTAGAGGTTCTTAAAACACACACACACACGCAAATTTGGACCCCATTTCTCCTGAAGGGGTCACTGTCCTTAGCAGCATTTTATTAGCCAGTCTACCCCAGACTTTCAAAGGAAGTACAAAAGTTAGTCATGGATCCCCAAATTCCCCAGGCCCAGTTTTTGGAAACAACTTTTGGAATCTTCAACAACAGGAACAAAGCTGCAGCAGAGGGGTAAGACTGAAATCCTAAGGCTAGGAATGGGAAAATGGCTCAGGTTTTTGACTGCCACCGTATCTAGTACCCAGAAGGGACTCACTCATGGAGGTTTATGCTTTGGATGCCACAAATAGCACCATTGGTCTCAAGACTACCCTCAGAAGAAACCTCCAGGCCCATGCCCTGTGTACAACCAGGAGGAGCACTGGAAGAGAGACTGCCCACAGGGACATTGGCCTGCCTCTTTCTATTTCTCTGCTTCCTGATCTTTTTAAGACCAGGAATGAGGGGGCCCAGGAAATGGCCAGGATCCCCCAATGATGATAGCTGAACTCTGGATAATTTTGGATGCTGCAGGTAAGTCCCATCAATTTTTTTATCGACAGCAGGAGACACTTACTTTGTTCTGCTTCATTCTGGCCCTACACATCCAACACCCCATAAAGTAGTAGAGAATGATTGGAAACATAGGAAATGTTTTGAAAAATTCCCTCTACTCCATCAGTTTGGGGACCTACTGTTTAAACACTCTTTTCTTATTCTCCCCTCTTCCAGTCCCCTTTTTGGGACAGAATCTGATGATGAAATTAGGAACCCAGTTCTCCCTTCTCAGACATCTGGGAGCACTTTTAACACTTCTGTTTAGGCCCTTCCATTTTCTACCTGAAATCTGGAAGGGAGTGGATTCCCCTGTTTGGGATCATGATATTTCATATTGGGCAACTCAACACCACTCTAGTTATAGTGCACCTCTGAATGTGTTCTCTCATAGGTGTCAGTATCTCATGAAGACTGAAGCCAGAAAGGAATTTACAATCCTTGATTTAAAAGTCTCTAAAGTATAAGATTCTGATTCCATGCCAGTCTCCTGTAATTTCTTCAATTCTCCCTGTTAAAAAAAAGCAAAATGGGAAATATCAAGTGATTCAGGACCTTAGGGCTGTTAATGAGGCTGTCGTTCATATTCACCCAGTAGTGTCTACTATTCTTACTTAGACTCCAGGGGATACACAGTGGGTTATGAACCTTACATCTTACAAGATGCCTTCTTTTGCATACCATCCCATAAAGACTCACAATTTCTTTTTGCTTTTGACTGGCTATCTTGGGGGTATCCAACCCTCCACTAGCTGACATGAGCTAGAGCTTCCAGAACAAATCCCATTTTTTGCTCAGGCTTTGGGGAAAGATTTAAAGCATCTGAAACTGACTGATAGCAGTCCAATACAGTATGTAGATAACATTCTTATCTGCAGCCCAACTCTGGAGGCTTCTCTGGCCACAGCCGTACCACTCTCATTTTTCTAGAACAGGGTTCTCAACTATCCATATCCAAGGCACATATTGCCCATCAATCTGTTAAGTATCTATATCATGAACTGACTCCCACCTCTCGTTCGCTCACTGCAAAGAGAAAACAGGCTATCTTGTCACTTCCTGAACCAACCATAAAGAAACAGTTGTGCACATTTCTAGGTGTGGCTGGATTTTATAGGATCTGGATAACCAATTCTAGTCAAGGCCCTGACACACTTTCTCTAGACTGGGGATCTGACCAGGCCAAGCTTTTGAGACTTTGAAAATTAAATTGACCTCTTACCCAATTTGGAAAAACTTTTATTCTGAATGTTAATAAATGGTGTGGTCAAGTTTTAGCAGTTTAAACTCAGTCCCCTGGCACCATAGCCTTAGAATTGGGGAAATGACTGAAAGTTAACATCTATACTGATTCCAAATATGCTTTTCATGTTTTACATGCCCACAAGGCTATATGGGAAATGCTACAATTACTACAAGATGTCCATGAACCTAGAGAGGTTTCTGTTATATTTTGTAAAGGACATCAAAAGGGGAACTCACTTCAGGCCAGAGGAAACAGGCTAGCTGAGTTAGCTGCCTGATCTGCTGCAGTCTGCCCCTCATAATGGCTCCACTACTCCCCCAGCTCCCTTGCTCTTATATACCTTCCTATAGTCCCCAAGAACAGGCACTTGATAAGAAGAAGGAATATACTCTTTCCCTCTCTGGGCAGTTTCAAAAACCCTCAAGGCCAGCTTCTAATCCCAGAAACAAACTGTTGGAAACTTCTTTTTGGCCTACACCAAGCCACTCAGGAAAGAATGCTCTCCAGACCCGTAGGAACTTTTTGTTAGGGACAATGAGCACTGCTCTCCCTTTGATATGTGACATGGAGCCTGTGTGCTAGGTCAGCTGGTAGGGGGGCCCAGGAGATAAAAAAGAGGTTTGGCCCCTGAGGCAAGAGGTTGTGTGTCTGGCAGGAGTTAAAGGGACTACTATAGGTTTCTTGAGATGGCGAGGAATGTGTCCTCTTGCTAGATCTTCTTCTGGGACACAGCATTGACAGCCTCCTGTCTGGGCCTCTACCTACACAGTTCTGAGTGGGCTGGGCATGGGCAACCCTGCAAGAGAGGCAGTATAAATAGACAACCCTGAGCAGAGCTTGCTCTCTTGGGCTCTTGCTTCCTGCTGCCCCCACTGAGAGGATGATTGAATAAAGACAGAATGGTTGCACCTCCTGGTGGGTCTGTCTCTGTGTGATCTGGGTTGAAGCCTGAAGGCAAGTGAGCTGACGTAGTCGTGGCCACCTATGAATGGACAGATAGAGTAGCTTTAAGGAGCACTACAACTGGTGACTTAACAGGGACTATGCGATTGGACCTCACCGGGTAGCAGGTCTACAGAGTGAGAAGGGAGACAGAGTGAGTGGAACGTTTGGTATGGGAAAAAACTATAGTGAGGGTTCCAGATTAAGAGGTGCTAAGGAAAGAAGTTTATAGAATAATAAAGCAAGCAGGATTGGAAATGAATTTTTTAAAATGGGAAGTAATAGGTGGTCGGATGGCTTCCTATGATAAGGAAACTCAGGGAGCCATCCAGGAATGACATCAAGTGATTGGGGGCACTTTAAGAGGTGCAAGCCACAATCCATTAAAAGTAGATAATGAAGTGCAAACAGAGAGTCATAAAACAAATGAGAGTCATAAACCGGCACTCACCTGGACTAAGTTCTCCCATAAAATAGAGTAGGTGGAAGTTAGCTGTGGGAAAGAATCAGGAAGTAAACAAAAAGATGGAGGTGGATGTGATGAAAAAGAAGAGATAGTGAGGAAGAAGTAGGAAGTGGATATAATGGAACAGGAGGAGGCAGGAATAAGATGAGGAATGAGGAAGTAAACAGAGGGATATATGACTTGGAGAAAAAAGATGGTGATAAGGCAAGGGAGAAGAAAGGGAATAGAGGAAAGGTCTCCTCTTGTCTCCAAGGCATGGCCTTCTTCCCCATTCCCCACCATCCCTGAGGAGATATGTCTCCCGTCCACTCCCTCTGTCCCCTCTTGTGGAGGCTTTGGAGATTCCCAGACAAGTTTAGGACAAATGATACAGAAAGCTGGAAGGTATGAAAGAAATGAGGATCAAAGGCAATATGATGCAGCACTATATGCAGCTGTGTCTCAGTGTGCCCAATGACCATTTAGCAAAATTCAAGCTTCTGGAAAACAGAGGTCCCCAATGACAAAGATTAAACAGGGCCCAGATGAGCCTTTCCCTGATTTTGTGGCCCGCCTATAGGCAGCTATTGAGAGGTCAGTGGGCAGAGGAGAAGCCTGCAGCCTCCTTATACAGAAATTGGCAGGGGAGAATGCTAATACTAACTGCCAGAAGGCCATGCTTACTTCAGATGGGGAGCCTGGCCTGGAAGAGATAGTAAAGAGATACATATCGGCTCCAGTGCCTTTCAAATGGATGCCCTCACAGCTGCTATATCTAAAAGGGTTGCAGGAGAAGACCTGCCCTGGCAGTTTGCAAAACAAACAGGAGATGTTCCGACCCCTGGTGGTCACAGGTCTTGGGTTCAATCAATGGGGCAGGGACATATTGGAGGCTTGTGGGGCTTCAGTTTATATACCACAGGATTTTTAATTGGGGTCTTTGGGTGTTCAGCACCACCTTTCATATCACGCCCACACCATTAACATGGAAACCTAACACCCCAATTTGGGTACCTCAATGGCCCCTCCCAGTGGAAAAAGCCCAAGTCTTATGTGAAATTTTGCAACAACAGTTGAAGGCCGGACATATAGAACCAACATCCAGTCCATGGAGTAGCCTTTTCTTTGTTATGAAGAAAAAAAAATTCAGAATGCTAGTGGACCCTAGGGCTATTAATGCTACTATGGTAGCCCTACAGCCTGACATGCCATCTCTTCATCTAGTACCCACCGGCTGGCCAGTTACAGGAATAGGCATACAAGATTGTTTCTTCTCCATCCCTCTGGGCCCAGAAGATAAAAAAAGATTTGCTTTTACCATTCCCTCCATAAACAATGCAGGGCCTGATCTGCATTACCAATGGAAAGTTCTCACCTAAGAGATGTGTTGTAGCCCTACCTTGTGTCAGACATATGTAGAGCAAGTGCTAGAAGCAATTAGGAAGGTGTGGATTCATGCCAGGATACTGCATTACATGGATGATATACTGTTATCAAGGAGCAATAGGAAAGAGATCTCTGCCCTCCTTAAGGAGACCATGAGCATTCCCGCTCAACTAGTGGTAGCTCCAGAAGAGACCCAACATAACTATCCCACCATTTACCTGGGGCTCCTCATGGGGACTTCTGCAGTTACTAATCAGATACCTACCTTACAATTAGACAAGGTGAATACTCTGAACCTATTTCAGAAACTAGTTGGACAAATTCAGTGGCTAAGGACTTGAGCCCCTATTCCTGCTTCTCTAATGCAGCCTTTATATAACATTTTGAAAAAAAAGAGTCTGATCTAAACTCCCCTCGTAAATGAACCTCCTTCATGAAGGACACAATTTATAAGATCATTGTTCTTGCTTCTAAATCTGGAATGGGGAGATGTCTGGACCCCATGTGTCCCATAAAGGTCTCTTTAATAGACAAAGTCCTTTCACAGTATTACATGAAGGTAAAAAAAAATTGGAATATGTGTACATGAAACGGCCACAGAAAGTATTACCAAACCATATTGAAATGCTGGGAGAACTTGTCCTTGAGGCAGTAAAAGGAGCTTCTCACCTAACAGGGAAAAAGACCCTTACTGTATTTACCCTTTGAACCAAGAGCTAGAGAAGTCATGATGCAAACATGTTGGCCATCAGTGCATTGTGATCAATGGGCTACACTAAGTTCCCATTCTACATGCTTATCCTTCCTTTGCTATCCCATATTCTGATACATCCCCCTTGTAAGACGATTGTTGTAAGAACCACAAGGTTTTTATGAGCGCTCAAAAGAGATTCTGGTGTTGGAGACTCCTTATGATTCCACCCAGAAAAATGAGCTTTTTGTTATTCTCCAGACCTGTAAAAGATATCCAGAACCCATTAATATATCAGTAGTTTATATGCAGTCTGGGTACTGAGAGGTATTGAGGATGCAATCTCCTACAACCTCAGAACTCTTTAATTGCTAATGTTGCTGAACTGCAGCTGACTTTACTAGGAAACATCCCATTTACATCCTGCATGTATACTCTCACCAGTGCTGTGCAGGAGGCATATTTGCAGGCAATGAGATGGTGGACCTTGCTTTACAAAGCTCCCTTCTCACGGTCACCACGCCCCCTGAACGTGTCCATGAATTTCTCCACTTACTCGCTAATTCTCTACATCACCTTTATGGCCTCACCCAGGAACAAGACCGACTGATAAGGAAGCAGTGCTGTTCAGTGTGTTCAGTTTCTCCCTCCTCCACCTAGTAAAGGAGTTAATCTCCAGGGTTTATTCCCCAATGATTTGTGGCAAATGGATGTGACACGTGAGCCGTGTGGCCATCCATATCTGTATTGACACCTTTTCTAAATGCCTTTGTACCACAGTGGCCTCCCATGAGAACACTTCTTCGGGCATTAAACATTTGTATAGTTGCTTCTCCTCTTCACGGACTCATGGAATCCAGCTAAGCAAATGACCACCTTCCTCATGTTCACCATTAAACATGTTACAGGGATTCCCTATAATCCACAGGGTCAGGTCCTACTGGAACAGGCCCATCTCACTCTGAAGGCCACCCTTATTACACAGAAAGGGGAAGGAAGTAGAACACCCTGATGGCCCACACAGGCAAATGTGGATAAGGTCTTATAGACTCACAATTTTTTGTACCTGGACAGAAATACTGGCCTCTCTCCAGGAATACTTTTTGGCCATAAAGGTGACTTAGAACAGAAAAGTAGGCCCCATGAGAACAGTGCTTCAAGCACTAGAGAACATTCAAAATGTCCTTTGGAAGGACATGGAAGGACATGGAAGGACACTGGCAAAGTCCATCCTTAGTACTTTGGACAGGGCCGGGATATTTATGTCTTTGCAGATCCTGATGGGGAAAGCTGCTGGATTCCAGAAAGAAGAAGGAAAGTTCCCCCTATTAAAACAGGGGCTGAAGAAGAAAAGGAGATGACCCAAGAAATGCCTGAAATAGAATCACAGCGAAGAGATAACTACCCTTGCCAGACCAACTTAGTGACTGGATCCAGCACACTTCCTTTCCCATCCCCTCCTATTGTATACCATGGGCTCTATGTAGCCATTTTTGTATTGTTGCTTCTTTTGCTTTTGCCTCCTTTGCTAGGATATTTTATTCATATTCTTAAAAATTCTATAGTGGTGCTTAAGGAAGAGCTTCTCATTCCTCCTCATGAGAACATTTGGTCTTATTAATAAAGAAAAGGGGGAGATGTTAGGGGCAATGAGCACTGCTCTCTCTGAGATGTACCCTGGAGCATGTACACCACTTCAGCTGCTAGGGTGGGCCCAAGAGGTGAAAAAGGAGCTTGGCCCCTGAGGCAGGAGGTTGTGGCTGGCAGGAGTTAAAGGGACTGATATAGGTTTCTTGAGATGGCAAGGGGCATGTCCTCTTGCTAGATCTCCTCCTGGGAAGCAGCACTGACTCCAGGAGCCTCCTGTCTGGGGCTCTGCCTACACAGTTCTGAGTGGGCTGGGCATGGGCAACCCTGGAAGAGAGGCAGTATAAACAGCCCTGAGCAGAGCTTGCTTCCTGCTGCCCCCACTGAGGATGACTGAATAAAGACAATGTTTGCACTTCCTGATGGGTCTGTCTCTGTGTGATCCCAGTTGGAGCCCAAAAGCAGCTGAGCTGGCTTAGTTGTGGCCACCAATGGGTGGGCAGATAGAGTAGCCTTAAGGACCGCTAAAATCACCGATTTGTGATCCACTGGTTACAAATTAGGAAAATCTCTTAGGTTTGTCAAGCCTGCCCAATTTGTATCCAAGTAAATCCTGAAGGTGATATTAAATCCCCTTCTCTTTTAAAAATGTGTTCAGAGAAAGGTTACCCTATCCAGGAAGAGTGGCAGGGATTACACATATGTCCCCATGCAAGGGTTTCAAATTTCTTCTAGTTTTTATTGATACTTTCACCAGTTGGGGAGACCTTTCCCTGTGGGACTGAGAGATCAGGAGGCATGGAGGTATTTACTGAAAGATTATACCTCGTTTTTTTGTCTGCCTAGATTCCTACAAATCAACAATGGATCAGCCTTCATTTCACAAGGAACTCAACCAGTAGAGGAAACATTTATCACTTCCTACCATGTTCACTCAATTTGGGACCCCAAGTCCTCTGGGAAAGTGGAAGGAGTTCTTAATGTGCTTAGAAACTCACTGATTTGAGTTCACACACTCCTGGGAGAGAGCATGAAGCTTGTTCATTTAGAGTCCCCTATAGATACCTTTCCTAATATCTGACTTTTGTTGATTGACTTTTGTTAGCTCCTAGACTCAATCCCACTTTTATTCATCTTTCCTGTTTTGTTTGCCCAGTTGCTCAAACTCCTTGCTAGATTTGTCCAGGATGTGTATCTCCAGATGTTGCTCAAGGTAAAGATTCATATAACCACTGGATCTGGGATCAACCAAGTTTCTGACCACCCACTAAGGATCTGTTTTAACAAAGACTTGAACCAAACTCAGCAAGAGGTAGTTTCAGAAGATATCATCTCTGTCCCATACTCCGAAAGATTTTAGGTTCAATTTGTTTGAGAGGGGTAAATGAAGCGGTCCTAGGTAGCTAGGTGACCATTAGCTGAGAAAGTCTGAATCACTGCAAACAAATGGAATACTAACTACTAGGACATCTCAGTCTTAAAGTGGATTTTTTGGTCAAGTGGATTTTTGATTACAGCCCCACCCCAGGTGGCCTCTTGATAACTCCTTTTTGGGGTTAGTCCCCTTGCTAAGGTGTAATAACTTTTTAAGGCTAGCCTACTAGTCGATGGCATATACTCCCACTTCATGGTGTCTTTCTCCTGGTTATTGAATGATTCATGTTTAGTTCAGGGATGTGCTTATATGGTTAACAATACCTTTGAGGAAAAAAGAAAAATTCATGACTGATGCTGTGTTTAGTAACACATTATATATATATAAGATTCTTCACAAGAACCTTATGTGGTAGGAAATACAAAATCTATCTTGATCAGGTCACACTGCTATTATGTAGCCTGAGCCAAGAAACAGCACTCTTTCATTTTAAGATTAATGCCTTTTCCCACACTCTACTGCCCTCAAAATGTAAAGGTGAAATCACAAAGCCCCTACCCCTGCCTTCAGGATCTAATTATAGAATGTTTGAGATACATGAATAATCTTCATTCAAGGGGAAGGTGATAAATGAGCAAGGTATATAGATAGAATCAGGCAATATAAAAATTTTCATCTAATCGGGAAGCATGATACAGAATAACATTAAATGTGATCCACCTTGTCCTCTGAAACAGAGTATGGATAAAAATACAAAAAAAGTTTTATTGTATGAAACCATATTAAGGTCAGCTTTTCCCTCACTTTGCTAGAATTTAGGCTATTGTAATGTGGTTATTATGAGCCCCTATTAGATTGTAAACTCCTTAAGAGCAAGAATTATCTTGATTTAATATTTATCACTCCAGCATTTATTTAGCACAGTACTTGCACAGTGTCTCTGTATCACAAAATATATGGGAGAAAATAAAATAGACGAACTTTAAAAGCCAAATGGACAGTTTATATTAGATCCTATAAGGAACTGAAACATTGGAGTTTATTGAGCAGAGGCAGGGGACATGGTCAGATCTGCACTTTAGGAAAATCATTTGGAAGATGAAAGAAGGGTGGATAGAGGGGAAAGTTGAGGCAGATGGACCCATTAGGCTATAGCAGTAATCCAGACATAAGGTAATAGGGTCCTACATCAGGGTGGAGGCTACATCAGAGGAGAGAAGGGGATTTTTAGATGGAAGCTTTGAAGGCAAAAAACAAGACCACTTGGTAAATACATCAAATGTGTGGAGGGAGTCATCAAAGGTGACCTTGTGTTAGGGCATAAACTGAATCCTGTTACTTTGCTAAATCATATATGATGGACTTTTTTTCTAATTCTACTTCTTGGTATTCTATCTTTTCACCTCAAACTATCTTTTCACCTCAAATTACATCTTTTTACATATATCCTTTTTAAAATAACCATTCAGCTTCCTTTTACTTGTTAGTAAAGATGGGGGAAGACAGAACTTAAGATAGTGTGATCTAATTGTGATTGTGAGGGATGTAGAAGACCCTTACCCAAAATGACTACTCAGAGATCACTCAGTAGAAGGCAGAAAAGTTGTTTATTAAAAACCTCTGGAGGATAAGCCATTCCATCAAGAGATAAGAAAGAGAAAACTTATAGTAGGAGGATGACTTAACTTTTCTGCCTTCTACTGAGTGATCTCTGAGTAGTCATTTTGGATAAGGGTCTTCTACATCCCTCACAGTTGGGGGCTTGTCTGGGATGGGGTCTTTAGGGGAAGACTATGTGAACCCCAGACAGGAACAGGCGCCTACGGAGTAGTTTTCTCCATGTTCTCTGGCTCTGGGTGAGCAGCTTCCCTCTCCTCTTAGACAACGACCGGAGGCAGGGATATGCAGTGGAACGCAGAATTGAAGATTGAAGGAAACAACTTTTCTGCCTTCTACTGAGTGATCTCTGAGTAGTCATTTTGGATAAGGGTCTTCTACATCCCTTACATGATAATTATACCCTTTTATGCTGAGTTGAAATAAAGATTTTTGTGATTTCTGCCTACTTGGTCTTTTTTTATTCTCTACCACCACACAAAACAATGCTACCAAATTTGATGTTGGAGCCAACTATCATGTATATATCTGTTTCCTCTTTCCATGTTAATTCTCCCCAGGAACATGAACCATTTCTCATGTGACATGGAATTCAACGGATTATCCTGCTCCCCAATTCGTCTCATCTCTTATCATCCATGAGTAACTTAAATCACTTTGTCCTCTTACACATGAATAGGCAAGAAAGAAATGAAGAGGAAGCTCTTGCAATTAGAACTGTTTTGCATTTTTTTTTCCAGTGAAGTGAACCAGTTTATCTACTCAACTCCATGCTCACTTAGACAAAAATTCTCCTCCGCTCTATAGCTCTTAAAAGTATCTGAATGAGCAGTTGAAGACTATAATATATGTGATGAATCACATCAACCATCTGAAAAGACAAGTCCTTCCAAGGATATCCAATGACTGAACTTGTTTGACAAGTTTATCCTAGAGAATGACCGATTAATTCCATCCAGTACAATAATAGCTCCAGTCTGTTGACCTAAAATATTATCTTACCTGTTATGCTGGAAATAAATGTGTAGAGGGCCAGAACTCTTGGAAAAGTATACTTGAAACAAGGGTACTTACAAGAAGGTGTTAACTCAATGGAATTGAGGAGATGATGGTTCTTTAATATACATATACTTAGTACTTAGTATGGTGATGTAATTGTTCTCAAGTTTACACATACATAATGTGCTGTAATGATGTAATCATACCAAGGTATTTAAGGGCTGAGAAGGACTGGAAAAGAGACATTCCATGTTTGACCTGCCTACTGTACTCCTCCATTAAGATCAAGGCTGGTCCCGGGATTCTCCAGAGAGATAGTCTGGACATTACATAAATGCTACTAAATTGGATACATATATATTTGTATCCCTGTGTTATGAATAAATAAGATTAGAAACATTTCTTTGATTACTTGCCATGCTTGTATAGATCAGAAGGACAAGACAAATACACAAAAAAGAAATCAAATTACAAATTTAAGTTAAATCATTCCTAAAATATACAAGAAAGAAGGGGCAACTAACTTCTGATTGGATAAATAGTGAAGAAGGGGAAGAGTATTGATAGGTGAGAGAGAAAAAGTTTCTGATTTCAAGGGCACTCTACCAGCAATGACAGAGAGATTCCACTCTTACCCCCATGATTGTCACAGAATAATTTCTTTTACTTTTATATAGAGGTGGATAATAGAGACATTCTTGAACTACTGGGGGATAATTTCCTCTTGCCATATAATCTGGAAATTTTCAGTCAGCTTTTGTATGAGCAGTGGATCACCTATCCTATAAATACCAGCTACAATAGATTCTGCACCAGGGACTTTGCCACACAAAAAGTAACCTAACTAGCATTATAAAACCACTTTTGTAGGAAAATGTTAGGGACTGACTTCAACCAAAGGTATACAGTCAATGACTTCAGCATTGATGACAGTCTGTTGAACCACTTAGAAATAGTTAATTAGTCACCTGTCTAGGATCATATCTTGATCAGTGTGGCTTCATCACTGAACAGTTTAGATGCACTGCAGATCTTGTGCCCATGATTAATCACCAGGACATCATAAATGCACGTTATAGAATGTTTGAGATACATGAATAATCTTCGGTTACGGTCAGCATAAAACTGAATTTCAGCTGCCTTCTGAGCCAGGAATCCTGCATAACTCCAACTTTTTACTTTTGATGGTGTGAAATACTGTCATCTTAGAGTTGCTGGTAAATCCTCTGGAGTTCTTGTTCTTCATTTAGCAGCTTCTGAATTTCCCCATCATTTTCATCCAACTAATACTGATGTTTGCAAGTGTTCTGATTCAGATGAGTAAATGTGGTGCTATACATCTCTGACAACTCATGTCTTTTCTACTCCACTATTGCCAACCTTATTTTCACTCAACTTTACCTCTAAGTTAAGTTTCCCCTTGCAGATGAGCTCTAATCTGTTGACATTAAGTCTTTGGGTAATGTTACTTTGTGGTCACTACATTTGTTGTATGTGAAGATTTAGCTTAGATGAAGAATTCAGTACCCTGTACTCCATATAACCTTTATCACTCTCACATCCTGTTTCTTCTCCCTACAATGACATAGCACATTAAATGCCAATGTTTGCTGCCAAATGTGCATCCCCAAAGTTTTATTGCAATTAGATAAACAGAAAACAGTGTTGGTTATGAGATCATGAGTTGAACAAATCTTTAGTAGTAAGTGACCATTGCTGTTGCTGCTTATGGCTCCATTCCTCCCAAGGACTCTCTGACATATGTGCCTACTCTTGCATTAAAGTAACCTGGAATTATAAGCTTTTCCTCTTTTAGCACATGTTATGATAGAGGTCTCCAGATCTTCATAAAATATGTTTTTACCTCATCAGTGTTTTATCATGATGGGAACAGATATATGCACTGATGATGGTAGTATGGCACTTTCTTGCAAGCATTGTTATGAGTCTGCTAGTCACTTCTTTTGATACACACACAATCTTATTGATTAGATTAGTTTCAGTTGAAAACTCTATGCCAACTTCATGTTGTTCCCCTTCACTCCATCTATTCCAGAAAAACATGTATCCAGTTCTAACTCTGATAAAATGGATTAACTTTCCTAACCTTGTTTCACTTAGGGCTGCTATTTGGACATAACACTTGCTGAGTTCTCTTATAACAAGAGCTGTTCATAATTTTGTGCATATTCCAGGTGCTGAAGATAAGTGGAATGATCTTTGCAGAAGTTTTAGTTCACTTTTTTGTTTTTTGAATGCAGGGTAGGATCTCCACCTGCTGTAATAAACAAGGTGAAGTAGACAATTTTAGAGCACTTTTTCTAGGTCTTTCCTCACACTAGGACATGAACAGTGCTCCTTTAAAGATATCTAGATTTAAGAAAGCAATGGAAAAAATGTAATAATTCAGATTAAATTTAAAAATGTATCAATACATTTTTTAAATCTGAGCAACAGTTGCTAAACATTTACCAGTACATCACTTGTTTGATTCCCTTTCCACCAAATTCCAGTCGAATAATGAACACATATAGCAAATACCCCCATTGATATATCTTTGCCACTAGAAAAGACAAATAATTTGAAGTATACAAAAGGTATATTCTCTGAAATCTCTAATGTAGTAAACTGTGAACAGAGTGAAATGATCAAGATGCCAGTTCCACTATGTCAACTTTTCCCTAAAGTCCTTCTCTCCCTTCAAGGGGTCTGAAGAGACCCCTTCTTCTTTCTTGAAGTTAGAAGCCAAAGATCAGAGTCTCTTTCTCTCAAGTTCTCAACACCATGCCTAATGTGGAAACAGTGGTTAAGTAATTTCTATGTATTGATGAGAGTCTTTTGTAAATAGTTTTTTTTTTTTAAACCACCAGAATTTCTCCTAGTATCCTTTCACTTACCTACTCCTAGAGAGAGATATAACAAATAATGTTTTTAAAGGAAAAGGAGAAAAATCAAGGACAAAAAATTTCAATACAAATGTGTCAAATATGTGTGATATCCCATACCATGAACTTCAACATTTACAAAGGAATAGCTTTAGGGGGGTCTTCTCATAACTTTTCTTTATAAGCATTCATGTACTATGTAATTTTGCAACATTCATTTTTGATTGTTTTGTGGTTTTACTTTTAATCTACATTATTGTTTGTATTTATATTGCTCTTTAAATATGTGTGCCTCTGTATAGACAGTTCTCACTTTAAAGAAATTTGCCAATTTCAACTTTACTTAAAGAATTCTTCTGAGAGAAATTCATATTGCACTTTCAATTTTAAAATTGTGTAGGATTTCAGAATGTACAAGTCTCAAATCAGTACAGATACTAAAGCAGCATTTAGGGGGAAAAAAAAGTTTCTAGGAAAAAAAAACTCTAGGATTTGTGTGAAAAATAATAGAAGAAGGTCACTACTTGATGGAGAAATCTTCAATGTAGATAAAAGTGGCTTATTTTACCAAAAAATTTTATCCCAAACCTACGTCTTGGTGGAAGAAAAACTATGCTAGGGCATACAGATTTGAAAAAAATTACTCTTCTGCTTTGAAGGCATGTACCACTCAGAATATCCCAAGGCACTGAAAGAAGTTAGCAAGGCAACATCATTTGTACATTATTTTGTTAACCTAAAGTCCTAGATAATCCTTAACATCTTTAAACATTGGTTTGTGCACTACTTCATTCTTGCAATGGAAAAGTTTTGTAAAGATAATAGCATTACTTTCAAGAATATCCTCATTTTGGATAATGAGATAATAATCCACTTTCATCTATATTAAAGATTTGTTCCACCAAGTAGCAACCTTCCTATCAGGATGATCTTAATGAAAATGCAAAAATGATCTATCTTCCCCCTAACATACCTCATTTTTACAATTGGTAGATCAGGAGTGATTGTGAATTCCAAGAAATATTATTTATGCATTACATTTGCCCAGAAAATTGGAACTTTGGATATAAAGATTTGATATTGAAATATTTCTGGAAGTCCACATAATTATTTTTTAAGCAATCCAGAATATTGCTAAGGCATGGGAAACTATAACAGAAACATTTATGAAGAGAGTTTATGGAGGGAAATGAGGGGAAAGAATTCTGAGAAGATGAATGAAAAGTTCAGAAAATGCTTAACCCTTCAAATTTCTTCTACAAAAAAAGCAGATCATTACCTCAGAGGGAACATAAAGCAATTTTTTTATTCAAAAGAATGAAAAAATAGAAGAGAATGTAAAATATCTCATCAGAAAAATAAGTAATCTAGAGAAAAATAGAAAAAACAATATAAGAATAGTAAGACTTCATGAAAATTACAATTTAAAAAAAGTCTATCAGAGCTGATCATCCACTTAATGTTGCTTTTGCAATGTTCTCCTGGTTTTGTTCACTTCTTTCAGTATCAGTTCAAGTCTTCCCAGCTTTTTCTGAAATCAATCTGCTCATCATTTTTTATAGCATATTATTCCATTACATTCATATAACATGTTTGTCCTTTCCCCAATTGATAGACGTCCTCTCCTTGCCACCAGAAAAAAAGCTGCTATAAATACTTTTTGTACATGTAGATCTTTCCCCCTTTTTTAATGATTTCTTTGGGATACAGACCTACTAATGGTATTGCTAAATCAAAGGCTAGTATGCACAGTTTGACTTCCCTTGGGCATAGTTCCAAATTGCTCTTCAGAATGGTTGGGTCAGTTGACAACTCCATCAACAATGCATTAGTACCTCAATTTTCTCACATCTTCTTCAACATTTATCATTTCCCTTTTGTGTTTTATTACCCCATTTGATAGGTATGAGATGGTATCTCAAAGTAGTTCTAGTTTGCATTTTTCCAATCAATATTGATTTAGAGCATTTAAAAAATTTAAATGACAATAATAGTTTTAATTTCTTCATCTGAAAACTAATTGTTTATATAATTTGACTATCAGTATTTATAATAGTTTTTTTTGTTTTTTTGAAAAGAAGTTGCTGCAAATAGCAGTATAATTGCTGATCTGCATCATTTTCTCATATGGAGTGCCTTTCACTAATAAAATTACAGACCAGTCAAAAGCCAGAACATAATTATCTAGATGCCCCAAAGCAGAAACATGCAAATTATTATCATTACTAGCCTTCTAGTTGGTTGTCTTGTCTGAAGTCTCTCTCTACTCCCATCTGTCTTCTAGTCTCCTCTCCAAGGAGGCTGACAAGGAGAAGTGAGTTTAGAAGAATTGAGAATGAGCATGAACACTTAGAAGAAAGTAGATTGCATCCAGAAAAAAAGAGTGATCAGTTATGTCAAAGGATGTAGAAAATTCAAGAAGGATGAATATTAAGAGACAACTATTAGATTTTTCAATTAAGAGTGTAATGGGCTGAGGCTTGAGTTGATGCACTGAGGTCCCAAGCACGTGAGGCTAAATAGTAATTGGACTATACTCTATTAATATACATGCTTGGATAAAGAATGGCCCCCGCCCACTCTCTGTGCAAGTCCTGATGTGTTGTATAGGAAATGACGATTTTGGTGGGTGGAGGCAGAGGGAAACAGGAAGAGAAGCTGGGAGATATTGGGCCTGGGCTCCATGCTTGTAGCTGCTGGTCGTGTGGCTGTTGGTCTAGCTAGCTTCTTGACTCAGCTTGACATTGCTATCACCGATTCTCTTCCACCTCTGATCCTTCTTCACTGAGAATAAAGACTGACGATTTTCCCCTAACCTGAATTCCTGACTCCGGCTGATTTTAAAATACGTGGTCTTCACAAAGAGATCATTGGTAACTTTGGAGAGACTAGTTTCAGTTGAATGATGATATTAGAAGCCAGACTGTAGAATTTAAAAGCACATGAGAGAAAAGGAAATAAAGGAAAAAATTGTAGAAGGACTAGTCAAGGAATTTAGCCAAGAAAGAAAGGGGAAAAATATGATAGCCAGGAAGGATGGTAAAAATCAATGAGGATTTTTACAAAAATGGAACTGGAAGATTGTAAACATACAATATACATATATATGTGTATAAACATACTCAGTTTAGAGTATATGACCTTAATTTGTCAGGAATACTGTCAATGCCCTTTCCTGACTTTCTCTAACTTCTTTCAGCAGCATCCGAATAGAAGCAAAGGTGATAGATAGTAGGAGTCACTGAAGTTTGGAGTTTGGCAAACCCTAATGATTGATGGAACAAAAAGGCACAGGATTGATCCTAAAGGATAAGTGTAAAAATGCATTAGCTTAACCTAGGGGTTGAGAGAGAGGAAGGAGAAGGAAATAAGCATGAGGTGATCTGGGAGGGAAATAAGGGGATGTAAGGACTAAAGGTCATAGCATAGATAAAGACCAGGGCAGAAGAACAAACAGCAAAACTATTCCCAGGAAAAAAAAAAATCCTTTGACTTCTCCCTTTTGTGAATGTGCTAGACATAAGCCAAAACTTAAGTTCTAACTAAATTGACTCCTGGATCAACAGGCCAAAGAGAGTGAGTAAAAGAGCCCAGCATCCCTCTCTTGAAATGCCAGGGTCCCCTAAGATGAACCCAGACTGCACAATGTAAATGAGCTGAGAGCAAAGAGATCCTTTAGTGGAGAAGTGGAGTGAATGAAGTACTAGCACCTGTGGACACAGAAACGCTAGAACAGTGCTAGTCTACAAAGTTACTTCACCTCCATGGAAAGCAGAAGTCTTCACAAAGAGAATAGATTGGAAAGATACTGCTAAGTCTGAGATCTTTCAACACCTGCATACTAACCTACCAATTTTTAGGATCTCTGTTTCTTGCCCTTGAGACTGATTGCTGTTTGACCACTCCAGAAATCAAAGGCAAATAGCCCCTATAGAGTTCCAGATGGAGTTCTCTTGATCAAGCAGCCAGGGACTTTAGCAAGGTTGCTGGACATAATAGTGTCGCAGAAGAATTTCATCCTTAGGCTTCTGACTGTTGCTGTGATAAGAGAAAACCTGTGAGGGGAAGGAAAAAAGATTTCTTGTCTCAATCATGATAAGAGGAGGACACTGTCTCAAGACATTGGTCCTAGAAGTTCACAGGAAAACACAACTATACTTATTTGGGAAACAAAACACAGCTCGTGTTCTGACTAGCTGGCAGGGGTCCTTCTCTTTCCTGGTGTGCATACTTTTATGTTCCTTTTCTGTTTTTCATAAAATTACATTTACTTATGATGCTTTTGTATTCATAGTCTATAGAAAGGGGTTGAAGCTGATGCTCTGGGCTCTCTGATTTGCACATAGATAAGCTGAGTATAAATAAAATCTGAGTATAAATATCTCTGCATCACTGCTTTGGCAGTTGGAGGCAGTACCTAATCAATGGATCACTCAGTCATTTAGTTTTTATCTCGATAGCCTGAATTTGTGATTGGTATGACCAGAATTGTTCATAGAAGAACTGGGATCAAACTGAGTTATTAATGGCTCTTGTTCATGGCTCTAACCTATGTTGGGACCAGTATCCAGACTAGTACATGGAGACAAGAAAAAATTGGCATTTAGAAGTTGTCAGCATTTAACATTGTAATAATCAGTGAAATGGAAAAGGCAATTTTCAAGTGCTTTTTCCCTCTAAGAAGAACCAAGAGCGAGGTTTTTACTGCACACATATACACACACACATCACTCTTATCCCTTTTATATTAATGGGAGAAGTATCAGGAGTTAACTGGGTGGATGCTTCAAGAAGGAGCACCAAACTATCTAATGTATTACCACTTCATCAACTAAATGAGCAGCATAAATTGTGTCCTATAAATGCAGTTGGTTAAAATTGAGCAAGAATATTTTAGATGTGGAATAGGGAATAGAGCAAAATATATTTTTATTTTAATACTTTTAAACAATATTTTATGTTTCTTAGCTTTAAATAAGAACCCAGATAGAGCTGCTCTAAGAAGCCAGACAGCCAAGTCAGTGGCAGCTAAAAGAGACATCTATAATCTGAACATTTGCTGGCTGGGCATATTCTCTGGTGGTCAGTGGAAATATTGTTGCATTGGGGGCAAGGTTATAGCTGTTCCACATAGGAATATGTACATCTTTGATGAACTTTGTGACTTGTGATTTTAGCATACCATCACTTAAACAGTAAGTTTACTTACTTTGTAAAGCATTCCCACTTTGTAAAATAGTGCTGTTGGTTTTTTTGTAGATGCTTACATTACTACCAGCACCCCAAGTATTTTATCTCTATTGCATGGAATCTTCTTCAATCTGAAGCTCAAACTCAAATTTCTACACAAAGTCTTTCCTGATCTCTCCCAAGTAGTGAGTCCTTCTTTCTTAGCTATTTTTTATTTTATATTCATTCTGTATATATTTTTATGTATATATATATACATATATATATGTATATATATATATATATATATATATATATATATATATATATACACATGTGTGTGTGTTATCTCCCTTAATAGATTCTTGGGTATAGGAATGTTATTTTGGGTATTTGTGTATCCCCTAGTATTACACATGGCACATAGTGGTCACTTGAAAAATTCTTGTTAATTAAAAAAAATCACATTGGATATTATAGGAACAAGGGTCAATATGCATGTATATGCCTTGTTTATTGTTCATGATCAGCAGAATCCCTTTAAAAATCTTTTTGATTTATCCATCAAGGGAACCAATTATGTCACTATATGTCTTTCTCATTACAATGTGGTTGGCCCTTAAAATCCACTTTGTCACCTCCATTATTTAGTGGATAAAGTGCTGGACTTCCATGGAATTAAGAATACTTGTATTCAAAACTAAGATGTGACCTAGTCATTTAATTTCCATCTATCCCAGTTTCCTCATTTATATAATAGAAATAATAATAGCAGTACCTACTTCAGTAATATTTGTGAAAATAAAATAATATTTTAAGTGCTTTGAGAACTTAAAAGTTTTATTATTATCATTATCAATTATTACTACTACTCCTTCATTCAGGCTTCTGAGCTTGTTCAGCTTATCTTTCCTCTATCTGTCAAAAGTTTCCCCTACTTTTAAATAACTACTTTGTCAGTTGACAAACAAGCTTTTTACATCAACTGTATTGGGGGCACAACACATTCCCAAAACTTGAAAACCTAAATGTGCCAGAAGAGGTTGGACTTTACACAATTTCAAGGAGAGCCTAAGAAAGAATCCTTCCAGACTTCTAATACTGTTAACAGAAGTTATCAAGACCTTTTGGCACTGGTTAAATAATAGAGAAATAGATAAATGGAACAAATTAAACAGGGGAATCAGAAACAATGAAACTCAACAACCCATGGTTCAATAAACCAGAATACATAACTCCTTATTTGATAAAAATCAGAAAATAGTCTTGACAGTTCAGATAGTCTCTGAGTAAATGTTATGTAAAAGTTTCAAAGCGTGATCCTAAAATAGGAAATCTATTGCCATAAAATTTATGATTTTCTAAATAATTTATACTAATTTAGAGACCTTATTTTAAAATGATGCGTTTAATTCTTCTTATGACCTTAGGTCCGATTACAGTTGGTATAGACTGTCATGGGCAGACAAATGTGGCTGGGACTTTGAACATGGAAGCATTCCTATGGAGGAGCAAGTGAAACTAGAATTAATAGGACAATGTTTGATCCTTTACATGAGCCCAGAGAACTTTCTGGTGAAAATTTAAACAAATTTCCAAATAAAACACAATCGACTTGTAAGGATGGCAGAGGGAAAGCTGCAGCTGTTTAAAAAGTTTAAAAATGACAGCTTCTGCTTTTGTTTCTTTGTACTTAGTCCTGTCAGCTCTAATTCCCAGGATTTTCACTAAGAGCACAAGAGCAAGATTAGAAGCCCCAAAGAATACGAGCAACACCTACAGACAAAGCCAGCCCAGGTGAAGGAGGAGGAGGAGGGGACAATGGTTGCATCCCTGATAGTGCTCTGGTACCAGCTCTGGGGCACCATTCCTCCAGCAAGAACAGGATTTATGCACTTTTCAATCCAGCATGGGGAACAGCAGTAAAAGCAAAAAAAAAAGGAGTATAAGGGAGTATTTCTAGGTCTCACCACAGTGGGCATGGGGGTACCATAGTGAGACCAGCTACAGTGGTAGTAAAATAGGAAGGGATATGGACCCTCTTAGTAGAGTCGCCACTGGCGTGAGGAACCCTGTGGAAAGATCCAGTACATCTTTTTACCTCCAGTAATCTGGAATTGAAAGGGCTTCTTCACGTTGGTTCCTGGACAGTGTCCAATGGTCTTTAGATACCTCTTCCCCAGGAAGGCCTGGGAGGACCAAAAGGTGCCATTGTTAGAAGGAAGCTCAATATCTGCCATAGAGAGTGAAACTCCCTGCTCACTCCTCAGAAAAGAAGGGAACAAATGAAAGTCTTCTTGGCAGAAGACTTTAAAAGAGATAAGAATTACTAGTGCTGCTCCTGTTATTATACCGCACACACACACACAGTAAAAACAAACAACTTTGTAGGAAATCTGTGGACTCAACCACAGTTCCAGGGGATTGGTGATGGACCATGCTAACCCACCTCCAGATAAAGACTATCTAGACTCAGAATACTAACTGAAAAATTCTTTGACATAGACTAGTGGTAATTAGGGGCTTCCCAGGTGACTCAGTGGATAAAGTGTTGGTATTATGCCAGAGAAACTGAGCAAGATAGAGATTAGAGAACAATTTAGTAATTTATTAAATGGAGAGATTTACTGGGACCAAATGATCCATGTTTGATCCCAGGGTTGAATGAGATTATCATCTCAAAGAATCCAGCAGCGAATGTCTGATACAAGAATCTTTTATAGGGTAACAAGAACAATGACATAATGGGGAAGGTACCTGGATGGGGATGACCTAATGGGGGGAGGCACCTAGGATGACACAATGAAGGGAGGTACTGGAGAAGCACCTGATATTCTAATAATGTCTAAAATGGATAAAACTTTATCCTGTCAAACATTAAGAGGGAATGATTATAGTAGCCTAAAGATATAAAATCTTTATCTCATAAAACATTAAGAGAGAATGGTTATAACCTGAGGCAGAGTAACTGAATATGATAATTAGGGAAACTGGGTCAGGATATTAATTTTTTTTTTGGGGGGGGTCAGGATATTAAAAGAGAACTGTGACAGGACACTGAATCTAGATCAGAAAGATCTTAATACAAATCTGGTCTCAGGTTTTTACTAGCTGTGTGAGTCTGGACAACTCACTTAATCTCTGTATACTTTAATCCCTGGCCAAAAAAAAGGGCAAAGGACACCAGCATCTTTATCAAGAAATTCCCATGATCAGTACTGGCATGCTGTGGTACAAGGGTTCGCGATAGAACAGCAACAATGAGGGAATATATTTTGTTTGACTATACATATTTATAACAAATTTTTGTTTTTCTTAGGTTTTTCAATAGAGGAGGGGACGGGGAAGAAACAATTCAAAATTAAAAACTTAAGTTAAATTTCAAAAAAAAGAAAATACTGGAAATTTTGGAAAGATTTCAGTTGATTTATGAGATTACAAGTCATTATATAGAACTAAAAACAGAAACTAAAAAGGGCAAACTAAAAAAGGCAGCTAGGTGGCGCAGTGGATACTGCACCAGCCTTGCAGTCAAGAGGACCTGAGTTCAAATTTGATCTCAAACACTTAATACTTCTTAGCTGTGTGACCCTGGGCAAGTCACTTAATCCCAATTGCCTCAGGAGAAAAAAAAAAAAAACTGAAAAGTGACAGATATAAATAATAAATATAGACAGATTTTTCCAGGACTGTCTTAAAAATAAAAAATATATAAGATGATAGCTAGGATAGATACTAAGCTGTGTCTGTAAGTTTTCCTATATATTATGTAATAAATATAGACAGATTTTTCCAGGACTGTCTTAAAAATAAAAAATATATAAGATGATAGCTAGGATAGATACTAAGCTGTGTCTGTAAGTTTTCCTATATATTATGTGAACACATAGGTATTCACATAATTAATGTAAATCCTACCAAATGAGTGAGAAATCCTAGGAAGTCGATTGTAATCTGGAAGACTAAGTGGATTAAAACTCAATGAGTGGGCAATATGATATGGTATATATTTCTAATAGGGAAATAATCACTAGGTAGAGAGGCTGAGTATTATAGAAAAAAAGAATGAGCATTTGTGGGGACAATCTCTTGGAGAGATAGGTTCCTGAGTTTCTTCATCCCTCTGTCATACGCCATGATCTCAAGTATATCATCCTAGATGCCTTCTTCTAAATTCTCTCTAGCTTGTTGATACCCTAGCTGAAAGGTAGCACTGAGAACTGAAAACATTAGATAAGGGCTGATCATGGTAAAATACAACAGAAACACTATCTCAATATCCCTGATGCCTTTCTGAATCTTGCCTAAATTCACCCTAGCTTCTTTGGATACCCTATCACATCATTAAAATGCCATTGCCAATTGATATTTCCTCACTATCATTATGGCCAGTGATCTCTTTAATATCATTAATAATCAGCGATATCTTTGTAATGCTAACAAATTAATATAGATTAGCTTTTACAAAGGGATTGATTTAATTAAGATATAGACAGAAGCACAAAAATCCCATAAAGGCAAAAGCATACTATCTCCCATAATCTCATATACACATATATACATATATATGTATATACACACATATATATGCAAACATATACATATATTATATATACATACATATATTATATATATATATATATACTTTATGATTCACTTTCTTTTTTTCCTTTTTTATTTCTTTCTTTAATGACCTTTTATTTACAGATTATATGCATGGGTAACTTTACAGCATTAACAATTGCCAAACCTCTTCTTCCAATTTTTCACCTCTTACCCCCCCTCTCCCCCAGATGGCAGGATGACCAGTAGATGTTAAATATATTAAAATATAAATTAGATACACAATAAGTATACATGACCAAACCGTTATTTTGCTGTACAAAAAGAATCAGATTCCAAAATATTGTACAATTAGTTTGTGAAGGAAATAAAAAATGCAGGTGGGCATAAATATAGGGATTGGGAGTTCAATGTAATGGTTTTTAGTCATCTCCCGGAGTTCTTTCTCTGGGCGTAGCTGGTTCAGTTCATTACTGCTCCATTGGAAATGATTTGGTTGATCTCCTTGCTGAGGATGGCCAGGTCCATCAAAACTGGTCATCGTATAGTATTGTTCTTGAAGTATATAATGATCTCCTGGTCCTGCTCATTTCACTCAGCATCAGTTCGTGCAAGTCTCTCCAGGACTTTCTGAAATCATCCTATTGGTCATTTCTTACAGAACAATAATATTCCATAATATTCATATACCACAATTTATTCAGCCATTCTCCAACTGATGGGCATCCACTCAGTTTCCAGTTTCTGGCCACTAGAAAGAGGGCTGCCACAAACATTCGTGCACATACAGGTCCCTTTCCCTTCTTTATAATCTCTTTGGGATGTAAGCCCAGTAGTAACACTGCTGGATCAAAGGGTATGCACAGTTTGATAACTTTTTGAGCATAGTTCCAAACTACTCTCCAAAATGGTTGGATTCGTTCACAACTCCACCAACAATGCATCAATGTCTCGGTTTTCCCACATCCCCTCCAACAATCATCATTATTTTTTCCTGTCATCTTAGCCAATCTGACAGGTGTGTAGTGGTATCTTAGAGTTGTCTTAATTTGCATTTCTCTGATTAATAATGACTTGGAGCATCTTTTCATAAGTTTCAATTTCTTCATCTGAGAATTGTCTGGTCATATCCTTTGACCATTTTCAATTGGAGAATGGCTTGATTTTTTATAAATTAGAGTTAATTATATATTTTTGGAAATGAGGCCTTTATCAGAACATTTGACTGTAAAATATTTTCCCAGTTTATTGCTTCCCTTTTAATCTTGTCTGCATTAGTTTTGTTTGTACAAAAACTTTTCAGTTTGGTATAATCGAAATTTTCTATTTTGTGATCAGTAATGATCTCTAGTTCTGCTTTGGTCATAAAGTCCTTTCCCTTCCACAGGTCTGAGAGGTAAACTATCCTGTGTTCCTCTAATTTATTAATAATTTCAATCTTTATGCCTAGGTCATGAACCCATTTGACATTATCTTGGTGTACGGTGTTAAGTGTGGATCAATGCCTAGTTTCTGCCATATTAGTTTCCAATTTTCCCAGCAATTTTTATCAAACAGTAAGTTCTTATCCCAAAAGCTGGGGTCTTTGGGTTTGTCAAAGACTAGGTTGCTATATTTGTTGACTGTTTTATCCCTTGAATCTAATCTATTCCACTGATCAACTAATCTATTCCTTAGCCAATACCAAATGGTTTTGGTAACTGCTGCTCTATAATATAGTTTAGATCTGGTACAGCTAAGCCACCTTCATTTGATTTTTTTCATTAATTCCCTTGAAATTCTTGACCTTTTGTTTTCCATATGAATTTTGTTATTTTTCTAGGTCATTAAAATAGTTTTTGAGTCTGATTGGTATAGCACTAAATAAATAGATTAGTTTAGGTAATATTGTCATCTTTATTATATTTGCTCGCCCTATCCAAGAGCATTTAATATTTTTCCAATTGGTTAGATCAGACTTAATTTGTGTGAAAAGTGGTCTGTAATTTTGCTCATAAAGTTTCTGATTTTCCCTTGGCAGATAGATTCCTAAATATTTTATATTATCAGTAGTTACTTTAAATGGAATTTCTCTTTGTAACTCTGACTGTTGGATTTTGTTAGTGATATATAAGAACGCTGATGACTTATGTGGGTTTATTTTATAACCAGCAACTTTGCTAAAGTTGTGGATTATTTCTAATAACTTTTTAGTAGAATGATTCACGTTCTTTATTCTTTTTGGATCCTAAACAGTTTTCTTTTTTGTAATATTGACCAATATAAGAATATTTTTATTATTTTATTTAATCACGGTTGACACTCTTGCCATTTTAGATTCAATTGAGGCATAATAAATTCTACTCATCCATCATTTTAACTCTGTGATGCCTTAAATATGCTTTATATAAGCTCTAAATTTATTCTCCTGACCACTCCTAGCACAGGCAGATCAGGTTCTTAAGAGTGTGATTACTATTCTTCCCTTCAAAGTCCTAGGAGTAGAGGTGAGGAGTTATGAGCTGTCATTCTAAGGTTATTTGAATTTCCATCAAGTATCTTAACTCAAATGTCATTGTCAGTTGACATTTCCCTAATATCATTATGGCCAGTGATCTCTTCAATATCGATAACCAATGATATCTTTGCAATACTAACATAGATTAGCTTTTACAAAGGGATAGTTTTATTAAGAAGATAGAGGAATTGATGTAATATGAGTTCCCCTGACTTTGGGGAGCATTAAGTCAGTAGTCCTAAATCTTTTAGCTTTGGAGTCTACCTCAGGAAATGAGCACACCCAATCTGTCTGATTCTGAATAGATTCTCAATTCATTGCTGACTGATGATCTGGTTAGTGATAATTAAATTTTGGAGACCACTCTTAATTCATCTGCAAATTACTTCCTAGCCTTACCCTTGGGATATAGAATGAATATATCTGTGATTGAAAGCTAAGTGTATCTCCTTGCTTCCGTCTCTTTACTGGATTCTCTTAGAATTCAGTACCCTCTGTAATGGCATCACATTGCTTTCAATAAACCTTTACCCCTTGTAGGAGATGGGTTCAAACCTGCATATTCTTTTGAGACACCTCACAACACCAGTCTGGGATTTTTGGAGTGCCCCCTTCTCAACCTCAACATTTGATGGCCCGTTCTGGGAAGAGTCTGGTCTCCCCTGGTTTGATTCCCTCCTTGTCAAGGTAAGCCTCTTATTTTTTTTTCTCCCACAATTCTATAGCGGGACACCCCAAGCCACTGGGAGAAGGCTTGTCTGGGTTGTCAGGAGCTCCACACTCAGCAAGTTTTCCTGGACTGGAGGCGCCCAGACTGGGAAATTCTTGCCACTTTTGGCAAGGTTTCTAGGGAACCTTTGCCACCACATTTCCCCCCTGGAATGCCAGAGAAGACAGAAGTGCTATAGGATAGCTTTTTGGCAAAGATGGGACAGTCCTCTTTCATGTCATTCTGTGTGTGTCTGTGTCTATGTGTAGGATGTCTGTGTCATGTTTGATCTGCAAACTAGATTAAAATTGCAAAAATTCCCGAAACATCTCAGCTGTGGGGATTTTTAGCAAGATCAATAATAGTCCAAGTCTCTCTGTTTGCTAACTCTTCTCATCTCAGAACTGTAGGGAAATTCAAATTCTGCCTCTCCTGCAGAGGAAGCAAAACCATGGGACCCACCACAACCTTGCCCAAATACCCCCAACCCCAGCTTGGGGGAATGGGGATGGAATGGGTTTCAAACTCCATGGTCAGAATTCCCTGAGCCTGGCACAGTCACCCCAGCTTTCAGCAGGTTTGTCCAGGAACTGCCTGGGAAAAATCCAGGGTGCCCCTGGCAGAAAAGCCAGTCAGCCTCTACATTTGGAAAGACCACTATTCTCTTTAATAGCTAGAGATTTATGAGATTTATGGCAAATTATTTTATCTCTGACCGGTTTTCTAATTTGTCAAAAGAAATAATAGATGTTGTGAAGTGCTTAGCATAAAACATGCTATGTGAATGATAATTGCTTTATTGGATACAATTGCTATATGAATGTTAACTGCTTTATTGGGTATAATTGCTTCATACTTGATAACTTTATGAGTCTTTTTTTTTTTTTTTTATGTGACCAACAGAAATTATTTCTGAGCAATTTTAAAGGAAAGCCCACTAAAGGAGTCTATTTACACTGATAGTGCTAACAGAAGAGTTTTACAACTTTTAGAAAAACAGAAAAGCAGTTTGCCGCTACTTTAAAATTCTAGTTATCTAGAGTCAGACTTCTGAGGGTCCTGTCAATAAAAATTGACACCTTTTCCTGGCTCACAAAAGAGAAATGATATTCGTAGATTTGGATAATAACCAATTTTTGCAAATTTGCAATTCAGTTTATGGAGGCTCATTAACTAAAGTTAAGTCAATTTAAACCATGTTAAGCCTTATCAGTTTACCTCCAAGTATGAGGTGTGAACTCCTTTCCCTCTTCACAGAGTGGGGATAGATATCAAACAGCACATCCTACCATTCGTTTGTTCTACGATTCTTAGGTAAGAACCTAAGAATAGTTGAGGTGGGCAATTTAGAAAGCTCAGTCCCTTCCATGAAGTCTCTGGCAACACCCCTAAATTCATAAGTTGCCAGCCCTAAGAAATGTCTGTTTAGGATTTATAGTTTCTAAACAAGGAATGTGTTTACTAAGAATCTATAAGCTTGTATAATGATTGATCCTTTGCACCAGGATCCTTTGTACCAGGATAGGTTCAGACATATAAAACATGTTAAAATCTCTTATAGGTTTAAGTTTTAAACTTTTAAACTAATGCCTCTAACCCTAAGCGATTGGTAGAATTTGCTATTAGAAATAAAATCACTTGGGGCTATAACTGATAGTTCTTTTGCATTCTGAATTTAATTGCCTGATAACATTAAGTCAGTAGCCCATAAAAGGGATCACCTTTTAACCTGCCCTAATTATGAAAGACTTAGGGAAGTTGCCCAAGGAGCTGAGGAGATTCCTGCCCTCTCTCAGAGACACCTTGTAGAGGGTTCTTAAAAAATACTAATCTGGACCCCACTTCTCCAGAGGAACCACCATCCTCAACATGCGTTTTCTTAGTCTAAGTCTATCCCAGATATTCGGAGGAAGTTGCAGAAGTTAGCCTTAGGACCTCAAACTTCCCAAACTCAGAAACAGCTTTTTGGAGTCTATTAACAGGAACTGAAACAACTGCAGAGGAACAGACCGCAGGGCCAGAGCAAGAAACAAGGAACAGTCTCAATTTTTAGCTGCTGCCCTATCTGGGAACCATGAGGGTTCATGCTAGATGTCACAGCCAGGATCTGAAACTGTTCTTGAAGGAAATTCCAGGGCCTTTGCCCCAACACTGGAAGACAGACTGCCCACAGGAGACAAGATGCCCGCCAATGTCCTGCCCTCTGGCAGGGATATGGGGCTTGGTCAGGCTCCCCTTTACTCCATCACGAAGGCCAGAACTCCACATTTTCTTTATGTGTGGATATGGCAGTCAAGGCCATTGGACTACTTTTTGATACTGGGGTCTCTCTGTCTTGCTCCAGCATTCTGGTCTCACTCCCTCCACAGAGTAATGGGGATTGAAGGGAAATTTAAGAACTGTTGAGAACTCCCCTCTGCCCAGCCATTTTGGTGACCTGTTTAAATTAAACACTCCTTTTTTATCCCCTTCTGCTCCCTTGTTAGGGAGTGATTAAATGGTGAAGTTGAGGACCCAATTCTCCCTAATCAAACCTCCAGGTGCACTTTTTGTGCTCTCTCTCAAAGCCTTCCCACATTCCTTCTGAAATATGGCAGGAAGGATATTCCTCTGTCTGGGGCCAGGGATCCCTGGGTGGGCTAGTCATGCCATCCCAGCTTTAGAGCGCCTAATTCCTACCTAAAGTAAGGTGGGGCCAAGCTCAGAACTGCTTACTTCTCAAAGAAACTTAAGTGTCTTTAGGGCAGAAGTGGCTGCCACAGCCCTCCTAAGCCTCTAAGCTCACCCTAGGGCAGCCATTGGAGGTTTTTTACCCCCACTGGGTTCAGAGCATTTTAGAAACCAAAGGGCATCAGTGGCTCACTGGTGGGAGGCTTATTAGATATCAAGTTCTCCTCTTAGACATCCCCCTACCTGACTCTCCAAGTGTGTCACACTCTTAACTCTGTCACCCTGCTCCCTGACAACACTCAGTCAGGAGACATTGTTGTGTTACGGGAGCCACCTGCCAGAGGCTGCAGAGGTTTAACTCAGACCTATAGGATGGATCTCTTCATGTGAGAGGATGATAATGATACAAGGAGACTGAGAGGCAACTGCCTCTCAGTTGCTGTTTTCTGACCTCTCTGAGAGGCAGTTGCTGTTCTCTGATCTCTGAGAGGCTGATGTGTTCTCTGACCTCTCTTCTCTTCCCTCTGCCTCCAATTTATCTCATTCCCAGTCCACAACACCTATTTCAGCAAAGACTGCCCTGCAACTCCTTCAGATGCTATGATCCACAGCTGTGGAGGCTCTCAGAGAATTGACCTGCCCCTTCAGCATGGTCCTTAACAAGACATTATAATTGTGAAGACAGATGGGTCCGTTCTTTTTGAAAATGGGGAAAGGCAGGTTATTCTGTGGTGACCCTCAATAGCACCTCGGAAGCTAAACCACTGCCCCACTGGGGCTTCTGCCCAGAAAGCTGAACTCATTACCCTAAGTAGAGATTTGGGACTGGGGAAGGAAATGATAATAACCATCTATACAGACTCCCAATATGCTTTTTATATTTTGCATACTCACGGAGTTATGTGAAAGAAAGGGGATTTTTGACAGCAAAAATTCTATTAATTATACAAGGGGAACAGACTTGAAGACTCAGCTGCCCATGCTCCTGTCCATTTGCTCTTAACTATGGCATCTTTATTTCCCCAGCTCAGAAGAAAGCGGACACAGCCTGTCTCTTTCTGGATGGTTTCAAACACCCTCAGGCCAGTTTCTAATCCCAGCCCAGCTCTTTGCAGAGTGGATAAGACCACTCCTCAAATAACTCAGTAACTGACCAAGGCACTCAAGATTAGCTTTTTTTCTTTCTTTTTATGAGAGAGTTGGCTTTTAGTATTCTTTCCAACTCTCAAGTGTCACTCCCCTGCCAGTGGCATGATAACACCTTAGTCTTTCTTTAGTCAGGCTGGGGAACTCCAAGCAATAGGGGCATTCAGGATTGTTGGGTGTGCCCCCTCATCCTCAAGGCAGCCCACATAGATGACCTGATGCATTATTTAACATACAGCCCCTTTCTCAAATGTCACCATCCCCCACCCTGGACACCACCTCTTTTGTACTAGCTATCCCCCAGGGAATAATTTTAACCTGACTATCCTTTGCCAGAAAGATAATCGTAGAACATCCATTCCAAAATTATTCTAGCAAACTCGCTCATAATGCTTCTACACACCACCTTCCTTGAAGCTTCTTCATACTCGCTTGTTAAAAAAAAAACGTTCTCCAATCCTTGTGGATGTTTTCACTGGTCACAGTCTAGGAGAAACAAACATCTGTCAGGTCTGCCCAATTTGTGAAGGGGCTGCTACATACCCCCTATCCTAAAGCCTACGCAGGAGGGGTATGTAGAGAAAGACTGGCAGATGGATTCTACACATATATCCCCTCTCAGGGGCTTCAAACTGCTTTTTGGTTTTTGTTGTCATCTTTACTAATTGAGTAAAAGCCTCCCTGATAAGACTGAAGTTTCAGGTTTTTGCTAAAGGAGATCAAACCCACTATTATCTCCACTCTGCATGTCATCCTCTCTACCCAGTGCTTCACAGCTTTTAAACATTATGGTTCTTGCACCCCAGGTCATCTTGATAAGGTCTAGATGTAGGGAACCAAAATAAGATTAGGGTGAGTGTTTGTCAGGGAGTTAAATGATAAGATCTTCAGGTTTGGAGTTCAGGGAACCAAATGGAGAGGGTTGACTCCCTTGGGATTTGGCTCAAGGGTAAGGAGTTTTGGGGACTCCCTTCTGGCAGTGCAGGGGTTCTCTCTAAAGGATTTACAGACCCCAAAACTTAGATTGATGAAAGAGGTTTAATTATAGGGATTGGAGAGGAAGGTTAGAAATCTTGACAGAGAGGCATAAAGTCTGGTTAAGGAAATAGGTGAAGATAAAGAGAGGGTGGCACTGGAAACAGTATTCCAGTGGACAGAGACCCTTGGCATCCCAAGCATAGCATAGCTGGCACATTTGGAACCTCTGCAAAGAGAGGGTTTTAGTTTGGCTCTTTTATAAAGGGAGCTTTAGCTCTAGGGAACTCGTGTGTGGAGTCCTAAGTTGGCTCATCTCCAGGTTTGTTCTTGATGGGGCTAGGTACAGCTTGAGTTGAATTGAATAGAAGATCTACATTTTAATAGGTTTGGAATTCTTTAGCTCAAGACTCAACCAGCTCCACTTAGGTAAACCATTTTATCTGATTTCCTGGGGCAGTCTCTCACTGAGGCAGGGTTGAAGGAGATTTTCTCCTTCAAGGATTTTTAGAGTTTTGGGGTCCCCTCTTCAATCTGAGTGCTCCTTTCACTGTGTATAACAGCACTGCTTCAGACACTGGCCCCACCCCTTCAAGGAGACAAAAGCAAGGATTTGGGGAAAAACATTCTGTAGTATTTATCCTAGGAAAAGCTGTCTGGACAAGAGGCAACCATGATAGCCTCATCTCCCTTCACTCCCAGCCTTCTTCTGGGTGGGGTTCCTGGCTATCGTCCCCACTAATTCCACTTTTAATTATTCTTTTTGCTCATATTTGGCCCCTGCATTTTTAACCTACTTGTGAGAATTGTTTCCTCCAGGCTCCAAGTTATGAACTTCCAATTCTTTGTTCCCCCTGAATCCCCTGGGCTAACCAATTCTGATACCCGGCACCCCTCTGAATGCTGCTGTCTCCCTTCTTCAGTCTGGACCCACTGGGTCCCTGTCCCTACAGCTCTATGGCCCTTGTCAGATTAAAGCAGCTACAGAAGATGAGACCTCCGTCCCTTTGTCCCAAATGAATTTGGGGATGACTGCTTGAGGTGGGGAAATGATATAAAATGAGTTCCCCTGAGCTTGGGGAACTCGGTAGCCCTAAATCTTCTAGCTCTGGAGTCTGCCTCAGGAAACTCCCAACCTAAGACTACTTCTCACTTTATTGATGATTAATGATTTGGTCAGTGATAATCAAATTTTGGAGACTACCCTTAATTCATCTAGAGATTATTTCCTAGCCTTATCCTAGGGTGATAGAATTAGCATATCTATGATTGAAAACTTCAGTCTCTTTATTGGATTCTCTTAGTATTCAGTCCACTCAGTAATGGCATCACATTGCTTTCAACAAATCTTTGCTCCTTGACTAGGAGATAGGTTCAAGCCTGAAAATTCTTTTGAGACACCTCAAGACATTGGTCTGGGATTTTTGTGGTCCCCCCTTCTCAACCTCAATAGAATGACAACACAAAAATCCCATAAAAGCAAAAGCATATGATTTCCCACAATCTCAGTTCCTGAAGAGAGTTATTAAACTATTTCTCCATTAAATTAACTTCTGGATGTGGCACTGCCAACTCCTCCACTTGCAGAAAACAATGTCTTTCTTGGCTGCCAGATTGATCCATTGTTGGGCTGTTCAAAACTTGGTCAATACTTAGAAGTTGCCATAGACTCTAATCGCTTACTTTCTGGTCACTCTTCTCACTCAAGGATATGGCTGGCTTTTTTTACCTAAGCTACCTATTAGCCTATGATCATGGGGGAAAAAATAAACACTAAAGAAACAAAAGAATGACACTATGATGTCATGAATTCAATTATATGGTGGCCAGGTGGGTGATGGGATCTCCTTACCTCAAGAGCTTCTAAGACCCACAAGAAATGGTAAAGACTATTTCACAGACACAAAAATTCATCAGGTTTTTGGGGTTTTTTGAAAGGAAATGGGGGAGGAAGTTATAGGGAGGTGAAAATGCTACCACATTTCTTTAAAAATGAGTTTGATCATGGGTTCTTTTTTTAAAAGTACTAATAGTAAATGACTGTTGAATAAACTGAGATTTAAATGTTATCATTAGGAATTATAAATCCAGATTTGATTTGGTTGAAATTTGTCCTGAACAAGATGAGGTGAGATCTTTCAAGACAGTTGTAAAAATCGAGTAAGGCTTCATCTACTTCAGAGTTTGAATAGGCCTGAAGGACTTTTGAGCATTGATCCAAGGGCATACCTAAGTCCCCTTCCTGCTATACCTAAGTCCCCTTCCTTCTATCTTCCCATAACATCATTTTCTCCAGCTTTTTTTATTAAATGGTGACCCCTTGCCATTTCTGAACCACACAGTCCTGAAAGTATACCAGAATATGATCTGAGTATGCTATGCTCCTGTATTAGGATAATAAAGGTAAATCAGAGTTTATTGAGAAATACATTTCCTTTTTGGCATTTTGGTAGAGCATGAAAAAGCTTTAAAATGAATGGATCAGGCAAACCTGGCATGTGGCAAATACTCTACAAATGTTAACTCTTGTTATTAATTCTTTAACTAAGTGTAATTACTCTATATTGGATAATTTTATACCAGGTTTAGAAATGCCAAATTTAATAAAATGAATAATTTTCTGTATTAGTTAGTTTGGAAATGAATTGAGGTCACCCATTTAGTAATAGGTTTTGTTTATTATTTCAGTTCCATAATATTATTCATGTTGTTATGCTTCTAAATTTTCTTCTATTATGAAATCTAGTAAATTATTATATCATTTATGTTATTAGAAAAGCAATTTCTCATAATCTGGATGTCATCAGATTATGAAATGAACTATTAAAAGGTGGGAAAATGATTGAAAACTGTTATAGTCCTGTTGAACACATATTGGCTATCACATGAAAATTATGGGAGTGTTCATTAAGTTATCAGGTGTTATTTTCATAATATTAAAACCTATCAAGTATTTACATGGGCATATTTTTAAAAGGAAAGTTGATAATTGATTACTGTATGGGAAAAGATACAAAGAAAAGACCTTGTAAAAATCTTATTTGTAATCTAGTTTACAAATGGAAGGATATTTGTTGGTTCAGAGATTGATAGCAATTGGACAGGATTTTTCTAGGTTGTTGGGTAAAGTATTCCCTTATCTATGTGGAATTTCAGAATGTAATTTTGATTTCTGGTGATTGATTTTATACTAGGATGACTTTAGATTCTAGGAGAAGAAAATGAGAAAAAGAAAAATAATATTGAACAAAATTTTAAAGCCTTGGTAAAGTTTAATTATAATTATCATGAGAAGAATAAGGATAACTTAGATCTAAGCAGTGTTTAATGAAATTTGCTTCTTGAGATAATGTCTTGTGGGACTGTAATCTGATATTCTAAATTTTGATTTCCAGTATGAGGTCCCTTGGCTAGGAGATGTTATGAGGCTAATAGGTCACAATTCAAGAGAATGCCATGTGCTGCCCAGAGAATGTGCCATCTGGAACTATTCCAAGTGAGATAACTATGTCTGGGTAAGGTTGAGGGGATGACTTTGATATGACTAAATGTAAGATCCTCTTAACTTAGTTTCCATATGGTGCTGTTTCCTTTTTGAAAAGGAAGGTTTGCTACCTAGTTAAATCCTGAGTCTGGCTTTGGCACTCTGTAAATAAAGTGGGATTTTGAATTCTGTTTATGACATTTTTCAGCACTTATTGAAATAGTATTTTTGTTATTTGTATTGTTAATGATTAATTTTCTAATTGTTTTCATAAGAGTAAACCATTCTTGAAATGCTGGAATGAAACAAAATGGTCATAATGTTTATTACATATTTGTTTAAGCTTCTTATTTGCATTTTACTTTTAAAATTTAAAGCAATATACTTTTTTAATGTCTATAGTTCTCTTTCTTGACTTTGCTTCTCCCTCATTAGAGTACAAATTGCGTCATAAAAAGTGTTTGTTGATTACTTTTGATTTTTCTATTTTTGAGGATAAACTAATAGGAATTAGATGCTTTTTAAATGTTCAATAGATTCACTTGCAAATCTATCTAGAGAATGTGCTCCTTCCCAGGGGACATACCTCATCCTTACCACACCAAAATTGCTCATTTATGACTTCCTCAATTTTTCCTGGATTGAGAAGGTTTAAGATTTCTTTTTTTTTTTTTAATAGCTTTTTATTTATAAGTAATATGCATGGGTAATTTTACAGCATTGACAATTGCCAAACCTTTTGTTTCAATTTTTCCCCTCCTTCCCCCCACCCCCTCCCCAGATGGCAGGTTGACCAATATATGTTAAATATGTTAAAGTATAAATTAAAATACAATATTAGTATACATGTCCAAACAGTTATTTTGCTATACAAAAAGAATCGGACTTTGAAATATTGTACAATTAGCCTGCGAAGGAAATCAAAAATGCAGGCAGATAAAAATAGAGGGATTGGGAATTCTATGTAGTGGTTCACAGTCATCTCTCAGGGTTCTTTCACTGGGTGTAGCTGGTTCAATTCATTACTGCTCTATTGGAACTGATTTGGTTCATCTCATTGTTGAAGAGGGCCACATCCATCAGAAATGATCCTCATATAGTATTGTTGTTGAAATATATAATGATCTCCTGACCCTACTCATTTCACTCAGCATCAGTTCATGTAAGTCTCTCCAGGCCTTTCTGAAATCATCCTGCTGGTCATTTCTTACAGAACAATAATATTCCATAATATTCATATACCACAATTTATTCACCCATTTTCCAATTGATGGGCATTCACTCAAGTTTCCAGTTTCTGGCCACTACAAGGAGGGCTACCACAAACATTCTTGCACATACAGGTCTCTTTCTTTTCTTTAAGATCTATACTACGACATATTCAACATATATAGGACTGCTTGCCATCTAGGGGAGGGTGTGGAGGGAGGGAGGGGAAAAATCGGAACAGAAGTGAGTGCAAGGTTTGTTGTAAAAAATTACTCTGGCATGGGTTCTGTCAATAAAAAGTTATTATAAAAAATAAAAATAATTAAAAAAAAAAAAGATCTCTTTGGGATATAAGCCCCGTAGTAACACTGCTGGGTCAAAGGGTATGCACAGTTTGATAACTTTTTGAGCATAGTTCCAAATCACTCTCCAGAATGGCTGGATGTGTTCATAATTCCACCAACAATATATTAGTATCCCTGTTTTCCCACATCCCCTCCAACATTGCGCATTATCTTTCCCTGTCATTCTATCCAGTCTGACAGGTGTGTAGTGGTATCTCAGAATTGTCTTAATTTGCATTTCTCTGATTAATAATGACTTGGAGCAACTTTTCATATGGATAGAAAAAGTTTCCATTTCTTTATCTGAAAATTGTCTGTTCATATCCTTTGACCATTCATCAATTGGAGAATGACTTGATTTTTTATAGAGTCAATTCTTTATATATTTTGGAAATGAGGCCTCTATTAGAACCTTTGACTGTAAAAATGTTTCCACAGTTTATTGCTTCCCTTTTAATCTTGTCTGCATTAGTTTTGTTTTTACAAAAACTTTTCAATTTGATATAATCAGAATTTTCTATTTTGTGATCAATAATGATTGCTAGTTCTTCTTTGGTCATAAATTCCTTCCTTTTCCATAGTTCTGAGAGGTAAACTATCCTATGTTACTCTAATTTGTTTATAATCTCATTCTTTATGCCTAGGTCATGAACCCATTTTGATCTTATCTTGGTGTACGGTGTTAAGTGTGGGTCAATGCCTACTTTCTGCCATACTTATTTCAAATTTTCCCAGCAATTTTTTTCAATTAGTGAGTTCTTATCCCAAAAACTGGTGTCTTTGGGTTTGTCAAACACTAGATTATTAAAGTTATTGACTGTTTTGTCCTTTGAATCTAACCTATTCCACTGATCAACTAGTCTATTTAAAATTTTTTTTTAAATTCGAGTATTTCATGGTTTTGATATGTAGTAATCCATGTCAAGAGTAGTGTCAGTTTTGCTAGTATGTCATTCTTTATAGTAATATAAATATCTGATATTTTTATTTCCTGTTATGAAATAATCTTGTTTAGTTTTTGTTTTCTTTTTCCTTAATTAGGATAAGTAGTGAATTGTCAAATGTGTTAGTAGTTTTCAAAAAATTAATGTTTTTCTTGAAGAAACCATAATTTTTCATTTGTATCTTTCTCTTTAATTTCCAGATTCTTTTTTCATTTGTACTCACTTTAGAATTGGTAATAGGTTCATTTTACATGTTCATTTTATTATTTTCACTTTTGTTAATCTGATGATATAACTTTCCAGAGAAAATTTTTCTGCTGAGGACTGCTTTAGCAGCATCCCATAAATATTATGTTATCTCATTGCTGCAGTTTTATAGAACATCTTTTATCCATTTTTATCCATTTAAGTTTATTCTTTATATTCTTTGACTCATTCATCATTCAAAATGCCAGCAAGTCACCATTTAGATCTATAACTTCTATAACACCATTTAGATCTACAACTGTTCATATTTAATCAATTGCTATTTTATTAAGTTATGATGTTTAAACAAAGTTTATGATTTCTGCATTTTTACTTTTGTATTGATTCCTTTATGCATCAGAGATTCAAATGCAAATAAATGCTTACCTACTCTTATAAGGTTTGCTTTCTAACATAACAAATTTTTGTAAAGGTACCATGAGATAAAACATATGTTTTGATACTCTAGAAAAATAATTCAAAATTTTTTTCTCTTATCTGTTCGACAAAGTGTATTTTGTCTTTCGACAAAGAAAATTTACAATTTTCTTTTAGGTTTATTTTGTTCTGAGAGAAAATAAAATTATTGCCTTACCATCAATAATTTGTTGCTATTTTTAACTAGTTTAATTTGAAAGCTATGCCAACTGATACATATGAGTAGGGAAGAGAATAAAAGAAAGGGGGAGGAGAGAAAGAAAGAGAGAGACAGAGAAAGAGATAGAGACAAAAACCAAAACAGAAACAGAAACAGAGAGACAGAGTAAGACAAGAGAGACAGAGACAGAGAGACTTGTCTTTTTGTTGTCTGTGTTGGCTTTAAGTATAACATAGTTTCCCTTGACATTATAAATTTTTATTGTTACTTTATCTGACACCAAAGTATCACTTCTCTGATTTTAGAGAACATAAAATATAATGTATTTTAATGATGCCTTTTTTTCCTCTATAGTTATCTCTGGCTTTATGTGTTTCATCACATGAAATAAAATCTTTTTGGAGAATTTTAATCCATATATTTTGATAGATTTACTTTTTTTTTTTCAATTAAACTATTTGGTTGCTTTTCACTCTTTTATGTCAGCACTTAGTTTCTGCTGTTTATTTTTCTTCCATAAATATGATCCTTTTGTCTTGCTACTGACAACTCTCTTGTACTCATTACATATATGCTGTTTGCTAACCTGCCCAGTAGTACTTTTATCATTACATGTTCATATTTTCTCCTACCCTCCCTTCCTGTCCCCTCTCAGTTTCTCTCCCTTCCTCCCTCCATCTCTCTCCCCTTCTCTTTGACCCACTATCTCTTTTTCCACCTCCACCACCCTTCTCTTTTCCTGCCTTCTCTCAGTGGCCCTAGGAAAGTGGCCTCTTATCCAGTCTGACCCTGATTGTGTCATTCAAGTGAACAATTACTTTTGTACTTATTGCAGCATTGCCTTTAACGCAGGTAATAAAATCCCCCAAAAGAAAGTTTTCATCACAAAGTCCTTGACATTGTCAAATATTTCAGCATCAGAAACACAGATATGATTTTCTCAATGTAAATGATACTAAGGAAGATGCACTAGATTCACTACTATCTATTTTTGCATCATAAGGGCCACCTGGGTCTTTCTTCTGACCTGCAACTACACCAGCTAATATGTCTTGCCTTACCCAATTAGAATGGGAACTATTTGAGAAGGACTTTCTTGCTTTTGTCTTTGCATCTTTAGCAATTGCTACAGTTTATTTCTTATAGTAAGCAGTTAATATTTCATTCATTCATTCATTCCCTTTCAAGTTTAGGAAAAAATGTGGTAAAATATATCAGTACTCCACTTTATCCATTTTCTTCATTTTAATGACAATTTGTAGCAACTTTTACCAAAAAAAATCTTGTCTTCATTTCAACCCATTCTCATTTTTCTTTCCCTCTTTCTAAAGTACTATTCATAGGATCTGTGGTTATTGTCAAAGTCTATTGAATGAGATCAGGTGACATTTTCTCAAAAAGTCTATAAGATGGAATAGGTCAGATCTTAGACCTAAGTGTGGGAAACGGATGGTACTCTTCCATATAATTTTGTCTGTGTTTGTGTCTTTGTGCAGAATGTTTGTTCTGTGAGCTAGAAGTTGTTAAAAAGAGAAAAAGGCCTGATTTTCCTGTACACTTCAGCTCTGGCCAAATTGGGAAGCTGCAGGAAAATTTTTGAGAGAAGTGATTAAGGATTTTGTCAATTGGTCATTTCAAGATTCAAGTGCTTAGCATAAAACAAATGCTATATGAGAGTTTCTTTATTTAATTGCTTCATCTTTGGTAACTTTTTATAGATTTTTAGATGTGGCCAACATATGATACCGACATTGATATAAATGAATTTTGTGTGTGTAAAGTAATTTGGAAGCAAATTCAAATAAATTAGGACCTCCTAGAGGAGGACAGTACATAGAGTAAAGAGAGTCTTTCTTTTTCTTCCCCTTTCCTCATTCACTGACTATAGTAGGGATCTATGAGGTGAGAGTTAGAGAAAGAAACTATGCTCAATCAGTTCAGTAAAATTTGTTATTTGAGATATGATAGTAAAAGCAGTTCTATATAAATTGTAATCCTTTTGTATTGACTTGGGAAAAATATTTTTTTCATGAATTTCTTACAATTATATATATATGTGCTAGAATTGTGAATTGGTTTACTTTAAGCACAAGGTATTAGAAATTCGTGTGCAAATATTGAAACATTACTAGAAATTTAAAGCTGTGTTTGATTTGATTTCAAGTTAAAATATAGGTTATTAAAATAAAGTTCTAGTAACTTATATTAGAGGAGGTCACATTTTTTTATCCCCTAATTAGATAGTATGTTGCTTTCTAAAATGTATATTAGGTAATTTGTAAAAATTATGAGCTATGCTTTAAATTTTTGTCAGCGCTGCTGAATATATGTATGTTTTATGAAATTTGGTCCAAAGTTACTTACTTGTAAATCTATTTTTTTTTAAAAAGGTAATTTTAAAGACAAGGGACAAGAAAGATTGATTTGCAAAAGCAATTGATAGTTTTTTGAATGTACTAGTCAGAATATCATGAGGTATTAATTTTTAAAATATCTTTTAATTAGTATGTACGTTAAAATTTAAAATGAATGTAAATTACAAGAGATACCTATTCATTTTTGTGATAGGTTATGCTATGTTTATGTAGCTATCATGTGTGGAAATTGTAAAATTGATAATTGTGTAGGGGTTATTATAGAAATATTGAACCCTGAAATTGTTAAGGATTATTGATTTGGAAACATGTTAGAAGGAGAGAGAGAGTGACAGCATGATAGAAGGGGAAAGAGAAGTTCAACATTTTAGAGAAAGAGAAAGACAGTATCTTGGAATTTGGAGGAGAGAGAGATGGGACGTTGTTACAGGGGGAGAGATGACAGATTGGAAATAGGGAGGGAGAAAGAAAAAGACAGCATGCTGGAGAAGGGGAGAGGAATAGATTGGACAGAAAAAGCAAGTCCTTTAATAGAATGAACTTGCCATTTGCTAGGAGAAAGGAAATACTGTTTGGCTAAATCCAGGGGGAACTTGGCACCCTAAAAAGAGTTAGATATGAGAAGTGGGATTGGATGCATGATGGAGTTGGGAGAAATGACATGTGGAATGGGAGAAGGGGAAAGGAAAAGCTCTGTCCCTTTGGAAAGGTGAAAATTTAATTCACCTTCCTCCCCACTGGGTGTGGTGCTTCTTAGAAGTTAGAATAAATTGCAGCTCTTTGGATCTTCTCCCTTCCCCATGCTGTTGAAGCAACAATTGCTTTTATTGTTTAAAGGAATAGCTTACATGGTGTTTTTATTTTTTTTATTTTATTTTATCAAGTCTATGGCTACTTTAAGACAAGGTCATTTTTGATACTGTATCAAAGATTCCACTGCTTAGCAATGCAAGAAACTTTTAAGAGGTTAGTTGGAACCAAGTTCTTTAAAAGTGATTATTTCTAGCAAGGTCTCCATCTGTCTTCAGCAAATATTTAAGTGCATAATGCTCTCCTTGTTTAATGAATATGATAACAAATGTGATTTATAGCTTTCTTGAAGTAACCTAGAGCAGAATTTTAACCTCATTTTATAGGGTCATTTCCAAAAAGTTTATAGGGACTCCTCAATTGGAGGAAGTTGAATTAAAATTTTTTTTTAAGAATGAAGAAATTGTTCATTCTGATAAGAATCTTTTTTATGAAATTAGGATATTCTATATTCTGTATGAATTTTAATTGATTGTATTGTGTCATCTTAAAGTTGTATCTGTTATTTAAAAAGACTGAGAATAATAGTTTTTGCCTTTGTCCCTTTGAACATATTTCTGCTGTAGAGAATATGCAATTTAGAATTTTTCTATGTATTGAGCACTTTAAAAGTAAAATGATTTGTGTAATATTGAACTTAAAGCCATCTACTCCATCTACTGAGATATGGAAGATAAGCTGTGAACCTTCTAGGATGATTCTCTTACTGTTATCAATGTAAGGTCATAGTCAGTACCTGGTTAGGATATGTGATCCTTGAGAGCTATATTCATCTGAAGCTTTGATTAATGAGAATTGCTGTTGGAGATAAAGTCTCTTGGGACTGTAGCTGATATTATTTGGAGTTTTAAATTCAGGTATGACTGATGGTGATATCCACCATCTGAAAGTAATATGCCAGAAGCTACTCAGAAGAATGTGATCCTGAATTGTTACAGGTGGAAGTTAGTATCTGGGCAAGAGTTGTGAGGATGACCTTGGCCTCTGCTGAGGTAGGATCCTTCTTATTCAGTTTCCCAGTGTTGTTTTTTTGAATAAGAACCCACTTGATTATTCCTGAGTCTGGCTTAAAGTTAAATTGTTAAAAACTGGGACAATTACATGAAATAAAGGATGCTTTATCCTGTATGTGCTCTCAGGTCAAGACCTGAAGGACCAGTTTTGATGTTATTTTAAATCATGCTGCTGATTTTTCCTTTTATAGCAAATTTCTGTAATCAGAGTAAGTGGTCAGTGGAAGATATGAGGCACAATGCAAGTATATAGATGATAATTTTGATTTGCAGCCTAGCCCTGGAGGATATTATGGTTGCTGCTATAAAATCTTTAACTCTTTTGCTTCCTGGGGCTAGAGTTTCTTTGTCTGAAGGCCCACTTTGGGGGCCCCCTCTCACCTTCCCTTTTGCTCACTGGGAGAAAAAGCAGACAATCTTAGCACACTTGATCAGTCCAAGGTTTTTAGGACCCTGGAAGCTAAACTAATCACTGCCTAAAGCCTTTTACACTGTGCATTGATAGAAGGCAGGGCTAGGTCTTATGGGTCTCTGGAACCCTATTCTTTCCTACCTTACACGTTCCTTTTCTGTTATATTAGTCAGATATTAATAGATATAAGGAGGTACCTCAGAGTTGCTTTAATTTACATTTCTTTAATCAACAATGATTTAGAGCCTTTTTTCATACAATTATAAATAGCTGTGATGTTTTTTTCTGAAAAGTTCCCATTCATATTCTTTGATCATGTTTCTTTTTTGTAATTTTTACTTTATTTATTTTAAAAACACATTGCTTTATGAATCATGTTGGCAAAAAACAACAACAAAAAAAAACAACAACTCATTTTTTGTTGTTGAGACAATTGGGGTTAAGTGACTTGCCCAGGGTTGCACAGCTAGAAAATATTAAATGTCTGAAATCAGATTTGAACTCAAGTCCTCCTGTCTTCAGGGATGGTGCTCAGATGGATGCCAACGAGCCGTATTCTCCTTGTCCATCAGAGAGAAACAGAAAAAGAGAAAAACCTCAAAACAAAGGAGAAGATTTAAGAAACATCTGACAATGAGACTGTTAAAAGAATTTTTAAAATCTTCATGAATCATTGGATTTCCTAACACAAGATGAGACTCTTTCAGTTCTTGAAAACCAGCAAGAATCATTGGATTTCCTTGAGATGAAAAATTGTTGATGAGACTATTGAACTACTTCAGAGCTTGCAGGAATTACTGGATTCTTGGCACATGAACTAATAATGGACAATGGATTTCTTTTGGACTATTTTTAGGATTTACAGACATGTATAATTCTGTATGTTGATTTATGTTTTGAAAAATTGTTTACCTCAAACTTACAGGAATTATTGAATTCCTGGCACATGAATTAATGGGCAATGGGTTCCTTTTGGACTATTTCTAGGACTTATGGACATGCATAAATTCTCATGTTGATTCATGTTATTTGTTACATTACTACTAGCCTGTGTTATATTGCTATGAGCTTATGTAATTATGTGTAATGCTTCCCATATTGATGGATTTATGTACACCTTGTTTCAAGTTCTGGCCCAAAATATTTCCTCCTAAGATCAAATCAATCATATTGAACCATGCTAAATTATATAATTATCGTCTCTATCAACTCTAATGACTTAACAGCTTGTAAAGATTCCAACAATGCTCTATCCACTGCATCATCTAGCTGCACTATTCGAACATTTTTTGATTTTTTTTATAATAGCTTTTTATTCTCAAAACATATGCATGGATAATTTTTCAGCATTGATCCTGGCAAAATCTCATGTTCCAAATTTTTCCCTTTCTTCCCCCCACCCTCTTCTCTAGATGACAAACAATCCAACGTATGTTAAACATGTAAAAAAAGTGTGTTAAATCCAAAATATGTATACATATTTATACAATTATCATGCTGTACAAGAAAAATCAGATCAAAAAGAAAAAATGAAAAAAAAAAACAAAAGGCAAGCAAACAACAAAAAGCATGAAAATGCTATGTTGTGATTCACACTCAGTTCCCACAGTCCTCTCTCTGGGTGCAGATGGCTCTCTCCATCACAAGACCATTGGAACTGGCCTCAATCATCTTATTTTTGAAAAGAGTCGTGTCCATCAAAATTGATTATCATATAATCTTGTTGCCATGTAGAATGATCTCCTGGTTTTGCTCATTTCATTTTGCATCAGTTCATATAAGTCTCTCCAGGACTCTCTGAAATCATCCTATTTCTTACAGAACAATAATATTCCATAATATCCATATGCCATAACTTAATTCATGCATTCTCCAACTGATGAGCATCCACTCAGTTTCCAGTTTCTTGCCACTACAAAAAGGACTGCCACAAACATTTTTGCACAGGTGGATCTCTTTCCCTCCTTTATGATCTCTCTGGGATATAAGCCAAGTAAAAAAACACTGCTAGATCAAAGGGTATGCGCAATTTGATAGCCATTTGGGCATAGTTCCAAATTACTTTCTAGAATGGTTGGATCAGTTGATAACTTGACCAACCAACAATGTATTAGTGTCCCAGTTTTCCAACATCCCCTCCAACCTTCATCATTAACTTTTCCTGTCATCTTAGCCAATCTGATAGGTATGTATGATAGGTACCTCAGAGTTGTCTTAATTTGAAGTTCTCTGATCAATAGTGATTTATAACACCTTTTCATATGACTAGAAATGATTTCACTTTCTTCATCTGAAAATTGTCTGTGCATATCCTTTGACCATTTATCAGAGAATGACTTGAATTCTTACAAATTTGAGTCAATTCTCTATATGGTTTAGAAATGAAGCCTTTGTCAGAATCTATGAATACAATTTTTTTTCCCAGTTTATTGCTTCCTTTCTAATCTTGTCTACACTGGATTTGTTTGTACAAAAAAAAAAATTTAGCTTAATAAAATCAAAATTGTCTGTTTTGTGTTTAATAATGTACTCCAGTTCTTCTTTGGCCACAAATTCCTTCCTTCTCCACAGATCTGAGAGGTAAACTATATTATGTTCTTCTCATTTGCTTATATCATTCTTTATTATGTCTAGATCATGAAGCCATTTTGACCTTATCTTGGTATAGGATGTTAGTGTGGGTCAATGCTCAGTTTCTACCATATTAAGTTTCCCATTTTCCCAGCAGTTTTTGTAAAATAGTTCTTATCCCCAAAACTGGAGTCTTTGGGTTTGTCAACACTAGATTACTATAGTCATTGACTATTTTGCCCTCTGAACTTAACTGATAAACTACTCTATTTCTTAGCCAGTACCAAATGGTTTTGATGTCTGCTGCTATTTTATAATACAGTTTTAGATCTGGCACAACTAGGCCACCTTAATTGACTTTTTTTCCCCATTAATTGCTTTGAAATTCTTGACTTTTTGTTCTTCCAAATGAATTGTTATTTTTTCTAGCTCTGTAAAATAATATCTTGGGAATTTGATTGGTATGGCACTCAATAAATAGATTAATTTAGGTAGTATTGTCATTTTTATTTTCACTCCGGGTACCCATGAGCACTTGATGTTTTTTCAGTTGATTAGATCTTTGTGTGGAAAGTATTCTGTAGTTGTGTTCATATAGTTCCTGACTTTGCCTTGGCAGGTAAACTCTCAAATATTTTATATTATCAAAAGCTATTTTAAATAGAATTTCTCTTTGTATCTTACTGCTTGACTTTGTTGGTAATATATAAAAATGCTGATAATTTATGTGGATTTATTTTATATCCTGCAACTTTGCTAAAGTTGTGAATTGTTTTTAGTAGTTTTTAAGTTGATTCTCTAGGTATACTATCATATTATCTGCAAAGAATGATAATTTGGTTTCCTCGTTACCTACTCTAATTCTTTAATCTCTTTTTCTTCTCTTATTGCCAAAGCTAGCATTTCTAATATAATATTGAAAAGTAGTGGTGATAGTGGGCAATCTTGTTTCATCCCTGATCTTACTGGGAATGTTTTAGTTTGTCCCAATAACATACACTTGCTGATGGTTTTTAATAAACACTACTGGTAATTTTAAGGAAAACTCCATTTATTCCTATACTCTCTAGTGTTTTTAATAGGAATGGGTGTTGGATTTTATCAAATGCTTTTTCTGCATTTATTGAGATGATTTTTGTTAGTTTGGTTATTGATATAATTATGCTAATAGTTTTCCCAATATTAGACCAGCCCTGTATTTCTGGTATAACTCCTACTTGGTCATGATGTATTATCCTGGGGATGACTTGCTGTAATCTCTTTGCTAAGATTTTAAGATTTTTGCATCAATGTTCATTAGGGAAATTGGTCTGTAATTTTCTTTGTTTTCACCCTACCTGGTTTAGATGTCAGCACTATAGCTGCATCATAAAAGGAATTTGGTAGGACTCCTTTCTCTATTTTTCAAGCAGTTCATATAGTACTGAAATCATTGTTCTTTAAATGTTTGGTAGATTTTATATGTAAATCCATCTGGCCCTGGAGATTTTTTTTTTAGGGAGTTGACTAATCACTTGTTCTATTTTTTTTTCTAAAATAGGACTATTTAAATAATTTATTTCCTTTTCTGTTAACCTGGGCAATCTCTGTTTTTGTAGATATTCCTCCATTTCACTTAGATTATCAGATTTATTGACATATAGTTGGACAAAATACCTTCTAATTATTGTTCTAATTTCCTCTTCATTGGTGGAAAATTCTCTTTTCATTTTTGAGATTAACAATCTGATTTTTTTCTTTCCTTTTTCTAATGAAATTGTTTATATATCTTGTTGGTTTTTTCATAAAACAAGCTCCTAGTTTTATTTATTAATTCAATAGTTTCAATTTTATTAACCTCCACTTTTCAGAATTTCAAAATTTGGCATTTGAGGATTTTTAATTTATTCTTTTTCTAGCTTTTTTAGTTGCCAGTCCAATTAATTGATCTTTTCTTCCGCTGTTTTATGCAAGTAAGCATCTAGAGATGCGAAATTTCCCCTAATAACCACTTTGGCTGCATCCTATAAATTTTGGTATGTTGACTCATTATTTTCATTCTCTTGGGTGAAATCATTGATTGTGTCTGTGATTTGTTGTTTCACCCACTTGTTCTTTAGGATTTTACTTAGTTTCCAATTAATTTTTGGTCTATTTTCTCTGCCTTTTATTGTATGTAATTTTTATTGCATCATGATTTGAAAAAAAAATGCTATTTCTGCCTTTCTGCATTTGATTGAGGTTTTTATACCCCAATATATGGTTAATTTTTGTATAGCTTACAAGTACTGTTGAGAAAAAAGTTTATTCCTTTCTATTTCCATTTAATTTTCTCTAAAGGTCTATCATACTTAACTATTCCAGAATTCTATTCACCTCCTTAACTTCTTATTATTTTGTTTTATCTAGTTCTGAGAGAGCAGTTTTGCTGTCTAATTCTTCTTGCATCTCTCTTAATTTCTCTTCTAGGAATCTGGATTCTATACCATGTGGTGCATATATGTTTAGTCTTGATAGTACTTAATTATCTATGGTACTTTTAAATAGGGTGTAGTTTCGTTCCTTCCTTATCTCTTTTAATTATATCTATTTTTGCTTTTGCTTGATCTGAGAATCAGGATGGCTACCCCTGTTTTTTTCTTTTTTTTTTTTTTTTTTTTTTACTTCAACTGAAGCATTATAGATTCTGCTCCAACCTTTTATCTTTACTCTGAATGTATCACTCTGCTTTAAATGTGTTTCTTGTAAACAACAAATTGTAGGATTCTGGTTTTTAATCCAGTATGCTATCTGCTTCTGTTTTATGGGAGAGTTCATCCTAATCACATTCACAGATAGAATTTTCCTGCCATCTTGTTTTCCCTCAATTATACTTTTTCTCTTCCCTTTCTCCCTTTCCTTCTTCCCCAGTATTTTGCTTCTGACCACCCCTCCCTCAAACAGTCCTTTTCTTTTGCAGGCCCTCCCCTTTTCTTATACTTTTCCCCTTCTGTTTCTATTCTCCCTTCTATTAGTCTCCCCCTTCTTTCCTTTCCCTTTTCTCCTCCTACTTCCCTATAGGGTGAGACAAGCTCATCTGTGAAGCTAAATGTGTCTGATATTCTCTCTTTGAGTCAAATCTGATGAGAGTAAGATTCACACAATGCTCATTTCCTTTCCTTCTTTCCCTCAATTGTTATAGGTCTTTTTTGTCTCTTGATGAGATGTAATTTACCCTTTTTAAACTCCATTTTTCTCTTCTTCCAGTAGAATCATTTTTCCTCCTCTAGTTTCTTTTTATATCATTACAATAAAATCAAATTATACCTGTACCCTCTAAGTATATCCATAACAGAGACAGATATAATCTCAAGAATTAAACATATCTTCCCATATAGAGATATAAGCTTTTTAACTTTTAAAAGAGAGTTATTTTTTCTTTCCTTTTTACTTTTTTATGCTTCTCTTGAGTTTTGTATTTAAAGATCAAATTTTTTATTTATCTCTGGTCATTTCATCAGAAATAGATGAAATTCACCTGTATCATTGAATGTTCATTTTTTTTCCCTGAAAGACAATGCTCAATTTTGTTGGATAGTTGATTCTTGGCTGCAATCCAAGTTTTTTTGCCTTTTAGAATATCAGATTTCATGTCTTTTGATCCTTTAAAGTAGTAACTTCTAGGTTCTGGGTAATCCTGATTGTGGCTCCTCAATGTTTGAATTGTTTCCTTCTGGCTACTTGCAATATTTTCTCCTTGATTTGGTAAATCTGAAATTTAGGTACGATGTTCCTTCGAGTTTTCATTTTGGGGTCTCTTTCAGGAGGAGATTGGTGAATTCTTTCAATGACTATTTTATCCTCTAGTTCTAGGACATCAGGGCAATTTTCCTTTATTTCCTGAAAGATTATGTGTAGGCTCGTTTTTTCATCCTGGTTTTCAGGGAGTCCAATAATTCTTAGATTGTCTTTCCTAAATCTCTTTTCCAGGTCAGTTTTTTTTTTTTCTTCTTTTTTTTTTCTTTTTTTTTTTTTTTGTTTGATTCTTGAAGTCTCATTAAGTAAGTCATTCACTTCCAATTGTTCAATTCTAATTTTAGTGACTTATTTTCTTCAGTTAGCATTTGGTTGTAAGGAGTTATATGTTTTTTCCATTTCATCATATCTATAATTTTTAAGGAGTTTTCTTCAGATAATTTGTTTTTCCTTCCCAAAACCTCTTGCAAATATCTCATTTTTTGCCCCCATTTTTTTCTCTCTTTCAAGATCCTTTTTGAATTCTTCCAAGAAAGCCTTATGAAATGGCTACCAACTCATATCACCCGTTAGGGCTTCATTTGGAGTTGATTTGCCTTTAGGATCATCAGGGTTTGAGGTCTGTTCGCCTCTTTCTCCATAATAGCTCTCTATGGTCAAAGTTATTTTTGATTTTTTGCTCATTTTGTTTTAAAGTTGAGGTCTGCTCTTAGTGGAAAGGGATGGTAGTTGCTTTAGTCTGCCCTGGGGCTGGTGCTGCTGATTGATTTCCAGTGCTGGGCAGGTATGGCAAGGTCTCACATATTTCTAAGGTTCAGATACTCACAATTTGCCTTTTGTATTTGCTTTGGGTATCTCAAGCTAATCTGCTGAACCATCAGCTTGTAACCAGAACAGAACACCTTAAGAGCCTTGCAGTAGATTCCCTGAAGCACAGATGTTTCAACACACTGGTTCCCTGCCCCAGGTTCTGTGAACTATGTCTGGGCTTGGCAGCCTCTCCCTTTGCCTAATTGAAACAGACCTTTTCTGAAGTTCTTCCAATGTATCTTCTTCTGGAAATTTGTTATATTCCAAATATTTGTGGGTTCTGTCACTCCAAAACCAGTTCAAAGGCTTGATGTGCTGTTGGTCTGAGGAACAGTAGGATGACTTCAGATAGAGATCTGTCTACCCTCCACCATTTTGGTTCTGCCTTCCCCCCCCACACACACACCTCAAGCATTTTTCAATTGAAAATAGCTTTTATTTTTATGAATTTGATTCAGTTCCCTAAACAGTTGAGTAATTAGGTTTTTATTAGAGAAACGATGTAAAATTGTTTTTATGCTTTCAAATTTTAGCTTCATTGGTTTTATTTTTTAAAAATTAATTTCATGTAACAACTATCCAATTATACTCTGTGATACTTTCTCTCTTTTAGTTATAAGCTCTTTTGTTATCCATAGCTCTAACAGGTATAAGTATCACTGTTCCCCTAATTTATTTATATTGCCCTTTATATCTAAATCATATATGCATTTTGACATTATCTTGGTATATGGTGTGAGATATTGACTATACCTAATTTATCAAAAATTTCCTTTTCAGTTTTCCTAGCAATTTTTGTCAAATGATGAGTTCCTGGTTGACTCAATGGATAAAAAAGTAGACTTAGAGGCAGGAAGATATGCTTTAAAATCTGATCTCACTCTACCTGTGTGACCCTGAACAAGTCATTTCGTCTTTTCTTGTCTTGAAGGAAATAGCAAAGCACTCAATGACTTTTGTCAAAAAACAACAACTCCAAGGTGTCACATTTATGGGACTGAAATGAATAACAATTCCCTAAAAGTTTGAATTTTTGGCTTTATCAAAGACTAGATTACTATTTGTTGGTAATATATAAAAATGCTGATGATTTCTGTGGATTTTGTATCCTGTAACTTAGCTCAAGTTATGAATTATTTCTAGTACTTTTTTAGTTGATTCTCTAGGATTCTCTAAGTATACCATCATATCATCTGCTAAGAATGATAATTGTTTCCTCATTACCTACTCTAATTCCCTTAATTTCTTTTTTTCTTCTCTTATTGCTAAAGCTAATATTTCTAATACAATATTGAATAGTAATAGTGATAGTGGGCAACCTTGTTTCATCCCTGATCTTACTGGGAATGTTCTAGTTTATCCTCACTACATATGATGCTTGCTGATGGTTTTAAATAAATACTACTGATCATTTTTAAGGAAAACTCCATTTATTCTTATACTCTCTAGTATTTTTAATAGGAATGGGTGTGGAATCTTGTCAAATTTTTTTTTCTGTTTCTATGTTTCATTTCTTTGTAAGTACTTATTTATTTCAATGGATCTTTTTAATGGATTTTTTGTCCATTATTTATTGTCATATTTAATCAATCTTTATCAGACTGTCTACTGATTTTTCTTTAGTGTTGCTGTAATTATGTTTCTTTCCATCAGTCCTTTCTCTTCTAAACTATCTAGATTTGTAAGGTGCCCATAATTTCTTTGTTCCTCCCCAAACTCCTGTTTTCCCATTATCTATTATTTCTAGATCTCTAGGGTTAGGTAAGATCTGTGGCCATCAAACACTGGAAATCACCACCCCAATAAGTACCCTATAATGATAGAGAGAAATGTCGGCTATAAAGTCTAAAAACAAAATCCTCTCATGAGTGGAAAACTATACAGATTTTAGCCCTCTGTCTAGATGTATAAAGGCATGTGTAGATGAAGATATGAACTTATATATATATACATATATATATATATAGTTATGAAGTTATATATATATATATATATATATATATGAACTTACATATAAATATGCTTGAGAAAGATATTTCCATATCTAAATGTAAGGCAGTCATATGAAGATCCAGAAGATGCAGGCCATATACCTGGAGGAAATCTATTGACCAGGCTAATGAGTGAGAACATTCCCTCTATTGCCTGAGGATCTATTTGCAAATAATTTTTTCATTGGTGACAGAATTGATTATGCCATTAACAAGAATTGCCCCCTTTCTCAGTGGGGAATGATTTGATCTCTTTTAAACACCACAAAATTTCTCTATTCTTCACTATATGGGGCTGATGTTAGAACTAAATTGAGCCTCATTTTAGTGCTCAGAGATCAGTGCAGAATAATGATGGTCATAACTTATTAGAGGCTTAGTCTAGTGCTTGGAACTAATTGATACGTAATTCTGTTGAATTAGTTTGGAGCTCTCACCTCATTATCCAAATTGGCATGAAGTATGCTCTAAGGTTCTTTGTACACTTACATGTTTGCCCAGTTATCTAGATCATGGATAAGTTGTGGCCTATCCAATAGGGTCTAATACAGGACTCAGTAGTATTCAGAGCTGAGCCTTGATCAGGGCCAAGTAAGGTTATGGTCAATAAAAGTTTGGCCCAGGCTTGGGACACCTCATACAACCATGACCTATTAATAAAGGAAAAACATAGGTTTGATTTCAGTCCCAAAGTCTTAGATTGCCTTTTTCATGTGGTTCTGGGGTTCAGGGGAGTTATGGTCTTTAATTTTGAGTCTTTAGCTTACTGTCTGAGAACTAGTGAAGATGAGGTCTAGAAGACAGTGTCTCTAATACATGGCACTCAGTGAGTGATGATGGGTGCCTAGTAAAATGGTCATATCCAAAAATGAACTTTCCTCCTCTGCTTAGACCTGACTTTTTTAATGGCGTGGGTTTCAGAGGCCATAGAAGGCTCTTAATATCTGAATATCTCAATATTCAGTCCTAGGCACATGCCTTTTAGGTATTAGTACTGACTAGGGCTAGTGGATCCATATCACTTTAAATCTCTATCCTTTGGATTAGCCCAGTGGAGTTGTGGCCTGGTTATTTAGAACTGGTACAAACTGAGCTTAATTGCTATAAATGCCGTTAAAATTCAGTAACCCTAAGTTGTTTTTGGCATTATAAACTGGAGACCCATAAAGCTTTCACTGTGAATGGTAAAGAAATGATTTGGGTTCAGATTTCTATTTACTGGTCAATTCTTTTGGCCCATGATCCCTGTGATCTCTGCCTTCACCTAGCATTTGGGAACTGTTGAGATAATACAATCCATTTGGTGGTATGAAAGGTATTCAGTTTTGACCTCAGCATTGTTTTGGGGGTTTGTTGTATATGCTTGATTCTAGTGTTTCTACCACCTCTGGCACTGGGCTACATTTGCTCTCAATTATGTCATGCTGTTTTTGATCAATTCAGAATCATGGATTTTTAAAATAACTAATCTGAAGTAATATGTCAAAGTCAGAGTTTAAATGGTTAGATAACATTGATCTTTCCCTCATGGTAAGCTCTTCAATTACACTAGAATCAAGCATATCCTCTGGCCCAATATCTGACATTTAGTGAAACCAACTTTATCCTGATGACTGGGTCTTATTAACCTATCTATGATCCTAATCTAGGAGTCAGGGCATATCAAAGACTCATTTTCAGGTTTGGAACTATATACTCCATATACTCCATACATACAGCAACTTCAGCTCTGAAACATAGAATGCAGGTAAGAGTAAGGCTGAGATATCTCCATGGTGATTATTTTATAGTGATGTTTCAATCATATTCGTCTTACTCAAATTTGTCGTAGTCCATTTTTTATTATTAGACTCAACCTGAACAAGGTCAGAAATAATTTTATTCAAATACTACTTTTCATACATATTTGCTGTGTTGAAGCCATAATCTCTCAGTGACCCAAGGAACTCACAAATATAAAATGCAGAAGAGCTGCCAATCAGCATTGGTACAGGGAAGTGCCTCCCTGGGAGCTCCATGTGCAAATCAATTCCAAGGTCCACACAGCAAGGTGATAGTTATTGCCTAGGGGTTGTTATCACACAGTGCAAGCCCAATATTGGAGGACAATGAGAAGACAAACTTATGTGTTAAGGAAAAGGGGCTATCTTATTCAGTGGGCATGATATCAGCACTGACTTGGCCTGGTGACAAAGGTCTTTTAGAAGGATTTAGAACATGGTTGTTGCTGAAGAGATCACCTGAGAGCAAAAAAATATATTGCATATCCTGAAAATAAGAGAAAAGCAAATCCACAACTGCTTTTAACAATAAGGAGTAGATTTGAAACAAAAGCAATACTTTACATTTATCAAAATGCCTGTGGAGTGAGAAAAAAGATCACCAGTACTGTAATTTGGGGTGCAACTTCTCAGATAAGAAAACCTGTATGGTCAAAGAAACAGAGTGTATGGAGTTGTATTAATAGGAATCCTCAGGCTACATTTTATTCAAGGACTTACAGGCCTCAATAGCATACCAGACTGATTTTAATTTGAAGAAATCTTCTACTAAGAAATTATTAATCACAGAGAAATGCATTTTCCAACAAAATCAAACTGGATCTTTATCAACTCCTATGAAGAGAACTTCACACTCCCTCATCCTCATTTCTTTTCTGCTGTAAAATATCAACGATTGATTAACTCCAAATCATCACCCAAAGCTATAAAAACCCAATCTATATTCTAAAAAGCTGAAGCTGCTACCAGCCCAAACGATCTTCTTTATTATCCTAATAAATTTCTTTTCTTTTCAATTGGGCTACTCTATTTGATCTTCCAGCTTGTAGATCTAATGATAGATGAAATTCTTCCAAGGCTCTCAAGGAACTTAGGTTGAGAAAATTCTTACAACACACCATTTTCATGATGATTTTTTTATGTATTGCTCCATCAGATTCATACTAGAAACCCTCGGCATGAATTACCACTATTAACTCCATTCAACAGAGAAAGAAAATAGATCATGTGTTATTTCCTAGAAGAAAGCTTTCCTTCACCTTCACCAAATCACAAATTTCCTTTTAAAAAATTATTCATTTATCTTTACAATTTATTTTATTTTTCCTTCTCAATGAGCTTGTTTATCTAGAAAGAATAAAAGTTGTAATATGAGCCTTTGAAAGTATCTACGGAGAAAGCAAGTCTGAGCAAGAAAAAACTGGAGGAAAATGACATTCTGACCAAAAGAAAGAGAGAATCTGAACTTAAACCCAAATAAGCCTCCCCCTGTCAATGAATATTATTGCATTGAGGGAGGGAGGGAGATTATGTGTTTATGAAGTGACAATGGCCAAGTGAGGAAGAAGGCAGCATTAGTGGATTGTGTGGTTCTCCCTCAGATCCTGCTTTGGTCAAAGTTGGATCAGTCCTAATCCCAGTCTCAGTCATGTTTCTGTGGCTATTCCCATGCATGGCTTCCTTATTTCTTACCCACCCTACTTCTTTTCAACCACCCCCTACCCAACTCTATTGAATCAAATAAATAAAGCCATTATAACAAATCTAACAAAACAGTTACATGGGTCATATCCAAAAAATGTTTGTCTTCTAGTAGCAAGTTTTCTAAATCGAATTCTAACATTAATTTTGCAATTGATCCTACAGGGTTTTGCTCAGATTCCAACACTGATGCCCCCAAAATGATTTCTTTATGTTTGTATTCTCAATTCAAAGACAAGATTTTCACTTTGAGATGGAGAATTGTGTGACAATCCCTTAGTAAATTGGAAATAGGGAAGTACTTTAAAAACTTCCCTCTTTAATTCAATTGAAAATGTTAAAAATTAAATGTATCTTGTGAAGAAAGTGGATAACCTCTGTACTTTTGAGAGGGGAAAATGACCCAAATAAAGTAATTTAGAAGCCTAGGGTAGAGATTTTGGGTCTGGACTTCTTTCCTTATGTTAATACCCATATCAGCCAGATTGGTCATATCTTGAGGAAGTTTCTACCTCCTTAGAAATTTAAAAATAAAGGGTATTCTGATAAGAACACAGAAAATAAGAATAACTTACAAGAATACACCATATTTTTTAGCAACTCCTGTGACCTCAAGATGTGATAACTTCCCCCATTTTTTTTCTTCCAAAGAATTGGCACTGATTATCTGGACACTCTTAAGAAAACCTAAAAAGCTATTTTTAAAAACCTGTCCCTAAGAGATTAAGCAGCCCTAGCAATCTTCCTTAGTTTGATAATAAATTTCTTTTTCTTTCAACTTGGTTGCTCATTTTATCTAATTCCTGATCTCCTCTCAAAGATGGAAGGTGAGATTATCCCTGGAGTCTCAAGGAACTCAGACTAGGAAACCTCAATTAAGGAAATTTCCAAATTTAATTTCTAACAGACTGAGAAAAGCAGCCAAGTTCATAATGTGGGAAGAGTTAAGTTCTGACAGAACTCAATTTCATACTTTCTGGTTTGTAATCTTCTAAGAATTATTGACTGGGTGAAGAAAATCATCCACAACCTTTTTATGAAATACAAATAAAAACAAAATTGCTAAAGTCACCTTTTAAGCTGGTATTTATTAGGGTTTATTTCACCTTAGTGTGTTAACCATTTAGGTCCTGAAAACATAAAACATTTTTGTCTCTAAAGAGTAGTGAGAATTTTTTCTTTGTTTTGTTTTTAATTGAGAATTTAGATACTATTCTAGATAAACTGAAGCAATTAAATTGGGGCGTGGGGGACCAAGCGTCATTTGTCTAGATTACTGAGTCCTTTACACTAAGTTATTCCATTACAAAAGCTTCCTGCATCCCTCTCTCTTTCTTTTGCAGGGGTGAATTCAAAAGCTCCCCTGATTCAGGTTTACAGTAAAACAAGAGGAAAACTGCTCTGTGATTCCACAGCACTGAAATAACAAAGAATTACCCTGGATAACTCAAGCAAAACCCTTCAGAACATTTCTTTCTCCAATTCTTGACCCCAAGAGAATATTAATCAGTCCTATTGAGGATCCCCTTTGTACATCTCATCCTGGCTCCAATATGCTTTTGTCAATTCACAGCTGCCACCACAGAACAAAAAGTCAATGATTAGTAAAAGCTTGGAGAAGACCAAGAAAAAAACAATTTATATGCTTATAAGATCTTGTACCTGAAGTCCACAGATTTCTAGCTGTGGTCTTGTTAATTATAAGCTTTTTCAGGAATGGGAGCTTAGGGCCTGAATCCTCCGTAGCAACATAGAAATCACAGCAAAATTATTAAGTTCTGAAAAATAACATGCCTGCCTGAGAGATGTAGAGAAAATCAGTTGCTTTCTCATATATTAATAGCAGGGCTGAGTTAATAGTAATTGGACCCAGACAGGAGCATGTGAGTTTACCCTGGACCCAAGAAAGTACCAGTTGACTGTTTCACCTGTACTCAGATTTGTGTGAGCCACAAGGGACAGGAGCAGTGATTGTGATATTTAGAAATGGTGTCCTATGGAGGATGCTGCCACACTCAATACAAACAATCCTGCCTTGTAGTTATAACAAACACTAAATTTGTTGCTGATTCTGGATCCTTTGAAGAGTGGATTGTTATTTGGAATTAAGTGCAAAACATATGAATTTTTAATTTCAGTCCAAGTTTCTGACCTTCCTCAGGTAACATTTGTAATCAAGTTACAGATAGATGAGAGAAACTTCAAATGCTTTTCCTTAGAGATTTAGGATCCTTGTTAATTAGGAGAGAGGAATCACGTACAATGGTAGATTATATTTGGATCTCTGGAATTTGAAATAGTGTAAATTAATCAGTACTAAAAAGTGCTTATTCCTCACCCACCTATTTCACCATCATTCTATCTTTATTCATCTAAAACTCCATCCTTTACTACCTCCTATATCTTCCCCTCTTCTACCTTTGCCTCAATAGAAAAATCACCAATCTGACTTTGCATAAAAACAGAACAAGTTACTAGAACTTTGGGGTGTCTGGAATACATTGTAACCACTTGCCCTCAAACAAGCTTTAACAATTAAGAAGGATGTACAAAAGGTCATTAAGATGAACTGAGGAGAGTAGAAAGAATAATAATTGGTTAGGGGTTAGAATCTTAGAGCATCAGGGCCATTCAGTCCACTACACAGACTCAAGGGTCGCTTCTGCTTGGTACTCCACCACAGAGGCCTTCCTGAAAGTCCTTCCCAGGCAATTGCTGGAGGAAACATAACATTGGTATAATCTTCTCTTAATGGGAGAAATGTTTCTGTTTGCAGAAGTAGGCTGAAAGGCTACTAAAACGAGGAACAAAAGGAAAACCTTGAGAAAGAAATGAGAAATGGTATTTGATAGGATTTGTTCTACCTTCTATTACCCAATATTGGAGAAAGAAATTAGAGCTTCCTATCTGTTTGGGATCAAATCTTCTGTTCCTATTCTGTGTCATCAGTAATGAACTTAGAGAATCGAAAAGACCTGGCTCAAGTATCTCCCCAGAAATGTAATAGTTGTGTGACCCTGGACAAATCATTCTCCATGACTCATTTTCCTTATTTAAAAAATTAAGTTGGATTCCATGGCCTCTAACATTCCTTCTAGTTCTAAATTTATAGTCTTATTTGACTTTTTCAAGTATACTTTTTCAGTCTGCATGTTAAACATTTGAGCCCTCAAAATTCCTGGGACAAAGATTTTTGATCTTTTATTAATTGAGTTTGCTGAGATTCATTCAACAAAAACAAACAGTCCCAAAACAAGAGTGTCTGGAGTACATTTTGACAGTAAATAAATTTCTTGGAGACTTAACTGCATTTAATTTCAGTAGTCCATCCATATGCATTTCTCAATACCAGCAGTCAAAAACTAGATTCTGCTCTGGTTGAAAGTATCCCACATACCATCTTCAGGTTTAGTGTTTCAAATGAAATCATTCTATGTAAATGATTCATCTACTTAGGAACAATATAAAAAATAATATGAAGCTTTAAGGAATTCCTAAACTTCTCAAAAGATCAGATCTCAATCCTGACCAAAAAACAGTTAACACAAACCTTTGACTTGATATTATGACCAAAAATGAGAAAATACTTGCGTGGAACCATTTCTTATCCAAATTATTTTCATAAATGGAAAGAACAATTGAGTGAAGAAAGAACATTTATTAAAAGTTGATTAGTACAAAACACTGTGCAAAGTGTTAGGGATACAATTAGAAAAAACAAGAGTCTCATCTTCTTAAGGATCTCACATTCTTTTGGAAAAGATCATAGCTTTTAGTTGCATATCAGAATGAAAGTTCCTAAGTTTTTAGAGTGCATATGTGATTTCGCTTATGTAATGAACACATCATTGACAAACAGATAATGTTTGACATCATTTGTACATACATACTTCCCTTGAGTGTCTTCAGCACTGGTATCAACCAGAGCTATATTCTAAAGATCTAGGAGATGAAGAAATGATCTTGGGAGGAAAGAATATCCCTAATTAGCATAACAGTTTGTTTAGGGAAGAGGGAAAGGAAAAGGGAATATACAAAGAAAAAGGGAATACAAATTTTTAAGCACTTACTATATGCCAGGCATTGTGCTAAGCACGTTATAAATCTTAAGTGCAATGTCATTTAGGATCTTGGAAAAATGGTAACTATCCCAGACACCATGAAGGGCAAATAAAGATATTCCCTTACGGCCCTCTCTTCCCCCCTTTTTTTAACCAATAGGCTATATTCCTTGTGCTCTTGGGGTCAGTATAATTCCCTACACCAACATCACTGCCTAACACTATTTCCTTATGACAAGTAGTTCCTAGTATCTAGTGCTATATATAGAAAAGGCCCAGGGATCCTTAACAGTTGACCTTCCTTATTCACCTTAACCATAGAGATGATCAATATTTTCGATGCATTTTCCTTAATGCCTACTGCATCAGGACCACTTCCTACACATTGTTTCTCTAATCAGGCTCTCCCCCTGTTTTGTACATAACGTTATCTTGTGCCTGGTCACAGTCTACCATTCTAGATACCAGGATTAAAAACTGAGGCTGAAGGAGCATCTCATTCATTCTCATTTTTGAAAAATGTAAATGAAACCAAAGTGTTTTTAATAGCATCAAGAATAGAAAATACTAAATAAGAAGTCTAGAATTTTTCTGATATACTATTTTGCTAACAAAAATCTGAATGATAACATTGATGACAAAATTAACATATACCTCTTTCCTTAGAAATCATAGAGGGATAGGGAAGAGACCTGTGATTTCATTAGTATAAGGAATTGCTAGCTGAAAAAAATTCCTTCTACCAAAACAGGTCAGTATCTTCTCTGCACTTTTTATCCTTAGAGAGATGTCTAGAGCATAAAGAAGATAAGTGTCCAAGATCACAAGACCTGTATATGTGAGAAGAATAGTTTATACCTGCTTCTTCTTGACTCCAAAGCCAGTTCTCCTTAACACAATATACTGCTTTTTATCTACTATAAACTACAGTCTTATTTGTGGCAGTTTGTATGAGATAGTTTTCAAAGCAGAGCACTATCAAAATGCCACAATTTGGTGACTTCTAAATGCCCAAGTACTTTAATGAACAACCACCAAAAAATGGGCAAAATGAAAAATTGCCAAGGTAAATCTGATTTGTGGATTTTTTTTTCTAATTAACTTGTTCTACTGTCACATGAACTTCAGCTTTCAGATTCATATAGATATAAATGTAGAAACCTGGATATTCAGGTTTAATATAAATGAAGAAAATATTTCCAGACTATTTATAGGCCACAATGGTAGCCCTGGGTAAATATAGAAATTATTTTCATATTAAATTGCCTCAAATTTATAACTGTGTCCTCAAATAAGAGAGTACCTTTAATTGCATTTGCAGCAATGTTAAACTATCCATATCACCCTGTAAACATACACCACCTATGGATCAAAGTAAATTTATACTGCCCAACAGTCACAGTTTGTTGCTCTGTACAATTCAGAATCTCATTTTTAAAAAAGCTCTCTGAGGACAGGAACTGTCTCTCTTTAAAATTTTTATCCACACTGGTTTTATAACAATGAATTTCAAATGGAAAACACTTTCATTAGTGCTTTTTTATTCATTCATTCAATTATTCATTTATTCAAAGACCTAACAATTTTGCTGATCCCTGTTAAAAGTCTTGAGAAACTTGCAATTTTCTATGGTGCAGAAACGTTCATTTAAGATACTGTGCTGAATTTTTCCAGGTACCAGCAACCACTTTTTAACCATTGGGCAAACAGTTGAAACAGTGGAAGAATGAGTAAGTTTCCTAAATGTAACCTATTTTCCTGCCATCATATCAATTGTCACTGACTTCTTCCTGACCTGGAACTACCAACAATTATTTTTCAGTTGAGTAATATAAGACTTAAGAGAGGCAAAGAAACATTCTTATCTGTAATAAAAATAGCAAGTTAGCAAAGCTGGAATTTCTGTTCTCAAATTTAAGGGTATTTTTAGTGATTTTTCCTTCTTCATTGTGTATAAAAACATTAATTATGGCATCTTGTTCTGCAGTCAGTTGTAAATAGACCATATGTATGTTATGTATACATATGTGTGTACATATACATAGATAGATATAGCTATAGAGACAGCTCATAGTATTTAACTACCAGAATCCCTTTAACTTTTTCCCTTCATTCAATAAAAACCATTCTTCATAAATTTTCTTTTCTCATTACAATGTGGCCTTAAAGTCTACTTTGTCCCTTCTTTATTTTTTCATTCAGGTTCTGTCAGGATCAGCTCATTGTGCTTCTATCTTCTGCTAGTAATATCTCCTAGAAAACCAACTTTGAGCTAACTGTATTGGATCCATATTACATCCCAAATATGTAGAATCCAAAAATCTTATCAGGACCCATTGTGGAAAAAAAGCCAAAATGTCTCCTGTAAGAACCTCTTATAACCTATGCAACTAGATTCCTCTGAAGGCCTTCATGACATTATAAAAAAAAAAAAAAGGTCCTGTTAGAAATATCCAAAATGTCAAAAATTGCATTTACATTGAAATGTTTTCTATCCTAAAAAGAACAAAGAGAAAAAAATAAACCTCAAGATGGATAAAGATTTACTATTGTGGTGAGTTGATTAAAAGTATATTCATATTTGTAGATGGGCATCTTTTCGTCATACCATTTGGATTTTCTTGACAAAAAGACTAAAATGGTTTGTTATTTCCTTCCCCAGTTCATTTTACAGATGAAGAAACTGAGGTAAATAGGGTTAAGTGACTTGCCCAAAATATGAGTCTTCTTGACTCCAGACCTAATACTCTATACAGTGTGCCATCTAGAAGCATTAGGTATAAAGCATAAGTATATATTAATGTAGTGTTGTTCTTTTTTCAAATGCAGTCAGGCATTAAAAGTTCAGTTCTTTATTGTCTCTTCCAAAATAGCCCGGTTAGTTTTCTTAGAGGCCTATCTCCTTCCTTGATCCCAAGAGTTCTTGCAGCTTGTCTTTTAGCTCTTCCAGCTTCTGCCTCTATCTAGCTCAACTCCAATTCCTGGATTCTCAATCTCCTCAACTGACTCTTGACTGAAGTTCTAAGAGCTTCTTATATATGATCTCTTAAAGGTGTGAACCCAAAGGTTGATTCCTCCTCTGAGAGAGTGGGATTGTGGGAGGTGTAAATTTGTGAATCTTATACTGAATCCTGAAATCTCCCAAATTTGTGAACTAATATGTGAACTCTCAAAGGTGTAAACATAAGCATTGTTTCTATCAATTCCATTGAGTTTACACTTTGTAAGGATTCTAACATATTAACACAAATTTTAAAAATTATTTCCAGGGTATTAATGATGGCAGATCTGGGTAAATATAGAAATTATTTGTGTGTTAAAACTCCCTCAGATTTGTGTGTGTGTGTGTGTGTGTATATATATGTGTGTGTGTGTGTTTGGTGTTCATGGTATGTAATCATCAGAATCCTTTTACTTTTTTCCCTTGTCACGCACCACCACCAAAAATTTCTCATCACAATGTGACCTTGAAGTCTAACTTGTCCCCTTCTTTATTCTTTCACTCATATAATGTTAGGAATATGACAATAGTTCGTTCTGCCTCTATTCTCTGCTAGTACTATTCTCCTGGGAAACCAAATTTGAGTTAACTATGTTGTATTCATAGTACATTCCTAAAACACAAGAGTTGAAATCTCTCATTAGGATCCACTGTGGGAAAAGATCCAAAATTTCCTCTTCAGGAATCATTTCTAAGCTATTCTGCTAGTTGAACCCCACCGAAGAATAACATAAAAAGATAACATGACTCTCATTCCATAAGCAAATTCATACTCCATCCCCATGAAATGATAACAAGAGTAGCCTATATCCTACAAATCTTTCTTCAAAACCTACAATCACAAAAACCACAAGATTTGGATAGAAAGGCAAAGGTAAGGGATTAACCTAATCCATAATAGTAGAATTTCAAGTTTCATGGTAGTTGGTTGGAGAAGATAGTTGGGAGCAAGAAGATCTTGATGAGGATTCTCAAATCTTAGCACTTGGGCAATAATTAATGTATGTTGACTGTTTCTGGCAATATCAATTGTCAAAAAAAATCATTTAAGGAGAGTGGAATACTCATGAAAAATACCTAGAAGTGACTTCATGCTAAAAAAAAAGAGTGACTTTAATTCTAAGTTATACTTCACAAAAGAACCCTAAGAAAATGGAGATAGTAGAGAAATGGAGAAGATTAGAAATGTGTTTTGTTTTCTAGGTAAAATGTGATAGAAATGGAGTAAGGTTAGGATGATCTACTAAGAAAGATGAGACTCAATCTTTACACAACTGAAGACCCTAATGAAAGGTAAGAAGACTTTGTAGCCATATCCAAGGACTGAAGAATTGAAATTTCATGAAGGATTGATCAGTCTGTAAATGCCTGCAATTCAGGAGCTTCATTAAGTTGTTTTCCGGATGTTTCAGGAAAATCAAAGTAGATAATGTAGACTGCGTTATATAACATGTTGGACTATTCATCTCAAAGATTATGGTCAAGTTTGATTGATTATATTTCTAGGACCTATGACCACAGAGTAATAAATCAAACTGCTATCATTCATTACCTGGGGTTACATATGCTCTTAGTCAAGCAAAGCCAGTTTGTTCTTTATAAAGGAGTTTCTCTGATCCCATTCAGTAATAATAAGGACCAACTATTATCAGTCAAATGCATCCTCAGCAATTATGTTATGCAACAAGCAAGAAGGATTGCTCTAATAAGCTCTCTTTGCCTTTCAGAGAGCTAGTTCTCTCTTCTACCTACAATCATTTTGTGGGAGATACAATTCATTTTATGGGTGATAATTCTCCTCAAAATTACTTTCTGTATATTTATATATACCTCTTTCTGTGTAAGTTTCAATGACATTTACTCACACAAACATTGTATATAAGTATATATAATTCAACTTAAATTCATAAAACACTCAATGATTATTGGGAGTCTGTAACTTTCCCCCAGACCAGTGAATCTTTTTAAAATTTGTTTTAGCCTACATACAAGAAAGAAAATGTAGACAAAATTTAATATATCCTGCTCTAAAGAATTTAGGAACTTCTGGTGAAAGAGTGATACAATATACATATCGACAAATAAATATAAAATGCAATCATATATACATATGTGAAGTTCATGGTTTAGAATTCTGGTGTTATCTTTTCTCTCATTTTCTCTACCCTCATCCTTTTTTAATCTATTCTTTGTATTCATCCTTCCCCCCCCCCCTTTTTAATAGTTCATTATCTCTACTCTGGAATCAATTTCCTGTCTTTGAAATATTGATCATATTGTCCTAGCTTCATATTTTTAGTCTCATGGTTACGATTAGATGATGACCTAGGCATAGCAATAAACTTAAGACAATCTCTAAAGCAGAAGACCTGGCCCTACAACTAGATTATAATAAAATTTGGACAATACAGTCAATCCATTATCCTCTGTCGTGATCATGCCATCATAATAGTGAAGCAATCCCCATGAAAAGTAGCAAGAATGCATACAAAATTAAACTTGATATAGTGGTCCACATATAATGTCCCTCTCAGGTAAATATAGATATTTATAATATTTATATTTAACTTGTGATACAGTTAAAATAATGGAGCAAATATGCTTCTCTCCAATTGGCACCTTTGACATGGAAATTGTAGCCCTGGACCAATCCCTGTTCTTTATAGAAGTTTCAGCATGGTGACTCATATATATTAATGGTTAAAGATTGAGACCCTAATTTTCTAATACCTTTCCCTCCTCTTTTTTTTTTTTCTTTTTTTGCTAGGCTGCTCTCAGGCTTCTCAAAAATCTCACACTGCCCGGGGGAATATTCTTGAATTATGTATTCTTGGGATAGAGAAGATGTCTAACCCTCTCAAAAGTTCAGGGTAAAGGAAATACAGTCTACTGATGCCAACAGCTAACCACTAAAGAATGTGACAGTTGATAACTGGGTTCTATGACTGTTGAAGTCTGGGAAAACATATATGAATATATTCCCTTTGGAGGCAAATGACCAGAGAACTCTCATTCTCTATTATTATATCCCTAGGCTCACTGAGACAAAAAGAGAAGGTCAGATATTCAGTCTTTGCTTCACAATTTCAATTTGACTTGATGAAAGATCACTAATTCCAAATTTTTAAGATGGAAAGATGAGAAAGGAGAGAAATAAGGATTAATGTCCTTGGCAAGAAACAAAGTACTTTATAGTAAAGGAGTTTACTTTTGTTCTGGACTCTATCTTACAATCTCTTTTGAAATGAGTTAACATTTTGAATTGTGAAGTCTAACACTTCTCATAGTTCTGATCTTACTCAAATCAGTCCTTTCTAAATCTAGGAAATATATGCAATTTCAGAACTGACCCAAACAGCAACACTCGAGCCTACCTGCTTAGTATGACATCTAATTACCACTGAGTCAAGGCCATATTACCTAAATCAGAACTTAATTGGGAACTAAATTAGGAATCTCCAAATGTTTTTTCCTCTCCAAATCAGTGGTTCTTAAACTTTTGTTCTCAGTATCTTCATGTTGTTAAAAAAACTATCGAGGATCTGTTCAAAGAGTTTTTGTTCACATGGATTATATTTATAGCTATTTACTATATTAGAAATAAAAAGGGTTTCAGAGACCCCAACAATTCTTTGGACTACACTTTGAGGACTACTGCTCCAAATCTTCAAAATTAGGTGGTTGCTGTTTTGGTTTTCCCCAAGTGTTACACACTTAAAAATATATTTTTTCATTGATTTAGAGCTTCTTTTCTGTTTGTTGCTTTATAAACCCACTAATTAAACCATCCACCTTTAGATAAGAAACTTTTGTGCTCCCAGGGAACTACTTTTTTCAGTGAAATTTTTTTTCCCATGTGACCTGAAGAAAAAACACACCCAATTGGTATAAACTCAATGTGTTTCATAATATAAAATACCTACATAAGGAATTTATTCTCTGGATTTCATAATGACATAAAGGCAATAAATTACTGGTAGAAATTCCTCAGGTTCCCTTCTGCCTAGTGTCACAAGATTTTATATAACAAAATATTTATCCTTTTTTACAGATACACATCAAAAGATACTTAGGAGTAAACCACCTGAGGAATACAAAGCTGACAAAGTTAGTCTTTCAGCTTATAGGCAACAAGTATATGGGGTTTGGAGTCAGAGTTCTACATTTCTTTCTCCTCTTTTATCCTATATGCTTATGGATGAGTCACCTTAACCTAGTTTCCTACTTTCTGAAATGATTAGCTAAATTATTAGCTAATAAATTAGCAGTATTTTAAATACAAATTTAAATTTAAATTAGTAGTGTCCACCACTGAAATGATTAGTGGTGGACACTAAAGTCCACCAGCCCCAGATCTTCTCTGAATCAGTCTAGGAGGGATGATCATACAGGGACAGCAAATAACTATCCTACGTTATGTGATAAGGACTTTTAAGAAGAAATATAGACCAAAGTGCTCTGGGAAATGAATGCCAGAATGATTTCTGGCATTATTTGGTAAAGGAAGAATTGAAGCACTTTGTGTTAGAGGAGAAATTTTCAAAACCATTAAGATGATCACTAAAGATTTCTGAAGACTTAGATAGTAATTTCTTGTAGAAGAGATTAGATATGAAGAACCTGGTATAAGACCGACCTATTATTAGGAGGGACTTAAAAATCTATATGACAAATGATATCTATACTAGGGTATTGGTAAATAAAGGATAGATAAATTAGTGAATTATATTAACAAAAATGGTTAATCATATCATGTATAAATCAAGGGACAGGGTAAGGAGATACTACAAGAAGTATAGAAGTCAAGAACAGATTTATTTTGGTAAAAGAATATGTTCAATAGATATTTTGTATGTAAGCATAGGACAATTTAGGAGAACTGTCCCTTTTCTAGATGTAAATTCAAGTCTAGAGTCCTATAAAAGAAATTTAGAGTAGAAAAATTTGAGAATCAATTTGGGGAAAGAATATTAGGAGCTAATATCTGAAGAGTGAAAAGTAAGAAATATTAATTCCTTTTAAGACACTGAATGTCACATCTGTACCAGAAGCTTCCTTATTACACACTTCAAATAATAAAAGCGTGGATTTTTGATTAAGGTGGTGATATGATGATTTATAGGAGCCCAGATCTCCCATCAATACTATAGTAAAGTTTAAGAAATTCACAAGAAAAATAAGTGATAAAGAAAACTAATAAACAAGTGAATACAAGTTTCTCTATCCAAACTAAGATTTTACATAAAAACTAAGTCTGCTAATATTTTAAGTGGAAACATCAAGGGGGAGTCTCTCACAATAAGTATCAGAAGCTGGAGTTAGATTAGTGCCCTATTACAATTCCTCAACATTTAGACCATGGGAGGAAACAGGACCACTCCAATGCCTAGGTATTGCAAAGCCTAGACAGAATACAATAAAGAAATACTGCAAGCTAAAAGCATACCTAGAGCTAAAACCAGAAGAATAGAGTAAGTCCCTCATCCACTACATCAACTGCCAATAGCCTCTATTATTATTATCTCTATCCCCTGTGCCACTGGAGCAATATGAGCTTAGCTCACAACACTGTAAAGAATACCCAAGAGACAGACTGAGAAAGTAGCATATAAATGTCTGACTTGTCCCTTGCATAGCTCTCCAATGACTTCAAAAGCCTCTTCCAGACTATTTCCCACTCCTAACTTCACCCTTTAAGATCTGACAAATGGGCTTCACTCAATTCTCACCATGGAGAGAATATAAGCTCCCCTACTCAAGTTGAGTGGAGGTCTTTCTTTTCCAAGAATTCACCACAAGAGTAGTGGGGTGGGTCTTATGTGAACTGCATTATCCCCTACTGGAAAGTAGCCTGGGAGTCCTGTCCATAGTGATCAGGGAACCCATTTCACTTGTTAGAGATTGAAGGCAATACTAGCAGCTTGGGGAATCTGTGAGCATCTATATTGTGCTTACAACCACCAATCCTTCAGCCTAACAGGAGGCTGAAGAGGTTGCTGAGAACATGGATCTCCAACTTCCAGGTATCCTAGGTCAAAATGCTCCCTACAGCTCCACTGCAGACTTTTTTCCGCTAACATCATATGTAGCCCCTGGAATATTGTATTAAACTTAGGCAAGAAATTCACTGGATTCAAGACCCTATTCTCAGTCTCATTTTCTAAGTTCCCAGGTTGAAGAAGCTGATCTTTGCAGGAATTTGACCTCTTTCTTAGCATCCCATATTTTAGGATAAGATAAAGAAAACAAATCACCTTGACCTTCAATAGCATCCAGGACCTGGTTTTCTCAGATTCTTCCTGAGTCTCCTTGGCCCTCTCCAGGACCTTTTGCCACCTGCCATTGGGGACCTTGATGCAGAATGGCACAATTAGATTATCTGGACTCACCTTGGGGAACCTTGGCTCACTATGGGGGAGGCATTAAATTCTTTTTTTTTTTTAATTAATAGCCTTTTATTTACAGGATATATACATGGGTAACTTTACAGCATTAACAATTGCCAAACCTCTTGTTCCAATTTTTCACCTCTTACCCCCCCCCACCCCCTCCCCTAAATGTCAGGATGACCAGTAGATGTTAAATATATTAAAATATAACTTAGATACACAATAAGTATACATGACCAAAACATTATTTTGCTGTACAAAAAGAATCAGACTCTGAATTATTGTACAATTAGCTTGTGAAGGAAATCAAAAATGCAGGTGTGCATAAATATAGGGATTGGGAATTCAATGTAATGGTTTTTAGTCATCTCCCAGAGTTCTTTTTCTGGGTATAGCTAGTTCAGTTCATTACTGCTCCATTAGAAATGATTTGGTTGATCTCGTTGCTGAGGATGGCCTGATCCATCAGAACTGGTCATCATCTAGTATTGTTGTTGAAGTATATAATGATCTCCTGGTCCTGCTCATTTCACTCAGCATCAGTTCGTGTAAGTCTGGGAGGCATTAAATTCATGGTATATAGCTTTGCCCACCCTTTGGATTATTGACTCCTAGTTCTGCTAAGGGCGACCTGGTAGGCAGGCTCCAACCCGTTTTCAGGAATCTGTCAGATGGAAAACATGAATGATCAGATAGCTGTGGTAGTAGGGGACCCCAAGGGTGTATGTATGTATATACATACATACATACATACATATATATGTATATACATATATATGTATGTATATACATATGTGTGTGTGTGTGTGTATGTACCATTTTATCCAGGGCCATCTCCAGACATTTTGATTTATAACTAGTCACTGGACCCAAATGGGTCTGGAGGGAAAAGTGAGGCAGGTGACTTTGCACAGCCTCCCTCACCTAAGTCCAAATCACTTGCATATCATGACATCTCTTCCCTGATATCAGCGTCCTCTTCAAGAACAAAGCACAAACAACATAGCTCAACTAAAGCACATTTAGTGTTAGCACCTTGGTCTTTTTAAGCTAAGATCTTCCAACAAGTCTGACTGACTGAATCACTGAATGTGATTAAGGCTAGGAGTGTAAAAATGGATGCTACCACATAATTAAGGATTCAGGGAAGTCTATCTGGCCCATCTAGCCCTTCTATTCTAGGAGAATGGAAATTATTTGTGCCTGGTAATCCTAAATAAAGAGTTCTGTAATTTGAAATGAGCCTTACCATTTGCCATCAGGATAGCCGGGTTGAGGAAGATACTGTGTTCCTTGTTCAACTTTTATCTTGAAATTAAAATGGAACCCTGAAGCATCTTTCATTGCTTTTTATATCAAAATGACTTCTTTTCACTAATGGCTCTATTAAGCTAGAGCTGCTCATAATCTAATCAATTTTCCAACATGAGGACCATACCCTAAGTTAATGATGTTGATGGCCTGAAAGAAGATAGCATTATAGAATTTTAATCTTGTTAAGTTACCAAGACTTTGTTCTTTGTTTAGCCCTCAGTTTATGCTGGTTATCCATATTAGTGCTTGGCCCAAGTCACATGACCAACTTGGGTAAACCCTATACATGATATAGATGGGCTTCACATCTTTGGGGATTTTTCTTAATTTTTAAAATTTATTTTAAAAAAACAGAAAAAGAGTGCAAAACAAAATGAAACAAAACAAAAGGTAACATTGTCATTTGCCCAGCAGAACATCACGGAGGATTCAAAATATATAACAGTAAATTACCAGTTCAAGAAAGTCTGTGTGTGTCTGTGTGTGTGTATGTATGTGTGCTTGAAGTGCTTCTGAATGAATATATATTGTTTTAGACTCCCGGACTATTTCCACCTTTTTCTGATATGTCTATGTGAAAAGTTTGTGTATAGAGATAAGTCAACAAAATCCCTAGAAAAAAGATAGATTTACAAGTGAATTTTGCCAGACATTTAAGAAACAATACTTATTCCATATTAAATATTTGAAAAAATTAGGTAGAGAAAGTGTTCTATTAAATTTAAATATCAAGGAGATTATAGCAATATGTCACAAAGATCATATAGTAGTTGAAACAATCAACTTAAGGAAAGTTCAGTATATAAAAAATCCACATAAATCTTCAACATTTCTATATACTACCAATAAAATCCAGCAGCAAAAGATTGAAAGAGAAATTCCATTTAAAATAGCTGCAGAAAATATAAAATATTTTGGAATCTACCAATCAAAACAAACAAGGATTATTTGAAGACAGTTACAAAACACTTTTTCATACAAATACAGATCTAAGAGAAGTATTAATTTCTCATGAGTAAAACTGAGCCAATAAAGAAAAAAATAACAATTCTATCTAACTTATTTACTTACTTTACCAATGAAAGTACCAAAGAACCATTTTATAGAACTAGGAAAAAATTGCAGCAAAATTTATCTTGAAGTCTAAAAAGTCAAGGATATCAAAGAAATCAAAAAAAAAAGTTGAACATAGGCAGTGTAGCAGTTCCAGATCTCAAAACTACATCGCAATGTAGTAATCATAAAAACGATCATATTGGCTAAGAAATAAAGTAGTGGATCAGTGGGATAGATTGGGTATTCAAGACATGGTAGTGAATTACCATAGTGATAAAGTGCTTGTAAAACCAAAGATCCAAGTTTTTGGGATGAATTCATCATTTGACAAAAATTGTTGGGAAAACTTGAAAGCAATTTGAGTATTTTGACATGGGCCAACATCTCATTATTTCAAGAGAAGTTCAAAATGGATAAATAGTTTAGACATAAATGAATACATGGTTAGGACATAAGTAAATTAAGGAAGTATGAAAACATATTCCTGAAAGATGTATGGATAAGGGAATTTGACAGTCATGTTTTGCTCACAGTGTTAATATAGAAACCTTTGTATGAGTCTCTAGTTGCCTTTCTTATCAACAATTTTAACTCCCTGTGAAAGGATACAATGATGAAAAGGTGCTAGAAGTAGGCACCCTACCAATTGAACATGGGCAGAATCTCTGCCCATTCAATGTAGATTGAATTGTCAAAGTCTATGCATTATAGATAATGTTTCAGGAGGCAGAAATTTCTTTATAGGTTTGCTGGTGTGCATTTTCCTAGGAATGTTGTCCTGTTTATGTTTATAGTACCTTCTTTGATGCAAAGAAGCAATATCCAAGTCAGATCCCACAGAGATTGGGATGTTACAGTAGAGCAGAACTTCTTAAAATTTTTTCCCACTTATGATCCCTTTTCAACAGACAAATTTTTATGCAACACAGATATTTAGGTATATAAAATAGGTACATAAATCAAAATTTACTGATAATCATAATTTCATGATCTCCATATTTAGTTACACAATCCCATGTGGGTTGCAATGCACAGTTAAAGAAGCTTTGCAGAGGTTATAAAGGATATAAAGTTATCCCTTGTACATTACAATTATTTTCCCATTGCAGTTTCCAAATATTGGGGATTGGCATTAATGGGTCAACTATAAGGCATATTATAAAAAAAGAGGGAAAAAAAAAACAGTGAAATCATTGCTACAGCTACACCAACAGTTGCAAAGCATTTGCACAAACTATAAGATATACATCATCTTGTCCAGAAAGTGCAACTTTCTTTTGAGTGCAGAATTGTTATTAAAAAAAAAAAGAAATGTTATTTTTCAGTAGACATCATACAAAAAAAAGCTAAATCCTTAAATAATCTCCTAAAGAAATTGAAGGGTCTACTACTACAGATTTTTAGGATAGCAAAGGCTGGTTTGAAATTTTAAAAAATTGTTTAGCTTATGCAGTATCAAAGTAACATGAGAGGCAGCTTCTGTCAATCAAGAGACAGATTGAGAGTTTCCTAAAATATTGAAGAACTTGATTGAAGAGAACCAGAACACATGTTCAGTGCTAAAGAAACTGCCCTATACCACCAGTAAGGAGCTTTAATGGTTATTTTTCTAAATGTCTTTTGTTATATATGTGGTGTGTTTAGCTTTATTCTCAAATTTGTTTCATTTAAACTTTTACATTTCTATTTTTAAGTTTTTTTTCATGAAGTATTTTTACATAATATTGAGCTACATATAGTCTATGACCAAATAATCACAATTTTACTAGGTAAATGACCAATAAAAGAAAAAGAAAAAATTCAGACTTCTATGATAGGAGATTCAAAAAATCTAACACAGATTTCCCAGATAACAGACATTGGATAGTATGGGATTACTGTAGGTCTAATTGTGGTGCTACACATGGATGATTACCACCACAGAGGGAATTATTAAAATATGTATTGACTCAGTCCTTAGTCCTTTGGCCCCTTCATATCAGTCCAGTAAGATTCATCAGTCTGTTTGGAGGAACATCAGCCAGACTGAGGCAATCACTTTGATCCTAACCCTTTTCTGAGAGCCAGTACATCTTGAGTTTTCATCCCATGGCCCTTTGCTGTAACTTTATTTCCCTATGATGCTACAATGAGTGAGGAGCTATACCACATGGCCCCTCCCCTTTTGTGAATGTGTACTGATCAGATTTATTTTTAATTTGTGAAAAATTGTATTTAAAAGGTGCTTCAATTCTAATACCTGGGGCTGTTCATTTATTAACAAATTCAGTTTTGACATTAAAAAAACAAACTCCCTTTAATTATCTTACTGAATTTTGTGTCTTTAAGTGAATTCCTGAATACAGAATTTTTCTTTAAATAATATGAAGGGAGACAAGTGGAGTAGGAGGATGAAAGGGAATGTATATTTGCCAAGATCAGATCAGGGTCTAGTAATGAATCAGAGGTGACTCTGATCTCAGAGCCTACAAGGGGTTGAGGAAGAGGGGAGAAAGACTGTAAAGTAGGAGGGGAGGAGATTTTGTAGGTCAGAAGGGTATGCACTGATGAATGCTCCTGGGAGCAATCAGGAGGATGAAGACTTTGCACTGAATGCCTGGGGATTTGATACTTGAAAAAGTCTTTTAAAAATAGTCATACTTTTCCTTGGAAGAGAGTTAGAATATCTTAAGGCTTCTGGCATCTGGAGAAGTTGGAGGTGATGAACATAGGGAGAATATTTGGGAGGGAAATAAAGGGAAAACAGTCAAGAAGAAATATGGATCAGTAGGGCAAAGGGATAGGATGTTCTTCCACAAATCAATGTTTTCTCTGACATATATAATTAACATTTTTCTGAGAGTGAGGCACAACAAAAAAGGGAAATCCATGAGGAAAGCTCTATTAGGCTATGGCAGGAATTATTTAGAAGGAAAAGTTTAGAATGATTAGCTTGGAAGTTTTGATTATATAATATAATAGAACAGAGAAATGCACAGAAAATACAGAGAAAAGAGAGACCATATGATTAAAGATGTTAATTGGAGAATGAGGGTTGAAGTATATAGGAAAAGAACATAAATAATGAAGAGAATGAGATAATTTTTGGAAAGAGGAACAAAAAATTTTCACTACAGAAAAGAACAATGAAGGGGAGGAAATAAAGGGAAAATCTAATTGAATAACAGAGAGAAAAAAGAGAGGAAAAATATGGGTACATCTTGGAATTACTGGGAGGTCAGTTCCAGACCATTGCAAAAAAAACTAAATATCATATCCAGTGCATCTAGTTACTTATACTGTACTGTAGTCTATTAAATATGCAATAGTATTATGTCTTTAAAATGTACATACCTTAATTAAATACTTTAGCAAGTTATAATCTTTTTGCTAGTGGAGTGTCTTGTCTCAGTGTTGATGACTGATTGTAAAGAATTCTAGAGAGTAAGAATTTTAAGTGAGTCTCAATCATGTCTTTTTTTTTTTTTTTTTTAGCTGAGAACATGAGAATATGCTTGTAGTTATCTAATGGAATGCCAGGAAGCATAAAGGAAGGCCATCCTTTCTTGTGCTTTAATTAATGAGTATCCTTTATTGTAGGTCTGTGTTTACCCCGGAAACCTGGTCAGTTCCTTGAGTAAACATGGTTCTCCTAGAAGAATGAACAAATATTGTCCTTGGTGGGGCTCTTATGATAGAGCATCCTGTACCTGGGAGGCTGCTCCATCTCAAGAGTGATGTACAAATGAAAATACTAAGTGTAGTGCCTTCTTTGTTCTCAGCCTATAAAAACCCTTCACTGAAAATGGACTTAGAATTCAGCTAAGAAATACTGGATAGCTTTTGCCTAACCTTCCACTAAAGACTCTGAATAGCTGTGACCATGGATTCTCCCAGCCAAGGAATTTAGATGTTGGTGCTTCCTCGAAGTGGTGATGATGTATGTTTTATGTTGTTTGTTATGTATATTGTTATGGAAGCCACTAAGTTTGTTGATTGTGTTGATTTATGCTTTTAGTTTCCTCTTTCCTTATGTCTTATTGAAATCAAAGTTCTGAGCAATAATAAACTTGTACCCACTCCCTTTAAGACTATTCCTGTTGAATGGAAATCCCCCAAACCTAGATTAATCTAACAATGACAAACAGGTAGTAAATACTGAAGGTTGGGATGGCTGTGGCAGTTTTAAAAATAAGATGAAATGAAATTTGCCCTATCAAATTGACTCTTTCTTTCACATGAACACTTAGAGGCCATTGTAAGATTTTTATATGGTCTAAATCCAATGTTTTTGCTTCTCAAGAAATAAGGAAGCCTGTGGAGAAGAGGAGAGATGGGAACAGCAGTTCAATGAAGTAATCAGAACACATTTGTCAATCAAGTTCACCATATTATATGGGTTTACTTTGTGGCACTATTACAATAATAACATCAAAGGCCGCTGATCAAAAATCATAACAGATATAATAATTAAAAGGTTTGAAATATTGCAAGAATTACCAAAATGTGATACAAATACACAATGTGAATCCATACTGTTGAAAATATGGCACAAATAGTTTTTTTCTTGATGCAGAGTTGTCACGAACCTTCAATTTATAAAAAGTGCATTATTTGTGAACTGCAATAAAGTGATGCACAAATAAAACAAAGTGTGCTTGGTTATAACCAGATAAAAGTAGAAGAGAAGAACTAATAAAATAAAACTATAAAAGAAAAAGGGTAACAAATGAGAAGAGATAGGAGGGAAAGATAGCTAGTAGGAAGAGGTCACCTTAAAAAACGAAAGTAACTGAAGGAACATAATAGTGTGTTTACAGCAGAATCATAACCTAAAAAAAAAATACAAATTTAGAGACATGAAGGAAAGTGTAAAACTGTTATAATTTTAAATGTCAATGAGTTTAAAAATCCAATAAAAGGGAAAAGAATAACATATTCTATAAGAAAACAAAACCTTATGTTGTTTTCAAAAAACTGATTTTAAAATCAAAGATATAAAATAAAACTGAGGGGATAGAAAAAAATGAAGATGCATCAAGTATTCCAAAAGATCAAGATTTGTATCATGCTATCAGACAAAGCAAAAACAAACATTTAAAACAAAAACAAACAAGGAAATGATATACTAAAAGGAACTCATGGACAACAAAGCAATATTAATAATGAACTTATATGCTTCAAATGCCATAACATCCAAATTCATAAAAAAAATTATCTGAGCTTCAAAAATATATAGACAGTAACATAATACTAATAATATTTCAATATCTCTGTTTCTCTTTAATAACAGAAAAGTATAATAGAGATTTTATTTAAAAAAAGATGAAATTGAACAAATATTTTTGGAGAAATAAGAGTTTAAAAATTGATGGCATCTAAATGGAACAACCAAAGAATATATAGAATATGAATATCTATATGTCTATATAGATATAGATATAAATATATCTATAGATATATATATGCTAGATATATATATGCATCTAAATGAGACAACCAAAGAATGTAGATATTGCAGCCAAAAATATCATACCCAGAAAGTTAAGCATAATCCTCAATAAAAAAGGATATTCAATGAACTGCCACTTTCTGAACTTAATAGAAAATTTGATATGCACGATCCAAGAGAACTATAAGGTAAGCCTCAAAGACTAATTAAAAGGACCTTTTAAAAATTCTTTTTATTTAAAGTTTTGAATTCCAAATTCTATTTCCACCACTTCCCTGAGATGATAAGCAATTAGATATTGGTTATACATGTCCAATTATGTAAAAAAATTCCATATTAATGATTTTGTATAAGAAGACTCAAATAAAAGAAACAAAGTGAAAAATAGCATGCTTCAGTCTGAATTTAAATATCAATTCTTTCCCTGGAGGTGGATAATATGCTTCATTTATTAATCCTTTGGGACTATATTGGATTATTATATTGCTGAGTATATCTAAGTCATTTGTGGTTCTTCAAACAATATTGCTATTACTATATACAACATTCTTTTCACTTTACTACTCATCACTTCATTTAAGTTTTTTCAAGTTTTTCTGAAATCATTCTGTTTATATCTTATAGCATAATAACACTCCGTTACAATTATATACCACAGCTTGTTTAGTTATTCCCCAATTTATGGGCATCCCCTTGATTTCTAATTCTTAGCCACCACAAAAAGAGTTGTTAAAATAGTTTTTATACAAATAGGTCCTTTTCCTTTTTTTGGATGTCTTTAGATATAGACCTAACAATAGTATGGCTGGATTAGAAGATGTGCAATTTTATACCCATTTGGACATAGTTAAATGTTCTCCAGAATGTTTGAATCATTTCACAACTCCCACTCACAATGATTGGGGGACCTTTTATAAAAGGCATTTTTCTAAAATTAAGGAAAGTGACATATGCAATGGAAAAACACTAGAACCTTTTTAAATAAATAAGAGTGTGTTGTAAGGATTCCCAGTCTCCTCACTGTTCCAATTTTGGAAATGTTAGCCATAACAATAAGACAAGACAAAAGAAAGGAATAAAGACAGGTAAAGAGATTTAAACCATCTCTGTTACTTGCTGATATCATGGAAAAATCTCAAAAATTCATCAGAAACACTAGATGACACAATAGCAATATTGTAGGCTACAAAATAAATCCTCAGAAACCAATATCATTTTCCATATGATAACAAAAAAGCAGAAAAACCAATAATAAAAAGACAAATCCCACTCCAAATAACATGTATAAATTATCTGGCTCTTGAAAACTTGCAAAAGTCTTAGAGCTTTACTTAAAGAGTAATCCTAAAAGAAATAAAGAATACCTTCAATATCAGAGTACTTATGCTAATATAATAAAACTAAGACAAAAATATTAATTTAGACTTTTAATGTTTTATCAATATTAAAAACAAAATTTACTTAAAAAAAACACCTAGAATATCAAGGCAAAGGATAAAAAGAAATAGGGGTGAAGGATGAATATCACTTTCAGACGTCAAAAAAAAAATGAAGCAACATTCATTATAACCATCTTGTATAAGGTGTCTCAATCCAGTGGGTGGGAGAGGTATACCATGGAAGTAACAGTCCAAAGAGTCCTTAGTTTTAGTATCATTGGAGGTATACTATGGGGGTAATGGTCCAAATATGTGCTTCATTTAGTATTTGATTCCAATGGAGCTTAGGGGGTAAAGACTAAAATAACAGCATGCTGCACGATTGATCTGTGGCTTTGGTCCAGAGCTGAAAACCAAGGGATGATATAGCTTTTGTCTTGACCAAGAATTGAACACCAGATAATGGAATAACCATGACTATTCTTCATGAAGGTAGTGTATATAGGGTTGCAAACTGTTGGTAGAGGCACAATTGTGACCTTTGCACAGAGACTGGTGTCAGCCCTGGTTCTGGAGTAGAGACGAGAATGCGTTGACTTCAAACCTGAAACCCTGATCCAGGGACTCGGGTCTAAATTTGTCACAAATGTAGAACACTGGTCAAGACATGGCAATGATGTTACTTGTAGCTCTATGACAATATTTTATATATATATATATATATATATATATATATAATTTTGTACATATATTTTATATATTATAACATTTATAATATATAATACATTTATTTATATATTATAATTATACAATATGAATAAATAATAATAATAAACATAATACAATTAAGGTGTGTTCCTGGAATTATGACTCAGCAAAGCCTCAGCCTAGAAATATGGGCATGTTAATGGAGTTCTGTTGTAGAAGTAGGGACACTAAGTAGGACCTCAAAGCAATGTCAATTAGTGCGAGTCATGGCCTGCTGGTTGAAATATAACAGATAATATAGAACCTTAGGAATCTGGTCAGAATCCAAAGGATTTTCTGCCCAGGGGTTAGTGAACTAGAGACAGAATCTCATGGTCAGATCTGAGTTGGGATTATACATTTTATTCTGGGGTTGGCAAAGTTAAAAAAATTCTCTTAACACTGTACTCCTGATATATTGAAGGCAAAACTGTGGCCATATAATGGCATTTCTGGAGTATAGGTGGTTTAGCCATATTCCAACTATCAAGATAGGGTAACAGGTCAGCCATTTTCTGATTGTAGGATAGTTCCTGGCTTTTTTCCTTGTCTTTCCAGGGTTCTACAAGTGTGAGCTTTGGCTTTGGAAGTTGTAATAATTTGGGTCTAGTCTGATAAAAGTGGGGTATCTGATTATCTCTGGACAAGTGATCTTCTTTTAATAATGATGAAATCTGATGAGAATATGGCAACCTTGATTGGACTTTGGGATGACAGTCTTTTGAAGAGTTTTGGGTCACAACTGTTGGTATGAAAAGACAATGTTAGTGAAGACAAAGAACCATGCTATACATATAACAAATACGGAGAAGGAGGTTGTCTAATGTGTGAAAAAATATGAGATTTGAAAAATTAATATCTTAAATTTGTGCAAGTACTTTTTTTTTTACAATTGTCAGAAAGTACTTTTATGAAAAACTCAGGAAGTAGCCATGGCAGGTATTATCATGCCAGTTTAATGGATGAAGAAATAGACAAAGGGAAATTAAAACAATGTGGGTCACAGATAATTGTGGAGGCAAGATGTGAAATTAAGGAAACTATTACGAGAGTCAACTTGCCAAAGGCCATGGTGCACAACTAGGATTAGAATTCATATCTTCTGATTTCCAGAACAGTGATCTCTCCACCAGACTATGCTGATTTTAAAGATTACTGTAACATATAGAATCAGATAGATAAATGTCACAAAAAAGAGTAAACTGAGTCTTATGGTCATAAGGAGAGTAGTGGAAAGAGTAAGAAAAGATGTAATGGGCCTTCATTTGAAAACCACAGAGCTCACCTTTTGGAAAGGGCTGGTTTTTTCTCCCCATTCACCTCCTAAAGGGTTTTATGAGAAAAATAACATGTTACAAAAAATAACATGTTAACAAAAACTTCATAGATAAAATTGTACCAAAAATAGTAGTTAAATAATAATATTGTCTATGCCACAGTTTAGCCCCAGTTTGCAGTATTTTCTTTTAAATTTACTTTGTTGTCAATATGAATCTTAACATACTCTGTGATATCCCTACAGTTGGGACCTTTCTCACAATTGGGAAAATCAGGGGCCACTGTCCTGTATTAAGCTTTTATTTATAGTGTACTCTACAATAATGACAAAAATCTTTTACATGAAGACTATATGATTGAGAAAAGAATAGTGTTAATCTAACTGAAGCATTTTAGTAGGAAAATAAAACTTAAGATAAAAGTTTTACAAGAGAAATTAAAAATATCAAACTGTGATTTAGATGGTACATTTTTAGTCAAGGTAACCATGTCAATGTAGTGGATAAAAGCACTGGGCTGGAAATCACAAAGTCCTGAGTGCAAATCCAGTCTCAAATCTAGCTGTGTGATGTCAGACAGCTCATTTGAGCTCTATTTACTTCAGTTTCTTTAACTATAAAATGGGGATAACAACAACCCACCTTGCCAGAGGTATTTTATCAAACCAAAGATTTGTAAGATGCTTATCATAGTGTCTAGCACAGAGCAGGTGTTATATATACCTATATTTCTAACTATCTTTCTATATCTACATATATCTATATATTCCTTTTTAAGAATACATATTTTTAGTTTATCTTAACAAATTTTACAAAACTAATTCTATCCATTTGATTTTGCAAAATCATCCCTAATATTTACAAGAGTCAACTTGCTATATATACATTATATAGCATGAATAAAGTATATATATATATAGCTTTATTCAGGAAAGACCAGTATCTCTGGTCTGCCAAGCCCTTTACAAAGCTTCTTTTCACTTTTCGTATCCACCTGATTCACCTAACTCAGCTGTGGTTCCAAGAAGCTATAGCATGCCCAGTAGCCACATTCTGGTAAACCATTTTGGCAGATGGGCTAAAACATACTGAGGATAGTAACCAACAGGTCTCAAACCTACTGTGATTTGGAGGGGGGGCGTCTACCCCAAGCCTATGAAGACTTTCCCTAGTAGAATGGGTGAATGAGAATAATCTGTTCCAACAGTCATGAAGGCAGGTTAAGCAAGTGCTGTGGAGCACTTAAGAGCTTGGTTTGATATCCAAGACACCAAGGTCATCCATTGTATCTCTAGTCATCACCAGTCATTTTTGACTCTTGTCCTTTCATTAGAAGTGCTGACTCTGGAAACGTGAATTCAAAGACTTCATGCATTCAGTTCTGACTCACTTAAATCCAATTTAGTGACAAATCAAAAGATATAACTCCCGAATGTATGAGCAGCCTTTTAAGGATCATAATGCTCACTTCCAGGTGGGAGAAATGGCTAGAAAAAGTGCCCTAAAAGTTTTCTGCCTGCCCAATCCTGGCCTGAGGGTAAATTGAGTCAACACACAGTTGATGATAGTGGAATAAAAAAGGAATGGAAAGCTTTCAGAGATTTTCTGTACAGCATTGCATTTGCTCATCTCAGTCAGAACACATGCAAACATCAAGGCTAGTTTGATGAAATTGATGGGGAAATTCAAAAACTGCTAAATGAAAACTAAGAACTCCATAGGGTGTACTAAGCAGGATAATTTATCCATCTCTAAAAAGGTAGCATTCAGTCCCCAAAAAAGTAAAAGTATGATCAAAAGATTAAGAGAGATGCAGGATTCAAGGGTTCAGAAAGAAGGCGGATAAAATTCAGTTTTATGTCGATAGAAATAATACAATGCACATTTATGATTTATTGAAGACTATATTTATGGACCAAAGAGCTAAGGTGCATCTTAACTACTCAGTGTTGGTGGAGTTACATTGATTAGCAATAAGGAAATGATCCTAGAGAGAGAGGCTGAAAACTTCCATAGTGTTCTCAACAGACCAGCATCAATACTAAAACTATTGACCATTTACCTCAAATTGAATTCAATTACTCCTTAGCTGAAACGCCAATTAAAGAAGAGATTTTGAATTTCATTAGACTACTTTGCAAAGCACTGGGTGTTGATTCTATTCCATCTGAGGTTTACGAAGTAGGGGGCCATTGCTTATACAAAAATTGACTAAAATTTTTCAGATGATTTAGCAAGAGGAGGTTCTGCACCAGAAGTTCAAAAATGCCTCCTTTGTCCATTTCTATAAAGATAAAGGGAACAGACTGTCCTGTGCAAATGCACAGGGAGGTCTCTCTCTTACTCGTTGCTGGCAAGAATCTCTCCAGTCTTTCTTAATAGACTGATTCTACACCTGGAAAAAGGTCATCTACTAATAGCCAATGTGGCTTCAGAAGGAACCAAAGAACAGTAGACATGGTGTTTGCTGCCTGAGAACTCCAGGAGAAATGCCAGGAGCAGAACAGAGGTCTGGACACACAGTTCTAAATCTGAACAAGCTCTTTGATACTGTTGGGCTTATGGAAAATAATGTCAAAATTTGGTTGCCCAGAGAAATTCATCAATACTGTACATCAGTTTTGTTATGGCATGCTTGCCTGGGTTTCGGACAATGGACGATGCTTTCAAGCTTTCCCAGTCACTAGTGGAGTGAAACAAGTGTGTGCTTGCTCCCATGCTTTTTAGCATGTTTTCAGCCATGTCATCAAACATCTTCAATGAGAATGAACACAGAATCAAAGTCAGTAACTGCCCTGATAGTCAATTTTTCAACTTGAAAAAGCTACAAGACAGAACTAGTGTGGAGCAAGTATTTGGTGCATGACTTTTTGTTTATAGATGATTGTGGACTCAATGCATCCTCCAAAGCTGAGATGCAATAAATTATGGATTGATTCTCTGCTACTTGTGCTAATTTTGGGCTAACATCAAGAAAACAGTTACTCCATTAGCCAGCACCACACTGTCGTAGGTAGAAATATCAGTTACAGCAGTTACTTACCTTGACACTATACTTTCCAGGGATGTAAACATTGATAATGAGGCCGACACATGCACTGGAGAGCTAGCTCAGTGTTTGGGAGACTCTGAAGAAAAGTGTGGAAGAGAAGAAGTGTTAGCCTGACCACCAAACTGAAGCACCTTTGTGCTGACCTCAGGGTTGGGTGCCTGTGAACCTGGACAGCCTACCAGTGCCTTGCCAGGAAACAATCGCTTCCATTTGAATTGTCTTAGGAAGATTCTGAAGAGGTCCAGGAGGACCAGGAGGAGGTCCAGACACAGAAATCCTTCTCAATTTAAACTGGCAAGCCTTCAAACTCTACTGCAGAGAACATGACTCTGTTGGGCTGAGCGCATTGTTCAAATGCCAAATGGATACTTGCCAAAAAGACTCTTTTATGAAGAAATCCCACAGAACAAAAACTCACAAGGTGGTCAGAAAAAGTGATACAAGGACATTTGTCAAGATCTCTCCTAAGAACTTTAGAATCGATTACATGACATCTGAGAAGGTACTGTGCTCTGTGAGCAAAGCAGAATTGAATTAGCCCTGGAGAAATGCAAGATGTGCAAAGTTAAAAGAACCCACCTCAAATGTTCCTAGGAACTATTTGGATCCAACATGTGGCAGAATATTTAGAATTTATATTGATCTGTTTGGCCACAGGTGGACACATTAACTTTAATATAATGATGTCATTTCAGTCTTCTTTGAGAACAAAGGACGACAACTAACCAACCAACCAACAATAACCTTTGCTAGTTAAGGGAGAGACTAAGTAAGAGTCTCCAACAGAAGCAGTAACTGAACAAATAAATGACCTATTTAGAGAAGTATTATTCCTTCTTCCTGAGAGGACTAAGTCATCACAGGACCCCATAGGAACTTCCTCAATGAACCAGGCTTGAATTCAGAAATATTTTCTTCCATATAAAAAAAACATAAGCTTTTTTTTACATTTCAGACATCCTGGTGCTAAGGGTGCCAGATTTGGAGGGAAAAAAAACACAACAACTGGGTTTGACTCCCAGTTCAATTAATTACTGCCTATGCAGATTATTTGGGCAAGTTACTCCCTTTCTTTGGATCTCTGATTCTTTATCTGTCAATCCCTAGGGGTTCAGCTATATGATCTCAAAGTTCCCTTATAGCTCAGAATCTATTATCCTGTGAGTCAGTCTGTTCCAGTCTACCTACAATTAGAGATGTTTCAATCATCTCTGTGGTCAGTGAGTAGAAGGGAGATGGCTTTAGAAGATCAGCCTTGCCTGCTGTGCTGCTGCTCTGCAGGCCCACAAAAAGCCTTGACTTGTAACTTTACAAAACAAAAAAATATCTTCACCAGGTTTCTAATCTTTACGACCTTTCAAGATGGTACACCTCTATTGGCAAATTAATCAATCAAGAGGCCTGGGAAAAGTCTCTGGCAGGCAGTTTTGAAGGAAGGCAGAAATTCCAGAAGATGGAGGTAAGGAAGGTCATCATTCTACGTATGGGAGCCATAGCAACAAAGACAGGAAATGGAGCAGTATGAGGGATAACAGATCTTTGGGCTACATCTTGGAGAGGTCGGAGGGGAGCAATACATAAGAATGAAAAGACAGGAATGGACCAGCTTATGAAGTTTTAAATGTCAACAAGCAGTCACTGCAGTTTTAGCAAGTAAGGTGATTACACGATCAGAACTTTGCTATAAAATGAAAGTTTTGGCAGATGAGTGGGGATGGGTTGTCCTGGGGAGAGCTCCAGGACAGAAATGGGTTAGACCTGAAGTAGGGTTGTGGCTCTGGGAGGGCAAATTAGACGTTGTATCTGTGAGAGGTGTTGTGAAGGAAAAAGCAGCATTAGAGTGAAAGGGGAGAGTAAAGGATGTCACCAAGGCTTTGAATTTAGATGAAGAATTATGTGCGATTAGAAGTGATAGGAAAATTTGACATTGGCTAAGAAATAGATTAGTTGATCAGTAGAATAGGTTAGATTCACAGGACAAAGTAGTCAATAACCATAGCAATCTAGTGTTTGACAAACCCAAAGACCCCAACTTTTGGGATAAGAATTCACTATTTGACAGAAACTGCTGGGAAAACTGGAAAATAGTATGTCAGAAACTGGCCATGGACCCACACTTAACACCGTACACCAAGATAAGGTCAAAATGGATTCATGAGCAAGGCATAAAGAATGAGATCATAAATAAATTAGAAGAACATAAGGTAGTTTATCTCTCAGACCTGTGGAAGAGGAAGGGATTTATGACCAAAGAAGAACTAGAGATCATTATTGATCGCAAAATAGAAAATTTTGATTATATCAAATTAAAAAGCTTTTGTACCCTTTTGTACAAACAAAACTAATGCAGACAAGATTAGAAGGGAAGCAAAACACTGGGAAAACATTATTACAGTTAAAAGTTCTGATAAAGGCCTCATTTCCAAAATATAGAGAGAATTGACTCTACTTTATAAGAAATCAAGCCATTCTCCAATTGACAAATGGTCAAAGGATATGAATAGACAATTTTCAGATGATGAAATTGAAACTATTTCTACTCATATGAAAGAGTGTTCCAAATCACTATTGATGAGAGAAATACCCAGAGAAAGTATATAGGATAAGAAACTGATTAACAGAGTCAGATTTCAGAGGACTAAAAATGAATGAGAATAGGAAAAGTTCATTAGATTTGGCAGTTAAGAGATTAATGACAACTGGAAAGAGTGGTTTCATTTGAATGATGGGGTCAGAAACTAGATTAGTGAGGATTTAAAAGAGATTCAAAAGATTAAGAGGAGAAAAAAGATGAACAGGAGATAGATGACTTTTCAAGACAGTTTAGCTTAGAAGGAGAGGCCAGAGAAGGGACAGTAGGCTGTGTCACAGTTAGATATGACTGTGGGGAGCTAAGAGTTCTTGAAATGTATAGGGGAGATTCTGGTCACATCTGAGAGGGAAAGATGGAAGATGCTAGGGATGGGAAGTGCACAATGAATTGGATTGAGCATGCACACGATGCTTGGCTTTGGTTGGAAGGGCCATCTTTTCATCAGAAACTAGAGAAGTGGACCTGGTAGGGGATACTATCACGGGGGGGAAGAGTAGAAAAGAAAGTTCTCAGGGAATGACCCAAAATTTTTTCAGGGAAGTTTGAAGACAATTGAGTGGGTGAGGTACTTTAGTAGGTCTGAAGAAAAACAGTTCTACAAGAGTTGCTGTGGTAGGTGCAATAGAGAATGAGAGAGAAATAGGATTGTCTTGTTAAGGCTTAGTTGAGATTAGAGAACATAAATTTATAGGGGTCCCAGTCAACGTTGTATTGTGATTTCCTCCAAATACATGAGGAGGACTGAGAAGGTGTATGATGGGAGTTATCAGGAACTGTGGTTTGGCAGGGCATTGTGTAACAACAAGACAAGAGAACATGATGGGGATTTGAGAGAAAAATAGATTAGAGAAATGTTGAATTGGTTGAGATTGGAAGAGGAGGAAATGTATAGCTACAGCACGGGTCTGGGAAAATTCTGAAGGATGTAGGGTTTGGACGTCACAGTGACTATGAAAAATAGCACAAGGTATAAAATTATTATGAAAATATAAAAAGGAATTTTGGAGTTCTTGAATCAGAAGTATAACCATTGTAGTAGAGAAATAAATCATGTGAGATGGATAGATTAAAAACTGAAGAATTAAGCGTATTTGAAATATCTGTTATATTTCTTGAAGAACTCTAGGATATATATATGATGTGGAAAGAGAGAGTCTGAGTCATTAAAAAGAGAAAGTAATGTCTCTAAAGGATGACAGATAACAGCCATCAAGACCTAGATTCAGATAATAAATTTGAATAGGCAAAAGATTGCTGAGTAAATAGTGGGACAAGGAGAATCTTAAAGCAGCAATAGGGAATCAGGAATATTCCAGGGGATGAGAGAAGGTACAATCAATACTAAATATATGGCTGGGGTAGTATCATCTTGAGGCAATGAGATCTCATTAAGTGCCAGAAGATGAAAGGATTAACAAAAAAGCTTCAGTGTCAAAAGAAATGTGTTAATTTGGGAGTGAGAGGTTCTAGAAGGCACAATGGAAGGGACAGATAGACCTAAAATGGGATATAGGTGACATATGGTTGAAGTAGATAGGAATGAAGGAGCATACCTGGAGTAGTGGCAGATATGGTTTTTTTGGTAGCAGAGTTCTATAGAACAGAGGTGGAGACTGTAAGAGGAGTGCGAATATACTAATCACTGGGAAATACATTCAAACAGATCATCTGTGAATGGGAAATGGTCTGCTGATTAAATCAGGTGATCAGAAACTTCAAGGTCTCTTCAGGGCCCAAGTCCTTGGAAGAGTCAACAACCTGGAAATGTGACAGGCCCATCTTTATATGTTGAAGAAGTGTTCACATTTAAGAAGAGGGTTCAGGTTGAAAATCACAAGAAGCTTTAGCATATCCTCAATATAATAATAGCTAGAATTTAGATAGCACTTTTCAGAGGACTGTTTTGCATATGTTTTCAAATTAGATAAGTGCAATTATTACTTTCATTTTATAGATGAGGCAACTGAGTTTTGAGAAAGGAAAATGGCTTGCCCAGGATCACAGAACTAGTTAGTCTGTTGTAATATCTGAACTCGGCACCACACCACTTAGAAAGTAACTAGGAGAGGAGGCAGCTCTTTTGAAAAGTTTATACTAGACAATAAATTCTGTGAAGACAGAAATTATGTCTTAATCATTTTTCTTTCCACAATAAGAATATATAATGTTTTGACTATGCCAGTAGCAAAATTACTATGTTTTAAACAAAGGAATGAATAGTCAGATTTGACTTTATGTTAAAAATAGATCTGGAAGCATATGGATTTGGATAATTTTCCTTTTCTCCCCCTCCCCTCAGCCATCCAATAGCCCAATTCACTCTGTTTTCTTTTTTTCTTACATAGTTGTTCAGAGAAGTTCAACTCCTTATGACTCCATTTGGAGCTTTATTGGCAAAAAATAAATCTCATTTTACAGATGAGAAAACTTAGATGGAGAGGATTAAGTGACTTGCCCAGACACACAGCTAGTGTCTGAGACCAGACTTGAACTCAAGGAGATGTTTTCCTGAGCCCAGAGCCCAGCACTCCATCCACTGTGCCACTTAGCTACCTCTTTATGACATGGGTAAAAGATTAAATAAACCTATTTTCATTCATGTCTAAAATCCATCATACAAGAACTAGAGGAAGGCAACAACCACCTAGGTGGCAGGACATATGACATCCGTCCTAAATTATGGGTTTCTGAAACCAAGAAACATAAGAGAGTTAGAGTTGACCCATGGTATTTCATCAACCATCTGAAGTTTAAAAATTGTTATTGAATTCCCCAGACTAAGAAATCCAACATGATGAGAAACCCTATCCAAAGGAAGAACCATGAAAACAAGCACCTGCTTTATATTTCCCAGGGACTTTGGGAGAAGAGAATTCAAAGGATTACTCTTGGATCAAATTACAGAACTAGGTAGAGGACTTCAAGAAAATCTTGTTTGTAGGCTCCTGGCCAATGCTTACTGATTATTATCATGAGTTCTGGCAGACAGATATATAGGTCAGTTTCCTGACCTATAAAATGGAAATAAAAATAGTACCTATTCCTCAGGGTTGTTAAGATCAAATGACATGGTATTTATAAGCACTTAATATAGTGCCTAATACATAGTAGGCACTATATAAATTTTGTCTATCATTATAATATGAATTTCTTACATTTATGAATCTGAAGAAATGATCACCATTACTCCCTTTTTTAGTTTGAGTTCCCTGATATTTGCTTCAGTTTTGGATAGTATTTACCTTTCTCCAAGCATAATCCCTCACCTAACTAAATACCCTGCTCAAAATAAAATTGATTTATTTTAAATTCTAGGAGCATCATCAGTTTAGAACTGGAAAAGACCTTGGAGGCCATGGAGTACAACCCCCTCATTTTATAAATGAGGAAAGTGAGATACAAGGTTTAGTGCTTGCATGGCCTAGTGGATAAAAGCAGTGAACTCAAGAGTGAGGAAGACATACGTGAGTTTGCATCCAAGCCCAGATACTTCCAGGCTGCAATGGATTATTTAATCTCTTTCAACCTCAATTTCCTCAACTCTACAAAAATTAAAGATAACTATTTTGTGTGAGGATTAAGTAAGACAACCTAAGTAACCTAGAAGTTTTTTATATATAGTTGTGAATGGCTGAATAAATTGTGGTATATGCATGTTATGGAATATTATTGTTCTGTAAGAAATGACCAGCAGGATGATTTCAAAGAGGACTGGAGAGACACTTCTATGAATTGATGATGAGTGAAATGAGCAGAACCAGGTGATCATCAAGTCCTATTGAGTAAATAGCAACAATAAATTTGTAAAAAAAAAAAAAAAAAAAAAATTCAAAAAGTCACTCTCTTTTAAAGGGATTGTATCTAGAGAATGAAAGCAAAGCTAGTTTTATGTATGCTCAAGCACTGTACCAGGACTGTACATATGTATATGTATGCATATATTCATACACATAGACACAAATATATGTGTATATATTTACATTACACATATGTGTGTATATTTACATATACATATGTAATATATTTACATATCTGTACATATAGATAGGGAAATATAGAGGAATAAGTGTCTATGTGGGAAAGTGTACCTCTGAATGTTCTATTTTTCATTTTCATTAAATACCATTGTTTTGAGATAATTGTGTCTCCTGGCTGACTAGAGAACAAAATATAAAAAATAAGAAAATGGACCTCTCTGCCACCATTAGTTCATCCTAGGCACCAGATGTGATGATTAGGGAGGATCCAGAAAAACAGTTATTTAGGAGTTAAGGACAAGAGAGCAAGAGAGGTATTTTGACTGACACATCCCAGTAAACATGATATTATCCACAATCTGGGGCAGAGAGATCTTGAACCTTACTTTATGTAAGTTCCATGTAGTCCCTTCTCTCCAGCATCCTGTGCTGCTTCTAGAAGCTCCTCTGAAGCTAAATGCCAAAACTACAAATATGAAACATCACCTCTGAGACCTTCAACACTTTAGACTATATGTTGCCATCCAAGCTGGACTGTCTTTATAGTATATATGAAGAAACCATAGGAACCATGGTTTCTATGGATGGGGAGAAAAGTGGAGAGGGGATGGGAAATAGTATGTAAATCTTTAAAGGGAGTCCTATTTTGTTTCTAATTTAGTTCAAAATTTTAACTAGAACTAGAGTAATGAACCAGGTGGTCTCATTAAATACATGTAACAGTTTTATTAGGAAAATTTTATGCTTGTTGCCTTTCTAGGCTACATCTTCCACAAAACCCTAATCAGGTCTATTTTATTTGCACTGCCAAAGGGAAAGAAAGGCAAGTGAGGAATGTAAAACTTGGATTCAGGGAAAGCTCAAGATGAGTAACACAAAAAAAGAAAAACTGAACAGACTCTGAAAATTTTTCTAAATGTATATTTTTCTGCAAGTTGATTCTGCTAATATTGCATCTAGACAATGGTAAGAACCTAATTTTTTTTTGTTTGCAGTTACCTTCCTAAAAAGGTTTTAGGATGCTATTATATACACAACAAGGCTTTTATTCCAATAAGGAAAAAATACTTGGGAAAGCGGAGAGCTCTGTCAATATATAAAATAACTCTCTCTTTATCCTAAATCTTCCTTTTTATTACCTCCAAACTTGCACAACTTTCTTATCACCTATTAAAGGCCCATTTTAACTAATCTCTAACCTGAAGAAAAATGTTCAGAATTTAATGAGATTTATGAATTGAGACATCAATGAATACTATTGTGCTATATCACCACCACCATCACCACCTGTTTAAAACTATATTACCAATATGAAACTTGTAGGTTGTTATCTCCAATGGATAGTTAATACCTCAAGGTTCAAATTCTAATCTTCTTTAGGAGACAGGGCCACATCAATGATAGGATTCAGGAGCCTTACATGTGTTACAAAGCAGAGCCAGAGCAATTTTTAAAACTGATAAAGTAGATGAAATTTAAAAAATACTCATAAAAGACAATAAATACTCAAGATTAACAGAAGAAATAAATCAACATCATAAAAATTTGAACAAGCTGTTTTTATTATTAACAGTAATAATGATGATGAATACCCAGCAATTATATATAGCACTTTCAGCTAAACACTTTAAATATGTTATCTCTTTTGATCCTCTCTGAGGGTTAGTGATATCTTCATTTTACAGATGTCAAAACTGAAACAAAGAGGTTAACTGACTTACTATGATAGGTCAAGTAACTGATAAGTATCTAAGATAGGATTTCAACACAAGGTCTTACTGAATCCAAATCCAATCATTTACATATTATATCTGCCATAAAACACTCCATAAATGTTTGGATTTAAAAGTGAAATCTAATAAATATGTCAAAGAACAACTAACTTCAATAGTAAACTTCAATATAAATAGTATGTAAAAGTGGAACAAACCTTCTAAACTCCTAAGGAATGAAATATCAAAACCGGGAGAAAGAAATATCCCTAATGAAAATTAAATATTAACAAATAAGATTATAATGATATATTAAAGAGTATGTGAATCAGTTTAGAAACATTTCAGGATATTTAACAAATTCACAGAAATCATTTCTGTATATTGCCAACAAAACTCATAATTAGAAGAAAAAAAATCCCACTCAAAATAATCACAGAATATATAAAATATTTGAAAGCCAATATACCTTAACATGCAAAGAATTCTATATGATGGTAACTATAAAACTCTCTATATAGAAATAGAAATAGAAACATTAAGTCCTTATATCATGACAAAATAATTTTTAAAAGATACTATAAAAAATAATTTATTCAGTGTTACAACAATCAAACTACCAAAAGAATACTTTATAGAAGCTGGGAGTGGGGTGGGGGAGGTAAATATATCTGAAGGAACAAAAGATCAAGAATCTCAAGAGAGACTTTTTAAAAAAGAGTCAAAAATAATTAGGCCTAGGTGGCAAGGAAAAATCCCCTAGACACTCTCCTGACCTCTCCAAGATTCTTCTCCAAAAAACTTTAAAATAATTCTTCAAAATAAATTCTGAAGTGATAGAACCCACAAAAAGACAATTTTCCAGCCCAAGACAACCTAAGAGGTTGGTAGAAAAGGTCTGTCACATCAGGTTGAGGGTAGAACTCAGTCCCAACACAGGCAATATCTGAGAGCAAGCCAGCAGAGGCCTGGGGAGCAACTGAACTGGCAGTTGCATCTTCCCAAGCTCATAGTACATGGATGGTAAGGGAGCTAAACAAGTGGCCAGAAAGAAATTCCAGGTGTCCCTTTGCTCATAGTGGGTGAAGGACTCTGGCCAGAAACATTTCCAAGTCACAGCTCCAGAATTAAGAGAGGCACCAGCACTTATGGCCAGAGGTACAGAGACTCTGTTCATAGTTCCAGAGAGGAAAAGAGTACTTGTGGTTGCTCAAAGACCAGAGCATGGACCAGGAGAGTAGTAAATATACATCTCCCTAGATCATCCCATCCTGGAAGAAATGAAAACTTACGAACATCCAGAATAAGCTATGAAAATAGCTGTAAATGTAAAGCTTGAGATAGTGTCTCTCTACTTCTGGAGCAGAGCTCAACTTTAACAAAGTTTAAAGTCAAGAAATAGTCTGGAAAAATGAGCAAATGATAAAAAAGGAATCTGACCCTATAAAGTTACTATGGTGACAGGGAAGATCAAAACAAACTCAGAAGAAACATGGAAGTCCTCAATGAAAAATATGAATTGGGCTCAGAACCTGGAAGAGCTTAAAAGAAATTTTTAAAATCTAATAAGAGGTAATACAAAAATTAGGAGAAGAAATGACAATGTTACAATTAAGTCTTGAAAAAATCAACAGCTTGGTAAAGGAGGTGCATAAACTTGCGCATACACACACACAAAATACTGAAGAAAATAACACCTTTAAAAATAGAATAGACAAATAGTTTTTTAAAAAAAAAGGCACAAAAAATATACTGAAGAGAATTCCTAAAAAAGCAGGATTGGCCAAAAAGAAAAAGACAAAAATTCTGTGAAGAAAAGAATTCCTTAAAAAGTAGAATTAGTCACATGGAAAAGGAAGGAGCATAAAAGCTCAATGAAGAAAATTGTTCTTTTAAAAAGAAATTAATATCTTAATGAGACAAAAAAAATCAAAAGAAGGGAATAAATTTTTTAAAAATGTGAAATATCTCACTGGGAAAAAACTGACTTGAAAAATAGATTAAGTAAAAATTATTTAAGAATTATTGACTATCTGAATGCCCCCTCCCCCCCAAAAAAGCATCACTTTTCCAGAAATTATTATGGAAAACTGCCTTAACATTTTAGGAACTAGTCAGTAAAATAAAAATTGAAATAATTCACCTGAAGAGATCCCAAAATGAAACCTCCCAGGAATATTATAATCTAATTCTAGAATTCCTAGGCGAAGAAGAGAACATTGTAAACGGACGAAAAGAAACAATTCAAATACGGTGGAGCAACAGTCAGTATAACACAAGATTTAGAAATTTCTACATTAAAGGAATGGAGAAATTGGAAGAGAATATACCAGAGAGCAAAGGAGCAAGGATTACAACCAAGAATCACCTACTCACCATAACTTAGTATAATCCTTCAAGGAAAAAAAATGGATATTGAATAAAATTAAGAACTTTCAATTCCTAATAAAATGAGCAATGCTGAATAGAAAATTTGATTTTCAAATACAAGACTTAAAAACAAGCAAAAAAAAAAAAAGGTAAACAGAAAAGAGAAATCATAAGTGATTCTATTATGTCAAACTGTTTACATTTTTAAATGGGAAGACAATAAGTGTAACTTTTAAGAGAAGAACACAGAAGTGAGTTGTGAGTTTGTTGAATAGGATGAGATGTTATCTAAAAAAATAGTGTTAAGAAAGAAGAATGCAGTAGAAGAAAAGGGAAAAGCAGATGTAGAATGGGGTAAAATATCTCACACAAAAAGCATGCAACGAAAAAACCCTAAAACACAAGTTAAAACTCCCTCCCAAAAAAATTAACACCAAAATTGAAATCCTAAAAATGAAAGGCAAAATTAAGAAAACAATGTTAAAAAAAAAAACCCCAACACTGAACTAATTACTAAAACTAGGAGATGGTTTTTTGAAGAACTTAATAAAACAGACAAACCACTAATTATTTTGAATTTTAAAAAAATAAATTTCAAAAGTGAAATACACAAATATATAAATGAAGATAAAAAAAGTAATCAACTATTAGGAACTATTTTGCCAAATTGTATGCCTATGAGACAATCTAAGTGAAATGGATGAATATTTTAAAATATGCAAACTTCCTGGATTAATAGAAGAAATAGAATACTTAGTTTTATCTTAGAAAAAATATTGAGGAAGTTATTATTGAACTTTATAAGGAAAAATCCCCAGAATTGGATGGGCTCACAAATGAATTCTACTATGAATTCACTATTTGAATGAGCAGGATACTCCCAGAAAAACTTGGAATCCTCCATGAATTAAAACAAAGTAAAATGTTCTGTGTACAAAATGAGGGCAATATTATAGGATAATTAGCCTGTGAATGATATTCTCAGCAATACAATGATCCACAACTACTTGGAAGGACTTATGATTTAAAATGCTATTCATACCAAAGAAAGAACTGATCATATCTGAATACAGATTGAAGCATATTTTTTGTTACTTTTTTTTTCTTGAGAGTTTTTTGGGGAGGGAGGGGGAATCTAGGTTTTCTGTCACAACATGATTTTTATGGAAATATTTTGTACAACTTCACATGTGCCTTCTCAATGGGGGTGAAGGTGGGGAGGAAAGAAGAGAATCTGAAATTCAAAAGTTTTTAAAACAAATGCAAAAAAAATAAGAGATGTATTGCAAAAATATCAAAAAAAGAAAATCACATAATTGTACAAAAATATTTATAATAGCTCTTTTGATGGTGGCAAAGAATTGGAAATTGAGGGAATGTCTCTCAACAAGGGAACGGCTAAATGAGTTGTGACATGTGATTATGATAAAGTACTGATGTGATATGAGAAACGAAGAAGGTTATTATGATTTCGGAAATATCAGAAGACTTATATGAACTGATGAAAAGTGAAGTAAGCAGAACCAGAAGAACATTGTACACAAAGTATGAAATGATGAAAAGTGAAGTAAGCAGAATCAGGAGACCATTGTACACAATAACAGCAGCATAGTAAGAATAATAAACTATGAAAAATTTATTATGATTAAGACAATGATCCAAGACAATTCTAAAGAACCCATGATGAAAAAGGTTATCTACCTCTAGACAAAGAAAGGAAGAACTCTGAATGCAGATTGAAAAATACACTTTATTCTTCCTTTTATTTTGTTTGTATTTTCTTTTGCCACATAATTAATATGAAAATATGTTAAGCATGACCTCACATATATGATTGAAATCAAAATGTTTGCCTTCAAGGAGGGAGAAAGGATGTTAGAGAAGGAGAGAATCTGAAACTTAAAATTTTGTAAATGATTGTTAAAAATTCCTTTACATGTAATTGGTAAATATTTAATGAAAAAATAAAATTATTTTTAAAAAAGAAAACCAGAGTTGAAGAGATTACATACATCTCTAACACTCCAAATGACAAATGCAAAAATGAATAAATGCAGACAGCAACAAAGTAACAACTGAAAGACCTGTAAGAGATGCCTTTCTAAATATACATTCTGAGGCAGGGATGAAAGCAGAAATTTTGGAGAGGCATCAGGGAAAAGATGGGGCATTACTGTACACAACCTGGTGACATCCTGCCTACAGGTGAATGCTTCATTTGTGAACCTACATTAAAATATGGGAGGTTACATGAAAGGGATTAAAGGTGGATAGAGGTGAATTGAGTGATGTCCCAGACTCAAATCAAGAGTTCCCAAAGAAGGGAAGATGACTTTTGTGGTTCCCAGAAGAAGAGTCTATATAAAGGAGCAAGGAAAGAAGGAGCCCCTTGTTTTGGACTTGGCAATGGAATCCATGAATGAATGTTTTATTAGATGAAGGGAGATAAAAACTTATTACTGGATGAGGCCTAGGTGTTTGGTGCCTGAAAAGACTACTTGTTGTATAGAAGAGTGCAGTTGGAACCCCTGGGGACAGCTAGCACCTGCAGAAGTAAAAGAACATAGACCCAGGGCAGGAGATTTCTAGGCAAAACATTTTTTTTAAAGTCAACAGGAGAGGATCAACAGTGGTGGGAAGATGCTTTACTTTAGGAAGGTATTCTCTTGGACATTTGTAATAATTGGCTTTGTTTGTACAAAGTATACAGAGAAAAGAAGTAACCAGATTAGAGGAACATAAATCAGAGAATGAAAGTCTTGAATATATAGCAAGGAAAAAAAGGATGATGCAGACTGAAAGAAATACTTGTTCAAAATGAGCACACATACACAAAAAGTTAATGTTAATGAACATTAACATTTTTGTTAATGAACAAGAGAGTGAAAGGGAAAAGAATGAGGGATCTACTTGACTGAGAGGGAAAAAGAGATGATAATAATAATAATAACCAGACAAAAGACAGGAGAATTAATAGAACCCTAAAATGAGGACTAACAAATTAGAAGAAAGAATCAGGGATCAAGGTAATAGAACCATTGGGAAGACCACCATCTTTAAAAAAATTAACTTTATAATGTGTTTCCAAGAAGGAGGGAAAATCATAATTAAAAAAAAAACCCTCAATTTTAGAGACAAATGGAGGAAAATATAAACTTAATAACCAAACAAAAGACAGGAGAATTAATAGAACCCTAAAATGAGGGCTAATAAATTAGAAGAAAGAATCAGGGATCAAGGTAATAGAGCCATTGGGAAGACCACCATCTTAAAAAAAAATTAACTTTATAATGTGTTTCCAAGAAGGAGGGAAAATCATAATTAAAAAAAAACCCTCAATTTTAGAAACAAATGGAGGAAAATATAAACTTTTAAAACATTAAATGTAAATGTATTAAGTAGCCAACAAAATAGAGAAGTAACATTTCATAAGAAAACAAAACCCTACAATCTGTTGCTTTACAATTAACACAATTAACACATTTAAAAAACAAAGACTTGCACAAAATAAAACTGAGGGGAAGAAAAGAAATTAACATGCAGTGAGTAAATCCAAAAAACGTGGGAGTTATCATGATGTTATCAGAAAAAAACAAAAACAAATATTTTTTTTAAAAAAGTATAGAGGGCCAGAACTCTGAAAAGGTATACTTACAGTTAAGCACCTTCTCAATGTGATTGATGAGATAATGATTTTATACTCTAGTTAAGCACATACTTAGTGTAATATGGTGATGTAAGGGCTCGAACAGCGCTTGCATGCTCAGTGTGCTATAGTGATGTAATTGTACTGAGGTACTTAAGGGGTGAGAGATACAGAAGAGTCTCAGACACAGACAAAATTCAGAACTCCATCTTTGACCAGCCTCTTAGTGACTCTCCTGGCTTCATCACCTCTCCACCTAAAAGACCACGGCCCATCCAGAGATCCTCCAGAAAGTTAGCCTGGACATTACAAAAAAGGGATAAGCATGGGAACTGTGCTGAAAGGAACCATATATAACAAATCAATTATTATCAGGAATAAATTTATTGTATACAATACATCTCAATCATACAAAAAAAATCACAAAAAAATAGTATGTGAGTCTCAAAAAGACATAACAATAGTGATAGGAGACTTTATTCTATTTTTTTTTTGACAGAAATAGAAAGAAAATGGAAATTTGGAACTAAGCAAATATCTGGAGAAACTAGAGTTAAAAGACATGGCATATTTTACACAGGGTAATAAATGAAATCAATACTTCTCTGCACCACATAGAACTTTTGCAAAATTTGGCTATGTTGTAGGGCACAGAGATTATTTAAAAAATAATAAATTTTTAAGAATTAAATTTTAAATCACAGCTAGGCTAAAGAACAAATAATAAAAATAATAACTATGTAACAGGAAATGACAATGATGAAACCATTCACCATACTAAGGTTTATGAGATTCAGCTAAAGCAGTCCTTGGTAGAAAAGAATCATATTCTAACCTCTAATGTATTAAGAAAATGGAAAAAGAAAAAAATTAATAAAATGAATAGATATTTTCAAAACCAGTAAGTCAATAAATAAGCAAACTACAATAAGTATAAAAGAAGATTTTTAAAAGCAAAGAATAGATAAAATGAGAAAAAAACAGAAATGATAAGTAAAAGTTCTTTTAAAAGACTAATAAAAAAGTTTAGCTAATCTGATTAATAAAAAGCAGAAAACAAATCAATAAAATAGCAAAGGAGCAAGTTGAAATCAACAAAAAAGGAAAAATAATAACATGTTATTCATAGTTATATGCAAACTGAGAATACCAAAATATAGAAAACTACCTTCAAAAATATAAAATACACAAATTATTAAAAGACCAGATAGACATCTTAACCCACTCACAGAAAAGGAAATAGAACAAGGTGTAAAATAACTTCTGAAGAAAATAAAAACTGATCCTACTGGAGTCATAGACGATTTCTATCAAAATTTTAGAGAATAGTTAACATCCATACATCACAAATTATTGCAAAACTCGAGAAAGAAAAAAAATAAATTTACTCTAATAGATCTGGTCTAGTCCGAGATCATAAATCCTATTCACTATTGAGTCTACAGACACTTCTCCCTGCTTAGCCTCTTACGGAGGGAATCTGTCATTTTGTCCCTGGGAACCTCTGATAACCCTTTGATGTCCTTTCCACCTGCACAAAGCTGGCCTTTTTTCTCAGGGCCTCTTACCAGTAAGAACTTCAAGAAAATCAGCAAAGAGGATATTTCAAATGCTTCCAAGTACAGGAACCATGTGTTAATCTAATTCCAATTTGTAGTCTCTTTAGCAGCAAGATTCCCCAGTAGAGGAAGGATAGAGGATTGAATTAGCAATAAAAATAAAGTGGCTAAAATTAAAATCAGCAAGTTGAGAATAATAGCTCTCTCCAGAGAAGACACACCTAGAGCAGGACTGAAGCTTTTGATTATACATCCCAACTAAAGGGATAGGGGATATTAAGGGGATACTAAGGATAGGGGAACTAAGTCTTTCATGACATCACAAACACCAGTTGCACTTTGTTAACCTGTAGTTAAAGTTGCCCCACCCATCCCGAGGGGATTCATTTTTGGAGTAGGAATCCAGGAAAATGAAGTAATGTTTTGTTGCTTGTCCTTGGTTCTCAAGGAGGACCGTGAATCAGGGAGGTGGTGCTTTGATAGGCAAGTGACTTGGATTTGAGTGAGGGAGGGAGGGCTGTGCAAGGTCACCTGCCTCACTTTCCTCTCCGGAGTCAGTGGTTAATATAAATAAGGATGATTGAAGATGACTCTGGATGCAGTGAGTGTCCTTGGCACTTTAAAACTAAGGTCTTCAACAGGTCTCAGTTTAACTGAGGCCACATCCATTTAGTGATTAAAGCTAGACAGAAACTGAAACAAAAAAATGGCCTCTTTCACCTAGTCAAAAAGAAAAATTCTAAATAAATGAACCTGGGAAGGGAAGACCCTTAGCATTTCTGGCCAAATCAGAAATGAATTCACTTTGAGTCAGTCAGGACCCAATGATAATCATTTGGGGCTTGCCTTGGCCATAGTTGATCAATCTGTGAGGGTCAGGGTGGTTTTGGTTTAAGGCATGGTCCTTAAGAAAGAAATCTTGCAAGTAAACCCTAAGATATCTTAGGACGGTTCAGAGATTCAAAAGGAAAAAAATTGTTTTAAAGAACATCTTTAGGTAAGGGCAAGATACTCTATGTGGACAGAGGGAGAAAAAGGAAGGAGGCAAAGCTAGGAAAGGAGGGAAGGGAGGAAGGGAGGAAGGGAAGTGAACTGTGAAAGCTGTCTCATAAAATGGAGACAGTATTATAAAAATTGAGTGAAGGGTCACCTGTGCCCCAGGGCCAGGTTTCTTTCACCAGAGATCATGTGGTTTACATGGAGTAGGACCTTTCTATGGGACATAGAAATCCCAATAGGATCTCTTCCTATATGTCCACCTTACTTTTTTACTCCTCTTTATAGATGCTGTGATACAATCATACCTGATTCTTGCTATTTCTTGCACGACATTTCATTTCCCATATCCATATCCATTCTATTAAGTTCATTTCCTCTACATCATGTTCTTACTCAAACTCTGTACCCCCTGTTCTTGCAAGAATTGCCTGGTTTGACCTTGGACATCACAAGCAGCAAACATCAAGAAGAAAACATCTACAGCCATTTTCAGGACCAGAGATTTTCCTAGAGAAATTCCAGAGGAACCAAAGGAAAGAATGAAAGGAATATATTTTCACTTAGAAGGTAGCTGACCCCTTGTGCACTCTGAAGCTTATGTTTGACTTAGTCTCATTTGTTTTGTTCCATAAATATTGCAGGGAGTTCTTTTCTAGTTCTTGAGGAAATCTAGTGAGATTCTAAAAATAGTGAAGAATGTTTCAAGGCTTGGGAAGTGTTTTACAGACATTAATTTATTTGGTCTTTCTCTGTGAGATAGGTAATATTATTATCCTTATTTTACAGACAAGGAAACTGAGGCTAAAAATGATTAAATGGTCAGATAGGATCACAAAGAAAAATGTTTGAGGCTGAATTGAAACTCAAGTCTTACTGATTCTTAGTTCATCACTCTACATACTCCTTGTCTTATACTAAGATTGAGTGATTTCCTTTGCAGCAGAAAGGCTTCATTCTCTACCACCTAGATATTTTATATCAATTCTTTCCTACTTTCTTTCTCCATAAGACTCAATAAAAGGCATCCACAGTGCTTGTATAGGTTATTTTTATTTTAACCAAGGACACTCATCCCATACTTTTAGAAGGAGTCATATTCATAATCTCACATTTAGTATTTCAGTCTCAATTTGGTATTTCCAAAAAAGCCATGATTTCCCCTGTGTATTTCTTCCACCAAAGAGTCACCAACCTTAATGGGTTTTATTGCCTTCCATTAAGACAAAAACCAAAATTCTGTCATTTATCTGACATCAAATAAATTAGTTCTAGTACAAAGTACTTCTCAAGATATGTGATAATGAAGCCTTTCCAGCTTCTATCAGTCAGATTTTCTTTAAAGCCTCTGACAACCCTCATTCATTGCTATGCTATAATTATTTTACTAGCAACCTTGCTTGAGGATAGGAAATACAGTTAAAAGCTTCTAGCTGTGAGGTTCATTTTAGCTAAGATATTACAACTAAAATATACATCCCCACTAAAATGTCTTCCTTGCTATGATTACAAAATGGTGGCATCTTCTGCTCTCTCAACCCTGGCTCCACAAATCTCAGAGTAGGTTTGAGGTCATATCATCATAATTGGATATAGAGATAGTTTCACAAAAAAGTATCATGGTTCTTGGTCCTTTAGGTAGTCTTTAATCCAGATCAAGATGATTACTACCTATATCTTGGTCTCCATAGTCTCTCTGACAGACCAATAATTACTTTCCTTCTACCTTAGGACTCTACACATGTTTTCAGAGACAAATATACCAGGAGATATTCAATAGGGCACTCACTGGAGCAGTACGTGTACATATAGTACTATACCTAGAGTCAGGAAAACCTTTGTTTTCATCCTGCCTCAGATACTTACCTGCTGTATAATCCTAAGCAAGCCATTTAACCTCTCTCAGTCTTTTATCTGTAAAATGAAGATAACAAAAATTCTTACCTCACAACATTATTCTGGGAATCAAAAGAGAGTTCTTTACAAACCTTCAAGCAGCATGCAAGCTCTTTCTGTAGTGGCAAGGTCCTGGAAATTGAATGGATTCCCCTCAGTTGGAAAATGGCTGAAATTAGTTATGGTATATGAAAGTAATGGAATATTATTGTTCTATAAGAAATGAGCAGACTGATTTCAGAAAAGCCTGGAAAGACCTACATGAATATTAAGTGAAGTTATTAGCAGGATTAAGAGAATGTTGTACACATTCTCTTACAATAACAAGAAGATTATGTGATGATCAACTGTGATGGACTTGGCTCTTTTCAACAATGTAGTGATTGAAGGCATTTCCAATAAACTTGGGATGGAAAATACTATTCACATCCAGAGAAGGGACTATGAAGAATGAACATGGATCAAAGCATAATACTTTCATCTTTTTTTGTTGTGTTTTTTTTTTCTTTTCTCATGTTTCTTCCTCTTTGGATCTGATTTGTGTATGTGTAGCATGACAAATATGGAAATAGGTTTAAAAGAATTGCACCTAAGAATGTTTGTGGCAGCCCTCTTTGTAGTGGCCAGAAACTGGAAACTGAATGGATGCCCATCAATTGGAGAATGGCTGAATAAATTGTGGTGTATGAATATTATGGAATATTATTGTTCGGTAAGAAATGACCAACAGGATGATTTCAGAAAGGCCTGGAGAGACTTGCATGAACTGATGCTGAGGGAATTGAGCAGGGCCAGGAGATCATTATATACTTCAACAACAATACTATATGATGATCAATTCTGATGGACATGGCCATCCTCAGCAATGAGATGAACCAAATCAGTTTCAACGGAGCAGTAATGAACTGAACCAGCTACACCCAGGGAAAGAACTCTGGGAGATGACTATGAACCACTACATAGAATTCCCAGTCCCTCTATTTTTGTCCACCTGCATTTTTGATTTCCTTCAAAGGCTAATTGTACACTATTTCAAAGTTCAACTCTTTTTTTTACAGCAAAATAACTGTTTGGACATGTATATATATATATATATATATATATATAGTATTTAACTTATAATTTAACATGTATTGGTCAACCTGCCATCTGGGGGAATTGGGGGGAAAGGAGGGGAAAAGTTGGAACAAAAGGATTTGAAACTGTCAATGCTAAAAAATTACCTATGCATATATTTGTAAATAAAAAGCTATTAAAAATAAAAGAATTGCACGTTAAAACTTATACCAGATTGCTTGCTGACTTGGACAGAGGGAGGAGGGAAGAGAGGGAGAAAAATCTGGTAAATTCACCTTTTGCAAAGGTGAATGTTGGAAACTATTTTTGCATGTATTTGGAAAAATAAGATAGTAAAACTAAAGAATAAAAGCACTATGCAAAATGTTATCTTTATTGTTATTGAAACTGTAGGGTAGAAGCCTTGAAAATATCCCAAGAGCAAAAGGCTCCCAAAATAAAAGTGAATTTTGGTTAAGCAACTGATCTCACCTATATAGCAACCTTGCAATTTGTAAATCTGACAGGGAAAGATCAGACTATGCTCCTCACAATTGGATAATCAGATATGCTGCCAAATGGTATCTCTCAATTTGCACTTGAGGATTGCTGCAGCAGCTTGTGTTTGTATTATATTAGCATTTGGGTCTGCAGGTCCCTCTAACCCTAGTGTCATTAAGATTTTTTCTTCAACAAAAAATGTTCCCAGAAATGAAAAGTGATTGATACAAAGATAACAGGCTTAACTGTTGGGAGAGATGAAGTTGTCTGGTTCAGTTGTGACTGTTTAATTGTGTAAGTTGTTTGGAAAGATAATTGCTCCCTCTTGGATGGGCCTTACTTCCAAGAGAGAAGAGCTAATATTTTCCAGTTCCTTTCTTCCAGCTTCCCTGTAGGCATGATTTTTCTCTTTTGTCAATGCCTTCAATGGGAGTCCTTTGAGTTTGAGTAAAATGATACTCCATTGGAAAGAGATTTATCTAAGTTTTCTCCTTCTGAGAGAAATAACTTCAGTTCTCTCCTTTCCAAGATTCCTTCCTCCTAAAACTACTGCTTAGCTTATTCTTTTCCTAAGGAAGTCCATGATATCCTAAGTTACATGTTAATCTTTTTTTAATGGAACTTTTTTTTTTAAATTAACAATGATCCACTTCCAAAAAAGCACTAAGCACATGGGTGAGGTCCTGTACAAAATTCTGGGGTCAAAGAGATAAAAAGGGAATTGTTTTTTTGCCTTCAAGGAGCTTAATTCTGTATATTGGGGAAAATAAATTCATAGATAAATACAAAATATGCATAAATGTAATATAAAGTCACTGAGGAGGAGAAGTAACAATAGAGGGAGTCAGAATGGATTTCATATACTTGAGGTACCTGAAGTACTAGGCAGTACCTGAGCTGACCCTTAAAGGAAGCTAGTGACTCCAAGAAGCAAAGGTACCAAAGGAGTATATGCAGATTAGAAGAAAGAGGAGGGTGGGATGACTCCATGGGGACAGTCTATGCAAAGGCATGAGGATAGTAGAGTAATAGGAAAAGTTAATTAAGGGTAGTAGCAATTAAACCAATTTGGATGGAGCACAGATTATAGAAGGAAAGTAATGTGTAATATGACTAGAAAGGTGGTTGGAGCAACGCTGTTAAGATCTTTAAATGACACACAGAAATGGAAATGAAATATAAGGGTATATAAATATTACATTAATTTTATTTTTTATACAATAGAAACTACAGTTATTAGAAGCCATTATGTACATCAGTAACTTTGTAAAGGGACTTGTCATACAAATCATGTTACTTCTGGGGGAGAGGGAGTGAGGGGAGAGTGTGTTATGAGTTCATATTTAGTATTCAGAATCAAAATAAAAACTAAAAAAAAATCAAAGTGTGACTAATAATAAAAATTAGAAAATAGTTGCATTTTTGGAAGAAAGCATCAATAGTAAGTGCTACCACATCACTTGGCCCTGTCTCCTTTCCAAATACACAAAGCAGCTGACTCAAGGTTCCGTTCCCAACAAATCTATTATGTATAAGTGTCGATTATATAACAGAGGAAAGAAACAGTGCAGTCCAGCATGAATGAAAGAGTATGAAAGCAAAGTTATACTACTTCAAGGCCAAAATATAGAGAGGACAAATGAAAATCATCATCTGGTGATCAGACACAATAAACAAGATTAGGAATATAAATATAAGCTGGCACCTTCTCCTGTGAATTAACAAGGTTTGTGAAAATTAGAGTGTAACTGGTAGTCAGAGAGAGAGCAGAAATGGCCTAAGGAATATGATTCTATCCAATACTTATGGAGAGGGGTTTGTATAGAGAGTGGTAGAACATGGAATTGGGAATCAAGAAATCAGAGCTCTCTTTGTAGTGGCCAGAAACTGGAAACTGAGTGGATGCCCATCAATTGGAGAATGGCTGAATAAATTGTGGTATATGAATGCTATAAAATATTATTGCTCTGTAAGAAATGGCCAGCAGGATGATTTCAGAGAGCCCTGGAGAGACTTACATAAATTGATGCTGAGTGAAATGAGCAGGGCCAGGAGATCATTATATACTTCAACAACAATACTATATGATGATCAATTCTAATGGACGTGGCCATCTTCAATGAAATGAACCAAATCAGCTCCAATAGAGCAGTAATGAACTGAACCAGCTACCTCAGCGAAAGAACTCTGGGAGATGACTATGAACCACTACATAGAATTCCCAATCCCTCTATTTTTGTCCTCCTGCATTTTTGATTTCCTTCACAGGCTAATTGTACACTATTTCAAAGTCCAATTCTTTTTGTACAGCAAAATAACTGTTTGGACGTGTTTACATATATTATATTTAACTTATACTTTAACATATTTAACATGTATTGGTCAACCTGCCATCTGGGGGAAGGGGTGGGGTGGGGAGAAGGAGGGGAAAAGTTGGAACAAAAGATTTTGCAAGGGTCAATGTTGAAAAATTACCCATGCATATATCTTGTAAGTAAAAAGCTATAAAAACAAAGAAAAGAAATCAGGGCTCAAATGCTGACTTTTGTGTCATTACAAATCACTTCATTTCTCTGAGCCTCAGGTGCTTATCCATAAAACTAGAGGGTTGGACTAGATTCTTTAAGTCCTCTCCAGTTTTATAATTATGGATTATAATTATAATATATATAATTAGATGTGTCCAGATTAGCAGAGCCTTGTCTGGGGACTCATGCTTCTCTTAACTGGAGACAATGAATAGGGAGTGAGGCTGAATCGATAATTATGATTATGTATCTTAGGAACTTCAAGACCATCTCTACATAGTAACAAACTGCAGCTGTTGATGCTGAAGTCTATCTAGGGAATAGTGTGGTTCTCCCTCTTCCCACATTACAATTTACAAGTACTTTAGCTTGGTACCCAAGAGAGGAAACATCAGAGAAAATTTACCCCTTATACTGGGTAGAACAGTCAAAGGTCATCAGCCCCACTAATTTGTCCAAGATCACAAAAAATTTTATATTTGATACTTTGAAAACTAGAGAGCTATGTAAATATGGAAGGTTTTGTTTATTTCTTAATAATTACTGCCCCACTCCTTCCTACTTCTTTAGGGAGGCACTTCAGGACTAAGACAAATCTGATCTTCATATTGATCATTGGCTTTTGTATGGTTCCAATTAGATACACAGAACAAACAGTCAAAAGGATGAGGAGAATTTATTTGGTCAGAGGGAAAATAATGTCCTGAATGAACAATGGACAATTTTAAATCCACAAAGAGCTTTCACTCTGACTAGTATTGTGGATAAGGCATCAGAATTGAGATTCAACAAGACCTCAGTTCAAAACCCACCCCAGATACAAGCTGTGTGACCACAAGCTTAAGTTCTCTATGCCTCAGTTCCTTATCTGTAAAATAAAAGGGTTGGACAAGATGGTCTCTAGCTCTAAAGCTATGATCTTATGAAAACTAAAACAAAAGCATCCTTATACTAAGCTTTGCTTTATTTTTAACTGTAAAATTAACTATCAACAAATATAAACTTTCAAAAAAGCAAAAAAGAGCATGATATGTGAAATGGTTAAGTTACATTATATATAGTCTATTTTAAATGAAATATATATTTAATCTAACATATTAGTAAAAAAAATTCTTCAATTGGTTTCTATGTTCCATTCTAAACTTTTTTGCTTTGTCTTGTGTATTTTTAGGTTCTGTTCATTTTTTTTCCATTTATTACTTCCCTTTAATTCATTCTATCTCCCTAATCCTCATTAATAGAAACCCTTCCTTATAATGAATAAGAATAGACAAGCCAAACAAATCAATATATTGGCCATGTCTAGAAATATATGCCTCACACTGAACCTGTAGACAATAACTTCTGCTGAGTGGCAGGTGATCCAAAGTGTTTATCAATTGTTCTTGGGGATGAAGCATGATGTTCACATCATGAAAACCTAATCCTAAATTTTTTTCCTCACTCTGGAAAGATGTCACTTCAACCACTGAGAATGAAGATGGCTACAGAATATTTAATGACAGAAGCTAAATCACATGGTTACTATGAAGATACTAGAAGTTAATACCTGAATATACTCCTCAGGAAGTCTAAAAGCAGTCAGAATTTATTAACTATTTTACTCTATATCAAACACAGTGCTTGGAGATACAAAGAAATTCAAAAACAGATTCCTGACCTCAAGAATCTCACATTCTAATGAAGGAAATAACATGTAAATAACTAGGCACATACAAAATATATAGCAAATAGATGGAAGACAATCTGAAAGCAGATAGTATTAGTATATTAGATATGCAAGAACTACTATCTGAGATATGCAAGATGCCTGAGAGTGACATGAAGTTTGCCATTCTGGATGACTAAGTGCCATTAAAAGTAATAGAGAAGTTTGGAAGAATGTGGAGTTTGAGGAGAAAAATAATGTGTTCTATTTTGGACATGCTAAGTTTGAGATTCCGATAGGACATCTAGTTCCAGGTAGCCAAAACAGAGTTGATTTGACCACGTGAAAAATAAGCAGTTGGCTCAGACTCGCTCCTCAGTGCTGAGGTTCCGTGATGTAAAGACCACCAGATCAATACCTCCAAAAATTTATTAATAAGTTGGCTTAGTCCAAGGCTACATTGTGCCAATCAGCCCCAGTCAGGAGACACAGTACTAGCAAGGCCCAGGATCTGGGCCAAGAATTCATCACCCTGGTCCTGTTGCACAAACCACTGGAATAGAACCGCAACTACTCCACCACATGAATCTGACATGGATCAGGGCCATAGCTAAGAAAAGTTCAGAACTAAACCAGGACAAGGTCAAGATCCAAAAGACTAAGAGATATCTTGATTTATGTTTCAGAGCAAAATTTCTTCAGTAATAAAATCTCTTCCACTGGTCCAGAACAGCTTATTCATCAGGGCACAATAAGAGTGGTAATATCCAGACTATATGCCTTCCATGTTGCCCTACTAGGCAGTTATATCATTAGAAGGCCCCAAACGTCTGGCTAGGGCAAGATCTGGAACATGGTTAAGGAGAAATGATCCTGAAAATTTCATATACATATATATTGGCCTTAATCAACTAGGTATAGGTAGACATTCCCTGCATATAAAGTTGATCTAGAGAAGTGCCTTAGAATCATCTTAGGATCACCTTAGAAATCCCTAGATCAGGGTATCAGCACCTTATTACAACCAATTCCACTTTGTCCCTGAGGTTGCTCGCCATTTACTGAAAGCATCCAAGCAAAAAAAACACTACCCAAACCAAGAGTGTACAAAACAGATATTATGGGCTATGTTCTTTGTGAATGACAAGGATACAAAAAAAAATCCTCCCATGAAAAACAACATATAGATATGGCTCATATTCAACCTCAGCACTCAGGCTCAACAATCTACAGGTTACCAGAGCAACACCTTCAAAAGCCCCTTGGACAAGACCAATGCTACTACTGAGTCAATAAGGCCCACTTGGCAGAAAAAAATTCTGGCAAGGTCCAGGTCCTGAGATGGGACTTCACCTTCCCAGCTATGATGCACAAATCTCTGAAAAAAAGCTGCATTTGCAAAACCACAAGTATATGACTCTTAGTCCAAGGCCACAGCTATGAAAAAAAATCAGAACTGGACAAGTACAGGGCCACAACCCAAAAATGAAAGAAATATGTGTGAGGGAATGACCTCCCCACCACCATACCTTGGACATCAGTTCTTAACAGTTACCTGGAATCAGATCCTAGTGAAAAATCTAAGATCAAAACTGTATGCCTTCCATGATCCTACAACAGGAAGCTATTTCATTAGAAGGTCCCAAACATGTGTCTACAGACTCTGGATCATAGACAAAAACATCTGATCTTGCACCATTCCTGAACCTCTTGGACAAGTCCCTTGGACAAGACCAATGCCACCATTGAGTCAATAAGACCCACTTAGCAGAAAAAAGTTCTGTCAAGGTCCAGGCCCTGAGACAGGACTTCACCTTCCTAGCTATGATGCACAAATCTCTGAAATCAAGCTGCAATTGCAAAATCACAGGTGTCTGACTCTTGGTCCAAGGCACAGCTATGAAAAAAATCAGAACTGGATAAGTAGAGGACCACAACTGAAACTGAAGGAGATGTGTGTCATGGAAAAACCTTCCCAATTAGGATATCCTGGCCATCAGTTCTTAGTCACCTGAATCAGATCCCAGTGAAAACACTAAGATCGAAACTGCATGTGGTCCATGGTCCCACATCAGGAAGCTATTTCATTAGAAGGTCCCAAACCTCAGGGGAGGTAGAACTACACTGTCTGCATCATGTCTGAATCATAGACAAGAACAATTGATTTTGTACCACTCATGAATCACTTGATTATGGCCATCCTTTCTATGCAAAGATCCTATAGATAAGCCTCTTGCAGCCTCAAATGACAAGACCAATGATACATTTGAACCACCAGCCCTCAAGTACACTTGATACCAAGCAGGGAGCCTAAATCATCAGGCCCCCATTCCAGTTGGCCAGTGACCATGCAGAGACATTTTGATGAGACAGGCCTTATCAGCTCGAGGATCTGAGGGACAGGATAAATATATACCTAATCAGGCCTGGGAGTACATATATCCTGTAGGCCCCAATCAACAAGTAAAACCTACCGTAAAGTCCCCATCTCTACTCTGAGGTCATACAGGCTGCTGATCATCAGCCCATACCACAACTGCACTGAGACCAGAATATCTGGCCAGCTGAAATGTGAGTCAAAAAAACATCTGGTCCAAAAAACATGGTGGAGGTTGTCTTTAGCTCTGAATGCCCAACCTTGACTCTACTTGGTCATCACCAAGCACAGATACTCCCTGACTATGGCATTGTCTTCTAGGCTACATCTTCACTATATCACACACATTTTCAAGCTAAGGAGCCCACAGCTAGAAGCAAAAGTATACAGGGCTCTGAAATTCAAGCTGTACCTCTACCCTTTATTCACCAAAATCCAGGATAAGAACACCAAGATCTTATCCCATGGCCATATCTCCACTGGCTGCAACTCTACCTGGTTCCAATCCCTGGACCATAATGCTTTCACTATGAGCTGAAGATCACCAGACCCCAATATCTAATATACAACTCCATCCAGCCTATCCCATCAGGCAAAATTGTTATTTGGAAAAGAATAGCAGAACACACTCCCAAAAGATCTTGAATGATAAGGCAACACATCCAACAAACCAATACTACAGGACCATACGTCTCCTAGGCCTAAGACAACAGACTGAGGTACCAACAGGTCAATACCACCAGACAAAGGCCACACTAAGCTCTGCCTACTGAGATGAGACTCAATCTGGGTTCCAACACCAGATCCAGACTGTTCAGAATAAAGATGCTCCCTGGTGTTTAAATGACATCAAACCATGTATCATCCATGAGTGGACTCTCCCTATACAAATTGTTGATGGCATCATCAATTCCAACCCCAAGGAGAAATTAAAAAGTGACATTTATAAATAAGTTCTCCTGTACAGGATGAAGAGATTTCCCAGTGCCATATATCAGCCTGGTCAATATACATCAATATCTCATCTAATTAGTCTGTGCCTTAGGGATTCTAAATGGTTGCTGCCATGTTCAGAGAATGAAAAACTCATTGCAGGCACAAATGGTGGCCATACCAACATCTCTGGTTTGGAGAAGACGGAGGTGAAAATATTCCTTAAAGTGTCTCACTTAAAGGAATGTTCCAGTTCCAGTCTTGAATACTCTTAATTCTACCAAGTCTAAAACTTCAAATCCTACACCAGCCCTTCAACCGTGCTCAGATCCTGTGCTTCCAAAACTCACCTGGCTTGACTTCATACTTGCCAAAGACCAACAGTCAAGGTAGATAGAAAAAATCTACAAATAGAGTCATCCTGGGAGTTAACACCCATGAAGAGCAAGACCACCAGAGAAGAAGAACAAAGGAATTACAGGACACATTTCAGTTCTCTCCTGAAGAAATTTCAGTGCAAGCAAAGAAAAAAATAAATTACCATCTTTTCTGTTAGAATTAATTGATACCTTATATGCCTTTCAAATTTATATCTGATTTTATTTACTCTTCTCAGGTATAGAGAGGGTGGAAAAACTCTGATGTTCTCCCTCTCATTCATCCTTTATTCTAGTTTCTGGTCAGATTGTACTCAGACTGAATGGTTCTTCGTAGAAAAAAAAGTATCATTTCTGCCTTTGCCACACACTGTTTTATGGTAATTTAGTGAATCCTCCCTCTTTATAAAGGACATCCATGATATTAAAAAATCTCTTTATTCAGGAAGGAACAACCTAAAGCACAGCCTCAAAGAAAAATCAGTATTTCAGTAATTCAAGGATTTCATCAGTATTTCCCCAAATACCATAGATAACAAATCTGGGAAGTCTTGATGCCATTAATTTCTTTTATGATTTTTAAAAATTAGTCATCTGGTTGCCATGATCAGATAAGGAGGCTATCCAAAAATAATTGAGCTAGTTTTGTCATGAAACACTATGTTGGATCAATATTTGAAGTCTTTCCAAATTGATAGAATCTGTTGGACATAGAATAGCCTTGCAAAACTCTCTACCTTATGATGTGGTTTCATATTAACACCAGTTGGGAGGATTGTTGTAGAGGAAATAAAGTATATTGGACTCCTTAGATCTGTTAGGTTTATCAATAAACTATGAAAGACAAACCATTTTCCTTGCTAAGGTCTTCACATGGTAGTATTTGCTGTCCTCTCAGTACTGGTACCACAAATCTCATTATATACAGAAACCTATCTACAAGAGGTAGAGGAGAATGGAATGAGGCACTGAATAGGTAAGATGGAATTAGTCCAAAATTTGAGAACGCTATTAGATGCCAGATCATCAAATGAGTACTACAGATTTATGGACAGGGAAATAGCATCATACTGAGATAAGCAATAGGTCCTTTTGTTTGTCAATTTGTGGAGCTCCTTTCCTAACTGCTGGTTTATTAAGAATTAAGGAGATCTTGTTCCATTCCATTACAATGAAATAGCAGATGATATTAAGCTACCCATAACTCTTTTTTTGCTTAAAAGTACCAGATGTCAATCAATAATGTTTTTAATAATTTCTGCTCCATCAACTAAAGTTGGAAAGTTCCAAGTAAGGGTTTGATCTTGTTATTTTGTGAATCATTGGGCTAAATGATTGGGCTAAAATGATACCCCTGAAGGAAGGGTTCAGAAGGTGAGGTAAGAGTCTATTACATCAGCCTAAAAGCAAAGTTCTTAACCTTGGACTTTCATCTTTTCAAAAGACCTTGGTTTTCATCATGGACCCCCCCTTTGATTCCAGTAAGCTTATAGAAATCTTCTCAGTAAATGTTTCTAAACAACTGAAAGGAATACTAAATTTCAGTGAGATTTCAGTGAGATTGCTTTTTTTCCCCATGCAAGTTCAAGAATCCTCTGTCATTCATGGACCCCAAATTAAGAACCTCTGGAATATAAGAAAACTATGCTTTTGATTAACATTTGGTCAGAAAATAGAGAAGAAAACTTTTGTGTATATAGGTAATTTTTAATGGAGAAAAGGTGACCCTAAAAAGAGTCTTCCTTCATGCTTTGGTCTACCTTTGCATACAAAAACTGCATGAAAGAATAAAAAATGTTTACTTTTCACTAGTAAGAATGAGATTGAGAAGACTTGTTCATCCCAGATATAAGCAGTTTGTTGGTCCAAGGCAGGTATAATGATGGAGCCTATAGACAGTAAGGATTAGAGGTCCCTCCTCTTCCAGTAAGTGCTAGGTATAAGTAACTGACATTTCCCCTTCTTCATCTTGAGAATGTTTATGCTCAAATACTTTCCCCAAATCCTGGGACTCAGACCTGCCAGCATTAGACACATTCTCTCCATCAGCATCTCAAGGCAAATGGTTGCCATTACTTCTCATAAGTACTCTACAATTCAGTTTTAAAATATATGATTCTATAATCCTATGATCCTTAGTTCTATCTCTGCATGTCTGATGTAGAGTTCCACAATTGTCTAGGAATATGTTTGTATCTCTACTTATCAAATCATTCAACTCATGGCTCACATTCATTAAACTTCTGAATTCACTCTTCAGAGTAGTGCTTCTCACACTGAATTATCTCTACTATTATTTTATTTATACTCAATGCTTTATTTAAATGTTTAATCAAAATGGTAATATAAATGTGCAAGTCCAAAATTCTAGTCAGGTACATCCCAGACTCCAGACATTCCCATTCAGTTGGAACAGAAATTTGTTGATTACATTATCTATTTTTGAGGATAATCTTTATAAGAAATATTTTTTTCTTTAAATGTTCAATAGAATTCACTTATAAATACATCTGTAAATGGTAGGCCATCCCTGTGGGTACACTCTACCCCCTCAACAACTCATATGTGACTTGTTCAATTTTTCTGAGACTGAGAAGTTTAAAAACTCTTAATTTTTTTTTTTTTTTTTTTTTTTTTTTTAGTATTTCATGTTTTCCTTAGAATTACCAGTTTTGGTAGCATGTAATTCTGTATTAAAATTCTAATTAAATTTTTATTTATTGTTTTTTAACATTTTTTAAATTAATATGATTTTTCTTTCTTTTGATTAGCTAAGGATTGTCAGTTTTGCTAGACTTTTCAAAAAGCCAGTTCTTTCTTTGCTTTATCAGATCCATAGGCTTTCCATCTTTGTTTGTCTCTGTTTCTCTTCTAATTTTCAGATTTCTTCATTTTATATTTTAATATTTCTAATTACTTTCTTTTCTAAGATTTCTAATTGTATATTTATTTTATTGGATCTGTATGTTTTTAATATATCTCTTCAGAGATAAATTACTTAACAGCTCTAAAATTTTATATTGTCTCATTGTTATTTTCTTGAACTAATGTTTTTAATTTCCATGATTTATTATTTGACCCATTTATCATTCAAAAATATCATTAAATCTCTAAGTCTGTAATTTTTTTACATTTATTTTATAAATTATCATTTTATTATTTATTAATTATTATCTGAAAAAATATTTATATATTTTTCTTTTGTATTGATTTCTTTGTGCCTTAACACATCAATCAACAAGCACTGGCAATTCAAATACATGGAATGGAATGATCCCTACTCTCAAGAAGTCAGGCATACATTCTAATAAGACAAATTTTTGTAAGGTACCATGAAATACTGAGAAATATGAACATATTAATATGCTTTAATTTCTAACTCATAAATTGGCACAGGTCATTCAAATATAATTTTCTCAGCATTCTGTTTTGTATTATATTTTCCTTCATATACATGCTTTTTTTAGACTTATCTAACTCTAAAAGAAAAATAGTAAAATCTTCTATTTCTATAAATAGCTTTTTACTATTTGACTTTAATAACAAGGAAACTATGCAAATCACTATATATATATATATATATGTGTGTGTGTGTGTGTGTTTGTGTGTGTATACATGTATTTATATATAGTTATTTTTTTTCATTGTTCATGATGTCTTCAAGAATGATGTAGTTTCCCTCATAAATTTATCAATTTGTATTGATAATTTTATCTAAAATCGGAGTTGTAATATCTTTAGTTTTTTGTCACAAAAAATGCAATACATTTTAATATTGCCTCATTTCAACTCTGTGTCTGAACTTTATGTTTCATTATAAATAATAAATTATCCTCTTTATTGAAATTTTTAATCTATTTGCTTTATTATGACTATTATTTGTATTTTCTTCAATTCAACTCTTATTTTGTTGTTCTTCCCTTCTTTAAGTCAACACTTATTCTCTTGCTATTTGTTTTTCTTTCATTAACCTGATTCTGGTCTCTTCCCAGTCACAAGCCTCCTATACCCTTACACTGTGCTAATCTATCCAATTTTACTTTCATCATTGTATTTTCATATTTTCTCATTCTTTGCTCTTTTCTCCTTTCCTCAGTTCTTCTATCTTCTCCCTTCCATTTTCCTCTTTCTGCTCCTTCCATTCTCCTTTGTTCTCCTTCTCAGTGATCCCAAACAAATTCCCCTCTTCCAACATTGATCTCATAGGCATCAGTGAGCTTTGTGGAAACACAGCTTGGCAATTGCATCTGTATTCCAACTCTGATTTTATTGGCAGCCATAGCTACTGAAGATCCAGTTCGAGACATCAAAAAGTTCACCATCAGAAACAGATATGATTGTATTAATGTAAATGAACTAAATGTTTTAATATCTATCTTGTTTCTTCTCTATAAGGACCAATGTGCCCTTTTCACATGACCTGCAATTGAAAATCCTTATATGAGAGCAGGGAGCAAGATATTGCTTTTATATCTATATTTTCAGAGTTTACTAAAATATTTTATACAAAGTAAGCACTTTATAAATACTTCATTAATTCATTCATTCCCCTTCACAATTCTACAAATAATATAGTACCAAATGAATTTACTTTGGGCTTTGCTCATCTATTCTTTTAATTTACATGAAATTAATTTGTAGTGATCTGCCATAATGTACTTTATGCACCCCAGCTCATTTAATTACTCATTTTCCTATTCTAAAATGTTTTTTTCTGGCATCTTTAGACTGATCATTCATGAATTTGTTTTTCCTTTTTATAGAATTTGATAAATATATTTCAATATAATTGGTTTCCTTTGTAATTCTATGCATTTTATATATTTATAAACATTCTGAAAAAGGGCATACAGTATTCACCAAAATACCAGATAGATTTATGATATACAAAAAGTTGTGGTACAGAATGTTAACAGCAAAAATTGACATTTATATAGTCTCTTTAAGTTTCTTTATATAGGCTTCCCAATTGGCTTGTGAGGTAGAGATTATAAAATCTCCATTTTATAGATAAGGAAAAAACTAAAGAGATAGATTAAGTGACTTGTCCAAGATTACACAACTATTAAGAGTTGAAATAGAGCTTGAAGCCCAGATCTTTCTGACTCCAAATCCAGCTTCAGTAATCTAAACTACTATTTACCAGTGTTGTGCTTATTATGATCCTTCATGATTGTATGGGGGTGGGGGAAGTCATTTGGATTGATCTTTTAAAGAATGCAAGTTTTATTCTTATGTCTATCATGTTTTACATGTGCTCTGTCTCTGTCTTTCCCTATCACCTGACTGATTTTCATGGAAAATGATTTTCCCCTAGCTGCCTAAAATTTGTTTGTTGTAGTATTTCCAAAATTTAACAATGATGTTTCTTGGTCAATAAATTCGGGAGTTTTTCTTGACATTCTGTGGTTCTATTTTCTAGTATGGTATTCCCCATAACTTTTTTTCTAGAAAGCATATAAAAATCAGATTATCTCTTTGAATACTAGAATCATGTATAGAATTCTACCTTAGCAATATACTAAAATCTTACAATTATGTTTTGATTTTGTACAATTAATTTCTATCTTGGTATTTTTGCATCTTAATTTTGTTATCCTATTTTTTTTAAACAAAAGTTACCATTTTGATACAAAGTGTCTTTGCCTATCATTTGAAAATGAAAGTCTTTACTTTCTTTATAAAACTTTTAACTTATCTTGAAAGTTTTCACTTTCATCTTTAATTCTTTGACTTCTTCGCTTAATAATAATATTGATCTTTTCATCATTTTGGAGGCTTTTAGGGGTACTTTGTTATTTCAGTGGAGAGGAGGGGTTCTTGTTCTTTTGGCTTCAGTTTCATTTGCTTTTGAAATGCTTATTTGTGGTAATGGATTTTTTTCATTGTTCATCCTTTGTCACATTTAATCAATCTTTATTGTTTTTTTTTTTTTTTATGGTATTCTTGTTCTAATTATGCTTCTTCCTATCAATGATTTCCTTTCTGTACTAGCTAGTTTTGTAAAATGCCTATTGTTACTGCACTGCTCTCTCAAAAGTCTGTTTTCTTTTGAGGTTCTTTTTTAAAAATTTCCGGGCTTGGGTAAGATCTTTGCCATCAAGAAGTAGAAAGATGACCAGTCTCAGACCCCTTCAGGGGGCTGAGAAAGAACTCAAAGGAAAACATTAAAAATGCAATCATCTCTTGGGTGGGGCAATTAAATTTTATCCTCCTTATATAGAGATGGAAGATACAGTCAATAATTGCACTTCAGAAGGATATTTTCTTCTCTAAACATAGGACAGTCATTTCAGACTGAGGAGGCACAAAATAAACAGATCATAAAACTCATTGGCATTTATTGACTAGATTGATAAGAATGACAAACCCTCTTCTGCCTGGTATTTACAAATAAAACTTTTTTTACTTTTTTGTTGGTAATAAAAGTAATTATGTCATTAAAAAATAGTTATTGCCCAGTGGTGCATGATTCAAAGTCTTTTAAACACCAAAGAACTATTCTGTTCTGCCTGGTATGGGGCCTGTTTTGCAATCAAGATTGAGAATCATTTCAGTGGTCAGAGATAAGTGCAGACTCAGTTTGGTGGACAGAGCTCATAGGAGCCTCCACCTTTGCATCTAGTAGAGATATGGTTCTGACATATTAATTTTATGGAACCATTGCCTCATCACCCAGACTACTTGAAAATATGCTCTATGGATTTTTTCCACACTTAGATTCTTGCCCAGTGGTCTGAATTTTGGGAAATGGGGAAGAATTGTTGTCTAGACATTAGGGCCTAATGCAGAACTGAGTAGTGTACAGAGCTGAATATATATATAGCAAGGCACTGATCAGGATCAAGTAGAATCATGGTCAGTGGAAGTTTGGCCTAGGGATGGAGGCCTGGTGAAACCATATCCTATTAGTGAAGTACATAAATGCAGCTTGAATTCCAGATCCCCTGGATAGTCTTGTTATCTAATGATCTAGATCTATCAAAATTAAGTTCTCAAATTTGGAGTTCTTAACGTTTGAGAACTAGAGAAAAGGAGGCCCAGAAGACTCTAAAGAGCATCCAGTGCTTAATAATGGGTACCCAATAAAGTCGTAGAATAATGGTCACATCACAAAGGAATTTCACTTCAAACCTAATGTTTTTAGTAACCTAGGTTTATGAAGCTTCTGGAAGTTCATCTTGTGATTTATATCTAATAAAGTGTGGGCTAGTGATAAAGATCTAGGCAGTACAGTTTCCAAGCAGTGCTATGGGCCTATTTTGAGATTAGCTGGGTGGTTGAGCCACAGTGGATTTGTTTTCCTAGTATTCAGCCCTAAGCACTTGCCCTTGTAACCAGGGATCCTCCACTATATGGTCAGTGCCTGTGAAAGGTACAGAGATGGTTTTGGTCCAGTTTTCCATTTATTGGTCAATTCTTTTGGTCCCTTTGACTGGGTGTTTGGGATCCAGTGATGGCACAGCTATGGCATCCAAAACATATCCGTCCATAAAAGATATTTTAGCATTAATACTGTGCTTGGGAGTTGATGGCTAGGCAGACCAGTGCCAGAGGTGGAAACACTAGAACCAGGGAATTATCTTCTCGGCCCAGCATCTGAGATTTAGTGAAATCAACTTTACCCTGATAACTGAAGTTCATTAACCCATCTATAATCCTAATCTGGAAAATAGGGAATATTTAGGATTTTTCTCAAGTTTTGGACCAATAGTCCATACATAAAATAACTATAGTTCTTAGGTCCAAGCTAAAGGTAAGGGCAAGACAGAAATATTTGACTGGTGTTTGTGCTATTGGATGCTTTAGGTATATCCTTTTTTATTCTGATATATCAATAATCCATTTTTTACTTTTAGTCTTAATAAGGCACACTCATAAATAATTGGGCAAATAAAGTCCTATATTTGATACATATTTTCTATACCAGCCCAGATAAGTTGTTTAGTCCTTCAGTACCCCAAGCAACTCTCTAAGAGTGTAAATTGCAGAATAATTGCCAATCTGCATTGGTAGAAGAAGTTAACTAAGTCTCATGGGTACATTCCTCCATACTATAAATGAAATCCCAGGGTCTCCACAAAAAGGTCATGGCTATTGCTTGAGGGTATTCACTACACAATGGAAGCCAAATGTTGAAGGAAGAGTGAAGAGCACAAAGTTATGTGGTAAGGAAGAGAGCTATCTAATTTGGTGGACATGATATAGCACTGACTTGACCTGGTGACAAAAGCCTTTTAGAAGGGCTGAACTAAGGCTACAGCTGAAGAATGGACCACATGAGAGCAAAAATATGCCATGAATCTTGAAAACAGGGAAAGGCAACCTTTAGGTAATAGAGTTTGAATACCTTGGCAGATGCCAAGCACCAGTGGACAAAAAGGAAAATATGAAATATGTTAATTTTAGAGAAAATTTTCCTCTGTGATTAAAAAAAAAAGTGTATAGAGCAGTATCATCAGAAATTCAGGCTGTATTTTATTCTACCCTCCTTGTTGAAAACAATAGTTTAAGTCAGATTGATTGTATCTTGAGAGAGGCAGAAACTGCTAATGACAAGAAAAAGTCCTTTTCCAACAAGAACACATATGATCATCAATTCCTATGACTTTAAGGCTTTCACACTCTCCTTGTCTCCCATTTCTTTTCTATTATGCAAGGGTATTAATTGTGCACTCTTACCCAGACTAAAAAGCTTTTAACAACCAGTTTAAATTATAAAAATAAAACAAAAAACCAAAAGCACACTAACAAGCTGAATCTGCTAACAACCTGAGTAGTATTCCTTAGTTCACTAATGAATTTCCTTTCTTTTCAATTTGGCTGTTAATTTTATTTTAAACTCTTCCCTTCCCTACCCCCCACCCTATGGAATCTGAGAATACTCCTGGACTCTCAAGGAAGTCAAGACTGAGAAACTAACTATTTAGATATTTCTTTAAATAAGAAATGCTAGAATTCTGAATAATGTTCAAATAAATTTGTTTCTAGCAGATTGATACAGAATAAATTATCAATGTTTTCTTCAAAAGAAATTATATTATCATAAAACCAAGACCACAAACATTATAGATCAGCTAGACCTTCTTCTAAACTTGCAACATCTTCCTTTTTCTGTCATCCAAACACTCATGCTAGTGACTGTTTTCTCTTTAATTTCAAAATGCCTTATTAGAAGGACTATAAAAAGCACAGGCACCAGAATATTTCAAATATCTCATAATTTAAAGCATATTTATGAATGGTCTTGGTGGCTAAAATTTTCATATTTTGTAAAAACTAAAAAAAGGCAAGTCTCCCAAAGAAACAAAAGGAAAATTAATCGATCCCTTCAGATAAATAGATTCTCCCAAAAGGACTGTGTCCTAGGATCCAAAAAACCCCAAGATATAACCAAATCAAGATTGTGGTGTGGTATCAGACCATATAGAAGACATGAGTTTATCAAGAAATCATGGAGTAACTATGATCCATAATCATCCAGGATTAGTTATTATAAACAGAAATTCAAAAAGTAACCCTTAAGGTTGAATTTTTGACTCAATCCCCTTTTATTCTTTGAATATCAAATTTATTATTTCTCTCAACAATAAAGTATAAGATCCTGTCCCAATACAAGTCACAGATATCACATAATAATCTCTTTATGTGGACATTATTTTGTCTATGTCTCTAAGCCTATTGCTTTGCAAATAATGAGGTACTTCATACTTTTAAGATAAATTAATACATTTAAATCCAAGTTTTTCTGTCTGTTTACAATCTCCATTTGGGGATTTAGAAAGCATTAAATATGATTCAGTGGGAACTGTCCCAAAGGATTTTAGTTTTATTTGATAAGAGAACCTACCATCATGCTAATCCCTTCTCTTAAAGGTATAAAACATAAGTATTTCTATTTAAAAAGTTATTAATGGTTTGTTTGGTTGTTTTTAGCTTGAGAATTTCTTGGACACCAGTTCAACTAAACTGAAGTGATTTTAATATAGACCACTACCAGGGTCAAAGATCACTTGTCTAGATTACTGAGTCCTTTACACTAAATCATTCCAATACAGAATCTTCCTGTGTTCCTTTTCCTTCCCTTGCAGAGGTCACATTCAGAGTCACCCAGCTCTGTGATTCCATGGAAATAAAATCCTAATACTACCCAAGATGATTCAAGAAACATGTTTCTTTCACTGCTGAGCACAAAAGCTTCAAGGTCTTTCCTTCTCCAATTCTTAATCCCAAGAGAATATTAGTTGTATTGAGAATTCCTTAGTACATCTCATCCTGACCATAATCTACTTTTTGCCTGCCCACAGATGTCACCACAGAACACAAGGTTGGCTACCCATGAGATCTTAAGAAAACCAGGGAAGATGATAATTTATATATACTTATGTTCATAAACCAAGGAGGCCAGTTGAAGTCTAGTTGTGGGTCTTCTTGGTAGTTACAAACTTCTCTAGAATAGGTGGAGATGAGAAACCTAAGGAACTGAATGAATTTCCAATAGAAAAATAGTAACTGAGAGCAAAATCAGTCAATTACGAAAAATAGTATGCTTCCCTGAAAGAACTGAGATGTAGAGAAAAATTGCTTCCTTAGACATCAATAGCAGGAATAAGTATTATTGGTATATTGGTATTAGATTTAGCCTAACCTAATAAAGTATGATTTGCCTGCAGCTAAGTATTATTCTCCTGCAATCAGATTTGCCAGCCCATCTCTAGCAGCATGGTCAGTACTGGGACCAGGCATGGAGACTGAGGTACTTAGAAATGGTGTACTATGGGCTAGGTTGTCACAGAACACAATCTCCCTTGAAACTGTATCAAAAACTGAAAATTTCAGTAGGTTCTCAGTAATTGGTTGTACCCTGCATGGGTACAACATAGAAGACTCAGTAGTTCTGGGCAGGTATAAAACTCCTGAAATTTTTAGTTTCAGTTCCTAGCCTTTCTTAGGCAACATATGTCAGCAGGTTATGGGCAGATAAAAGGAATTATATATATGTTACTCCTTAGAGATTTGATACCTATGTTAACTAAGAAGGAGAAATCACATACAATAGTGGATTCTCTTATTTACAACACAAATTAATCAGTCCTTAAAATTTGTCCTTACCCCCTACCTATTTCACCAAGGTCTTCTCCTTTGCTTAAACCTGCAACTTTTAGTACCTAGATATGAATCTACTTCACTTCTATCTTTGCCTCAAATAGAAAAATCATGAATTTCCTGAAATTAATTGCCTGAAATCCAAGACTAACAATCACTAGCGATTTTGGTGCCAAAGGCCCTGAAATCAGCCTTGACATTCATGATGTGAATACAAGGGGTCATTAAAACAAAGGGAAAAACAAAACTTGATGATAATTGCTCCTTCAGTACACAGTCCCTGGATTCCAGGATCTCTTCTGCTTTGTGCTCCACCAGAGACTTCAACCCAAAGCATTTGCTTAAGGAGAACCACCACTGGTATAATTATTTGCTCCTGATAGGGGAAGTTTTGTTGCAGAGGGAGGCTGAAAATCTGGTTTGCCCTGGGAAAGGCAATGAGGAACAGTAGTTTAGTTCTTCATGGGATGAAAAGAAAGACAGAATTCCTTTCTAGCTATTCAGAACTCAAATTTTCTGTTTCTACTTTGTGGCATTTGTAATCAACTTAACAGTCAAGAAGATCAGGTTCAAATGTCATCCTAGAAATGCAACAGCTATATGACCATGGGAAATAGTTCTATGCCTTTGTCTTTGTATCTATAAAATGAAGTTGTACTCAATCACCTCTAAAGTCTCTTCTAGATCTAAATTTGTGTTCCATTCTGCTTGAAAAAATATGCCTGTGTTAAAAGAATATTTCAGAGCCCTCAAAAAATCTTCAGCAAAGATCTTTTTGGCCTCCTATTGGCTTTACTCTCTCTGAGATATCCCTAAGAAAGGATAAGCCCTGCTCTCCCAAAAAAGTTCCTGTAGTGCATTTGAAAAGTAAATAAATGATCTTAACTTGGAACCCTATCCATGAACTTTGGTCTATTTTATCCCATATACTATCTTCAATTTCAATGTTTTTCTATTTTATCCCATATACCATCTTCAATTTCAATGTTTTAAGGGAAAGTGTTCTATATATAAATGGCTTGTCTGCTTAGGAACAATTTAAAAAATAAGATTAATCTTTAAGGAAATCCTGAAATGCAAAGAATCTCAGTTGAAGATCAAGTCTCAGTCCTGACCCAAGAGATAATTAAAATAGAATTTTGACTTAGTATTATCAAAAAAGACAATAATATGAAAATTATTGCACGGAATTACATTTTCAAAATTTTAATAGTATTTTATTTTTCCAAATATATTCAAGGAGTTTTCAACATTCATCTTTGTAAAACCTTGCATTCCAAATTTTCCCCTCTCCTCTCCCTTTCCCCCTCCCCAAGATAGCAAGCAATCCAATATAGATTAAACATGTGCAATTCTTCTAAACATATTTCTATATTTGTCATGTTTCTCACACACAAAAAAAATCAAGTCAAAAGGAAAAAACCAAGCATATCAACAACAAAAATGGTAAAAATTCTATGTTTTAAAGCATATTCAGTCTTCACACTTCTCTTGGATGTTTCTTTTTAGTACTTCCCAACATAAAACTGTTGGAATTTCTTTGAATCACTTCACTGTCGAAAAGAGCCAAGTCTATCACAATTGATCATCACATAATCTTGTTACTCTCTACAATATTTTCTTGGTTCTGCTTACTTCACTTAGCATTAGTTCATGAAAGTCCTTCCAGGCTTTTATGAAATCAGCCTGCTCATCATTTCTTGTAGAACAATGATAGCATGGAATTAAAGTTGATCATTTCTCATTCAAATCATTTTCATGAATGAATGAAAGCTGAAATAACAGTAACTAATCACTGTCATATATCTAAAATTGACGTTATTTGTATAGACACATCTTTTAAAATGTCTTTATCACTGGTATCCATCTGTAATCATTCTTTCTAAAGATGTAGGAAAGAACAAATAATAGTGGGAAGGTAACAATAGTCCTAATTAATCTTTTTTTTTTTAAAATACAGGAAAGTGGGAAAGGAACAAGTATTTACTAAGCATCTCCCATATGGTAGGCATTGTCCTGAAGAATTTTACAAATTCTTAGTGAAGTATCATTTGGGATCTTTGGAGAGCAGAAAAGTAGATCACAGTATGTATAGACTTCTTAGTGTCCCAGTCACTGCAAACAAGTAAGGCAAATGTTCCCTTATGGCCCTTCGCTTGTCCAATAGATTATATGCCTCATGATCAACAGAGTTACCCATTTCTATACTGTATTCAATAACAATGCCTTCTCCTAAGCAGTTCCTAGTGAATGGTGCTATATATAAAAGGTCCAAGGATTCAATCAACCTATCACATTTATTAAGCACTTATAATGTACCAGGCATTTAAATGTACCAGAGCTTTAAAAAAAAAAAAAAGACAAAAGATAGTTAGTCCCTGTTCTCCAGGAACTCATCTAATTGAAAATAATTAATATAAATAAGCTATATGTATATTAAATAGGAAATAATCAATAGAAGAAGGTATCAGAATAAAAGGAGTCTGGGGAAAACTTCCAATAGAAGGAGTGATTATGTATTAATTCAAATTTTAGGGAATAGCATATATATATTATATATACATATATATAATCAAAATAGACTGCTTTTAGGATATATTTAAATTTAATCTCTTATCTTGATATCTCCAATTTTCTGGGTCACATAAATGTCAAGTATAGAAATCTAAATATCCATTATTGCAAAGTAATTGCAAAGTTTCCCATATATTAATAGGGCATGATAGTAGACTTCTACTAATGTAGAAATAATTTTCATATTAAAGTAATTTACATTTTCAAGTATATCCTAAAAGAAGAATGTCCACTTCAGTTTGCCTTTGTAACAATGCTGACCTGGCCATATTGTCCTGTAGATAAATAATATCTATGGATCAAACCAAATTTGAACTTCCCAATAATCTTAACTTTTTTTTCTGGCCAATTCAGAGTCCCATCAAAAAAATGTAACTCCTTGAGGTCAGGAACTGTCTTCTCTTTAAAATGTGTATTCCCAGTAGCTATGATAATGCTACTAAATAGTATTTAATCAATGTTTTCTCATTGTCAGTCTCTTCCAACAGTTTTCACCATCACTACCCCATCCCACCTCAAGAGACTTAAGATACAAATAAACTATCTGTAGTGAAAATGTTTTCTGTAGTTCAAATGTTTCCTGTGAAAAGAATTCACTGAATTTTTTTCAAGGTACCAGCAACTACTTTTTAATTTACTGGAGAGACTATTGCAACAATGTAAGGATATACAGTTCTCCTATTACCAATTCCAACTTCCTATCAGCATTCTTGATCCACAATACCAGTTGCCACTATCTCCTTCCTGTTTTCACCAATACTATTATTTTTCAGGTAAAAAAACTGAAGCTCAGAAAGGTAAAGAGTCTATGTATTATATCATAAAATAAATAAGCAACAAAGATGAAATTTCTAATTTCATATTTCATGCTGTTTTAGGTTCTTTTCCTTGTTCACGGGATACAAAAACATAATTTGGGATATCATACTTATTCTTCACCAGCTACAAGCCTTATATAAATCTTTGCTACTTTCTTATAGAAAGCATTAGCTAATATTCATATTTTATAAATGTTGCCCATAATACATACACAAGAATTCCTTTGACCTTTCCTCTGTGTCACTCAAAAAATCCCAACAATGTTAATGCATACTCCATAGCTTTCTTTCTCTCACCACAATGTGGTCTTGAAGCTCTATCTTGCTCTGTCATTATTCTTTCACTCATGTTCTGTCAGGGTCTGCTTATTCTGTTTCCATTCTCTCCTAGTTTCATCCTCTAGGAAGTAAATTTTGAGGTAACTGTATTGGATCCGTAGCAAATTTCCAAAAGAAGCAAAACCCAAATGGTTTTTTATCAGTACTTATTGTGAAAAGAGATCCAAAATATTTCCTGTAGAAAACATGTATAATCTAGTGTTCTGGTTGAACCCTAAATAAACACTAAATATCAATTATTATTCCCCTAACAAAAGTTCTCCCTCCCATAAGATCTAATAACACAAACAGCCTGTATTCTACAACTATTTCTTGAAATCTACAACCTCCCTACAAATCAAAAAATACAGAATTTAGTACCAAAAGGGTTGCCTATGAAATGAATCCCTAATAGTAGAATTTTAAGTTCAACAATAATTAGTTGAGAAAAGTAGTTTTGAGCAGGAAGACTTTTCTGAAGATTCTCATATCTCAGCACTTAAGTCAATGCATAAGCCTATCTCTGACCATAGTAATTGTCAAAAAATCATCTAATGGTTGTAGAATACTCATCTTATGACTTGCTAAGAAGTTACTAATGTGCTGAAGAAGAGAAACTTTCATTGTTATACTTCACAAAATAGACCCTAAGGTTATGGATGGGTGCTGGGAAGGGAAATATTGAAATAATGTTTCTTTTTCTAGTTAAAAGAATAATCAAAATGGAGTAAAGTCAGTGTGCTGGGCATGATGAGAGTTGGTTTTCACATAACTGAGGACTCTATGGTGTTAAGGGATGGGTCAATTCTCCAAGAGCCTCCCTCCACAGCTGTGGATCATAACATCTGACGGAGTTGCAGGGCTGCTGACACAGGTGTTGCAGACTGGGAATGAGATAAATTGGAGGCAGAGGGAAGAGAGGTCAGAGAATGTAACGGCCTCAGTCTCCTTGTATCATCCTCTCACAAGAGGAGATCCATTTCCTGTTGGATCTCCAGCAGCCACTGTCAGGTGGCTCCCATGTATTCCAACAGCTCCCATGTGTTCTAACACTATGGGAAATGAGTAGACTTTGTAGCTGGGTCCAAGGACTAAGGGGGCCTTTAGTAAGGGTCACATGAAGGATTAATCAGATGGTCTATGAATGTAATTCAGAAACTTCAAAATGTGGCCATACCTTGAAAATTTATTCTCATAAAAATTGTACATTCTCTCATGGGCTTTTTAGGAAAATCAAGATATAAAGAAATAAATTAATTAAAACTTCTTATATTATCATAATGTACCATTCATCTTAAAAGATATTGTTAGGTTTGATTGGAGCTCTACAATTGGACTTTGTAAAAAAAAAAAAAAAAAAAAAACGACAAAAGTGGTAGATTATATATAGTGGCTATTTCTACAGACCAGTAAACCAAACTAGGATTATTGCATGGTGTCATATCCACTCTTAGTCAAGCAAATGCCATTTTGCTTTACATAACAATATTTGTTTAAGCATCAAAGGCATCTCCTGGATCCCCTTCAGTATTAACAAAAAGGGCCAAGTGCTATCAGTCAAATGCTCATGTTCAGTAATGAAGTTTTCCAATGAACATGAGGGGATGTTCTGGGGGTAAAGCCAAGCTTTCTCTGGCTGTTGAGGAACTGGTTATATTTCCTACTTTCACTCATTTTATGAGTGACCATGCTCCTTTAATTAGATTTTGTACACACAAACCCTGGGGAGGATGCTATTCAATATAACAAATACAAAATGAAATTACTTATAAATATGTTAAAGTTAAGAACTCTGAGGTACTACTAATATCTCTCAGATTGGCTAAGATGACAGGAAAAGATAATGACGAATGTTGGAGGGGATGTGGGAAAATGGGGACACTAATACATTGTTGGTGGAATTGTGAACTGATTCAAGTATTCTGGAGAGCCATTTGGAACTATGCCCAAAGGGCATATCTTTTGATCCAGCAATATCTCTACTGAGCTAGTTTACTAAAGAGATCTTAAAGAAGGGAAAGGAATCCACATGTGCAAAAATGTTTGTGGCAGTTCTTTCTGTAGTGGCAAGGAACTAGAAAGTGAGTGGATGCAGAGAATGGCTGACTAAGTTATGGTATATGAATATTATGGAACATTATTGTTCTGTAAGAAATGACTAGCAGGATGATTTTAGAGAGGCCTGGAGAGACGGACATGAACTGACGCTGAGTGAAATGAGCAGAACCAAAAAAATAGCTATCATACATTGCGACAACAATTGTACAACAATCAGTTCTAATGGACATGGCTCTCATCAACAATGAGATGATTCAGCCCATTTCCGATGGCCTTATGATGAAATGAGCCATCTGCAACCAGAGAGAGGACAGTGGGAACTGAATGTGGACCACAACATAGTATTTTCATTCTTTTTGCTGTTTGTTTGCATTTTGTTTTCTTTCTTATTTTTTTCTTTTTAATCTGATTTTTCTTGTGCAGCATATTTGTGCAAATATGTATAGAATTGCACATTTCACATATATTGGATCACTTGCCATCTAGGGAGGGGTGGGGAGGAAAGGGGAAAATTAGAACACAAGGGTTTGTAAGGTGAATATTGAAAATTATCCACGTATAACTTTTGAAAGAAAAAAAAAAGCTTTAGTTAAAAATAATATATGTCAAGGTCAGTGGTTTAGAATTCTGATATTCTTCTTTTAGACCATGACTTCTTATCTTTCTACCATTCCACCTGATTCTTCTTTAATTTATTTTGGTACCCATCATGATCTTTATTCCCTCCCTCTTTTCTCATTCAATCCATCTTATCTTCTCTGAAATCATTTACTTCCTTCTTTTGGATATTGGACCCTGAAGTTAACTGGTAAACATTATGCTTTTTCTGCCCTTGTAATTAGGACTTCATTAGAATATCAATTATACGCATAGTACATGAGAAACATGCAAAAGTGGCCTCAATTCAGTGGTATAGAGAGACACAGCAAATGAATGACCACTCGGATTCTGAAGTTGTATTTTTCCCTATTGGACAGGACAAGGTCATGGCCGAAGTTAGGATGAGGTCATGGCCTAACTATGGCACTAATGTAGACACTCTATAAAGCTGAAAAACTAACCCTAAGACAAGAATGTAATGAAATTTAGATCACATCTAATCCTTCATCCTCTGTGCATCATAATTGTGAAATAGTCTGCATAATAGTAGTAAAAGAAATGATATCTTCAAAACATTAGCCCTGATCCAGTGGTCCACTAGTGATATTGTCCTTCTGTAATCATGGACCAGTGGTCTTCTTTTTCCACTTTTTCCATTTGTGATCCTTTTCACCCAAGAAATTTTTATGTGATTTTGAGTATATGTACATACAAATCAAACATTTACTAATGATGTATCATAATTTCATGTCTCCCATATTCAGTTACATGACTCCCACCCCCACCCCCGGGATCATGATCCACAATTTCAGAAACTTTGGTCTAGATGAGATGAGGGGCAAATATGCTTCTCTCCCATTGGCATCCTTACAGGGAAACTATAGCTCTGGCCCTGGTCTTGCTCTTTGTTGAAGCTTCAGTCTGCTGTCTCAGATATGGTGATGGCACAGCTGTGGGCTAAGACTGGGTTCTGGGACCCTGATTTTCTGATTCTTATCCCACACTTATTTTTGCTAGATTATTGTATCTTCCCAAAATCTCACACTGCCTGAGGGAACATTCTTAAATTATGTATTCTTGGGATTGAACAGGTATCTTAGACCTCTCAAAAGAATCTGGATGACTGAAATATAATCCACTGAAAGCACTAGACAGGTATATAACCACCAAAGAATGTGACAGTTGGCAGCTGGGTTCTGTGACTGTTGAGAGTCTGGCAAAATGCACTGATTCCCTTTGGAGCCAAGCAAGCAGAAGGAAATTGAGCTCTCATTCTCTATCTATTACTATATCCTTTGATCTATAGATAAAAAGAAAAGTTGCATCACAACTTCAAGGAGTTTACATGAGAAAAGATCATTAAATTTTAAAGGCTACTATATGGGAAAATGAGGAAAGAAAGAAATGAAGATTAAAATTTTTGGAAAGAAATAAAGTTTTTAAGCTCTAGTAAAAGATTTTACTTTTGTTCTGTATTAAGAAGCTTACATATCTCCCTTCAAAAAAAAAAAAGAAAAAAAAAAGCAAGATGCCTGCTTCCCAAAAGAATTTCTTTCCCTTGTGGAGTGTTCTGACTGGATTCAGGAGTTCACAATGTATACTCTTTTCAATTCTAGGAAGTGAATACAGTGTCAGAGAAGGTCCAAACATACAACATCCCAGTCCATCTTCTAACTACGAAAATGTACTATCATTGAACCTAAGTGATATTTTCTAAATTAAGAACTCATTCTCTAAATGTTGTTTTCGTTTCAAGTCTTCAAAATTATGTGCTAATCTTTTGATTTTGCTGAGTGTACTCTGTGTTGCTGCTATTTTTATTTTTATTGAACAAGAGATGTGTGGTAGGAAGCCTCATCCCATAGAATGGGTTTCCTTTCTGTTTTGCATTTGAGTTTTTTTTAACTGATTCATGGAACACCTTTGAGCAATTCCAGTGCTTCCAAGAAGCTATTTGTATCAGTGGAATTTTCTCTTCCATTCTATCAAGAAGAAATCAAGAATTTCTTCATTATCAAATGAAGAAATCCCACATAGTTGACATAGCTAAAATTGGAAATATTAAAGTATAAATTTTTGGAATATGATCCATGATGTAAAATGCCTACATAATAAGTTTAATTTGTACCTCAACATAATTAAAACAAATTATTAATAATGATCCTCAGACTTTTCCCCTCCCCTTATTGCCATACTTTTGACATAATCAAAAGTTAATTCTTTCAAAACATCAAAAGATGTTTATGAGTAAATCAACATGAGCATTTAGGGTATAGGAATAATGGAATTTAAGTCAGAGAACTCCTCTTTAATTTAATATATAAATGCTCCTTGATAGGTCATCTTGACCTTCAGATTCCTCCATTCTGAAAAGAGAGGTAGATTATTCCCTTGAACCTCAGACTTTCTAAATTATTCTCAAAAGAGAGATAATACAGGAAGACAAATAACTATAGTGTGTCATGTGGTACTAGGATTTCTAGGAAGGTACTAGGATCATTAGAAGAACCCTTGCTCTGGACAATGAATGCCAGAATGAAAATATTATATGACAGAGGAAGAATTAAAGCACTTTATGTTGAAGGGGGAAATTATCAAAACCTTTAAGAAAATCACTAAATCTTTTGAAGATTTTGATGGGGTGGCCACTTGTGAAATAGATTAGCTATAAAAGTACCTAGCAAAGGGAAGACTTGTTAGATCTTTATGGTCTTAGGAGGAACTTGAAATTCTCCAAATAAGAAATAATAGCTAGTCTAGGGTAATCATGGGGGAAATTATGCTAACAGAACTGGTTGCCTTACTTAATATTATATTTTGGGAAGAGGAAGGGAGAGGGGGTCAGAGATGATATTTAGAGCTTTTAAACCTTGAAAAATGGTAAGAATACTACAAGAAATAGAGAAGTCAAGAGTCAGATCTGTGTTAGGAGAAAGAATATGCATAATGTCTATTTTGTATGAGAGCCACTTAACAGGAAAATTTGGTGAAACTATCCTTTATCCAGCTACAAATTCAAGATGCAAGACTGGAATTCTATGGAGGAAATGAGAAACAAAAGAGAAATTTGAGACTCAATTTTATACCTGTGGGTACCCTAGTGACTAATATTGGAAATCCTGAAAACAAAAAATACCTAATTCCTTTTGAGAGGCAAACCAGGAAGTTTGGGAACTGAATTCCATTATCTTCATCAGAAACTTATTACAGTATTCCAATTAGAAGCTAAGATATAACTGTGATAGAACTTAAGCACAGATCTCCATCAATGTGGTAAAGTTCTTTAAAAAATGAACTAGAAAAAATGATAAAGAAAACCAAATAGAAATGTTTATAAACTCCTCTAGCCTATCTAAGATTATACAACAAAACTATCAGAAGCTGAATAATACTCATGTAACATCTTTCAAGAAATAACTGATGGATTATTTCTATTTTTATTTTGTCCTAAAATAAATCTGGTCAGTTTTATAATTACTTGAAATATAGTGTCTAGTTTTAATTTTTTTGCTTCATCACAATTATAAGAAAGAAAAACTTGGAAAGTTATATTCTACAAGAAAAATATAGAGGCTTTCAACCAAGTACAACTTACCCTGAACATCTGAGTATAAGCTATAGGGGTTTGGGGGGGTGTTGGAATTGAGACTTTAACAGAATGGAAATCTTTCAAACACTACTAATAAAAAGAACAGCCTGGGTAGAATATTTTAACTATAACATAAGAGAGAAGATAAATGTCAAAATACAAGTGAGCAATGATAAGGTGCTAAATAATGATGAAATTATTATATTCTAATTGCAAAGAAATGTCCCTTCAAAACTGCATTGGTTTCTAGGGTCACAGGAAGTAAGAAAAGACAAATACAGGGCCTAGGAGTGGTATGGTTCCACAGTGTTAGTTTGAGAAAAGAAAGAAAAAGGAAGATAGAACATCTTGTAAACTGTATTCATTTAATTTGAACAAGAAAAGATGGAAAATACAGGCAGAATGACAGGGAAAGATAATGTGGAATGTTGGAGGGGATGTGGGAAAACAGGGACACTAATACACTGTTGGTGGAATTGTGAATACATCCAGCCATTCTGGAGAGTGATTTGGAACTATGCTCAAAAAGTTATCAAACTGTGCATACCCTTTGATCCAGCAGTGTTGCTACTGGGCTTATATCCCAAAGAGATACTAAAGAAGGGAAATGGATCTGTATGTGCCAAAATGTTTGTGGCAGCCCTGTTTGTAGTGGCTAGAAACTGGAAAATGAATGGATGCCCATCAATTGGAGAATGGCTGGGTAAATTGTAGTATATGAATGTTATGGAATATTATTTTTCTGTAAGAAATGACCAGCAGGATGAATACAGAGAGGCTTGGAGAGACTTACATGAACTGATGCTAAGAGAAATGAGCAGAACTAGGAGATCATTATACACTTCAACAACAATACTATTTGAGGATGTGTTCTAATGGAAGTAGACTTCTTCGACAGAGAGATCTAACTCAGTTTCAATTGATCAGTGATGGACAGAAACAGCTATACCCAAAGAAAGAACACTAGGAAATGAATGTAAACTGTTTGCATTTTTGTTTTTCTTCCTGGGTTATTTTTACCTTCTGAATCCAATTCTTCCTGTGCAACAAGAGAACTGTTCGCTTCTGCACACATATATTGTATCTAGGATATACTATGACATATTTAACATGTATAAGACTGCTTGCCATCTAAGGGAGGGGGTGGAGGGAGGGAGGAGAAAAGTCAGAACAGAAGTGAGTGCAAGGGATAATGTTGTAAAAAATTACCCAGGCATGGGTTCTGTCAATAAAAAGTTATAATTATGGAAAAAAAATACAGGCAGAAATAACTTGATGTGGGCACATTATAAATTAAATAGGGAAATAGATGAGGTTAGGAAGCATGGAGAGGTGAAATAAAAAGGAAGGGAAAACAGGAATAGAATAAATATAAGCAAAACAAATATTATTTTCAGATACTGAATCATAAAGAAAATGTAGCTCACAAGAAGAGAAAGTACAAAATATAATCATCAGGATATGGATCAAGTGAAGAAAGGATTGAGATAAGATTGTTTGTTTTTGTTTCTTTTGAAGACAAAAAAACAAATTTCCTAATTAAAAAACAAAAATGAAACTCAAGAAGTAAATGCCAAGTCCCAAATGTACTGGAGCAGACAAACACCAATACTAGGATTCCCCAGGTGCCCCGGCATAACCAGAAAATTAAGAAGACTCCAGCTAACAATCACCAAGTTCTTCGGAGTAGCCCTGGCAAAAAAGGCAACCTCCAAGAGCCAGATTTTCATGTGCTTCATTGTAACCCTGGCAAACAAATAAATTCCAACACTATGAATGCCTAAGCAAACCACGTGCTTCAGTATATCCCTGGGAAAATGCAGAAACACTTCACTGGGCTCAACCAAATAGCAACACTAGGACCTCTGCACAGCACCAGATAAGCTGCCATACTCCTACGGCTTTCAGCAATAGCAGTTATCCCACACCCCCCACACCCTCAGCACCAGAAATGAAGGTCCCCTGTGGGCACTGGTGTTTTACCAGTGCAGCATCAGGTAAACAGTCAGAACCTGCAGCCCTTAACACAAGAAGCCTCAAACGGTGCTTTTTTTTTTTTTATCATGGGGGCAGATAACAATTTTAAAAGAAAGGGAAAAGGCCAAAAATGATGAGCAAAAACCAAAAAAGATTCTGACCATACAAAGTTTTTATGGTCACAGGGAAGATTAAGATTCAAACTCAAGGAAGACAACATCAAAACACCTTTGGAAAACTATGTCCTCCCCCCCCCCCCCAGAAGAAAAACAACAACAATAACAACAGGAAGTGGTCTCAAGTCTAGAAAGATCTTATAGAAAAAACTAAAAAAGGAGCTTAAAAATCGTGTAAGAGAGATAGAAGAAAAATTGGAGGTGAGGACTAGGAGCAGGAATGAAAATGATGTAAAAAAAATGGGATGGGGGTGGAAAGAGTCAACAGTTTGAAAAAAGAAAATAACTACTTAAAAAGCAGAATTGGCCAAATGGAAAAAAAAAAGAAGATAGAAAAACCCACTGAAAAAAAACTTTTAAAATTACAATCAACCAAATAGAAAAGAAAGTACAAAAGCTTGAAGAAGAAAACTTGAAGGAGAAAACTCCTTAACAGTTAGAATTGAGTAAATGGAAATTAATGACTCTGAGACATCAAGACTCAATCGTAAATTCAAAAGAATGAAAAAAAAAAGAAGAAAATGTAAAACACCTCATGGAAAAAACTGAAAATATAACCAGGAGAAAAAGTATCAGAATCATTGGATTACCTGAAAGCCAAAATCAAAAGGAGATCTTGGCCAGCATCTTTCAGGAAATTATGAAGAAAAACTTCCCTGATCCCCTACAACTAATGGGCAAAATAGTTACTGAAAGAATCCACCAATTGCCTCAGGAAAAAGATCCCAAAATAAAAATTTCAAGGAAAATTAGAACAAAATTACAGAACTATCAGATAGTCAAGGAAAAAAATATTGCACAAGTGACCAGAAAAAAAAAAATTCAAACATTAGAGAGCCACAATAAGGATTACACAAGACTTAGTAGCTGTAACATTAAAAGAGCAGAGGCCATGGAACACGGAATTAGGAATACAAGAATCACTTACCAGTGAAATTAAATATAATTAATCAAGAGAAAAATGGTCATTCAATGAAAAATTTCAAGCTTTCATAAGAAGACCAGAGTTAAACTAAAAAACTAATCTCCAATATCAAGACCCAAGAGAAGCATAAACAGATAAAAAAGGAAAAGAAAACATGAGGGATTCAATAGAGGTTAAACTGTTTACTTCTCTACATGGGAAAATGATACTTATAATTCTTTAAAATTGTATCAACAGTACAGCTAGAAGTAATATACATAAACAGAGGGTATAGCTACAAGTTGAATTTGAGAAAATGGAATAAAAAAGGTATAGGATGAGAAAGAGTAGTACACTAGGTGAAGTAGGAAAGGAGATGTCAAATGGAGAAAGAAGTAAATTATCTCGCACACAGAGATGCCAAAAACCAGTGGAGGGGAAGATGAGAGGGTGGGCAATAGACGTCACTTGAACCTTGCTCTTATCAGTATTGGTTCAAAGAGGAAATAATATACACAGTCAGTATAGAATAGATAGCTAGACAGACAGACAGATATAGAAATCTGTCTTACCTGATAGGGAAATGGAAAGGGAGTAAAGGGGAGTGGGGAACTGACAGAATAGAGGACAGATTAAGGAAAGATGGTAGACAGAAGCAAAACACTAGTAAGGAGGAAAAGGAAGAAAGGAGAGAAGACAAACAGAAGGAAAAATAAGATGTAGGGAAATACACAGTAGTCATAATTGTGAAGATGAATAAAATGAATTCTCCCATAAAATGGAAGTAAATAGCAGAGGGAGCAAAAAACAGAATCCTACAATATGTTGTTTATAAGAAACACACTAGAAGCAGAGAGACACACCAAGTAAAGCTAAGGAGCTAGAACATAATCATTATGCTTCAGCTAAAGCAAAACAACAACAAGAAAAAAAAAAAAAAAAAACAGAGGTAACAATCCCAGTCTCAGACCAAGCAAAAATAGATCTCATTAAAAGATATAAAGAAGGAAACTACATTTTGCTGAAAGATACCACAGACAATGAAGCAATATCAATACTAAATAAATGTGCTTCCAGTGGTATAGCATCCATATTCTTAAAGGAGAATTTAAGTGGCCTATAGACATTATGAAATGTACAATAATTTTGATTACATTAAAATGCTTTTGTATAAACAAAATCGATGAAAACAAGATTAGAAGGAAAGCAGAAATCTAGGAAACAATCTTTATAGCAAATGTCTCTGAAAAGGCATTGTTTGTCAAGTACATACAAAACTGAGTCAAATTTATAAGAATACAATTCTCCAATTGATAAATGGTCAAAGTGCAATGGAATGGCATGTTTAATCTGTAAGAATTATAAGAATTAAACAGACCAGACTGGTTTCTAAAAAGAAAGGGCTTTACTGTCATAAAAGCAGACAGAACCAAACAGTATTAGGAGACTGGTTAGTTAGATGAGGTTGTCTATGTTGAATATTTAAAGAATAAGACAATGATTATTTTCTCCAAAGGGAAGTTACTCTTCAACCATTAGTTGGCATTCATCAAGAATAACAAAGGCCCTGCTGGGAACCCAGATATTTGAAACACATAGCACAACCCAAGCTCTCCACATCTGAGAGGATAGAAACTGTATCCTACTTACCATGACCCAAGCCCCCTGCATCCCATATCCCTATTCTCTGTAGTCAACTGCCCATGCAAGAACCAACAAAAGCCCCACTGGGACCTATTCCAAAATAATATTAACAGGTAGATTTCATATGAAGAAATCTAAGCTATCTGTAGGCTTAAGAAGTATTCTAAATTAGAGAAATGCAGATTAAAACAATTCTGACAAACCACCTCACACCTATTATAGTAATAAATATAACTAAAAAAAGGAAAATGATAAATATTGGAGAAGATATAGAAAAATTGGAACATTACTGCATTGTTGATGGATTTGTGAACTGAACCAACTATTCTGGAAAGAAATTTGGAACTATGAAAAAGACAACCAAACTGTGCATATCCTTTGATCTAGCAATATCACTACTAGGTCTATATCCTAAAGAGATCACCAAAAACAAACAAACAAACAAAAAAAAAAACGTGAAAGCAAAATATTGGAGATTGAGTGTGATGCTCATTAACTGGGAAATGGCTAAACAATCTGTGGGATGTAACAGAATACGATTGTGCAATAAAAAATGAAGAACAATCAGATTTCAGAAAAACCTGAAAAGACTTGTAGGAACTAACACAAAGTGAAATGCATGAAACCATGAAAACTTGTACACAGTGTCAGCAACATTGTGTGATGATCATCTATGAATGACTCTTCTCAGCAACACAATGATCCAATATGACTCACGAAGGAAAATGCTATCCACATCCAGATAAATAACAGATAGATTCTGAATGCAAATTGAAACATATTTTAAAACTTACTTTATGGTTTTTCCTGGTTTTTTCTTTATAATCTGTTTCTTCTTTCACAACTGTGTCTAATATGGAAATATGTTTTACATGATAGGTGGAATCTAGGAATATATATATATATATATATGTAGATATATATATATAGATATATATATATATATATATATAAAACAAATATCAAATTGCCTACCATTTTCAGAAGAGGAAAGGGGAGAGAATGAAAAAGGGAGAAAAATTGGAACTAAAAATTTTATAAAAATAAATGCTAAAAATTGTCTTGACATGTAATTGGGAAAAAATAAAACACTATTTAAAAAAGCAGAAGTCATAACAGATGAATAAAAAAAATTTCAAAATTTTCAAAATTGAAAATTTATAATTTTCAAAAATATATCAAAAATACTAATAACAAATGAAATATATGTATATTTATAAATATATATATATATATGAAAGATAACATGAAAAGAAATGGAGAATGTAGATAACCCAATCTCAAGGGAAAAAATGTTTGCAACAAGATATGAATGAATTTGCAAATAACCCCAGGGGGATGGCTGAATAAGTTATGGTATATGAATGTAATAGATGCTAGTGTTCTATAAATAAAAATCAACAGGTTGATTTTGTAAAAAACCTGGAGAGATTTACATGAACTGATGCTAGTTAGTGCTAGCAAAACAGCAACAATAAGATTGTGTGATGGCCAACTGTGATGGACTTGGTTCTTTTTAACAATGACGTGATTCAGGCCAGTTCAAATAGTTTTGTGATGAAGAGAACCCTCTACATACAGAAAGAGGGACTGAATGTAGATCCCAAACACAGTATTTTCACCTTTTGTTGTTGTTTTCTTGCTTGTTTTTTTTTTCTTTCTCACTTTTTTCCCTTTTGATTTGATTTTTCTTGTGCAGCATGATAAATGTGGAAACATGGTTAAAAGAATTGCACATGTTTAAACCTTTACTGGATTATTTGCTGTCAAGGGGACAGAGGGAGAAAATTGGAACACAATGTTTGGCAAGGGTGAATATTGAAAACTAGCTTTGCATGTATTTTGAAAAATCAAAAGCTATTATTATAGAGAAAAAAGAACATAATCCCAGGAACGCATAGTTTTACAAGTGATTTTTTATTTTAAAAAACATGAAAAATCATTCATAAGTTTTGTAGAGAAACTTATTCAGTGTCATAACAATTCAGTGTCATAACAATCAAATTATTGAAGAATAACTTTATAGAGCTAAACAAAGTTAATATCAAAATTCATCAAAGGGAAGAAAAGTTCAAGAATCTCAATTATGAAAAGAAGAGAAAAGGAAGTCACCCAATAATACCATGTCACAAACTACAGTATATTAAAGGCAATGAATTATCCAAAAAATTTGATTCTGGTTTTAAAAAAAAAAGGAACAAATTGGGTGTACAAAATTCATATATAACTGAACATAACAGTATACTGTTTGATAAATTCAAGAATACAAACTACTAAGGTGAAGACATACAATTCCACAAAAAACTGCTGTGAAAAATGAAAACAAGTTAGATAAACTAGTCTTAGGCAAAAGGGGTTTCTAGGTGGTGCGATGGATAGAGCAAGTCACTTAACTCTATTTGTCTTAGTTTTCTCAGAGAAGGAAATTGCAAACCACTTTAGTATCTTTGCCAAGAAAACCCAAAAATGGATCATGAAGAGTTGGACACAACTGAAACAACTGAACAATACACAACTATTTGCCTGTGACTCAGGATCCAATCTCTTAATGCCTCTTGAAATTTTTATTTTGCCTTCTGTCCACAATGCTTTTAAAATACCTGTTAAATAGAGATATAAAAATAAAAATTAAAGGATTACTGACCTCCAAAAACATGCATTCGATAAGAGGAAACAACATGTAAACATACTGTAAGAAATGATCCATTTGGACTCCTATTCCATTGTAATTAGTATTAATTACTTCATTGTATTTCCATAAAATATTAATAGCAATGATGATTAATAATTATTAGTGATATACTAATTTAGTGATATGCATTTTAATCAGTCATCTATAATAGTACAAGAATAAATATGAACTAATATATGCTTTACATAAATCACATAGAGATAATTAGATAAAATAGCTCTTATAGTAGGCCTCATTCTTTAATCCAATGTTTACCACTTGATTACCAATTATGAAGCTCACTTGGACAACCAAAGGAATGATAACAAAGATATTCCCATTCTTTTTTGCTCAAATTCTATGTCTAAGCCCAGCATGCATGATGTGACATGGAAAGTCCCCCAATTTTTTTGTACCTCCAGACCACTTTCTTTTATCCAGCATCAGCAGGTGACTCTTATGACCATTTAGTCTGTGGAGATGACCCTTACTTACATATCTTGTGACCTCCTATGCGGATACATCACTTCTGGTTCTCCTCAAGAGTTGAACTTGAAGTCTACCAACAAATACCGTGCCTCTTTTGCATGTTTGGCTATCACACTTGACAAAAGTAAGATCCTGGGGAAAGGAGGCATCTCAGATTGTGAGGAATATCTGAGGTCTACTTCATCAGAGGGAGATATGGACCCTTTAATAAAGTTCTATTGGCTTGGAGCTCATTGCAGTAGTTCTAGCAGATTAGACAATTTTGGCTACCACAATACAATCAAATGGAAAATATATGCTAAATAAATGCAAGGCAAGCTATATGCTAGGTCTTTCTGACTTAATATGGGGAATTATATAGTTTCCTATTGCTCTTATCTGTTCTTTGGTTGCATGGTAATTTTTTCCCAACTAGATTACAAACTCTAGAGTCAAAAATTCATTCTCTTTCTTGAGAATAAGTTGAACCAACCAGAGTGTAGTGAACATTTTGAACATAATAATTGCATTTGAATATCTAAAGTCCCATCACACAGAACACACATGTCCAGAACTGGGAGTAACAATAGGTGGGAGTAGCAGAGAGACAGATTTAATTTATTTCATGAGAGGGAAAATCCCAGAAATTAAAGCTTTCCATAATTGAGTGAATTCCTTAAATTAGCATAATTTTCCTGTCAGTAAAGATCTCATTATGAGTGGGTTCACACAGCACTTTAAGGTTTCCAAAATACATAGATATAACGTCTCATTAATCCTAACAATCCTCTGAGGTAGGTGAAATGATTTGCCTGTGAGCACAGATAATAAAGACCTGTCAGAGGTAGAATTTCAATTTATTTTCCTGTCTCCACATACAAACACCCTATGTAATACCACTTAGCAAAGACGCTGACCAATAACTCTGAATGACCAGAGGACATTTATGTTCAGGTGCGGTTAGAACTTAGATGGCCTATGATGTGGCTCCCAACTCCAAAAATGTATAATTTTGATAGGGCTGGAAAACAATGTTGTGAAGGTAAGACTCAATATGCACTTGCTAAATTGCATATTGTTTAAAGAAGAAACATTATTATGCAAAGCTGTATCCAAAATATTCATAAAGACACAACTATAGTGCCATCTAAAGTTTCCCAGTCTTTTTCTAAGTAAATTATCTCTATAAAGTGTTAAGTAAATGTATTTTTCCCACTTCAGGAGTCAGAAGCAGAACCCCTGTTGATATTTAAGCCTTTCTAGAAATAGTTAGGTAGCACAATGGATAGCGAACCAGACCTGGAGTCAGGAAGACTCATCTGACCTCAAATACTTACTAGCCGTTTGATCCTGGAAAAGTTTCTTTACCCTGTTTGTCTTAATCTGTAAAATAATATGGAAAAGGAAATGGCAAACCATTCTAGTATCTTCCAAGAAATCTCCAAATGAAATCACAAATAATTAAAAATCACCACCACCATAACTACCACCATCCCCTTTTAGTCCTTTTCCCCTTAAGAAAAGTAAAGGGCTCCCAGCTCTGCAGGATGCAAGGCTAATTAAAAAAGACAGAATCTGTCTTCCATTTTGAAAATGTGTCCAATGGAAAAAAATAGGATTCATTCTGCAAAAGAGTTCAAATGGGAAAATCTCTTTAAAGCATACGTGATTACAAGAAGACATTCTGTCATCATCTTAAATCATTTTCTAATCACTTCTCCTGGACAACTGTAGTAATAACATCCTAACTGATCTTCTTAGTTGCACTTTCTGCATCTCACACTTCATTCTGACTATTGCTGACAAACATCTTCCTAGTGCATGGCTCTGGTCAAGTGACTATTTAATTTTTAAAAATGTAAACAATAAAACAATCATTCATTACCTACCAAATAAATGTCAGATTTTAAGGTCACCCTTGTCCACCAATTCAACAAACTGACTTCAATCCATATTTTTAGTCATATCATATTACTGCAGTTTCCATATTCTATGCTACAGCTAAGGCAAGTTCTACTCTTTAATCTTACACTATCTTGTGACTTCATATTTATGCACAATCCTTGCTTCATTCAAAATGCCCATCCATTCATTTTACACTTAGCATACACATAGTGAATGCTCATAAAAGGCTTAGCCTCTTCCCCTTACTAACCATTGGAGGCCCAACTCAAATTCCACTCTCTTTCAAAACTTCTCTCATTCTGGCAAAAATTCTGACCCCCTTCCTCTTCTGACTTCCTAAGACTGTGTACATCACTGTGTACATTCTAAAACCATTTCCTACTGAGCATTATATTTACTTGTCTCTGCATATTATCTACTCTTTTTCAGTTATAAAATTCTTATGAGCAAGGACAATGCCTCATTTACTTTTGTATCTGTGTAAGAACTCACTGAATAAAATGATTTGCCCAAACTAATAGAATTACCACAGAAATTCATTTTATCCCTCCCCCCCCATAACTGTTATTCTTGGTCAGTTAATTCAAAATGTCTGCTAAGTGTCTTTCATGTGCAGATTTTTTTCATATTCATCAAAAGACAAGCTGACACAATACCCATTTTAAAAATACTTATTCTAAATATTGATCCTGCTTCTTCCTCTGACAACAATATGGGCCCATCTGGTAATTCATGTGATATCATTTTGATGGAGTTTTGAGGAGGACCCCAAAATGTTGGGGTTCCCACGCTGGTGCCGTAGGTGTCACAAAAGAATTCATAGGCTCAAACCATCTCAAGATCAAGGGACAAAATATATTACAGTGTAACACAATTATTAGCTGGCTAAGTTCCAGAAAAGAACTAGCAAATAAACAGGGAGAAAATGGGCATTTTTATAGGAAAAAGTGAGAAGAATCAAGTGCTTCATTTCACTGATAGTGTTAATTTTATGGTTTAAAGGAGGAGTTGAAGAGTAATCAGGTTCTTAAAGGAACATGCAATTTTCACCCTTTGGGTACAGGCACCCTAGCCATAGTTCACTTGGCAAAACCCATGGAGGGATTTTCAGGAGGTATTTTTTAGGCCTGAAACATCACTAGGTCAAGTGGCAGACATCTAATTTTGTACTGCACCCGCATTAACTTTAGATACCTCATTATTGATGTTCAATTGTTCCAGGAGCCCCATTATCACTGACCAACAGCCTGTTATCTTGATAGACAGAATTCTTTTGGGCTCAGTAACCTGGCCATGCAAGGTAATCTGGATAAAAATAACTTAAAGACAGCATACCTAAGGTAATTTGGGGTCTGCTCTACATCACTCCTAATACCTAGTAGCCTGGGGGTTACTAGTATAGCATTCTTTAAAGTTGCATTAGTACAGCATTCCTAAGAGTTGCACCACATTAGGGTTGCACCACATCATTTCTCCCTCAAACTCCAGGGAAATGGCTAGTATAAATGTGGTGGCATCCAGGGTCGAGAGGGTTACATTTGGGTCCCATCTACTGGAGTTATTTCCTACGGGAAGGGGCTAAAGATCTGTTCCTGACTAGCAGGGTCCAGATTGAGGAGGGAAAATATGTGATATCAGGATGATGGTGGCAGCGTCCAGGGAGTACTGTGTCTCAGGATCGGTTGACCAAGTAGTTAGTTGGAAGTACATGGCCTGGAGCCTAGAGGAGAAAAAGCTCATAAAACATTTAAAAATGCAGCCACCAAAAATGAGCAAGAAAAGAATGTTTAAAATTTGGATATGTATGGGGGTTAATAAAGACAATAGCCAAGAGATCCATGCAGAGGAAGATTTTGGAAGAGAAATGAAGTTATCATGAATGTCTCGTATCCATCTGGCCTTTTCTATGATTCACACAGTATGAAGTTCTCAACCTTCCATGAGTTGTTGTACATACGGCAGGGAGTGTTGGCAAGGCACAGACACCAGCACTAGAGGCAAGAAGGGCCAATCTATTATCCAAGACCATATTCACCAATGAGTCCAAAGATTCCTGGAATGCTAGGAGAGAGCATATGGCTTTGTTGGCTAGTTAGTTGATGGCGGTGGTCAGGTTGGAGAGGATATATTCATGCTCTAAACTCAACTCAGAAGATGAATATCATCATTTCTTTCCTCAAATACCAGAGAACATTCTTCCAAAATCATCACTTTTGTCTTCTCAAAGGTGGTGGTTGGAGTGGTGGCAATATAAAGAATAAAAGGAGGGCTTAAGTGGCCAAGAGTGTATGTGCCAAAGTGTTTAAAAGGACCTAGACATTGGGTAGCAAGGGTGATGGGCTGAGGGGTTTCCAGTCAGAGGTATTTTTCTTGATAGGGCCACTAGAAAGATCAAAGTGAAAGAGGAGACTCATTTAAAAAAAAAGTGTATCCCTTAGGGGTTCAGATGGTACCTAAGATCAGGTTTTGTAATTGCTTTCTGGTTAGGTCTCCCCAAGGATCACTGTAATTACATGCCATTATGCCAATAAGGATGTCAGGTTTTTAGGATATCATGGAGAAGACTATAGGAGGGTGGGGTAGAAGCATTGTAGCTGAATTTGCTGGAGCAGTTTTGGAACAGGTATCCTGTAATTATTTCTACTGATGGTCCAAAGTCATTGGTACATCTGGTGTTTGACCCCTCGGTATAATTAGTACAGATGGCTGAAGTTGATGAGGGTGACAAGGGGAGCCCCCAAACTCTTTCTCTCTCTCTCTCTCTCTCTCTCCGACTTTGGGAATGAGCCATGAGGTAGAACACTTGAGAAGCTACTTGAACCCTGCCTCTGTGAGACCCACCCCAGCGAATCAAGAAAAAAATGATTTATCCAAGTGGGGCTAGAGAATTCCAATCTTATTGAATTACTATTCAATTCCAGCTCAATCCCACCCAGCCCCCATTAAGAGCAAACCCCAGCTCGTAGCCAAGGCTTCTGTTATAAAAAGAAGCAATTTAAAACTCATTTCTTTGCAGAGGACCCATTATGACATGCCAAGGAAACTCTTCCTGGCATAGCAGCAAACCTCTGCCCACTGAAATGAGTTCTCTTTCAGCATTACCCTTTCTTAACTCTCTCACCTATTTCCCTCATAAGACTTTATACCTCTCTGTTGGGATCTCTCTACTAGAAACTTTACTTCTCTATCGGGACCCTGCCACTAAGGAATTCAGTCTTCTTATTCATGCATAGCAAAGGCTGACTTCCCAATGCCAATAATAAACTTTTTTATCAATCTAGCTTTTCAGGTTCATAAATTCCTTTATGAAGGACCTCTGCACCGCCAGAAGAGGGTTCCCACACTCCCTACCTTGCACAATCCTAAGGGTATTTAGGGGAGCCAAACTTCTTCATTTGGTTCTCTGAACCCACTAACTTCATCATTTAACTAACTCCCTGACCACCAGGAACCCTAATCTTATCAAAGTGAAATTATGACAGTTGAGAGTGAAGCAACATCCACTTGTTCCAGTGGTGTTTGTGGTACAAGTCAATATCTGGACATCCAGTTTACCAACAAGACCACCATAAACTCTGTGCCCATGATATAAGTGCTGAGATATGAGGGTGAGAAATTTTTTCCATTAAGAAAACAAGAGGTAATTAGGTTAAAGTTGTTCCCCAGGGAGGTGGCTAGTACAAATGGTAAGGTATCCAGGGTCAAGATGGTTACATTTGGGAATGGGGCTTTTGCAGATAACTTATTAGATCATAGATATGGGTTGCCTTGAGAAGATGACGGCACACCCAGCAGTCCTGGATGTCCCTGCTGCCACAAAGTTTCCTAGCATGACCAAGGAGATAGCCCTGTACTGGCAGGAGCCCACAAGGTGGAGCAGGAAGAGCTGGAGAGAAAGCCTAAAGAGTAGAGCCCTCATTCCCAAAACAGATGTTTTAAGAAAATGGTTCAAGAAGTATGAGATGAGGCAATTAATTTGGAGAAAGTATAGTGACAACAAAAAGCAACAAGGAGGAAGAGAAGGACACAAACAGTTTCACCGTTCTCCATTCAATGTTTTCAGTGTTTCCAGAGGTCCTAAAGACAGTTATTTCTAGACTTCTATGAGTCCACAAGAATAGTCAGCAAGGTCTAGAGAGGAAAAGGTAATAGGAGTAGCATGTTTTATTCTAGAAACATGAGTCCATCTGGGAAGACCTTTAAGCTTGACAGCAATTGGAGCAGTTAAAATGAACCAGTTTGGTCCTTTCAACTTTGTGCCCAACAGAATAGTCCCTTGGACCTTCCAAGATTTCAAGTATACAGGATTTATTGGTGTGACAGTCTGGATAAACATCTGCCAGTTTGGGGAGATGCTCATTTGCATATTCAGAAAGGGCCTTCTGTACTATGCCAAACTGTGTGGCAAACAGCAATTAAAGGCTGTTCTTAATCTACAAGAATGACCGCCCATAGAGAAGTTCAAGGAGGCTGAAGTTAATGTTCTCAGAAAGTACAAACTCAGAAGTCCCATAAGAAGGGTTTTCCCCCCCCCCACTCCTCCTGAGTCTCCAGGTATAGTAAAGAGTCATTTGAGAGTAGGATTAATTTTCTTAGTTTTCCCTAAGGATTTAGAAGGCTAGGCATAGTGGAGGTGATAATTAATTTTAAGTGTCTCAGCCACAGTTTGTGTTATTTGTGAAGTGAAGGCTGGGTCACTGTCACTCTATACAGAGTTGGGCAGGCCAAAATGAGGTATTATCTCTTTCAACAAAAACTGTGATAGCTCCTGAGCTCTTTTAAGTCCTGCATCAAAAAGTTTCCACCCAGTTGGTAAAGGTGTCAACAAAAACCAGAAGTAATTTGAAACCCTTGGATGGGAGCATAAGTGTAAAGTCTATCTGCCAGTCCCCCTAGATATGTACCCCATCTCTGAATAGGTTTTAAAAGGCTGGGGGAGGGTTAACAGCACCTTCAAGATTCACTTGGGCACAAATTGGCAAGCTTGACAAACCTGCCAAATGGTTTCTCCTAGTGTGTGACACATGAAAATAGATTTCACAAGGGATTAGAGGACATTCTTTCCCAAAAGAATGCTATACGCAGAAGAGAAGTTTCCATAGGCTTGCTCCTGGGATTAGAGCTGGCCTGAGGATGTTTGAAACCACTCCAGTGGGGGGAAAGTGTATCCCCTCTCTTTAAAAAGCCTGTTCTTGGGGACTATAGGAATGTATATAAGAATCAAGGAGCTAGAGAATAGCATTGCCATGGTTAGGGGCAAACACACAGCGGCTCGGGCAAAAAAAAAGCCTGTTCTTGGGGACTATAGGAATGTATATAAGAATCAAGGAGCTAGAGAATAGCATTGCCATGGTTAGGGGCAAACACACAGCGACTCGGGCAGCTAAATCTGCAAGCCTGCTATCCCTGGACTGGAATAAGTGCTCCATTTAAGTCCTTTACAAAATATAAAAGAAATCTCTCTAGGTTCAGAGATAACTTGCAGTAATTGTAACTTGCAGTAATTGTAGGCTTTCCCTTGCTGCTTAATGGGGGAATGTTTAGTTGTCAAAAATCCTTTTCTTTCCATATAGCCCCTTGAGCATGTAAAACACAAAAGGCATATTCAGAATCAGTACAGATGTAAATTCTCAGTCCCTTCCCTAACTCTAAACCTCTAGTGAGTGCAAAGAGTTTGTCTTTCTGCACAGAGGTCCCAGAGAGAAATGGTTTAGCTTTTAAGGTGCTACTGAGACTAACCATAGAGTAGCCTGCTTTCCTTTTCCTATCTTCAACAAAGCTGGACTCATCAGTAAACTATTCATCATCCAGGTTGTTAAACAGAATGTCCCTCAAATCAAAGTGGACAAAATCTAATGTCTCCTCACAACTGTGAATAATCCCACCTGGTAGGTGTGGTGTCGAGAAGCAGGGTGGCTTGGACTGAGAGTATGGCACACCCAGAAAGTTAAACTGGGAATGTCCCTCAGGAGGGCCTGATATTTAGTAAGTTGCCTAGTAGCCAGCCACTGATGGCCATTAGCTTCCAGAGTGCTCTGAACCAGTGGGGAATTAGGCCCTCCAAAAGATGGGCGGCTTCTCCAATTAAAAGGGATGTAGCAGCCACTGCTGCTACCACATAATTGAGACCACATAATTAAGCTGTTTAGAAAAGTAAGTTAAAGCCCTGGGATCAGGTCCTAGGAACTGAGTTAAGATTCCCAAGGCTTGAGCTAGCATTCATCTACATATAGGATGTGAGTTTTTTGTTTTGTTTTCATTCCAAATTGAGCAGGGCTGATGCTGGGGCAGTGGTCTCAGAATCAATACAGAGGGACCAAGTCAGGGGCTTGAAAAGGATCACAAAGAAGTTTTTGCAATAACCCTAAAGTGGGGTATCCAGATTCTACAAATCCAGTTATCTTAGAAAAGTATCAAGTTATTTCTTTGTAGTTGATTCAGGAAGTGACAAGATGGCCTATTTTCTCTCTTAAGTATATGGTGGACCATATACTTAAGAGACTGATAGATCCTTAGACAAGGATGCCAGGAGCCCAGAAAATTAAGGGCCTATATGGCAGCAGCCAGAGAAGCCTCCAGGGCTGGGGTACAGAGGGGGATGACATGTACATATGGGATCAGACTGCTGTTAGGCAGCTCCAGCCTCTTAAGTCTTTTCTTGGGGCCTAATCAAAAAGGTGAAGACGAGCGTGGGGCCCTGAGGTAGCATGGTCCGTGTCAGTTGGTAGAGGTTAAGCTCCCTTGGAAGTGGCCCACTCAAAAACAAAAGGAAATGCTCTTTATGGAGCAATATGCAGAAGAAGGCATCTCTAAGATCTAAAGTGGAAAACCGTTAGGTATCCCCTGGAATCTTAGTAAGGGTGGATTAGTGATTAGGTACTATTGGGTGACTAGGAAAAACAGCTTCATTAACAGCTTTGAGGTCTTGGACCCTGTGGTCCTCCTATGGGTCTATTTACAGGGTTACTGACATGGGATCAGAAGCTCACATTTAAGAAACTTCTCTGACAAGGGTTGTAATAATCCCTCTTGGGCTTCTGGCTTCACTGGGTACTTCCTCCCGGATTTTAGATGGAACACGGGAGGGTCTAGAAAGAAGTAGTACAAGTGTTCCTAGAGTTTTGGGAAGGGATAACTGGGTTCCCAATTTCACACCCCAATAAAGGGGCTGGGCAAGAGAAGACAGGAAAGGAGCATTTAAACAACAGATCTCCAACCTGAGAAGACAGGGGGAAGGTGTCAAATATAATCCAATGAGGGGAGGAATGTATAGGGTCAGAGCACTAGGGTAAGACAGAGTAAGTGCCTCCCATATCAATCAAAATTAGTGGACTTGCCGACCTCATTCAAAATTACCCTGAATTTGGCCATGGGGATGGTCAAATCCTGGACTCTGTCACTCTCAGCTTTGAGGAGACCAGAGGGCAGGAAAGTGGCAGGTGACTTGCCTTTCTGAGGACAGCCTCTTTTTCCAGCACCCTTCTCAGTTGCACACAGGACATAAGCATAGGTGCTTCCTTCCAAGACCGTTGTGGCCTGTTTCTGGCCCTGGAAGCACGAACCTTTTTGGGTGGGATGCCTTGAGTCCTATATATGGAAGCAACCACAATCTGAGCCTTTTCTCTGTTCCTAGACCTAGGCCTGATTCTCTGCTTGGTCCCTGTTGTTAAAAGCTCCAAAAGTTCTCCTGGGGGAGCCTGAGAATTTGAGGATTGCTAACTTCTGTAGCTTCCTCTTACTGTATGAGGCACAGTGACTAATAAAATACATGTTGAGGGCAGAGGTCCCTTCAGGACAAGTGGAGTCCAGATTGGTATATTTCTTAAAAGTCTGTACAAGCCGCCCTTGGAGGAGAGTAGGATTCTCCTCAGCAGCCTAGGTAACTTGAGTTTTTCATAATTAACCAGTTTCTTAATTCCCTTTTTCATATTTTCAATGAAGCAGATTAGCATAAAGTCCTTCTTTTCTCAGTATCCACTATTCTCTTGGTAATCCCACCAGGGTCTGCAACAGGGACAATGTTAGCTCCCAGGGGGAGGGATATCTACCTGAAGGGAAAGACTCCACCATATTAATACCAAACAAATTCTAGATTCTCCTTTTTTCTCTACTATATAGAAGGAGGAAATGACACCATTAACATTTGATCTAAATGAGATCAAATTGGAGGGAAATGACTTTAAAGGCTCAGTAAACTGGTTGGGGTCTTCAAAATAATGACCAAGTTTTTTTCTCAATTTTAGAAAGAGCTGACATTGAGAAAGGGACATATATCCTCATTGTTCCACCCTGAGAATATGCTACTTTTCTCAACAGGCAGAGTTTAGCAGGGGTGTCTGAATCAGGGTCTTGAGGAGGGAGAAAAGGAGTCCAATTCCTTATGTGGGAGGGACTGAGAAGCAGGGGTTGGGAAGTTGTAGAGTGGCTCAAGATGTGAGAGTTTGGGGGACCAGGGAAAGGAGGACTGGGGAATTGAGGAAGTGTAGCCAAACATGGAATCTGGATCCTGATATGGGGGTGGTCCTGGGAGGAGGCTCTGAACCTCCTGTTAGGGAGGGCTCATGGTCCTGAAGTGGGATGGAGAGGAGGCAGTCATCTAGAAGAACAGTTTCAGTCTCCACCTTTAATTCCCCTCCACCAAATATAACCAGTACCATCCTACACTGTTGTCTTAAGTTAGAATCTTGAGATAAGTCCATGAAGGACATTTACCCTCTTAGTGGTAGAATAGATCAAGTGGAAGATAGTATTGTAATTGAGAAACCCATTGATAATCCATTTTCTTGATCCTCCAAGTAAATACTGAGGCCAAGTGATGTTATAAAAGAAAATGAGCCTCCTTTTTTTTTGACATTTTGTAGGGGAGAGTTCGAGGGAATGAAGGACACAGTTCCATCTTTGCCAATAACTACAAAGAATTTCTATTCCTATAGCAACCTGCCTCCTCTGGCATTTCAGGGGAGGTGAAAACTGGCAAGTGTTCCCAAGCTCAGATGTTCCCGAGCCCAGGTGTTCTCAGTCAAAGGAAGTGTGCTGAGTGTAAAGCTCACTGATGACCCCAACAAGCCTTCCCAGGTACATGAAGATGTCCCAGACATAGGAAAGAGGAGAAAAGAAGGGACTTACCTTAATGAGGAGGGGGTAAAGTCAGAAGACCCACATGGGCGATCAAAATGATGGGGTTACAGGGTCTCCATCCCAAAACCCCATCAATTTCATATACAGAAAAGAAGGCCTTCTGTTCCTTTAACAACCATGAAACTTTTTCCCAAAGGACCTGGAATTTTACCAAGAATTTTTTTTTAAATTTTATTAGATTTCCCCTTTCAAGCAAATATCTTCTGGGAAGGGGTAATATCTAAAATTCTTATCAAGTAATCCTTTAGTGGTGATCAGAACAAGTCTGCTTGAATATTAGGTCTAGTTGGAGAAAAACTAAACTCTGCTCCCTTATTTGAAGCTCATTACCTCTGAACCAGAGGACTCCCATAGGGCCATAGGGAAGGAACCTCTAGGCTATTAATTGATGTCCCTTCTTTTGTACATAAGCAAACTGAGACTTAGGAAGTCAATGACCTAGTCAGTTCAGACAGTAGTGATTACTGGTAGCAAAATTCAAACCCAGGTCCTCTGACTCTACAACCTTTCCATTATAATATGAACCAGTCTCAGTCTACACCTTTTTCCCTTTCTCTAAATTTAAACAGTATCATACTCCACTATTATCTTAAGTTAGAATCTTGAGATAGATCCCTGAAGATCATTTGCCAGCCTCTCTTTGAGTAGAAAGATTGGGAACTCTTTGCAAAAACAAAACAACAACAACAAAAAATGTCATTTTCTCTCAGATATTCAAGTTTTATTTATAGTCTCCTCTACCAATGATCATACTCAAATTTTGATGTCATCTGAACAATGACCTACCCAGGAATGCCCCTAGATAGGAAAACAAAGTCTTAGTTTTAGTAGGATTGTAAATTCCAACTTTTCTAAACAAGCCTCTTGTTGCTTCCTCCACTGGTTAGTGCTAAATGAGCCAATTTTGAAGACTCAGGAGCCAAAATTACTTTGTATTTCCTGTGTAAATATTCTTGTATTTGCTTATACATATAAGTTCTTTGAAAGCTTTTGTTGTTTAATCTGTCAGTAGTATCTGATTCTGTGATTCCATCTGGGGATTTCTTGGCAAACATCCTGGAGTGATTTTGCCATTTCCTTCTCCAGCTTATTTTACAACAGAGGAAACTGAGGGAAACAGGCCAAGTGACTTGCCCAGAGTCACACAGCTAGTACATATGTGAAGCCATGTTTGCACTTGGCCCTCCCAACTCCCCTCCAGCACTCTATTCACTTTGCCATCTAGTTGTTCTCTTTGAAGATTAACACTCCTTTTTTGCTGTCTCCAAAATACCTGTCTGTCATATGAGAAGTATTTAATAAATGAGTGTTAAAAGGAATGAGATAGAAAATAAAGTGATTTTTCAACTCCCCTCCCAGTTATTTCTAATTTATTTCAAGGTTTTCTTGCTAAACACATGAGAGATGGAAGCAAAGGGAAAATATAAAGTTCAGTTTTAGAGAAAAAAGTAGAAAAATCTGAGATAGAAGAAATGACAGGGAAAAGAGGGGAGGAACAGATAAAATTCTAAGTTTTCCTAGAAGAATAATTGTTGTGTTTTGTTTTTTCCAAGTGAATTCTAACTAGAATATGTAAAGCATACAGAAGTTTTTGTGTGCAAACCTCATTTTCATAAAAGTATTTGGAATAATTGGAATCAGTCTACCAGTGAGACTTGGAATCCCATCCCTTCCTACCCCCAAAATATTTCTGTCTTCTTTTGGGACATAAATGAAAGCATTTCTAAAAAATAATTCTTATGACTCTTAAATCAAACCTTTTTAAGTTTCCAGAAAGAATTTTGCACTGTGCTACTATCATTCAAGGTTTGTTAAGGGTCCACGCAAGTGTTTTGGGCTCCCTTCAGGTGATTCTTATGTGATCTATATGCAGTATCTTTATCAGATGATTTGTGGGTGACTCCTGTGCAGAAACTTTGGCCAAAATTCTATATGATATAAAACTTTCAGAACCTAGGCAGGCAAAGAAAACAAGATTTCTTTCTTGTTCTCTCTCTGTATTTGGCAGGCAGAGAGGTGGACTTTGACTGGGGTTTTTACACTCTAGAATGAAAAAGGTCTTGTTTCTTAAAGAAATTTGAAAGGGAATACCTCATTACCCATTAAAAAAAAACAGCACAGAATGGAAGCTTAAAAGACCAGTGAAACCACTTTCCTATGGGTAATAGTAATCAGGGACTTTCACTTTCAGTGGGAGATTAAGAGGAAAACTGAGAGGCTCTTTTTGTCTACCTTCACAACCCATATGAAGTTGAAGATTGCAGAGATAAAAAGAGACAAGAAAAGGAAGAAAATCTTTTTCCTGGTTTATAATCATTTATGAGATTATAGACTAAATAAAAACTAAAAATTTCCACTGAAATGTGATATTCCTGAAAGCAAATAAACTACAATTACAATCAAGAATCATCTATCAAGCAAAATTGACTATAATCCTTCAGAGGAAAAATGGACATATTCAAATAGAAAACTTTCAAAAATTCTTGAAAAAAAAAAAAAAAAGACCAGGGGCATCTAGATGACACAGTGGATAGAGCACCAGCCCTGAAGTCAGGGGGACTGGAGTTCAAATCTGGCCTCAGACACTTAACACTTCCTAGTTGTGTGACCCTGGGCAAGTCACTTAACCCCAGTTGCCTCGGGGAGGTGTGGGGAAAGGAAAAAAGGAGAAAAAAGGACATAAGGGCTCATCTTATAGAGTCAGGTCCTCAGGGATCTTTTTAAAATTCTTCAACTTGTTAGCATTGTCTGTATCAGGTAGGGAATTCAGTTAAGGATTAAAAAAAAAAAAAAAAAGCAAGTGCTGCATAAAAGTAAAGTGCTCTGAATGAATTATAGGCTCCTAATGTGATGCTATTCTTATAGTTCTATTATTAATGGGATTACCTCTATAAGATGTGAGCTAGTTTTCACTACATGAGCTTGTTACTGGAAAATCAAATTTATGATGTTGTCCTAAATTATATTGAGTCTTTTTGTTGGAAAATTTTTAGCAACATTTAGCAACAAAAATTTAGCAGCAAATAGGGAATCTCTGCAATGACTTAGAACCAGAGAAGCAGATCTACTTGTAGGAACGATCTTGAGAACTGTCCTGAAAAAGAGAATTCCAGAATTTTCAAGAGAAGATTTTCAAAAACTAAATAGTTACATGTAACGATGGCTGGTGCTTAAAACGAAATATGCTGGGTTCACAATTCATAAAGAGTGATAAACAAATTAGAAGAACAAAGGATCGTCTACCTCTCAGATCTGTGGAGAAGAAAGGAATTTGTAGCCAAAGAAGAACTAGAATGCATTATGAAATGAAAAATGGATAATTTTGATTATATTAAGTTAAAATGTTTTTGTACGAAGAGAACCAATGTAGACAAGATTAGAAGAGAAGTAGAAAACTGGGAAAGAATTTTTTATATTCAAGGGTCCTGATGAAGGCCTCATTTCTAAAATATGCAGAGAATTGACTCAAATTTATAAGAATACAAGCCATTCTCCAATTGATAAGTGGACAAAAGATAAGAACCAGAAATTTTCAGATGAAGAAATTAAAACAATTTTTAGTCATATGAAAAAATGCTCTAACTCACTATCAATCAGAGAAATGCAAATTAAGACAACTCTGAGATACCTCTACACACCTCTCAGATTAGGTAAAATGATAGGAAAAGATAATGATAAATATTGGAGGGATGTGGGAAAACTGGGACACTAATACATTGTTGGTGGAATTGTGAACTGATCCAACCATTCTGGAGAGCAGTTTGTAACTATGCCCAAAAACTATCAAACTGTGCATACCCTTTGATCCAGAAGTATCTACTGGGTCTGTATCCCAAAGAAATCACAAAGGACGGAAAGGGACCGCATGTACAAAAATGTTTGTATAAGCCCTTTTTGTAGTGACAAGGAACTAGAAACTGAGGGGATACATTAGTTGGGGAAATGATTGAATAAGTTATAGTAGGTGAATATTATGTAATGTCATTGTTCTATAAGAAATGATCAACAGGATGATTTCAGAAAAGCCTGGAGAGGCTTATATGAACTGATGCTAAGTGAAGTGATTAGAACCAAGAGAGCCTTGTCCATAGCAACAACAAGATTATGCAATTATCAATTCTGATAGACATGCTCTTTTCAACAGCAAGGTGATTCAGGCTAATTCCAATAGACTTGTGATGGAGAGGGCCATCTGCATCTAGAAACAGGACTATCAGAACTGAATGTAGATTACAACATGGTGTTTTCACCTTTTTGTTATTGTTTGCTTGCTATTTGTTTTCTTTCTCATTTTTTTCTTTTTGATTTGATTTTTCTTGTGCAGAATGATAAATGTGGAAATATGTATAAAAGAATTATATTGATTACTTGCCCTCTAGGGGATGGGGTGGGAGGAATACAATTTGGAAATAAATTTGGAACACAAGGTTTTGCAAGAGTGAATGTTGAAAATTATTTAATATTGATGAACACTGTTGTATTGCTCTGACTTTTTTGTTTCAGAGTGTTTATGCTTATCTGCAAGAGAGATATACCCAAATTTGTTTTATTTATTATTGAGGAATCGGGGACCACTTCTCCTGAAACCTTTTAGTCAACTGAAACCTGTTTTCTGTTTTTATTAATTCCACTTACCAAAACTTGGAATATGAAACTAATTATGGAATAATTTTATCTGTTTAATATTCCTCAGGTGGAAGGCAAAGGACACATTCACTGACCAGGTTATTTTAGTAATTTCCTTTGATACCTTAACCCAACTTTTCTGCTTCTGTAATTATGCTTTCACTACTATGAAAATGTTGGACTTGGTAAAGCCCAAACAAAAGAAATAATTGTGGGGAAAATGATTTATCATGCTATTTGAAAAAAAAAAGTATTATACTGTTTAAATTCAACTTTTCTGTGATTAAAAATTATCTGCACCCCAGAATGTCATCTAACTCCAATAATTCTCTAGGAATGTGGGGGATGCCTATAAGGAATTTTTGGGTTCCTCCAGTCCAGAGTCCAACCAAAAGATTTTTTTTTTGGAGCCTCATACTTAGGATTTATCAGGGTCCACCCAAGTTTGTGTTTTGGGTTCCCTTCAGATGAATCATGTGTGACCTGAATATAATACTTTTGTCAGATGATTCCTGTGTGACTTCTATACAGAAACTTTTGGCGGGGATTCTAGGACTAAGGAGAGGAAGACATTATCTGGAGTACTATTCAGTTCTAAGTATGATAGTTTAAGAAGAACATCGATAAGCTGGAAAGTATCCAGAGGAAGGCACCCAGGATTCTGAAGAGCTTTAGCCAATACCACACAGACATAGCTCAAAAAGAATTAGGGATGTTTAGTTTAAAAAGCAGACTCACAAGATACATTATAGCTAGCCTAACATATTATAAGGACTAGTATATGGAAAAAGGGAGACATTTGCACCATTTGGTAGATACAATGAGTAGAAGTGACAAATGGACAAATTTAAGCCTGAGATTGAAGAAAACTTTCTGACAATTAGAGTTATCCAAAAATGGAATGAGTTTCTGGGGAGGTAGCAAGTTCCTCCTCTAAGGAGGTACTCATGCAAAGCAAAGGCTGGATGGTATTGGTCAGGCATGTATAATAGGCATTACTTTTCAGTCGTGAGTTGAATTGCAGGACCTCTCTGAAGCGCCTTCCAAATCTAAACTTTTGTGACTTTGTGACTTGAAGGAAAATTTTCATCTCCACTTTCTTCAACTCTGCAAGAGACATAGGTGTGACTAAAATTGTGTATAAGAAGGATACTTCATTTCCTGAACACAAGGATAGTCATTAAAGTAGGTCCAAACTAAGCAAACTATATAATGAGGTGACATATTTTCCAGACTGATATATCTGCTATAACAAAATCTGTTTGTGGGTGTCATTTTAAAAATTTTCTCCTGGGGATGGAACTGGTAATGATGGTGTTAAGAGTTTGAGTAATACCCAGTGAAAAAACTATGGGAAATGAGTGTGGACCACAACATAGCATTTGCATTTTTGTTTTTTCTTCTCAGGTTATTTTTATCTTCTTTCTAAATTCGATTTTTCTTGTACAGGAAGATAACTGTATAAATATGTATACATATATTGTATTTAACATATACTTTAACATATTTAACATGTATTGGACTACCTGCCATCTAGGGGAGGGGATGGGGAGAAAGAGGGGAAAAATTGGAACAGAAGGTTTTGCAAAGGTCAGTGTTGAAAAAATTACCCATGCACATGTTTTGCCAATAAAAAGAGAGTTTGAGTAGTGAAATCCATCTCTCAGCGATACACAATTTGATATCATTTAAACACCATGGTGCTTCTATATTTAATCTGGGATTGGTGTGGGAGACTAGATAAAGTCTCATCTCAGTAGAGAGAGCCCAGAGCAGCAAGTTTTCTTAGTCTGGTGGTCACAGTCTAATGGTCCCCATCATCAAACTGAGATTCTAAGTGAAACTAGTGTTGTGTATTGCTTTGGTGAAGATTTTGCCTATCCACCCTGAAGTTCTGTCGAGAGTTATTGTTTTCTCACTGACTGTTTGATCATAAGGTTAGGTGAAGTTGTGTCCTGAGCTTTGGGGTTTCTTAAACCTTTTGCATAGTACGCAAGATGAGGATTCTAGGCCCATGATTAGAATTAGGAAAGAGTTGTAACCTGTGGAAATGTGGCCTAGGAGTGAGAGGAGAGCTTTTATTAAAGAACAAGTAGAAATGCAAGTCCCATCCAGTCTTTCTTCCAGTATAAAAGTCTTTAGCCTAATGTTTGCGATCAAAGATAAGGTGTAGAAGTTAGATTCATGGTCTAAGACAGCCTTTGTCTAATTACAGGAATCCAATAGAGGTATGAGAAGTTGTTTATAGTCAAAGGAACAACAAACCTCTCACTCTTACAAAAAGAAATCTTGTTTCATTCTATAATTGTTCTGTGTGCCAAATAAATTGTTTTTTTTTTTTTAATCTATGACTAATCTGGATTATTGAACCCAGGGCAATAACAATCTTGGAATACATTTCAAGTGAAGGGAATGCTGGGTAGTCAGCAGCTAATATAGCCTCAAACTGGAGCTGAAATCCTAATTTTGATTTGTTCTGATGGATCGAAAACCCAAAGGTCTTTGTCCTGATGTATCTCATGGTATTGAGTGATGGTCAGGGTGTGATGGTATCTCTGGTTATCCTTGGCCTTCCTAAGACATTGTTTGAAACTTAATAATATTATGTCCTTTATATACAATTGAACCTTTTGCTCTGTGGTATAAAACCTGTTAATGGAATGCCTCTTACTTTAGCCTGGTAATTGAAAAGTGGATACCTCCTAAGTATGACTGTAACTCCAAGTTTGAGACATGGTGAATTTGTAGCTTTGGCTCTGGACATAAATTTGGGATATAAAAAGTGAGCCATGGAATGTAGTCAGTGTCACAACTATGAAATGTTTGTCCTGGGGGAAAAGTCAGCATGTGATCTGTTCTAAGCTTTGTCTTTAGAATAGAAGTTTTCCAGAACACAGACTGAGACGATAGGAGGGTACAGTGGTGTCCCTGTTGCTGAAGTTGATCTATCCTAGATAGACAGCTGCAATTGTGGACCAGTGACTGTAATCTGGTGCCTGGGGATTTTCTGCCTAATTATGACCCCAATCTGATAGATCACATCAAAGATACCATTTTTGTCTACTATTATGAGATGTTACTATCCATATCTAAAAGCACCTCAGCTTTAAAGTCAGGAAAAAGTAAGGGTAAGTTTAATGAATTGTTCCATGTTTGAAGTAATGGGATATTTTACTTATAGATCTAGTTTGGATCAATTTTCTGTTGCTTGTGCTAATTTTGGCCAAACAACACCAAGAAAACACGGGTTCTTCATTAGCCAGCCCAATACCATGCATATGTGGAACTACTGGTTGCAGCAAAGAGAGATATTTTGAAAACTCTGGTTAAGTAAACTTACCTTGGCAGTATACTTTCTAGAGATAAACACATAGATGATGAGGTTAGCACATTCGTTGCCAGAACTAGCTCAGTATCAAGAGGCTACAGGTATTAGGGAGAATAAGTACTAGGTTCCCTGGCTACCAAACTGAAGATCTATAGTCTTGTTGTGCTAACCTCATTGTTATTGTACTTGGCAGTACTACCTACGTACTCTCTGGCAATTCCTGCCATTTGTATACCATTGGTCCTAAAGCCACACAAGTTAGGTTGGACATCTGTCATATTGTTCCAACACTTCTCCTATGACCTCCCCAGCTCATAAATGAGCCAGGCTCACTGTCAGCATCCTTAGACTTACTGCCCTGCGGTTCCCATCCTGAGCTTGTGGACAGCCCCAAAGCCAATGCTCTCATGCCTCATAGTGTTATATCAATGTACTAAAAATACCCCTTCTTGACTCAATTCAATGTCCCCAGCAATGTCTCTTAGAGAACAGTAGAATGAAGTTCTATATTTTCAAATTTCTCCCAAAGCCAAAATCTCATTAAACATTTAGTTCCCAAAATCTAAATGCAGTCAGAGTGAATCCTCTTCATTAAGCAGTCTTCTGGCATGAGAGTAACAGGGATAGCCATCATCAGTATTATTATCATTACAACATTAGTAATAGTGCTAATATGAATATTAATATCATAATGTTATATAAATTAGTTTTAAGATTTGTACATGCTATCCTAGTAGACCCAGAAGGGTTACTAAATTCTAGTGTATGGTGGATATACCAAAAGAATTATAACAGGACAATCTCTCATCTCTCTCCCCATTTCCACTTTGGGTTCCACCTTCTTATTCATAGCCTTCTTTAGCTTTATTGTCATTACACAAACAATCCACCTGTGGCCACTCATCTACCATATATGTTAAAAACTGAAAGGTTCTGGCATCTAACCTAGCCTAAAGAGGAAAGCTGGGAAGGAAACTCAAACCAATTCTGCCCTTGAGGCAGCAGAGCTTTTCTGCCACCTAAGAGGGGCTAAGTCTAGTAACATTTTACTTTTGCTCAACCCAAATCTATGTCACAAACTTGCAGAGCTCAGAAGAGGAGATACTTTGAAAGCACTGAAAACTTGCAGATTTTCAGCCAGCTGAGCTGTCCCTGAAAATCTGTAATAACATATTTTCATCACTCTTAAAAAATAGTACAGGACTAATTGAAACTTTCCCTCCAAAAGAATGGAAGAACTTAGCCCTAATATCAATTCTGAACTCAGTAATTAGGCTGCAAGAATAAGCAAACAAAAAAATAATCACAACATAAATAGCTATTATGGTGGCAGGGAAGCTCAAGGCACAAATGCAGAAGAAAATTATTTCAAAACATCTACATTTATCACCAAAGTCTCAAAGAAAAATACAGCTTAGGCACAAATTAATCTAAAATGCCTAAAAGAGATGAAGCAAGAGGTTTGACTGTACTTGATGGGGGAGGGGGAGGGGAGAAAATGGAAAAGAAATGAGAACTATAGAATAAAGAATTAGAAAAGGAATTACCAACTTGACACAAGAGAAACAAAACCTTATCCAAGTAACATATTCAAAAGTAACATATTCACTGAAAATTAGAATGGATCAAATAGAAGCCAATGACTTCCTGAGACAAGACATATTAAAATAAAATCAAAAAGACTGAAAAAAATAGAAGAAAATGTAAGATAAGACTACTATTTGAATGTCATGACAAAAAAAATTCCTATACACTATATTTCAAAAAAATCTTAAAAGCAAACTATTCAATCTTAACAACTGTAAAAAAAAAATAGTAGAAATAGAATTTATTACCTTCTGAAAGAAAAAGCCTAATGAAAATTCTTAGGAACATCATAGCCAAAATCTAGACCAAAGAAATACTGAAAACATTAAGAAATAATGCAAGTACTTCAGAGCTAGAGTCAGAACCATATAGGATAATAAAGGAGGGGAGAACTCAGACTATAAAGGAACATGTAAAAATTAACTTTCCCATCAAAACTGAATATGTAAGGGGAAATGGGCCTTTAATGAAATAAAAGACTTTATGGTTTACAATATGACTTTCACAGAAATATTTTGCATCACTTCACATGTGCCTTCTCAGTTGCAAGGAGAAGGGAGTGAAGAGGGAGGAAGAGAAAGAATCTAGAACTCTAAATTTTTAAAAATAAATGTTAAGGACTGTTTTACATGTAACTGGAGGAAAATAAAATACTAAATAATGAAAGAAAAAATAGACAACTTTAAAACATTTCTGATGAAAAGAATAAAACTGTGTAAACTAAAAAAGTAAATATGAATGAACAATGATAATGAGTCCAGATTGTAAAACAGGAAAAACTGATTGCAAAGGCCTTTGTCAACCATTTACTAGATAAGGACTAAGGTCAAGTCACTTCCTCTCCCTAAGCTTCAGTTTTGTTATCTATCACAAGATGGGAACTACACTACCCTGCTCTAACATCTTCAGAATTTCAGACAACTTTTCTGGTTTAGCCCCCTCCAAGTTTTTAGCATACCCATAGTTTTCAAAACCCAATTTCAATTTATTCTTAGTTGAACCTTATCCCTTAGGTCAAAACTATTTAAATGGTGGGTCACAATCCTATATGGAGTCACATAACTGACTTGAGAGAGGTGAAATTAAAGTCCATTTAATTACACAACTGCAGAAGTGAGTACCCCATTGAATAGGCACAATTGGAGTTGCTAAAGCACAGTTTTTTATTCCCTATCCCAAAGTTAAAAGTCTCCTCTTAATTCTATGATACTCTTCCCCTCCCCAATTAATCCCATTATCCCTTGTCCATTAATCTATGCACCTTGTCCCACTGCCATAAATCTACTCATCCTTCTATATCCCACTTTATCCAATTCTCACCTCTCTTATTTCTTTATAGATTTTGGAGTATACTATATCCTTTATGGTATATATGTAGTGTTCCCTATTTAACCTACTCTTGATAGGAGTAGGTTTTCAGAACTATGAGCCCTCCTCTCCCTTTGAATATCTTTGTGTCTATTCTTCCTCTGCACCATATTAGTATAATATAATTATTTTTATCTTTTCCTAGACAGTATTGCTTTTTAGAATCAAATCATTCTCAACTTGCCTCAATCTTTCTTTTGAGCTACATGATTTACAGATGTCAATCTTATATGGGTATTCATTTCCATGCATAATACTTAAATAATGTGATTATGTTGAATTCCTTGAAATTATCTTTGATATTTACTCTTACATGTTAAATTTTCTATTAAGTTCAGGTTGGATTGAGACAAACTCCTGAAAATCTGCAAGTTCATTGAATGTCCATTTTTTTGCTGTTCAATATAATGGATAATTTTGTGGATATGATATTTTTGGCCACAGGTCTAGTCCTTTTTATTGTCAATATATATTATTCCAGCATCTATGGCTTTTTATTGTGGTTGCTTATAAGTCCTGTGCAATTCTAATTGTACCTCCAGCATATTTGAATTGTTTTTTTGTTTCTTAAAAAATTTCTCTTTGATCTGGAGATTTTGAAATTTGGCAATAATATTTCTATGTGATTTTCACAAAGGATCTCTTAGAGGTGGGAATGAGTGAATTTTTTCCTATTTCTACCGTCCCCTCATGTTCTATCGTTCCAGGACATTTTTTTTTCATTATTTCTTGTATTACTGTGTCAAGGTTCTTTTTTTTTTTTTTTTTTTTTTTTTTTTTTTGGTCCCAGCTTTCAGATAGTCCAATTATTCTTATATCTTCTCTTCTTGATCTGTTCTCCAGATCTGTTGTTCTTCTTATAAGATGTTTCACATTCTGTTCTATTTTTCCATTCTTTCTATTTTGTTTTGTTATTTCCTGGTCACTTATAACTTCACTAGTTTCCCTTTGTCCAATTCTAATTTTCAAAGAATTATTTTCTTCTTTAAGACTTGGTATCTTCTTTTCTAGTTCATTAACTTTTTTTCATAATTTTCTTGTTTTTCTTGGATTTTTTTAAAGTCTTTTTTCATAAATTCTCTCTGGACAGGGAACTATGACTCTTTGGAGGTTTTTTTTTGTTTTGTTTTGTTTTTTTAATTTCACTATCTTCCTCTGAAGATGAACCCTGATTTTCTCTATTCCCATAGTATTTTACTATGGTTGGGTTCTTTCTTCTTTGCCTGTTCATTAAAAAACTATTATTGAAAACATTTCTAATCCTGGGATAGGGATGATGGTGCCTTTAGTTTCACTTAAGCTCTCCCCTCTAACTTGGAATCCCAAACCAAAACTTCCACTCTCTTACAAGTACCTACAATCAGTAGTGTCCCTTCCCCACTGCTTCTGCACTTACTGAGTAGGCTGCTTCTGAGAAGTGAAAGTTTTTTAAAAGATTTTAAATGGAACTGCAAAGTTCAACTATTTATACACTTTGTTTAAAAAAATTTTTTTTATGTTTTGTATTAACTTGAACACAGTATCAAAATAGTCCTTAATTTTATCTCCATATCCTCCTCTGCCCTTATTTTTTTCCCTTCTGTAATAAAGGTATGGTTAACCACACACAAAGGTGCAAGAAGCTTGGGTCCAAGTAGACAGGATGCTATTAAGCTTGAGTCATGCTACGTGTTTCTATTTCTTGTTTTCCTCTAAATTTGGTCAATGTTAAAAAGTAAACATCTTTCTGGAAAAGGTTTAACCAATGAGCAAAGAGTAAACATTTTTCCTCCTACAACTATCTTTCTCTATAAAATATCCATCCTGTAGTATCCCTTTTGACTAACCAGTTCCGCATTGTGGCTTAGTCCTGTGTTGATTTATATGACAATAAAGCTTTTTTCTTTGAGAAACCAGTCTGTATCCAGATAATTCTTACCTATTGAGCCTGGTCTCCCACTGCATTTCCACTTTTAGAAAGCTCTAATTGTTAGGAAGTTGTTTCCTCACACCAAGCCTAAATCTTTCTCAGAAACTTCCACTGAATTTTCTTCTAATTCTGAACCTGGGGTATGAGTCTAATCCCTCTTTCAGAATGACAGCTTTTTAATTACTTAGATTATTCGACCCCTGAAATTTAGAGAATAATGAAAAATACAAAATATGGCCCTCATTCCTATATGTTCTTTTGTTAGACCCTTATTAGCAAGGAAACTAGTGAGAACTATAGTTTTTCCTAGCTATAAAATTCATGAAAGGCAAAGGGAACTTTGAATTCCCAGGGGTAGATGTATATGTTGTTAGCAGCTAGCCATTGCAAGGAAAAGGTACTACAACCCAGAGTGTGTAGCCACACTGGGACTTTTGAATTTATTCTCCCTCCATTGAATCCCTCTTGTATACCTCATCATTTCCTGGAGAAATAACATCACTTACTCTGGGGAATTTCTTGTTCTCTTTAAATTTTTCTTATGAATTCTGTTACCAGATAAAAATGAGCTGATTTGTATTTCATTCTGAGAGAGTTTGTTATAAATGAGTGGGGTATACCAATGGGAAGATAGAAAACTCCCAGACCAATCTATAAATTGTAATTCTAAGTTTTTGTTAAAGCACTTTCTTTCAATCTCAGTCTCTCTCTCTCTCTCTCTCTCTCTCTCTCTCTCTCTCTCTCTCTCTCTCTCTCTTTCTCTCTCCCTCTCTGTCTTATCTTTCCCTTTCTCTCCTTCTCCCTCTCTCTGTCTATCTCTGTCTCCTCCCTCTCTCCCTCTCCCTTTCTTTCTCTGTATCTCTACATGTCTGTCCCTTTTTCTTCTCCCTCTCTCTCTGTCTCTCTATCTCTCTGCCTCTTGTCTCTGACTCTCTCTTTCCCTCTCTCCCTCTCCCTTTCTTTATCTGTGTCTCTCTGTCTGTCCCTTTCTCTCCTTTTCCCTCTCTCGGTCTCTCTCTGTCTCTCTGTCTCTCTCTGTCTCTCTGAATTTCACATTATTGCAGTTATTGTGGTGAAATGGACTCATATTTTCACAAAGAGGAATGTTTACTTCAAAAGAACATCACAAATATACAAACACTCTCCCAAACAAATGGAAGACATAACAGCCCTCTCCCCTGCACCACCTCACTCTGGAGAGGGAAAAGGAATTAGTCATGGCTTGGCCCAGTTACCCTAGAGCACTGTCCCACATCCAAGTCCCACCCCGAGCTGGGGAGCTAGCCCCAGGCACCCTGGCTTTCCAGGGCTTCTGTGTCGAGATCACTGGATGCAGCACCACTCCAACCTGAAATTCTCCTCTTATTGTTTTCATGGCTTAACCTGGTTCCCGGAAGATCATCTCTGGTCCCTCAGACTAAGAGCAAATCAGGCATAATCAGACGTGTTCAGGCCCACTTCTCTGGACCAAGAAAAAAAAAAAAAGAAATACTCATTAGTTTAGTTCACGGTATCCACTGCTTGATCCAGAAGCTAGATCCTTATGTAGTTGATATATAGGTGTAAAAATGTGAGGAGCTGGGTCTCACAACTTTAAAGCTAAAGGAGGCTACTCCACTTATGTGTTAGGGATTTAGGAGGCTCCATGTTAGGAAAAACTAATTTTAAGTCATGCTCAAAAGTCAGGAATTGGGTAGAAAAGAGGGATATAGGATACTACAAATAAGAGCCACTGGCTGGCACAGTACATTGACAGAGGGCCAAGCCTGGAGGCAGGAAAATTCATTTTCCTGAATTCAAATCTAGCCTCAGACACTTACTAGCTGTGTGACCATGGAACAGTCACTTAATTTTGTTTGCCTCAATTTTCTCATATGTAAAATGAGCTGGAGAAGAAAATGGCGAACTACTCTAGTATTTCTATCAAGAAAACTCCAAATGGGATCATGAAAAGTTGATTACAACTGATCAACAACCACAAAGAATAGTGTTTTTAAGTTTTAAGTAAACATAATTGTTAAGATCCTAAATATGATATCTGTTACAAATAACCAACAAATTCACAAACTACCGGAAAAAATTCACCATGTCAATTTTCACAGTTTCATAATAAATAAGACAAAATATAGCAAAGTGGGAAGATGATCTCCAGTTTTTACAATGATTCATAAAGGAGATAGAAGAGTTGTACAAACATGGGAGAAAATGTTGATGTAGTTCTCATGATCAGTAGAAGCAAAAAAAAAAAAAAAATACCACAACCAAAAGTTGTGGTATTAACTTAATTTGATAACATCTTTTACCAAGGACGAGGCGATATTATTATTAATTAAATATAATGGAATATCGCTATACCATAAGGAAGTTTGAATAAGAAGGATTCAAAGAAGCATTGGAAGATGTATGAAAGGTTATAGAAAACAGGGACAAAAGAACGATATACACAAATGACTAACAATATAAATAAAGTTAACATTGGAGAAACAACAAAACACTGTTCAAATATATCAGATAGCGTTAGTAAATTTACCATGTAACTAAAAGGACATTTCCAGAGATGTGTTGAGAATTGTTTAACAACTGGCTCCAGGGGGTATAGAGGAAGGGATGTATACAAGACATCTTAAGTTTAAATGTATTTTCTCTCTCTTTTTTTTAAGTCTAGGCAACCAATAAAATAATAAACCAAGTGTCCATTTATATATTTATCAATTTCCACAAAGTAATTGCCTATACCAAAAACTGCATAGAAAAAAAGAAATCACAACTCTTACTAGTCAGTTGGATTTGGTTTCATAGATCCATGAAGTTGTGTTATTTTCTGTTAATAATTGACAAATAATTTGGGGGTGGAGGATTTTCTTTGTTAGAAGTTGAGGGAGATATTGGTCGTATCAAAGAAAAATATTCAATAATTTTCATTTAATTAAATAAAATTTAATTTTAAAATTAATATATCAGAGGCAGCTAAGTGGGTAGAGTTCTGGGACTGAAGTCAGGAAAGCCTGAATTTAAATTGTAGCTCAAGACACTCATTAGCTGTGTGACCCTGAGAAAATCACTTAACAGTGGTTTGCCTCAATTCTCTCATGAGCTGGAGAAGAAAATATCAAACCGCTCCAGTATCTGCCAAAAAAAAAAAAAAAAAAAAACCCAAATGGGGTCATGAAGAGTCAGACATGACTAAAAAACAATACAAAATGTGGTATTCTATAGTTCAGGCATTGTGGTATGTTACTCCAAGCTAAATAAAGCATAATATTGTGTTTAGTCAAATATTTGTAGGTTTGGGTTATTTCAATGTATTTCTGTCTAATTTTAACTAAGGAATGGATCAGTAGAGTAGTTTAAAATGGACAGATAAGGAGGATGTCTGCCTCTAAAACTATCTAATAAAAATGAGAATGTTAATTAGACAAAATCCTAGGCTATCTTTCTAAACCTATTAGCCAAAGTTGTCAGTGTGTTGTAAGAAGAAAACAGGTGAAACACCACTTGGGTAAGGGGAAATGAAAACAATTCATTCAGAAACTAAATGGGATTTCACAGTAGTTTTTGTTAATTTGCTATGAGATGAGATGACTCAAAGGGAAAATTATTTCCTTCACTGTTTCAACCTGTGGTTCTTCTCATGTAGAGAGTGATTACAACTCATTATTCTATTGAAAGTATGAAAGTGTAACTATTTTCATTGAGTATATAACAATATCCTTAGTCCACTTTTTGAGATGGGACAGGAATTCTGCATCCAGGGTACTTGTGGGAAGAAAGAAATAGGAACCCAGTGAAAACTCCCAGAGCCTTAACAAAAAAGTGTAGGAATGAGGCTAAGTATAAAATAGAACAAGGAAGTTGTACTTGACTGCTAGTACCATACTGGGAAGATGCAAACTGAACTGAGAGATACACATTTTACTTCTGGGGAAGTCGCTGACTCACAATGTCTCACTGAATGAATGAAGTAATGGAAAAAGTATTTATTAAGTGATTATAAGGATAGGATCCACCACTAGATGCATTCAGACTAGGGGGGAAGGAGGAGAAGGGAAGCATTAAACCCATACCTGTATTAGAAATATTCAACCCAAATTTACAATAGGATAGCAATTCCACTTGTAATGCAAGAACTTCATCAATTAGTCTTATAAATATATGTGAAACAAACCTCAGGGAGCAGAGTTCACTGGGAGGGTTTTCATAATTGTTGGTTTAAGGATCTATAGATGAGTCCTCTCTGTGTTCTTTAACGTTTTAAATTAAACTATTTTATGATTAATAACTTTATTAGCCTGAATGTTTATAGAGCAGATAAGGACCTTTGAGAAAATGAAATTATATTCTACTGTTTGAAGATTTTGGGAAGAATGCATGAACTATATTTAATTAATCTTACAGTTCCCTTAGAATCTCCAGGTTTTTTTTTTCCTCATAAAACTCAAACTATATTTCTACCATGTAGATCAGAAGAGCAGAGGATCATAGATTTAGAGTTGGGAAGAACTCTAAAGAAGACCTAGAATTTTGCCATTTTACATATGGGGAAACTGAGGCTCAGAGAGGTTAAGATCATCTGTAGAGTGATATTTGAGCCTAGAAAGAAGTTTTATGAAAAAAAACTTAGGGGTTGTAGTCAATTAATATGAGTCAGCAGTGTCACTCAATAGTCTTTAAAGCTAATGGAACCTTGGGTTGAATTTATAATAATAACTATTACTAATATTAATTATTGATAACATTTGTATAATGATATAAGATTTGCAATGTGTTTTATGCAATGAGCTTTTATTTTATTGCAATGTTTTGCTATGTAATCTTATATAGGCTATAATATGTTACATTATATATAATTATATAATCTCATTTGATACTCTCAAAGATTCTGAAATAGGTGTTATTATTCCTATTCTTCAGATGAGAAAAATTAAGACTGAGAGGTTAAGTAACTTAGCCACCTCTCACAACTATAAGGTGTCTAAGGACTTTTGAATTCACTTCATTATACTCTATCCATTATACTACCTTGCTGCCCAGATCTTTTTTGGGCCACAATGAGGGAAATAATAGTTTTGTCCTATGTAAATATTGGAGTATTGTATCCAGTTCTAGGCACCATATTTTAAAAGATGAGAAAGGAAATAAATAAATATTTATTAAGTGCCTTCTATTTGCCAGGCATTGCACTAAAGTCTTTTACAAAAATTATCTCAGTTGATCCTCATTATTTTAGGAAGTAGATGGTACTGTTCCATTTTATAATTAAGAAAACTGAAACAAAAGTTAAGTAACTTCCTAGGGTCATACACTGGTTAAATATCTGAGGACAGACTCAGAATTTCTGTTTTCCTAACTCCAGGTCCAACAGTCTCTCAAACATATCACATCAAAGAAAGATTAAATATCCACTCAGCCTCAAGGGAGGAACTAGAACAAATATATAAAGGTTACAGGGAGTATTGGTTCAACACAAAAGAAAAACCCCTTAAAGCAAGGAATGATCAAAGGTAGATGAACTTTTACTCAGGAGTTCCTAGTTACTGGAATCTGAATATGATCATTGATTGTAAATAGGATAGACAAAATTCCTTGAACAGGGATTATGCAATATAGAATCTGAGGTTCTTTCCAACTGTGATTCCAATCTATGATTATGATTCACCAAGTCTAAGAACCAGGTTCTCTCCACTCATAATATGCTGGAAGTATATCAACTATGGCAATCTACCATAATGAATTCAGCTATAACCTTTTCTGTTGAAACAGATGGAGGCCAGCCAGCCAGTAAAGCACTTGCTGGCTACTGGGGTTTATTGAATCCTGTCATTACAAGAAAAGTAGCTGACTCACATCTGAATTATATGATTACAATTTCCTTTCTCTTTCAGTATTCGGACGTTTATTTTCTACTTCCTCCATATCTTCACTATTTGAAGTAAGGGTTGCACAAGAAGGATGTTTTTTCCCCAAAAGTATTTTCATTCTGTTTTCTGTTAAATGTCTGCCCAACTGATGACAGCTGTGTATTATAGCAGCCAACAACTAAGGACTCATCCAAGAGAGGGATACAATGCAAAGAGAGAATCCTATTTATCAATCATTAATTATAAATATGTGATTAGGGTACAAATTCTGAAAGAACTCTTCTTTTATTTATTCATTAGTTCATTAAGATTCATTATTATTCAACACAAGAATACAGGTTCACTAAATAGTAGAACTAATTATCTCATTCTTAAACTGTATTCAATTTTGTCCAAATTCCTTTATAGCACTGTCCCATGATCCAAATTTCAACCTCATGGTCAGTTGTTTGTGATACAAGGGAATCTAGTCTTTAAGCTGGGAAGTCCATGTCATTGAGTATTCTTAATATACATCCTGCCCAGTGATCTTCCCATAATAAGCTTCTTCCATTTCATTTTATGTCCCTGATTTTGGAGTTCTTCATTTGTCATATGATCTCATAAGTATATTTCTAGCACATTAATTGTCCATTGTCCACTAGACAACCATGGGCATCTCATTTTTGATATTTATTGAACAACAATATTCAAACACATGGAACACTATGGGCAGCATTGGGAATGGAACCTCTCTTCCCTGATTTTCATGAATACGTTATCACTGGTCACAATTTATATATTCTAGTTCATTATCCATGTGACAGAACTAACATTACAATATTTATCTGAAACAATTTCAGGTAAGTACAGTCCCCTTTTCTTTTCCCTCATTCAATGGGGATTGATTTTCTTTATTTTTTCTTAATTCAATTTTATTTTCAGCTCTAAATTCTATCCTTCTCCCCTAATCATACCTTGTTCATTGAAAAGGCATGAAAAGTATAATCTATTACAAATATGTAGTATAGTCATAAAAAATAAATTCTTGTGAGAGCAATGATGGATTAGTTTTCCCCAAAAGAAAATCAAACTATTCCCTTGACTGATTGACCATGGCTTTTCTTACCCAACTTCCTAACCACCTAAAGGCAAAATAAATTTTCAGCTATAGACAATTTGCCTCTTTGACTTGAATTCTACTAAAGGCCTCCTGAGTCTCTATGTCTTTCATTATATTCTATCCTGATAATGAAGTGTGTTTCCAGATAGAGATGAGAGGAGCCCTTATCCAAACAATTTTAAGTTCCACCATAGCTTTGTCACGTATTATTCTTCTGTGAAGAGAAAGTAAACCTCTTTTTGTTAAGTATTCAATAACTAGCAAGTGTCTCATTTCACACCCAACTTTAAAACTGAAAGAGTACTGGCCTTTAAGACATACCTTAAATTCCTTTTAGGGCAAGATAGGCCCTAGGACCCAAGTACTGTGAAGAAAGAAAAGAAATGCTGATCTTAATCCCCATCAGATGAAAACAAGAACATAATGGGATGTGGAAACATAATGGGAAAACACTCATATTGTTTTCTCTAAAATAAGGTGCCTGGGAAATTTAGTGGCAATATAGTTTAACCAAAAAGTTCCTGTTTGCTTTCTATAATAATAATAATAAACAGAAGAAGATAGGAATAAAAAGAAAATAACATGGGAGTTTAGGGCTCCTTAAAGAGATAAGAAAGGTAAAAGTGCTATATGTAAATCTTAGAGATGGCTTGTTCTTTTGTACTGATTTGATGATGGGCTTATGGGCTTATTCTCTGTTTTTTTTTTCCAGCCCAAGAAAATTTAGTAGATTGACAGAAAAGGTCTGTTGCACCAAGGTGAGAGAGGAGCTCAGTCCAAGCCAAGGCCTCAGCAAGCCTCAGGTGACTGAATCAGTGGTAGCAGCGGCAGTTTCCAGACTTCTCAGGCCACAGTCAGTAATGGGATCAAATAATGAGTCAGAAGATTTACAGGGGTGCCAGAATTATGTTGCATTGCCTATACTTGAATCTGGCTCATAGTCCTGGGTTTTAGTTGCGGTGCAAGGCAATGCACAGCAAAGTTTGAGCTGCAGGAAGCAGAGATCCTGGTTATAGTTCCAGGGTTGAAAAAAGTGTGTTTTCACTCCCAAATCAGTACATAGTACAGGAGAATAGTAAACACACCTCTCTCTAGATCATACGACCTTGGAAAAGCCAAAAACTTACAGATTCCCAGAATTGCCCCTGAAAACAGATACACAAAAAACCTGAATCTTGGCAAAGTGCCCCATCCACTTGGAAGCAGAACCTAAGAGATTGGGAGAGGAGAGGCAAGTGCACACAGAGCAACAGAGTTCTGGGCTAAGGAGGAAGTGGACACATAGGTGATGGAGAGATAAGATGTCATAATGTCAAAAGTCAAGAAATAGTCTGGAAAATATGCAAATAACAGAAAAGAATTTTGACTATTAAAAAGTTACTATGACGATAAGGAAAATCAAAACACGTAATCAGAAGAAGGAACAAAGTCAAAATGCCTACATCCAAAACCTTCAAGAAAAATATGAATTTGTCTTGACATGGAAAAACTCGAAAAGGATTTTTAAAAATTAAGAAGAGAAATGGAAGTAATTTAAAGTAATCCTGAAAAAGGGTGAACAGATTGATAAAGGAGACCCCAAGAAATACTGACGAAAACAGCTTAAAAACAGAATAGACTAGATAGTAAGAGGTACAAAAATCCAATAAAAGAAGAATGCTTGAAAAATAGAATTGGCCAAATTCAAAAAGATATAGAGGAACTCATCGAAAAGAAGAGCTCCTTAAAAAGTAAAATTGGGCAAATGGGAAAAGAGGTACAAAAGCTCACTGAAGAAAATCATTTCTTAAAAGTTAGAATTGGTGAAGTGAAAACTAAGGACTCTATGGATGTCCAAAAAATATCAAAATAAAAAGATAGAAAGAAATAGAAAGAAAATGTGAAATATTTCAGTGGAAAAAAATAACTGACCCAAAAAGTAGATCCAGAAGAGACAATTTAAGAATTATTGGACTACATGAAAATCATGATTTTAAAAAAAGAGCTTAGACATAATCTTTCAAGAAATTATCAAGGAAAGCTCACTATCATTCTAGAACCAGAGGGTAAAATAGAAACTCAAAGAATCTACTGCTTACTTCCCAAAAGAGATCCCAAAATGAAAACTCCCAGGTATATTACAATCAAATTACAGACTACCCAAATCAAAAAGAAAATACTGCAAGTGGCCAAAAAGAAATAATTCAAATATCATGGAACCACAATCAGGACAACACATGATTTAACAACTTCTATATTAAAGAATCAGAGAGCTTGGAATATGATGTTCCTGAGGGGAAAAGAGCTTGGATTATAACTAAGAATCACTTATCCAGCAAAATTGAGTTTAATTTTCAAAGAAAAGAAAAATAGGTATTCAATGAAATAGAGGACCTTCAAGCATTCCTGATGAAAAGACCAAAGCTGAATAGAAAATTTGACTTTGTATTTGAAAGTCAAATTTTCTATTCAGCTTTGGTCTTTCAAATACAAGATGCAAAGCATAAAAAGGGAAATAGGGAAAAGAAATCATAAGACATACAATAAAGTTAAACTATTTATATTCCTACATGGGAAAATTATATTTATAACTCCTAAAATTTTCTCATTATTAAGATAGTTAGGAGTATGCATAGGCAGCAGAAATTTGGGGTTAATTTGATGGTATAATTATCTAAAAAAATTAAGGGATGAGAAAGAATAATACACTGGGGAAAATGGAAAGGAAGCAGTAGAATGGAATAAATTATTTGACAGAAAAGGAGCCTGAAAGAGATTGTATAGTAGGAGGAGAAATGAGGGAAGCAGAGAGGGGGAACATGAATCTTACTGTCTTTGGAATTGGCTCAAAGAGGGAATAATATAGAGACTCATTTGAGAAAGTAGAATGGGAAGGGATTAAGAGATGGGGGAGAGGAGCTGATAGAAGGGAGGGCAGTTTGGTGAAGGTAAAAGTCAGAAGCAAAACACTTTTGAGAATGAACAAGATAAAGAGAGACAGCAGGATAAACAGGGGGAAGGAAATAGAAGGAAGTAAAATATATAGTTAATAATCAACATTGTGGAAAAAAATTATAATGAGTTTCTCTGATAAAGACTTTATCTTTCAGCCATTTTGAAAATGGAGTCAAATTAATGGAAATAAAAGCCATTTCTCAGTAATAACAGGTCAAAGGATAGAACAAACAGTTCTTAGACAAAGTAGTCAAAGCCATCTTCTATAGTCATATGAAAAAATGTTCTAAATCACTATTGATTAGGCAAATGTAAATTAAAACAACAATCAGATGCTCTACTTTTAATATACCCTATTTTGAGATCAGTAAGTACAGAAAAGAATAAGAATTATGAATTCCTTTAAGTCTACTATTTATTGTTCTGTCATTTTCATTTCTTTGTGACACCATTTGGGGTTTTCTTGGCAAAGATACTGGAATAGTTTGCCATTCCCTTCTCCAGTTCATTTTACAGATGAGGAAACTGAGGCAAACAGTGTTAAGTGACTTGCCCAGGATCTCCCTGCTACTAAATGTCTGAGACTAGACTTGAATTCAGGTCTTCCTAACTTCAGACCTATGGTGGTATTTACTGTTTCACATAGCTACCTATCCATTTTCAGTATCAGAGTCCTAATCTTTGGGCTTAGAAAGTATTAGAATCGGCTAGAAAGTAGTTATTAAGATAGAGTTTTTCTCCAAAATTTCTGAGACAATGCTATAAAAAACATGTTTGAGTTATTTATTTAATGGCTTTCTTTTACATAAATAAAATCTAAAGAGGCTTTTGTGCTTGAAATATGCATAACTATTTTCCTGTAACTTGTTTTATAATATAATTTTTGGGTTCACTTAACAAGAGACAAAATCTTCTTAAAGGGAAAGTTCGAACCTCAAAACACTTCAAAACAACAAAACTGTGTGGTACCATAATCTTGTTCTTACTAGTAATGATGGTAGAAAGAGGACAGAAAAAATGAGCAGTTATTAGCTATTTTATATGTTTAAAAATATCTATTTTGCATATTGGCTGCCTCAATTATTGAAAACAATTAGCTTGCATTAGGAACTTCAACAATTGAGCAGCAATTGGGTGGGAGGAATAAGGAAACAGAAAGCCAGGTAAAGTTCTTACAAGGAACTAGAAACAGGAACTTGATGGAAGGTCCAAGAGGGGCCACAGGTTTTGGTCAGGGAAATGCTTAAACATCACAGACTTAGATCTGGAAGAGATCTTTGAGAACATCTACTTCACTCAATTCATTTTACAGATGAAGAAACTGGGTCCAGAATGTCCTATGGCTCACTACTAATTGAAATAAGAGGGTCAACAAATCTGGAAGATAAGTGAAGGGAAATACGAGTGAGGTAATTCCAGCCAGACAAATAGATGACCACCACTAAAAGCTCTGGATTTGGGTCATTAGTGATAGGACCCCCACCCCTATATTTTTTCCTGCACTCTAGAATTGTTGGAAGCAAAAGCATACAGATAATAGGACTTGTTGCCTAGGGATCCAACTCAGCTGGCAAACTCTCTCTCAAGAGATGCTAATGGTTTGGGTCTTTATTCTGGTATATTTTCCCTCAATATCAATTGGCAGCCCCAGTATTGTCCCAGTATCATTTGCCATTGACAGCAATCTACCTAACATGATTTAAACAATTGGCATCCATTAGCTCTTATAAATTCAGATTTGTTGGAAAAAATTACAAATGAAAGTACAAATATAACACATGCATACACACATATAACACCCCCCAAAACCAAAAGTGTTTTCTTCACTTTACCATCTCAGTCCTAAGTAGTCCTAAATAGTCACATAATCCTGAGTGTACTCTGAATCAGTCTATGACCTTCCATTATATGGTTTTACTCATTTCCAGAAACAGGCTCACCAAACCACATAAATGAATTGACAAGTCAAACTACATCGTCCATGCTCTGAAAACTGTAACCCATCAATACCACTGGCCAGTCCCTGGTAATTTGTAGAATAATAGTGTTGATTTGTTTTGTTTTATTCCTCTACTTTTATCTCTGTGAGGGTGTCAAAATGTAGAATCATTATAATAGGATATGAGAGAAAAAAAAAGAACACTCCTATGAATCTGAGTGTGCTGAATTCACCTTTAGAACAGAGAAAACTATTAGTAAAACCCAAGAAAGTTCTGTTTATAAGAAACACATATAAAGCATAAAGATTCATCCAGACTTAAAATAATAAAGTAAAAAAAAAAAGTTAAAGAAAATAAAATTTTTAAAAAAGTAAGATGAAGTAAAGTAAAAAAAAAAAAAAAATCGCCTAAACAGAATTAAAAAACAAGGGTGACAATCCTGATCTCAGTCAAGGCGACAGTAACAATAAACATAATTAAGAGACAAGCAAAGAAATTATATTATGTTTAAAGACCCCATAGACAGTCACTTAACAGCAATATGAAGTATTTATATATATATATATGCATATATTTATGTACCTTCTCTATATATGCATTAAATGACATAGAAGCTAAATATTTGAATAAAAAGCTAAATGAACTACTGTCCAGAGTAACTCTTTAGGTCTTAAAAGTGACCCTTTCAGACACTGGCAAATTTAAAAGAAAACTAAACAAGAAAGAATTTATCAACCTAAACAAAATTTTGGGAAAATATAGAGTTTTTGCGGTTATTGAATTAGCATAATCAGAAATAAATACATACTCGTCAGTGCTTAGCACCTTTAAAAAAAAAAAACTAATCATATGCTTACACATATGGTTCTCATAATGAATCTAGAAAAGTAGAAATCATAAACAAATCCTTTACAGATATGATACAACAAAAAAAGAATAAAACGTAATCAGTTTGAAGAAAGAATTAAGACTTAAATTGAGCTAAATAATATAATCCTAAAACATAAAAGTATTAAAATAATAAAGAACAAATTACAGAAAATGTAAATAATTTTAAGAACAGCTTTAAAAATTAAGTAACATACCCAAACCATTTATATGTGAGTAAAGTAATTTTTTTAAGAAAAAAAATTTTCTTTAGATGAACAAAGATAATTGATAACAAAATAATGTTGGATGTGTTGTTGAAAACAGGCACACATTTTACACAATAAATCTTTTTCATGAGACTCTGAACTGAGACAACACTTTTGGAAAACAACTTGGAATTATACTAGAAAAATCATTAAAACTATATTTCCCTCCTGAATATGCTTCTGACTCTCCTGAACTTTTCTCATATGTCTTGACCTATGTCTTCCAACCTACACCTTCTGCTAGGGAATGAGGCTCCCTCACTGTGAACCTTTCTCTATTTGGTGAATTTTTTCTATGGTCTCTATTTTGGGGATGGATCTAAGCTGACTGTGTTTCATTTCCCTCCTGACTATCGTTCTGAGTGTCTGAACTTCACTACTGTGCGGTAATCTGAATACCTTTTCTCCACCCCTTTTCAGCTCCCTGCAATGCTCTTTATGTGTCTTCCCACATAAACTTTTTGAGAAAAATGATTGTCATTCTCTCTGCTAATATTTTTATCCCTGAAAGTTTATACAGTGCCTGACACTTAATAAACAAGGACAGAGGGAAAGTTTCCAAATATAAAAAAATAGTATAGCAGTACTTTTTGTAATAAATAATTAGAAAAAAGCTGACTACTCCCTGATTATGGAATGACTGAACAAATTATGTTATATGAATAGAATGGAATATTAGTGCTTTACAAAAATTATGACTACAAGGAAAACTTGGGAAGTCATATTATCTAATGCAGAATGAAATAAACAAAATAAAGAGAATAACATCCATGAAGAACACAATAACATAATGTGAAATAACACTGAAAGATTTTTGAACTAAGATCAATGCCATAGTCAATCAGGATTTCACAGGCAGTCAGTCAATAAATATTTATTGTATTCAGTATGTGCCAGATACTGTGCCAAGTGAGAGAGATACAAAACTTTTAAAAGCTTTTAAGAAGTTCACAGTCTAATGGGGGAGACAACATGCAGATAAATAGCTGTGTGTAAACAAGCTACAAACAAAATAAATGGAATATTATGCCAAAATATGCCTCTCTCATCAGCAAAGAAATGGTCCCCATTAAAGAATTCTCAATGGGGAATGAAGCCTATATTTTAAGATATAAACATGGATAATGTATTGATTTATTTTGTTGCTTTTACTTATTTGTTGAGATTCCTAGGTGGCACCATAGTGTATAGAGTGCTGGCTCTAGAATCGTGAAGACCCATTTTCTAGAGTTCAAATCCAGCCTCACAGACACTTACTATCTATGGTAACCCTGGACAAGTCACTGAATCCTGTTTACCTCAGTTTTCTCATCTGCAAAATGAGCTGGAGAACAAAATGGCCATTCCCTCCAGTATCTTTGTCAAGAAAATTCCAAATGGTATCACAAAAGGTCAGATATGACTAAAACAACTGAACAAATGATTATGAGGTATAGTTTAATTGTTAGTGAAAGAGAAAAGAAAAAAACACAAATAAAAATATTTTTAAAGACATGGAGGAAATTGGAATGTTAGGCTGCTTTGGGATGATTGGACGCCTAGAAGAGTCATTTTAGGATACGTAATAAAATTTTTCTTGTCCAGGGAACCAAGAACAATTAGGTGAGCTCATAGTTACTAAGACTGAATGAACTAGATACTTGAGTACAAAGTCTTTGAAAAGAGGCTTAAATTTAGGGAAAGGCTCATTAAAACCAAGTGTTTAACCTAGAATCTATGAACTTGTTTTGAAAAATATTGTGATTGCTGTATTTGAATATAATTGCTATATAGATCTTCTATGTTTATAATTGTTTATATGTCATCTTTCTCACTAGAGTTCAGGATTCTTGAGGACAACAGGGACCGTGTTTTTTAACTTTTTTGGTATTCCTAATGTTTACCACAGCATCTCATCCAGAGTAGGAGCTTAGAAAATTTTTGTTAACCAACTAAAACCTTGTTCATTCCACTTTTTTAATGAAAGATCAGGGTTAGTTGTTAAGACCATAGGATGCATGTGTCATAGATTTGATAAAATCCTTTGAGATCATCAAGTCAATTTTTCATTTTACACATTGGGAAATGGAAGTCCAAAGAAGTTAAATGATCAGAGTGACAGAAGTAACAAGTAGAAAACAAATATAGAAATGAAACACAAATCCACAGACATCAAAGGCTCATAACTTTTCCATTGACTTATTTTTAGGACTTTGAATGATTTCCTAAAATGATTTGCTGTTATTGTAGTTGTTGAAACATGTTTAGAAACCTACAAACAAGGTTTTTCACTTAATACTGGAAGAATGTTTATAAATGAGTCAGGCCTCTAGCCTATTTCTCCACAAAAAATAAATATAAAAAAGCAGAAAATAAGGCTAAAAAATAAGGAAATGAAAATCATTTAAAATATAAAATAAGCACAACAACAACAACAAAAATTAAGTCTGCTTGAAGTTCAAGAAGCAACAAAGATAGAAAAAGAAACCATGTGAAATATTATCAAGGGAGATCCCAGATAGCTAAAGGACACATTCAAGGAAATTAAACAATAATTAGTATTAGTAAGAAGATCACAAGACCAAATAAAAGAAATTCTTGAAGAAAATAAATATCTGGGAGGCATCCAGAATTAAAAGATGTTTAAAAAAAAACAGGAGGAAATCAGAAAGGAATGATTAACATGTAATTAAAAATAGAAAACTAAAAAGAAAAAAAATTAAATCAATAACATACTTATTCCGGTAAAAACAGAATTACTATCAATACAGATCAGTTGGAAGAAACACACAACCCCCCAAGAAAAGAAAAAAAAAAGAATGAATTATCTTTTTAAAAAATTAAAAACATACAGAATTAAATGATGCCCCTACAGAACAGGTCATGATAGAGCAACCTAAAGACTAGTCTATATCTAAAATTAAAAAAAAATTAATGAAAGGGGATTTGGGAGAAATCATAATTGTAATTGAATACTCCAGAAAATTGATTTTAAAAATTTCCAGAAGAAGTAAAAAAAAAACTTAAATTCAACTTAATAGCATCAGTAGGAATCCTAAAAGGAATAAGTCCAAGACTCAACATTCATACTTAAATGTTTATTTATACTTAAACTCCAACATTATAATTGTTAAGTAGAAAAAAAATCAAGCAGTCAGATGAAAAACATAAATCACCTACAAAGGAATATGAATCAATATTGCAATATTGTACTTTTTACTGGGGACAAAAAACAACTAGATAAGCTAGAAGAGAACATAGAACATAAAAAGGAGCAATACTCAGTATGCTGTCCCAAGACAAGACATGTGGACATCTGAGTGGCTCATCAATGTACTAGATTAGGTATTCAATATACAGAAATAAATGACCACATTAATAATGACATCATATCTGATGAACTCAAAGATCCCAACTACTTGGTTCAAAAACTCTTGGGAAAATTGGAAAGTGGTTTAGCAGAGACTACATATACAATATCTCATACTATAATCATATATAAGGTAAAAAGGGGTACATGATTTAGAATAGGTGATACCATGGGCAAATTAGGAGAGCACAAATTAACTTATTTGTCAGATTTAGGAATAAGAAAAAATTCTAAAACCAAATAAGAGATAGAAAGCTTTTTGAGAATTAAAATGGATAATGTTGATTACTTAAAGCTAAAAGCTTTTGCACAAACAAAACTAATGCAGCCAAAATTATAACAAAAGTAGAAAATGGAGAGGGGAGGAATTACAGTAAGTTTTACTGACAAAGGTTTTATTTCTTAAATATATAAAGAACTGAGACAAATTTATAAAAATAAGAACCATTCTCCAACTAAATGGAGATAAATGGTCAAAGAATTTTGACCATTTAATAGGCAATTTTCAGAGGAAAAAATCAAAGCTATCAAAAGAAATAACAAAAAATGTTCTGAATCACTAATAATTAGAGGAATAAAAATTAAACAGCTCTGAGGTACCACCTCATACCTATCAGGTTGATTAAGTAATTAGAAAGGACAAAGACAAATGCTGGAGGGGATGTGGAAAAATAGATATACTAATCACTATTGGTAGAGCTATAAATTAGTACAACCATTCTGGAGAGCAATTTACAGCCATTCTCAAAGAGCTATAAAATTATAAATGTCCTTTGATTCAATAATGCCACTACTAGGTCTTTACCTTAAAGGAAAGGAAAATGATCCATATGTATAAAAAAATTTTTCTTGTGGAAAATAATTGGAAACTTAGGGGATATTCATTATTGGGGAATGACTGAACAAGTTATGTTATGTGAATGTGACAGAATTCTATTGTGCTATAAGAAATTATGAAGGGGATGGTTTCAGAAAAACATGGGAAGATAGATGAATGGATGCAAAATGAACTGAGGAGAGCTAGGAAACCAATTATCGCATTAATAGAAATGTGGAAAAGTTAATCAACTCTGAAAAACTTAGTAACTGATCAATACAATTCTGATCACAACTCAAAAGGATTGATGGAAAATTCTATCCACCTCCAAAAAGTAAACTGATAGACTCAAGATATAAATTTAAACGTTTTTTCTCTTTCTTTTTCTTTTCTTTTCTTTCTTTCTTTTTTTTTCTTGAGGTGGGGGGAGAGGGAACATGGCCTAGGCAGATATACGGTTTCATATATGTATTCAGAATTTCTTTTTGTCGTAGTAGAAAAGGTAGAGAGAAAAAAATTTTAAACTCAAAGTGAAATAATTTTTTTTAAAAAAAGAAAGAAAAAATAAGAAGGAAGAAGATAATTTCCTAAGAAATTTCCCAAGGTAAACTAGCTAGAGGTCTTAGAAAGTGGTTAGAATGTACAAAATATAGTAGTAGATATCCCCAGGAATTCATAAGGACTTCATAAAATTTTTAAAAAGAGTCAGCAATAAAATCTGTGGTCTCTGATGTTTATATACAAATTCACCAATTATGGATAATAAGCAAAGCAAGTTTTCTTTCTCATTTTTTTCCATTTTGATTTGATTTTTCTTGTGCAATATGATAATTGTGGAAATATGTATAGAAGAATTGCACATGATTAACATAGATTACTAGGGGATGGGGGGAAAGGAGGGAAAAAATATGGGACACAAGGTTTTGCAAGGGTGAATACTGAAAATTATCTATGCATATGTCTTGAAAATAATAAGCTTTAATATAAAAATATAAAGAGGCATACTTACTTTTATAAGCATCACTATTGGGATAGAATATATACTTAGAATATACTCTCAAAGGGTACATATGTGCCCATGTCACTATAGATAAAGGGGTTGTGAGTAGGAAATACAATGTAGATTACATAGTTAAGTTAGGAAATTTGAGTCTGGAAGGAATAAATGTAATATCAAACATATAGATGAAGATCCAAAGGCAGAAGTAGAAGCAGGACTGCCATTAGATCATATAACTTTGAATAGGAAGAAAAAATGGCTAAAGAGCTGAGAAACCAGATCAAATCTGGCACAACATAATAGTAATACAGTTTTTTAAATATTTAAACATCCTCTAGAATCTTCTCTGCCAAAAACAGAGTAGCTAATAATTGGCTTTTATCCTACAAAGGCTAGAGGAAGCAACAAAGAGAACTGATATTCTAGAATTGATTCTCCTCAATTAGGAGGAATTAGCTGCTAAACAGAAAATGGGACAATAACTATTTCATCTTAGGGTTTGTATTAATAAATGAAAGAAAAGTAGGATATAGTTCAGTGTGCACTATGGATTTAGGAAGAACAACTTCTAAAGGTTTTAGAAATGGATAGACTCCAAGACCTAAAATCCCATAAGGAAAATCCACCTAAGAGAAATGAAATCTCAAAAATAAAATTCTGAAGAAACAAAGAAAAGTAATTTCAGCAAAGAGGAAAAGGGGGAGTTGTCTAAAGAGGCATGAATGTTAAAGGAACTCATTCATCAACTTGTATTTTTGAAAAACATGTATACCTAAAAATAATAATCTACTAGGTCCAAGGAGCAAAATTATTTCTCCTACCTCTTTCTATTAAGGGGCACATTTGCTTTGGCTTCCCCCATGCAGCCTGATCAGATTCAGTACAAGAGGCAGTGTGACATTTAAAACTACCTGAACATGAAGTATTTTGTGGGATGACATTTTACATTTTACTTCGGCTCTACACTATCACCCTCACAATAGATGTCAGACAAGAGCTTGATCTCATCATCTTATTGGTGGCTCTTCTTCAAGATTTTGGAGATTCATTCCTTTTGTTGCCAGTCAGTTCTGAGTAACTGAGCCGGGACCTTTCAGATTCACAAGGCAGACTCTGAGCTTTCATGTGGCAATCTTGGTATTGATGTTCAATCTCCTACTCTGGAAAGGAAATTTAAAGCACAAAGAGACAGCTAGAAGCCAGTATGCAAGCTACCCATGAAGCTGGGATAGAAAAGGGCCAGCCCTCAATGGAAATCTAAGTTACTTGATTATCATGCATATAAATTGTAATTCTAAGTTTTTATTAAAGCACTTTCTTTCAATCTCAATCTTTCTCTCTCTCTCTCTCTCTCTCTCTCTCTCTCTCTCTCTCCTCTGTCTCTTTGTCTTTCTGTCTGTCTGCCTTGGTCTCTATTTCTTTGTGTCTTTCTCTCTGTCTCTTTCTCTGTTTGTCTGTCTCTGTTTCTCTGTGTCTCTGTCTATCTCTGTCTGTCTCTCTTATAGATTCATTGATTTACCAGCTCTTCCTGCTCAACAATCACAATTAATAGATTGTCTCATCATCTCAAAGTGCCAGACTCCTGTACTGAATCACACATATGTAGCCAGCCAAAAACAAACAAGGAATTTTTGGTCATCCTCTGTGCAATTCCAATTATATACAGAAGATGGAAGCAAGAGTTAAGTAATATAGAATGAGGTAAACTATAGATAGGAATATATTGGTTTATTCCAAAAGTAGATTATTAAATTTTCAGTATTTATTCTTCAGAAATTAGCAAACACAACAAATCAGACCTGATTTATTGTTTGGTTGATCTCTAGACTTAAGTAGAGAAGAAAATCTTAAGAATGCAAATTATACTTAAAAGTATTTCACCAGCATATGGGGGTGGGGGTGGGGGTCAGTTGGTAAGCATTTACCAGAAGACTGATGGTTTAAGATTACAAAAATATACATGGGGTATTTTTTTTCTAGGAGGAAGGGATATGGAAGAGGGTCAAAAATAGCATAATGTTATTTCTCAAAATAGATATGGTGGTAATGACTGATGATAGAAAAATTTTTTTTAAAAGTTAGAACTACTTTAGTTTTATTTTACTTTTGGAGGTTATTTTTTGTGTCAGTGAAAATAATCTCCTAATCAGAAAATGCTGAAGAAAAATAACTAATAGGGAACTGAAACTCAAGATACATGAAGAGAAAAAACAAAAGCTGCCCATAATGATGTCAAACCATCAGATTCAGATCAATTACATTGCAGGTCCCTATAAGACCTGACAGGTATAGTTGAGTTATATCTATCTTTAAAAAATCATGGTGAAACATTCTATGTTCTATCATGAGTGGGAGAAGAATTAATGGTATCCGAATTTTCGAAACAGGTAAGAAAATAGAATCTGTAAATTATAGGCCAGTAATCACTATCTTTAATTTTGGACAAATTCCAGAATATAGTATGATTACAAATACCAGCATGGTTTGATCAGAGATGTCTCATTTCCCTTTATGATATAGTTACTAGTTTAGTAGATAAAGGAGTACTAGAATGCATGCTACCAAAATTTTGGCAAATAATTTGAACAAGTCTCATCCTTTTCTTGGGACAGGTAAATGGTTCACTAGATAAAGTACTGGGGTCAGGAACACTCATCTTTCCTTTATGTGGTATTATATTCTTATTTACATTATATTTAACTACAATTTTGCAGCTAGCTTTTCTGATAAAGGTTGCTGATAAAGGTTCTGATAAGATATATAAGTAGCATATCTGAATTTGTAAGAATAAAAAGTCATTTAAACTAATATATGGTCTAAATATATTAAAAGGTAGTTTTCAAAATAAGAAATCATATATAGCCATATTTTTTAAATGCTTCATATCACTAATAATTAGAGAAATGAAAATCAAAGCAATTCTGAGTTTCTATTTTATTTTATACACACTAGATTGATTTAAATAACTAAAAAAGTAAAGAAATGAAAATTACAAGTGTTATAGGGGCTATAGAAAACAGACACATTGATGCATTGTCATTAGACCTCTGGGAAAGCAATTTGGAATTATATGCAAAAAAGTTACTAAATAATGCATGCTTTTTGATCCAACTATACCACTGCCAATCTTATACCCAAAAGAGATCAGAGAAAGAAGAAAAAATTTTACACACACACACATACACAATACATAAATACAAAGATGCTTAAATACAAAATTACTATCTGTTCTTTTGATGGTGACAAAAAAAATCTGGACTTAAAGGGAAGTGCCCACTAGTTGGGAAATGGATAAATATTGTGGTACACGAATATGCTGGAATGGATAAATAAATGATTTCAGAGAGAGAGAGAAAGTAAAACTCATATGAACTAGAGCAAAATGAAGTGAGCAGAAGCAGAACAATTTATATTGTAATATCAATATTATAAAAAAAATTAAAGACTTTTATTGGCTTAGTGAAGAATGATGAAATGAGAAGAACCTGGAGAACAATTTATGTAATAATAACAATGTACAAACATCTTTAAAAACTGAAAAGAAATTTGATCTAAACAATAAACATAAATAATTCCAGCGGATTACAGATTAAGCATGCTATTTACCTCCTGATAGGACAAGAAGGATTCAAAGTCAGAATGAGATTTTTTTTTTAACATGGCTAACAAGGGAATTTGTTTTGCTTGACTGCATATTTGTTATAAGAAATTTGTTTTCCTTTTCTTTTATTACCAAAGGGATGGGGATAGAAGGAAGAGAAAATAAATTTCTGTTAATTAAAAAATAAAAAATTTTAATACATAAAAAAAAATCTCAGAAGGTAGGATTTAAGTTGAGTCTTAAAAGAAGCCAAGTAAACTAATAGGTGATGATGAGAAGGAAGTTCATTGCAGGCATAAAGAACAATAAGACACTGCGACACAATATAGATGATGACCAAAGCAAAGACTGGAAAGGTAGAAAAGAACCAGTCTATGGAGTTTTAAATACCAAGTAAGCAGGATTTTCCAGACTTTTCTGTTAACTTCATGCCTTAGTCTTTCAATTCAGAAAATAATTTGTGATGAATATAGCTCATGCAATACTAAAACATACAGAAATACAGTTCTCTTAGTCAAGAAATTAATACTTTTAAATATTTTCTGTTAATAGATTGCTGATGCATTGTTGAGCATTATCTCTATACCCATATAGGATGCAACCTTTCCACCTGTGCAGTTTTCCATAACTCTCACCATCTTCTTCAGTAAATCTTCAAAAAAAAAAAGTTACAGTCTAGTAGGGTGGGGAAGGAAGGACAGGATGGACAGTGGGTGGACAACAAGTACACAAATAAAAAAGTAGAGTCCTACAAAATAAATACAATCTAACTTAGAAGAATGGGGGAGTACTGACAACTTGGGAGAATTAAAAAAGTTTTCTGGTGGTAGTTATTATTTGAGCTGAGGCTTTAAGGACATGAGGGCTTTCTTTGCAAAAGCTCAGAGATGGAAAATAAAGGCATGTCACAAAAGCAAGTCAGCCAATTTTTCTGGAACATAGAGTGTATAAGGGAAGTATCAAGTCAAATTCATAAGTGGGAGAATAAAGCAAGCATCTTTAATAGAGACAATAGGGAAGCAAACCCTCCTCCCTGGGGAATGTCCCACAGGGAGACTTACAGGAAAGATTCTTATACTTTTAGGAGAAAAGGCGGAGGAGGCTCACATTAAATAGCAAAGCCTGGTTGTGAGATACTAGCTCCCTCCCTCATCAATCTGAGGAAAGAAAATCAGTTTATTCTGGGGTTTTTTGCCCTTCATGGCAGGAATCTCAACTGAAGAAAGTGAAGACATCAAAAGCTACTTTGGAAAGTTTCTGGTTCCAGGAGGGTTTGTTTACAAGGAAAGGTCTTAGAGAAGGGAAGTAGGGAGGTTCAGAACAATTTAATGAACAGTTTTAATAATACATGGACATTTTTCTAATTTGACAATCCAAGGATCATTGAGGGAGTGGCAGGAAATGTCACATTCGATATTAATTTTTCTGTCAAAAGTAATATGTGATTAAACCAGAAAAGGGCTTTAAATGTATGAATATCATAGAAGCAATGAACTTCTTGAGTAAAGAGGAAAGGGAGGTGGTCAGACTCAAGTGCCAGAAATACCATCTTGGCAGTTGCTGTTTGTCCTAAGAGAACCATGACATCAGGGAAATGAAGTCATGACCTGCAAGGGAATTAGATTAAAGTGAGTCAGGCCTTTGCAAAGTCACCAAGCCTTACTTTTTCCTTCAGAGTCATCTGGACCCAATGGCAAAATATAGATCAGGAAGACTGGAGATGGCTTTCACCTTGGCAGCTATGTGAAGAAGGATGAAATGAAAAGAGGAAAAAATTTCAAGGAAAACCAATGAGGAGTCTTGATAATAAATAGTGCAGGTGAGAAGTAATGAAATCCTGACAATATGGCAGGTGTCCTTCAAAATCACTTTTTTTACTAAAGGAAGAAATTGTGTAAGGGGTATAGTTGTAAAATAAATTGCAACCAAAGAAGTGAAACTGAGTTTGTGAAGCAGCTGTAGTGTTTAAAAATGATTGAAGGAAAGAAAGGAAATAGCTTTTGGATAAAAGGGAGTATAGAATTAATAGTTATTCCTGAAAAACTCCAAGTCCTAAGGCTAAAACAGTGTATCAGACTGCATAAAGGGGATACAGGTCCAATACTAAAATGTATAAATAAATAAACTTCTCTCAAGGTTTTTTGCATATCTGTAATATGCTTTCCAATATATCATAAATCTGAAAACAAAATAGCAAAGAAAATAATTTTACATTTTAATATTAATGCCTGAATTTATATATATATAACTATGTGTTGAGATAAATAATTAGGGAACAGAAAGAAAAAGATGCAATTCAATTCATTTATTAAATGCTAACTACGTGCCATTGTGCTAAATATAGGAGATACAAAGCCAAAATCAAAACAGTTCCTGTCTTTAAGGATCTTACTTTCTATAGAGGGATACAATATGTGACATGTGCTCAATAGAATGCTCATTATTGGGGGGAAATCAGAAAATGTCACTTTCAGGCATTGGCACATAAACTGTACTTTGAAGATAGCTAGGAATTCAATAAAGCAGAAATGAAGAAGTATATGTAGGATCCCTTATGGAAAAATGAGGAAGATATATATACATGAAGATATACATATATATATATATATATATATATATATATATATATATATATATATATGACTTAGCTCTATAAATGATAGTTATCATTATCATTGTCATTATTATCAAGCTGCTAGGTGGCACAGTGGACTAAGTACTAGCTATAGAGGCAGGAAAACTTGAGTTCAAATGCAACCTCCAATATTTAGAAGTTGTATGATCCTGAGCCAGTTACTATTTGTCTCAATTTCCTCAATTGTAAAATTGGAATAATAACAGCACCCACTTCTAGGATGGTTATGAGAATCAAATGAGATATTAGCCCAGTACATGGTACATAGTAAGACTTACATAAATGATTATATTCCATTCCTCTCCATTCCAGATGAAACTTTATACATGAGGAATTACTACTAGACCAATTTAATTAGAAAAATATAAACTCAGATTTATGTGCCAGAAATATCAACTTGGTAGCTGCTGTTTGTCCTAAGAGAACCATGACTTCAGGGAGTGATGTCATGACCTGCAAGGGAATTGATTAAAGTGAGGCAGGTCTATGCAAAGTCATCAGCCTTACTTTAGATTAATATAAAATAAGACCATAAAATTAAGTAGAAATCATATTGTAGTTAAGAATTATCATATAGCTTCTTCTACCTCAAGAGAGAGAAATAATAAAATATGAATGCAGTCTGAAATATAATATTTTCTTGCTTTTTTTGGTAACATTGCTAATACAAAAATGTTTTTCACAACTTTGATGAGAATTCTAATTGTTGCCCTCCCCAGTGTAGTAAACCTGCTCCCCATCCCAAAACTCTGCAGAAATCATTGATTATGAGTCTCACTAGAACAATGGGCACATCAATATATTCTGTAAATACTTCATCAGCTGACCACATGACAGTTACCACAAATACAGAATTCAGCCAATAAGAAAGTAGCACTAATGGGATCTAGAACAGGAGACTGGACTTCAAACCTCAATAAATCTATTCTTCAACATGGCACTTGCGTTGTTTTCCCATCTGTATCCTTGGATGAATCTATGTTAGTTATAATATCATTACCATATCTTAATATCCCTCCAAGTGGACTTTTTTTTTTCATTCTGAGTAACCCCATACACAGATCCACTAAGGCTTTAGGACTTTCCCATCTTAGCAAACTCCTCCTAAACTTAAAATGTATATATCTTGTGATGTAATCAGTACCATTTATGCTACAAAAATCCTGTCTTGCTTTGCTGGGATGCTGATTCCTTTAGGAAGCTTGGCCTGCCCACTGAGTATATAAATCTTATTAAAATGCCTTTAACTGGTTTGGAGACTTTCTGAGCTTGAATTCTCTCAGAGGCAACAACACAATACCTATGTGATACCTCAACAATTTCACATATGTAATTGATAGCATATTGCTTGCCTTCTCAGAGGGTTGGGGAGAGATTGGAGGGAGAATTTAGAACTCAATTTATTTTTTAAAAAATCAATGTTAAAAATAAATAAACAATAAATTTGTGTGCATGTGTATTTTTAGATAAATTGAGCATATAATATCCAGGAACACACCCCAACTCACAGATAGCATGCCCCGCTCCTCAGATAAATATACACTAAGTTCAAAGTACTCAGTGGGCCTTCTTTCTCTCAAAACCATAACGTACAATGGTTTACTAGTGCTTTTACTTTTAATAGTAAATCAAAGAACATAACTAGTTTAGAATTAAATCAAAAGATATTTAAGGAAATAAAAAATTTACTTAATAAACATATATTAATAGTGCTTATGCGCCAAGCATTGTATCAGACTTTGGCTATACAATGAAAGGTATGACATTTTCTTTCCTCAACAAGCTTACAGTATAATCAGTCCGACAACATGAAAATAATCATTTACAAACAAATAATGCATAAGATAAACTGAAAGTAATCAACCTGGAAGATCTTAGAATTAAGGAGGATCAGGAAAGGCTTCTTAAAGAAGGCAGGATTTTTGCTGGGACTTGAAGGAAGCCAAGAAGAGATGGTGGATAATGAAAAAAAAAAAAAAGTTGGAGGGAACCCATTAAAGAAAAAAAGAACAGGTAGTTGGATTTACCAGTGAAGAGATAGATCACTGGTAGCCTTGGAAAGACATATCTTCAAAAAAAGGAAAAGATAATATATTATTCCAAAGGAGGATTTTTTGAAGCAGGCAAATGCTAGATTCAGATAATTCCCACCCCAACCCCTCCCACACTAGTATTTTAGTATTTTAATGGAATATAAAACCTCCTGAGAGCCTAATATTTGGGCTTCCCCTAGCCTTTGTTTATACCATAGCTCTTTATAAGACAGGATCCTCATCATTTCTCTCCAAGTCTGTATCTAATCAATCTGTTCTAAAAATAGAATACCCTCCCACAATCTCATTTGGGAAACTAAGGAAAATAACCATAATTAAAATCTGTCATTTTTTAAGCCTTTTCCTTCATAACTAAGCTATGACATCAGTTGAATAAGGATTAGTAAGGGAACTAAGGTTTAATCCTGGAAAATGCTGTGTGATCTTAGCAAATGGCTTAGATCCGATTTCTTTTTCATTATTTTCATTCTTGCTTTAATGCCTAAAAGATTTTTGATTAGTTAGTGGGGAAACTCCCATGGAGACAATACTTCTCTGTATACTTAGTAGATAGTCTTGGAAGAAGTATCTGCTGTGAATAGGAAGAAGCCTCATTAAGGAGGTTCCAAAATGCCAGAATGTTTTAGCTTTACTGCCTTAGCCCTACCAGAATTGTAACTAGGGTTGGGAAGTGAGATTTATTTTTTTCTAGACGTTAACTTTTGGAGAAGACTTATACTTCCTTCCAGTGGTGTCTGGAGACCACTGTTCCTCAGTTGTCTGTCTTGAATATGACCAAAAAAAATATGAGTGAATAAATTATCCCAGGAAATGATTGAATTTGACAAGGAAGCAGAGGGGATGAGTAACCCAGTACCCCCTTGTCTCCCTTCCCTCACCATAGCTCATTCCAAACTTTGTGAGCAATGGGTCCCTCACATCCATTCATTTGCCACAGTTACTAGAATTCCTAATTATAGTCTTAAACTATATTGACCAAGTTCCTAAGTAAGTGGTAACAAGTCTGGACTTTTCTTAAAGAAGCTGCATGAAAATGATTCCACAGAGGGGAAATGATCACCATAAGTTAGCAAATGTTCATAGTTAATCACCACCTTCACCTCTGTGCATTTAGAGATGTCATCCCTATTCCTGGAATGGATTATTCCTCTTCCACTCTCTTCTATCTTCCCCTGCCCATTAAAATAATTTTTCTTCTTTTATAGACTAGTTCAGATGACACATCCTCCATAAAATCTCTCCTAATGTCCCCTGCCAGATATGATTTCTTTTTCAATAGATGTCTCATGTACCCGTGTTTGACTTCTCCCAGGTCAAATGGGAAACAATGATATACTAGCTAATATTAATTTTTATGAGATGTATGTATTATCTTCCCTGTATGATTGTAAGCTGCTTGAGGGCAGGAACCATGGAGGATTTTGTTGGTCTTGTATTTCACCATGACCTTCCAGAACCTATCATAGTGCTAAGCCCAAAGAAGGAATGGAATATATGTTTGCAGAATGGAACATGATCCAGAGAAGACTTGACCATTAAGTGTCAAAGTGTTCAGGTTACCTCATAAAGTCCCAGCTGACCTTCAGGTCAATCTTGGATTTCATATAATTCATACCAAAACTTAACTGATAAAGTGACTTGCTGAAGTGATTTTAATTGTTACACAAGGTACTTATTCTTAGTAATCATTGTTATAACTGATGTCAAAGAAAGTCCCATTAAAAATTACCAAAGACATCAAGTTCCTCCTTCAATTTTCAATTTTCTCCTTCCCGACCTTTACCATTTCCCCTTTTTCTGACCATATATGCTGTGGCCATGTGTTGTTTCCCAATATTTTGTTATCTTCTTTGGGCAATGTCTCAGTGTGGATTAAGATAGATGATAGATAGATAGATAGATAGATAGATTTTTTAAAAATCATATAAAGACATAGATAAATCATTTATTAAGGGCTTACTATAGCTCAGGCTCTGTTCTAAAATATAAGACTATCCCAGCTCTCAACAAGATTACATTCTAATGAGAGAAGTCACCACATAAAAGGGAATTGGAAATGGTGTAGGGAAAATTGTACGTTCAGAGGTGACATGGTATAGTTGGTTGGAAAAAGGCATGTCTGGGACCAGATGCAATGAAAACTCATGTTTCAAAGTTTGGTTTCTCAGGGCAAAGTCCAAGGTCACCTTTGGAAGATAGCATGATGAAATACTGGTTTTGAAACTAGAGAACCTTGATTTGCATCCTGGTTTTGCCATTTGTAATCTCTCTGGACTCAGTTTATTCATTTGTCTCTTCCCACAAACCATAGGTAGACAGAAAGAAAAACTCAGAGTTGAGAGATTCATATGTCACTTTATCTCTCTGGATCTTTTTCCTCTTCTGTGAAAGACATGATTTTACCTGCATGATCACTTTTGGGGGACATGGTGAGCAAGAGGGTTTGTCAGATATAGATTGGATGACCTCTTAAGGTTCATTCTGGCTCAGAATCCACAATCCTATGAATTTTAGGATTTAATTCAGAACTTTCCAATTCACCACCCCTAACCTCCCTCACCTACCCACCAAGCTGAAAAGGAAGTAATAAATGAATTTGCTATTATGTTTCTTAATGCCTGACAATAACTAACTTACTGTGTTGTCCTTGTCTGGAATACAATAAGTATTCATTTTTCCTCTTGGATTTATTCCTTCAGGAAGATGGCAGAATAAGTCAGTAAACTTCAAGCTCTCCAGATTTCCCCCACGAAGAGAATACATCAGGGAAAACATAAGACTGTTGAAAATACAACTACTTGGCAAAGGGGTCCTCCTGGCACAATTTCACATGATCTGAAGGAAGGCCCCAAGCCAGAGATAAATCCATGTGAAAGGCAAACATCTCTGGGCTAATTCCATTGAAACACCTAGTGGGGAGCCTGGGGTTAATTGGATGGGGCTGGAGACTCCAGGAACCACAGAGACTTTCACCTTTCTCAACCACTTGTGAAATCTGGGTCTGAGTCCAGAAAGACTGACGGAATCTTGGCTGATTGGGAATGCCATACCCAGCTGTGTGCTGCTGAGACACAGACCTGGGTGAGAAGGAACCAACACTTAGTGAGTACAGAAGTAGTAGGACAGGGACACAGCTAGCTCTGGGCATTTGCAAATGGGGGGAGCGTTTGGGGTTCCAGGTCAGAGCGGAGGGCTGAAATAAAGTCAGAAGCATCATTCTCCCCAACCCATGATTAAAGAAACTTACTCTAATACATTTAATTTTTTAAAAAATGAATCTGAAAAGAAAAAACCCAACCAAGGAAACTTACTATGGGAAAACGGAAGACAGGGATTACTCTTCAGAGGAAGATTCAGAGGAAGTGAAGTAAAAAATGTTTCTTCTGTCCCAAAGAGTGATGTGAAATGATTCCCTGCCCAGAGAGAATTTATAGAAGAACTCAAAAAAGACTTTAAAAATCAAATGAGAGAGATTGAGGAAAAAGCCTTTAAAAAAAGAACCATCCAATAAAAATAGTATTATGGGGGGGAAAAAGTTAACTAATAGAAAAGGAATTTCACAGTCTTAAAGAAGAAAATAATTGTTTGAAAATTAGAATTGGGTAAGGGGAAGCCAATGAAGCTATAGGACCAAGAAATAAAAAACAAAATATAAAGAATGAAAAAATAGAACAGAATATAAAACATCTTATAAGAAAAACAATAGATCTGGAGAACAGATCAAGAATAGGAAATATAATTGGATTACTTGAAAGCTGTAACCAAAATAAAATAAAATAATGCAAGAAATAATCCCCCCAAATTGTCCTGGAATTATAGAACATGAGGAAAAAGTAGAAATAGGAAGAAAATCACCAAACATCACTTCAAAGAGATCCTTTGTAGAAAACACATAGAAATATTATTGCCAAATTTCAAAATCTCCAGGTCAAAGAGAAAATTTTGCAAGAAACAAGAATAAAACAATTCAAATGTGCTAGTTATACAATTAGAATTGTACAGAACTTAGTAGAAGTCACAATAAAAGTCACAATAAAAAGAAGTCACAAAAAAAAATCCTAGATCATATATATATACTGGCAATTAAAAGAACTAGCCGTATGAGCAAAAATATCATATCTGGCAAAATTATCCATAATATGGAATAAAAATAAGTAGACATTCAACAAATTTGCAGACTTTCAGGACTTTGTTTCAACTAAATCCAAACTTAATAGGAAATTTATCATTAAGACATTTGTGACAGGTTTATTATAGCAGTTGGAGATTTTTAGGGGATCATAGTGGTTGAAAAAGGACATGGAAGGAGGGAGGGAAGACTTACTGTCATAGGAAGGTCATCATCATCCATTCAAAATGAAGATCTCAAAGATTGCAGGTTTTTTCGGATTCTAAAAAGTCAATCTTTCTGATTAAAACAGTTAACCAAAAGGAAATTAGTAGAAATCAAGAGATTCATTTCCCTTCCTTCTGCTTGCCATAAAAATCAGAGTCAGAAAGGACTTCAAAAATCATCCACTTCCATTCATATCTTAAAAGGAGGCCCCTTGAAAAATGATTGTACATTTTCTTAAAACTTCTGACCATAAGGCAATTAAGCAATTCTAATTATTAGTGAGTTTTCTCTTAAACAATGAGAGGATAATATTGCTAACCACTATCCTGGTCCCATTTGACAATAAAAATCAATTCCTAGGATGTCCTACTTCAGTTTCTTATCACTAGTAAGTTTACTAATCAATTAGTAAGCAACTTCAAGAGCAATAGTGATCAACTGTGAATAAATTCTTTTTCTCAGCAATATAATGACCTAAGATAATTACAAAGGATTTGTGAAAAATGCTATCTACCTCCCAGAGAAAAAACTGATGGAGTCTGAATACAGATTATAACATATTGCTTTCCACTTTATTTTTTTTCATGGGTTTGGTTTTTTGGGAGTCTTTGTTTTCTTTCATAGCATGACTAATATGAAATATGTTTTGCATGATTGCACATGTACAACCTATATCAAATTGCTTACTGTCTCAGAGGGGAAAAGGGAAGAAGGGAGAGTATCTTTAATTCAAAATTTTTTTAAAAATTGTTTTTACAAGTAAATGGAAAATATAATCAAAAAATAATGAGGGGGAGGAGGGAGAAGAGGGAAAAGGAAAAGGAGAGGGAAAAGGAGAGAGAGAAAGGAAGGGGGAAGGAGACAGAGACGAGATTTTTGCTTGCTTTGTTCCAGGTACTTAATACATATCTACTGATTGATTTACTGATTTCTGAGCAACTTTTACCTTCTTATTTTGTTCTCTGAGGTCAAGTGGAAGTAGCTGAATTCTAATCTCTTCTTCATGAAAACTCTTAAAACTCAAGATTATTATCAAAAATATGGTATTTTAAATTTATCCCTGTTAAAATTCATCTTATTAGATCTGGCCCTTCTCATCTCACACCCTAGCCAAACAACAGGAGACATGAACTAATAACCCAATCCCCATTGCTCCATTGTGCAGTTCCAATTAGGCATTGGATGAGCCCTTCCAACTATGGGAGGACTCTACTAACTTTACCTCTGATGGAAATTGACTTCCATAATACCTTTGGGTCCACTATCCTCAGGATCAATAACCATCTGCCCTGCCATTGCACCTAGAAGCTTCAAGGTCTTTCTGGACCTGCTTGACAGAACCTGGTCTTTTAGCATCTACCATGAAACTAAGCCCTCCTTTCCACGCTGTCTCACCCAACTGAAAGGGTGAGCTCTTTGAGAACAGGACTATCTTGAATCCGATATAAGGTCAGCACTTAACAAATGTTACTGTGTCTCATCACGGTTACTACACTACACTGGTTCTTTGTTGAGCCACAAATATATAAATCAGGTTTAGCCCCACAGCTTTGGGTCTCCTCCTAAAGGTACATGTGTCTAATTTCCCTCTTCCAATAAAATAAAGAAATTTGTTTGTCACTTGAATGAGCTCTGGTATTTTGGGAGTTAAAAGCAGTTGCAAAACCTCTGTAACTCTTTGATCATTTGTTATCAAAAACATATGTCTCCTGGACATCTGATTTGAGATATCTGAAAGGCAATTGGAGATATGAAACAGGATAGATAGGTATGAGAATCATTGGCATAGAGAAGGCCTTGGAAGCTGATGAGATAACCAGATGAAGTGGTATGCAGGAGGAAAAAAAAAGAGAGCTAAGGACAGAAACTTGAAGGACTCTACAATTAGAGGGTGTGATATGGAGAAGAGTCCAGCATTGGAGATGGAGAAAAAGCAGGTAGATAGGCAGGAATGGTGTCCCAAAATCCTTGAGAAAAAAGAAATACCAGTGAGGAGAGTCATCAACAATGTTAAACACTTCAGAGAGGTCAAGGAGAAGGCAGACTGAGAAAAAGCCGTTGAATTTAACAACCAAGAGATCATTACTTTGAAGAGGGCAATTTCAGTAGAACGAAAAGGCTAGAAGACCTTGTAGCTGAAATCTCTTATTTTTGTACACAAATAGGAAATAGAAATTCAAGGAATGTGAGTTCCTTGGAAACAGAAACTGCCTTTTTTCTAGCACTTAACACAATGATTTGTACATACTAAACACAGAACATTTTTTTCATTCATGCATTCATTCCCTAAATCTCAAAAACTATGAGCTTTGTGAGTAATGCTAAGGACAAAGAAAGAAAGAGGATTAATTATACAGGTGGAAAAAGGAATGTTTAGATCCTGCTGACCAGATTTTTTTCAGATTTTGTTGATAGTATAATTCAGAGAGGCACTACAAATGTCAGATATATAACTGTAAAAAATAATAGATAAGTAGGAGTTGAAGCTGCATAGACCTGTTTTTACAAAATATTATAACTAGAAAAGACCTCAGAGATAACTAAGTCCAAGTCCCTCTCTTTATAGACTAGAAAGCTGATACCCAGAGAGGTTAAACAATTGACAGTTAGTTGTTAATACATTAGTTAAATAACTGTTAAGTTAGTGGTAGAGTGAACCAGTTCTCCTAATACATGGAAATATTTTGGTTTACTGGGACTTTTCAAAATCACTGCCAGGTAGAAATAATAGACATTGTATGGGAATGACATGATTTATCTGCTCCAGCCATACTAGACTACATACTATCATCAGAAAATGTTTTATGACCCTTTTTTCTTTTTTTGCTTGTGCTTGTGCTTTTCCCATGTGGTATTCCTCTCCATCTCCTTTCTATTTTAAACACACCTTCCTTTAAGGCTTAGGTTAACTCTCTGATGAAGGCTCTTTCAACTCAGCCTTAAGGGGGCATATCTTATCTTAATTCCTTTTGCATTAATGTCTATTCACTCGCTCATGCTTTTCTACTCTATTTTCTTGTTAGTTATTATTTCATGTGTCTTTTTCTTATCTCTATATTAAGATTGGAATTTTCTTCAAGATAGAGGCCTACATTTCTCTTTCTCTTTTTCTTTCTCACTTGCATACAAGAAACATTCAATAAACATGTGTTGGCCAATATCTTCAGCCCTTTTGAATTTCACTCTGAAAAAAAAGAAAAGAGAAAGGTGGATGGATGTAACGATTACTTTAGACAGTTGCTAAGCATCTTTTTGTCAAGAAAAAAAAAAGACCATCATAGTAATTAGTGACTAGGATTAAGTTAATATTTGATTGAGTCTACTTGGATTTCTCCTAAAGATTCACTTCTTTCAAACTGTGCTCTATTTCTCTGTGTGTGTCTGTTTTTCACTGCACAAAAGAAAAAATTCAATGCCCTTGTGGTTCATCCAAAAATCCCCAATAAACTAATCTTTAGGGAGTTTACAGTATGTTACATTACATTAATCAGATCATGTTCTTACATGGCAGCATTCCTTTGCAACCTGAGGTGCTGGGGCACAGCCCTGGCTGGCATTACCCTGTTGACAACAGGAGCTATGGGACAGGGAATTGTCAAGTCTTGAGAGTTACTTAAGAAAATAGCAAGTCAATTCCTTTCAATTCAGCTCAATTCATTACATATTTATATTTAGTGGTTTTGGAGGTTGGTTGTTCAGAAAACCCTTTATCAACTGAGTTACCCAGTCTGTTTGATAAAATTAAAGTATCAGATCTTAAATGGTATATTTGCATGTTAAAGAAACAGGAAACTCAGCTGAGGATTGTTGGAAATTTCCAACTTGCTCCCCAGCCTATTCTTGCTTCCATGCCTTTTTTGTTTGTTTGTTGGCTCATTTATATGGGTAAGTGAAAGAATCTATGAGCTTTAAAATGGGCAAAAGGGGGAACAGACTAATTCTTAACTGGCATGAAAATGATATGATATGAAAACTTGCTTTGGAGGAAGATGACCTCAATTCAGATCTTGAAAGCTTATTTGCACCTCTGGCAAAAGATAACAAGGAGGAGGGTGGAATTATCTCTCTTGCCCAATGTCCGCTATTGCTCTTATCACAGAAGCACATGGCTATTGGAGATATGCACAGGATGCAGCTCTAGAGAAAATCCCATGGTATGGCTTCCTGACCTACAACCTTCTGTGGATAGTCAGCAAAAGGAGCTATTATAGTGTGCTGGTGGGATTAGGATCAGGGGTGGGGGGAATTCTGTTATTAGAAGATAGCAGACCATGGGAGAAAGTCTTTCTAATGGTCCCAGTTTCAGCTAAGTCAGAAGCTAGAGGTAGTAGAAATTGTAGCCAGCCTTGGAAATATGTGCACTTCAGCGAGCAAGCCCAATGGAATAATGGGACGTATATGGAACTTCCCAATGAATCCAGAAGAGCAACATGATGGTTCAGATATCTCACCTAACAAGCGGAAGCTTGGGCACATTCCAACAGGGACTCTGAAATACGATATGAACACATTTCCCCTTTTTGTGCATGGGTGCCTTTGACTACATGTATTCCCTACGTAATGTGTAGCTCTCTATACATGGCATCTATGTTTGCTCATTCTTTTTTCTGATTCTGGATATACTAATGAGAAAATGAAACCAAAGTATTAATTGTGTGTTCTGACTAACTACTTAAAGGTAGATATATTGGTGGGAGCTCACATGCTTTAGTTTTAGGAATGTACAGTTATGAAAAGCCTTGAATCTTGATTGGTCATCTTGAAAATACAACCTGCAAGTACAAATAGGGAGGGGTAGTCCAGAGAGGCACTACTCATTGATTAGATGCCTCCTTCATACATATCATCATTCTAGGAACTGGTATGGGTTTGAGGTATTTAGATGATACACATGAAATTCAGTTAAGACATGTTCCCTTAAGCGGCTCTCTTCAACAATGAGATGAGCCAAATATGAGCCAAACATATAAGACAATGGAGAACAAGTAGCATAGTCACTACTATTGTCCTGTATGCCAAGTAAAATATAAAGTGTGGTACTGGAAGTGACCTCTGGAGAGCAATGAAGAGCTGGGGAGGGGAGAGTACCTGTGAGAAACCATTTATTGAGTTTTCTGACCTGGTTGTCAGAATTGGAACAGAATCCCTCACTTGGGGAATAGGTTTGAGGGTAAAGTGTCAGTTCATCCAAGCAAGACTAGCAATATAAGAGCCCAGAGAAATCTGAGAGACATTTGTGCAAGTGGGAAATAAGAGAACCCTCATGTGGTAGAGCAACCAAGAAGTCTGGGAACAAGGTAAAGGCCCACTGCCCAGGGATTGAACTGGCAAGTCAGAGAGCATCAGAATCCAGCCAGACCAATAAACCAGAGTCAGACATGAAGAAAGATACTCTCCTCAAGCCAGCATCCTTCTTGATTCTGCCCTAGATGAAGTTAAGTAAATCCTACACTCCATGGCCCTAACAGGGAAGCTTAGCTAAGACTTACTTTTTTTGGTTCTTTGCAAATATAAAAAATGTTAACTGAGTCTGAGTCTCTGATAGAGTAAAATTTACTGGACATATTGTTAATACTTAAATACTTTTACATTCATTAAATGTGTGTTCAGACACTAGGGATAAGGTTATGAAGTAGGTAGGAAGGAAATAAGTACTTAATCATCCACTATGTTCCAGGCACTGAGCTAATAGCTTTATAAATGTTATTTCACTGGGTTCTCACAACAACTTTGTGATATAGGTGTTGTGCTTTTCCCATTTTACAAATGAGGAAACTGAAGGTTTGGGAACTTATCCATAAAGTCACACAGTTAATAAGTATCTGATATCAGATTTGACTCCGGGCCCAGAGCTCTATCTCTTACATTATCTAGCTGCCAAGTAGGTCAGAATTTGTTTCTGATTTGAAGGCTACATTTTAAAATTTTTTCCATAAGATAGTATAATTAAAAAGATGACTGTACATGAAACTGCAAATCTACCATGTACAACTTGCTATTCCTTTCAAATATAAAACAAAATTATTATGTAAATTCCTTTTCCCTCCCTTTTTTCCTCCTAGCCTAGAGATGGCTATCATCAGACATAAATAAGTTGTGTATGTATATGTATTTATGTGTATATGGAGGTGCTTTCATGTGTGTATATATATGTACACACGTGTGTATGTATATATACATGTATTTACGCATCCATATGTATGTAAAATTAATCTATACATACTTCTATTTTTCATTGTTTTCTTTGGATGCACATAATATTGTTTTCATATATCATTTATAGGTAATTTGGGTACTTATCATAGACAAAATAACTCATTCACTCAAAGTTGTTCTTAAAACAATATTGCAACTATTGTATACAATGTTCTTTTAGTTTTGCTCATTTTGCTCTTCATTATTCATGCAAGTCTTTCCATGTTTTTCCTAAAATCACTGATTTCATCATTTCTTATAACACAATAGTATTTACATCACAATCACATACCATTACTTGTTCAACCATCAACCAATTGTTAGGCATTCCTGAAATTTCCAGCTTTTTGTCACCACAAGAGAGATGCAAAAAGTATGTTAGCACATATAGACTCTTTTCCTTTCTCCCTAATCATCTTTGAAAAAAAGGAGTGGTACTTCTGAGTCAAAGAATATATATTATTTAATGACTCCTTGGGCATAATTCCAGATTGCTCTCCAAAGTGCTTGGTTCATTTTACAATTCCATCAACAATAAATTTGCGTCTCAATTTTTCCATATCCTCTCCAATATTCCCCACCCCCCTTTGGCTAATCACTGTTTGTTTTCTTTTGCTCCTACTCCTTTGACATATCTCTAAGAAGCAAACAGTCTACAACTTGAAGAACTTTTGCATGGTAAAAGTTTAACTTGTTATTGTTTGTCTTTTGTTCTTGAAGAGGACCATGAAAATAGGGAAGGGATTTCATGAAATGCAAGTGATCTGATTTTGGTGTAAGAGAGCTATGCAAAAACAACGACCTCACTTTCTCCTCTGGAGCCATTTGAGTCTAGTAGCAATTATAGGAGGATTGGAGATGGCCCTGGATGCATTTCCTCAAGATCCTGCTCTGGAGTGAGAAGATAATTTGTGCTAAAGGGCCAATATCACTGGGGGCAGCCAGGTGATGCTCAGGTCTAACATTAGGAAAACCCATTTTCATGAATTCAAATCCAGGCTCAGAAATTTACTATCTCTATGACCCCAGGCAAGTCACTTAATGCTGTTTACTTCAGTTTCCTCATCTGTAAAATGAGCTAGAGAAGGAAATGGCAAATCAATTCAGTTATCAGTACCCATAAAACCTAAAATGGGATCATGAAGAGTCAGGAATGACTATAAAAGAACTGAACAATAAATGATGGGAATATCCAGCACCATTTTCAGATACCAATTTCAGAGTGGTGAGAGAGAGAAATTAATGTGAGAAAGGAAAGAACAAGCAGTTCCATAAGAACCTCTCAAATTTTACCATATTCTGCTTGCGGGTAAACAGAGATACCCACAAACAGAGAGGATGTGAGAATTCCACATCCTCTCTCTTATGTTCTGTTAAATCTCTACTTCTATTCAAATAGCTTGGAAGCTGGGAAGGAGATGTTCCGGAGCTCAATCTTTCTCAGTGCCTCAGTTAACTTTTTAAAACTTGATAGAGTAGCAAAGCAGTCATCTATTTGCATTAACAAAGGGAACTTTTTACTAAGAGTTCACTTCATGTATATTACATATACAACACCATATGTGGACAGAGAGAAAGAAACAGAGACAGAGAGAGATAAGATAATATTTGGAAAGTGCTTAGCCCATACCCTGCACATAGTAAGCACTTTATAAATGCTTACTCCTTTTCCCTATCCTACTAAAAGTGTATATTTGGTTTAAAAAATTTAGAGAGCATTATAGAGGGACCTGTATGAAAGTACAGTAGAAAATGTTTCCATAGGAATAAAATCACAGGTGCTTTTTTAAAATTAATTTTTTTCAATAAATAAATATTTCTTTCCTTCCTTACAATTGGAAAAGAAAAAGAAAACCCTTGTAACAAATATGCATAGTTATATAAAACAAATTCCCACATTTTGTGGACAATGTCCATAAAGATACTTGTTTCCTTCTGCATCCTGAGTCTATAACCTCTGTTTGGAGAAGGGTAGCATACTTCGTGATTAGTCCTCTGCAATCATGGTACTGATAAGAATTCTTATGTCTTTCAAATTTGCTTGATTTTTATAGTCTTGTCGTTAATTTAACCACTTTATAGAGTACTCCAATCATTTTGGACACAATTTAGAACTATGTCCAAAAATTTGAAACTATGCTTATTTTTTGACCCAGAAATATTGTTCTTAATATATAAAAGCTATATGCTAAAAAGATCAAAAAACATCTCTCTCTCTCTCTTTCTCTCTCTCTCTCTTTCTCTCTCTCTCTCTCTCTCTCTCTCTCTCTCTCTCTCTCCTTATTTATTTATTTGTTCATAGCAGATCTTTTTGTGGTAGCAAAGAATTGAAAACTAAAGGGATATCTATCAATTAGAGAATACCTAAAAAAAAGTTATAGTACATGAATGTGATGGAATATTGTTGTGTTATAAGAAATGATGAAGAGGATAGTTTCAGGGAAAAACTGGGAAGACATATGAACAAACCCAAAGTGAACTAAGCAATAATAATAGCAATTTTACAAAGATAGTCAATTATTGTAATTGTTGTTGTCGGGCTAGCTTTCTGTCATAGTGTGATCCAGTCTCAGTCTGACCTAGTCTCATTCAGCAGTCTGACAGTCTGCCAGTCTCAACCAGTCTCAGATACAGTCTGATTTTGTCTCCAGTTTAAATACCCTATCAGTCCCAGTCTGATTTTGTCCCTAGTTTAAATACCCTATTACAAATACATTATTATAGCATACTGATTATGTGTGAACTAAAGAACCATTACATCACCATACTAAGTACTAAGTATATATGTGAACTAGAGAACAGTCATCTCATCAAATCCACTGAGTTAACACTTTGCTTCAAGTATACTTGTCCAGAGTTCTGCCCTCTACAAATTTAAAAGACTTAACTGGAAAATTGTTTTGTATGACAGTGTTTTTAATGGATTTTGTATTTCTTGCCTTCTCGATGACTGAGAAAAGAATTTAGGGGAAAGGAAAGAATCTGTAACTGAAAATAAAATTGAATTGAAAAAATTAATATGAATATTACTAGGTGGATATGTTATAAATTAACATTCATACATTCATCAGAAATACATATAGACTAGTTTTTTTTTAGGTGTATAAATTGAGATACTAAAAAAGGCTTGCACTCTTTATGGGGCTACATCAACTTATGTTAAGATGTTATTACAGAATTTGGCTTATGAAGTCTTAACCCCTAGGAACTGGAAATCTATAGCAAGGACATGCTTAGAACCTGGACAAAACTTGCTGTGGCTTTCAGAATATAGTGAGCTCTGTAGGATACAAGCCCAACAAAATAGTCATAGTGGAGTTAAGCCTCAAATCACCTATGACCAACTAACAGGGGTAGGTTCTTATAGAGAAATTTCAATACAGATTAATTACCCCATAGCAGCATATGAGCAAATTGTGCTGCTGCTATCAAAGCATGGATTTCTCTCCCCAGTAAAAATGACAAGGGTGAAGCCTTCACAAAAATAACACAAGGGCCAAATGAACCCTTTGATGATTTTGTGGGACGTTTGCAGATAGCTATCATACGAACTAATGGTGAAAATGCAGTAATAGACATTATGATAAGGCAACTTGCTAAAGAAAATGCAAATGAGGTTTGTAGAATAATTATACTAATTCTTAACCCCTAGGGACGCTCCTTTAGAGGAAATCATAAGACGCTGTGCCAAAGTGGGCACAAATATCTTTTATAGCCAGGCTATGATGCAGACTCCCCAAGATCCAAACATGGAAAGACAGGCTCCCTTTTGGCAAGGGACTTCCAGAGAGACTTGTCAATGCTTTCAATGTGGTAAAGTAGGGCTCAATGTTGGCATAGAGAGAGAGTGAGAAAACAGGGTGGGAGAACAAGACCTAATACCCCATGTCCAAAATGCAACAGAGGCTTCCATTAGGCATCAGAATGTAGACTGATTCAGGAAAGACTGATTCCAGGATGAGGGGCCCAGCCCCAGGGCCCAAGACTAAAAATACTTGTAGTATGATGGCAGCCAATGCTACACCCAGAGAGTCTTTAGAAGTTCAGTACCCAGACATGACCAATCAGTCAGGAAGTAACCTGATGGGAAAAAGGGATTACAATTGGGGAGAATAGAGTTGTATGCAGCTGAGACAACTGAGATACCCTGTAGAGAGGTGAAATCTGTTCCTCTCCAGCCTATGGATCCCTTGCCTCCAGGTACAGTCAGCTTGACCATTTCCCCTCCTGAGAGCACTTACAAAACAGTGTCCATTCATACACTGATGTGGGAAACTGGGGAATGTGTAGATAATATCCCAGTCACTAATACAGGTAGACAATGTGTGACTTATCACCCAGGAGAAGTAGTAGCATCAGGTTTACTGATATAGACTCCTAATAGGCAATCTGGTAATAGTCACCCAGATTCTGACTCCAAGCAACAAAATCCAGGAATATTCTGGACAGCAACTGTGACAGCTAACCAACCTATGCTCACTATCTATATAAATGACCTACCATTAGAAGGATTGGTAGACACAGGTGCACAAACTGTACAGTCATCAGAGATGCCAACTGGCCCAGTCACTGGCCAAAGATTAAGGCAGATACTTTCATGTCTGGCTTAAGAGGATCAATAGCAGCTGAAGTTAGTGTTACCCCTTTGAGATGGATATTTGAAGGTGAAACAGGAGTTTTTACTCCTTTTATATTTGAAAAAATCCCCATCAATCTGTGGGGAAAGAGACATTTTATAATAATTAGGATTAAAAATGAGTACTTCGGTTTTTTAGGCAGGGCTGCTGTTGAAGACCTGCTAACACTTTCACCTGTTCCTATTCAATGGAAAACTGATACACCAGTGTGGATAGAACAGTGGCCCTTAGGTAGTGATAAAATTCAGTCCTTATTAGATATAATACAGGAGCAACTTGACCAAGGACACTTACAACCTTCTCTAAGTCCTTGGGATTCCCCAGTATTTGTTGTAAGAAAGAAATCTGGAAAATGGAGGATGTTGACTGATTTAAGAAAGGCAAATGAACAGATGGAAACTATGGGAACTCTTCAGCCTGGTCTTTCATCTCCTACTCAATTGCTTAGAGAATGGCCTCTTTGGGTTGTAGACATTAAGGATTGTTTCTATTCTATCCCTCTAGAAAAGGAGGATATGAAAAGATTTGCCTTTTCAGTGCCCAGCTTTAATTTAGCTGAGCCTTATAAAAGATATGAATGGACAGTTTTGCCACAGGGAATGAAAAACAGCCCTACTATGTGTCAAATGTATGTTGCTGCTGCTCTTACCTCAGTAAGAAAAGCATTTCCAAAAATAATGTTATTACATTACATGGATGATATATTGGGATGTGTACCTGAGGAACAAATGTTAGAAGCATGTCTACAAAAGACCATGGAAACACTAAGGGACTACAAATTGCACATAGCTCCAGAAAAAATTCAAAGACATACTCCTTTTCAATATTTAGGATATGAAGTATACCCTAAGGTACTCATAGTACAAAAACTTTCCTTAAGAACAGAGAACCTAATCACCTTATATGACTTTCAGAAATTGATAGGAGATATCCAATGGATGCATTCAGTATTAGGCTTGACTACCTATCAATTGCAACCATTACATGACATTTTAAGGGGAGACAGTGCTTTAAATTCACCACGCCAGCTTACAAAAGAAGCTCAAGAGGCTTTGAGAGAAGTTGAACTGCTTTATCCAATGTGGTTGAAAGAGTCACTCAAAAACCCTAGGAAATATCAGTTTTTGCTACACAAGAGGCACCCACAGCAGTCCTTCATCAAGGAGACTGTGATAGAGTGGGTGAACCTCCCAGCACAACCAGAACAAAGCCTTACTCCTTACCCAGTGCTTGTGGCTAGAATTTTATTAAAGGCAAGCAGTACAATTATCTGATATAAGACCTGACAAGATACACACCTTTTATACAAATGCACAAATTAATGTATGCTGTGAAACCATCTAGAGTGGCAAATTTTATTAGCCACAGCTCCAAATTTTACATATGGATCTCCATTAAAGATAACCAGACTATTACATAATTGGCAATGGATTCTTGAAGAAAAGGTTTCTAAAGTTCCTCTTAAAGGACCAACTATCTTTACAGATGTATCCAAACATAATATTTGTGCTGTATACTCTCATGACTTAACTATAAAGAGAGTAGTCAGAACTCCTTTTCAATCCACTCAGCAGGATGAATTGTATGCACTCATTCTAGCTCTTACTTATTATCCAGGAGATATAAATATAATATCTGTTTCAGCCTATTCAGTAGGTGTGGTATAAAGAATTGTCACAGCCCAAATAAAATTTGTAGCCTCTAATATATATCAGCTCTTTAAGGAACTTCAAGAGCAAGTGAGAAAGCATCCAGATAAGATTTATATCTTGTATGTCCACTCACATAGTGGACTTCCAGGTCCTATTTTTTTTATGGTAATTCAAAGGCAAATAACCTTCTAACCATGTTGGCCAATACTCCTTTATTTCAAGAAGCCCAGGAATCTCATTTTAAATATCATCAGGCTGCTCGAGCTTTATGTTTACAATTTGGAATAACAAGAGAGGAAGCTAGGAGCATAGTAAAAGCCTGTACAGCTTGCATTCCTTTCCATGCTCCTACACTGCCTCCAGGGAAGAACCCTCATGGTTTGAGACCTAATGAAATCTGGCAAATGGATGTGACCCATTATAAATCTTTTGGTCATCTGTCTTTCATCCATGTTGTGGCAGACACCTTTTCAGGATTCACTTTTGCAATGCCAGCAGCAAAAGAGACAGCCCGAGTGGTCACTGAATTCTTCACACAAGCATTTGCCATTATGGGTGTGCCACAAGCAATAAAAACAGACAATGGACCTGCATACACTTCTAAACATTTTGCACACTTTTGTGCACAGTATAAGATTTTACACACCACTGGCATACCCTTTTAATCCTCAAGGACAAGCAATAGTAGAGAGGAGAAACAGATACATTAAGACGCTCCTCCAAAAACAAAAGAAAGGGGGAGCCACAGGTAACCCTAGAGAACTTCTAAATCTACCTCTTTATACTATTAACTTCTTGATTTTTGACAAAGATGCACTGGCTCTGGAAGATAGGTTTTATAACCCACCAGAAGGGCAGTGTCCACTGCGAGCGGCTACACTATCTTTAGATAATTGCCAGATGATGTGGAGAGACCCAGAAAGTGGTGAATGGAAGGGACCAAATAGGTTAACTGCTTGGGGGAGAGGGTTTGCTTGTGTCTCTATAGGTAAAGAAGGAATCAGATGGGTGCCAACAAGCCATATTTGCCTTGTCCATTGGAGAGAGATAGAACAGACCCTTGAAATGAAGGAGAAGACCCAAGAAACATTGGGTGGTTGCATTAGTGACTGTGCCTACCACTGAAAGAGCATGGTAGTTATGGCATTTGACTCATGGACATCAAAAATTGTTGGACTTCAAAACCCTCAGGAATCATTGGATTCTCTGAGATATGATAAGATTGTTGTAGGACTTCAAAACCCTCAGGAATCACTGGATTCTCTGAGATATGATAAGATTGTTGTAGGACTTCAAAACCCTCAGGAATCATTGGATTCTCTGAGACATGATAAAACTGTTGTAGAATTTTAAAACCCTCAGGAATCACTGGATTCTCTGGGACATGATAAGACTGTTGTAGGACTTCAAAATCCTCAGGAATCATTGGATTTTCTGAGAAATGATAAGACTTTTGCAGGACTTCAAAATCTACTGGAATCATTGGATTCCCTAACACATAAAAAGACTGTTGCAGGACTTCAAAAACTTACAGGGATCATTGGATTCCCTGACATGTGAAGCAATGGACAATAGATTGGTTTTGGACTATCTCTTGGTTGCTCAAGAAGGCATATGTGTGACTGTTGTTTACATACCCTCCTTCTAGGACTTCTGGAAATCTCTTATAATACCATGTTGATTTACATTGTTTGTTATATCACTACTTGCATATACAATTCATGTTTATTACATCACATTGAGCCTGCACTGGCTGTGGGGAGAGTCATCACTGCTAGCCTATACTTTATTTCTATGTGCTTGTGTAATATCTCCCATGCTGATGAATTTGTGCATACTTGTTTCTAATAAGATCCTTCAGCCGAGAAACCCGCTAGCAACCCCCATTTCCCTTTGGTACTTTTCATCTCCCTTCCTGAGATGTCAGGGAGGATGTGATCATCTCCTTTTTAGTGCTTTCACCTCTCTTCCTGAGAAGTCAGGGTGTGTGTGTGTGTGGGGGGGTGATTACCTCCTTTTTGGTGTCTTCACCTCCTTTCCTGAGAAGTCAGGGATGGTGTGACCACCTCCTTAAAACACTTGTCTAAAACAAAAGAAAGTGGGAGATGTAAAGGGCTGAAACTCTTAAGTTAATGCACTGAGGTCCATTCGAACACTTCAGGCTAACTACTGATTGGACAATATTCTATAAGCATACACTTGGAAAATGGCCCTTCCCACTATCCTGTGCTGGCTCAATGATTGGTGTATACAGAGAATTGCAGGAGGGACTAGGGTGTGGAGTAAGACTAGCCAGGGTCACTTTGGCGATAGATGAGGAAGAAGGAGGTCATGGAGATTCTGTGTCCTTCCAATTCACTTCTACTTTTAAAGACCAAGAATAAAGACCAAGGACTTTTGCTTATCCTGACTCTGGCTGATTCTAAGGTATCCAGGGAGCTAATGCAGTCATCACACTAAAATTCCTTTTTAAAGGCAGCATTTCTTTCCAATAATAATTGCTATTTGAATTTTACTACTAGCTTATAAAGAGTAAGGCATATTTTTGAGATATTTGTTCAGCCATGGTGATGAGTTCATTCTGATCTACCCAAAGTTCTTCCCTTGATTTTTCTTATGACTGGTGGTATATCTTTACATAACTGCTGCTACAGAGGTATAGCTTTAATTATATAATGGGACAGAGTTTCTAACATAGAAGAGCATCATGTTTAACTGACCATTGACCACAAATATTTCCCTATTGTAAAAAAAAATTACCTTTGAAAGTATTTTCAACTCTGAAAAAAAATAGTAATACTTTACATACATTTATGGTACTTGACAGCTTACAAATTTAATGTTCTCTTTATCTCTTTATTCTCTTTAAGTGCTCATAACTGCTCTGTGAGAAAGACTGGGCAGATATCATCTTTCAGTTATAGAGTTGTATAGATGAGGAAATAGAATGGTTTCTTCAATACGCCTCAATCTATTTTATATATATATATATATACACACACATATATCTGTACACATGTAAATCTATATTTTATATATGTATGTGATGTATATGTATGTGTATGACATATATACAAAATAAATATAAACATATACATGTATATAATAATAAATAATATAAAATTTAAAAGATGTATAGCTATAATATATACATAGTGTGTATACTATATATAAATATGTAACGTGTGTACATGCATATATACACACAATATATGTGTAAGGGTATCTTTGTGTCTATATAAGTAGATATGTGTGTATATAACCCTATCTTAACCAGGCTTAAAAGGAAGGTTGTATCTGGAATCAATAAGACCTGAGTTCAAATCCAGTCTTAGAAATTAGCTGCATAAACCTAGAAATCATTTAATCTCTGCCTCAGTTTCTTTAAATATAAAATGGGGATAATAATAGCACCTATGATCTAGGGAGGATTGAATAATATAACATTTGTAAAGAATGGCATAGTGCCTAAAACATAGTGTGCACTTAAAAAAATATGTCTTCCCTAAATCCTTCTTCTGACCAAATAAATGTTAAGCTCCTTAAAGGGTTTAATTTTTTTTTGTCTAGTACATAGTAGGCAATTAATGCTTGTTGAATAATCACTGAAGTAAGAGATTGTTTTGTCTTTGGACTACTAATGCCTAGCAGAGTATGTGTCATCTCATATGGTTTTATAAATACTGATTGATTGATAGGCTATATTATCATGTACTCCATCTTCCTCTTCCCTGTGCTTTTCTGATTTTTTCTCATATTTTAGTTAGCTTTCTCCTTCTTCAAAGAAATGTTTACTTAATATATTCATAAAACTTGCATTTGTTTCTGTCTGTATTCAGGTTTTATCAATACAGCAGGCAACTTGTGAAAGTTCATAATCCTTTCCAAACTTGCATGGTTGTTGTGAGGCTCCAAATGCTTTTTCTATAAAAATGTTTTACAACCTGCAAGCCATCAGGTTATAATTATTTCTATATTGATGTCACCTATGTTTAACAAATTGTAGGAAGGTGTAGTTATTTAGGTTCAAATCCTCTATCACTTATTACCTGTGTGACCTAAACAAATCCAGTCACTTCTTAACTTATTTAAACTATATCGCTACAAGACCTGGATTAAATCTCTTCTTCTGGGGTCTCGAAGAACAATTTCTTCATCTGTACAATGAAGTGTTTAAAGAAGTGCAGCAATCCAAAAATAAAGGATTATTCAAGTGTCAAATATGCGTATGTCATACATGATACATGTATGTGTGTAAATATAGTGGTACACAAAATAATGGGGACAACTTAAAATAAATTTGTTAAAATACAATAGAACTTACAACTTTTTATATCTTAAAAAATTTTTAATATGCAATTTATTCTACTTCAGGCAATCACAAATCACAAATCATGTAAATTGCCCAAAATAGAATAAATGTTCTTCATGTTCTTCATCATTAAACCACAGTATTTATTATGTTGTATACCACATAAGTGGTTACCACTTCTTTCCATCAACAAGTGATCCATTTCTCCAAGTCTAGAATTTACAATAGTTCATGAGGGTTTTTTTTTTTGGAAAATTTATATCAGATGAGTTCCCTGGCCACTGAAGCATGTTCATCTCCAGCTTTGAGATACATTTCTTAACTTCTTGCTGGCATAAGTCAATGTTATTGAATTTCCATGAATCTGGAATAATTATGATTCTCAGTACCTCAACATATTTATTAGAATTCATCATTACTTCAATCAGTGCAATCCTTTAAAGTTCAGTAGAATTAAAAAAAAATGTTTAATTTTTTTTTTTTTGCCCCTGCTTGGATATTTTATCATCTGACAAAGACTACAAGATCTTTTGAGGTCTCCTAGACTTCTTATGGTGATTATTTTGATGCAGCATTGATGAAAAAGTGAATTTTATTAATAAAATTTTTTAGCAATTTTTACAAATCCATTCTTTGTTCTATCATGTCCATGACAAGAATTTTTCTTTCATAACACTGGTCAGTAGCCATGTTTAACTTCTTTTCTTTCAATGCTAAAAACATACATTGCCCTGAAGAAAGCCAGTAACTCTTCCAGCTGTGAGGTTGCTTTGAAGGGTTCTTCTGGTTTTCTGAGGATTAATTAGGCCATTTTTTATCAATAACTTGTCAGTTCTTGGTATTTGTTGTTTTTTTCCATTTTTGATACCATTTCCTTTGCCCTTCAGCGAGACTAATCTAGTTCTCATTGTGGGCTTGAAACAATCTTTGAAATGTTTGACTCCTCCACATTAATCATCACTAGAATCTTTCTACCAGTTATTCTCTAACAGCAATATCTATTTTTTTAAACCATAGAATTAAAAATACTATAAAAGATAATAATGAAATGTGTGTGACACAAGTCTATGTGAACATGGACAATCTCATTCTAATGGTTTTTTACAATTTAGTCTAAAATCTCTAGATTGTTTGAATTATGTTTTCATCTTGTTAAGGTATCAGAGCTAAAAAAAAAAAAAAAAAAAAAAAAAAAAAAAAAAAAAAAAAAAAAAAAAAAAGGTGTGCATGATTTTGATCCCACCTTTACAAGCACAAATTACTTTCCTGTTCCCAATGATATAAATTCACCTCCTCAGATGCAACCTATACTTTATTGTTGTTGTCTTCCCCTGAATGTTCCTATCTATTTAAATCATTTTCACTCTTCTCAGGTTCAGTGCTGTACATACTTTGGAACACCTAATCTATTCCTAACAAACTCTCATAGCAAAGTGGAAATATTTAGTCATAAGACCTAGGGGTTAGTTCCTGACTTTGCCATTTATTAGATATGTGTTCTTGGGGGAAGTCCCTTTCTAAATGTTTGGGACTGAATTTCTCTGTATAAAAAAATAATTTGGTTGGATTTGGATTTGACAATAAGGATCTTTTAAGAACCCCTCTTGCTCTAAATCTCTTATCCGATTTATTCAATTTTTACTCTAACATTTGTTCTATCTCTTCAACCTAACTAATAACTGGATTCTTTTGATAATATTACATTCCTTTTAATATTTTACATTAGGAAACATTCTTTCTATTCCCTTACTTTCCCTGGCACCTCATAGGAGGAGGAGTTGAAATGCTCCATCCAAATCTGTTTATATTATAGTGTCCTCTCTTCATTATTTTTGTTATCTACTAAATTCCAGATCATTCTTGCAACTTTTCGATGATTTTAGTCCTGGATAGGGTTTTTCTCACAACCATATCCTAGGCCCCCCCTTTGAAAATTCAATAATCACAATGACACACACACACATCCCTAACCATACAATCACTGAATCTCTACTTCTTTTACAAACTTCTTCTAAATTCCACTTCAGTAACAAACCAACATATGATTTGGATTCAAGTTGTGAATTTTCAGAAGCTGAGGAGATGAACAGTCTCTCCTATCTGTTCTACCAATATTAAGTAGCAATTGCTTTCTAAATAAATCATTCTGTGATAAATCTCTGTTTCCCACAAAAAAGTATAAAAACAGCCCAAACCTTTTTATTTTACTAAAGGTCTCTAACATAATCAAATATGTAAGATTCCATGATTTCTAACCAGCTCCAAGAAGTATTGAGGTGTGTCCACCTTCCCAAATAGATCTATAGGTCCTGGGATAAGGAACTTCCATAGTTAAAAAATAAAAGGATAGAAAATACAAAACATGCTATAAAAGCATTTGACAAAGTGGGCATTTCAAAATTACATATATATGTATATATACACACACACTAAACAATTTTAAAAAACATAAAAATATGAATAGTCCAGGAAAAAAACCTTCTTTTAAAAAATATGTACCTTTTTGTTCATTTCAAGTTTATCACCTTTCTGAAAGGAAGTAAGTGTATGTTTCATGCTCATTCAGTCTTCTGGACTAAATGTCCAGAATGTCCATGGTTTGTCATTGCACTGATCAGTTGTAAAGTCTTTCAAAGTTTTTTTTTCTTTTATAATGTTGTTATTACATAAATTGGACTAGTTCTGCTCATTCCATTCTCTGTCAATTCATAAAGGTCTTCCCAGTTTCATTTGAAACATATACTGTAATTTGTTTAGCCTCCCCCTCCCCAAAGATGGACATCTTCCCCCACCCCTTATGTTTCCAATTTGAGGCTACTAAGAACTGCTATAAATATTTTTGTATATATGAATCTTTTTCCTCTTTGTCTGATCTGTGTGAGATGTAAAATTAGTAATAGTATTGCTAAGTCAAAGAATATGCACAATTTGAGCAAGGAAAATATTGAGTATTTAATTAAATAAAGGACTTTCATACATTCCTGATAAAAAGAACAGAACTAGATGAAAAATTGACTTTCAAATATGAGACTCAAGAGAATAATAAAAAGATAAAGAGAAAGGAGAAATCATAAGGAACTCAATAAGATTATTAAACAGTTTATATTCCTACAAAGATGGTCACTTGTAACTCCCAAGAACTTTCTCATTATTAGAACATAATTAAAAGTACATATAGACAGAGGGCATGGATATGAGTTGATTATATTTAGATGATATGTCCTACATGAGTAGAGGAAAGTAAAAGAAAGGGGTAAGTTGATACAATGGAAAATAAATTGAAGGAGACAATAGTCAGAAGCAAAACAGTTTTAAGAAGGGACAAAGTATAAGAAGAGAGAAAACAAAAAAGAGCAAAAATGAGATACATGGCATTGACCCAGCAATAACACTACTAAGTCTATATCCCAAAGAGATGTTAAAAAAGGAAAAGGATCTAAATGTATAAAAATATTTACAGCAGTTCTTTTTGTGATGGCAAAAAATTGGAAAAATTTTTCCCATGAATTGAGGAACAGCTAAAAAAAAGTTGTGGTATATGACTGTGACAGAATACTATTGTTCTATAAGAAATGAGTAGAATGTTTTAAGAAAAACCTGGAAAAAACTTACAAAATTTACATAAATTGATGTAAAGTGAAATGAACAGAACCAGGATGATGTTCTGCACAGTAACAGCAATATTGTTCATTGAAGAATTGTAAATTATCTAGCTATTCTCAGTAGTATAATGATCCAAGACAATCCCAAAGGACTAAAAATGAATCATATTACCCACCTCCAGAGAAAAAACTGATATTGTTTGAATATAGACTGAAGAGTGCTACTTTTCACTTTATCATTCTTTTTTATTCAAGTCTTCTTGTACAAAATGACTAACATGTAAATATTTAACATGATTGAGTGTGAATAGCTTATATCTGATTGCTTACCATCTAAGGAAGAAAAAAGGGGAAGGAGGAAGGAAATAGAATTTAGAACTCAAATTTTTTTTTTTAAAAAAGCTTTAACATGTTAAAGGGGGGGAAATATTTTATATAATATATATGCATGTTTGTATCATATATATGCATATTTATATACATATATTTAAGCTGTTTAAATCTTTTGCCATTCTAGCTGCATTGATCTTGCACATGCAACCATTCCTTATCCTAATATTCATCCTCTCCTTACTTCCTATAGGTGCCCTAGTATCTGAAATTCTACCATTAGAAATTCATTTTTTCCCAGAAATTCTCTTTTGAAAATGCAGATGTTGCTAAGAAGACATATTAAGTTATCAGCAACCTCAGAATGTATTTTTTTCTTTCTGATGGGAGAGATATGGAGCAATCTGAGGGTATTGGAGACTTATTGATAAGAAAGAAAGAGAACCTTGAAGTGGGCTTTTGTTTCTCATCTTTGTCTTAGACCTGTCTTCTTTCAGTGCTGTTGGGAACAAAGAGAATAGGAACATATTTCTAAGTGGTCAAGAGGCAAAGTAAATATAATTTGGTGCTTTCATCCAAAATTAGAGCACTTTGATCAAATAGAATCATTAGAGAATAGTGAGTGAAGCCTCAGTACCTGGGTGATCTCACATGCTTTTTTTTGAACCTTTTTTGAAATGCAAAGAACTTTAGGATGAACACCTTGTCACTAAGTCCTTAACTTGATTTCCCCTCCCCCTTAATTCTGGTGCTTCTGTTGATTCTCTAAAATTTATATATTTTATTTTATATATATATATGTATGTATGTATCAATTATATATTATTTTTCTGCATATTGTTTCTGTCTCCCCCATTAACTTGTGGGTGATTTGAGAGCAGAGATTGTTTTGTTTTGCTTTTTGCAAATCTAGTATCTCACACACAGTAGAAGTTTAACAAATGCTTGTTGAATTGACTAATAGATTTGGATATTGGTGAGGACCTCGTCAGCTGAGGAAAACTGTATCATATTATATATATAAAGTCAATCAACAGAGAATTATAGGAATTTATTGATAGAAAGGATTCATATTATAAAAACTGATTTAACAGGTAAGAGGTAGAGTGATTCACTCAAAGTCACTATGGTCAATTGGCATCCATAAAGCTTACTAAGGTAGCTATTTCTACTTAGAAAGGGGAGAGAACATTTCTGAGTTTAAGTTTACAGATTCTTTTCAGTGGAGGAGGTTGACTCCCAGGTGTTAAAAGTATCAAAGACCCAGAAAGCCTACAATGCAGACAGGAATAAAATGACTACAATTAAAGGAACAATATTGCATTTGAGGCAGATCTTAAGCAAAACTGTAAGCCAGGAGACTGTCTTACAATACTTCAATCTTCAGCATTCTATGATCTTTCTACTCTTTGGTAAAATGTTCTCTGGCAAATCTACCCCCAGGCACTAAGCATCCAAATACTCTCTTCTCCCTCACTACTTTCTTAACCTGGGGCAAATTCTCCAAGCATTCCATAGGATAAGTGATTGTTAAAGTAAGTGTTATTTTTCCTAGGTTATTTATTTAAATGAAAGCAAAGTCTTAAATCAGGAAAGTGAATAAGAACCAAGAGAATCTTGTACACAGCAACAACAAAATTAACTCAACTTATACAAGTGTGTGGGTCTATAAAATATATATGTATATATTATGTATTATGTAAACCTATATGTATATATTATAAATATATATAATTTTGAAATGCCCACTTTACCAAATGTTTTTAATAGCATGTTCTATATTTTCTATTCTTGCATTTTTTAACCATGAATGTTCCTTGTCCCAGCATTGATTCCCAAAGATTGATAACTAGATAGTTAATGGCCATCTATTTGGAAAGGTGAACACACCTCAGCCCTTCTTTGAGCTTATTAGAAATCATGGAATGTTACAGATTAAGAACTTAGAGACCTTCAGTAAGATAAAGATGTTTGGGCTGTCTTTTACTTTTTTGTGGGAAACAGAGATTTAATGCCCAAATACATGGTCAATTTTTGTGAAAGTGCCATGCACAGTTGAGAAATATGTAAGATCAATTCTGATGGATGTGGCTCTTTTCAACAATGAGGTGATTCACGTTAGTTTCAATAGACTTGTGATGAAGAGAGCCATCTGCATCCAGAAAGGGGACGGGGTACTGAATGTGGATCACCACACAGTATTTTCATCTTTTTTGTTGTTTGCTTGTTTTTTCTTTCTCATTTTTCTTTCCTTTTTGATCTGATTTCTCTTGTACAGCATGATAAATGTGAGAATATGTATGGAAGAATACCACATGCTTGACATATATTGGATTACTTGCTATCTAGGAGAGAGGATGTGGGGAAGGGACGGAGAAAAATTTGGAGCACAAGACTTTGCAAGGGGTGAATATTGAAAACTATCTTTGCTTATATTTTGAAAATAAAAACTATTATTAAAAAAGAAAAGATTGTGTGATGTTCAACTATGATGGACTTATCTCTTCTCAGCAATATAGTGATCCAGGACAATTCTAATAGATTTTAGATGGAAAGTATCATGCACATCCAGAGAAAGAACTTGGGAGACTGAATGTGGATCATAACATACAATTTTCACCTTTTCAAAACATTATTAATATACGTTGCTCAATGAATGGACATTAGGATAGAAGTGACAAGCTAATAATAATAGCTGCAATTATATAACACTTTCAGATTTACAAAACACTTTACAAATATCTCATTTTATCTTCTCAATAATCTGAGAGGTAGGAACTACTATTTTCTCATTTTACAAATAAAGAAACTGAGGTTGACTAAGGGTAAGTGACTTAGGCAGGATTTGAATTCATAACTTCCTATCTCCCATTCCTTTGCTCTACCCACTGAGCATTGAGCAAAGTATATTAATAATATTTTGAAAATATTTACTTCAGATTATGTTCTTGTTCAAGTATTCAATCATGTCCCAGTTTTCTTGAATTCCATGTACCATAGCATTCCAGTCTTGTATTTTTTTTTCCTGAAGTCTGTCTAAGCTTGTGTTTATTCCTTTTATGATGCTATCTATCCATTTCATCCTCTGCCATCCTCTTCTCTTCAATCTTTTCCATCGTCAGGGTCTTTTCCAATAAGTCCCATCTTTTCATTACTGGCCATAGTATTTAAGTTTCAGCTTCAGTATTTGTTCTTCCTGTAAATAGTTTGAATTAATTTCTTTAAATATTGACTGATTTGATCTCCTGTTCCTCCAGGACCATAATTTGAAAACATCAAATCAACGAACCTCAATTTTCCATATAGTCCAATACTCACACTCATACATTGCTTTTGGAAAACCATCACTCTGATTGTAGGGACCTTTGTCAATAAGGTGATGTCTCTGCTTTCTCATATATTGTTCAGATTTCCCAGGGAAAGGTCATCCAGCATTAGTTTAAATTCTGACATTGGACCTAGCAAACAGTAAATAGGAATAGAAAAATATCAACATATTTCTCAACCATTCATGGCACTTTCACAAAAATTGACCATATATTAGGGCATAAAATCTTCACAAATAAAAGCAGAAAAGCACAGTACAGCACTTACCAATCATAATGCAATTAAAATATTCTATAAAAGATTTGTGGAACAAAGGTTAAAAATTAATTAGTATTTAAATTCCCAAGAATGGATAGGTCACAGAATAAATCATAGAAACAATGAACAATTTCATTAAAAAATAATGACAATAGTAGGACAATATTTCAAAAATCAGGGATGGAGCCAAAGCAGTACTTAGGAAAAATTTTATATCTCTAAAGACTTTCATTAACAAAAGAGAGAAAAAGATTAATGAATTGGGCATGCAACTTAGAAAAAAACCTCACCCTAGAAAACCAATAACTTTTTAAAACATCTAAATAAACCCTGAAATTCAAGGGAAAGATTAACAAAATTAAAATTAATAAAAATCATTGAATTAATAAAACTAACAGCTTTTTCTAAAACTGATAAGCCATTAACTAACTTCATTTTTAAAAAGAAAGAAGAAAGCCAAGTTACTGATACCAAAAAAAGAGGAAAAGATGAATTCACAGCCAAAGAAAAAGAAATAAAAGAAATTATTATGTTATTTTACCTAGATATATGCCAATAAAACTAACAACATCAATAACAAATAAAAATTTACAAAAATATAAATTTCCCAGATTAACAAAAGAGAAAAAAAAAGTACCTAAATAACCCCAAATTGGGGAGAGGGGGATAAAATAAGTTGAGGAAGTTATAAATGAATGTACCCTACTCTACCAAAACCCTAAGATAAAATGAATTTATAAGTGAATTCTGCCAAACATTTAAAACACAATTAAGTCCAAAACCACATAAAAGGCTTGAAACAATAAAAAAGAAGAGGTCCTACAAAATTCTTTCTATAATACAAATATTTTCTTAATACTTAAATCAAGTAGCTAAGGTGACAGAAAAAGATAATGATGAATGTTGAAGGGGATGTGGGAAAACTGGGACATTAATACTTTCTTGGTGGAGTTGTGAATGGATTCAACCATTCTGGAGAACAATATGGAACTATGTCCAAAGGGCTATCAAATTGTGCATAATTTTTGATCCAGCAATTTCTCTACTGAGCTTGTATCCCAAAGAGATCATTTAAAAAAAGGACCCATATGTGTAAAAATATTTGGGACAGGCCTTTTTGTAGTGGCAAGAAACTGGAAATTGAGTGGATGCCCGTCAGTTGGAGAATAGCTGAATAAGTTATATGAATGTTATGAAATATTATTGTTCTATAAGAAATGATCAGGAGGATGATTTTAGAGAGGCCTGGAGAGACTTTCATAAACTGATGTTAAGTGAAATGAACAGCATCAGATCATTGTACACGGCAACAAAATTATACAATGATCAATTCTGTTAGATATGGCTCTTCAACAATGAGATGATTCAATGTAATTTTAATAGATTTGTGATGGAGAGAGCCATCTGCATCTAGAGAGAGGACTGTGGGGACTGAGTGTGGATCACAATATAGTATTTTCATATATTTTTGTTGTTTGTTTCCATTTTGCTTTCTTTCTCATTTTTTTTCTTTTTGATCTGATTTTTCTTGTGCAGCATGATAATTGTGGAATATGTATAGAAGAATTACACATGTTTAACATATATTGGATTACTTGCCATCTAATGGAGGGGATGGAGAAAGGGAAAGGGGAAAATTGGAATACAAGCTTTTGCAGGGGTGAATGTTGAAAACTATGCATGTGTTTTGAAAATAAAAAGCTTTAAAATAAAAATAAATAAATACTTAAATCAGGGAGAATAAAGACAGAGGAGGAAAAAACAACAATAGACCACTATTCCTAATGAATATTGATGCAAAAATTTTAAATAAAAAAAATCAAAGAAGCTACAACAATGTATCATAAAAATTATATATTATTGTATACATTTTTAACATGTATGGGACTACCTGCCATCTAGAGGAGGGGGTGGAGGGAAGGAGGGGAAAAGTTGGAACAGAAATTTTTTCAAGGGTCAATGTTGAAAAATTATCCATGCATATGTTTTGTCAATAATAATAAATATAATATAATATGATATATAATATAATAATAAAAATAAATAAAAATTATATATTATAACTAGGCTAGATTTGTATCAAGAATGGAGGGCTAAATGAATATCAGGAAAACTATAAACATACTTAATCACATTAATAACAAAAACAATAAAAATTATACAATCTCATACAATCATATCAATGGATACAAAAAAATGTTCTGACAAGTTTCAAAACCCATTCCTATTAAACTATGCTAGAAAATATAGGAATGAATAAAAGGATTGTTTTCCTTCAAAGATAACTTCTAAAAGCAAGAGACACTAGTATCTATAATATGGATATGCCAGAAACTTTTCTAAGACAATCAAATAGTATAAAGTATTTGCCAAGATAATCAAGGATAAAGCAAGGATGTCCATTATCATCATTCTATTTGACGTAGCAGCAAAAATATTAGCTATGGCAATGGGACAAGAAAAATAATGAAATGAATAAATACAGGCAAAAAAGGGAAACAAAATCATCACTTTTAGCAGATGACTCAGTATTTCATTTAGAGAACCCCAGAGAGTCAAATAAAAATTAATTTAAACAATTAATTGCTTCAGGAAAATTATTAAAATATAAAATAAATCTACATAAATTATCATTATTTTGATACATTGCCAATAAAACCTAGCAGGAAAAGACAGAGAAATTCCATTTAAAAAAACCTGCAGATAGTATAAAGTACTTGTCAAGACCTACATAGGAAATATATTGATACAATTACAAAGCACATTTTACACAAATAAAAATAGATATACATAATGGGAAAAACAATTGCTCACTAGTAGACTGAATTTTGAAAAACAAAAAATCAAGTTTATCAAGGGAATTAATGGAAAAAAAAAACTGGAAGGAAGGAAGAGGGCCTGACATAACCAATTCTGAAACCATACTACAAACCTTTAATCATTAAAACAATTTGGTATTAGGTAAGGAATATCTATATCCCAAATAGATAAGAGTGGAAACAATCTCTATATACAAAAATATTCATAGCAACTCTTTTTGTGTTGGCTAAGAATTGAAAATTAAGGGGTACCCATCAATTGAGGAATGGTAGAACACAGTATGATATAAATATGTGATAGAATGCCACTATGACATAGGAAATGATGAAGGGGATGCATTTAGAAAAAGTGGGAAAACTTGTATGAATTGATGTAGAGGGAAATGATTAGAATTAAGAAAACAATTTTATAATAGCAAGAACTTTGAAAGATTTAAGTTTATAAATAATAATATTTATTAACATTCTTATTAATTAAAATATTTTATAGTAACATTTTATTATTTAATTAAATATTAACTATTAATAGTGTACAACATAACCAATGACAATTTTAAAGGACTCATGATAAAATCTGTAGACACTTAAATGAAGAGGTGATGGATGCAGCATGCAAATTGAACCCTATTTAGAGGGTGACATGGCTAATGTGGGAATTTGTTTTGCTTTATTACATAAATTTATAATGAGTTTCATTCTTCTTGCCTTTCCAGTGGGTGGAATGGAGAAAGAAAATTCAGAATTGAAGATAAAATAAAATTGCATTTTAAAAGTATAAATAAATAAATAAATGTCCCCTGATACTTAATCATCTGTGTGATCTTAAACAAGTTACTCAGCCCCTCTAGACTAAGGATGCAATTTTAATAGTGCTGACAAGATGTGATGAGGATCTAAATGAGAATAATAAATATGTTGGAGAAAAGGAGTCAAATGTGGGAGATGACATGTAAGTAAAATTAATAGTAAAATTGATTAGCAGATTGTAGTAGGGAAAGGGAGAAAAGTTAAAGATAACCAGAAAAGTTCTGGTAACCCTATAAACCTGGATGACTAGAAAGACAGTGTGGTTGACATAAATAAGGAAGTTGGGGGGAGGGGCATATTATAGAGAAAAGATAGTTTTGTTTTGAATATGTTGTATTTGAAACGCTGTTAGAAAATTCAAGTGGAGATGTTCAGCTGGCAGTTGTTGATACAAGAGCAGAGCATGGGAGAGAGATTAGGAATGAATATACAAATTTGGGAGTCCTGAATAGAAATTATATTTGAACCTTTAGAAATTAATAAGATCATCAAGGGAGAGAGGATAGAGTGAGAAGAACAGAACCCAGCATGGAAACATGATAGACAACCAGGTTTAGATGGTAGGGGATAAATGAGCAACCAGCAAATAATATGGAAAAGCAATAGTCAGATAGGAGGAAAACCAGGAGAAAGCAGTGTTTTAGAAGCCATGAGGAAGAAACCGAGCCATGTTAATTGACTCCTCAGTGTCACAAGGTAGTAAGTGGCAGAGTTAATATTTAACTTCAAATCTAAACTTTTACTTAACCACTCTAAAATCTTTAGTGGTTTCTTTTTGGTTCTGAGATAAAACACAAATTCCCTAGTCTGACACTTAAAGTCATCTATAGTCAGGCTCTCATCTATCTTTCTGGGCTCATTTTTACATTACTATCCTTTATGTACTTTAACCAAAGAAAGAACTGACTTTCCTCTTAGAATTGACATTCTATTTCCTGCCATCACATATTTGTCCTAGTTATTCCTTATGCCTGGATTGTACTTTCTCAACATCTCCAAGGGTCAAAATCCTTATCTTCAGGCAAGTCTAGACTTAGCTATCACCTTCTTCTGGTAAGCTTTTCATGATCCTCCTCCTCCAGGCTGGTAATCCTCTCTCTCTCCTCAAATTGTCCTAGAGCACGTTGTCTCATCCCTCCCTCTTTCTCTCTCCCTTTTCATCCACATTCTTCCTTCCCTCTCCCCCCCCCCCCGCCCCAAACTGTCTTCAATTTAAAACTTGAAGTCTAGTGTCATTCAGAAGCAAAGTAATAGGATAATGGAAGACAAATAGTATAGGTGATCTAAGATTAAAGATTGACAGAGTATCAATGATTCCGAGAATGAGCTTCAAAGGAGAGACTACAGAGTGAAAGTTGCAAGAGGACAATCTAGATGTGTGGGTCTGGAACAAGAGGTCTAACTCCTGGACTAGAGTGTCAGAGGCCATAAGGGAAGAAGCACCCAGTACTGGAGAGGGTGGCTAAGACACAGCAATGTATTCTAGAGGGACCAGGGCCTTGGGAATACTAAATAAAATAAGGAAGGTAAGATGAAGAGAACTAAAATTATTTGTTAAGATAGAATGGGAATTCTAGAGAGCATAATGGAATGGGAAGGAAAAGGAGATTATAAACTAAGGAGGGCTAGGGCTGAGATGGATGGAGATCAGAGAATAGAGAGGGGAAAGAACAAGTTTAATTTCTGTCTTCTTGGGAAGTCAGTTTAATAAGCCTGGGGGAAAGGACATTTACCTCAGCAAATAATGATTAAATCACAGAGATAAGTGGAAGCAGAGTTGAAAATTTTCCAAACATAGGATGGGGGAAGAACAAGTTGATACTTGACCCTCTCCAAGGTCCTTTGATAACTGGACGTGATATTGATATGGGGTGAGGTAGTTTTTGTAGTTGTTATTTAAACATTGGAGAACTAATAAAAGTGGGAGGAAGACGTACAGTGTGGGTGGCCATCTGGCTTAGTAAATACCTGCCTATCAGGTCTCCCAGGCTGCACTGGACACACTTTCAATGCCAGCTCTGTAATATCATCCTAAAATGAATATTTAATATTTGAATCTAGATCTTTGTGATTCCAAGAGGGTGACATGATGAATGGTACAAAGGTAGGAAAGTGTAACTTTGTTCAAGAAATAGCAAGTAGTTTCCCATACCTAGGGTACATTCAGTACATGGATGAATTAGTGAAAGAACTGCCAGATATCAGTTGTTAAATCAATATGACAGTAGTTTCAAAAGATCTTGAAAACCAAGGATCATCCAAGCACTGAAAAAGTTCTGATATTATTCTAATTTAAAAAAAGAGGAGATAAATGAGAAAATTGTTGGGCAGTGAACTTAACTTGTACTTCTGGTTTAATTTTAGAACACATTATTGAAAAGATAGTCTTGCATATTTAGAAAAACAAGCAGGGATTGCTAACAGTCATTGTGGCTTCATCCAGAATAGATCTTGTTAGACTGACTTCATTTCCTTTCTCCAAAGAAATGTTGTAGATATAAATAGATTTCAGAAAAATATTTTACAATTTTTCCTGTTATCCTCAAAAACAAGGTAGAGAAATATAGGTAAAATGTTATATTATGATAACTTGGAAGTCTAGTGGAGGACCTCAAAGTTGGACTTGTGCTATTCAACATTCCTGTCAATAAGCATAGAAGACTTGCTTTCCAAGGGGGTAGACACAAAGCTGGAAGGGATAGCTGAAACATTATGTGACAGGATTCAAAAAGATCTCAAAAGCCTAAAACAATAGAAAAACTCTAAGACAAAACTGAATAATAACAAACAACAACAAAGTTCCACACTAAGGTTTATTAAACTGATGTCAAAAAAAGATAGATTAAACTTGTTTTGAAAAAAAAAAAAAACTCAATTTTAGTGAACTGATGTGGAAGTTCAAATGAATTCAAAGACAATCTAGAATCAAAAAGCTCTTCTGTCCAAGCAAGGGAATGATAATTTTTTGCTGTTCTCTGCCCTAGTCAGTTAACATCTGGAGTTCTAGGTTTAGTTCCAGACGAACATTTTAAGAGGAAATGAACAAATTAGAATATCTTCGGAGATAAATGATCACACTGGAGATCATGCCATCTGAGGGTCTATTAAAGGTATTGAGTGAAAACCTGGGAAATGATTTAAGGAAAGCAGTCTTCAAGTATTTGAAGCCCTGAATGCCATTTGGAAAAAAAGAATAGATTTGTTTGTTCTTGGCCTCAAGAGGGCAGAACTTCAAATCACTGGGACTTAAAAACAAATTTAGATTTGATGTAATTTAGAAAAGCTTGCTGACAATAAGAGTCTTTTTTTTCCTGTCCTTTTTTCCAGAGATGGAAAACTATGAATGTGAAAAACATGGTGAAAGTTACGTGCTGATTGGTTTTGCTGAATTCCTTTGTTTGTTCTTTTTTTATTCTTTATTATAAGAAGATAAAATTCTCACAGAGTAGAGGAGGGATATAGTCAGAATGAAGATAATGTGAAAAACATATCTATTTTTAAAGGAAAAAAATTAGAACTTCCCCAAAATAGGATTAAGTGGAGACCTTCAAAAGCAAAGACTGAAACCTGCCTCTTGATGACTATCTCGAACCTTGCAGTGTCAGTCTACAAGCATAATTAAAGACTCATTACTTGCCTCTTACTGGGCTGAACACGGGTATATAAAGAAAATCAAAAACAGCGAAACAACAATAAAAACCCAGCCACTCATTTCCTTTAAGGTCACAATCTAATGGAGGAAACAAGATGCAAACAACTATGTAAATACAAACTGTGGATATACATATATATTTGTTATATATAGTAAATATATAGTACTCCCATTTTTGAGAGAGAGACTGAAGACAGAAATGGAGACACAGAGAGAAGGAGAGAGGAGAGGAGAGGGGAAAAGGGAGAAAAGGGGAAGGGAGAAATGAAGAAAAAAGAAAGAAAGGACAGGACAGGAAGGGAAAGGAGAGGAAAAGACAGGAGAGGAGAGGAGGGAAGAGGAAAAGAAAAGAGAGAAGAGGAGAGGAAGTAGGAGGGAAAAGGAAAAGGAGAAAGGGAGGGGAAATTAAAGAATAAATGAAAAGTAAAATCAGAGGGAAGGGATGAACATTAGAGATACAGGAATGCAAAAACATTTTGCAGAAGATGGGATTGAGCTGACTTTTGAAGAAAACCAAGGGTTCTTGTACAGTTGGTATCAGTTGGAGTTCAATTTTCTCTAAGGTTCCTTTCAACTACAAGATTCTGAATAATACCGAGATTAGATTGAATATTACATTAGACCAAATCACTGTGGACCTTAAATGCCAGGAAAAAAAAGAGTTAGTACCTAAATACTTTTGTTTGAATTTGGTGTGACATTGTTGTGGTTTAGGATGACTAATCTGGAAGCAGTATGTAAATTGTATTGGGAGGGGAGAAGATGGAAGCGGGGAGACAACTTAAAGAAATGACTGAAATGGTTCAGGAGTGACACAATATGGTAGTTAAACATGTCAGTAATAAGGGAGTGGAGAAGAAATAGACAAACTTGTGAGACTTTTCAGAGGAAGAGGTGACAGGATTTCTTGGTTGATTAGATGCAGGTGGAGAGAGGAAGAACATACCAAATAGATCTGAAATGGGCTAGGTGGGGTAGGTCCAAAGGGCCTACTATTTCATTGTTGCTGAGTGAAAAAGGGGTGGAGTAGTAGTATAGAAATAGTAATAAGCTAGATATTTACTTCTCAATTATAAAACTGAAGAAAGCAGATTAAAGTCAATTAGCTAATATACAAACAGAGCATAAGCATAAAGCCCAAAGTCATTCATATATGCTGGAAGTTTCACAAAGGAAATAGAAGTTATAAGGAAGGCATCTGAGGCCCAAATCACCTCCCACACTCTCAATTTACAAATGAGATTGAGGCTATCCAGTCACATAGCCAGTAAGGTCCAAGGCAGAGTTTGAACTCTGATCCTTCTGAAGTCCAGAATTGCTATCTATTATTCTTGCAGAAATTGGAGAAGTACGGAATCTCAAAATCAGGGCGTCCAATCTAGTTCAACTTCATAATTAAACAAGAATCCTCTCTATGACATATTGGACAAATGATTATTTCATAATTGTTTCCAATCAAATGTATTTGCTTATTTCCTGAAGTATCTTTTTAATTTTTTTTAGCAGCTTAAGGTACTATGAACATACATCATATATGTGTGTGTGCATTTATACATATACATATATATATATATATGTACATTTGTGTATGCTACAGTCGGCTTAAATCTCCCTAAGAAAGCACAATAGAGGAGAATCCAAAGTTGTCAGGTCAGATAGCAGGAAAGCAAAAAAGTTCTACTTCAATGAACATTGGGAATAATAGCTAAAGTCTGTGAGACAGGTGATCACTTCTCTCATATTCCTGAGATGTGTGAGTATTTAACAAGATGACAGGATCCAGGAATGAATGAGCTTTCCTTACTATGGGTAAATATATCTCTTATGACAGGTGATCTCATTATGCTGGGACTAGGGATGGTAAGGATGACATTAGTCCCCCTACCTCTGATGTCTTCTTTGTAGGAAGATAGGGTAAATGGAGATAGGAACAGAAGTGGCTCTCCAGATCCTCACAACATAATTCTTTTTATACCTTCAGGATCTTTGTTTTCTTATCGCTTGCCTGGTGGAATCCTGGAAGTCCTTGCCACCATTCCTCCCACAAGTGATTTCTACCATACCATGAAAAGTCCTAGCTTCCTGGGACACTACCAGTAAAAGACCTGTCCCATTCAAGACATGGAGGTAAGTAGATGGCTCCCATGGCCAATCTTGGTCCTATCTATTGTCTTCCCAATTTACATGCAGAGATTTTTCCTTCTTATCCTTAGAATCCAGAATGTTTCATACCTCAAATGAGTCTTGTGAAAAAGTACAGGAAGTGTATGTGGTTATGGTAAGAGTTCAGTAGGAAGAAATCAGTTTTGGTATGGAAAAGGGAATAGTGTAACAGATATCTAAGGGAGCTGTGATTGGTAGGTCACTTGGACTGATCATTTTATTCATAGAGAAGAAGCCCAAGGAGGTAACATTCACATTCTTAAAATGGTTAAGTAAACTGGAAATCTTGAGTAGATTTCATACTTTGTTCCCCAAGAGCAGTGTTCATTTATTTGTGTAGTACTCTTTAGATATTTTGAGGTAGCTCCTTTTAGTCAGATAGGGTCTTGATCTCCATCATGGATAAACTCTAAGCCAAGGTGTGAAGACCGCGTATTTTAAAATCAGCCGGAGTCAGGAATTCAGGTTAGGGGAAAATCGTCAGTCTTTATTCTCAGTGAAGAAAGATCAGAGGTGGAAGAGAATGGGCAATAGCAATGTGTGCAGCCGAGTCAAGAAGCTAGCTCGACCAGCAGCCACCGGACCAGCAGCTACGAGCATAGAACCCAGCCCAATCTCTCCCAGCTTCTCTTCCTGTCTCCCTCTGCCTCCACCCACCGAAATCGTCATTTCCTATACAACACATCAGGACTTGCACAGAGAGTGGGCGGGGGCCATTCTTTATCTAAGCATATATTAATATAGTCCAATTACTATTTAGCCTCACTTGCTTGGGACCTCAGTGCATCAACTCAAGCCTCAGCCCATTATTTTAAATCAGGAGTCTGTGAACTTATTTTCCAACATAATTGGTTTCTTCTGTAATCCTTTGTATTACATATATTTAAAAATATTCTGAGAAAAGGTCCATAGGCAGCTTCATATTATTACCCAAAGAATCCAAAATACAAAAAATGATTAAAAATCTCTTGCTGGATTCATATAGTTCCTTACTTTCCCTTAGCAGATAGATTCCCAAATATTTTATACTATTGACAGTTAATTTTGAAAGGAATTTCTCTTTGTTTCTCTGATGGACTTTGTTGGTAATGTATAAAAATGCTGATGATTTATGTGGATTTATTTTGTATCTTGAAACTTTGGTAAAATTGCATATTGTTTCTAATAGTTTTTTGGTTGATTCTCTAGGGTTCTTTAAGAATACCATCATATCATCTGCAAAAAGTGATAATTTGATTTCCTCATTACCTACTCTAATTCCTTTAATCTCTTTTTCTTCTCTTATTTCTAGCATTTATAATACAATATTGAATAGTAAATGAAATCACTTATACATATGTTAAGGTCAACAACTCTGAGGTACCACTACATAATGATAAATGTTGGAGGGGATGTGGGAAAACTGAAACATTAGTGAACCTGATTCAACCATTCTGGAGAGCAATTTGGAACTATGCCCAAAGGGCATATCCTTTGATTCCACAGTGTTTCTACTGGGTTAGTATCCTAAAGAGATCTTAAAGGAGGGAAAGGAGCCCACATGTGCAAAAACATTTGTGTCAGGCCTTTTCTAGTGGCTAGAAACTGGAAACTTGAGTGAATGCCCAACCGTTGGAGAATAGCTGAGTAAGTTATGGTTTATGTTATGGAATATTATTGTTCTATAAGAAATGATCAGGAGGATGATTTTCAGAGAAGGCTGGAAAGATTTACATGAACTGATGCTAAGTGAAATGAGGAGCAGAACCAGGAGATCATTGTACACAACAACAATATTATACAACAATTGAGTCTGATGGACACAACTCTTTCCAACAATGAGATGACTCAGATCAGTTCCAATGATCTTGTGATAAAGAGAACCATGTATACCCAGGGAGAGGACTGTGGGAATTGAGTGTGGACCACAACATAGCATTCTCACTCTTTTTATTGTTGTTCACTTGCATTTTGTTTTCTTACTCGTTTTCTTTCCTTTTTGATCTGATTTTTCTTATGCAGCAAGATAATTGTATAAATGTTTACATATTTTAGATTTAACATATATTTTAACATGTATATCATCAATTGGATTGCTTGCCATCTAGGGTAGGGGAAGGGAAAGAAGGGAAAAATTTGGAATGCAAGGTTTTGCAAGGGTCATGATGAAAAATCATCTGTGCATATGTTTTGAAAATAAAAAGCTTTTGAAAAAAAAAGAAAAGAAAATCCTTAGAGAAAACAGACTGTCTCAGACATACATTAATAACAAAATCTAAGGTTTTGTATTATTATAATCAATCAATTCTATGTTGATGTTCTATATGCTTCCAGGAAATTCATCAGCATCAATTTGGACAAAGGAGATAAAGCTTAGAGACAAACATAAAATCTGCCCTTTTGGTGGTATTCTTTGTGGGGAAACATCCTAGCAGAGTACAGAAATAATAAGGAAAATGCTAGGGGTCCTAGACTTTTACAATCCTGCTATCACACTTTGATAGTCATCCTAACTTCCAATCCTCTCATCTCATTTTCACTGCATTTTAGAATTATGAGGATGATTTATGGCAAACCTCAGCAACATTTCATTGCTCCTCACCTCAAAAACTGCTAATGTTACCACTTCCTGAACCTATGATTACACCTGCTTCCTTTCTTAGTCAATGTGGGTTAACAATGCAACGTGTGCTAACAATATTCTCTGCTCTTAGGAGTTTTACTCTTGCTGTTCCCGCCTCACCCAGTTCTGAGGAAAGTATAGGGAGCTCTTTTTGGTAACTCGGATGAAATCATCTCACCAAGACAGGGATGTGAATATCATTTATTTCCATGTCCAAGTTTTCAGACCATATCCTTTCTGCTCTCTCAGTTCCTACCACTGCCTCATTCCTTTTTTCAAAACAATTTCCCATACCTTATACACATCTTATGAACACACTCAGAAAAGAGGTGGGTTTTTTATTTGTTTTTTGTTGTTGTTGTTTTTGCTGTTATGAAAACATCAGGGAGCCTACCACCCTGAGATAAAAAAGGTGAAACACTGGATTAATCTTTAAGGTCTCCTTGCTCAGTATTCTCACCCTCTAGTTCCAGTTTCCACTTTATAAGTCTTATCAGTCCTGAATATCAGTCCACTGAAGCAAAAGCAGCACACCTACTTCAAAGGTTCTATTCCAACTAGACCTTATCTCCTAGATTAAAAGGGCCATGGGGTTCAACGCACTTCTTATTTCCCTATCAACTACTCCATTCCTGTGACTAAAATCCGACTGCTTTGACTATCTCCAGTTGGCAGATGTTTTCCTAACAATTTATAGTATGAATTTCTTGCTTCTGTCCACCCAGGATATAGGACCATAAATAATGACTTCTAGAGATTTATGAATGTGCTTTGGCTGAGATATTTTGATCAATTTAGCTAGTTCAGTTTGCTGATAAATATGGGTCATAGTCCTATAAAACCATTGAATGAACTGATTTTTTTGTTCCTTATTTTTATTGCCCCCTAGAGTGATAATTACTTGAGAATAAGAATTGAATGTTTAACTACTTCCTACTTTTACTTCCTCCCAAAATTTGATTGTACACTGTGATCCCACGTTTGAAACTTTCCCCTCTGGGTCTCAAAGCAGTAAGCAGCTTCTTTAAGATAATGCCAAGGCATCTGTTGAGGGAACAGATAGCTTCTCTGGGAAGATGGAAAGTCCTGGGAGAAAAATCATCAATTGCACATTGGGACTATGGAGGTATAGTGGCTGATGTGAATTTTGTCAGGTTCTCTTGACATCCTGATATCTATGAGTCAGTGTCATATGTAATCTGAGGATGACACATCCATTCTGGCCACCAGATAAAAGCCCAAGACTGGCAGTCCTTGTATCTGAAATAACTGAGTCTTAGCACATTTCCCCACCATGGTTGCATGTCTCATACCTTTCTAGTGCCAACATTACCTTTTACTTTCTCCCTTCCTAGGTTTCTTCCAACTCTAAATTTTTGGAAAAGGAATCCAAAACTGTGTCCTCCATCCCAGAGAAAACATAGCACACAGGAAAAAAATTGAGAATAGGAGAGTCTGCAGTATGCAGGACTCTATTAGCATGTGAGCATCCTTTAAATAAATTCTTATGCTCTATTATGGCTTTTACCTGATGCCATGTCCTTTCCACATGTCCAAAACTGTCTTTGCCACTGGAGACTCCCAGTTTTTTACAATTCGATTTCTTTTTGTTCATATCAAATATACCTATAACTAGTATAAGTTTAATAGTTGTTTTTTTTTTCCCTAGGAAGTATACATCCATTGGGACTTCCATGCTTTCTTTCAGGGTATATGGATGAAGCAGACATGTACTTACTTCCTTTGCTGACCTCATATCTCACCTAAAGTCTTCCTCCAAGCCAACCATAGTTCAGCACCACTGCCCCCAGGGCCTCATCACCATCAATCAATCAACAAGTATTTATTAAGCATTTATTATGTGTTAGCCTCTTCTAGGATATGAGAAAAGAGGTACAAAAAATGAAAAGATCCCCATTCCCAAGGAGCTAGAATGTACATATAAAAATATCTACAACATAAATATAAAGCTAATCAATACAAATTAGTTAAATGCAAATAGTTTGGAAGAGAGGACACTTACAGTTGTAGGGATCTCTCTTCCCTAATCCCTGAAGGGCAGAGAAATAGACTATTTCTTAAGTCTAGGCCACTGCTTTCCCCGGGATGACTTGTACCTGCCTCAGTTGAAAGAATTCCTAGTTCTGATTCACTTGGCTCAATTCTAAGGTGTGTCAGCTAAAGTGAACAACAGATCTATCAAGTCTGAGGTCAGACTTCCTTGTTTTTGCTGTCCTCATTGCTCTTGCAGAAGCCTTGGTTTTCATGGTCTCTTGGACCTGAAGCTGAAACAACAGAAGACATTCTATCTTTGACAAGTGTCATGGTGGCTCTCCTGCCTTCCATCACTTCTCCACCTAAAGACCAAGGCCCGACCAAAGGACCTTCAGAAAGCTAGCCCAGAGACTACATTTGAAAATTTAAAAAAACAAAAACAAAAAACATTAATAATTTGAAATTCCTCATATTTTTGACCTTTTGTCAATTCAGGATTCCCTCTTGTTTGGATCAGTTCTCTAGATACCAGACATAAGACCTTTATCTGAAAACTTGTTGCAAAATTGTTTTTATTTTCTCCTACCTCTCTCCTAATTGTAGCTGCATTGATTTTGTTTGTACAAAAACTTTTAAAATTTATGTAATCAGAATTGCCTATTTTACTTTTACTTTCTGTGATCTCTATATCTTGTTTGGTCATGAGAACTAACATCAATAAAGCTAACTAGTAATTTTTTCTTGCTCTTTTAATTTATTTAAGATGTCTCATATCCATTTGGAACTTATCTTGGTATAAATTGTGAGACGCTGGTTGATACCTGCTTTCTGTCTGACTGCTTTCCAGATTTTACAAGTTTTTTTTTTAAGGAAATTATTTCCTATAGTAGCTGAATCTTTAATTTATTGAAAAGTAAATCTACTTTTTTTTGCTTCTCTACCTAATCTGTTTCCCTGACCTCTTTTTTTTTTTTAAGATTAAAAATTATTTTTTTACTAAGGCTTTTTATTTATGAAACATATGCATGGGTAATTTTTCCAACATTGGACCTCTCTATTTTTAAGCAGTACTTAATCATTTGAATGACTTCTGCTTTGCAGTATAATTTAAAATCCTTAAAAAAACTGTTGTGCTCCTTTTATTCAACCTCCCCCTGTACCCCCATTATTCCCCTTGGGAATGCGTGGCCTTTTCTTTCAGTTTAATTTTGTTATTTTTTTTTCTCACTAAAGCAAATATCTAGTAGTTTCATTGATAGGCCACTGAAAAAGTAAGTTAAGTTAGGTTATATTGTCATTTGTATTAATTTGTAGTAGCCATGAACAATTACTATTTCTCCAAAATTTGTGATTTTATCCAATATTTGTGGTGTATTCACAGAGTTCCTATGTGTGTTTTCGCAAGTATACTCTCAAGTATTTTATATATCCTATATTTATACATCCTATATTTCTCCATTTCTTCCTTTTTTAAATGTATAGAAATTCCATATATTATTCTATTGATAACATACAGAAATGCTGATGATTTATGTTGTTTCATTTTATGTACTACAACTTTGCTAAAGTTAATTGTTAAAATCAATTTTTAATTGACTCTCTAGGGTTCTCTAAGTAAAACAGCAAATTTTCTACAAAAAGTAATCATTGTTTCCTTTTGCCTATGCTTATTTGCTCAATTTCCTTTGCTTGTTTTATTATTATACCTAGCAATTTTAGTACTTCATTAAATAATATTGGTGATAATGAATATCCTTGCTTTAAACTTGATCTTATTGGAAAAGACTCTCACTATCTCCATTACAGATAATTCTGGTTCTTCAATACTCTTTATCATATTATGGAAAGAATCATTTATTCCAATGTTTTTAGTATTTTGTTGTTGTTTTAACAATAGGTATTGTTTCTTGTCAAAACCTTTTTCTGCATCTATTGATATAATCATATGATTTTTGTTGGTTCTGTTAAAGTTGACGATTGTGCTGTGAAACATAGGTTCTGATGATTTTGAGCCTACACACTTTTTTGGCTATTTTGCCCTCTCATCTGTGCCTTCCCCTCCAAAAAAGCTCTCTGGAACTTTCTCTTGAGTCATAATTTTTTTCTGCATAGCCCCGCAGGGCATTCTGCTCCTAGTTCCACACTTTTTCCATTAGAGCAGGCACATGTACCCTCAACATCTCAAATTTCCTCCATATTCCAATATTTATCAAGTGCTTTTCTCATTAACAACCCTAGGAGGTAGGTTATTGCAAGAATGATGATTCCCATTTTATAAAATGAGAAAACGAAGTCTTGGGGTAGAAGAATGACTTGCTCAAAGCTACTTGATTAGCAAAAGGCAACACTAGGACTCCATTGGTAGAGATGAAAAAGAGTATCCTACCTAAGTATTTATAAATAGGAAATCGGGAGGGGACATTTTAACTGGAAACCTTTTTGCAAGGGCACTATCAGTAAAAGTAGGACCAAGTTACCTTGGCTTCAGTGTTGGCCTAAGGCAAGGCTAAAGATCATAACTCACCTATTTTCATTAAGAGTTCTTAATATGGGTTCCATGTTGGTCCACCAATCCTTAACTGAAACTTATTATTTCCTTTAATTATGAATGTAGGCAGCAAAAATTGCTCTGAGAAGAGGCCCATCAGCTTCACCAGATTGCCAAAGAGATCCACGACACAAAAAGATAAGAACTCCTGCATTAATTAATGATTTCTAGTAGTTAAGATGCATTTGGGTCTGGAGAGAAGTTGTTCTGGCAGAGAATTTAATAAGGAAAAAAAAAAAAGATTTCCCCAAAGTATTTGATGGAGTCCCTTGCTTCAGATAATCTTATTTTGTTTTTGGATGTGCTGGTACAACTTGAAGAGCAGAAGAAGTGAACTTAATTCAAAGTATTACAAATGAATGAATGAAGCATTTATTAGACACTTATTGTGTGTAAAGCATTATGCTAATTAGAAATAGAAAAGAGAATTCCTGTTTTCAATGAGTTCACCTCCTATGGAAGATGAACTACACATCAGATGGAAAGGTGCTATGATTCTTAGGATTTGGCTGAAAAGCAGATGATATGAATTTAATGTCATTTACACTGATAAAATCATATCAGCTTCTGACACTAAAGTATATGACAAAGCCAACTTCCTTTTCTAGTTTTTCAGTTACTAAGACTATGGTACCTGTAGTAGTTTCCAGGCTGCATCTCCAAAAAGGCTGTTTGCTAGGATGATGGCTGAGGGCAATAGGCTGGAAACACTGCATTACCTGAGCTCTTGCATTCAGGTTACTGGACCATCTACACTATTGTCATTTCCATCAATTTGTAGTTTCCCCTCTTCACCTGACTGGGCTGTAGAATGGGAAGGTCTATCCATGCATGGTCATCCAGACCCCAACAACTTGTTTAGCCAGAAATTTTTGTTTCTATTTTGTAGTCTTAAAGTCATTGCGGGCAAGAAAGAGGTCATCTTCATCAAAAGGGAAGAGATAAAAGTATGTGCTCATCTCTGGTTCATGGCAGGGACAAGCACAGCCTTCATAAAAAAGGATCTGTTCCATTGGTGTGGGCAGGACAATGGACATTGACCAGGGCACTGGGAAGCTTCATGGAAGATAGGAGATCTCTAGTGAAGTCTGCATTTTCGATGAGCTTACCAGTAGAGGTCAAAAAAAACCTTTGCAAACAAAACATTCCAACCCTATGACAGACCCCAAAAGCATACCTTGTCACTCAAGATTGAGGCACTTTTTTATTGGCAAGATGGCATGTCTGGGTACGGACCATAGTCTCAGTAGCATGGGCACTGAGATTAAAGCGAAGAGAAGCTGCCCATGGTAAGAGACCACAGCAGTGCCAGTATAACGAGACCATCTCTGATTAAAAAAAGAATACCCATTGGTATACAAAATATACCAAAGATTTTGCAAAAGAATATCATTGCAGGTTTTTTTTTTCAGATATGTCCACTACAGAAGCAGAGTCATGCAGTGGCTCCCTTGGGACTGGCACATTGAGAATGGCACATTGCCTGAGAGTGACATTCTCTTTAACCAGAAAGGTCACTTCATCGCTTTTAAGTTTCTAGTCAGAAAAGATCAAGCTCAAAGGCAAAGTAAAAGTACTTCCTTGTAAGGACTTTGCACCCTCCAGAGGATACCCAGGAAAAAACTACATATTTTCTCCAAAAAGGCATAGGCAAGGGAGAATGCCAGCAGGTACCACATCAGTCTGAACAGAAAAGCAAGACACTGGATCCAAAGTGGGCTTGAATATTTAGGTCAGAACACTGGAAGCCATTCCTCTTCATTTACATACAGAGGGTGAAGAGTGAAGGAGCCAAAAACAACTTTATCCTCAGATTTAGGATTGTTAAAATACACTGTCTCCATCACCATCAAAACTAAGGGAATACCATTCCTCTCCATTCCTTGATATTCTTTGTCCAAGAAGTCACTGATGGTACTTCAAGGCCCTTTTGAGACCCTCAAGAGCAGGGAGTTAATTGCTAATCAAGCTCTGGAACAGAGTCTTTAGTCAGAGAAATAAGGGGTTTAATAATCTCACCAAAGGATGGAATACATTGTCAATATATCCAGCTCCTCAAAAGATTTTGAGCATTTGTCTTTTATTTGTAGCAAGAGAGACAGCTTCTATAAGGCCTGCACATGCTTTAAGGAAACAGAATGGGTACCAGCAGATAAAATGAAACCAAGATACTCTACCTGTAGGAAGCACCACTGTGATGGAGTAAAAGAAGCAGAAGGCTATCATCCTGACAAACTTGAACAGCAGGTATTGACCATAGGAAGTCACCACATAATGAATTAAAGACAATCCCCTGAAAGTGATGGAAGCTAGATCTTGCTGTCAGATTTGAGAAAAAAAAAAAGTGTTCTATTTATCCTTGAGGTAAAAGTGTCAAGGTTTTTATTTATCCTTGAGATAAAAGTATCTAAGTCCATTGTGTATTCTTCCAGGTGAATACAGGTAGTGAGGATTTGGGTGAACTGGAATGCTAAAAACGTATTACAATAAAAGAGATAGCCTCACAAGGAATTGAAGAAATGATGGTGAAAAGATAGAGCTCCATTGGATGCTTGGGTATAATGTATTCATTCACAGTGCATAAATCTTGTACAAAGCCATAAACAAGTTTGTCATCTGGACCTGGCCTAGGCTTCTTAACAGGGAAGAAGACCAATAATACCTTGGTTTCTTTAAAAGTCAGTAATAGATGTAATACTTTCAAGGATCTCTCTGAACAAAGGGTATTGAGAAATGGAGAGGGGAGCCTTAACCTTAATGGTGATAGGGACAGAAGATTTTAAAAATTCTACATTTGAGGATGAAGTCACCCCTAAAGAATCAAGGATGTCGAATGGAATCACCAAATTATCATCAAAAGTCTCTTAGGCATTCTGAACCAATACTGGGAACAAAGAGAAGTCCTTAGGGAATTACAAAGACCAAGATCCATCAGGGGAATAATAAGGAAGCAGCCTTAAGTTTACAGAGGAAATCCCAAAAGATTTAAAGGGGATTTGAGTATGAGAAGGAAGAAATATTTGACAGAAAGAGGAACAAAGGATACCATGCAAAGAGATAATTTTGAAATACTCTGAGGTTTTCCCAAGATCTCTACAACATTTAGAGATCCAAGAGAGGTACAGTTATGGAGTTAAAACCTAATAAGAAGTTCCATTATCTACAAAGCAATCAGATTATATCACCAACTTTAAGGGTAACCTGGGGTTTACTTGTAGTGCAGGAACAACCATCACCGAGATGGCTGGAGCAAAGACATCAGCATCAGGGAAAACTAAAAAAACTTTCTCAAAAATCCTTAGCTCTTCCCTTCCCTGCACCTTCATAAAATTTCCTGTATCTTTCCAGGCCCATATTATTTTTAGGCCAAAAGACCCATTTCTTTTTCTTTCTACATTCCTGGGCAATATGCCCCTGGCAGTATAAGCATTTGTGCAATTTTTCAGGTACCTGATACGGCCTGTGCAGACTTAGATTTCTCTTTCTCCTTATCTTTTCCTTCATAAACATATTGGCCAATGCTTTTAAGATCACCTATAAGTTTTTCATGCCATCCACAGCAACTATTATGAAAGTACTTTGATATTTCTGTCTGGAATTGACTGACATAGGTTTAATTTATAACTCTTGAATCTCACAGGTTGAGTGGATTTGGGCCCACATATCATTTAGTACTTTGACATAATCTTTTATAAAAATAGTTAGGAATTTCATTTTCTTCTTGAATTGTCTCTTGGAATTTACTCCAATTTTCAGAGCAGATAATAAAGCCTCCAAATTTCTAATTAATGACTCTAGAGCCTGAAGTAACCTGGTGTAATCAGCAGGAGTGTTGGCTTTCCATTGCTGGTCCTGTAAGGGTAATCTGGGAGACCTTCAGAGTTTCCCCATCTCTTCTCTCTTCTCCCAGCCAGAGCTTGCTGATTAGTAGTTTCAATAATGATAGTTCTTTCACCAGGGAGAGTAAGGTTTTCATTAAGTTAACTACATCTCCCTAGGTGGGATTATAACCTCTAAAGAAGGCTTAAAATTAGATTATAGCCCTCCTGGATATTTATAAAATTTAGAAGTTTCCTTTCTCCAAGTATAAAGATCAGAGGAATTAAAAGACTGATTCCTTTTTTTTTTCTTTATTTTTGACATTTACTATAATAAGATTTTTAATTTCCAACTTTGTCCAAAGGGCTATCAAACTGTGTACACCCTTTGATCAGAAGTGTCTCTACTGGGCCTGTATCCCAAAGAGATCATGAAAAAGGGAAAAGGACCCACATGTGCAAAAATGTTTGTAGAAGCCCTTTTAATGGTGGCAAGGAATTGGAAACTGAGTGGATGCCCATCAGTTGGAGAAAAGTTGAATAAGTTATGATATATGGATGTTAAGGAATATTATTGTTCTATAAGAAACAATCAGCAGAATGATTTCAGAAAGGCCTTCAGAAAGACTTATATGAACTGATACTAAATAGAGTAGAACCAAGAGAACACTGTACACAGCAACAACAAGATTATATGATCAATTCTGATAGATGTGGCTCTTTTCAACAATGAGGTGATTCAGTCCAGTTCCAATGGTCTTATGAGGAAGAGAGCCATTTGCACCCAGAAAGAGAGAAAGATCTGTGGGAACTGAGTATGAATCATAAAATAGTATTTTCATTTTGTTGTTGTTGAACTTTTTTTTTCTTTCTCATTTTTTTTTCCTTTTTGATCTGATGATTCTTGTGCAACATGGTAATTGTGGAAATGTGTATAGAAGAATTGTACAGGTTTAACATATAATGGATTACTTGCCATCTAGAGGAGGGGATAGGTGGAAGTAAGGGAAAAAATTTTGGAATGCAAGGATTTGCAAGAGTAAATGTTGAAAATTATTTATGCATATGTTTTGAAAATAAAAAGTATTAATAAAAAAATTTTTAATTTTTTAATTCTTTCCTTCTCCTCATCCCTCCCCAAAATGGCAATCAATCTGATATAGGTTATACATGTACAATCATATTAAACATATTTTCATATTACTTAGGTTGTGAAAGAATTAGAACAAAAGGAAAAAAAAACATTAGAAAATAAAAACAACAATTCTTTCTCTAGATGTGGATAGCATTTTCATTGTGAGTCTCTTAGAACTGTCTTAGATCATTGTATTGCTAAGAAGATCAAAGTCTATCAAAGCTGATAATCCACTTAATGCTGCTGTTACTGTGCAGTGTTCTTCTGATTCTGCTCACTTCACTCAGCATCAGTTCATCTAAGTCTTTCCAGGGTATTCTGAAATCAACCTGCTCATCATTTCTTATAGAACAGTATTCCATTACATTCATATACCATAACTTATTCAGCCATTTTCCAACTGATAGGTATCACCTCAATTTCTAATTCTTTGTCACCACAAAGAGAGCTGCTATAAACATTTTTGTACATGTGGGTCCTTTATAAATTTTTTATTATATCTTTGGAGTACAGGCCTACCAAGTAGAAGTATTTCTGAATCAAAGGGTACACACAGTTTTGTAGCCCTTTGGACATAGTTTCAAATTACTCTCTAGAATGGTTGGATCAGTTCACAATTCCACCAGCAATTCATTAGTATTCCAATGTTCCAATTTTCTCACATCTTCTCCAATACTTAATATTTTTTCTGTCATATAAGCCAACCTGATAAATGTGAGGTGGTACCTCAGGGTTATTTTAATTTGCATTTCTCTAATCAATAGTGATTTAGAGTATTTTATCATATGACTACATTTGACTTACTTTTTTCATCTGAAAACTAAAGCTGATGATTCCTAATTCTGACTTAACTAAATTACTAGGTTTTGTATAAACATTTCTTGAAGAGGGAAAACACCAATTGTGGGCTCCTCTTAAGAGAAATTAATCTCCAGTAAATTCAAGAGAATAAGGTGGGAGGGCAGAGAATAAGGAAGAAGAGGTAGCAACAGTAGAAAAAGAACAAGTAACCAAAAGGGGTTGCAAAGGAGCAGGAGAGGGAGCAGACAAAACAGGACAAAGAGAAGATACCCACAGGTATGTCAGGCATATGCCATCAGAAAGGACAGCTCAACAGAACCAGAATTCCTGTGGTATATACTTGAATTGATGTCTAAGTTGCTGATTATAATCTATTAAATTTCCTACCTAGTCAGTTCTTGTTCGTTGATGAATCTTTCTAGTCCATTACTATAAGATTTCCCCAAGGCTGAAAAATTCCTTCAGAATGCTATTACTAGATCCCCATTATTCCTTTAAAGGGACTTCCCCATCAGTCTTACCTTATTCAGGAATTGAAATCAAGGAATCTGATTTCCAGTGAGTCCTTCAATCAAGGTGAAAAACTTTTCACCAGAGATTCTAAGAATTCTATAAGAATTCCCTAATAACCTAGAATACAAAATCCAAACTGAAGTTATAAACAAGTTCAACTGCAGAACCAAAGGTAGGTCGAGGCCCCTCAGCAGACACAAGGATTCTGAAAAGAAATGTACAAGGGATTTGATAGTAAGGTACAGTTACAATTTTTAGCATTACTATTTTAAGATTTGGGAACTTTCCACAGTCAAACTAGAGCCTCTAAATGATTGCATCCCTCAGTAAGTGACACAATAATAAGTGATTCCCTTGAAATTATGCGACTTACAGAAAAACTGATCAACTCAGGAAAAAAAGATTTAATTCCAGCAGCTGAACATAATGTCAGTGATGACACAAAATGGAATTGATGAGGATGTTTTAATTGGGGTGCTATAAAACTGTGCTATACGTTTTTGTGGGAAAATCAACCTTCAAAAATCTTGCCAAATAAAACAGAGGTAGCTGTGGAGGGGAGCAACGGATTGCAAATCTATAGGAATTATTCAAGGGCTTCAGTAGTAGGCACAAAATGAAAAAAAAAAAGTGACAACAGAAGGTAGCTATGCAGTTGGCTGGGCTTCATGGAATTTCAGGTTGTTAGAAAGAAATTATGTTTGGAGTGAACTGTGTAGTTTGGTTTTGGAGAACAGAGTAAGTGCTGGGAAGGTGAGAATATTGGTGCCATGTGATGTGTGTAGGTTTGTTTACTGTTGAACCCTGGTCAAAGTTTTGTAGCTTGGTTGCATTTGAGCATATGGAAAGAGTTCTGCTCTTGGAATCAGGAAGACTAATTTGGATTTAAATTCAGAACATATACAGGATTTCTGTCTGCTTATTGTGTGGGGGAGAAAAGTTTTTTTTTTTAATTTTCTGTGAAGCCAGAACAAAAATTCCATAGAAAGCATCCCAACAGAAAATTTTGGCCTCGCTTCCTGCCCTATTATCCTTGAGGTATAAGGCTGGGTTTCAGATCTTTAGAAGGCATATAGGAGGTGCCTTTCCTCTCCCTCAATGAGACTTACCCATCAATAGTACACAGTCACCTAGGCAAGGCAATATATTGGCTTCTTTCCTTTGTGACACAGGGCCTTGTGATATTGTGAATCAATAGAGTTATCATAGATCCAGGAATTAGAAGCCATACCCAAATTTGGTGGGAGCTACTATATACTGGAAGCCTCAAAGAAATATTCATCCCATTAGCCTGAACACTGTCCTACAGCGAGAAAGTGGCTCATCCAATGTTATACCTAAAACCAAACTTATTGAGGTGAATGCTCATAGCAGCCTCTTCAAATTTAAGCTCATTATTATTCCCAGAAACCAAGGTGATGTAGGGAAGAGTATGTTCCAGTTCTGGGGGAAAGATTTTTTTTTGTACTTTGGTTCTTGATATATCTTTTCAGCAAATAACACCTTATAAATCTATCTGATGATAATTGATGACATGATATAAATGGCTACATGATCTTGGAGGCACTGGTGATTGATAATGGGGAGAATAGCATCTGAAGAATCACTATGATCCTTAGAATCCTAAGAGAAAATGTAGTCAGCTATGCTCTGGGTTTCTGACTTGCGAGTGGGAGTTGAAATAAGGTATAGATGGTTTTATATGTACACAGGGATTACAGATCCCAAATAGCATGTTTCTCCAGAATCTGAGGAAATTTTCCAAGATTATCCTCTGAAAATGGAGTTAATAAAAGTTGGCATGAAATGAATAAGAGATCAGTCTTAGACAGAAGTAAACCACTTTAGAAAGTGACTTGTAAATATGTTGCTGATAAGAGTGATCACAAGTGCAAATAAAGAATAAGGAGTTCTTCCCCACCTCAATAAGAAGATAAAGTTATAAGTAATGTAAATTAAACTATAACCTTATTAATCTGAATTCACTGTCCTAGAAATAAAAAGAAGCAATATAGAAGAGAAAAAGGTACCCTGATTAACACTGGGTTTGATTTTCTAGACAGAAAATCCTAAAATTAGAAAGGATCATTTCATTAAACTGTGGTAACAGGATCTTTTGAGACAAAAATGAGGCCTATGGGAGTTAAATAGCCTGTCTGGGGGCAATATGGAAATTATCTATCTTAGAATTAAAATCTAGAACTTTTTACTCCAAATCCTCATCTTTTCACCATATTATTTGCCTTTCAACTCATATTTCCTTTTTCTCTAATTATATGCTAATTAAATAATCTTGTGTTTGATATTAGAGTTCCTGAGTAGACACACCCACCAATTAATTGGTGGTAATTAAAGGTTCTTAATTTTTTTGTGTGTCTGGAACTTAAAAAAAAATCTTATTTATTTACTGATTTATTTTTGAGAGCTAATTGGAGTTAGATGACTTGCCCAGGGTCACATAACTAGTAAGTATTAGATGTCTGAGGCTAGATTTAAACTAGATTTGCATACAGGAGAATGCAATCATCTAACTGCTTAGGGATACTTTTGATAGTCAAGCAAAGCTTTTTGATTCCAACTTCATTATTCTTTTCTTATGTGCCAGGCACAAATATACAAATAAACGCAGCTATGAGAGTGATTTTAAGTTTGTTATGTTTGTTGTTGTTCCTCTTCCTCTCCTGCTATCTTATATGATACTTTTTATAAGACAACCTCCTAACTCTCAATATAACATCACAATTCCCTAAATTTCTCCCATCAAAATAGTCCTTTTGCAATCATACCTCAGTCTACAAAAGTTTATATGATTCTCAACATGATACTATCTCTGTTACCCTTGAAATTGTTTCTTTTTACTCCCATTTAATTTAATTGTCTTTATAAGATATCCAAAAAGTATTAGATCAGTTTTAAGCTATAAAAACTTTGAACAAAAGTTTTAGTGAAGTTTTAATCTATCTTGGATTTTAGATTCTTATCAGAGACATTTGATTTTTTAAAGATTTTTTTCATAATCAGTTCTCTTTCCCGGAGGCTCTTGGCCTGGAGAGGTCAGGGACTCCTGGATTTTTTTTTCCAGGGCCTCCGGGAAAGAGAGCAGTTTCCAGCCACAACAGCCTGATGGTAGATACCTCCATTCGGCCACAGGAGAGTAAGTCTGTCTGGGTAACTTTTGGGGTACCATCTGGTTATGTCTTAAGACTTGTTTTGTTTGGTATGCTAGCATCTGGATTGCCAGCATTATAGATTCTGGGAGTAGGATCTTCTGGATGCAGGGAACTCTACCTGGGTGTCTTTTAAAGATACCATTGGCTTAGCCTTATATGTAAATAATCAGACGTGGTTGTCACTGTTGGGGTGTCCTTGAGATGCCATTGATTCTTGATTAGTGTCTAACTGGACACAGTTGTCACTATTGGGGTGTCCTTGAGAAATCCAGAACTCTGGACAAGGTAAAAGACTTTTTTTTCTTTCCTTATCTTGTGGTGGACACTGTAGTTGTCAAGTGAATTGGGACTTGCAGTCGTCATTGGAGCTCTTGGGAGTTCTGGCACAATTCTTTAGGAATTGCTGCGGATTGACAAAAGACTTTCTTTTGTCTGTCTCTGTCTCTAAGAGATACGAGGGAGGCTGCAAAGATTTGAAAAACTAAAAGTTTTTACCTGTCCACAATCTAGATACTCCGCTGCCTCTAAAATCTTTCCTGGAGCAGATGCTTTGCTTGAGGAAACTCCCTCTGTCCAAATTCTTTTCCAGAGACAAAGGCCATTGCATCTCAATGTATTTCTAATCTTTTTTCGTCACCAGAAAGCCCTGCTCTGAGGGAGGGACTCCGAGACATGAGAGGAAGTGTCTCTGGGCTTAGGTGGGCTACCCTGCCCTCAAGTTCCAACATGGAACTGCCAGAAGAACCCTCACCATTCGGGAAGCACCGAGGTGGGTAAGATGGCATCTCTTCCTCCCCCACTCTCGTTCTGGCCTTTCCTCCCACTTCTTTCATGGAGTGGGGAGTGTATACATTTGAAAACAGGACTTGGTTTCTCTGATTTGGTCATCCTGTGTTAGAGAAATGTCCTTCCCGTCACAAACTTTTAACTGTAGAAGCCTCAGAATTACGCTTTGCATGCTCAGGGGGCTTATCTACAGAGACTGAGATTTTAAGTCATTTGGCTTGGTTTTAATGTTAGTGTCCTACTGAATGTTGTAATTGTGCAGTCTAAGTGTGATCAGTGTTCTGTATGGCTTGTATGTTATTAGACAGTCTAGTTATGCTCTGAGTTGTGTGATTTTTGTCTGTGTTAAATTGTTTGCAATTTGTTTGTCTGTTTTGTTAATTAAGAGCTCTGTTAAATTTGGTCCCAGTATTTCTCTCCATTTAATAAACTATTGAATCAGTCTCTAATCTCTGTCTTCTTGCTCAGTTTCTCCGAGATTACATTTGTTGTTATACTATTTAAATTCTATTAATTTTTATGGCTTAATGTTATACTTTATACTTTGCTGTAATTTATACTTTGTTACAGACAAAAAAAATTGTCTAAATTAATCTTTGCCGAGTCCCTGTGATTTTCTAAGTGAGCCATCATCTTCAGCCAATAATTATAATTTTGTCTCTCTTTGCCTAACTTTATGACTTCCTCTTGTCTTATTACTACCATTCCTAAAATACTCAAAGAATAATGGGTAAAGAGACAATCTTTTACATTTATTTGGGAAGCTTTTATATTTTGTAGCTTTTGGCTTGAGGATCTTTATCATATTTAAACAAAAAATATTTTTTATGCATATGCTTTATAGTTTTTAGCATAAAAGCGTACTTTGTCAAAGGTCACATGTATTGAGAAACATGTAAATAAGGATTTATTTTTTAATGTTTTCTGAATAAGGAACATCTTTATATTCTTTTTTTTTTAATAGCCTTTTATTTACAGGATATATACATGGGTAACTTTACAGCATTAACAATTGCCAAACCTCTTGTTCCAATTTTTCACCTCTTACCCCCCACCCCCCCCTAGATGGCAGGATGCCAGTAGATGTTAAATATATTAAAATATAAATTAGATACACAATAAGTATACATGACCAAAATGTTATTTTGCTGTACAAAAGAATCAGACTCTGAAATATTGTACAATTAGCTTGAAGGAAATCAAAATGCAGGTGTGCATAAATATAGGGATTAGAATTCAATGTAATGGTTTTAGTCATCTCCAGAGTTCTTTTTCTGGGCATAGCTAGTTCAGTTCATTACTGCTCCATTAGAAATGATTTGGTTGATCTCGTTGCTGAGGATGGCCAGGTCCTCAGAACTGGTCATCATATAAATTGTTGAAGTATATAATGATCTCCTGGTCCTGCTCATTTCCTCCAGCATCAGTTCTGAAGTCTCTCCAGGCCTTTCAAATTATTCTGTTGGTCATTTCTTACAGAACAGTTATATTCCATAATATTCATATACCACAATTTATTCACCATTCTCCAACTGATGGACATCCATTTCAGTTTCAGTTTTAGCCACTCTGAAAAGGGGCTGCCACAAACATTCGTGCACATACAGGTCCCTTTCCCTTCTTTATAATCTCTTTGGGATATAAGCCCAGTATAACACTGCTGGATCAAAGGGTATGCACAGTTTGATAACTTTTTGAGCATAGTTCAAATTACTCTCAAAATGGTTGGATTGGTTCACTCCACCAACAATGCATCAATGTCCCAGTTTTCCGCATCCTCCAACAATCATCATTATTTTTCCTGTCATCTTAGCCAATCGACAGGTGTGTGAGTAGTATCTTAGAGTTGTCTTAATTTGCATTTCTCTGATTAATAATGACTGGGAGCATCTTTTCATATGACTAGAAATAGTTTCAATTTCTTCATCTGAAATTGTCTGTTCATATCCTTTGACCATTTTCAATTGGAGAATGGCTTGATTTTTTATAAATTAGAGTTAATTCTCTATATATTTTGGAAATGAGGCCTTTATCAGAACCTTTGACTGTAAAAATATTTTACATCTTTATATTCTTGACATAAATATAAGCTGATCATTGTAAATGATTTTTTTTCTAATGAATTGCTTTAGTTATTTTCATCAAGATGTAACTTAAAAATGATGAAATGATATTCATTGCCAACAATGGCTTATAGTTATCTTTCTTTGCTTTATTTTATGATCATAACTCTAGAACTAGGAACATCCTCAGAACTCCCATTTTTAAATATGAGGACTGGAGTTGGATAAAACGTTTTTGTTCATTTTTATAATCTGTCTAGTATCAGTATTAATGGTTCTATTAAAGTCAGATAGACTTCTGTTATTGTCTGAAACAAGATTTAATCTGCATTATTAACTTTTCTCTCTCCATTTCTTTTTTTTAGCTTTTTATTTTCAATACATGCATAGATAGCCATCAACATCTACCCTTGCATTCCAAACTTTTTCTCCCTTCCTTTCCCTCACCTCCTCTCCCAGACAACAAGCAATCCAATATATGTTAAACATGTGCAATTCTTCTATACATATTTCCACGTTTATTATGCTGCATAAGAAAATCATATCAAAAAGGGGAAAGTCTCTCCAGGTCTTTCTGAAATCATCCCGCTGATCATTCCTTATAGAATAATAATATTCCATAATATTCATATACTACAATTTATTCATTCTCCAATTGATGGGCATCCACTCACTTTCCATTCCTTGCCACTACAAAAAACATTTTTTGCATATGTGAGTCCTTTTCCCTTTTTTTATGTCCTCTTTGGGATACAGGCCTGTGGTGTTCTCTTCTTTTTCTAAAATATATAATGGTTCTCTCTGGGAGCAGGTTTCTTGGGGAGGTTTTCTGGAGACAGCCTTAGTTTCAGTTCAGAGTAATAATCACTCCAAATACAGCCAGCTGATAAAATCCAAACGTTTATTTCTTATCTCTTTCCTTGGGCCCGGTTAGCTTTCTTAGAGGCCTATCTCTCTGCTTGGTTCCAAGAGCTCTTGCAGCTTGTCCTCTGCTTTCTTCAGCCTCCAGACAGCACAAAGGTGGAAGATGGAATGAATCTGACTTCGCTTCCAAGAATGGGCTTGTGGGCTTCTGTATCTCCCAGAGTTCTCTTTGGCCCTGAGAGCTTCTTGCTTATATGCTATTCACTGAGTACACACCAATCATTATATCACTGGGAAACCATTATTTGTTGTAGGATTAAATCAATGCTAATCTAGATTTAAACATTTTCTCCTCAATTTCACTTAGTACCTTGTTTCAAGTTCTGGCCCATAACATCTCCTTGTAGGATCAGATCAATCATACTGAACCATGCTAAATTAGATAACTATTGTCTCTATCAACTCTAATGAATTAATAACGCTTTGTAAGGATTCCAACACAGGCCCAGTAGAAATACTGTTGGATCAAAGGGTATCCACAGTTTGCTAGCCCTTTGGTCATAGTTCCAAATTGCTCTCCAGAATGATTGGATTATTTCATAACTCCACCAACAATGTTTTAGTATTCCAGTTTTCCCACATCCCCTCCAACATTTATCACTATCTTTTCCTGTCATCTTAGCCAATCTGAGAGGGATGCAGTGGTACCTCAGAATTATCTTAATTTGCATTTCTCTGATCGATAGTGATTTAGAACATCCTTTCATATAACTAGAAATGGTTTTAATTTCTTCATCTAAAAATTCTTCATCTTTGACCATTTATCAATTGGAGAATGGCTTGTATTCTTATAAATTTGAATCAATACTCTATTTTAGAAATGAAGAGTTTATCAGAACCCTTGGATGTAAAAAATTTTCCCCAGTTTATTGCTTCCCTTCTAATGTTTCTGCATTAGTTTTATTTGTAAAGAAACTTTTTAACTTAATGTAATCAAAATTATCCATTTTGTATTTCATAATGTAATCTAGTTCTTTGGTCACAAATACCTTCCTTTTCTGCAGATCTGAGAGTTAAACTATCCTTTGTTCTGTCTAAACCATGAAAACCCATTTTGACTTTATCTTGATATAAGAGTGTTAGGTCTTGGTCAATATCTAATTTCTGCCATACTATTTTCTGATTTTCCCAGCAATTTTTAATCAAATGGTGAGTTCTTATCCCAGAAGCTGGGGCCTTTGGGATTAGCATACACTAGATTACTATATATTACTATAGTCATTGACTATTGTGTCTTGTGAGCCTAACCTATTCCCCTGATTGACTACTCTGTTTCTTAGCCAGTACCAAATGGTTTTGATGACAGCTACTTTGTAATATAGTTTCAGGTTTGGTACAGCCAAGGCACCTTCATTTGCATTCTGTCCTTTTCTGAAGTCTATACCAAGAACAAAATAATAAATCAAACTACGATTTGTAATGCTTGTCATTTTATGAGGTATAAATGATCACAATGAAAATTTAGCTTAGATCTTACCACCTTAATCATAAGAATAGGCTCCAGCAACCCCCGAGCCCCTGACCCAAAAAGCCTAGCTTCTCTCATTCTAATACTTCCTTGATTAAGTTGACTGCCATTATTATGTTTTTAAAGTTTTGCCTTTTTCATACAAATGGAATTTAATAATTATCATGATATATACTATATTTGGTACATGATGGCTGGTGCAATTTTGGCTAGTTATTATAAATTACACATACTATCAGAAAGTAATATATGCACAGATTGTGGGCCTGGTGTGCTTGCATACCAGCAAGGAACATTCCCACAGGTGTGCCCAAACTGTAACTATTTACTCTGAGGGAAAAGAGGAAAGGGCTGATAGGAATCACCCCTTAGGGACTGGCAGCATATGTGATCTACCTCTTAAATATTTATTTACCAAATTGGCTTGCCTCCTCAATCCATGTATCTCTCTTAAATAAACAGGTGCCACATTTTAACAAGGACACTGAGAACAAGTCCAAAGAAAATCAGGAGGGAGAAAAAGAGAGGGAGAGAGAGAGAGAGAGAGAGAGAGAGAGAGAGAGAAGGAGAGAGGGAGAGGAAAGGCGAAAGAAAGTGATATTTAACCTTAAGATTTTCTTGGGTTATATACTCCAGCTCTTAACTTCCTTTTTAATTCTAGTCACCTAGGTTTACAAACTGGGAGTTATTTTTAACTCTTCATTGTCCTCTTTTCCTCAATACCCACTTGTGGTAGGACTAGCAGTTATTTTACTTAGGCATGGATGGTTAAGTTAACTTTGTAAGTTTCCATTTGACCCTACCAATAATAATTGGCAGGCAAGAACTCATAAATATTCATTCCCATAACACAGGGGCCTGATTAACTATCACAACTGTGACCTACACAGGGAGCCTTCCCCTTATCTCCCTTTAGAGATTTGAATGGAATTGTTTTTCCTCCCAACAGAATTGGGGCAGCAAACTCTATAGATCCAATAAGGATCTTTGGTATAAAAATTACTTTTAATGATAATATTCAGTAGCCCCTTATGTATTTGATGCTCTCTTCCTTCCATCTTTCCAAACCATTGTGTGTCCAGCCCCATAGGGGTCCTGTAGTTAGAATAGCCCAAGCTTCAGGGTGAAATTCCGACCTTTGGCCTAAGGAGACTCATTCCAAATTCCCCAAGTCTGGATACAAAGACCTGAGCACTTCCAAATAACTAAGTAGGTGGGGGTTGTCAAGGATGTCCTAAATTTGGGTGGGGCAGAAGAAACTTTACTAACCCAATCCCAGATACCAAGTTATAGTTTTACTAATACCATATGTAAAGAGCTACACCACCCAATTCTTACAGAAGAGGCAAACATCATCCTCCACCTACATAGTTGGCACAGTATCTCCTGCTATTATAGAAAATTCACCTACTTGCATGGGCAGCCATAGTCTTCCAGAAAGTCCAATCTGTCACTCAAATTTCACAAGTTGGTCTTCTCAGACCTATATATTCCCCGCAGTATAGTTATTTGCTATAATAATAGCTATTATATTAAACATATTTATATATTTATTATATATAAGATAGTTGTCATTAAATTATCTATTAAATAGTTAAAACTTTATACCACTCGGTTGAGACTTCTCCTAGAAGGCAGGATCTAATTGCCCTGATAAATGTTCCTAAGTATAAGTAGGGGGATAGAGCACAAATCCAATTTGCCAAATCAATATGTTTTAAGAATCCTGTGCCTTTTCTTGTTAATCTCTAGGGAAACCAACTAGAGAAGGAATTCATCTTTATGAAGCTAGGTTATATTAAATTTCTCATTTTAACTATTTAAAAATATGCAAAGGAAAATCTTCATCCAGAATCTCTTAAATGATTTTAACCTCATTAAGCATTGTTGTACTCCTCTGTAATGCAAATCACATGATGGGGAGGTAGGGTAAATTAATGGAACTAATTACAGAATAAATCTGGGGTTCTCCTACCATTGGAGACAGTTTCCAATTCTCATCCCTCATAGCCCAAAATATCAGTGGAATTTAACACATTCTTTAGCCCTAACCCTCTGGGTCAAAGACCATGCTTCCTAATTGTCCCTTTTTAGTCTCCAACTCTAACTGCATTGCCCTTTCACTTGTGTGGTTACTAAATCTATCAAATGCTCCTCTGTCTTCAAGGTTCAATCTTTAAAAACCAAAAAGAACAATCATACTGTTTTTCTGACTGCTAAATACACATTTTTTTTTTTTTTTGCACTTTTATTTTGCAGGCAGTCCAGCTTTTCTAAAAAAACATTCATGGAGATTAGAGGATATTGCTTTTTGCAACTTATTTACTTTCTTATTAAACTTAACCACCTAATTGGCTAATCTTACCAGGTTAGGAAGGTCTTCAGAGAGTTTCTTATTAAATCTGAAAGTGCTTTAGCCATGGAATACTAAACTCTTAACATCTGGTCCTTCAATCATCTGAAACTCCTTTTTTCTCCCAAATTATCCTTCCTCTAGTTCAACCACAAAATTAACCTTGAAGTTGCTGAAATCCAATACTAACACCAAATACTCTGGCCAAGCCCAATTTAGGCCAGTCCATTCATTCAGACCCAGTGTTGAAAACAAAGGCTTAAAAGGATATAATTACCCCAAACAGATTCAGCTCCCCTCTGCCTCTGAATTAATGTGAGCCAGCACAGCCAGTACACTATACTAGATCAAAAATATCCACTGGGTAATGAGAGCTCTGTCAAGTTTCAGGAACACCAATTTCCCAAAGGACATGGCTTCTTTTATACCCAAAGTCTTCTAAACAAACCAAATCTCAAAGAGAACTTTAGCTTTGGTGTAGGGCTTTATTGAACGTAGGGAAGGAAGGAAAGGAAAAAAGGAAAAAAGGAAAGAAGAACGAGAAGGGAAGGGAAAGAAAGGAAGGAAAAAAGGGAAGGGAAGGGAAGGAAAGAGAAAGGAAGGGAAGATGAACCAAGAAAAAAAATCATTGCACAAAATTACTGAATGGAAACAACATACAGGATGATGTTTCTTTTATGAAGTTTATTCGACTTTTTCTTATATTTTCTTTTCTTTTTCTTTCTTTCCTTCTTTCTTTTCTTTTTTTCTTTTCTTTTCTTTTTTTTTTTTTTTTTTGCATTTTGTTCTGCTACTAGTTGCTTCACATAATCCCAGCTGGGCTTCACTATCAGGGCAGTCCTTTTATATCTCCTTGATACTTCCCTAATTGCCTTAATAGCTCACTTACCACATCTACTTTTTGTTTTTCTTTTTTAATATTTTATTCTCTCCAATTATATGTAAAAATAAATTTTAACATGAGTTTTTAAAATTGAATTCCAATTTCCCTCCCCCTTACCCACCCCTTCATTAAGAAGGAAGATAATTTATATTTTATTTACATTTAAATATGTGTGTATAGCCTCATAAAACATATTTCCATGTTAGTCATGTTGTAAAAGAAAGAATACACCAAAATAAAAACCCAAGAAAAATAAGGTTTACAACATATGCTTCAATCTGTTTTTAGATTTTATCCTTTCTCTGGGAACTGATAACATTTTTTAATCAAAAGTCCTTCAGAATTGTCTTAGATCATTATATTGTTGAGATTAGCTAAATCATTCACAGTTGATCATCTTATAATATTGCTGTTTCCGTGTACAATGTTCTCCTGATTCTACTCATTTCACTTTACATCAGTATATGTAACTCTTGGCAGATTTTTCTGAAAATATCTAGTTCATCATTTCTTATATCACAATAGCATTCCATTATAATTACATACCACAAATTGTTTAGCTACTCCCCAACTGACAGGCATCCTCTCAGTTTCTAGTTCTTTACCACTAGAAAAGAGCTGCTATAAATATTTGGCCATAATTCCAAACTGTGCTCTACATAATGGTTGAATCAGTCCACTTTATCAACATTGCATTAGTATCTCAATTTTCCTGTACCTCCTCTAATATTTGTTATTCTTCTTTTCTGTTCATTTAGTCCATTTAATAGGTGTTAAGTAATACCTCATAATTATTTTAATTTTTCCAATCAGTAATTTAGAGCATTTTTTCATATGGCTATAAATAGCTTTGATTAGTTTATCTGAAAGCTGACTTTGTATTTTCTGATCATTTGTCATCTGAGGAATGGCTCTAGCTTTCAAAAATTTGACTTGTTTCTCTATATGTTTGAGAGATGAGACCTTTATCAGAGACTTTCACAGTTATTATCGCTAGCTATTTCTCTTCATCCTATTGTCAATTAAATGCACCCAGTCTTTAATCTGAGACTGGCTGGAACCAAACAGCAAATCTAGAGCCAGAAGAGTCAGGAACAAAACAGAACAGCCTAGAGACAGGAGAGTCAGGAATCAAACAGAAATTTAATTTAAAAATGAAGAAACTGGCTTGAAAGCAAAGGAGGCAGATTGGACACAAATTCTGGGGCCCTGCTCCTATTAAGGGGATGTGATTTAGTGTGGGGAGATCTCAATATTTATATCACAGTGAGCTATAGTCCTGAAAATGAAAGGTAATAGCAATAGTGAGACAAGTTTGATTCATAGAGGAGCTTCATGACTTGAACATGGATACAGCAAGTGCTTAATCTGAGCTCAGAGCATACCTACCTCTGATCAAAGCAATACAATAATTATATGAAGCAATTCTGGGATTTTGCTCTGGCTCATCTACAAGGTGAGCACAAAGGGAATGTTGTTACACCAAGCTCAGGACACCACCTACTTGTGGGCCTTAGGTCTGGAAAATAGGGTAGCTCCTAATATCTTGATACTATTTCCTATGTATTCTGTTCTCTCTTTCCTTTCATCCTATACTTTCTTAAAAGTGTTTTGCTTCTGATTTTTTACTTCCTCCAATTCACCCTTCTTTCTTTGAGCACTCCCTCCTTTTCCTTTGTTCCCTTCTCCCTCTACCTTCCTGTATTTGATGATACAGGATTTGAGCCGTCCTGTATATGATGAATACCTAACTGAATGTGTATGTTTTTTCCTCTTTAAAAGAATTCTAATGAGAATAAGACTCCAGCTTATTCTCCACTGTAAAAAGCTATTTCTTGCCTCTTTGATATGAGATAATTTACCCCAATCCATCTCTTTCTTTTTCCTTTCTCTCAGAATAATCCTCTTAAATTTATTTTTTTTAACTATCAACCCATGATATTTAGCTCACATCTGTGCCCTCTATCTTTATATATGCCTTCTAACTTCCCTAATAAGAAATTTTTTATGAGTATAGACGCCTTATGACTTCCCTTTCCTGTTTACTTTTCTATGCTTCTGTTAAGTCTTGAATTTATTTGAAAGTCAAATTTTCTAATAAGTTTTTTTTTTTCATCAGAAATGCTTGAAAGTCCTTGATTTTACTGGTTGTTGATCTTCCAGACTTGCACTCAATATTGTTAGGTAGGTGATTTTCTTGATTATAATTCTAGCTCCTTTGCCTTCTTGGAGTATCATATTCTAAGCTTTCTAATTCTGTTGTAGAAGAAGCTCCTTCTGTTGTAGAAGAAGCTAAATTTTGCGTTCCCCTGATTGTAGCTCTGCAATACTTGAATTTTGCTTGCAACATTTTCTCCTTGACCTGGAAACTCTGGAATTTGGCTATAATATTCCCAGGAGTTTGGAGGGATTTTTTTCAGGAGTATGTAGTGGATTCTTTCCATTTTTGCTACTAAAATATGAGGGCTATTTTACTTGATAACTATCTTGAAAGTTGATGCCTAGTTTATGTATATTTTTTATTATTAAAGCTTTTCTGTTTCAAAACACATGCTTGTGTTTCAAAACTTTTTCTCCCTCCCTCCCACCTCCTTCCCCAGATGGCAAGTAATCCAATACATGTTAAACACATGCAATTCTTCTATACAAATTTCTACATTTCTGCACAAGAAAAACTAGATCAAAAAGGGAAAAGAAAAACAAATTGCAAGCAAACAATAACAAAAAGAGTGAAAATACTATGTTGTGATTCACACTTAGTCCTAGCTTATTTATTATAAGGATTTTGTTTTTATTTTTTTCTCCCAGTGGGGAGGGGTGGAGTGAAGTGAAAGGGAGGAAAAAAAATGCTTGATAATTGAAAAAAATAATATTTAATTAAAAAATTAAAAAAGAAAGATGATGTCTAGGCCTTTTTTTTTTTTTTTTTTTATCATGGCTTTCAGGAAATCTGGTAATTTTAAGTTATCTCTTCTTCACCAAATTTTCAGGTCAGTTTTTTTTTTCCATTGAGATATTTCATATTTTCTTCTATTTTCATTCTTTTTATTTTGTTTGATTGCTTCTTGATGTTTCATAGAGTCATTAGTTTTCACTTGCTCAATTTTAATTTTTAAGGAATTAGTTTTTTTCAGGAAGCTTTCCATTTGGCTAATTCTGTTTTTTTAAGGAGTTTTTTTCTTCAATGACATTTTGTTTATCCTTTTCCATTTGGTCAATTCTGCTTTTCAAGGCATTCTTCTCCTTGTTGAATGTTTGTAACTCTTTCATTATTCGACCTATTATGTTTTTTAAAGGGTTATTTTCTACAATTTTTTTTGTTCCTTTACCAAAATGTTGATTCTTTTTTCATGATTTTCTTGCATCACATTTCTCTTCCCAATTTTTCCTCTACCTCTCTTAACTGATATTTAAAATAGTTTTTGAGCTGTTTCATAGCCTGAGACCAATTCATATCTGAGGCTTTGAAAGTAGGAGTTTTAACTTTGTAATCTTCTGAGTATGTGCTTTAATCTTCCTCATCACCATAGTAATTTTCAATAGTCAGATTTGTTGTGTGGTTGTTTGTTCATTTTTCCAGCCCAAGACAACTCAGAAGTTTGGCAGCAAAGGTGAGAGCAGAGTACAGTCCAGGGCAAGCTCCACTAGCACACACTGCACCCAAGCAAACTAGGAACAGGCCTTGGGAGTGATTGAATCAACAGGGCCAATGGCTGTTTCTAAAAAGCAAAGGGGTCAAACAACTAATCCAAAGGAGATCTCATGGGTCTCTATTCTATTAGCAGGATTCTATTGCTTTGCCCATACTTGGATCTGGGTTGCAGTCCTGGGTCTCAGTTTCAGGACAAGGAGAAGGGGATTGCACAAAATCCCTGAAGCTCAGAGAAGCATTGTCCCACTTCAGCAAAGAAAAGTCAAGAAATAGGGGGTTTGAAGAGAGCGCTTCAGAGAGTCCCTTTCTTCTCTCCACTATCTTGGCTTCACTCCCACTCAACAACTTTTTAATATCCATTCATTCTTGTCAAGATTTCTCATATTTTCCCCTCTCTTTCCCCTCAGAACTTTGCCTCATATTTCACTGAAAAAATTGAGACTATTCCTTGAAATTTCCCTTTTCTCACTTCATAATAGTCAGATATACCTTTTGCATCTCCCTGTTATCTCCCCCATCCCTATGTTATATGAATAACTAGCCTTTTTTTTTTTTTTTAAGCAAAGCAAATTATCTGTCTTGTACAATTATCCTATCCCATCCTTCCTCCTCCAGCAGTTTGCTTCTTTGTCATTCCAACTTTTGCACTATTTTTCAGTATGTCTAATAAAAGCTTCCTTATTGCCTATAAAATGTCCATGTCTCACTTATCCTCCAAAAAAAAAAATCTTCACTTCATTTTTCTACTCCAACTAGCTTTCACCCTATATTTCCCTTCCCATTGTGGCTAAATTCCTTGAAAATGCTGTCCTTCATTAGTTCCTCCTTCTCTTTTCTTTTCATTCTTAACTGTCTACAGTGTAGAGTCTGACCTTTTGATTCAATTGAAACTGCTTTCTCTAAAGTTAACAATTATTTGATTTAAAAATTTAGAAGTCTCAATTTGACTCCTCTCTCTCTCTCTCTAGTCTTTAACACTATAAATCACCCACTTCTTTGTGATAATTAACTTCTCTCTAGATTTCTGTGACATTAGTTTATCCTGGTTTTCCTCTTACCTGCTGGCCATTCACTCTCAGACTCCTTTGTTGGATTTTCTGCCAGGATGTACTTGTATTATTGCCGAAGGCTTTGTCATGGGTCATCTCTTCTCCTCTGCACTGTTTTGCTTGGAGATCTCATCAACTATGGTGGATTCAGTTATCATCTCATGCAGACAATTATCAGATTTACTTATCTATCTATGACCTCTCCCCTAACTTCCACACTTACAAACTCCATTTGCTTATGGACATTTTAAACTCTTCATATACAAAACTGAATCCATCATCTTATCCTTCCCCTTTAACTAATTTTGTTTTGGTCCCCCAAACTTAAAATCGTGTCACTATCTTATGAATCCTCACTTTTCAAACCCTCATATCTAATTTGTTGCAAAATTCTGTCTATTTTATCTCCTTAAAATCTCTTTGTCTTTGCAGATATTTTCATCATCCTGGTACAGTCGCTTATCACCTTATACCATGATTATTTTCATAATTTGCTAATTGGTCTTCTTTCTTCAGGTCTAACTTTCACTCATCTGTCAAATATATCCAGTCTGACCCATGTGGGCTTGGTTAGTAGTTCCCCATTATCTCTAGGATCAAATATTCTTTGTTACTCAAGCCTTTCATAAAACGAACACTTCATACCTTTCCAATCTTCTTACATATCAGTGCCATATATTCAGCTAGCCCATAACATTGGCTTCCATGTCATTCCTCATGTTCCTGAAACAAGATATTCCCAAGATTTCTCAATTCTACATATTTTTACTGATTGTTTCTTCTTGGCTGGAATTCATTTTCTTATCTCTGCCCCTAGCTTTCTTAAGTGGATTTTCTGGCTTCCTTTAAGACTATACCTTTTACAGGAAGCCTTGGCCAATCCCTTTCAATGCTTGTCCCTTCTTTTTACTGTTTATTTCCAATTTATCCATAATTGTTTTGATGTTGTCTGTCCCATTAGACTCTTGAGTTCCTTGAGAACAGGGGCTATCTTTTAGCTTTCTTTACAAGTCCAGACTGAGAATGTTGCCTGGTACAGCATAATGACCCAAAATGGAGAATTGGTGGCAAGAGGAAGATTGCTAGGTTTGAGTCTAGTTACCATTCCTGCCAAAGATGTGAAAAAACAAAGAAGTAGTGGGATGTACATCCTTCCTCTCCTACACAGGCAAGCAAGGAGTTGTTGAACTTCTGTATGAAATATGAGATAACCTTAAAAACACAAATATATGTAATAGTGATCAGGGGTTTCACATACAATCCTCATTTGTTGTTGTTGTTGTTGTTTGGATGTAGAATATTCATGTTTGTTGATATTTATCAAATTCTGAATAAAAAAATAAAGATAATTAGATCATAGATTTAGGGTTAGCTGGAGAAAGAGGTCATAGAATACATCATCTTTATTTTATCAAATGAGAAAAATGAGGTCCACACAGCTCAAGTGACTTGCACAGGGATTCACAGGCAGGAATTAAGCAAGCTAGGATTTGAACACAGTCTCTTGACAAGATTATATAGGTCCTGTCCATAGTCACTAAGGCCCACTATCTACTATGCTATGGTGCCTCTGTTCTAATGATAATTGGCATCTAGATAGCATTTTTCTTTACAATTATTATCTTACATTATCCTCACAACAAGCCTATAAGCTAGGTGTTATCATCTCTGTTCTACAGATGTGAAAACTGAATTTGAGAAAGGTTAACTTGAAAGTAATTTATTTGCCCATGGCCATAAAACCAATAAATGTCAGACACACACAATAATTCAAGTTGTAAATCTATGTCCTTCATGATTCTCAGCCTAACATTTCCCCACACTATGCCACATTTGGACCAGAAAGAAGCTGTAATTTAGATATATTTACCATGAATGTAAACATCTGCTCCAATTCAATGGTGACACTTCAGGATGGCATAACTCCCTTATGGTAAACTCTCATAAAATAGTTTATGCCCAATGAGGCCTGCTTTTCTTTTTTTTTCCTTCTTCCTTATAATCTCTTTTCCTTCATATAATTTCAAATAAATTAATTTTTTCAAAGTTAATAAATGAAATAAAATGCTTTGCAAACCTTGAAATTTTAACTAGTACTATATTACTTTTATTCTATCTAATACAGGAATATATCAGCAAAGCCCAGATAGAGCATAGGTGATAATCTCCTTTGACCCAAAGTTTTCTCCTCTAGTACTAAGTAAATAGTCAAACACTGTTACTTTATTTAGATAGTAGTTGAATTTTTCTGAATATCCATGTGGTTTTTAATGTGAATATGTCAAATATTCCTCTGTGTGGGAATTCTCTTCACCTACTGTAGATCAATGCATCTCTAATTTATTCTTAGAAAGTTAAGCACAGTTCAGAAAAATTAAATAACTTGTCCACAATCACATAAGCTATTATGTGTCAAGAGAAAAACCTAGATCCAGATATTACTAGTTCCAAGATTAGGAGGAGGAATAAACATTTTTTTAAAATCCCTAGTATGTGATCAGGCACTGTTTTAAGTGTTTTACAATTATTATCTCACTGGGATAGACGTTCTCAATATCCCCATTGTATACCTGAAGATACTAAAGTTGACAGTTTAATCACTTACCTAGAGTCACAAAACTACTAAGTGTCTGAGCTTGGATTTGAACTCGGGTTTTCCTGAATCTGGGCCCTGGTACTTTGTCCATTGTTTACCCAGTTGCCTCTCCAAATACATGCAGAATAAATGTCCCTTTCCTCGTCTGTAAACGTTTGTAAAATAGGAACGATTATATGCTCAGCCTACTTCACAGAGAAGTGTTTGTAGGAAGGCTTTGAACTTGTATTTTCTTGACTTCAGGCCCAGCGTACTCTTTCCACTGGGCCATCTAGTTGGCATTCCACATGTATTTCCCCTAGGCTTGCTAGAGTAATAGAGGACTTCAAGTCTCCCTCTGCTTTTACTTTAGAGAAAGATTACAGAAATCTTAGATATTGCCAGTCAGGTTATAGAAGAGTAAATGTTTACCTTTAGTGTTGAATTTTAGATTATAAGATAACTATGAATGGGTCCAACCTTTCTATGTGTTAACTCATTGTGAACTTTCTAATTTTAGATTTAGACTTCCTTTAAACTTTGTGAGGGAGGCAGAGGGAGCATGGATTCTTCTTCAAGATGTCACAGCCAATTCTTGGACTTCTGAACAATAAATGATTCTTAATAAACTTAAAATTTTACAATAATAATTTTAATATATGTATATATATATTTGTGCATATATGTATACATATCTCTCACACACACACACACACACACACACAGGGTTGAGTGGCCCAGTGGGTAGAACACCAGGCTTCGGAAGACCCCAGTTCAAATTTTACCTCAGACATTTGTTAGCTGTGTGATCCTGGGGAAGTCACTTAACCCTGTTAATCTCAGTTTCCTCATCTGTAAAATGAACTAGAGAAAGAAATGGCAAATCACTGCAGTATCTTTGCCAAGAAAACCCCAAATGGGGTCATAAAAGTCAGATATAACTAAATTAACATCTATACATGTATCTTACATAAAATACTCTCTAAATACGTACATATACACACTCAACTAAAAGAAAATATATACTGTTATCAAGTTTTAAAATAGTAAAGGAGTCAGGATCGCTGTTTTCCTCTGTCAACTCTTTACTAGCAATCAAAAAAGCTGAATCTGGGATCTTATGATTTCTTCCAAGTTTCATTCTATTTTTACCAACTCTTGAAATAATAGGATTGTGCAGAATTTTAGAATGAAAACAATCAAAACCCCTTATCAAAAGTAATATTAGTCTATAATATTTGTTATTGTTAGAAATCACAAAAGAAACCATTCTGTTTACATAGAAATAAATGTTATCATTTTTATATCTCTTGACTAAAATATGATAATAATAGGATGCAATGTGGAGGATTCATGAACAAGGCACTGTAACATAATCATACAAGGTTAAGAAAACTATTTCCCAACCCCCATTTGGACACTGATGCTATTTGAAGAGGAATTTGGCATATCATTTGTTTAGGTTTTCTATGCCGTTTTTAATTGATTTTAAAATAAATTACTTAGAGAAAGGAATGACAAATGTGTGTGTATATAAAATGTATATTTTAAAAAGGAATGTATGTAGATTAACTGATGGAAATTGTTAGATGTGGAAGTAATGCAAGTAGGAGGCTTTCTCCTGGATGAAACTGTTGGAATCCTTTAGCAAACTAATATCAGTATGTAGGTGGACAAAATACATACTGTTCTCTTTAAAGATACTAGATAAAGTCCTCAACCTGGACTCAAGAAGACCTGAATTCAAAACCAGCTTCAGATACTTTTACTGGCTCTGCAACCATGGTCAAGTCACTCTTTTGTGCCTCAGTTTTTCCATTATGTAAAAAAGAGATAACAAGGATGTTGTGAAAAGTAACTGAGATATTTGCAAAGTTCTTTGTAAACCTTAAATTATTATTCCAAAGTTAGCTATGGAAAACACTATTTGGCAAGAAAGAGTTCCCTAGTTCCCTTAAAATGCAAAAGCCAGCAGGCACTTTCTTGGGGGATGGTTTGAGTATAAAGGACTAATTCCAGTAACAACTACAGATTTGGTCTTAAGACATGTTAAGATCTTGTATAATTTTTGTGTAAACCCCCAGTAAGAGAAATCAATCTTCTGACATGTTCCAGAAGAAATACAAACTTGATTCATGGTATTTCTTTATTGACAAAGAATTAAATGGCAATACAGTGTAGGAGTAGTGGAAAGTGCATTTGATTTTTAGACAGCACATTTTGCTTAATTCGCACCTTTTTCACTTCATAAGTCTGTGAATTGAGCAGTTCTTGAGCATAAACTTACTTGTGTTTAAAAAGAAAATAACACTAGCCTTATTTATTTCATAAGGTTGTAAAAGACTTTGGAAATGGAAATGGGATATTCTAGAACACAAGTGTGAATTATTAGCACTAAAGAGTAGGGAAAGCAGGGAGAGAATAGCATGTGAATGAGATCTGCCCTTAATGACAAATTCATATTGGTGGGGGGGAGAATGCACTGGATTTGGACCTGGGTTCTACTATTTATTTCCTAAGGGCACCTAGAAAAGACCTGCAGTCAGGAAGACTCTTCCCTGATGTCAAATCCAGTATTAAACATTACTTATATTGGATATTTTTAAACCCAATTTGCCTCAGTTTCCTCATCTGTAAAATGATTTGCGGAAAGAAATGGCACGCCCCTTGTATTTTTGCCGAGAAAACCCCGAATGGGGTCACGAAAGAGTCGAACAACACCGGACAATATTTACTATCAAACAAGTCCTTATTTCTCTGGCCCAAGTTATCAAAGGTTAAACGATGCGATCTATAAAGTCTAAATTCTTTGGCATCGAAACATGTTACGGCCTGTTGGGTAAGCGGTCCTCACTGGGCTCATCGGGTACCACACGCGCTTCACGATTCTCTATCACCTTCATATTAACTGCAGTTTTAGAGATTTTGACCTTAAACAAGTTGTTGTTGTTGTTTAAAGTGTGTGGGACGTGGCTAAGTGATAATGAAGCTTTTCTAGGTCATACTCGCCCCTGAAGAACACTCGGACGCTACCCAGAGAAAGGGCAACGTCGCAAAAAAAGCCCACGGGATGCGGGGCTGTCAGATTTAACAAGTATTGCGCCACTCCGCCCCACCTGGGGGGGGGAGGGGGGGGGGGGGAGGGAGGGAGGGAGGGAGCGAGGGAGGAGGAAAGGCAAGTGCAAAATCAGGGACGACCTTGGCCCGGGAACTTTGGCAGCTCTCCTCATCCCAGCCTTTGCTGCCGGGTAGGCACAGCGCCCTCTCTCCCAGCGAGCGCCTCAGAAGAGCGAGTCCCCAGTGCGCAAAGCCTCCTCTGCCTCTGGGCTCCCTTCTTGTCCACATAAAACCCTCGGGTAGAGCGTGGATCGGCTTCCCCCCGCGCGTCGGCGGGACCCGAGCTTCCCCGTCCCGAGGGCGCCCTGCGCCTCCCGCACAGCGAGCCGCTTCCCCCATCCGGTGGCTTTTCTGGAGGAGAACACCGCAGCGTCATCGAGGTACCGTAGACCCCGCTCCTCCTCTCTTCCCCTGGCTTTTCCCCTCTAGGTCCGCCCTTCCCGGCCCGGAGCCGCAATTCTAGCGGCCCCCACGCCGCATCTGGAGCGCACAGATGCGGCCGCGGCCCGGCCCGCGGCGTCACTTCTCCCTTTTTCGCCCAAGGGCGCCGCCGGCTGCGGGGGAGGTCCGGGGCCAAGGGCGACGCGGTGGCCCCCGGAGGACTCCCGGCCTGCGGGGGAGCTCGGAACTGCGCCCCTGGGCTGGGAGCTGGATGCTTCCCCGGGCCCACGCCCTCCCCCTCCCCCTCCTCCCCCTCCCAGTGTGCCCCGATGCGGCACAAGCCTCCGACGCAGCCTGGGAAGGTGAGGTAACGGCCGGGCGGGAGCGGTCGGGCAGCCCAGCGAGCCCGGGGCAGGCAATCACCCCTCCCGGCAGGGGGTGCACGCACGGCGTGCGGGGGGGCGGCGGCTTCGCTTTTTAAGGGGAGGGAGCCCCCTGCCAGCGTCTGGCCTCGGGCTCTTTCCCTCTCTCCGCAGCGGTCGGCCCCCTCCCCGAGCTGACTCCCCGAGCCTGGAGGGCTCTCGGCCGGGAGAGGTAAGCGGGACCCTTCTCCCCCTCCCCCACTGCGGGGAGCTGAACTGCGCGCTGCGAGGCGACCCGAGCCTGGGGCTTGGGCGGCTGCTGACCCGGCGGGGGAGGGGGAGGAGGCTGGAAAAGAAGGGACCCCCGCCCCCATCTCCGCCTCCGTTCCGGGACGCTGGGAGGGCCGCGAACTGTGAGCAGAGCCGGTGCTTTGGTGCCGATGACGCAGGAGAGCGGACCGCAATAGACACTTGAAAGCCCTAACGGGCCGGGCTGACCCAGGCCGCCCTGAAGGGGGAGACTCCCTCCCGGCGTGTAACAGCCCGGGCCAGGGGGCGTTCAGACCCCTTCTAGCAAATGCCTTACGGGACTGTCAGGCGGCTCCCGCGGTCTTGAGCTTTTATCTGCGTTTGGGCATCTTTTTTTTTTTTTTTTTTTTAAAGAAAGAAACTTTAGTTTTTCCGAGTTTCCCACAGAATTCTCCTCTCTGTTACAGTGTAACTAGACGTGCAAAAAGAAAAACAAACAAAAGGTAGCCTGATAATTTGGGTAGAGTCAGAGAAAGATCATGCAAATTTTCTGGGGAGGCTAATTATACTGTAAGCGGAAAACTTGCGCTTTTGCTGTCCCTGAATGTGTTCATTTGCCCCTTCCCTTTCCTGGGAGGAATTTTAGATAATAAGCCCCAACCCCCACATCAATCAGGTTACCAGAAAAAGACGCAGAATTTTTCCTCATTAGAAAACGGGGGTTTAAAAAAAAAAAAAAAGAAAAGGAAAAAAAAAAAGAAAAGAAAAACGGGGGTTTAAAAAAAAAGAAAAAAAAGAAAAGAAAAACGGGCGTTTAATAAAAAAGAGAAAAGAAAAGAAAAACGGGGGTTTAAGAAAAAAGAAAAGAAAAAAAAAAGAAAAGAAAAACGGGGGTTTTGAAACTTACAAGTTATTGCTGTGTGTGTTTTAAGTGAAAAATAGATATCAGATACCAAAAACCTCATATCCCTAATTTAGAAATAACGCTTGCTTCAGAACTCGGATAACACTAAAAGTCTGCTCAGGATATTAGAAACCATAGAACCGCCTTTTTAATCTCATGTGCTGTATTTGTAGTCTCTATTACAAGAACTCTGCCCAAATTGACCTTTTATACTATTAGCCTGTTTCAAATCCCCAAGTCCTACTACAGTGGTTCTCATTCCCTGGAGCTTTTTCTCCTGGAAATAATGATTGAAATTGCATATTAGTTTACATGGAGCTTTGAGATTCTGGAAGGCCCAGCTTAGCTGGGAAAACTCTTGTTCCATTTTTAGGAGAAAATAGCTAGCTTTGACACTGGCTATCTGTTTCTAGGACTTGACTCATTCCTTGACTTTTCACACCAATGCCCGTAAAAATAAATAGGCACCCTCTGGTAACCTGGAGAGGAAGAGGTTAAGTAACGCCTAGGGCTCTTTAGATAATTAGAACTTTTTATTTGTAAGTTTAATAGGGGGGGGGGAATCTTCTATGCAAATTTAACTTATTAGTGATATGCTGAACTATGCATATACTGATGTATATGCAACAGAATCCACATTTTCTGAAAAAAGCTCTCTATTGCCTGGGGGGGGGGGGGGGCTGAGAGGAATGTCTCTAAGACATTATTATTAAAATGAGTCTACCATTTAGACTTGTCTTAATAAGATTTGATGAGAATAATACATTTGCATTAATTGTGCCCATTAGGACAAATAGTCTTAAGATTCAAAAAAGTAAATGGTAAAATGCTGCCAGAAGAATACATCTGGAAGTGTAGAAAAATGCAAGAGAAAATTAACTATAAAATTTACAAAAATTTTTCATTTTAAAAATTGAAGATCTCCTTGATGTATATGTCAGCATACATTTCCCATCCTTTTTTTAATCCTGTTCATGCATAATGCTTTCTCTAATATGCCACATTTTGTGTCTCACCCTCCTCATCTGGCTGGGATTTTCAGCTTCTTATTTTTTACAATCTCCTTCCCTTCTGCTTTAAATATTTAGTTGACTCTTAAGTGGAGCATAGCATTGACTTGGTTTTAAGAAATTTTTCTAGTACAATTTCATTTCTCTGCTTTCTGCTAGCAAAATTACTAAAGCAAATGATTTTAACCTATTTAAATCCAAAATGTTCATAATAAAGAAATCAGATTTTTAATATGTTTGGATACTGTGTTATCAGATATAAGAACACTTTAATGTCCCAAAATCTGCAGAACTGAGTTAATTTGCTTTGACATTTAAAAAATAAGTTCCATACAAAGTGTCATGCTTTCCAGAAGAAAATTATTTACATTTTTAAAAGTACAACCTGTTTCTGAGCTTTAGAAGCTCAAGTACTTTATTAAGACAAGGCTAGCCCAGCTTAGGCTCTAGATCTGTATGTTAATTATAAGCAATTCTTATCTAGCCACCATGTAGGAACTTTGCTAGGTAGCATTTAGTTTGTGTCATGTCTATATAATAACATTTCTTATGAATAAATATTTTTCCCAAATAAATTCAACCTCAGTTTACAGTTAGGAAACGATCCAATCTCCTTTTTGCTTGGTATCCCAGGTGGTCAAAAAAGGAGTGGCACTACCAACGGTTCAGACTCTTCAAAGAGAGACCAGTGACAGAAACCTCCTATTCCCAAAACATTTGCCGGAAAATTGGGAAGCTAACGCTCAAATTTGTGCTATGACCTTATCATTTGATCAGTGAGGCTAGCTAGACTGGTATCTCTTGTAGTTTGAGAGATTGGGTAGCCTTAATACCCTTCTTTTCTGAAGGGAAAGGAGAGAGAGTGTATCCTAATGAGTTGGGGAAAGGAATCCTTCGTCTTGAACACATAACCCTATACCTTTTATATTCTTATTTATATTTATGTATTTTTATATTCTTTTTATATTGTGGTAGCAAAAGTCTTATTGGATTGCAATAATAATTCAATTCTTCATGACTCCATTTGGGGTTTTCTTGACAAAAATACTGGTTTGCCATTGACTTCTCCATTTTGTTTTACAGATGAGAAAAGTGAGGCAAACAGAATTAATTAAATAACTTGATAGTCATTTGCTTATTACTTGCAATTTAGGTCACATAGTTAAGTGTTTGAGACTGGATTACTCTAGTCTTCCTGATTCTAAACCCATTGCTCTATCTACTGCGCTACCTGGCTCCCACTTACTGCTAGGAAGAACTGGGTTTATGTTTTACCTGTGACACATATATTAGTTTTGTGACCATGAGCAAGTCACTTAATTTCTCTCACCTATGAAATTCTGGAATGGCTTTGATCAATTAATGATATTTAAGACTTCTAGTTCTTGGTCTGATTTATTGAGGTTCTGTCCTACTCTGCATGCATGAATAAGCTATGAACTCCTCCCTTTGGACTTGGTACTGATTTTATTGCTTTATTGTTTTAATTTAGGGTCAGATTTCAGTCTTCAAATAATGTACAATAAGAGCAATGAGCATATGAATGGGACACTGGTCAGTCTTTCCATTTAATATCATGTTTAGATAGCCTCTCAACCACTTGGTTAGTTTCATAGGTAACAAGTCTTCTGTAGCTATTTGAGTTCAACCTTTGCTAACCTGGTGAGGTTTGGAAGCCACAGTTGGTATACTCAACTACAATACCAAAGAATTAAAAACATATTATGAATTTTCTAGTTTTTAAAATTTTTCCCTAATTTGTTCTTACAGTTATTTTAGGACTTTTGAAATTGAAAAATGAATTATCTGGAAGCACTAAGATAAGAGAAAATAGGTGATAACAGACATTTTCTTATAATTTTGAATGGAAAGCCTAGAATATAAATGCTTTTCACAAAAAAAAAAAAAAAAAAAAAAAAAACCAAAAAAACAGAACCAAGTTCCAATAACAACAAATACTTTAGTTTGTAATTTGATTTAACTGGCAGATTCCAGAATGTTAGGCTTCTTGTCATCTGCTTAGAGACACTTTCAAGATCCAATCTGTTCTATACTCAGCTGTCAAACTGTCTTATTGTGTTTAAGAATCCAAAAATTTTAATGCTTTATTTCCCTGTATGAACTCTTACTACACTGGTCTGTGTGTACATGTATGTAAGAGCTAGCCTTTAATATTTTAAGGCTTGTAAAATACTTTACAATTATTATCTCACTTGATCCTCGAAACAATCGTGTCAGAGAGATTTGTCATAGATTTCAAAGGTGCTATTATTATATGAATGAGGATACTGAGGCACAGTGATATTATAAATGATCTTCCCTAGTTGTAAGTTTTTCAGACTGGTTTCAGCTCCAAATTTTCCTGACTCCATCCACTGTATATGGCTGCCTCTCTCTATAAGGCTTGTTTTATGAGTAATTTCTTTCTATTTGTATGTCCCTATACATTATGTTTGTATGTATATAAAACATTTTGTTTTTTAGCTGAGGCAATTGGGGTTAAGTGACTTGCCCAAGGTCACACAGCTAGGCATTGTTAAGGATCTGAGACCAGATTTGAATTCTGGTCTCCTGACTTCAGGGCTGGTGCTCTATCCACTGTGTCACCTAGCTGCCTCATGTATGTCCTTCTTTATACTTAACATGCCCTCTTTCCCAATCTATGTAGCTTTTTTCCTATAAAGTAACTAAATTTATGTCATCCAGGAAACCTTGCTAGATTGACTTTATCCTAGTCAGATTATCTCAGTAATATCAATATGAATGTCATCTTTCCTAGTAATTTAGTTTGTTGGAGGTAGAAATATTCTATCATAGGAATTTAAGCTGCTTAGATTTACATTTTAGAAACAATCGTAATTCCAGTTTGAAAATGAAATTTAAACTTTGATTTTAAAAATTTATGGTTTTACACATGTAGTAGAGTTATTTTGTTTTGTTTCATATTAAATAAATGTGGTTAGATAGTTGTTTTGAAATTTGAAGCTGTCATCTAATTGGCTCTAAGGTTGAATACATATTTCTATGAATTCCTGAAGATTGAAACTAGTCTGTGACTACTCATCTCTTAGATTCTTGTTCCTGCTCACCCATAAATGTAGCATAGAGCAGGGATTCTTAACCTGAGATTTGTGTATCTATTTTGGAGGGTCTATAAAACTTGAATGGAAAAAAAATAATATACAACTTTATTTTTATTGATCTCTAACCCAAATTTAGCATTTTCTTCAGTTCATTAAAAACATTTTTCTGAGAAGGGGTTCCTAGGTTTCACTAGCTTGCCAAAGGAGTCCATATCACACACACAAAAAAAGTCTTAGAACTCTAGACTAGAGTTAGTTCTCAAACTTTTGTTTTTCAGTATCTTTATCCTATTAAAAATTATTGAGGATCTCTCCAAAGCGTTTTTGTTTATCTGGATTATATTTATAGACATTTACCATATTGGAAATAAAAACTATTTTTGAATTTGTAGACCCCTCTAAAAGGATTTCAGAGATCCCCAGGATTCTCTAGACCATACTTTGAGAACCACTGCTCTAGAGAATCTACTAATGATGTACTAGAGACCTTTTTCTAAATCTTTTAACATTTATGGTTAGCAGTGGGCACTCCATTTATTACCCTTTAGTTTAACTACTTGGAATGTCTTCCTTATTTTCTAATCATACATTTCCTATAACAAGTGATTGTTATAACATGCAATAACTTACTTAGGTTACGGGCAGTTAGTGGTGTGGATAGAGTGTGCTGGGCCTGGCCTCAGACCCTTACTAGCTGTGTGACCTTGGGCAAGTTACTTAATCCTGTTTGCCTCAGTTTCCATACCTGTAAAATGAACTGGAATGAGGAAATAGCAAACCACTTCAGTATCTTTGCCAAGAAAACCCCAAATGAGGTCACAGTCGGATACAACTGAAAATGACTAAACAGCAATAACAGATTAGGTCATAATGTGCCTCTTTGTTATCCTTTATTTGTTTGAAATCTTTAGCCTTTGGAAGTTGTGACTAAATAACATCATTGAAAGAAAATATTGATGTTTAAAAAAAAAAAAAAAAAGTAGGCTTCATGCATCCAAAAACAAACAGCTTGGAATTGTTTTGAATGCAGTGGTGTTTCCCAAAAGGAAGACAGCCTGCTTCCTCCCATTTAATTTGAGCTGAACTCATTGTTCATCTGCACTGCTTGTCCAAGATAAATACATGAATATCCTCTCTCCCCTTCCCCCCACCCTCCCTTTGTATATTGCTCATTGGTCTCTTCTGAATGGCAGTGAATCTTATTGAAAAGGTCCTATTAATTCTAGATCTTCGTGCAGTCAACACCATGTGGTCCACAAAGAGAAATATTAGCATATCTCTATAAACTGACAATCCCTCTTCCATTTGGACAGGTCACCCTGCATGACCAGGAATGACTTGGCACTTATAGTTACTTATTTTTGCATTGTTTGAATCATGATAACTATCTGACTGTTGAACAAAATTATTTTTAATCAAGCAATAATAGAGACAGGAACATTTAGAAAACATGAACCTTCCCAGAATCAGGATAATTCATAGCCATTGAAATGAACTGGGCATGTCAACACATTGTTGGCTGGGGAGGGGTGGAGTTGTTGATAATGCATATATAAAGTTCTTCTGATTTCAAAAAAATCCCCAAAATACTTCTCTAAGGAAAAAATTCTGAGACTCTTGCTAGGGGCATATTAATTCAGAGAGACAATGTTATAGAGTGGATAAAGTGATCCTGGTTAAGTCACATGAACTCTTGAGTGTATATACATATTTATATATACCTGCAAGTTATAGACTACTTAGTAATCTAAATTAGTAAAGGGAAATAAAATCCTAATGATAGGGTTTCACATTTGGGCAGTGCCAACATAACTGTTTTACTACATTTTTAGTAATTATAATATGTGGAGAAGATATCCAAATTATACAAACTTTAAGCACTGAGTTAGGAAATAATCTTTAAACATGGGGGGAATTCTTATTTTTTAATAGGCCCATGGTGTGGGAACTGCTGATAACTGTATTATGTAGTCTAGCATGCTATGAAAAAGACTATGCCTTATTAATCCAAAATGACTTCAGAGGCTATGGGGAAGTTTCTTTTCTGATAAAATTTTGTCTCTGGTTTTCATAATGAACATTAATGAGAAAATAGGATTAACTTTGCAGTCAGTTTTTGTGGTGTTCTTTTTTTATAATATGTGATGGTTTTCTGGGAGAGCAGGTTTCTTGGGGGAGGTTTTCTGGAGGCAGCCTTAGTTTCGGTTCAGAATAATAATCACTTCAAATACAGCCAGCTGATAAAATCCAAACGTTTATTTCTTATCTCTTTCCTTGGGCCCAGGTAGCTTTCTTAGAGGCCTATTTCTTTGCTTGGTTCCAAGAGCTCTTGCAGCTTGTCCTTTGCCTCTGCTTTCTTCAGGCTTCAGCCAGCACAAAAGTGGAAGATGGAATGAATCTGACTTAGCTTCTGTGAGTGGGCTTGTGGGCTTCTGTATCTCCTAGAGTACTCTTTGGCCCTAAAAGCTTCTTGCTTATATGAGCTTCCTAAAGGTGTGAACACAAGCATTATTTCTATCAATTCCACTTAATACCTTGTTTCAAGTTCTGACCCATAACATCTCCTTGTAAGATCAGATCAATCATTTTTTTTTTTAATTTAATAGCCTTTTACTTAGGTTATATGTATGGGTAACTTTACAGCATTGACAATTGCCAAACCTCTTGTTCCAATTTTTCCCCTCTTTCCCCCACCCCCTCCCCCAGATGGTAAGATGACCAGTAGATGTTAAATGTATTAAAATATAAATTAGATACATAATAAGTATACATGACCAAACCGTTATTTTGCTGTACAAAAAGAATCAGACTCTGAAATATTGAACAATTAGCTTGTGAAGGAAATAAAAAATGCAGGTGGGCATAAATATAGGGATTGGGAATTCAATGTAATGGTTCTTAGTCATCACCCAGAGTTCTTTTGCTGGGTATAGCTGGTTCAGTTCATTACTGCTCCATTGGAAATAATTTGGTTGATCACATTGCTGAGGATGGCCAAGTCCATCAGAATTGGTCAGCATATAGTATTGTTGTTGAAGTGTATAATGATCTCTTGGCCCTGCTTGTTTGACTCAGCATCAGTTCATGTAAGTCTCTCCAGGCCTTTCTGAAATCTTCCTGTTGGTCATTTCTTACAGAACAATAATATTCCATAACATTCATATACCACAATTTACCCAACCATTCTCCAATTGATGGGCATCCATTCATTTTCCAGTTTCTAGCCACTACAAAGAGGGCTGCCACAAACATTTTGGCACATATAGGTCCCTTTCTCTCCTTTAGTATCTCCTTGGGGTATAAGCCCAGTAATAACATTGCTGAGTCAAAGGGTGTGCACAGTTTGATAACTTTTTGGGCATAATTCCAGATTGCTCTCCAGAATGGTTAGATTCGTTCACAGTTCCACCAACAATGTATCAGTGTCCCAGTTTTCCCTCATCCCCTCCAACAATTATCATTATTTTTTCCTGTCATCTTAGCCAATCGATCAGATCAATCATACTGAACCATGCTAAATTAGATAATTATTGTCTCTATCAATTCTAATGACTTAACAGTTTGTAAGGATTCTAACAAGTTTTACTTGATCTGTTTCTTTGAAGTGAATGATACTTGTACAATATGACTCTGTTTACATTATGTGGGCTCCCATTTATCTAGTATCCAGATGGATACTATTTCTGCAATAATATACAAAGATTGAGACCTTCATAATATTGAAGTGCCTTCTAAATTCTCAGAAAAAAAAGACTAAATTTTGTTCATTATAGGGTTAGTATCCAAGTGTATTTTGTATTCCAATTCTTTAAAAATTGGTATTGCATGTATATAATCTTTAACTATAGTTTATGTCATACAGAAACTTGCTATCTAATTAACTCATAAAATTCTGATCATTAGAGATTTTACCATATGTTTGGATAAAACCAGAGAGTCCAAACACTTTGGGCCACATGATTCCTATGTGGACTCTTCTTTTCTATGATAATATTTTATACTTGGACATCACTTTAAAAGTTATAGAGAATTTGAATGGATATTTGCTCCTCGTAGTTAAATAATCCTGCATTATACATAAGACAGGTAGTTTTATCCACTTTAGAAAAATCTGAGGCTCAGAAAAATTGAGCGTTATGCTCAAAATTTCTTAAACATGGAAAGTATGGTCTTTTTCTGATCTAGGGTTTTGGAATTCCCTTGCAACCTGACTCTGAACTTGACTGGAATTTACTAGTTAAGGATTTACTTAAACACCTGGAGTTTAGGAAGCTGGCTCCAGGTCTTAAAACTAGTAAGGGCCTGAGCTTTAATTTTTACCCCTGAGAATTTGGAGTTCCTAACTCCAAACCCAGCACTCTGTCCATAATATTATAATACTTATGAGTTTAAGAAAATGCAATAAATCATGGAGCCAAAACTTAAGAAGGATGGATTAATCATAGACTCTTAATCTGGGATCTGTCAATTTTAAAAAATTGATTTAAATATTTTCATTATATGTTAGTTATATATATTTATATATATATATATATTTATCGATTACATAAAATATATATAAATATCAGTTAAATATGATGGGTTTCATTTGTAATCCTATGTATTTCATTTTATACATTTAAAAATTTTTTCTGAGCAGGAGAGGCGAGAATTTGGAACTCAAAATTTAATTTTAAAAATGTTTTTAAAAATAACAAAAAATTAAATTAATAAAGTAAAAATGTTATCCTGAAAAAAAGTCCTTCAATATCACCAAATGGCTAAAGAGATCCACAACACAGCATAGATGAGAAGAATCTTTGAATTAGAGGAATTCTAATTTTCCTTTTTGCTTGAAATTCTTGATCCTAAACAGTCGATCCTTTTGGTTTCCAGTTCAGTGTTCTTTGCATTACTACATACTGCCATTCTCCTCTATCTCTGACCATTTCTATACCTATTACTTAAGCAAAAAAGCAATTTAATGCCCAAGCCCTCCTGATGGTGTATCAGTATCATTATCCTTGTATATCAACTTGTAGGGATGGTATATTTACTTGATGTGAATTATAGTAATGTTACTTATATTATCATGCTATATCAGATTCACTTGGCTAACAAGTATCTTAACTGCATCTTGGAAAAATTCTTAATCAATGTTTGAAATGACCTATTTTGTTAATCTTAAAAATACTTACCTTATTCTTTGTTATGCTTACAAAAATTGTTAGATGAGTTTAAGGTGCATACAATTAGAATTTTAACTTTTTCAGAGCTTATTTGATCCAGGGCCTAAGCAGATATGCTATACATCATAACTACATTTCTTGTAGGCTTAAAGTAATATATAATTTCTTTTTAAACACCTACTTCTTGCAGTTAAGCCACTCTACTATGTGTTAGGCATCCAAAGCTGTGCTATGTGCAGCAACTACATAACCACCTAGGCTAAACCAGGTTGAGAGTAACCAACAGGCTTCAAACCTATTGCTAAGTTAGAAGGACACCTACCTCAGTTCTGTGAAAACTCCTGGTGGAATGAGTGGGTGAGAACCATTTGTTCCAGTGGCCATGAAGAGGGTTGAAGCTCCTGCTGGGGAGGACTTAAGAGCTTGGTCAGCCATTGAGGACACAAGCTTGTACACTGCATCCTGGACCACCATCGATCATCCTGACTTTTGTCTGGCTGTTGGATTTGGATGACTGGGCCAAAGAATGAAGCTGATGACTTTGCACAACTGTTGTGATGTCATTGGTTCTCTTTGAAAAGGAAGGACAAAGAACAACAGTTAGGGAAAGGGGACTTAGAGGATGATGACCATATGTGGATGTTACAACACAATTGGAATGGACCTCAGAAATTACCTCCTTCAGCATATAACTAAACAGAAATCTCTTCTCTGATATTCCCGACAAGCAATAGTAACTGTACAATTACTATTTAAATTAAAAGGAGAGTTCCTGGATTTGTGGTTCTTAGTACCAAATTCCCTTTACTTCTGTGTAACTTTTAATATTAGAGACTTGCCTAAAGCATGAACACTGAAATATAAACCAATAAGCATTTATTAAGCACTTGTGATATGTCAGACACTGGTACTGGGAGGTAACAGATGTAAGGTTTAGGGACTTTGCCTTGGGCACCATTGTGTGTATATGTTGGAGGCTGGACTTGAACTTCCTGGTTTGAGAGGCAGCTAGGTGTTATAGTGGATAGAGAGCAGAGCTTGAGTGTTCAAATTTGGCTCAGAAACTTTCTAGATGTGTGAACCTAGGCAAGTCGCTTAGTTTTGTTTGTTTTCGTTTCTTCATATATAAAATGAGCTGGAAAAGGAAATGGAAAACCAATCTCTTTGCTTTGAAGTCAGATCTGTATTTATGCCTCCTCACAAAATAAATTAAAACTGTAGTAAAATGATGACAATTTTAGAAAAGCAGTGCTTCTGTTTGTATACCTAGAGTTATAGAATAACAAAACTGGAAGGGAACATAGAAGTCCATCACTTAGCATTTATTAAGTATCTCCAGAAAGACCAAACCTAAATCCTATCTCAAGAAGCTTTTCTCATAGGGGAAAACATAGCAATAACTGTGTACATAAAAATATAGAAAGAGGTTTGTTGGAGTAGTCTTAGAGGCAAGGCATTTACATTAAGGAGGACTGGGAAAGGCTTATTGATGAAAGTGGGACTTTCTCCAAGACTTGAAGGAAACCAGGAGGTGGACATGGTAGCTCTCTGATGACTTGTGCCATCCTGGTTACTGAGGACTAATCTTGTAAAAAAAATACCTGAGAAATAACACTTATCTTCCATTTAAAAGAAGTTCTAGACCAAGGGTTCTTAACCTGTGGTTAAAATGGTTTAATAACTGTATTTCAAAGTAATTGGTTTCCTTTATAATCCTATGTGTACTGTATTTTATTTTTTGTCGACACTTTTCTGAGAAGATTCATAGGTTTTACTGGCTACAAAAAAGGGTTCGTCACCAAAAAAAAGGGGGGGGAGCACAACAAAAAGAGAGCTTCTGGGTCCTGACTTTGCTATGAACACTTAGCCACTTAATGTCTTTTAGGTCACAGTTTTATGTGTGTAAAATGAGGGAGTTTGATTAAGTAACTTTCAGATTCCCTTTTATCTCTGAGATTTTGTATCATGCTCTTTTCTCTGGGCAGACACTTTCTTCTAAGTGTCCTAGGGTATGTACTGCTCCAGAAAGAGAACAAGAGAGTGGGTTACTGTTAGGAAGATGTGATGTATTATAGCTCTAGGAAGAAATACTGCTTAGGGATTAGGAAAGGGTAATGGACTTGGACACATAAAACTCCTCACTCCCTGTAAAACTTCATGATTGCATCATTTCCCTAGACCTTGGCTTTTTTTCTTGGGAAATGAGATAGGCCAGATTATTCCTAAGGTCTTTTCTAGCCCTCATAGTCTGTAATTGCTTTTCCACCAGGGAAATATTTTGATGTGAGTTTTGTAGACATATTCCTTCAGTATTTGAATCAGAAGTTTCTCTTCATCTCATGTCCAACAATATGCCAACATAAGATAAGTTTAAGACTTGGGAAAATTTTAAGGACATTTCCCACAAGTCATAGAGAAATTTTGGAAACTTTTAAAATTTGGCTTCAGGAAAAAAAAAATTGTAAGCCAGAAGTAGGTCAGTAGAGATAGTGTAGTACCTTTCCAATCCTATATTATCCTTAAGACTACTATATAGAATTGTTTCTATGAAATGGAGGGGCAGGGAGAATGAGAATATATTATTAAGTTCCTAGTACATGCCAGATGCTAAAGCACTTTGCAAATATTTTCTTATTTGATGCATTTCAATGATCATTTGATGCATTTCAATGTTTGTGTTAAAGTGATTTCTTATTAAATAAATTATATTTATTATTGAGTTTCCTTTAAAAATGGGAGAGGTAGTCCACTGAATAATGATTTAATACCTAGGCAGAGCTTTAACTAGAGCAAAGCAGCTTTTCCCAGGTTACCAAATTTACAGGGGACTGATAGCCTTGAGTCTTTTGGCATGAAAGAAACAATAGATTATTCCTCATTGTTTATTATAATCAATCAAAATAGAAGAGGGGGAGTTTGGGAGTAGTGGCTAGCAAATTGGCATGAATGATCCTGGGCAAGGGCTGCTAGGCAACTCATAGCACAAACATTTGCAGAAGAGTTGTTGATTTGCATCAAGAGACGAAGTTTTTTCATGAAGAATTCTGTGCACCAATGAGATCCCAGGTCTCTTAACCTAACGCCTGCATGTTGAAGTTTACTGTATATCACAAGCACTCCACAGCTACTTTTTTTTTCTTTTTGGTTAAAAAGAGGCTTTATATTTTAAGCACCTGTTCTGCTCTCTTAGTTAAAAGGTATGGAATGTATGCAAGAAATGTATAGAAAGCCTGTGTTTGCTCACAGCCCCGCTCCCACTTATGCTCCAGAACACCTTGCTTCTCACCACCTTTCTCTGCCTCCCTTCCCCCTGAACCAACCCAAAGAAATTAGTGCTGGTGAGACAGCTTGTTGGCTCCTTGTACTTTGTCAAGATTTCTCCACTTATCTCAAATTTATGCGAGCTTGATCTTTTCCCGTTTCCATTTGCTTTTATGGTACATAAAGCTAGTGATCTCCCTTTTTCTCCCTCTCTCATTTCCACTTCCTTTGCCAACTTTCAGTTGAGCTTCAGTTTATCTTGCTATCCTTGTTCATTGTTTTCTCCTCCTCTTCTTAGCCATCGTTTGTTTCTTCAAACTTTGTTCTTATTGTAAAGTTTTTCATTTTTCTATTTGTCCCTTTTTCTTTTCTTTTAATGAATTTTTCCTTCCTTTTTATGTTCCTATACTTTCTGACCCCCTCTATGGGCTCCATTCATCTTTCTTAAAGTACTTTTTCTCCTTTCCTTTTCTTTTAGAAGAAAATGTTTAATTCATCTGTGTCTTATATTTTTATGGAAATTGTAGATTTTAGCTATTGTAAGATATTACATTGTAGATATTAATTACAATGGAGGTCAGTCTCTCCCCCAAACTCCATCTTCTGGGATAGGTAGGTAAAGAAACTTTAATTTGATTTGGTCAATTTGAGTTAGCTAATTATTTAGTTGATGATAAAGATGATTTAAAAAAAAAGTTACCTTTTTATATTTTTGGTTGTCACTATACAGAAAATATTTTGAGCCTTGTTTTTAAAGGTTAGTTGTAAATTTTTTAAAATTAAGTTTTAGATTCATTAGCTTAATAAAAATAATGATTTTTATGATTGAATAAAATGCTTAGATTAAAAATGAATTACCTGCATACTCACCCTAACAAAATGTGTTCTGTACCCACATATCAAAAGTAAAAGAAGCATGTTTAGAGCAGCTTTCATTCAGTATCCAAGGTTTCTTTCTCCCCTTGGGGTTTTATCCCAATTGTTCCCAATATTGAATGTATCTCCCCTATGCATTTTTGGTGCTTCCTCCAGGGGTAAAGACTTATGGTTATGGTTCTGATTCTGGATATATTAAAATCATGCTAAGCAATATAGCAGATCTTTAATATGGTATATATCTAAAAGGAAAAAAAAAAACCTTTTGAAGTAACAATCAAAATATCAGTACTTATGTGTTCATATTTAAAACGAGTCAAAATTCAAATGACAAGTAATGAATATTGAGATCAATCCCAGAAACTCCAGCACTATTTCTTTATCTGTAAAATATTATTGGATTGTTTTATTGCTCTTTAAATTTCAATAATGTTTTCTTTACCCTACTTCATGATGTTGTTAATAAAAGTAACTAGTACTTATTAGCACTTTATCTCTTATAAAACATCTTTACATAAATTCTTGCATTTTATTCTTATAAGAATCTAGTAAGGTAGGTGATAAAAGTTGAATATCACTCTTTACGGGTACAGAAACTGACATTCAAAGAAATTAATTGTTTTACAGGAACTCATAATGTAATGTTGCATTTGAGGGAAGAGGGGCAATGCTGCCCAGTAGGCCTTTAATCTAATTTGGTCAGGGAGTTAATTTGGTGGTTCAGGAAGAGATCTTTTTTTCTTCTTCTTCCTAATTGAACAAGATGGTTTTTATATCATATTCTGTTATGAACTACATACAATACCTTTATTATCTGGGTTAGTCAATGACAGCTTGTCTAAGAATTTTATATTTCATTTTTCTTTAGAAACATAATTGATGCATAGATTGAAAGTTTATTGGAAGGGGATGTACATCATCATGTACATCAGTACATCAAGTCTTCCCAGGTTTTTCCAAAACTATCCTACTTATCATTTCTTAGAACACAATAGTATCCTATCAGAATCATTTATCACAATGTGTTTAGTCAACCCACAACTAATTTCTTAATAATTATAATTCTCTTAATTTCTAATTCTTTGCCAGCACAAAAAGCACTGCTATAAATATTTTTGTACAGATAGGTCCTTTTCCCTTTACTTTCATGCCTTTTGAGATAAAGATCTCTTGATATTGCTAAACAAAGGATATGCATAGTCTTATAAGTATCCTATTGGGCATAGTTCCAAATTGTTCTCTGGAGTACTTAAGACTAGTTCACAGCTCCAGAAAATATGTATTAATGTCCTTATTTTTTAACATGCCCTCCAGCATTTATTATTTCTTTTTCTGGCATATTAGCTAATCTGATAAGTGTTTAACTGGAGATTTTAAATATGTTCTTTTTGCAGTTTTTTTTAATGGCATACCAGTCCATTGATTTACACCTTTTTTTTTATTGATGATGTATATGTATGTTTAGACATATACATTTGCTGTTCTTTAGTTATGCTTTGGTTGCATTCCACAAATTTTGGTAGGTTATATCATTATTGTCAGAGTTGTTTCAATTGTTTCAATAACAATTTGGAACTATGCCCAATAGGATATAAGACTATGCATATCCTTTGTTGAGCAATATCAAGAGATCTTTATCTCAAAAGGCAAGAAAGTAAAGGGAAAAGTACCTATCTGTACAAAATTAGTTGGTTTCTAATCAATAGCGATTTAGATAATTTTTTCATGTGACTCTCATTGCTTTGATTATGTTTGAAAATTTCCTATTCATAACAATTGAGTAATTTGGCTGAGTTTCCTATATATTTGAAAAATGAGGACTTTGTCACAGAAAGTTGCTATAAAGATCTTTTCCTACTTTCTTATTCTTGTTCTAATTTTGGCTACATTGATGTTGTTTGTGCAAAACCTTTAAAATTTCATGCCATAAAAATTATCCATTTATCCCAGTGACCCTCTCTTATTTTTGTTTAGTCATAAGTTCTCTTATCCATGGATCTGACAGGTAAATTTTGCTATGCTTTCTTAATTTGCTTATGATATCTCTCTTTTTGTATAGAATATGTACCCATTTTATCTTATCTTGATATATATTGTGAGATATTGGTCTATACCTAGTTTCTACTAAATTTCTTTCCAGTTTTCTCAGTTATTTTTGTTACATTGTGAGTTTTTATCACCAAGGCTTAGATTTTGGGGTTTATTAAATGCTAGATTACTATAATCATTTACTACTGTGTATTGTATACTTAGTTTATTCCATGTATCTACCATTCTATTTCTTAGTCAGTACCAGGTTATTTTTTTATTAGTGTTTTCTAATATAGTTTGAAATCTGATATTGCTAGGCCACCATTTTTCTCATTTAAAAAAATTGATTCTCTTGATATCCTTCATTTTTTGTTCTTCCAGATGAATTTTGTATCATTTTTTCTAACGTTGTAAAATAATTCTTTGGTAATTTATGGCACTAAATAAGAGACTTAATTTAGATAGAATTTTTGTTTTTATGTTACTGACTTAAATTACACATGAACACTTAATATTTTTCCAGTTTAGATCTGTATTAGCATGAAAAGTGATTTGTAATTGTATTCATATTGTGCCTGGATTTGTCTTGGCAGGTAGATTCCTGAGTATTTTTTTATTGTTTGCAGTTATTTTAAAGTGAAATTTCTCTTTCTACCTCTTCCTGATGGGTTTTTTCCTAATAGATAGAAATGCTGATGATTTATATAGCTTTATTTTATATTCTGCAACTTTGGCAAATTTTGTTAAGTATTTCAGCTTGCTCTTTGGTTGATTCTGTAGGATTTTCTAAAATATGTACCCTTTGTAATATTCAGAATGATAGTTTTGTTTCCTTATTGCCTATTTTTACTCCTCCAATTTCTTTTTTTTTTTTTTTTTTTTTTGTCTTTTTCTAATACAACCTTCAGTTATAGTGGTGATAAGGTATTTTTGCTTCACACATGATCTTATTGAAAAAGGCTTCTATCCTTATCCCTATTACAGTTAATATACTTGCTTTTGGTTTTAGGTAAATAATACTTTTCCTATGCTTATGTTTTGTCAAAAGCCTCTTTTGTGGCTATCACAATAATCACATGATTTTTGTTCTTTTTGTTATAGATAGTCAATTATGAATATAGTTTTCCTGATATTCAACTGGACCTGCATTCTGAGTCATTGTATGTGATAGATTATTGTAATCTCCTTTCCAGATTTTTTATTTTAATATTTTGCACCAATATTCATTAGGGAAATTGGCCTGTAGTTTTCTTTATCTTTATTCTCTGGCTTAGGTATCATATTTGTGTCATAAAAGGAATTTGGCAAAACTCCTTCTTTACTTATTTTTCCCAAATAGTTTATATAAATTTGGAACTAAATGTTCTTTAAATGTTTGATAGAATTCACCCCTTCTGATCCTGGAGGTTTTTTTCTTAGGGAGCTAAATGAATTGTTCAATTTATTTTCCTAAGAAAAGGTTATAGAAGTATTCTACTTCTATTAATTTTATATTTTTGTAAGTATTCATCCATTTTCCTTAGAATGTCAGTTTTATTTGCATGTAATTGGAAAAAATAACTTAATAACTATTTTAATTTTATCTTTATTTACTTTATAGAAGTAAAAAAGGGATGCCTCAAACTGCATTCAGACACTATCTGTTTTTTCTCTGGGTATGGATACCATTTTTCATCATAAGTCCTTCAGAGTTAGATCATTTTTTTTTCTTTTTCTTTTTCTTTTTTTTTTAGTTCAAATTAACTGATAATTTATTGTTTTTATTTTTCATAAAATAAGCCCATAGCTTAATTAATTTTTAAATTTTCATTTTTATTTATTTCTCCTTTGATTTTCAGGACTCCCTGAAAGTGTTCATTTTAAGTGTTTAACTGGAGATTTTAAATATGTTCTTTTTGCAGTTTTTTTTAATGGCATACCAGTCCATTGATTTACACCTTTTTTTTAATTGATGATGTATATGTATGTTTAGACATATACATTTGCTGTTCTTTAGTTATGCTTTGGTTGCATTCCACAAATTTTGGTAGGTTATATCATTATTGTCATTCTCTTTAATGAAATAATTGATAGTTTCTAAAATTTGTTTGTTTGCTTTTTACCCAGTCATCCTTTTCTTTTGTTGTTTCAAATTAATTAGTTTCCAATAAATTTTTATTCTTCGCTTCCAAGGCCCTTTATTGAATGTAATTTTTGTGGCATTATGATCTTAAAAGCATGCATTTAATATTTCTGCTTTTCTTCATTTGTTTGTGAGATTTTTATACCCTGAAACAAAGCCAGTTTTTGTGAAGATGCCATGTATAGCTAAAAAAAAAAAAAAAAAAAAAAAAAAAAAAAAAAAAAAAAAAAAAAGTACATTCTTTTCTATTCCCTTTCAGTTTTCTCCATAGGTCTGTCATATTTACCTTTAAAAAAAAAAAAAAAGTCTGTTCAATTCCTTGTTTTTTAGGTATTTTATGGTTATATTTATCTAACTCTGAGAGAGGAGAGTTGAAATCCCTCACTAGTATAATTTTACTATTTATTTCCTCCTAAAATTCATTTAACTTTTCCTTTAAAATTATGTTGTTCGGCCCATTTGTGTTTAGTATTGATATTACTTCATTGTCTATGGTAATTTTTAGCATGCTGTGATTTCCCTGTTTATTTCTTTTAATTAGATCTATTTTTGTTTTTGCTCTTTGTCTAAGAGTATGATTGCTATCCCCCCTTTTTTAACTTCGGCTAAAATATAATAGATTCTGATCCAGCCCCTTAGTGTGTGTGTGTGTGTGTGTGTGTGTGTGTGTGTGTTTTTCCTGGTTGAAATGTATTTCTTGTAAACATATTGTTGGATTCTGCAATCCAATTCTGCTTTATGGGTGAATTCATCCCATAAAACATTCACAGTTATAATTGATATGTATTTCCCTTTATTCTGTTTTCTTCTTTCTTCTCTCTCTTTTTACTTTACTTTTTACTTACTCTTTTTCCCTTTTCAGAAATTTTCTTTTGCTACTGACCACTGTCTCCCCTAACCTGCCTTCCTTTTTATTACTCTTCCTTTTTCTACTTTCTTTGCTTCTTTCCTACTTTCTTGTTGAGTAAGATTTCTGTACTTTACTTGAGTATGTATATGTATTATGTAATGTTATATAATATAGATGGTGTATTATATAATGTTTTATAGTGTGTTGCTCTTGAAAGACAATTCTTTTTCTTTAAAGTTAAAATTCCATTCTTTCTACTTAGCATTCTTTATTTACCCAGAATCATATATGGACCATTGACAGAAAATTAGGGACCTTATGCTCAAGAGGAATAGGGAGATAGTTAGAGACACATCACTACCATGCTGTTGAGTTCAAGTTATTTAATCATGTGAAACATGGGTGGCAGCAGAGTCAGTGGCCGAGGAATCTGGGAATTGTGAGGAATTATCTTGGGAAATGCCTTCAATGTTTTCCAAAAAATAGCTTGCAAAGGGAAAGGTAAAGAAAAGCTGTGAGACAGGAGTTATGGGAGGTTTGAGATAGAATGAAAAAAGTTTGGAAGAGTAGCTTGTAGTATGATAATGAATCAGATGGGGAGAAGTAAAAGGAATGTCTTACTCCATTGAGCTCAAGATTTTGTAATATAAATTTGTTGTGAATCCAGTTAGCATGATTTCATGATTTTCTCTAACTACATGTGATTGTAGTACATGTGATGTACATGTGATGTAAAGGCAACGGATGGTGGTGGGAGTAAACTAGAGCTGAAAATTGGCAGAGGAGATTGGTGATGTAATAAGAAGCCAAGAGAATCCAGAAATAGAGTTAAACTAGTTTATGAAAGGGTCAAGATAGGAAAGAGAGGGAGAGGGGAAATAAGAAAAGATTATGATCAGATTGGGGAACTTCAGGGTTCACAAGGACAAAAGTAGAACACTTGTGGGTGATGGCAAAATCAAGGGGATGACTGTTTTTGTTTGTGGCTGAGTTAGGGTGGAGGAATTAGTCATGGGAAATGGATACATGGAAGAACTGGCAAGATGGGCTGGTGGCAGTATTGGTATGGGATGTTGAGATGCCCTAGAATGCTGGCAGACATCAGAGAGGAGAGGGAGATCCTAGCCTGGGCAGAAATAAGTATCTTGGAGATGAGTAGATAACAACCACCAATTATTATGGGGTGGTAAATGTGGATTTAGTGAATTTCAAAGGAAGAAAGGTGATGGAGGGGAGTGCCTGCGAGTGACAGTGGGGAACAAAGGACCTTTAGAGAACTTACTGAGTGTTTCAGACTCTTAAATGATCTCAACAATTTGTTCACATCCTCTAAAAGTACAATTCATACCCCATGTGTATTTTTTTTATGTGTAACTTTTATCTATATGTTCTGGTAAATTCTTCTCAGGGGACCTAGTCACTGCCAGGACACTCTTCCAGGTTTCTTAATATTATGAGAATACCCAGAGAGCAACGGGATTTTTCATCAATTATCACTTGTTTTTACTACATGATTGGCATGTCTTTTTTACCATATATCTCTTATATATTTTTACATCATTTCTTGTGCAGATTAATCATTGACAAAATGCTATAACCTTATTTATGCCTCTGATGAATCTCCATTGGTAGCTTGGAATGACTTTCCCTTTGAATTCTTTGAAGATCATGATATTCTAAAATGTTCAGGTACATAGCAATATTAGGAGAACATGTTAAGGTGGATTTTTGTTTCAGAAAGAAATTCATTGAAAGTATTGTAGTTTCCTAATTGCAATTTATCTCATACTTTTTCTCCTATTCATTTCTGGCCCGAACTTGTTGTCCCGTGGTGATACTGATTCAAGATAATGTAACTAAATGGACCAGTTCACTAGGCTGTCCATATAATTGTATAGTATAGTCCAAACAATAAGCATTCTTTATCTTCTTGAGTCTCTTGTATGGATTTTTATGCTAATCTTTTTGTGTGATTGTGGATCTCATTTGGAAAGTTGTGCAGTATTCTGGGATATGATGTTATTAGTTCATTGTCATCTACAATGAAGCATCTAGAGAGAAACTCTTCCTCCTCTATGACAGTAATAAATAACTTTAGAGCACAAATATTGTCTTGTTTATGCCTTTCTTGATATTAATAAATCATAAATTAGACCTACACTGTTGTATTTATCAGGAAACATGTTATTAGCATATTACTTGAGTGGCACTTTATTGGAGGAAAGTCTTTCAAAGATGCATTTTGCTCTACTAAATCAAACTATTTAGAATCAATAAACACGGTGGAATTTTGTATTCTATGAACTTTTCCATCTGTTGTTTGACTATAGATGTGGTCTGTTATGGGTTGTCATTTTAAACGCTTGCCTCTTCATTGGGATTGCAAGGTGGCATAGGGGATAGAGCATCTGGCTTCACACTAGTTGTGTGACCCTCAGTTTCCTCAACTGCAAAATAATCTGGAGAAGAAAATAGCAAGCCACTATGGTCAGCATCTTTGAAGAAAACCCCAAATGGGTGTGATGACCACGTATTTTAAAATCAGCCGGAGTCAGGAATTCAGGTTAGGGGAAAATCGTCGATCTTTATTCTCAGTGAAGAAAGATGGGAGGTGGGAGAGAATCAGCAATAGCAATGGTGTGCAGCTGAGTCAAGAAGCTAGCTAGACCAGAAGCCACGAGACTAGCAGCTAGCAGAATAGAACCCAGGCCCAATCTCTCCCACCCTCTCTTCCTGTCTCTGCCCCCACCCACCAAAATCGTCATTTCCTATACAACACATCAGGACTTGCACGGAGAGTGGGCAGGGCCATTCTTTATCCAAGCATGTATATTAATAGAGTATAGTCCAATTACTATTTAGCCTCACCTGCTTGGGACCTCAGTGCATCAACTCAAGCCTCAGCCCATTACAAATGGGGTCACACAAGAATTGGACATGATTGAAACAACTGAACAATAAAAAAACCTCTTTGTCATATTTTTATCCAGAATGCCCTTAACACAAGTATAGATTATTCTAACAAAAATTTTATAGAGGTGAGAAATTATAGAAATATCAATTGGTAGATAGTAATATAATATCCTCTGAGTTGCCTTTTCAAGCAGTAATAATTTTTTTCATTTTTTAACAATTTATATCTTCTCTTCTTTTCAGATATCTTAAGGATCCATCTTTCAACACTGTAAAAAGAAGATTCTCCTTGAAAGCTGGACTAGATAAAATACATGCAGAGGAGGCTCATGCAGGAGGTAATACAATAAACCATAAAGTTGTCCTTAGTTGTTTTATTTTTTTCCTGTCTTAAATCTGCTTTTCACAAACCCTTGCTTTTGACTTGCTGATCTAGTATTATCTAGTCTTATCTCCCAAATATGTCTTTCTTCCTTTGATTTTTCACTTTCAGGATACAAAGTGAGGAGACACAGAAAAATCATTTTAAAAAGCCAAAACTGGATTAGTCAATATTCAGAGTGGAAATTAATGATAGAAAATCCCTCCCAATTCTACAATCTCAAGATTCTGTGTCTAGTAGATTAAATTCATTCATTTAGACGTTGGATTGTATGAATTCAAAGCTGTAGGCCCTTAGTAATTCATCATTATAATAATTACATCCATTTCCTTCAATAAAAATGATGGATGTTTTAGTATTGCCATGCACTTTAAATAGTCCTAGTCTTTGTGTGCAATTCAATATAGAGCCATGACTTAGAGGATCAGGACTTTTTTTTTTTTTTTTTTTTTTTTTCATTCTTTTCAAGGTAAGGGAGGGAGTAAGCTGTGATACCAAGCATATGGTGTGGCCAAGTAGATAGTCATGTATTTGGAAGTACATGTATCACAAATCCAATTTTAAATGGCCATCCTACAGATAATTTTAAATTTATCAACATATCTGACAGTAAAAGCCCTAGCAGTGTAGCAAAAATGGTTCTGGATTTATAGTCAAAAGACCTAGAATTTCATAGCAGCATCTTAGTATCAGTGTGATCTTGGGCAAATGTTTTATTTATCTGGGATTCACTGTCCCCACCTATAAAATTAAGAGATAATACTTGAAGAGAAATATTCCTTCCAGCTCTAACTACTGTGAAACTAATTTTCAGATTCAAAAAATCATGTGTTGTGTTACAAAATGCCCTTACAACTTTAATCTCCGATTATTCTCAATCTTCTTCTCCTATCCCTAGTGCCACAGGTTATACACACTATTCTTAACTTGAGCTTCTTTCCATGTATCTTTATATCATTTTTGTGTAATAAATCAGTAGCTAATTCAGTAATGATGCTAATTACACTGATGGGAGGAGGGCCCAAGAGAAGGTTCTCAAGTACTTTCTAAAAAGAGTTCCCTGAAAAATAAAAAGCTATTATTATTTTTTTTTTAAAGAGTTCCCTTTATGTCTCTTAAAAAAGCCTCTGAGTTAGGTAATGATACAATCACTTTACAAATCAATGGCTACATCCCCTTTGATCCAGCAATTTCTCTAAAGGCCTTGTATCCCAAAAAGATCATAAAAAAGAGAAAAGGACCCATGTGGGCAAAAATGTTTGTGTCAGGGAACTGGAAACTGATGGATGCCCATCAGTTAGGGAATGGCTGAATAAATTATGGCATATGAATGTTATGGAATATTATTGTTGTATAAGAAACGATCAGCAGGATGCTTTCAGAAAGGTTTAGAGAGACTTAAATGAACTATAATAAATGAACTTCACTAAGTAAAGTGAAAAGAACCAGGAGATCATTGTGCACAGCAACAAGAAGATTATATGGTGATCAATTCTGAGGATGATTGAGGCCAGTTCCAAGGGTCTTGTGATGGAGAGAGCCATCTTCATCCAAAGAGAGGACTGTGGGAACTGAGTGGGGATCATAACATAGTATTTTTACTCTTTCTGTTGTTATTTGCTTGCATCTTGTTTTCGTCCTCATTTTTCCCCTTTTTGATCTGATTTTTCTTGTGCAACGTAATTGTGGAAATATATGTTAAACATGTGCAATTCTTCTCTACATATTAGATTACTTGCTGCCTGGAGGAGAAGGTGAAAGGAAGGGGGGAAAATTTGGAACACAAAATTTTACAAGGGTAAATGTTGAAAATTATCCATGCATTTGAAAATAAAAAGTTTAATAAACAGCAACAACAATGTTCAGACTTCTAGAGTGGATATTTTTTGCAGTGTTGTAGAAATAACTTTATTTCTTCAACTCCAAATGCTATACCAGAGATAAACTTAAGAGAATTTGGAATCTCACTGATGTGGATGGGTATTTTTCTCTTAGGTCACAGATCTATACTTTATCAAAGTGAGGCAGCTACATGGTACAGAGGATTGAACTTTGGACCTGGAATGAGGAAGCCCTCATCTCGGACTGTGTGATCTTGGACAAGGGGCTTAACCTGTGTCTGCCTCAGTTTCCTGAACTGTAAAATGGGGATAATAATAGCACCTAAGTTAACGGGACTGCTGTGCAAAATAAAAGTCTGTTAATACGTGTAAAGTGTCTGGCCAATAATAGATCCCGAATAAGTCATCATTATCATCAGTATTATTTCCTCTTATCTCATATTGTTTTTCTCCTTGCCCTACATGGCAGGTCTTCTCAATATCCTAGGATCCAGCTTCTTAACCTGTGGTGCACAACTCCATATGAAGTCTTGTACCTGAATGTGGGGAGTCATGGAATTATGATTTAATCAGTAAACATTTGATTTGTATACCTATTTTATGTACATATACCTAAGGTCACATAAAAATTTCTCGGGGGGGGGGGGGGGGGGGAAAAAGTTTAAGAAGTTTTTTCCCAGAGGACATTCTTCTGGGTCTTTTTTTTTTTTTTTTTTTTTTTTTTTTCTTAACTGTAATACAGCTGACTTCTTTAGAAATATCAGACATCATTAAGTAACAATGCCAGCTCTCTACTCAAGAGTCCACTTGCTTATCTGATGCATGTTAATTTTTGTTGTAATTTCATTAGCATAGGTACATCTTTATGTGGAAACTTCTGCCAAGATAGACTAAAAGTCACAGAAGATTTGATAATCTAAAGAAGTTGCTCAGCACAAGAAATTGAGACTTGCCTAGGTTCACATTGCCAATTTGTGTGTCAGAGGCACTTTTTATGTCTAGCGGTTTCTACCTTTGATCCTGGTTTTTTCTCCACTCTGAGTTATTATCTTTATATAAGCAACATGTAAGCATCTACCTCCAAAGGTCCTATTGATTTCACCGTTTATATTTGTCTTTGGTCTGTATCATGTGATGTTTTGGCAGTATCTTGCTATCCTAATTATGTTGTGTTTGGCAGCTGTGAGAATTAATTTGAATTCTCTGAGCAAACACAATCAGATGGTTGGCAAGGCAGTTTGTTGGTTGATAAGTGTAGGAAAGTCGATTTAAATTTAAAAACTTGGTGCTTGTTATTATTAAAACTTTTTCTTATCAAGGAAAAATGCAAGATAGGTCAGAGAGGGTAATTTCTAACTGTATGTACTATTGATTTGTTAATTCTTGAATATGTTCTGCATCTTTTAATAAATGGTTGTTGATTTATTATCAGTAAATCCTTTATTATATTAATCATTCACCTTTTTAAAGGATGTCATATACTGGTTTGCTGGTGAATGTTTAGCAACCACCTCAAAAAAAAAACATACATATATAATGTCACAAATTTCATAAATATTACTGAATAACACAAAATGGACAAGTAATAATATATGTGTATATATATGTGTGTGTGTGTATAAAACTTTATTATAAATTCCTTAAAGACTATTATTGATCCTCACATAATATTTTGTTGATTTTTATTTTTTTAGTCAATCTTCTGTATTTATAGCCATATCATAGTTGCAGTTCAACCTTTAACAAATGGAATTGAATCCTAGTTGACTAACTGTTCCCCCCAATTTATTACCATTAAATCTTAGAAGAGATCTATCATTAAAGTACTTTTTACCTTAGTACAGTTTACATTCATTAAACTAAAAACCTCTTTTAGCCTTATCACTGCTGATTGTAGTAGTACTAAAGTACTAAAGAATTTTTTTTAGTTTTTTGTGTAGTTGTTGTAGGGCTTGGAATATTGATTCTATATTCTTTTCTACAACATTTTAAAAATTGTGCATATTGATAATTTTAAAATTTCACTGAAATGATGCAAATGTATGGCACCAGCCATACATGGTAAAATTAGTTCTTCACAAGGCTAAAATAGGTAGTTCTAATAAATCAAAATAATTTTAAATGATGTAATCATTTCTATATCATACAAGACTTAAGTCCAATTTTTTTTTTTCCTGAGACAATTGGGGTTTAGGGTCACACAGCTAGGAAGTGTTAAGTGTCTGAAGTCAAATTTGAATTCTGGTCTTACTGACTTTAGTGCTGGTGCTCTATCCCTGTGCCACCTAGCTGCCCCATAAGTCCATGTTTTTGATTCTATTTTCTAGTAACATTTTTAGGAAGAACATTGAATTTTTTATTTTTATTTAGTGAGGCATCTTTAAATTTATTTGATTTAATCAGATCTTGAGTGTGAGAGTCATGTTTTCTATAACCAATCTTTAAATTTTCCAAAACGCTCATAGATCATTTATTTGATTTTTATGCTTTCTAAATGTTAAGCCGACTTTTTTTTTTTTTTTTTTTAACACTGTAATACAATTAACTTCTTTAGGAATGTCAGTCTTTAAAGCAAGGTGTTATAGGAACTTAATATTAACTAATCTCTTTGCCAAACCAGAATAAGAAGAATGAGAAAAATGCATATAGAATATATACATAGTATATAGCAGTAGAAGATTATAAAATACATACCACCATCTTGATCCTACTACTCAACCAATATTAATAATTATAATTTCAAGCTTTTTTTAGTTGTAGTTTCTCACTTGGTTTATTTTTTTAATCAGATTTTCAAAATATAAAATATTTTGTCCAGAAATATTTTATACAGTTATTAGCTTTATGTCAGATACTGAATTGTCATAATTGATCAATTGAATTATTGATAATTGAATCAATGATTTAAAAGTGATTTAAAGAAATTTTTCTAACAATTTTGTGGTTGCTCTAGAGTTTATTCCCCAATAATATGTATTAGCATAATCAGAACAAAATTCAATTGTTTTCTTTCAAATGTTTACTATTTAAGCCATAGTTATTTAATGTACAGAATAATGTGTTGATGAAAGTACATTTTGCTGGGCTTGATTAACATCAGTGCTTTTATAACAGCAAATAACATTATAGGTATGGCAGCCAATTGAGCTTTGCACCAGATTCCTAAAAATTTAGCCATGTGTTGTCATGAATCAGTAGAGGTTGACTCCAGTACATTGTCATTTTTTCCTGAATTACCAAGCAATATTTTAGCACTAAATTAGAAATTGCTTTAGATATTTGGGAATATATAAGTCAATATAGATAAATACCACAATGTTCCATTTTGTTTTCCTAAATTGATGTACTTGGGGGGTCTGTGTATTTGCCTGACAAATTATATTTTCAAATTTTAATGTTATAGAACCGACTATTTTAATTGACCTACTTACATAGACTGGAATAAATTATTTTTAAAATAGGAGTAATCCTCAGTTTTGTAACTCAGGAACATTGTTTTTTTCACTCTTAATTAAATCTTAAATCTTTCAAGGGCCAGAGTGAAAGTAATAATAATAACAATATAATATTTTTTAGTACAAGAAGCAGTAATGTGTAATTAAGGGGTAGGCAAATTTATGCCACCAATCTAGATATAATGGCATTTATGTAATACATAAATATAAAAGGCATTCATAATTTGGGGCTCTGATTTGTCAACCTCTGGTGTAATAGGTAGAAAGCCAGAGTAGGAATTAGGAAGGCCTGGATTCAAATCCTAACTCTGGGACATTAAGAAGCACCCATTTTGTAGCTTTCAGCTACTTTGTCCACTGATATTTAGAATTTATACTTATTTGACTCAACAGTTCCTTAGAATTATTATTTGTTTTCCAATTTTCAATTTTTCCATTAATGACCTGTTATTGAATAAAATTTTCATTGCATTATGATCAGTAAAGGATGTCTTTCATAGTTTTACTTTTCTGCATTTGTAAAATTTGTACATGTGTTTGCTACAAGGTTTTGTTTTCTTTTTATATATTTGAAGAGAAAGCTGAAAGGGAGTGAAAAGAATTCATATTAATTTACAAAAAAAGTAAAGGCTCAAAAAATTATATTCAAAACAGTATAAAATTGTTCCACTTGCAGTTGACAGAGTGAAAACTGCCTATCTAGGGAATCTGACCACAAACACTTTTATGCCCTGGACTTGTGAGGAGGTCCCTGCCCCCCACTGTAGCTATAAGATCTAGTGTGCTAAAGCAAGAGTCCTGCTTTGCTGGGGCTATGCTGGCCTACCCCATCTTCCCTATTCCCAAAATAACTTTCTATGGTTGGGCTCTTATTTTTCTGCTCTCTCTCTCTCTCTCTTTTTTTTTTTTTGGTAGAAGATTGTTGAGATAATCTCCCCTAGGACTGGTTTATGATATCAGTTCTCCCTTCTGGTCCAAAAGCTGAATCCAAGAACTTCATTTACCCTTCTGTTTTGTGGTGTTTACAGTGAGTAGCATCCCAGCCCCACTGCTTCTGCCCTCATGTGCTGGTTCCTTCTCATGCAGGGCCATATCTCTGAAGCACAGCTGGGCCTGTCATCAATTATCAGCGAAGGTTCCCTCAGTCTTCCCCACCTCAGACTCCTGACTCCCCATACTGAGAGGTGGAAATTCCTGTGGCTGTGGCTGCGACTTAGGCTACCTTCTAGCCCAGCTAAACTCTGGGCTGGTGGCTTACTGTTTCAGTGGAACTAACCCAGAATTGTTTACACTTCATCAGGGCCAAACTTCAGTCTTGGTATCATTCTTCACATCTTATCTGGTTGTTCCAGGAGGACCACTTTCTGCCACAACTCTTGTTTAGTTTTACTGCTCTGTGTTCTCAAAGAATTATTTGGTCTTGTTTGTGAGGGAAATTTGGAGAGCATGGAATTTTCTGACCTCTCTGCCAACTTCCTAAATGAATGGGTATTGTAAGATAGGTATATCCAGATAGTTTAAGAGATTCTCAAGCCTCATCAGACGTCTCCAAGGCCGTTGTCGTAGTTGGCAACAGAATACACTGAAACTGGAACATCAGTTACAGTATTTGGGAAGAATATTTTATATTACTTATATTTATATTATATTTATGTTTAGTTTTGTTATAATATTTCTAAGTCTTCTTACTCTATTTTTATATATCCCTTTATAAAAATTTAAGGAAGTCAATGGATGATTTATAAAAAGGGACTTGGCAACCACTATGCTAGAAGTCAGAACCCAAGAATTCTATCTTCAACCTTTAGGGGAAAAATAACTCACCAAAGCAATTTTATTTCATAAAAAACATTTTTTCCTTGGATTTGTTTATTTGTTGAGTATTTTAGGGAAGGAAATTGAGTATTTTATTTTATTTTATTTTTTATTTATTTATTTATTTTATTAAATAACTTTTTATTGACAGAACCTATGCCAGGGTAATTTTTTACAACATTATCCCTTGCTCTCACTTCTGTTCCGATTTTTCCCCTCCCTCCCTCCGCCCTCTCCCCAAAGATGGCAAGCAGTCCTATACATATTAAATAGATTACAGTAGATCTTGGATACAATATGTGTGCAGAACCGAACAGTTTTCTTGTTGCTCAGGGCGAATTGGATTTAGAAGGTATAAATAACCTGGGAAGAAGAACAAAAATGCAAGCAGTTTACATTCATTTCCTAGTGTTCTTTCTTTTGGGTGTAGCTGTTAGATCTTGTCTTTGAAGAAATCCACTACATCCTCATACAGTATCGCTGTTGAGTTATATAATGATTTCCTGGTTCTGCTCATTTCGCTCAGCATCAGTTCATGTAAGTCTCGCCAATCCTCTCTGTATTCGTCCTGCTGGTCAGGAAATTGAGTATTTTAAATAAACAAAGCTAGGATCTTCAAATATATATACTTTTGATTCAGAATGATATGAGATTCATAAGAATAGTCATATATTTGGGGAAAAGTTCTATATCATTAACTTTGCAATACAATATTTTTATGTTTTTCCAGTTTAAAAGATACATACAGAAGTAATAACTTTCTTTTTCATTTCTCGATTAGAAGCAATTATTTTATTTCCCAAACCTGAATATTCTATGTAGGAGGTGCTATAAGCAGAAATAAATGGAATTCAAATAGGGTTTGCCTGTCTTGATCATCTATACTGGAGCAACTTTCAGCAAAGACTATTTCGAGGCATATTATTATACTTATAGGTTCTGAGTAATGCTAGGAAATAATCAATTTATCTTCCCAGAAGAAAAGATCCTTTTTGCAAGGTCTAGTGGTCCCTCATCCAACTCAAAGATCTGACAAGTCCAAGAGGGTCTGTGTAGAGGCTGTTCTTTGTGCTGGGCAATATCTCTGTGGATGAGGATGCAATTTGGAGACAGAACCTGGAGGAGAGAACAAGGACCTTGTCATAAGTAAAGTTGATCCTGCAGACAGTTTCCCACATCACATTATCTCATTAGAAGAGATTTTTAATTTAGCCACATCAGTCCTAAGGCCCTGGAAGGTCTGAGAATACCTGTAAGGATGATTTTTATCCAGCAGCAGCAGAGACTGCCAGAAGAAGAGGACAAAGAAGCTGATCCAGGAAAAGCTGAGACAAGTTATCACCCTTCTAGAACCCTATGGGACAGGAGGAAGTTGCTGATGACAGCCTCCTCAGCCCAACACATGACTTTTATGACTCTTCAGCTGCATGAAGACATTGACTACACAAGAGGAGCTTCTGCAGGTTCAGATCCCCCTGCTCCTGCACATGGTTCAGCTGCAAGGCTATTCCAAAATGATGCTGGGTAACAGCTGCACACACCTGACCTTCAGGTTTATGGCCCTGGGGAGAGGGGCTTCCTTCACAGGCTTCTCAGACTACTCATGCAAGACTACCTCTTGAAGGAGATTGCTTTTTACAATAAGATATTTGAAGTGCCTGTCTTCACACCCAGTCACTAATAACATTGCCCAGAGAAGGCAAGTATCCACCAACTTCATGTGCCAATTCCAAGTCCAGCTCCCTTCCACCAACATCATGGAAGCTGGTGAAGGCTCCCGAACATGGGCATGTGGCCGGCCCTCTGACTGCCTACTGCCTCTCTGCACATGTGCTTTGGACATTGAGAGTGCAGACAGTGTCATTGCATTTAGCACTTGGACCTTTGAGCATCTGCCCCAGAAATCCTCACCTGCCCTACACTGCCCACAGAGGCTCTGGGAGGTCCTGCTGCAGCAGGGCTGTTGCTAAGCGCATTGCCTGAGAGGAAGTAGCTGAGAGCCACCTTCCTGGAGCAGCTATGCTACAGTTGCCGTGTGAACATGAAAGATGCCCTTCCTGGATCCCTTTCCTCCCTACATTCTGATGGAGTCCCAGGGCTGGAGGCAGAGGGTCTGGTCAAGCATGAGATCCAAGAATACTTGTTTGAGGATAGTGAAGAGGAAGGCAAAGATAAGATCTGCCAGGAAGGAGAACCGAATGGATGTTGTCAGCCCCTTTTTCTCCTCAGGTCTGTTCAGAAGGGGCTTGTGGCCCGGAATCCACTGTGGAACCCTAGGTACATTGTCGAGCAGAGGCCTACCCCTGCAACTGTGTTTATCCTCAGGATTTCACACCTCAGTTTTCCTGATTTGGGATAAATTTCCTGTTGTCTGCCTCCACCTTCCCACAGGGAGGCCACGTGCACACAAGGGCCTCCTCTACCATAGGTCACCCTTTGCTTCTTACAGAAGCTGTTTCCCAGACCTATTTCTCAGCTCAGCTGTTGAGGGTTGGTCTGGTTCCTCAGAAGCTTTGGGACAGAAACCACTGCCATGTGCCCTGAAATATGTGAAATATGCCTATCATCACCTTTAGCTATATTTCTGCTGGTTAGGATGGTGGGATCTGAGGTAAGAGTGAATGAGATAATCTAGGAGAGATGAGGCTACACTACTCCATGTAATTGTCCATCTATAAATAAATTGTTTTTTATATTTATTTTTTAGTTTGTTTTTAATACATATTGTTTTATAAATTATATTGGGAGAGAAAAATCAGAGCAAACAGGAAAAACTATGGGAGAAAGAAAAAAAAACAGAAAAAAGAAGTGAATAAATTATTTTTAATTAGGAAGAAAGAAATTCTTTTTACAGTAGAAGACATCTCCCATATTGAGAAAAAGAGGCTTTTTTAAAATACTTTTTGGAGAAAAAGAATAATTTTGGGATATAAATCACAAACTCATCAAACGTTAGATCTGGAAGAAAATTTAAAATGCATCTAAAACCATACTTCACTTTACAGATGAGAAAGCTGAAGTCTAGAGAGGGTCATACAGTTAATCCTAGCTGGGTCATGATTCGAACATTCTGTGTTCTCTGTTAGTCTAGAACTCTGTATTTTTAAGTTAATTACTACAAATACATCATTCCATGAAAAGTGTTTTTCTCCAAATATAGAAAACAAGGAGAGAATGTCTCTATGATTATATGCTTTGCTATCCCATGATGAAAAATCTACATTTGCTCTTTCCCTGACATTTCTGAAGTATACATATCTCTTCATTGCTACTTCTTCCTGAATTTTCTCCATAGATGTCCCTCAATAACCAGGTTGGATTCACTGGATGCCTGTGTTTGTGTAATAACCATGATTCTTTTTTTCTTTCCTCTCAGGCCACTAAGCCATACCCAACATATAATTCCATGTGTTGTATTTCAGGTGTGCTAGCAATGAGAGGATACCTGGTGTTCATAATTCTGAGTTGTGTATTTCTGTATTATGTTCTTCATTGCATTTTGTGGAGAGAGAGCACCAGTTGGTAAGTTTTATTTTCTGTTGAAAGAAAACATTCTGATTTGTTGATTTATTGTAAATATATATTGAAATTAGGTTTTCATCCAGAAAAATGTCACCAGGGACTTCCTGAATCTCTCCTCATGACTATGGATATATTGATTGTAATAAAAACACTCCAGTTCTGTGAAATAGGTTCACTGACAATATTACATTTACTTAATAGAATCCTCTACCTTTTTTCTTTAATTTAAAAAAAAAAAAGCAAAAAGCAGTGTGGTATAGAAGAGAGACAGCAAGTAATATGATGGAGAAAGCATGAAATTTAGAATTAAGAGACCAAGTTAAACTTCTTAGAACTTCTGATGTAGCTGTAAGAAGGGTAAATCGCTTAATCTCAACTTCTTTCTTTTTGAAATGGGTTTAAGAATAATTGCAATACCCACCACACAGAATTGTAATGATTCCTAAAAAATGAAAATGCTTTGTAAAAATTTATCAAAATATATTATTATTTTTTTTTTTTTGCAGAAGGGAATACAGCCTCAGCTTTTGATGATACAGATTATTGTTGTTGACTTGATTTTTCAGTCATGTCCAACTTTTCATGACCTTATTTGGGTTTTTTGGGCAAAGATGCTGGGAAGTTTACCATTTTCTTCTCCAGCTCATTTTACAGGTAAAGAAGCTGAGGCATACTGGATTAAGTGATTTGTCCAGAGTCACACACTTAGTGTCTGAGGCCAGATTTGAATTCACAAATATAAGTGTTTCTGATTCAAGGTCTGGCATGCTATCCACTCCACCAGCTAGCTGCCTTTGGCACATGTTATAATTTGCTGCTTTTGCTCCAGGCTTACTCGAACTAATAGAATGGTGGCTTCCTTAACTTTGTGGTGTTAGTGAGAGTCAATAACTAAACTTAAGTTTTATTTTCAAATGATATTTTTATTCCTAAAATCTGAATTAAATGTTGACAACTTTATGGGTTTTTTTATTATAGCTTTTTATTTATAAGTTATATGCATGGGTAATTTTACAGCATTGACAATTGCCAAATCTTTTGTTCTAATTTTTCCCCTCCTTCCCCCCATTCCCTCCCCACCATGTCAGGTTGACCAATACATGTTAAGTATGTTAAAGCATATATTGACAACTTTATGTTGAAGAAACTGAATGAGGATACATGGTCAAATGAAAAATTAATGTCCAAATTACCTTTTTCTCTATCTCAAAAATCCTTTTTGGAAACCCATGATGTTCAGGCTGAAGAAACTGCAATATTTGTGTAATGCAAAATCTTCAGATATTTGGTAAATATTGTTTTTCCATTTTATTCAAAATTATTTTTTGACATGATGAGTCTTCTTTGAAACCTCATGTAACAAAATCTTTGAATATTTATGTACACTTTTGATAGAATGAACATTTCCCCAGAGATAATTTTTTTCTTACCAGCATTAATTGGGCCAGTATTTTTTTCCCCATCCCTGTGTCCAAAAATCTACAATTAAAAATAACTTTGAAGGCAGCTAGGTGGTGCAGTGGATAGAGCACCAGCCTTGAAATCGGGACTCCCTGATTTCAAATCTAGCCTCAGACACTTAACACTTCCCAGCTGTGTGACCCTGGGCAAGTCACTTAACCCCAATTGCCTCAGCAAAAAAAAAGAAAAAGAAAAAAAAATAATAACTTTGAGTGACCTTTAAAATAAGAGTATGTGACCTTGACTTAAATTGAAATAAATTAAATGTTAGTTTCCTTTTGCATGAAAAAATAAAAAAGCCATAATGTAATCTCTTTGATTCAGTGCCAAGTCCTAATTAAGGATTTCCTTAAAAGAACTATGTTCTTCCTTTGCTTGTATTTGAAAGCTAAATGATACATTTAAGCTGTGCTTCTGCATTTAATTCTTTACTTCTTTATATGCCAACAACTATAATAGCTTCTTTGGTTAAAAAAAAAAATGTACTTAGTAAAATATTAAGAATGTTTCCAGAAAGAAGGATCCAGTGTGGGATCTCTTCTGAGATGTGGCAGATAAAACAGAACTGGGGTACAGGTAGAGAAGGAAATTGATTGATTTTCATCATTGATATTTATCTTAACTATTCCAGATGTGTTCTGATAAATGTTAACAACTAGCTCTCTGTTTAAAAATATACCAATATACCTAGGACACTCTTTTAAGTTTTATTTGCATTATTAACATTTTATTCATCATTTAACTAACAAAGCAGTACATCAAGCCCCAATTTGTAACATTTGCTGATTTTTGAAGTATAAATTCTCATACTGAAAATTTAATAGCTTTCACCAGCTAATTGAAAATGGCACTAGAACACTACTCAAAATACCTCTACTTTGTATTTCTAAGTTGTATTAGTGTTTTCCATTCCAACCCTCTTTCCCCATGCAGATTTTTTCTTCTTCCCCTCCTGACACTTCATTTTCACTCTACCATACTGTTTTAGATTAGGCATGTCAAAACCAATTCCAATGTCAAGCTTCTAGAGTTATTTGGAGCAGGGATCTTACAAAGCTAGAATGAGGTTCAGGATAGATCTTAATAGTAGCTCTGAGTTACAAGACTAAAACAAAACCAGATTCAAGCATACTGGTCCCTCAGTGTTTGATCCTGTCACTCCTTCAAAACGATCTCGTACTAAAGGAATTGCAGCAGAATCTGACAGTTGAGAGTTTAGTGGTCATTCAAAGCAACCCATTCCCAAGCAAGAACCAATTCTACATCAAACTCAACAAAGTAGTCATGTGGCTTTTTTTAAAAGCACCATCAATAGGAGCCTACCACCAACAAAAGGTTGACTTTTTGTCAGCTCTAATTATTAGAATGATTTTTTCCCCCTTTGTTGAATTAAATTGTTGAATTAAGCACAGCTTAAATCTGCCTTTCTTCAACCTTCATTGTGTTCATTGTTTTGTGCATTCTTTTTACCCTTACCTTATTTGTTAAGTTATTGTTATATCTGGCTCTTTGTGACCCCATTTAAAAAAAAAAAAAAGCTTTTAGTTTTCAAAACATATGCATAGTTTCAACACCCACCCTTACAAAACCTTGTGTTCCAATTTGTTTTTCTTCCTCCTTTTGAGCCCGCACTCCCTTCCCTACACAGTTAAGTGCTGCAATATATGTTAAACGTGCAGTTCTTCCATACTTATTTCCACATTTATCATGCTGCACAGGAAAGATCAAAAAAGAAAAAAATGAGAAAGAAAACAAAATGCAAGCAAACAACAAAAAGTGGAAATACTATGTTGTGATCGACACTCAGTTCCCACAGTCATCTCTCTGGGTGTTGACAGCTTTCTCCATCACAACTTCATTGGAACTGGACTGAATCATCTCATTGTTGGAAAGAGCCATATTTAGAATTGATCATTGCATAATATTGCTATTGCCATGTACAATGTTCTTTTGGTTCCACTCACTTCACTTATAATAAGTTCATGTAAGTCTCTCTAGACCTCTCTGAAATCATCCTCCTGATCATTTCTTATAGAACAATAATATGCCATAACATTCATATACTATAACTTGTTCAGACATTCTCCAATTGAAGGGCATCCACTCAGTTTCCAGTTTCTTAGCACTACAAAAGGGCTGCCATAAACATTTTTGCACATACGGGTCTCTTTCTCTCCTTTATGATCTCTTTGGGATACAAGCCCAGTAGAAACACTGCTGGATCAAAGGGTGTGCAGCACAGTTTGATAGTTCTTTGAGGAATTCAAAAATGCTCTTCAGAGTGAGTGGATCTGTATACAACATCCCCTCCAACATTCATCATTATCTTTTCCTGTCATCTTAGCCAATCTGAGAGGTGTGTGTGTGACCCCATTTTTTATGACGTTTCTTGGCAAAGATACTGAAGTGGTTTGCTATTTCCTTCTTTAACTAGGGCCTCCATTTTACTGTTGAGGAAACTGAGTCAAAAAAGAGCTTTAATAATTTGTCCAGATCGCATAGATAATAAGTATCCAATCCTGGATTAGCGTTCAGGTCCTTCAGATTCCAGGTATATCACTTTATCTACTATACTACCTAGTACCCACCTCCCACTCTCCTCTTTTTTTTTTTTTTTTCTCAAGTTTAAAACCCCATTATTAAACCTTTCTTATTGTTGATCAGTCATATCTGATGCTTCATGACCTCATTGTTAGAAATATACTACAAAGATAAAAAGGACTCTGGAGTGAATGAAGTATGTTGGTTGGTTTATGGTACTTGTAAGAAATGATGATACACCCCAGGAAGGTCCCTAGACATTTCTGCACTTAAAGATGCAGGAATAAGCCTTTTATTTCCTATCATAAAGTTAACCAACTTCTTGGTCCTTCCATTGTGTGTTCCTCCTTAACATATTCCTCCCTCTTCATCATATAACCCATGTTCAAAATGGCAGAAAACTTCTCTGTGGAGAAATAAATATTAATTAATATATTAAGTATGCACACTCAATGTTTGCAGTTACCGTTCACCTACTTCTTGTTTTGGGGTGATTTTTATCAGTTTTATCAATTCATTGGCTCACTAGCAGGTGATCTCAATAGCCTTCCCTCTCTTAAATCCAATTCACTTGAATGCCGTGATTTCACCTCCCTGATATCATGGTCTCTTGGAGAAGGAAGGACAAACAACAACCTCTGTGTTGTACAGCTAATTCAGTTAGCTGATAGTGATCCTCCTCTAAGTCTTTGTCCCTTTGTGGAAGTACAGCTCTGTAGGTTGCTCATATTATGGGCCATATTTTCCTGGGGGGATTTCTTGGCAGTGACACAGGAATAGTTTGCCATTTCCTTTTTCAGTGGGATCAGCAAGCAGATATTAAATTATTTGCTCAAGATCACATATCAAGCAAGTGTCTGAGGCAGGATCTGAGCTCAAAGCTTTTTGGTTCCTGGCCTGTCACCTAGCACTGCCTTTCGGATCTTAAGCTTTAGTATATCTATTGAAGAATCTAAAGTATTATATTGGTTTCTCAAAGATGTTTGCATTATGTCCAACCAGATTTCAAAATATCTTAGGGTCGACATTTCTAGTACAATGGGCATGAAGCTGTGGTTGGACCCACAAATCTCTGAACATTGACCAAAATAAACTCCAGGGCGAGTGGAGGTTAAAGTGGCTTGGTTCAATTGTCCAGGGATAGCATCTGCTTTTGGCCCTAAAGAAGGTACTGCTCATGTGTGGAGTACATCCTCTGATGAGATTAACATTCGAATTGGAAGTTCTATAGGAAGAACTACTCGATTGTCTACCTCTAGAAGTCATAACTGTCCGGGAGTCAAGTCTTGGGTTGGTACTATGTGTGAGTCAAATGACAAATCTTCATAGTCAGTGTATTTGTAGCTTCAGTACCATTGATGGCCTATGGCTTTGACTGTAAGGTATGGGTTGAAAATTTCATCTATTATATAAAGAATATGGAGGGAAGGGAGAGCAATTAGGACTAGAATAACTGCAGGTATGATTGTCCAAATAGTTTCGACTTCTTGGGTGTTTATAGTATTGGTGTGTGTTGGTTTTGTTGTAAGCATGAGAATTAACACATAAAGTACTAGCAAGCTAATTAAGAAGACGATCCTTGATTCTTTCCCTCACACTGAATCGATTGTCTATGTTGTCCATTCCATTCCACTGCCTCAAAAATTGGTCCTATTTTCTCCTCTCACATGTTCAGCACACTAGTTAAGGAATCATCTTCTACTGTATGACTATAAAAGGCTTCTAAATTGTTTCTCCATCTTCCATTCTCTCCTTTCTCCATTATATCCTTACATGGCTGCCAAACTAATCCTCCTAAGGCCTGAATCTGACCATGTTAATAATACCTTGCTCAGAATCCTTCAATAACTCGTCATGGCTGACAGGATGAAGCCCGCCTTCTCTATCCCTGTTTTCCACTAACTGCTCACTCCTAGGAGCTTCATCTTTCAGCCAAACTAGATAACTATAGTTTCTAAAGACACAGGCTCCATCTCTACTTCTTCCTTTGTACATGTTTCTCCCTAGGCCTGTCATGAATTTCCTGTCTTTCCCATCTTTGGGGAATCTAAGAATTCTTGTCTTTCTTCAGGTCAGGCTCAGGTGCCCCTTTCTCCATGAAGCCTTCCAGGACTTCTGGCTCCAATTTTTAGTGCTCTTTAATGTCCCTTGCATTATGCTTATTTGCACATGTTATATGTTCCCTCAATAGAATGTCAAACCCCTTGAAGAAAGAAACTATTTAATTTTTATCATCATTGTCTTATATTCCCTAACATAGTCCATAATAAGCCTAATGAATGTTAATTCAATAGAATTCAACATGGCATGGTCTCTACACCTTTTACCATCCTATGCATGTAATTCAGAACCTAAACAAGTAAATAAAAAAACCAGTCTTGGTTTTCAACACCTGCTTTTTTCTTACCTCATCCTTCCTTAATCCTATGACTACTTTTTATTCTTTTCTTTTTCTTTTTGAAATATAACCTTAGCTGTTTTCCATTCTTCAAAGCTGTCAAATTCCCAATTATCAGCTCTCTAAGCATACACAAGAAACCAGAGACAACTGGCCAGCAGTTCTTTCTCTCTAAGTCATTTTTTTATTTTCTCAATCTGTTGTACAAACAACTGTCCATATCATTTCTGGATTAGACTTTGCAGAAGTGAATTTTGGTTCAAATGAATAAAAGGAAAATCTTCCTAGCAATGAATATTCAAACTAGATGACCTTGTAAGATAGTAAGTTTCCTATCATTGCATGTCTGTATGCAGATACTAAATGACCATTTCTCAGGGACTCATATACCTCTAATAGGGATGAATGAAGTAGGGGGATCCTTTTTTTTAAAAGTATTATGTACAAGCACTCTGCTAAATGCTAGGGATATAAATAGAGAAGACAGTTCCTACTGTCATTGAGCTCACATTTTTACACCTTTACAGTAGATGGCAAGCTTACAGTTCTTTTAGGGTAACTGTCTTATAAAGCAGGAAGCCTTGATGAGACTGGCCCACTCCCATTGATGAAGGTTGAAGTGGAATGCAGATCTTGGAGACTTTCCAGCAAGGATAGGGACAGAGATCATTGAATTAATGAATTGCAATCCTTTCTGTTGAGATTGAGGTAGCAATACCTAGTGTGAAATACAAATTCACAATAGCCATTCTCTTTGCCAAAAGGAAGGTTTATTTGAGAGAAGAGTTTACAGACAAAATGAGAGTTATATAGACACTAGTGATAAGGTCTAGATGTAGGGAACCAAAATGAGATTAGGGTTTCTGTTTGGTAGGGAGTTAAATGATAAGGTCTAGTGACAGGTTTGGGGTTCAGAGAACCAAATGGAAAGGTTTGGCTCCCCTACATCCCCTTGGGATTCGGGCTTTTTCAGGAGAGGGGAAGATAGTCCACTCACATTACTTTCCATCTTAAGATTTGATCATTCTTAAAAAAAAAAAAATTAATCAAGCTCCAGTTTACTCAGAAGAAACACATTTTCTTTTTTTTGAAAGTTCTTTCTGGGAACTAAAATCCCACTTACAGGAAGTCTTACCTAACTCCTCTTAATTCAAGTGCTTTCCCTCTTAATTATTTCCCATTTATTTTCTATAATAGCTTATTTTGTATATATTTTGCTTGCCTGTTGTCTCTTCACATTGGATGGTAAATTCCGTGAGGGCAGGGACTGACCTCTGACTCTTTTTCTAGCCCCACAATGCTTAGCTCAATTCTTGTCACATAGTAGGCACTTGATAAGTATTTACTGAATTTAATTGAAATCAGTTTTTTTTTCCTTAGCTTAATTCCCCTAGTTGATTAATTACCCAACCCAATTTCCTCAGATTATAGAAACAAAATATAGATGCCACAAATCCTTAGGTAACATAGAGGATATGTGATATACCATAAGCAACAGAACAAGGTGTAGCAGAGAGCTGGCCTTAAGATTCAAGTAAGCTGTCCTTTTATATAAAATGGCCTATGTGAACCTGGATAAATTACTTGATTTCTTGGTGTGCTTCAGGCTAGTGTTGTCAAACTCAGAAATAGGGGCCTAGTGCATAACAATCCTTGCTGGCCATATATTGATTTGGCCATAATATCCTCTTTCTATTTTATTTTTATTGATTTTGTTAAATATTTTCTAATTAATCCTCACTAATATGAAGCAGTTATTATTGCTTATTTGCTTTATTGCTATACTATATTGAGAGATCCTTACAACAATGAAATCATAGGTCTGAAATGAATATAATAATTCTAAGAGAAGTTACTGAGGTTATAGAAGCATTTGTTTTTCTTTTAGCAGGACTATAATTAATCAATTATTCCTGTTTTTGTTTCATAGGCTACGAGTTATGGAAATGAAAAGGTCACCAATGCTTTCTTGTTCACTGAAGCCTGCTTTTGAGTCTCTACTGAGGTAAAAATCAAAAGGGAAATATGGGATGTTGTCATGGTTTTGTCTCAAAACCATATTTTTTTTGGTATTCCTTTGTTTTAAGGCAAATGCATATAATAGTCACATTGTAACACTGTCAACTAGACATACACTAGGAAAAGCCTGAATATCTTGTTTCTTAGCTTTAGTTCTATGAATGTATTTAGATTAGATACACATATGAATGTGTATTAAGATTCACAACTCTGAAATTTGTGTGGGTTTGCCTGAATGAGGTTGGACAGGATTTGTTGGTGAAAAGGTCAACCATTTGACAACTTCTCTTAAAATTTTTTTTTTCTCTTTGATGTTCTGGTATTCCCTAATTTGCCCCTACCCTTTTTTGCTTCCAGAGATTACCTTTCAAGCTTAGACATTTACCTTAATTTTCATTATGTAAAAACTTACACTTAGCACAAATATGAATTACTCTGTCTAAAGGTATAAGGAAATACAATGAATTCATCAAAAACAGTAGTCCTTTGTTTATTCTCCTTATCTCTCAATATCTTTATAGTGAATCCAAAAAAGGAAGTGATGAAAAATTTAGTATAAAGTGATTTTAAAACTTCAGTTTTGTGTTTTCTCCTTCATTTAAAGGTCAATTATCCATATTTCTTATTCAACCCTATTTTCAGATTTTTAAAAATAAGTTTTTTTTTATATTTTATTGATATTTTTAAAAAATGTTTTACTTTCCAGTGAATCCTCCCACTCAGAAAAGAAAAACCTAAAGAAAACAAAGGAGCTTAGCAGTCATATTTAGTAATATATATCAGGGCTTCTTAAGCATTTTTCCTGTTGTGACCTCTTTTTGCCCAAGAAATTTTTATGCAATCCCAGGTATATAGGTATATAAAATAGCTATACAAATCTCTATTCTGCTCATCATTTCTTATAGACCAATAATATCCCATCATAATCATATGTCACAAATTGTTCACCTACTCCAATTCTTTGCCACTGCAAAAAGAGCTGCTATAAATATTTTTGTACATATAAGTCGTTTTGATGAGGTCATGAACGGTTTGTCGGACAGAGAGAAACTGAAGAATTGATAAAAATTGATCCTTGAGGTAGGCAGGGAGAAGGTACTGATAGAGATAAATTTAGCTCCATGGTTCCATCCTCTGAGTAGGTCATCTAGTCAGAAATCCCCTCTAGGGGTCTTAGGCAGTCTTACCTTGCCATGCCCTGTCAGAAACCCCAGTCATGTCTCTGAGGTTAAATTTTCCCTATACAATCTCCTTATGGCCCGTGCCACACTTGCTGCCCTAGTATGGGTCAGTCTGCCAAGGCCCTCTGTCTTGTGATTTCCCCTTGTCCCTCCCCCATGCCTTGTGAGGTGTCTCCTGACCTCTCCCTTCCCCCTTCTCTTGTAATGCTGGAGAAACTGAGACAAGATAGACAGTAGAGAGTTTTTAATATTTTATTTGAGAGGGAGAGATTGTTCTGGGGGCATGCTGCCCCCAGGGCTGATGTCCAAAGCATTCAGCAGCTAATGGGTGCTTCCCATGAAATATATTTGCACGGGCACTGAGAGCAGGAACGGACTATCAATCTGGTTCTCACAGGATGGGGGGAGGCACGGGACATTCTGATAAATTGGGATCAAGAACAATGACAGCATGGGGGGTTAGGACCATAAATTCTTGATGACTTAGGAGGAGTTAGGAGTCAGTCTGAATTCTGTCTTATCTTGAGTTTACACATTTACAATTTATAACTTTAGAGTAACTAACCCTGAGTTATATCAGTCCTAATGAACTTGAACTGGAGGAGAGGGAGGTTGCAAGTAAGGCAATTGAGGCAGAATAATTTAGGGAAACTGAGGCAGAACAATTTAGGGAAATGGTCAAGACAATTAGGGAAACTGAGGCATGACAATAAAAGGGAACTGTGGCACAACACTTATAGCTAATTAATTCTTTTGGGGTGCTAAGTGTAATGCCAAAGAAACCGAGCAAGACAGAGATTAGAGACCAATTCAATAATTTATTAAATGGAGAGAAATACTGGGACCAATGGATCCATGTTGATCCCAGGACCAGAGGAGACTATCATCTCAAAGAGTCTAGCCTCGAGTATTGGGACAGCGAGCTTTTTATGGAATAACAAGAACGATGACATTACTGATATTATAATGACATCTGAAATGGATAAACCTTTACCTTGTCAAACATTAAGGAATGTCTATAAAACCTTTATCTCAAACATTAAGAGGGAACGGTTATAATCTAAGGCAGAATTACGAAATAGGACAATTGTAGAAATTGGGTCACAACATTAAAAGGGAACCTTGGCATAACACTAAGTCCCTTTCAGGATTTAGCCTGCCAGTTTAGGGCATGCTCCAAGTTCAAGGATGTTTACTTTTTCTTGGTAAATGGCAAGTTCCACTAGGAAACTTGTCCTTTCCATCATTAATTATTAAAACCCCTTTCTATACTCTCCCAACTCTATTTCATATTTACCATTTCTGATGTCTATTGTATCCCACCTATTCCCTAAATAAACCTACCTTCTGTCAAATAGAATGGCCATTGTGAATTCACCCCATGATTAAACCTCAACATTAGATCCCTGCCTTCATTTGGTGTCTACATCAGCCACATCACTTTTCCATTTTCTTTGATTTCTTGAGATACAGATATAGTGGTTTTCCCCAAATTGTTCCAAATTTGGTTTGAACCAGTTTATGACATTATCAGTAGTACATTAATGTCCCAATTTTTTTACATCTCCTCTAGCATTTGTCATTCACTTTTCTGTCATGTTAGCCAATCTGATAGATATGAGGTGGTACCTCACAGTTGAATTGGTTTGCATTTTTCTAATCAATAATGATTTAGAACATTTTTTCATACGAATAAAGATAGTTTCTATTTCTTCTTTTGAAAACTTCCTGTTTATATCCTTTGACCATTTAGCAATTAAGGAATGGCTCTTATTTTTGTAAATTTGATGGAGTTGACTTTATATTTGAGAATTGGGGCCTTTATCAGAGAAACTTGCTATTAAAGTTTTTCCCCCAGTTTCTTATATATTCCTTCTAATCTTGGTTGCATTGATTTTGTTTGAGCAAAAACATTTCAATTTCATGTAATCAAAATTAGATAATTTTACTTCCTATGATCTTCTTTATCTCTTATTTGGTCATAAACTTTTCCCTTATACATAGATATGATGGATAAAATTTTCCATGTTTTTCTCCTCTGCTTATGATATAACTATATCTAAATGTACCCATTTTGATCTTATTGTGGTATACAATATGAGGTTTTTGTCTTTCCAATTTTCTTAGCAACTTTTAATGAGTTGATTACCTCCAAAGCTTGGATCTTTACTATAATAATTTATTAGTGTATAATGTATTATATACCTCACTCTAATTCTTTAATCCTATGATCTTAATGGCATTTTAAATCCTGATCAAATAATTTTTTAGACTTAAGAATATATATGTCTCTGTATTGTTAATGTATGGAATATACTGCCTCCAGGGCTTCAGGCAGAGGCTGTTTGGCTACTTGCCATAGACCTTGTAGAAAAGATTCAGATTTTAGGCAGCACTTGGACTAAGCAAACTCAGAGTTTTTCCCCCCTAATTTTCAAGATTTTGATTCCTGGAGCTTTTTTTTCCTTCATCAGTTTTAATAATTGATAAAAAAAAAATTGAAATAGATTTTACACGTTATAGGATCATAGCTGTGGATGGGAAGCTATTTCAAATAAATCCTCCTTTCATTTTATGTGTGAGATAGTTGAGTCTGAGGAAGAGGAAGTGATTTGATGAAGCTCATGTAAGTTGTGAGCAACAGAGGCAGGCTGACTGCTGGTCCATTGTCCTTTGTATTATGTTTATTTCTTATTCCTATCTGTGTTCTCATCAATGTAATGTGAGTCCTCCATCCAAACATTGTATATTACAATCCTCTCTCAGCTTTTCACTCTCATTTTTGCTTTTGCCATAAATCTTCCTTATGTGGTCCACCCATCAGGCTGAGGGATCTTCTTCTAATTTAGGGATTTTTTTTTTTAATATCCTTTAATATCATGTACTCCAGGCTCAATCTGATGGAGCCTGTGGATCTCTTCTGTTTGCATAGGATTATCAAATAAATGACATATTCAAATTGATATTAAAGTAGTTTAAAAAAAAATTCACAGGTTCCAGGCCAAGAAACCCCAATCTGGATCTTTTATTATCACACAGACATCGTACTCAGATAGCCAAATTGGCTATTCTTCACTCTTGATGCATGACTAGTCTATTTTCTTTTCTGCTTATACATTTATTAAAGGATGTCTTATAAGAAGCTAGGTGGCACAGTAGATAGAGTACTGGGTGTGGAACCAGTATCTGATTCAGAGCTGACTTTAGACATTTATTATCTGTGTCCCTTTCTTCCCTCACTTCTTAAGAGATATCATTGGAGATATTCTGGAACCTAATTTTGTCCACCCTACAGCTCCATGGCCAAGTCATTTTGTTTTTTAATTTTGTAATAGTTAATAATTTGTGGTAATATGTCATTTAAAGGATATTGACATTAGTATATAGATTTTTGTTTCAAGGGTTAAGATGGGATCTTTGAAGGTATTATATAATTTCCCAAATACAATTCAGTTTATTCTCTTATCTTCAGTGCCTGGCCCAAAATAGACATAATTTTCATCACCTATATTTCCCAGTGTGTATTCCTTTTTCCCTTTCAAGAGAGTCTATATAGGATGCTATATTGCAAAAGATAAAAATAGAGTGGCAAAGCATTCAGGAAAACACCACCAACATGTAAAAAAGCCTACCCTTATATAATATTTTACTCTGACAGCATCAGTTGGTCACAAAATTTGGCCTTCCTTCCCAAATGCATTCTTTTTGTTTTTTGTTTTGTTTTCAGTGTGCATGATTATAAGCCAAACACTTTTAGTTTTAATCCTCACTAAGAAGGCTTAGTTAGTATGAGCTTGATGAATTCAACAATGTTATCTGTAGAAAGAAGTATCTAGAGAAACTCATAATTCTGCTTTCATTGACATTTTATTATACATCTCCCCATCTTTTCACCTGGTAATGAAATACTGGTAATGAAAAGGTTATGGGATGAAATCTGTGATATATTAATCAAAGAATCTTGTATTATTATCTTTTTATTTCCTATTTAAGCATTCCAGTTTCATATGATGAATGTGACATTTTTGGGATTTTTTTTGTGCAATTTCTAGAAGATGTTGTAGGTCTTCATTAGAACTGATCAACTTGGGCATCAGTGGTTGTAGCATAATCTTTTATTACTGTGGTGTTGAATGGTTTCCCTAGTCCAACTCTTCCTTATCTTTTAGGGCTAAATGTTGTAGTTCTTCATTACTGGATAAAGCCAATAGTTTCTTAGAAAATAATATCAGAGCTGTTCTGTTCTGTGTTGGCCTCATTCATTCTTTAATATTCTTGATAAGATATAATTTCATTTGATCTTATATATTTTCTTGGATTTCTCTTTCAGTATTTCTCACTATTTTTGAGGCAGTGATGCATCTAATCTTTTTCATATGTTAACATTTTTGTAGAGGAGTTCTTAATTTGCATCAGTTACTCTGGGCTGCCATATTTTTCCTATTTTGTAAAAGTATAATTTTGGAACTATTTTGGCCTCATCGTATTAGTTGCTTTATATCCATTAAACCTCTTTTAAAAATGTCAATGATTCATGTTAATATATTTTTATATATCCATTTCTCTATATTTCATGGTGAATAATTGTTGTAATAGGCCATATAGGAGATGATTTAATCATAGGCCATATGGTATTACCTTTATTCTTTGTTCTAATTTGATATTTTTACCTTTACAATAATATCATGATCAGAATGCATTCTATGTGACTCACACTCAGAATTTTTTTGATTAATTACATACTTTCTCATGGATTTGGTAGGAATTAACTAACAGCTTAACATAAATGTATATATGCATACATATATGTATGTATATTTGAATATATATGCAGGCATTTGTACAAAATATATAACAAAGTTCATATACAGATTGTCCCCAAAGCCTTAGTGCTGTTTAAACTATTATATTTTTAATAAAAGCTTTAATTTTAATACTTTAATATTATTTAAAATTTAAAATAGTTTATTATTGATAATAGTAATATTTTCAATGTTAATTTAGTATCTAAAATTAACTTTTATCATTGGAGCTTTAAATTTATTAAGCTTAAATAGCTTAAAATAATAACAATAATTTTTTTTCCCAGAGATCCTTTTATTAAACATTTTCTAGTCTATCCTTGGCTGAAATATATATATTCCATATTTACACTATTGGTTTGTTTAATAAACAGTTTTCCACAGATGGCAAAATAATAAATTTCAGAAACATACGTCCAACTAGTTCCAGATTCATTCTTGAAAAAAAGTTACCATCAAAGTCATCAAAGTGGCACAGTATATAATAAAGTTCAAGCACAGTACCTGGCCCATATAAAAACTTAAGAAATGATTTGATTTGTTGACTCAAGCATAGCAAAGTATTATAATTTAGATGTTATATGTTGACTTAATTAGGTTAATGTCATATTTAATAAAATCGAACTTTTTTTCACTTCCTTAGTTTTCGTGGAATATATCCTTTCATGTGTACAAGTGATTTAAAAACAATAGCTACTCTTCATGAAAGTGATAAGATTGCACTACCCTATGGAGTAAAGAAATCAGGTCAGTAATTTTCTTCTTATTCAGTCTTATTCAGTCAAAGGAAGAGAGCAAAAGAAGTTCAGAAAGGGATAGTATTGGTTCTACCATGTTAGATTCGATAAGAAAGAAAAACTATTAATATTATGTTAATACTATGCTTTTACTTAAAAATTAATATCATTTATTAAAAATTTTGGGACTGTTTATACCTATGAGGAAAAATCAAGATGATTATGTCTCTTTGACTCCCTTCCCTCTAGCCCTCCCCCCCAAAATAAAAAAAAAAAGTTAGTTAATTATGATTCAGGTATTTGGAAAATATAGATATTGTATTTTCAAACTGTTCTATATTGTATGTTTATATTTCTCAGATACTGCATTTTCACAACTATTTGCATCCCATTATGTGTGTATATATTTCTTGAATATAGTATACATTTACATAAAACTAATGATTCCCAATTTACTGGGAAAATAACATATAAAGTTATATATATTTTTTATTTTTATTTTATATATACATGTATACATACAGTATAGAAAGGAGGTTATACACTTTTTGAAAAGGAAGTTCATATTTCTTTGCGTTGAAACAGATTCATTTCTATTTTTTGATATTTTTTTTCAATTAACAACAAAATTGTCTCCTTTCTTCCCTATTATCTTCTTTATTTCAATTAGGAAAAAAGAAAAACAAAATCCTTGTATAACATAGTTAAGTAAACAGATTCTTTGACTGTCCACATCCAAAAAAAAAATGTCTCATTCTGATCTTTTGAATACCTAGCTACTCTTTCAGTAGCATGCTTCATCATTGGCTTCCTAAAATCATGATAAGTCATTGCATTAATCAGAGATCTCAAATCTTTCAAAGTTGTCTGAAATTATAAAGTGAATTTATTGCCTTTTCCACTAAGCCTTCCACTTCCTAACTTCCCTATGATTATTGAGGGCAATGCTGTCTCCAGTCCCCGAGACTGGTAGCCAAAATGTCAACCTCAATTCCTCATCCTCACCCCCATATTCAATCTGTTGCCAAAGCTGGGAGACTTCAACTTTATAACATCGGTCTGAAATGCTCCCTTCTCTCCTGGTAGCTTCTATCCTGGTAGAGCCCTCATCAAGGTAAGTTTGGACTACTGGAGTAGCTTGCTGGTGGTCTGCCTCAAGTTTCTGCCTTTTCCAACCCATCCCTCATTTAGCTACCAGACCTAAAGCACAGGTCTAATAGGTCACTCTTTTACTCAATAAACTTCAATGGCTCCCTATTGCTTCTTTTGAGAATCAAAAGTCAATTCTGATGGATGTGATTCTTTCCAACAATGAGATGATTGAGGCCAGTTCCAATGATCTTGTGAGGAAAGAACCATCTTCACCCAGAGAGAGGACTGTGGGAACTGAGTGTGGATCACAACATAACATTCTCCCACTTTTTGTTGTTTGCTTTCTTTTTGTTTTCTTCTCATTTTTTTTCCTTTTTGATCTGATTGTCTTGTGCAGCAAGATAAAATTATAAATTTATACACAACACACACACACACACACACGTACACAGACACACACACACATAAAAAAAGAGAGAATCAAAAGCAAAAATCTTCTGGAATTCAAAGTTCTTCATAACCTTTCCCCCCTTCTGCCTTTCCAGGTAATTTTTACAACTTAATCCTCACCACATCTTCTTCAATCCAGTGACACCATACACTTAACACACTTAACCTTCTTGCCATTCCTGGAACAAGACATCCTATCTCTCCCCTCAGGGTATTTTCTCTGGCTGTACCTCATCCTAACCTCTGTATCTCTACCTCCTGCTTTTCCTTTAAGTCCCATCTAAAATCCCATCTTCTCCAAAAAATTTATCCCAATCTTTCCAAATTCTACTGTTTTCCCTGTTAATTATTTCCTATTAGCCAGGTATGTAGTTTGCTGACTTCCTGATTAGATTGTGAGCTTCTTGAGAGCAAAAACTGTTTTTTTTTATTTCTGGTATTTTTTTTTTTTTTTTTTAACGCTTAGAACAGTTCCTTGCAGTAGCAAGTGTTTAATAGATGTTTATTGACTGAGTGATTGACAGTGTTGTTGCTTTTGTATAAATTCTCCTGATTCTGCACACTGTACTTTGCCTTCAATTCATATTTAAGGCTTGCTAAGTTTCTCTGCATCCATTCTTTTCATTATTTATTATATACCAGTATTATTTAGTTATATCCATATACCTGATCAATTTAATTCTTCAACTGATAACCACTCCCTTAGTTTCCAGTAGTAAAAATTTACAGAAAGGTAGTAAGATTTAAATATCCATTTCTTTTCTGAGTTTAATTTTATTATGTTCTGTTACATTGAGGAGTAAATGTCTTTGTTTCTAAGTTTAACATCTATAGAAAAATTGTCAGTGGACCTAGATAGTAGCTAAAACTCCATGAATATTGATTGCTATTTTCAGACAGAATCTGTATCAGAATCATTAAATTGTTATCAATCTTTGTCACTTGTATTGTTGCTCAAGATAAAAATTAGAAAAAATGAATTTATTAGATATTACAAATGGTATGGTTAACATGCAGCATTCTGACCATGAACCAGCTCACTGTCTTCTCACTATTGAATAAAGCATATGTATATGATACTAGGTGAAAATACTGGGGAGAATATATCTTGATACACAAACAAAAACAGTATTTGAATCTGTAACCTATTCATTTTTACCCCGTTTTTTCCTTTTTTTTAAAGTGCCAGATTTCCATCTTGCTCTCTCAAGACTTCAGAGCTGTGACCTGTTCCCTGAATCTGACCAGTGAGTTCATTACCTGTTGTTTCTGTCTGATTGATTAGCTAAGATGTAAGATGACATTTTAATTGTATTTATGGATGAATACGTGATAGTATTCATATCTGTAATTGGTGAATTTAGAAGTTTTAGATGAGTTTGGATTTGAGCCTTAGTACAGCTTTAAGATTTTATTATTTTAAACTGCACTAACACTTTTGAGATATTCTATAGAAACTGGGAAATTCCATAGAAATTCAGTAAGTAGTGATGGTGATGATGGTGCTACTATTATCACTCCTGCTATTATTACTACTATTACTACCACCATCACTACCACCACTACCACTCTTACTACTACTGTTACTACCATTACTACTACTACTACTACTAAGCAGTTGCCATTTAGTGTTTTTCATGGTTCATTTCATTTGAAGCTCACAACAATCCTGGAAGGTAGGTGCCATATTATTAAGCCTCATTTTACAGGTGAGGAAACTGAGAAGTTAAACAACTTACAGTCATATAGCTAATAAGTATCCAAGACAGAATTTCAAACTCAAGTCTTCCTAACACAGAGTCCATTGTTTATATGATATCACTTAATATAACTAGGTACAGATACTTTTTAATCATATGGCCCCTGAGGTAAGTTGCTTAACTTCTCTCAAACTCTATCTCCTCACCTGTAAAATGAGATTAATAATATGGCACCTATCTCCCAGAATTGTTGTGAGCTTCAAATGAAATGAACCATGAAAAACATGGAATGGCAACTGCCTAGTAGCAGCAGCAGCAGTGGTAATAATAGTAATAGTAAAAGTACCACCACCACCACTTACTGCATTTCTATAGAATTTCCCAATTTCAATAGAACATTCCAAAAGTTTTAGTGTAGTTTAAAATTCATAAAATTGGTTGTGGTAGTGGTGGTGGGATAGTGGTAGTTGTGACAGTGGCAGGGATGGGACCGGCAGCAGCCATGGTCGTGACAGTGGCGGGGATGGGACCAGCAGCAGCCATAGTCGTGACAGTGGCAGGGATGGGACTGGCAGCAGCAGTAAAGAGTGGTGGGAGTGGCAGCAGTGGTGGTGATAGTAGTAGCAGCAGCAGCAGCAAACTAGTAGTAGTGATGGTTATAGTAGTAATAGTTATACTAGAACCACCACCACTTACCAAACACTAAGTTTTCTTTCACCATCAGAATTACTTTTCTTATATTATCTCCTTGCCTACTCCTGGCCCCATTAAATACACAGGAACTGGAACATCGGTTGTGTATATATGCCTATTCCACCTTCAGTCCCTATACCATTGGGCCTAGGATTTTATCCCTAGCTAAGAATAAGCCACTTGAAGTTGTTTCTGGAGTGTTCCGCCAAAAGGACAGGGTTCCTGTGTGCTAGATGAAGCAAGAAACTTTTTTTTAAAATTGTTTACTTCAGAAGCAAGTGAAAATGAGGAAGTACTATGTATAACCTGGCCCAAGGGTTTGATTGTCAGTGTATTTTTTTTTTTTTTTACCCAGTTATTTTAAGAAAGACATTTGTTTCTTTTCCATTTTTGGCTGCCTTAGTCTTCACTAACAAAATAATGGTAGCTTAGCCTTTTTGTTCTAATTAGTTCTTTCACTGCCTTATTTATTTAGAAACTAAGTTGAGGTTCAGTTATTCAGATTTTAGTACTATGTCAAATAATGTACCATCTTTGGAATTCAAATAAATGTATACTTTTTTTTCATTCTAGGCATGGATTTAGGTTTGTTTTTTTTTTTGTTTTTTGTTTTTTTTTTACACCATACTTTCTCTCTTTCTTGCTTCCAGGAGCACATTCCTCTTGAGATAACTGGTTGGGCATGGGGCAGGGCACCCTGTGACTTTGGAAGAGAAGGAAGCTTAACTACCTCAAATGAGTTGCCACAGGAAATATGCTCCTCCCAAACTGAAGCAAATGAATTTTGTCAAAAAATTAATTCCAAATCATAGATGCTAGCCCTGGAAGGGACATTAAAAGTTACATTTTTCAGATGAGAAAACTGAATTTGCTTAAGAGCAGGAGAAGAGCCACTTTTGAAATCTCATACCCAGTTATTATTATTATTTCCACTGTATTACAGCTGTCTCCTTTTCACATTTGAACATTTATTTGAAATCAAGAAAGTTAGCTTGATGATTTAGAAGGTTTTAAATTTTAATCAATACCCAAGAAGCTAATTTTAAAGTTGCAAATTCTTCTCCAAGTATCACTTAGGATTTTCCCATCTGGTGCATTCACAGGAGTGTGAAATAGCTAGAAAGATGTTGAAAATTCTCCTCTTATTGACATGATTTTTTTATTTTTTTTTTTTTGCTGAGGCAATTGGGGTTAAGTGACTTGTTTAGGATCACACAGCTAGGAAGTGTTAAGTGCCTGAGATCACATTTGAACTCAAGTCTTTCTGACTTCAGGGCTGGTGCTCTGTCCACTGCACCACCTAACTATCCCAATAACATGATTTTTTAAAAGTTTTTCTTGGTAACTTCAAGTTATGTCCAAACTTAACTTTGGACTGTAGTTGTTGTCATTGTTTATTGTAGCTCTTGATTTCCTTTTTCAGAGATTCCTTTACAAACTCTAGATCTTTCACTAGAAGTGCATGGCAGGCATTAGAAGATAGGGATTGTGGCAAACATAGTAGAGAATGACAAATTACTATATGTTTTTTTTTGTCTGATTACTCAAAATATTTACAACCTGATTATGTGGTCCCTTAGAGAACACTAATTTAATAGCCCCAATAACTTTGTTCCTTTTAAATTAGATCATTTAGGGAGTAGTACTCTCCCCCATTATTATGTCCTATAAAATTAAAGATTTAGACTTGGTGGTCTTGGTCATTTACCATTAAAAGCTTACTAAGTTTGGGATTATGTTTAGTAGGACTTTATTAGGCAAGTCCAATAGCCTGACATACATTAGCATAGTTAACTTTGAACAAAACTGGGTACTTAGTAAATGGTTCTATTATTCTTCCATGAGAAAATGTACTTTACTCCCTTTTAAGGATCAGAATCAATTCTTTCTCTTTTCTTCCCCCTACATATCTTCCAATCTGTACTTCATGTCATGTATTTCTAGGTGTGCTAAATAGTAAGATAAGAGCCTTCTTGAGATTTCTTTTACAAGAAGAGATAACTCATGTTGAAGACTTTTCATTGATTCAAAAAATATTAAGAAGCACTATATATAAAGTTGCACGTCATCTATGGGAAAGGGAGGAATGTAAAAATAAATAAAATATAGCCCCTACCCTCAAGAGGTTTATCTAGCATCATATCTAGATAACTATACCACAGATCTACTATGGAAGTCAAAACTATAGGGAAAGATTTGTTGCAAAAAAGGCAGGAAAAAACCTTTTTGTTGATAGGCTAATGTTAATGAGGTATATGTAATATAAAATATGAATCATTTCACTGACAAGAACAAAAATGACTTTCATTGGAATATATTTTTTTTTTTTTGGTAGCAGCAGACTTGTACACAAGGTATTTAGAGCCCACTCAAAGCACTATGGTGTTGTTGAGATTCTTTGACACTAGATGTTTTCTTTAGCTGGTTGAGAGAGGAGAGTAGAGAAGAAAGGCAAATTCTTCCAGTGGTTGTGCTGAAGAAGTCTTTGTTGGGGATCTTTTGAATAGGACTGGAAATTTTTCAAGTGGTCTTTTGAAAAAAAGTTTGAAGATATTTTCTATGATTTCTCTCAATTTGTTTTTCAGGAGGTTAAGACTTCAGGGGACAATAGGCAGGAGGAAGGGATGGAGATTCTGGGTTGCAAGGAAGGACTCCCTTTGTGACTAATCCTTCTGGGTCGAATAGATAAGATGCATCTCCAGCACTCAATCCCTGTACATTGCTGGTAAGAATATACCAGAGGTGTGTGAAAAAACATGCAAGAACTTCAGTAAAAGATGAGGACACAGAATATCTAACCAGTAGCCTGGTTAGCTAGATAGCTTTCTGGCTATTTTATTTTAAAGGATTTAATATTTATTTTTACTATTATTGTCATTACCATTACAGTGGAAAAAAAAATGTCCTCTATCCTTTAGACTTCAGTTCATCTTTAAAGTGAAAAATCTCAACTTAAGAGTTTCTTGTTGGGTATTTTCCTTTTTAAAGTAGAACATTAAGTGTCCATTAGAATCTTGCTTTATTTTCATTCAGTAAACTTTTATATAGGGCCTGCTGTGTGCAAGGCAGTGGGGAAATAGATAGAAATTCATATTTTCACCTTTGAGATGGGAATCTGGGAAAACAGCACATTGAGAATGTGGTACCTGATGTAGACCTTGACAAAAAGAGGATTTTTATCAAACAAAAATGAGGATAGGATTGTATTTCAGCAGAGAATCAGGACAAAATGTTGCAAGTCATTAGTTCTGTTTGAAGTGTATAGGATGAAAAGAAATGATATGAAATAAATTTGAAAAATAGTCTGGAACTGGATTAAGTAAGGTCTTAATTTTCAGGCTAGTGAGTTTGGTTTTATTCTAAAAGTGATATGGAAGCCCTGAATTTTTTTTTTTAAATTAATAAAACAACTACAATACATTAAGGACCGGATTTGGTTGCTTTGTAAAAGAACTGGGGAGGGGAGAGACTATCAGTTAAGGAGATCCAGTAGGAAATTATTGTTATTATCTGAATAAGAGGTAATGAAAGCACAAAATAGTTGAATGCTAGTATGAGGAGAAAGGATTTGGACATGAGAGATACTGTGGGCAGCTACATAATTTAGTGGATTGACTGTCAGGCTTAGAATCAGAAAGACCTGTATTTAAATCTAATAGTCTCAGACATTTATTAGCTATGTGATGCTGGGAAAGTTACTTAATTTTCTTTTTGCCTCAGTTTCCTCATATGTCAAGTGATGAAAACTTTAGTTCACTTTAGCTGTTGTGAGGATCAAATGAGATACTAATTGTAAAGCCATGGGCACAGTACCTGGTACATAGCGCTTATATGTTAGCTGCTGCTGCTATGGTTGCTACTGCTTTTATGAAAGTTGAAATCAGTAGAAACTGGATGTGACAGGTAACGGATTGAGGTTTAAAGTCTACTGGGTAGTGATACAATTTACGGAAGTATGATTTTAAAATAATATTATAAATACTAAAATAATGGCTGACAATGCTAGTCATATGAGAGAAAGTGTTTCCTCATTTGAGATTTCCTTACACCAATCAAATCACAGGTCCTGTTGTCCTGTCCAGCTGAAAACATTGGTTTTTCTAACCTTTTACAGAAATGTTTTATGCTCAACCTGTCCTCACCTACTTTGAATAATCTCTTGAAGTTTAAATATCTTGTTCACATTATTCTCTTATTGAGTCATTTAGAGTTACAGTGCCTTAGATTTAAAAAAATCTTTTTCTTGTGGTCTTCTAGAATAGGTATCTAGGTATCTTTGATTTTCCTCAAACATCTCCACTTTTTATAATAGTTATTTGGGCCATTCTTAGGTATTCCCTGTTCTTCCTTTTGTCTTTGGCAGTTTGTCTGAATCCATCCTTTATTGAACTGATTTTGTTTTTAGTAGGGACCATTACTCATTTCTGCAGTTATAGCCTATGGGGAAATTAGAGGACATAAAACAACATCTGGTGCAGCTTTGTCCAATATTCTGTGGGCAACTCATAGTTGGCACTTGTAGATTCCCAAATACGAACTTGCAAATACCTATACCTGACCACAATGCTCTACACAGAAAGATACACGTCCCCTTTGCTATTTGCTTCCCCCTTTCTCTTTTTCATGCTCTAACTCAAAGAGCAAATTCTTCTTTTTTAAGATTTAAAGTTTTCTTTAAGATTTAAACTTTCTTGTGAACAGACTACAAAGATACTGAGAGTATATTTTTTTATCTCATGCATTATTTGTTACATTTTCTTTTGAAATCCCAAAGTCCCTCTAGTCCTAATAAAAAACTATGACCCAAATGTTCCTAAATGTTCCCATATTTTATTTATTCATTTCAATACACTAGATCTGCCTTTTTCTCACCTTGTCCAAGATATTCCACTCCTCCCCCCCCCAACCCTCTACCCCTGTTCTTTTCTTTTCCTTTTTCTCATTCATTCCAATTATAGTTCTGGAAGTTCTGGAATCTTGCCACATCCCTTACCATGCAAGGCCAGGAAGGTAATGGAAGCTATGTCCTCACTTTCCCTTTTCACCACCAAATAGGGTATCAGTAGTTCTTGCCCAAGCCAGCTTCATTTTGGCCCTGCTGTCCAGCCTAAATAACTTTAAGAGCAATGCTTTTATCATCATCATCATCATCATTATTTCAACACTAATATTCACTTAAAAACATCTTTTTATTTATTCATTTATCTATCCATTTATTTATTTTTGCTGAGACAATTGGGGTTAAGTGACTGGCCCAGGGTCGTACAGCTAAGAAGTGCTAAGTATCTGAGGTCAAATTTGAACTCAGGTTCTCCTGACTTCAAGGCTGGCATTCTATCCACTGTGCCATTTAGCTGCCCCTAAAATATTTAATGCACCAATTATAAAGAGGATTCTTTTTTGCTTACAAATACCTAGATTTGAAAGATTGATATTTATGATGCAACTTTGAAAATCTAACTCAATTGTATAACTGTAAAATTTATAAATTAAAGCAAGCAAGATAGTTCTTACTCTAAGGAACTTACATTATATTGCTTTGCTATAAATATGCTTCACTTTGTCAAAAAAAAGGTGAGAGAAGAAGTTGCTCAAGAGCAAATAGCTTCTTTTTTTCCCCCCTATAGAACATGGGGAAAGGTTTTCAACTTAGAGTGAGAAGCCTTGGGAGTTTTAAAGAGAATTGAGAAGGTCTGGGAGAGCCTCAGTAGGGAATGGGATAGTGAGTCGGTAATGGAGGTGCACTAGGACTGTCTCGCCATGATGAGGGCCCAGTCGAGGCTATATAACAGAAGGGGACCTAGTCAGAATGGTTGGGTGATTTTCTCCACCTTTGTTCAGCAGCACATGTGTAAGTGCAAGGGTAATGAATGGTGCTGTCACTCTGTTAGACTTGTCTGTTGAGACCCAGAGGTCAGATAGAGAAGCAATTACCGGAAAGATGCAGAGACAGAGTTAGACCAGATGACCTCAGATCCTCCTCCCAATACTGATTCTGACAATGTAATAAAGTTGCCCATTCCTTTCTGAAATCGTTCTAAGTAAGAAAAGATTCTTGTAGGATTCCCACCACTCATTACCCTAGCACCTAAACGTGTGTTGCAGCTTTGACACTATCCACTGATCTCTCCCCTATACTCTGTTCTCTTTAGGTTTTCAAGAAATTAGTCTCTCTTCCTGCTTTTGGGGTTTTTTTTCCCCCTTTTTACTTGCTCCTTTATTGGGATGGCCTCTAGATCATGCACTCTAACCATAGGTATCCCTCAGGGTTCTGAATTGGACCCTTGATGGTTAATCAATTTATATGGGTTTAATTAACCATCTCTATGGCCATGATTTTCAAATCTATCTTTCCTAGTCCATATGCTTTGCTGATCTGGTCTCTCACATCTCCAACTACCCCTTAAAAATTTCAATCTGGATTAAAGTATTTATCTTAAATGCAATGTGCCCAAAACAGAACATATTGTCTGTTCCTTTAAACCACCCCGCTCTTGCCCTCTCTATTCCTGCAGTAGACAACACCATCCTCCCAATCCCTCAGGCTCGTAACCTAGTAGTTATCTTTGACTCCTCGCCATCTCCTCCCACATCTAAGTTGTTGTCAAAACCTGTTGATTTCTCTTTCTTTTTTTAAAAAAATTATTTTTAACATACATTGCTTTATGAATCATGTTGGGAGAGAAAAATCAAAACAAAAGGGAAAACCATGGGAGAGATTAAAACAAAACAAAACAAAAAAACAGAAAAAAGAAGTGATTACAACATGGGTTGATTTACATTCAGTCTCCTTATATCTTTTTCTGAATGCAGATGGCATTTTCTTCCAAAGTCTATTTAGATTGTTTTGTGGATCATTGTACCACTGAGAAGAACAAAGTCTTTCATAGTTGATCATCACACATTTTTGCTGTTACTGTGCATGTTCTGCTTGTTTCACTGAATGTCACTTTGTGCAAGTCTTTCCAGGTCTATTTATAATAAGCTTGTTCATTATTTTTCTTTTTTAGAACAATAATATTCCATTACCTCCATGCACCACAACTTGTTTAGCTGTTCCCCAACTGATAGGCATCCACTCCTTTTCCAGTGCTTTGCCATCATAAAAAGAGCTGCTGTAAACATTTTTGCACATGTGGGTCCTTTTCCCTTTATGATTTTCTTGGGATACAGATCCAATAATGGCACTGCTGGATCAAAGGATATATAGAGTTTGATAGCTCTTTGGGCACAGTTCCAGATTGCTCTCCAGAATGTCTGGGTCATTTTACAACTCCATAAAGAGTGCATTAGTGTCCCAGTTTTCCCTCATCCCCTCCAACAGTTAGCATCTTTTTTGGTGATCTTAGCCCATCTGAGAGGTGGTAGGTAAGCCTGTTGATTTCAACATATCTTGAATACACCCCCTTCTCTCCTCTGACACTGTCCCTACTCTAGTGCAGGCCCACATCACTTCAGGCCTCGATTACTGCAGTCACCTGCTGGTCAGTCTGGCTCCCTCAAGTCTCTTCCCTCTCCAATCCATCCTCTATTTTAATTATTAAAGTGATTTCTCCTAAAATGCAGTTTTAGTCGTTATCACCCAGCCACTTGATAAACGTTAGTGGCGTCATATTGTCTTCCTAATCTGATACAAAATCCTGTTTGGCATTTGGTGTCCTTCCTAACCTAGCCTCCTTCTTTCTACCTTTTCAGCCATCTTGTATTTTCCTCCCCATCACATTCTCTTCCATCTAGTGGTAACTCTTGGCTCTTCCATGAACAAGATGTTCCATCTGGTCTCAGGGCATTCTCTCTGGCCATCTCCTGTGCCTGTGGAATGCTCTCCCCTTCTCTGCTCTGAATTCTAACCTCCCCATCCTTTAAATCCCAACCAAAATCCCCCTTTCTATAGAAAGCCTTCCCTAAACCTTCTTAATTTCAGTGCTTTCCCTCTTTAATTATTTCCTATTTATCTTGTGATTGCTTGCTTTGTATAGATTTATTTTCATGTTGTCTCTCCTGTTAGATTGTAAACTCTTTGAGGGCAGGGACTGTCTTTTGCTTATTATTATTTCTAGTGCTTAGCCAAGTGCCTCTTTAGTAGGTATTTAATAAATGTTTATTGACTTGAATTGAGTTCTCCTTGCCTTTAGTCTCTCCCTATTTTAATCTATCCAACCATTTTCCTGAAGCCCAAGTCTCCTCTATAACCCTTCCTCCTCAAATTTAAAGGGATTAAATATAAACTCCTCTATTTGACATTTACAATTGTTAGCAACCAGATTCCATCCCATCCTTCCAGCCTTAGTGCATATCTTTTCCTTCCAGCATCTTACTGCCCTGCCAAATCAGCCATCAGGCTGCAGTTCCTACATTACATTCTTCTTAGCCCCTTATCTTACACAAGTTCTCTCTGATTCCTGGAATGTGAGTCATCCTCACTTTCTGCTTTGGGGATTTTTGCTATTACTGTTCCATTCAGTGGGGACTAATTGCCTTCTGCTTCATGCTTTCCTTTATCACAGTAATCAGATACCTTTTTCTGCAGCCCAGAGTTATCTTGTATCTAATGCTATGTATCTTATGTTCATGTTGTATCACCTAACAGAAAGTAAGGTCCCTGTGGGCAAGAACTCTCACTTTTTTTGCGTGTATTTCTGGTGTTTTTAGCATAACACCTGGTCCATAATGGTTTGCTTGGAGAAGTTACATAGTATAGCTGTCCTTGAACCAGGAAGATGTGGATCTCATGTTGCCTCTGTCATATACTGGCTACATGACCTTGAAAATAAGTTGTTTGAAATCTCAAAGCCCACCTGATACATCTCCATGAATAAATTTCAGAGGAGGAACTAGCTTATGTTGGTAGAAACAATTTTTATCACCTGGGAGATTAAAAAAAAATTGCTTATTCCCCCTCTCCCCCAATCACATTATAAAATAAATGCTTATTTGATTAATTTCTAGAAGAAGTACTATTCTTCTCCTAATAAGTAACAGAGGCAGGAATTCAAGACTCAAGACTTCTACATCAAAGTCCTGTTCATTCCATTTGAGTGTATAGCAAATAACAGTTAAATATAAGAGTCTAGAGTATAGGCATTTTTGAAACTAAACTTTTTTTTTTTAATATCTGAGAGGTTAAGGATTTATGATATTCATCAAATTTCTTTTTTTCTCCCCAGACTTTTTAAGTTGTTATGATTCTATGTGACTGAACCCATATGGGGTTTTCTTGGCAAAGGTAGAGGAATGATTTGCCATTTCCTTCTCCAGCTCATTTTATAGATGAGGAAACTGAGGGAAACAGGTTTTGTTCCTGGTGACACAGCTAGTAAGTGTCTGAAGGCAGATCTGAACTCAGGAACTCAAGCCACTGTCAAAGTGTTTACAACTGTTTGCCTTTTCCTGCAAAATAAAGCTGTTTATTTTGGTTTTGTAGCTTCTGCAAGTTAGGCCAGATTTAGAAACTGATCGTTATTTTAAAGGTCATTTGAAAGATTTATTATATTTGTGAGATTATATACATACATATAGATGTATATAATCCAACAAGTATAATTATATATAGACACATACACATAGGTGTGTGTGTGTGTGTGTGTGTGTGTGTGTGTGTGTGTGTGTAAAACACCTCCAAGTCTTTTGGGTGTTGGGAATAGAAACAAAAAATTTCTGAATCTAACTTTGCAAAAGAAAATTCTTTCTGTGGACTATTTTCATTGTCAGAAGTATATATAGATATTCAAAACCTTAAATAATGTCCTGTTTCAAGAAAAAATAGCATAGTTGAATGGAATGAGTGATGGAACTAAAGTCAAAGGACTTGTCATGAATGTTTCCTGTCTTTGATTCTTCTCCCTCCCCTCCCCTCCCCTCTCCTCTTCTCTTCTCTTTTACCTGTTTCCTTCTCTTCTGTCTCATTTCCCCTCTTCTCCTTTCCCTTTTCTCCTCTTCCCTCTTTTTTCCCCCCTACCCTTTCCTCTTCTCTCCTTTTCTCTTCCCCCATCTCTGTGTAAGCTTGTCACTTAACCCTTCTGAGGCATGATTTCCTTATTTGTAAATTAAGAGAGGTCAACTAGAATTCTAAAATTTCTATAGCCTTCACATCTGGGCTTCTAATCCTGGTTCTTTGCTTCACAATAAATGTCTGTAATTGACGAGCAAACGTAATTCACAGAAACATCTGTATCACACACACATATATGCATATTTTATTAGTTTCTTTCAAACCTTAGGTCACAAATTTGTGACTAGTCTTTCCCACTGAGAGCCAAGTCCAGTAATTCCTCTGTAATGACAGCAGCTGACCTTTGCTTGATTCCAGAGCCCAGTGCTATGAGCCTCCTCCTTGTGAGAGAGATAATGTAATTCCAACTTTCTGATGACTTCCTAGGTGATGAATGAAAGTATAGTTGATGAATTGACTCTAAGTGATACTCAGGAGTATCACATAGCCACTATTTTTACTTCTGTAAAAGATTCCATTTAGTATCATGGAAACTAACCTAGATTGAGGGCAAGTGGGATAGAGTGCTAGCCCTGGAATCAGGGAGACCCATCTTCCTGGCTTCAAATCTTAGATACTTCTTATCAGTGAGACCCTGGGCACGTCACTTAACTCTATTTGTCTCAGTTTTCTCATCTGCAAAATGAACTGGAGAAAAAAATGGTAACCCACTCCAATCTCTGCCAAGAAAACACCAAATGGGGTCACCAAGAGTTGGACATGACTGAACAACAAACCTAGATTGAGTAATGCTAAGAGCCAATATTTATGCAGCTAGATCCGCATCTCATCTTAGACCTATATTCATCATAAGGCCATGAAATGCTCTGAATAATGGGTAGTGTGTATGTATATGGATGTGTGGATGTAGATGTGTTTTATTCACATAGTTTCTAAAACAAATACGTCTTTGTCTTCTCCATCAACATAGAATATATTTGTTCTTTGGGTAACCACCTCCTGCTAACATCTTTCCTGGGGCATGTCCCAGACGACATCAGTTTCCTATTTCTAAATGTATTATTATTGAAAATTTGTTGTTTTTTTTTTTAAATGAATAATTCCTTGCATAGGCTATGCATAATTCAATAAAGGAATCTTTAGGTAGCTAATCTGTTGCTTTCTATTATATCTAGATTGCCCTGTAAAAAATGTATTGTTGTTGGTAATGGTGCAGTTTTAAAGAATAAGACACTGGGAGAAAAAATCGACTCCTATGATGTAATAATAAGGTAAATACTTTTTTTTCCTGTTCTGTTTCATAACTGCTTAAGAAAAAGTACAGTTCATCACTTGCATATTCCCATAAAGTGATCTTTACATTTTAAATACTAACCGGTTCCCATTCATTGTTCCCCCAAAAATGTGCTGTAATTCTTAGTTTTGGTAATTTCTAAAATGTAAGTTATCTTCCACCTTCACTAAATTATTCTTATTTGTTATTCATTTTTGTACAGTAAAACTCTTTCCATGGGTATAACAAATCATGTGGAAAAGAAATTTTAAATAACATGATTCAATAGCCCCATTCCCATGTAGGTGTTAAAGTATTTAATTTAGACTTTTTTTTTTTTTGCAATATTTATATTTCTTTATCTTTAAAATGTCAGGTTTCATTAGGAATATTCATTTGGCAAAATGCTATAATGTATAATTTGAGGATTGATGAAATAGCAGGATTTTTTTTTTTAATTGTTGTTGCTGGTGTTGCTTGAAGCAAACTGCTTTTTGGCTATTAGGTGTTTCAGATTTTTAGGCTATGTAAAGTTTTTCAGCAACAAGGATAGAAAAAGATCCTCATAAAATCATAGTCAAATTAATTGGAAATACTAATTTACTAAGCATTTGAGTCAATTAAGGTTTATTCTATCTAAATACATTTCATAAGTAAGTTCTTCCCAATTAAACACATTCAATTTACATATGATGTTGGAAGCATTGGCTAAAATAACTGGGTCAGAGTTTCCAAGATTTAAGGGTTTCCAAATGTAAATTTAGTGACTCCAGATTTATCAAAATTTAGTACCTAAGTGAAACAATACACCTGTTGCATTGAACTAGTGTTTGGCTCCTTTTGAATTTGTTTTCAGAGGTTGTGAGTCAGGTCTTTCTGACTCCACATCCAATATTATATCCACTGTCCCACCTAAGCTGGTTTTCCCCTCCCCATCAAAAAAAAAAAGTGTGTGTGGGGGACTCCTATATATAGAATAAATTAGAATTAACTAACAAAGGGACTGGTTTATGATGTGCTATGGTCATAGACAGTTGTTTCACATCCTCTGAAAACAAATCCAAAAGGAATCAAACACTCGTTCAATCCATGCAGCCACATAGATTATGTATTCTTGTAGGGTATGTATGAGTGTTTTAAGATGGAAAGGGAAGTATGGTAGACCATGGGATGGTTGATAAGGGCTCTATTAGTAAGTCATTTCCCCATTCTATAAAATAGGGAGTGGGAAAGAGGAACTGGATGACCTTTTTAAAGCCCTTTCAAGTATAACCTTTTTTTTTGGTTATGATTTTCTACAAATCCTAAAGAAAGAAACCATGGATTATAGAGCTAAAGCCCAGGAGGACTTCATAGGTGAGCTAGCCCAACACCTTGTTTTATAACATCCATTATAGCACTCCAAGCATTTTCTCTGGTTGTTTCTCCATACGTGGAATGTCCTTCCCCTTCATCTTCTTTCAAGTCCCAACTAAAATCTTAAATTCTACAAGCTTTTCCTGCTCTTCCTTAATTTTAATGTCTTCCTTCTCTATATAGGTTTTTTGTTTCTTTTTTTAAAATTTCAGGGGAGAGAAGGGAAGAAGGAAACAGATAGTAGTGCAGTGGATAGAGTGCCAGACATAATCTGGAAGATCTGAATTCAAATCTAGAAAAGACACATAGTAGCTGTATGATCCCAGGCAAGTCACTTAACCCTGTTTGCCTCAATTTCCTCATCTGTAAAATGAGCTGGGAAAGGAAATGGCAAACTGCCCCAGTATCTTTGCCGAGAAAACCCCAAATGGGGTTACAAAGAGTTGAACATGACTGAAAAAAAGATCAAAAAACAACAAACCTGTTTTTACACAGTTGTTTACCTGTTGTTTCCTCAATTAGACAGGGACTATCTTTTATCTTTCTTTGCATCTTTAACCCTTAGGACACTGCCTGGCACATAGTGGGTGCTTAATCAATGTTTTTTGACTGACTGACCAAGAAAACTGAGTCCTAACCATAGAATTACATAAGTCATAAAGTTGAGATCTGATCTGACCCCACAGCCAGTGTTCTTTTGTCATATCACCTTCCAAGCAAATGAGTTAGTAATCTCTCCTGGCCCTTTAGATCACTCTGCTTTTTAGAGAAATGAAAATATTCAAACCCTACTTGAACATTTCAGATAAAATTTTCTATATTTAGGGTTTGGTCCTCAAGAAGTAGGCTCAGTAACAACTTGAAAATTAAATGTCTGAAACAAAATGTACATCCCAGCCTTATATAAGGAGGTATCAATCATTAGTCACATTCTGCAGGTTAAATTGGCTTTGGGGGTCACAGAGACAATTATTTGCCTGTGGAAAACAATTAAGGGGCTTCCCAGGACATTATTCAAGAAATGAAAGGTTGTTTTTTGCTTCAAAAGTGGGGGGAGATCAAGAACAGTTTGCCTGTAATTTTTTTTTCCCTTCTTTTATTTATTTATTTTTTGCTGAGGCCATTTGGATTAAGTGACTTGCCCAGGGTCACACAGGTAGAAAGTATTAAGTGTCTGAGGCTAAATTTGAACTCAGGTCCTACTGACTTCAGGGCTGGTGCTCTATCCACTGCACCATCTAGCTGTCCTTACCTGTAGTTTTTTAAAGGTTCTGTCACTTTGAAATCACTTCATGTTGTGGTAAAGGTCAAGAATAGGTTCTCAAAGACATTGAATTTCCCCTGCAGAATAAATGATGGGCCTGTTAGAGGACACGAAGAGGATGTTGGGACAAAAACTACTTTCCGGATTTTTTATCCAGAATCTGTTTTCACAAACCCAGAGGACAGTGATCCTGAGTCTGTTGCTATTCTTGCGGTCTTCAAACCTCATGACTTAAAGTGGCTGTGGGAATTGCTAAGTGGCATCACACCAGTAAGTTGGTCTCAAGTTATTATTTTTTTAAAATTATTTTTGAAAACAATTGATTTTTTAAACAATTTTTTTAAAGGCCAGTTTTAATTATTTTGCTATCTCTTTGTTTTAGAAGGTTGATCATTTTTGGAAGAAACCAGCCTTAAATCTAATCTATAAACCTGAAAAAATCAGAATCCTAGATCCTATTATTACAAGAATAGCTGCTTTCAACATGCTTCATTTTCCTACTACTTTTCCCAAAAAGGAGGTATGGGCCTTTTCACTTACTGTTTTAATAATTTCGAAATCAGGATATTTTTTTATTTTTAGGGACAAAAGAAGGCTTTGAGCAAAAGGACCTATAAACTGGAAAAGAGTTGGGTTTATTCTGAGAATAAAAAGTAAGAATGCTCACATGTAGCTTTTTGTATTTTCATGTGTTTTTAATTTTATATGTACAGATATATATGCACAGATATGTATATGTATATAAAAAATATGTGTGCACAGATAAAGTCCCACCCTGATGCTTAATAACTGTGTGGAGACATCTTTCTCTCCCCCCCAGCTGGCATTCTCAAAGGCAGGCTTTGGGCCTGCCCTACAAAATCTGAAGCTTTAATTATAGACTAGGAATGGGCAGTGTGCTTCTTAGCTAAGGAAGAGCTAAGCCAAGACTAGCTGAGCAATGGTGAAGTGTCTGACTAAAGGTTGGCCCTCTGGGGTAACTTCTGGGGAGCTTATGGCACCTTACAAAGGCTGCTTATTCTTGGGAGAGGGATATCTTTTTTATTTTATCTTTTGTCCTAATTGTTATAGATTAAGCTAAATCAGGAGAACAAGGAAAGCCAAAACTTTTAAAGTTGCCCAGAACCATGTTCATGAGTCTTAGATTCATAGATTTAAAAGGGAACATATGTCTGGCCCCGCCCCCTCATTTTGCTGATGGGGAAACTTAAACACAGGTATTAAGGGGCAGAACAACCTGGTAGCCTAGTCAGAGGTATGATTTGAATCCAGGTCTTCTGCAATCAAAATCTGGTGCCCTATCTCTCCCCACCACCACTCTGCCTCTCATATTCTCATAGGCAACTCAATAAGGAGAGCAATGGGCCTGTAATCAAGAAAAATTGAGTTCACATGTTGCCTTGGACATTTATTAGCTCTTTGATTCTGGGCAAGTCACTTAACCCCGTTTGCTTCAGTTTTTTGAACTGTAAAATGGGCGTATTAATAATACCAATATCCTAGGTGGCTGTGAGTATCGAATGGAATATATTTTAAAATATTATTTAAAAAAGATTTCATTCAAAATAATATTTTTAAAGGTTTTGGCATTTAGTAGGTGCTATGTAAACACTATTATTCTTATTGTTTTGAATAGTGCTACATAAAACTGCTTTAGAAATAGTGATCAAAACAATATTAACTCTTTAAAGACTGAGGTGCTACTTTAAAATCTATGTTGTTGACTATGTCTTATCCAGATGCATTTTGTCAGAGTATCAGCAAAATAAACATCCATATGGTTTGCTTTTTTTTGTTGTTGTTCATCTGTAGTCTGGTAAGAAGGGAAAAAAAAAAAACTTTACATTTAAAACTCAGCTACATATAATTAAGGTAAAATAGTTTAACTTTAATTCAGGCAAACAGTTTACAAGTTAGAATGCTTATTGATTATGGCATCTTGATGGCAAAAGATAGTTGCTAACTAGGTGGTCTGTCTTACCAGCTCAGTGAAGGATTTTTATTGATTTTTACTAAACTAGGCTTCAGCAAACATGGATGGTGCTACCGACTTGAAATCTAGATTCTGTTGTCTATTATGGTATAGCTTAAATAAATGGATATGGAATCAATCAGAAGACTTAGATTTGAACCCTAAGCTTCAGTTTTTTCTCTGTAATTTGAATAATTTTGACCAGATGATCCCTAATGTCTCTCCCAGCTCTAAAACTTTATTGCTGTATTATCAACAGACTGGGGTTAACGAGTTTTGCCCAAGGATGCTGGATTTTAAAGTCTTCTGATACCACTTTAGCAGACAGAACTTAATTACTTAATTAGCAAGAATAAGGAATCCATCAAATGGCGTTTCATTGTCACGTACATCTTCCTCATCCCTAACATAATAATCCCTGAAGCCTCTCCGGCAAGAACTCTTAAGTGACTGGAAACATGTATACAACATATTATTTTACATTATATGCACCTTTGTTGTATGTATACATATGACATTGGCTAAGAAGCAAAGAAGAGACATCTAATATTGAACTTAAACTTTATACTATACTGGATCATTAGTCTCCAGAAGTTAGGGCTGTGACCTTGACCCCAAAAGATATGTGATTGTTCAGTAGAGAATGGTCCGTAGGAAGATGGGTTGCGTCACAGCCTTCCCATGATAGCTACTATGGGATTAGCTTTAACATAACCACAAGTAACTTTATGTTCTAACGGGCCTACTCTACACACACTCCACTAGTTCCCTACTTCCACTAGGTAACCAGGTTTTGCCTCTGGAACAGTGATGGAAAGATGAAAAAAAAAATCACCTTCTCTTTTTCATATTGTTTGTAGGATAAGACATGAATGACCTGAATTATCCATCACAGGTCTTATTGCTTCCATATTATTTGCTTTTTTAATCTGTATTCTGGCAAAGGGGGGAAAAAAACTTATACATTTTGAAACTTAGCTATTTACAGTTAAGATAAAACATTTCCACTCTGTAATTTGGGATGCCTATTTGTAAGTAACACTTGAGGAGAAAGAACAGTTACTAAATGTGTGCCTCTTTTCAGCTCCCCTATTTCTTACCATCATCTTTCTAGTCACCTAGGTTTGCATCATTTTGGTTCACATACTCACCTACCTACCTCCCTTACATATCTAATCAGTGACCACAACTTGCCATTTCTCTCATCACTCCTGTTCTGTCTACTACTAACATAGCCACCTTAAACTAGACCCTCATCACCTGGACTATTATAGTAATTTAGCTGCCATGGTGATTTCCCAAAGTGCCGATCTGACTACATTATTACTTCTATTAGTAAACATCTTCCTATTGAATCTAGGATCAAATATCAATTCATCTTTGTCTCATTCTTTTTAAATTTGTATTTCTGTGTAAGTTTTCCAATACATACAATAGCATTTATACAATTTGTAAATAAGCAAAAATATACAAAGGAATAATGGATCAGTTCATTTTTATCACTGATCAGATTTTTTTTTTTTGATGATGAATTCTAATCATGCTAATAATTGTTTAGTTAATAAATAAGGTTCAGTGCTAGAGTCATAGTATTTGGAATAAGAAATTCTTCCTGTCATATACAAGTAAGCTTTCTTAAATAGTATTAGTAGAGCTCCTTCTAAAATAACAGAAACAACCAGATTCCCTTAGGTCATTAGTATGGCACATTAACAGAAAAACTCCTTGATTCATTTTGTAAAAGAGGAAGTATATAATACTTAACAAAAACATCTTCCTATATTGTATTCACCTTTGAATATCATGACAGAGAAGTGACTTATAAATACTGAAATGTAAAATGCACTTGGTAAAATAAACTTTTAAAGATCATGTCTCTTCAAACAGGATCTGTTGGAGAAATGCTCTGAAATTTAAATTAAAGGGACGTTTCTCTACAAAATGAGCAAATTTTATGTGATTCTGGTAACTTTTTTTCTTTTTTTGATAGGCAATGATTGTCACATTCTGCATTTCAAATTGTTTTGGCTGTAGAGACTTCTCTGGAAACCTTATGTTTGCAGAATTGGTATAGTGTTAGTTCTCCTTAATAACTTATCACAGCAGTAACATTAAACATTTCTTTGTAAAAATGTGGTTTTAAATTTCACAAGCTTTGTATATTGCATTGCATATTCACAGGTTTTACAAATGAAAAGTATTTTCATAAATTAGATAAACAATTTATTTTGGGAACACAATGTTAATTTGCTAATTATCCATTCATCACTATCAACATAGGGCAACACAGATACTTGCTATTTCTCTAGCTCAGGAATGTATCCTACTAAGATAATTTGGAAATTAGTTCTATGGGATTTGAATTCTTCTAGATAAATATAATAAATTATATGTAGTGCATTGTTTAGGATGTATTTAATTCCTTTGTGGCAAATTTTTTGTTGTTGAAGATAAAAGACTCTTCTACTCCAGTATAATGCTGTTATAGACTTTCCTTGAAAGTTATAAGCCTTTTTCTGTTCTTTGTTTTTAGAAACCCAAACACCCAACAACGGGAATCATCGCCATCACACTGGCATTTTATATATGCCACGAAGTTCACTTAGCAGGTTTTAAGTACAATTTTACTGATAAAGATGGCCCTTTGCACTATTATGGAAATACAACCATGTCCTTCATGAGCAAGGTAAGGAAGACATGCACAGTCCTCTTGGGATATGGATTAGGAGAGATTAATGTGGTTAGTGAGAGCAGATCTTTTGCATGACATTGGGCTGTATTTTCTAAGGCTTTTTAAGAGTTTGGATTCTGTGTTTTCATAGCTCTGGAATTTCCTTTACACAGTAATCTCAAGGTTATGATGTTATAAGTTTATTACCAGCTGTGTAGATTAGGACAGCCTTACTATTCAGAAATTCTTGAGTCAAAAGTCACATTCTAAAAGCTGAAATCTGTCTGAACTTAATTATACTGCTAATTTAATTTGTTCTGTAGCATGAGCTAACAGGAGCTCTAATATTATCAATATCGGTCTCAGAGGCTGAGCAAAAAAAATAAGCTACACTTTAGCTGAGTCCAATATAGATGCCCCTCATGTCGTTTCTGAAACTCATCTAAAAGCCAGAGACTGACTAACCTTATTTTGTGGAGATCTGCCTAACTTAGTTTTAGGGCTGTGGATAAAGTGCTGGGCCTGGATCAGGAAAACTCATCTTGCACGGTTCGCCTGGCCTCGGATATTTAGTAGCTGTATGAAAGCCCTGTTTTTGCCTGCCTTGGTTTCCTCATCTGTAAAATGGCTCAGGAAATGGCAGACACCACCACCAGTATTCAAGAAAACCCCAAATGGAGTCATGGAAAGATGGACATGATTGGATTAACCTTTGATGCCGGTTATCATTGTGTGCATTACTATTTTAAAAACAGACAAAAACATTGGATTTAGAAACAAAAGATCTGTCATTAGCCATTTGAACTTGGCTTATTATCTTATCCAGATGTGGTTTTGTCTATTTCTAAAATAATACTGCAGTGATTCATTTTTATTAGATCAAATCAGGTCGGCTCACTCATACTAGTTGTAATCCTGGGCAAGACACTTAACCTTTAACAACAAAAATATATCTAAATGTACCCCTCTTTATCTTGTATATATGAGGTTGTTTATATTTTTTCTCCCCCATTAAAATGCAAGCTCCCTGAAGATAGTAGTAGTAAATGTCTTAACATCCTCAATGCTTAGCATAATGCCCAGCTCATAAAAAGAAATGAATAAAAGTTTATGTTGACAGTCTCCAACATGACTTGAAGGAGCCATAGCACAGTAAATTTGGAATTAAAGGCTCTGGGTTCAAATGGTGAGTAATTATTATTTATGTGGTCTAGAACAAGTTAGTTAATTTCTCTGGTCTCAGTTCTTCCTCTATAAAATGAGGTAGTGATGGAATTAGATTAGTTCTAAGGAATGTTCTAAATCTTGAGGATGTAATGCTTTTCTCCATTTCTTATATTAAAATTCTTCACTTTTTTCAGCCTGGACAAAGTTTTTTTTAGGGGAGCCATTTGACTAGGTTATTGTTAACTAGTTTTTCAGTTGTGTCTGACTCTTCCCTCACCCCATTTGGAGTTTTCTTGGCAGAGATACTGGAGTAGTTGGTCATTTCCTTCTCCAGCTCATTTTACAGATGAGGAAACTGAGGCAAACAGGATCACACAACTAGGAGTGTCTGCTCAGGAAGAGGAGTCTTCCTGATGCCAGACCTAGTGCTCTAACTACAACACCACTTTGTGGTCCCTTAGGCAAGCTGGGTTAAGTTCTGACCAAATTAAATAAGTAGTTTTATCCATGGAATGAATTAAAAAGGTGAGTTTAAAGATGAAACGAAAATAATCGAGTAAAAATAAAAATGAAAGATATATATCCTTTTAGAAAAACTATGACTTTTTATTATTTTTTGATATAAACATTAGAGACTGAGGCAGAGGTTTACTTTTAGACCTTCCCTTGTATTCTGGCAGATGTAAAATTTGAAAGGCAACAATTTATAATTTTATTTTTTCTTTCTTTGTCTTTAGAATGAATACCACAACATAACTGCAGAACAGATATTCTTAAAGAACATCATAGAAAAAAACTTCGTTATTAACTTGACAAAAGATTGACCTTAAAAGACTCTAAAGAGATTGATATTTCATCAGTATTTTATTTTTTTATAAATTTTGAGTTTATTTTTTAAAATATCAAGCTACTTCTGTAAAGCATGTTTTTCAATTTTTGTATAACTTAGAAAATGTTGAAAGACTGAGTCTGTTATTGTCTGCTGGTTTAGATTTAACAGAAATTGCATTCTGTGAATATATTTAATTATGAAAATTACAGTTAAGATATCAGGACAAATGTAGACTATCCTGAAAATTCAATTTTTAAAATGAAAAAAACCCCTCAGTTCTTATCTGGAAGAAGTCTATAAATTTGTAAGGATCAGGAAAACTGGGTGGCCCAACTATTCTATTTAAACAGCCCAAATCAAAATAATTATGTTCTGAAAGTTAAGACTACCTAAGTAGAATTGATCCAAGATAAGATGGGCCTGCCTGAATATAGTCAGAGGAAAGGGAAGATAGTTTTACGTGTATGAAATTGAAATTTCCAGATGATTTGGATAAAAATTTATAATTTGCAACTTTGTATCTCTGACTCAATGAGCTATGTTTTGGCCTGAATAGCCTTAACTTTCTCCAGTCGTCTGTTTAATCTCTATTATTTTTCTCCTCCAAGTCAAACTTGATCATGGAAGGCCATCACATAGTGCATTTCTGCATCTGGAGAAGTTCATTTCATTTTGTAGTGTAGGTCTTTAGAATGAAATAGAAATTAAGTTTTCAAAATTGTAAATGTAAATTATAAAAATACTTGAATGAAAAATACTTGAATGAAAACTGAGTACAGTTCTTTTTTTCTTGAAAATGTTGTAAAAACCATCCTATAGACACTTTGGGGGATTGCCTCTCTTGCAACAGATTGTCTCTGATCTAGACATTTTCCCCCCTCCTAACTGATGTCTTAAGAGTCTTTGCTTGAAACATTATAAACTTCAAGACCCAAGCTACCTTAAACTGGACTTCTTGGCGTATCTGGTTCCTCACTACTGATGATATTGTTGATAGGAAACCCATTAAATGCACTCGAATAAGACCTTTAGCCCTCCCTATTAAAACCCTTGGCTTTTATCTGCATCACTGAACTGCCCTGTGACCCATGGGCAAACTAGTTAAATCCATCCTGAACTAGTTTCAATGATGACTTGGCCATAATTTGAGAGTTAGCTGTGGACCATCAAACCCTTTCTTTCTTTGGCTGTATGACTAGGATTTTTCTAGCTGCATTCTGCACATTAAAAAATACACCTATAAAAAAACCTATCGTTTTTAACATCCTAATTGATCTATCTCAGTATCCCCCCAAAATGGCTACAATAAATGAGGATAATCTAATAATTTACATTATTTGCCTCTCTTGAGGTCTCTGGACCTCTCACATAATTTTTTACTTTCGCATTCTTCCCCTTAGCCACTATTCATTCATTTTCACTACCACACTTGATTGTATCTTTTTTTTTCTCTAAAACTACTACCTCCTGGTCACTGTAGTCCATTACAATCACTCTTCCTAAAGCACTGCTTTTTTGTTGTTTACTTGCTACTCCAAAACCCTTCAGTGACTTTCCATTGGCTTACAGAATAAATTCAGAATTTAAATTTGAGAAAATTCCCACTGAATTAAATACCTTCTATGCTTCCCCACTTTAGTATTTCTATTCATCATCTTCTGTCCTAAAAATGTCCTTCCCACATCATCAGTTCTATCAATTTAAATTCTTATATGCCTTTTTTCATAATTCTTCCCAAATTCTCCTCCCTAAGTTACTTCTACTTCCACAATTCTTCAATTTTGTCTTAGTCTTGCATTTCTATTTTATGTAATTACCTTCCCTTTTACTAGATTGTAAGCTTTTTGAGGCAGGAACCAAGTCTTCTTAATCTGTTTTCCCGGAAGTGATTTGCATAGATAGTAGCTGCTTAATAAAAGCTTATTTAAATTAAGAAATATTAGTATTAAATACATCTTATTCTTATCCTAAGGTTTAACCCTGTTCTCTAGGATATCAGTGTGCTCGATTTCTTTTAATATTGATTTGTATTGGGGCAGCTAGGTGGCGCAGTGGATAGAGAGGACCAGCCCTGAAGTCAGGAGGACTCAGACACTTAACACTTCCTGGCTGTGCAACCCTGGGCAAGTCACTTAACCCCAATTGCCTCAGCAAAAAAACACATACGATAAAAACCTATTCATTTGTATTTCTATAAATCTGGTCTATAATGATCAAATTAATCTATTGAGGAAACTCAACTTATATATCATCTTTCCTTTAGGTCACTGAGGAGCAGGATGAAAATATACAAAAGAAAAATTAAGGGATAGTTCTTCACTTTATTAGCTTTCCTGATAAATCCTCTCTTCCTGCCCATCCTCTCTTCCAACTTGTATAATTATTTTGGTATTAAGGAGACTAATACGTGCTTGAAACATTCCATGCTATAAACTTCAGCTCTTGACAAGCTGTTTATATTATACATTTCTAGGAGATTCTCCACCCTGTTTGGAAAAGAGGAGAGAATGAAATCAGGAATTATAAAATAAATAATGAGAGTAGGAAGGGAGGAGTTACAAATGAAAAACAATTTGGAGAATCATCGTTTTGGGACACAACAGACTAATTTAGAAAAAGTATTCTAGGAGTATACCATGATGATGATGAGCAGAAGCCCCATGAAAGAAAAATGTTTCATCCACTCAAACAGACAGTAGCAATCAATAACATAAATAAATACATTTCATAGACATATACCATTTCAATCGGCAGCGTTCAACATCCTTGTTATCTTTTTTGAACAAACACTAGTAGAATTGGGGGGGAGGGGAGATGATTTAAAAAGATTTATGGATTAAAACAATGGGGAAAATGGAGGAGAGTACAAAATGCCTTAGTGTCATGGCTCACTCACTGACAGTATTACTGGAGATATAGGATAAGTTTCAATTCAAAAACAAAAATACCTGTGAATGTAATTCCTGCTTCTCCAATACTTTTTAACAAGCTTGAAATCTCTTTGATTTGCTTCTGCAAATAAGTGAGGAAATGGCAATTCAATTCACAATTAGGATATGAGATAAGATGGTTGGTGATATTTCATTTCATGTCTAAAGCTTTGAGATACACTTATTGGGGAATTTTTGTTTTAAATGTCAAAGTATAATGCTTTACTTCAAAAGCTAGATAAGGATCTATCTTTTCCCATGAAATCCCTTAATTCATGGAAAATACATATTGTTACATATGCATACACACAAAAAAACCCATTCCTGACTTTTGGCACTTGAGCAACTGGGACACAATGGAGAGAGTGCCAGACCTGGAGTTAGGAAAATTCATCTTTCAAGTCTGGCTGTAGACATTTCCCAACTGGATGATCATAGGCAAGTCACTTAACTGTGTTTGTCTTTTTCCTCATCTGTAAAATGAGCTGGAAAAGGAAATGGCAAACTTGTCCAGCATCTGTATCAAGAAAACTCTGAACGGGGTCACAAAGAGTCAGATATGACTGAAATGACTGAACAAGAGGAGACTTCTGATGTGTCAGAACGTACCCTCAATCTTATGAAAAGTCCACCATTTTCTTCACAAATAACTTGAGCATGGTATTTATATAATTTATTAAAAACAACATGGACACATAGAATTCTATTTATACAATCTAAATTCTAGCAACATATACAAATACAGAGTGACTACAATTCCATGCTGAGGTAAGAAAAGTACATTCTGGGAGAATTGTCACTAATCTTCAAACCATTCTCATTCCCCAAAAAAATATTTCAATGAAAATTTTGCTTCCACTTTCCCAGTGTCAAAAGAAAAAAATATTACATGGCAAATAAAACTAACAGGAAATGGTGCTGAAGCTGGCTTAAATACTGCTCTGCCACCAAGGTACTGGCATCCAATTCTTAGACTGTCGCAATTTAGGATTTCACGTTGGAGCCAGACTAAAGACAAGAACAGAACTATCTAGCTTGGGGTATTGCTTCAGCGACTTCATGTCTCACTAATTCTCTCAATTTTACCAACCCATTTATAGAGTGCCCCATTTTCCTTCTAGACAGTTCTTTGTTTCCACATAATTTGAGTATTCAGGCAAGACAGTGGGACTTAATTTTTAATCATTCTTTTACCTCTTAGCAGAAAAATCAAAGCACTGACATAACCCTTTTCTTAGACTTCTCACTTCTGTCAAATTCTTTATTTGAAGACTTTCTTTAGTTAACCCATTTTAAAATGAAAAGTGCAAATAGTGAAATGAGGAATTAATTGGATTAGACCCTGTATAAAGAATGGGATCTATGTGAATGTATAGCACTAAATAGAATTTATAAAATTTTGGCTTTCATCTTGCTGGTTCTCAAAAGATCAAGTAACAGCTAAGTCAATGTGGCTATGTTAAACAGACCAACATTTACTATTCTAGTAGTTAACTAGATTCTAGGCTTATGATTATATTCACACAGTCTTGGTCTCCATGGAAATGTGACATTCAAACAAAACAATATTTAAGTATTTAAAACTTATAAATAAACATTGAACAAGAAATCCAAAAGGTGTCTGGCTAAAAATGGTGTTTGATTGTCTCCAAGCCACATATAGATGTAGCTACGTAACAAACACACAAAGTTGGGACAATCCATTATGAAATTACATAAATTAATTATCTAACAAAAACTTATAACCCCTGCAACCTCCATACTTCCCCCAGAAAGTTTTGGATCAAGTCAAGTCAACCCAGCTCTTGAATAATAACCAAAAAAATTCAAAAAGTGTTTCATCACAAACTAAGGAGACATTAGATAATCATCTTATAGTTATTATGAGGACAGCCAACTGGCAAACATCAATCAAATTGTTAAAAATTTCCAATATAAAAGTCTTAAAATCTGTATCATATAAAAAAACAGTTCATTTGTTTCCCTGTAAGCTTTTAAAGAAAATAAAACAATTAGAAAAAAATCAAGTGTATATCTCACTACAAGGAAAAACATGACAAATTTAACAGCTCAAAATGTAACCCTAAAAGGTTTTATTATTTGCACAGTTCCAGAACTGAGTCTCTCCTCTTTATCCACAAGAGAAAGGATTAAGTTGTGATACATTCATCTTTTCTGCCTGAAAAGGGACGACTTAATTCAGTTATGTTTACCAATATCTGTGCTTTCTATTCTAAATATCCCCAAGCTATATTTTGGTACCTCAAGTTAAAAATAAATAATTTTTCCTCATGTTTTCTGTTATAATCATCACTTATAAGTAAAGCTAACACAGGAAAGGAAACTTTTAATTATAGAACAAGTGACATACAACATCCTTTTTAAAAAACTTTTTTGGTCTGGACCTATGATTTCATCTGTATAAGCTGGTAAATTTGTGGTAAATAAACTTGCTGGGGCCAATGAGATGGCAACTTGTATCTTTAAAATCTTAGTGTTGTTTGGAGCCAGGGAACTACAACTAAACAAAAATGCTAAGTGACTTATCTAGGGTCACATGTCAGGCAGAGCTGAAAGTCAGGCTACTATGCCAAAACAAAATCTCTAGTACCCACAATTCCACTGCTTAAATATCTGGAAATGTTAAAAAAAAAAAAAAAAATACTATGCAGCTTCACTGGTCTGTGAACAAAGATGTGATAAGAACGTGATTAAATCCAAAAGCTGAATCAGAACAGGACTCACGTGAGAGACAGATGGAAAGAAATGGTGGCTTTTTCCTACTTTTACCAAGCCATTCTGCTGGTCAAAAAAAAAAAAAAAAAAAATTAAAAACTTAATAAAATGCGACAATGACTTCTGTTTTTCCTCTAGTGTAAGCCTTGACTTCAAGGAAAGAACATGTGCTACAAAGGGGGAAAAGAAAAACACTGTCAATAAATATCAATTCAGATAAAATTGCATCCAATTAAATGTGACACACAGTTCTATATCTCAATATACCAAGTATCTCAATGTCTGAGTTGCAGTTCTAAGTCATTTTTAAGACCACAAGTCATTTAGAACCACTGATCAAACAAGGAGGTGGGGGGAAGCTATGGAAGAGTTTACTGACTTGCCAAAATCCAAAAAATACACATTCCTCTACAACTTAAAATGTACTATTTCTGAGTTGTGGTCTGTGCTGATATATTTCTGAGAAAACAACAACTGGGGTCCCATTAACTTTCTCTTCACCATCTTTTACTCTTCTCCCAAAAAGTCACAGATTCATTGACAAACATTCTGATGGTACTGAAACTCTGAATGAGGGAAAACCTTTTCTCAACTATAAAGCAGTTGTTAAGCCAGACAGGGTCTATACTCATCAGGCTGCCCAAGCGGTACCCACTGAGAACGCTCAGAAGAAAGCCTCTAAGAACACCGACAGTCACGGCTTTGGGCCAAATGAAGAGGAGGTTGTGGGGGAGGAGGGGAAAGGGGAGAAATCAGTGAGAATGAGTGATAGATTCTATCTGCCATTAAAGGCTTTTAAAGCTGTCAGTTTCTCACTAAAGTTTTAAATCTACAGGACAGGTATGAAAAGTAATTTATGGATATTACAGAATTATAACATTTAAAAAAATAAACACAGAAATGATAACATGGGAACTTTCTAGAAAGGAACTAAATCATGATCATTTCCACCTTTGTGTGTAAATCCTAAGAACTTCAAGCCATTCATTATAACAGTACCATTAGCAATTATTGCTAGTAAGGCTTATAGAGCCATTACTTTAAGTTCGTTAATGTACCTGCAGCATCAGTAATAAATATTTCATCTCAGTGATTTTTAAATTCTTTGAAGTGCATCTGAGAAGCTCTCTTATGACTTAAAGAATATCACATTTTACAGTAGTAACAAAACAAGATATGACATCAAGAACAGGGAAGCGTCAACAATTGTGTGCTGTATATCTCCAAAGCAAAACAACCAGATTAGTAGTTTCCTGTACCTCAGTTATGGTATTTCCCCCCAATCTATTCAGTGATAGGTACTGATAGACTTTTTCATATATTATCATGACTTGTACAAAAATTTCAATGTGCTTTAAAAACAATGCTCTGGAAAAGGGGCATCACCTTCAAAGGATTTCTTTAAGAACGTCCCCTTCTCCTTCCCTGGCCGCCCCAGACGCTTCCCCTTTGCTTCCGGCTGTGTGGAGGGTGCCCTGCGGTACCTGGTACATCATTTCCTCCGGGGCACTCAGTCCCGGTTTCCCTCCCTTTGGCGTGTCGTACTCTGCATGTGTCGGAGGGCAGCCGTCAGTCCGAGAGAGCTTGCTGTACGTCCCCACTCCCGTGGGGGCTTTGTTCCCTGAGGCCTTGAAGGTGGAGGTGGAGGGCGCTGTGCCTGAGGCCGCAGGGTGTCCCGACATGTCCATGATGATGGGGGTGGCGTATTCTGGCCCGGTAATGGGCAGCGGTTCAGCATACGCGTGATAAACTTCTGGCACCGGGGAATTGTAAGGATCGAGGTCAGCATAGCCGGCTTCCTTTCCTTCTTCTGGCTTAAATGTCGATCTCTGATGAAGCGTGCCAACAATTCCTCCCACTAATGGCTGAGCATACTCTGTGAGACAATGTAAAACAGAAAAGATGATGCATGGCCTTTACCCAAAAAGCAAATCGTCTGCGCTGTCACAGAGCTGATGCTGAAAACAACCAATGCTCTCCACAGCCCAACACAGTGAAAGCTTTCCATAAAGGTGTTATGGGAGAGATTCTCAGAAGCACACAGTGATAGCGTGGTGACATAATGAATAGGGGTTAAGGGATTTGTCCAGAGACACACAGCTAGTACGTGTTAATGTCTGAGACTACATCTGAACTCGGATCCTCTTCCAGTCCTCCATCCTCTCTCTGGGCCATCTAGCTGCCCCTGTACTGAGCATTTTTAAATGGGCTTTGTTTGGCAAGGCAGGTTTCTGGCCTGTACAATGAGAATGAGACTGATCTAAATAACTTCTCAAGTTGTGTCAGTTTAATAACATTCATATACCATAACTTATTCAATCATTCTCCAATTGATGGGCACCTACTCAGTTTAGAGTTTCTTGCCCTTACAAAGAGGGCTACCACAAACATTTTTGTACATGTGGGTCCCTTTCCCTAGTTTATGATTTCTTTGGGATATAGTCCCAGTAGAGACACTCCTGAATTAAAGGGTGCACATTCTGAAAGGCCTTTGTGCATAGTTCCATATTGCTCTCCAGAAAGTGGGTACTTTTTTTTTTTTTTTAAATGAAGTGACTAAGTCACAGAAGTAACTTAAGGTCATATATTCCAAAGACAAAGGCAAGACTACAGATGAATACCCCCTTACCTTCTTCAACTGAAATCTCTAGAATAAAAGGGACATGAAAAATTCAAATATTTTTACTTAAAAGATTGAAAATCTATTATACTCTGACTAGAATGGCCTGATTCTGATCATTAAACAACTAATGATCAACTATATAGTATGACCCAGAACTACAGTAATACTCCAACAAACATCAGTTCCTGAAAATTATGATCTTGGGTGAAAAGTGGAAAAGAAAAGCTGATGTCATGGAATTTTATCTCAATATTAAAAGGGACTAGTCAGTCATATAATATTAAAATAAAATTTATGGCATTACAGTTGGATCTCATTATAAAGTAATAATTATTTTACTGTAAAATGTTATACAAGGTCTTTCCATATATCCTTCCAAGTGGTTACCTGCAGTCTCAGTCTGTAACACAGATGTGACTTCTCTTGGTCTCAAGTGACTGACTTCACTGGTGCTATAACGAACAGGTGTTTCTTCATGTTCCAGTGATTTGGCTGGGAAAAACTGCTTCATTCCTTTCCACCAACCTTCATTTGGATTTCAAGCAAGAATGAACATTATGCAAAAATGCCTCTCTCAAGACAAATAGTTTAAATATTCCTAAAAGTAAACTCTTCACCAAAGTTCCAAGATACTGGTTTTCAAGGCCTACCTGATAGCCAATATTAAGAGTAATAATATTAAATAGAAGTAAAAATTCTGACATCTCTAGAGCTTCATTGTATTACAGTTAAGCTTAAACTTAAAGAAAAAAAATTCTCCGAGATGAGGATGGGCATTTTTCACAGTATCTAACACACATTAAAATACAAAGTTTTAAGTTATAAGGTTCTATACAAGCTTTCTACTAAAAACAAATTGAAAAATGAATAGCCCTATTCAAGACATAAAAATCTAAAGGTAATTTGTTTTCATGAATTTTCCCCCACACTAAAATGACCTAAACAGTCTTCAAGTTAACACTGAATAAATGACATAGGAATGGGCCAAAAACAGCAAATAACAATGGAAGAAATCTCAAATGGAGCTGTGAATTCTCCCTGAAAGAGCACTGGAGTTGGGCTCAGGGAAGACTGGAATCTTGGACTACATCATAGACAATTCTGAGACACTCATTTGACCATTCCAGGAGTCAAACTGCATGTCTGTAAAATGAAAACATGGGACTGGATGCAAGATCTTGCTTCAAATAGGACCCCCCAGTGATACCAGATTAAAATATAATTGGGAGTGCTTATTCAACTAAAACATTATTAACGGGGTTTTCTAAGTAAATACATTCAGAGACCCACCTCTCTAAGTATGATACAACTGGACTAGATAATCTCTAAAGGTTCCTTCTAACTCTAAATCTGATGAAGATGATTCTGATTCAACCTAGGCTTATGGTCATAACTCTGCCTCTTACTCTTAATACCCAAGCGACTTAAGAAAATCATTTATTCTCTGACCTCCATTTCCTTATTAGTAAAATGTTTAACTGATATAATTTAATTTGCTAAATGACTGTGTACTAGGAATTACCCATATAAATATAATCTGAAGAGGGAAACTAAAGACAGGGATAAGAGGAAATAGCTCTTGTAGGAGATGGCACTACACATGGGTAAGGAAAGGTTTATAAAAGGGAAAGTATTCATTCACTGATGGCAGTCCATGCAAATGCATGGAGATGAGAGATGGCATAGTGGGGTAAAAAGAAAACATGTGGAACAATGCAGATGGAAGATGTATATGAGAGGGAAGTGAAATAAGTCTGGAAAGTTAATTGAACTCATTTTGTGAAGTGCTTTAAAAGGTAATCAAGGAGTCTGTATTTGATACTAGAAAGAAAGAGCTTCTGCAGCAGGAAAATGACATGATCACACTTCTGTTTTAGCAATATCACTTTCACTATTTTGGAACAGAACAAAGAAGAGAAGTATGAATATTTATAAATAAAGTAGACAGATAAAAGACTACTTTGACAGTCTGGGTGAAAGATGATGGGGCAGCTAAACTAGGGTATTGGCTATAGGGAAAGGTAGGAGAGATCTGAACTTGTTCTGTTCCCAGAGATAATAATTGCCCTCAAGAGAATTGAAGAAATCACCAATGTAGAGAGAAAGCCCTAGGTCACAGCTACGCACAAGAGGGAAGGTTATCCATGATGATCCTACAAAGCAGAATGAAGAGCAGATAGAGAGGTAGAAGATGAGCTAAGAGAGCTCAAACTGACCAATAGAGGTGGGTGAGCAAGGGAGCCTATCCCAGAGGATATGGGTGGGTAGCATTGGAATTACTCGTCACACAGAAGCAAAGAGTTTCAGCCAAATTATGGAACTGAAAACCAGAATGAAAGGAAAGGAAAGAAATGAAGATCAAAGTGGAGATGATAGGGAGATACAAGTACAGGGAACTTTTTCTAGGAGTTTGCTTATGAATAAGAGGAGAGATGTAAATCAAGAGCTTGAAGGAAGGAAGGGCAGGGTTGAGGAAAGATTTTTTTTTTTTTTTAAATGAGATGATCTGGTAATATTGTTAGGCAGGAGGGAAGAAGTGAGTAGTTAAGGAAGACTGGATAATTAATAAGACCAGTCTCCAGGGGAAATGGGAGCACTTGAGATAAGGAACTTAGAGGAACTAGCCTTTTCTAGGAAGAAAGGGCTTAACTGGAAGAGGAAGTGAGAAGGAATGATGATGAGGAGATGTAAGATATACAATTGAGGAAAGTAGTAAACTTATGGTGGAAAGACTTTTTTTTAAAGGTAAAATAAAAAAATCATTTTCAGGGAAAGGAAGGGAGAAAGCCTATAGGTAGATTGGGGAGATAAGAAAAGATTTGGAATAGATGCTGTAGGAACTGCAACAAGGAGTTAATCAGGGAAAAGTTAAAGCATTTAAGTGTGATGGTGAAGACCAATCAGAACTATTGTGACTTTTTTTCTCTTCAATAATTATACTAATGTTGTTCTCACATAATTTTAAATTTATAAATAAGATGTATTCTAACATTTATTTAGATCACTGGTTGTCAAAGTGTGCCTGGGATCCGTAGGGGGGGGGTGTGCTCAGAGGTTTTGGGAGGTCTGTAAGATCAAACTATTTTCATAATACTAAGATGCTTTAATTTCTAATTCAGTACACATTAACAAATATAATTCACATAAAAGATTTTTGGGGATTCCTCAATAATTTTAAAAAATATATAAAGGAATCCTAAAATCAAAACATTTGAGAGTTCCTGTTTTCAATAATCACTCATTTAAAAATGCCTACAGGAAATTAGAATTGATTTTCACATAGAAACAATGTTCTAAAACATGACTCTTCTTTCTTCCCAAGATCACAATGGATAATGGAAAATGAAGGATTTGCTTTGGTAGATGAGTCATAGAGGAGTTAAGTACAAAAAAATCTATATTGTTTTGCCAAAATGCAAATCCTTCACTTTTTGCACATTGTGGAGATAATTCAAAGATCAAAACAATCAAATTTCTTCCAGGGAATCAAGCTCTTCAAGAAAGAACACCAGATCAAATTCTTAAGCTAACAGGGACAGTACTTTAGGGCTTTATTTTTATTCTACTTCTTTACATATTACTTAGAAGAGAAGTAGAAGGAAAAGGAGGAGAGTAAAATGAAAAAAGTTAAGAGAGAAATACTACCATCTATGTATAAGAGTGGTACAAACTAAGCTAGCAAAAAGCTGCTTGGTTTTGGTATGCCATTTATAGAACACAAAGAAAGGATCAAGGGTTTGTTCTTAGCCAAGCATCAGAGGATATATTTACTTTATACTAAATATGTGAGATCTGCAAATAAGAGTCTTAATTTACCTGCGCGATCCCAATAAGGTAAATCATATGTTCCTTCAGTTTTTTTCTTTCTGAAAAGACAGACACAAAAAACCAGAAATGGACAAAGATTAAATTTATTCCTAAGCACAGCAGCATAACTGCAGCACAAACACAAAGAAGTTACTTATTAAGCCAACAAAATCTATTTGAAATATTGCCTAACTTTCTGCTGTGATCAATATTTTTAGACATGACAAAAGAGACACATTACTTCTTCAAAATCACAAGATTAGTTATTCAAAGAACCAACTAAGTTCTACTGAATGACTGTTCCCTCCAACATAAAAATTCTAGGGAGATTTAAACTTTCTATTTCTAATATTACTTTCCTTACCAAGTCTGTATTTATTTAAAATATAACATATAATGGTTTCAAGCCAAGAAATAAAGTAAATATTTAAGTAGGCTAAGTAGTGTGTGACATGACTAATCAATAATTTAGTGAAGGTACAATTAAAATGTTAGTTTCACGAGGAAACACACAGGCTTTCTTCTACCACTCAATAGTCTTATTTTATTTTATTTTATTTTTTGCATTTATGGCTAGAACAAATGTTTGCAAAGCAATGGGAAGAGTGCTAGTCATTGAGTCAGAAGTCTAGGGTTAAACAATCAGTATCTGCGCTGACATCTGTGAATCAAATATATTAATTACATTACCTGTTTCTCCAATGCCAACCACAAACTAAGATGAGAATAAGAGTAGTAAGAACCATGACCAGAACAGGAACTAGGACAGCAGCCAATGCTACATCTGAAATTCAGTGTTAAAAAAAAAAAAAAAAAAAAAAAAAAAAGTAGTTTACATTAAATACACACACATACACACATATATCAAGTCCATTATATAATCTAATATTTATTCTAATATTTGTTCTAAGCAGCAAAATTTTATTTCATCTTCTTTATAGGGTTGTATTTGATATCTACAGAAGAATACTTTAATAACAATTTTAAAAACCAGAACTGGATTTCACTTCTTCATATATAGAATGAGGATAATAATATCTACCACAAAGAGGGTTATAAGGATCACATAATATTTACATAAATAATAATATATGATAATAATAATAAACCTCAAAGTGCTACTTACAAAGTTGCTATTCTTATAAAATGGCATAAGATTACTACTAGTCCTAGAGAAAGCAAGTGTAACAAATGGTGAGATAAGTTTTTTTTTTTTTAATTACTACTTAATCTTTGTTAAGTTTAAGAACACTTAAAAATCTAGGTGCATGGCAAGGACAACTCTTATTTCTCAGTTTTCCTTATTCACAAAACAGGATAATACTATGCTAACCTACTGCTGAGCTGTTTTTACAAGCAAATAAAAGTTTATTATGTAAAAACATTTTATGTATACATATATTAACACACATATGCATGTGATCATTCTTATTAGTTATCCCTAAGACCTTTTATAGCTACTCTTTCAAAGAGAAGAAATGCTAAAATTTCCTTTAAAAAAAATTAATTTCTACAAATATCAGAAATATGGTATACATCTTTCATACTGATGTTAGGAAAACAAATGAAGAATAGAAAATAAAAATGAGGACTCAAGAGACCCTAGAAGCTGCTTCTTTTCCACAATAAAATATAGGTTATTTTTCTTTAATAAATTTTTATTGATCTATTTCCCCCACATTTCTCAACATATCCTGCTTTCTATGCCCTTCCATAGAGCGATTCTTTAGAATAAAGAAGAAAAAAAAATATCAGCAAAACTAACCAATAAATTGAAAATTCTGAGATTATGCAATGTCCCAACACATATTCATAGTTTTTTTCTCCTTTTGCCACTACATTTGCAATGGTAGATCAGTGCCTTCTCATAAGTGGCAAATTAATAAAAAAAAAAAAAACAGTTCATGGCAATTCATGAAAAAGAAATATTAGAGCAGAACATAATTCAAAGTACAATGAAGTAGTCAAGAAATCTAATAGATTTCAATAGTATTATCAACAACAGTACATTGCATAGTCTAAAGAAGTTTTGAAAATCATATGACTGATGTCACAAAAAATATTGATTAGTTACACAACAAATTTATATTTATAATTTAGCTATATGTTGCAAAGCAATGCTACTTATACTTCCCTGATAAATGCTCTATATCCTGTAGATCACAATGGCTATCCCCAATCTTCACGTCTCTCCTCAAGCCCCCCGTGACATTCCCTGTTCCACTTCACCCGTTTCACCACTTCATCTCTTACTCTGAGCTTATTCTTCTCCCCTTCCCACCCCATCTCTCCCTAACATCTCTTCCCCCCTTTTCCATTATGTCCTCCTTTATTTCAGTCTCTAATGAAGAGGTGGTCTTTCTTCTTGCCAAGGTCAATCACTCTCTCTGTACTTTTGTTCCCATCCTTCCTCTCTTTTTTTAAAAGACCAGATCAACTTCTATTTACTGGATCTGTCCTTATGGCCTACAGGATGCCCAAATTTTTCCCACCCTTAAAAAGCCCCATGAGACCATGCTATCTCCACAGCCTATGGTTCTATCCCTCTCCCCTTATAAAATCCTTGAAAAAGCTCCCTAAACTCACTACCTCCACTTCCTTTCTCAACACTCTGTTCTAAGGAGTTCTCTGTAGTATGATTTCCAATCTCACCATTCAATTTAATTTGCTTTTTACAAGTTAACCAATTACCTCTTTATTGCTGAACTTAATGCTCCTTTCTTAACCCTTCAATTTCCTGTCCTCTTGGCCACATTTCATATCAATGACTATATTCTCCTCCTGGGATATTTTTTCCCCTACTCTCTTAGTTCCCTTCCTCCTTCTCTGTCTTTTGCTGGACCCATCTCCAGGTCATTCATACCCACTAAATGTGGGAGAACCTTAAGGCTCTGTTCTGAGCCCTCTTCTCTTTTTTCTCTGCATTTTCACTTATGACTTTAAGAGCTCCCTTGGAGCTGTTCTTATTTTTATGAAGATGATTTTCAGATCTATACATATCTGCCTCTAGTTTCTTTTTCAGCTCAGGTCCTACATCAATAGTTGCCTTTTCAACATTTTAGTTATTTCAGACATTCAACATGTCCAAAACACAGCTCACTGTCTTTAACCCTGAATATACAATTTTTAAAATGCTGTTTTTGAACTTGATTAGTAGGACAGATTAGATACACAATGTACAGAAGCAAATAAGTATAATAACTTCATGTTTGATTAACCCAATTTTGATTAACCAGCTGTGAGGTCAAGAACTTACTATCTGACAAAAACTTAAGGGAAAACTGGAAAACAGACTGGCAGACACCAGGCACAGACCAACAACTTATTTTATTAGGATAAACTCAAAATGGACATATCACTTAAATATAGTGACAGCCTAAGAAAATTAATGGAACAAAGAAGTTACCTGTTAAGATCTATGAATAGAGAAAAAGTTCATGACCAAACAAGAGATAGAGAGGTTTGCAGGAGCTAAAATGAATCCTTTTGATTACATAAAATTAAAAAGATTTTGTACAAACAAAACCAATGCATCTAAAATTAGAAGAGAAGTAAAACAACTGGGGGGAAAACTTTGCAACAAGTTTAATACAAGTCTAATTTCTATTACATATAGAGAATTGAGTTATATTTATGAGCATTAAAACCTATTCTCCAATTGGTAAATTATCAAAGAATTTTGGCAGTTTTCAGAAGAGGAAATCAAAACTATCTACAACCATCTAAAGAATTATGAATTGAAACAATTTCCTACAACCATCAGATTGACTAAGATAATAAAAAAGGAAAATGACAAATATTGGCAGGGATAGGGGACAATAGGTATAATAATGCACTGTCGGTTGAACTATGGATTAGCCCTACCATTCTGAAAAGCAATTTAGAACTATGCTCCAAAAGGGATTAAATTTTACATACTTTTTGATACAGGGGATCCCACTATTAGGTCCGTATCCCAAAGAGATCAACAAAAGTTCAAAAATATTTATAATTACTCTTTCCATGATGGCAAAGAATTGGAAAATAAAGGGATATCCATCAACTGGGGAGGTTATGAATTCAATGGAAAACTACTGGGTTATAACAAATGATGAAAGAGAAGCTTTCCGAAAAACCTGGGAAGACTTATACAACTTGATGGAGAGCAAAGTGAGCAGAATAAGGATAACAATTCATAGATTAAGAAAAATATGTAAAGATTATTTTGAAAAAAACCTAGTAATAATGAGCAACACAATCTCCAATCACAATTCCAAGGGACTCGTGATGAAATATTCTATCCTTCTCCAGACAGAGAAGTGATAAACTAAGAGCATAGAATAAAACATATTTTACTCTATTTCTTTTGGGAGTAGGGGAAAGACAAAATTTGTTTTTTATTACTATATATATATATATATATATATATATATGTGTGTGTGTGTGTAAACATATATGTTCTATATTTTTTCTCTTATCAGTGGGTATAGGGTGAGATATAGGGAAAGAAAGAATTTCAAGTGAAAATAGAATAAAACTGAATTTTAAAAAAAAATCAATTCCCTTTGTCTGTCAAAGGTATTACTATGTTTTATCCTTCCAGTCATCTAGATAAGCAACCCTCACCTCATATACACAGTTTCTAAATTTCATTCCTCTTTCTCTATAACATCTCTCAGATATTTTTCTTTTCCCCATTCAAAGAACCATTATTCTAGTTCAGGCCTTCATCACCTTATGCTCAGACTATTTGCTTTTTTTTTCTCTTTTTTAAAAGACTATTGCAATCTCCTTGCTTCAAATCTTTCCCCATTCCTATTCATCTTTCACATAGCTACCAAAGTTTTTGTCTAAAGTACAAATCTTCCTAAAGCCCTATTCTCCAATAAACTCCAGTGGTTTCTTATTAACTAGAGAATTAAATATAAATTCTTTCTTTTGTACTTATAATTTCTCAAAACATAATTTCATCCTTTTTTCAGTTATTTTACAAAGTGCTTTACAAATATTAGCTCATTTTAAGTTCATAACAATCCTGGAAGATAACCCTAAATTTGTGTTATGATCCCCATTTTCCAAACAAGGAAAGTAAGGAAAACAGAAAAGTGACTTGCCCAGAATCATAGTGTCTAAAGTTGGATTTGAACTCAGATCTTCCTGACTCCAGATTCACTGCTCCATCCACTGCACTACTTTGCCTCATTCCCTTTTTCACTGCCTGTCCCCCATGCCTAGAAAGCTCATCTTTTTTTTTTTTTTTTTTCCACTTCTACCTCTTGGAATCTCATATCATTCAAGACTCATCTTAAATTTGGAACTACACCCAAAGGGCTATCATACTGTGTACTTTTTGATCCACCAGTAAAAGGGCTATCATACTGTGTACTTTTTGATCCACCAGTGTCTCTACTGGGTCTATATTCCAAAGGGATCATAAAAAAGGGAAAAGGGCCCCCATGTGCAAAAATGTTTGTAGCAGCAAGAAATTGGAAACGGAGTGGATGCCCATCAGTCATAGAATGGCTGAACATGGTATAGGAATGTAGTAGAATATTATTGTTCTATAAGAAATGATCAACAGGATAATTTCAGAAAGGCCTGGAGAGACTTACATTAACTAATGCTAAGTAAAATGAGCAGAACCAAGGGAACACTGTATGCAGTAACAAGATTATGTGATCATCAATTCTGATGGACTTGGCTCTTCTCAAAAATGCAATGATTCAAGGCAATTTCAAGAGATTTGGGATAGAAAATGCTATTCACATCCAGAGAGAGCTATGGGGACGGAATGTGGATAGAAGCATAGTATTTTCATCTTTTTGTTTGTTAATTTCTTTCTTTCTTTTCTTTTTTTTACCTTTTGTTGTGATTTTTCTTGAATAACATGACAAATACAGAAATATGTTTTAAAAGACTGCATGTATTTAACCCATACCAGATTGTTTGCTGTCTTGAAGAGGGAGGAGATAAGAGAAGGAAGAATTCCAATTTATAAGAACAACAGTTACTGTCCATATGGTAATTGGTCAAAGGATATGGATGTACATATTTCTGAGAAAGAAATCCACGTTACAAAAAGCCATATGAAAAATATTCTACATCAAGCGTCCAACATGTAGCCCATGAGCTTCGTTTAATCAACAAAACTCTTGAATGTATTTGAAAACAGATTAAAATGTATTTCCTATCAGATTGTAATGTGTTGATATATTAATTATATGTATATATAAAAATATGGAAATATATGATTTTCTAAATTAATATGTTGGTCCAAAAGGAACCTTATGTACTTAAAAAGTTTAATCTGTTACCCCTTCCCATTTAAGTTTGACACCCCATCTTTAAGTCATGAATAATTGGAGAAATGCAAATTAAAACAATTCTGAGGTACCACTTCATAATCATTACATTCACTATTTTGATAAAGACAAAAATATACCAAATACTGGAGTAGGTATGGAACATTTGTAAATTAATGCACGATTAGAACTGTGAACTAATTAGTCATTCTAGAAAGCAATTTGGAACTATACTCCCAAAGTTATTAAACTGTACACATCCTTTTACCTAGTAATATCACTATTATGTCAATACCCCAAAAAGACCAAAGGAAAAAAACAGAACTCATAAGTTCTTTTAAACAAATATTTTTATAGCATATATTTATAGCAACTATTTTTATGGTGACACTGACTGGAAAAAGAGGGAGTATCTATTGAAAGAGGATAGCTGAACAGATTATGTTATATGAATTTATGGAATACTACTATGCTATAAAAAAAATTAAGAAGGGGATGGCTTCAGAAAAACCTGAACTCATGAACTAATGAGCAAAGTGAAATGAGAATTAGAGCAAATCATATAATAAGAGAGATAATTGCAATAGACTTGGAAAATTTGCTAACCCATATTCAGACAAAAGAATGGCATCTAGAGTCAAGAGTCAAGCCCAAGGCATGACTTTTTTTTTGGACAATACATGTTAAGAACAGATTTTGTTTTTCTTGCTTTTTCAAAGATAGGGGTTAAGGAGTGAGAGGGAAAGAATTCAAAGCTAAAAATAAAATGAAATTGAATTTTACAGAGAATTTTTTTTTTTTTAAAGAACTAGCCCTCGAAACAAGAATTGAATGTGGAAGAATATAACACTGAAAAGTCATTGGCTTTTTTCTTTTGTGTCTTAGGATCATAAAAATGTCACAATGATTTTTGAAAATTATGTGCTTTTTTTAGTCAGCAAAAAGCTGCCTGTTCTTCCTACCCCACACTGAGAATGAAAGTAAAACAAAAGCCTGTGACTAATATGTATAATTTGGCAAAACAAATTTATGTCCTGACCATGTCCAGAAAAAATATGTCCCATTCTGGACTCTGAGTTTTTCATCTCTCTATCAACTATCAAGATAATCTCATTATCTTTAATCTTTTGTAACCATATTTGGCAACAATGATTAGTTTTTAATTCTTCAAGTCTTTGCTATATTGCTGCCACTGTATGATGTGTTCTGATTCGGTCCATTTCATTTTTAATCAGTCATACAAGTTTTCTCAAGATTTCTTGAAACAATATAGTACAACAGTATTCCATTACAATTACATACTATAATTTATTCAGCGATTTTTTTTATTTAGATTCCTATTTTTTGCCATCCTAAAAGGAGATATAAATATTTTTTGTACATCCTAAATTAAAGCTTGTTTGCCTTAAGAAAAATCCCTCAAGGCAGAACCAGAATGGTGGAACAAAGGCAGAACTCGCCCAAACTCTTCCCCCAAACAGCTCCAAATTCCTTTAAATAAGGACTCTAAACAAATTGTAGCATCAGAACACACAAAAAGATAGAGTTGAGCATTTTCCAGCTGAAGACAACTTAGAAGGTCAGGAAAAAAGGTCTGTAAAGGGTGGGGGTCCAGAATGCTGTTCCAGCACAGCCTCAGCCTCAGGCCCCAGGCCAGTAAAACAGGAACAGACTTTGGGATCTCTGAATCAGCCTCAATACTGGTGTTTTCTAGACCTCTCAGCCCAGAGACACCAAAGGAAGGTCAGCACAAAAGGTCTAACATACTGAGAGTACAGCGCACCATCCCAGCCACACTTCAGCCCCAGCGCCAGTGAAACAGGACTCTGAAGCTTTAGAACACTAGATCTTACAGCTGCACTGGGATGGGGAACACTCCTGACAACTCCAGAAAGGGGGCTTGTGGTCAGAACCCTAGAAGAACCTCTGAAAACAGCTGAAAAGCCCTGAAGCTTGGGACAGGACAGTGCATCCTCCACCGTGGAAACAGAGCCCTACTTTAACAAAGAGTTAAAAGCTGGGTGATAGGAATAGGAATAGAAAGATGAGCAGACAACAAAAAAAGTTTCTGACCATTTTAAGTGACAAGGGGGAATCAAAACACACTCAGAAGAAGATATCCAAGTCAAATCTCTTACATCCAAAGTCTCTAAGAAAAATAAGAATTAGTCTCAGGCTATGGAATGAATTTTAAAAATCAAGTGAGAAAAAGAAGAAGAATTAGGAAAAGAACTGAGAGTGGCACAAAAAAGAAATATAAAAAGCTAATCAGGAGAATGTCTTAAAAAACAAAGTTGTGCTTAGAATTTTACAAAGCATTTCCATTCTCTAAACTCTGAGATGGTGGTATAAATGTTATTATCTCCATTTCATGAATGATTTTTTTTTTTTTAAAGGTCTTGGGGATTTACCCTAGTTAGTTATCTGGTAAATGTCTGAACCAAGATTTGAACCCAGGTTTTTTTTACTCCAAGTGGATACTTTTTTCAATATGTTCTGTCTTTTATAATTGCTACAGTACAATCTCTTATGCTGAAGCAACAAACAGACTTTAAAAAAAAAAAAAAGAGGAAAAAGAGATATGAGAAAAAAAATTGAAAAGGGAATTAACAATATGGCAATACTTCCTTAAAAATTAGAATTGAGCAAATGGAAGCTAATGACTATAAGGAATCAAGATACAATAAAGCAAAAAAAAAAAAAAAAAAAAAAAAAAAAAAAGAATAGAAAAAAGTATGAAATATCTCATTGGAAAAACAACTACCCTGGAAAATAGATCCAGGAGAGATGATTTTAAAATTAATGGTCTACCTGAAAGTCATGATTGGAAAAAAAAGCCTGGACATCATCTTTCAAGAAATTATCAAGGAAAACTATTCTGATACTCTAGAACCACAGGGTAAACTAGAAATGGAAAGAATCCACTGATCATCTCCTGAAAGAAATCCCAAAATGAAAACTCCCAGGAATATTACAGCCAAATTCTGGAACTCCCAGGTCAAGGAGAAAATATTGTAAGCATCCAAAAAGAAACAATTCGAGTATAATAGAGCCATAGGCAGGATAACACAAGATTTAACAGCTTCCTACATTAAGGACCAGAGGATTTGGAATATGATATTCCAGAGAACAATGAAACTAGGATTGCAATCAAGAATCACCTATCCAGCAAAATTGAGTGTAATTCTTCAGAGGAAAAGGTAGTCATTCAATGAAATAGAGAATTTTCAAGTATTTGTGAAGAAAAGCCCAGAGCTGAATAGAAAATCTGATTTGCAAATATAGGATCCAAGAAAAGCATAAGAAGGTAATCAGGAAAGTAATATCCTAAAAGGCTTAATAAAGTTTATGTTTACATTTCTATGTGGGAGAATGATACCAGTTAACTCATTAGAACTTTCTCATTATTATGGTAGTTAAAAGGAGTGTTTATAGACAGAGGGACAGGTGTGAGTTGAATATGAAGGGATAGTATCTTTAAAAAATTATTAAATTAAAGGAAAGAGGAATGTACTGGGAGAAAGAGAAAGGGAGGAGTGGAATGATATAAATTATCTGCCATAAAAAGAGGCAAGAAAAAACTTTTACAATGGAAGGGAAGAAAGGGAGAAGAAGGAAAGGGAGTGAACCTTACTCTCATCAGAACTGGTTCAAAGAAGAAATAATATACATATTCAATATGGGTATAGAAATCTATCTTACCCTAAGGGAATAGGAGAGAAATGGGATATGGGAAGGAGGGAGGGTAATAAAAGAGACCATATTTCAGGGAGGGGTGATTAGTACCAAAACACTTGAGGAGGGACAGAGTGAAAGGAAAGAATAAATGGAGGGGAAATACAGTTAGCAATAGTAATTATAAAAAAGAATTTTGAAGCAAGTTTTTCTGATAAGGCTTCATTTCTCAACAATAGAGGAAACTGAGTCAAATTTATAATAAGAGTCATGCCCCAAATGATAAATAATCAAAAAATATGATCTATGCCCAAAAAGTTATAAATTTATGTATATCCTTTCATCTAACCATACCACTACTAGGCATGAATACTAAAAGAGATTTTTTTTTTTAAAGCAGCTCTCTTCTCAAGACAAAAAAAAAAAAAAATTTGAAGGGATGCCAATCAACTGAGAAATAGATGAATAAATTGTGTTATGTGATATTGTTCTATGGGAAATGATGAGCAGGATGCTCTCCAAAAAACAAACAAACAAACAAAAACAACCTACAAAAATCCCCCGTGAACTTAAGCAAAGTGAAGTGTATTATGTACAAAGTAATAGTCATTTTCTAGGCTGACCAGCTGTAAATGATTTTTGCTATTCTCAGCAATAGCCAGAGAAGGAACTGTTGGAGGGGATGTGGGAAAACTGAGACATGTTGGTGGAACTGTTGGAATTCTGCCTAACGGGCATATCCTTTGACCCAGCATTATCTCTCCTGGGCTGGTATGCTAAAGAGATCATAAAGGAGGGAAAGGAACCCACATGTGCAAAAATGTTTGTAGCAGTCCTTTTCGTAGTAGCAAGAAACTGTAAACTGAATGGATGCTCATCAGTTGGGGAATATCTGAATAAGTTATAATACGTGAATGTTATGGAATAGCATTGTTCTATAACAAATGATCAGGAAGATGATTTTAGACAGGTCTGCAGAGACTTACATGAGCTGATGCTAAGTGAAATGAGCAGAACCAGGAGGTCACTGTATATGACATCAATATCATAGGATGATCAATTCTAATGAATGTGACTCTTTTCAACAATGAGATGACTCGGGCCAGTTCCAATGATCTTGTGATGAAGAGAGCCATCTATACCCATAGAGAAGACTGTGGGAAGTGAGTGTGGATCACAACATAGCATTTTCATTCTTTTTGTTGTTGTTTGTTTATATTTTATTTTCTTTCTCATTTATTTCCCCTTTTTATCTGATTTTTCTTGTGCATCAAAATAATTGTATAAATATGTATGCATATATTGGATTTAACATATATTTTTAACATGTTTAACATAGATTACTTGCCATCTAGTGGAAGAGTTGGGGAAGAGTAGGGAGAAATTGGAATACAAGGTTTTGCAAGGGTCAATGTTGAAAAATTATCCTTGCATATGTTTTGAATAAAAAAAGCTTAAATATTTATAAAATGGGAGATAATAACATATGTACTACCACCTCAGAATTTAGAGAATGGAAATGCTCTGTAAAATTCAAAGCATTATGTGATGGTGAATCATTATGTTTATTATTATCAACCTGCAATAGTGAAACCATTATGGGGAATTCATATGAAACTAGTTAAGAGTTCAGAGAAATAAAACTATCTGAAGAATAGACCAGGATTTAAATTGGTACCTATGGTATATAATGTGATAAGGATGTTATTCCGTTGACACCGTAAGATTAATTTAAAGAAGTTGGATAGAAAGGAAATGGAATATCATTACAAAATTGACTATCCCTTACTTTTAATGATTCTTGAAAAACAGGATAGCTAACCTAAAGAAAATGAAAATTAGTTTGCATATTTAAGAACTTAGCTAAATAAGAATATACTTTCTGGTTTATTAAAGGCCATGTCTTGAAGGTTGAGAAGTGATTTATGGATCTAGTAACAGCAAGATGATAGCAGTAGATAGGAAATGTGATCTCTGAACCCTAGATCTAGCAGGCAGAGATGAATCCAGCTGAGACTGGGACAATTAGGAAAGACAATAAGAAAAGGAAAGAAGATAAAGCTTGTGAGTTGTGGGAAGAGAGCCTCAGGGCTATCCATTACTATTCTCCAGGGATACTACCTCCCAGGGAATGACTTCCTCTTTAAGAGGCTCAGGAGTTGGAACATCTTTATTACACAGGAACTTGAGAGGCTACAGGACAAAAAGCTTTTAGCGTTTTGATTCATGATTCATCAGAACAAGACTAATTACAGTATGATTAAATGGGGGAAGACAACTTTTGTCAGTTGCAGAATCTAATCTTTTGGAGAGCTTACAGTAGATCGGGCCTAGCAAAGTCAGATGAAAATTTTTTTTTTTTAGCAGCCAAAATGAGGAATTCTGCATATTTGATCTCACAACAATGATTTTTCTTTTGTCATGATTCCCCACAGGGGATAATAGAGAAGTGAGTAAATAATTTAAAATTGATGGACTTTGGTGACTGAATTTATACCTTAAACCATGACTACCATTCCTTTTTTGTTTTAGATATAAAAAGATCCTGTTTTTTGAGCAAACCTCTCCCGGAATGGCCTTAGAGTTTTCTCTACCAGATTACCACAAAAATAGAATGAGATAGCACCAGCAGCTGTCTTTCTAGAGATGATATGCTATGTCTGCCACATTACATGGGCAGAGAGTAAGAACACCCTTTCTTATAAGAAGGCTTAATTATTGTTCTTGAAACAAGAGAAACAATATGATTGGTAGTTTATGGGGGTGTTAACAAGATTGTTATCTGCACCAGATCGGGAAGAGTCCTTTTGCCCTAATTAAATTTCAGACATTATTTAAAGACTCCTACCCTATATGACCATATCAAATCAGCCATCTGCCTTTATAGATTTGAGGGACTGTCAGGATAAGTATCCCTAGGGTAGTTTTAAATACTTGTACCCTAAGGGGGCTGAAAAGTCATATGCCTAAATCATGATGGCTTGGAAACAGTGGCAATATATTATAGAAAGGGTTGCTATTTCTGGCAGGAAGGTTATTATTTATCAGGGACAATAAAAGTCGAAAGGTAGTCCAATCTTGCATGATAATTATGTAAAAAGGACCTCAAGAGATCACATTTGCTCAGGTAAAGATAGGTAGAGAACTTTATCTGTATAACAGTTGTGGTGGCTAACGGAGTGTGTGTATACCAGGGTACATGGATATGAACTCCTAATGGTAACTACCTATATAGGCACATATACCAGCTACATGATGGTTATTGTGGATACATCCAAATAGAAGCCCTGGGAGTATCAGTTCCAATGGCAGAAAGAAAGGTGTTGCCTCCTATAGCAATCTAGTGTTTGACAAACCCAAAGATCCTATTTTGGGATAAGAATTCATTATTTGACAAAAACTGCTGGAATAACTGGAAATTAGTATGGCAGAAATTAGGCATGGACCCACACTTAATACCGTATACCAAGATAAGATCAAAATGGGTCCATGATTTAGACATAAAGAACGAGATTATAAACAAATTGGAGGAACATAGGATAGTTTATCTCTCAGACTTGTGGAGGAGGAAGAAATTTGTGACTAAAGACGAACTAGAGATCACTATTGATCACAAAATAGAAAATTTTGATTACATCAAATTAAAAAACTAATATACAAACAAAACTAATGCAAACAAGATTAGAAGGGAAGCAACAAACTGGGAAAACATCTTCACAGTTAAAGGTTCTGATAAAGGCCTCATTTCCAAAATATATAGAGAACTGACTCTAATTTATAAGAAACCAAGCCATTCTCCAATTGACAAATGGTCAAAGGATATGAACAGACAATTTTCAGATGATGAAATTGAAATTATTACCACTCATATGAAAGAGTGTTCCAAATCATTATTAATCAGAGAAATGCAAATTAAGACAACTCTGAGATACCACTACACACCTGTCAGATTGGCTAAGATGACAGGAAAAAATAATGATGATTGTTGGAGGGGATGCGGGAAAACTGGGACATTGATGCATTGTTGGTGGAGTTGTGAACGAATCCAACCATTTTGGAGAGTAGTTTGGAACTATGCTCAAAAAGTTATCAAACTGTGCATACCTCTTGATCCAGCAGTGTTTCTACTGGGGTTACACCCCAAGGAGATACTAAAGAAGGGAAAGGGACCTGTATGTGTCAAAATGTTTGTGGCAGCCCTGTTTGTAGTGGCTAGAAACTGGAAAATGAATGGATGCCCATCAATTGGAGAATGGTTTGGTAAATTGTGGTATATGAATGTTATGGAATATTATTGTTCTGTAAGAAATGACCAGCAGAATGAATACAGAGAGGCTTGGAGAGAATTACATGAACCGATGCTAAATGAAATGAGCAGAACCAAGAGATCATTATATACGTCAACAACGATACTGTATGAGGATGTATTCTGATGGAAGTGGATTTCTTTGACAAAGAGACCTAATTCAGTTTCAATTGATCAATGATGGACAGTAGCAGCTACAGCCAAAGAAAAAACACTGGGAAATGAATGTAAACTGTTTGCATTTTTGTTTTTCTTCCCGGGTTACTTCTACCTTCTGAATCCAATTCTCCCTGTGCAACAAGAGTACTGTTTGGATCTGCACACATACATTGTATCTAGGATATACTAGGACATATTCAACATATATAGGACTGCTTGCCATCTAGGGCAGGAGGAGGAGGGGGGGAGGGAAAAATCAGAACAGAAGTGAGTGCAAGGGATAATGTTGTAAAAAAAATTACCCTGGCATGGGTTCTGTCAATAAAAAGTTACTATAAAAAAAAAAAAAAAAGTGTTGCCTCCAAAGTAATAGAGATAAGAGACTAGAATTTTTCATTATACAAACTCCCTTTATGACAGCCCTTTGTGGCTGGTGAAAGTGAACAATAATAGGCTATTTATAATATATAATTAAGAGAAGTCAATAAACTTTTTTAATGCCATAGCCATTTATGACATCAACAGAGTAGGCGTCAGGCAAGTGGCAAAGAGTTAGTGATCTCATTAATTTTATCCATAATCATGAATGATGCAAGTTAATCAACATTCAACAAGCATTTATTAACCATTTACTATATGTCAGCTATTTGCTGAGTGAGGTAGATACAAATGCAAGAAAAAAAGATAGTTGCTTATATTCTAGCACGAGGAGACAACACAGAACAGATGTGAAAACCACGTGGAAGTGAAGAAGGGTACCAACTCATAAGCATGGTATCAAAGATCAGATTCAGAGGCACATCTGAAAAGGAAACAAAGGGAAATCAAACTGGAGGCCCCAGCATACTCTAGAGTTTAGAGGCCACGGCTACTGAGGCAAGATCTAGCATATGAAGGCAGCTAAAGCACAGGGCAAAATGGCGGAGGCAGGAGGAGATCAAAGCCCAGGGTACACCTTTATCATCCTTGCTCAGGTTGGTAATCAAAGGTCCAAAAGAGACTTCGATTCTTGAGGGTGTGGAAATCTACAATTATATTGATAATGTAATGTTGTATAGGCTAGGGAAAGCCATATACAAGCAGAAGGCCTCAATTAGAGCATGACTGATGAGAGATAAAAAACAAAGGCCAGAGTCCCACCTGTTGGCTAAGCTTTGGAGAATATATCAGATAAGGAGATGATCCAGTTAATTTTAGATGCATGCATAAGCTTCTTTTACTTGTTCTGTCACTTCTCACATTTGAGAGAAATCATATTCCCCATCTTGATATTTTAATGAGCCATATAAAGCGCATCACTTCCAAGTCTATCTATTTGGTGTGGAGCTCAGAATAAGCTCTAATTAGGTCTCAAGTGATCAGAACTCCCTCTAGGTCTTTGTGATCCCATGGGACCTGGATTTTTAAAAGTCTCTATCCATAAGACTTAGTGGAGCCTTTGGCAGGTCTGTCACCAAACTTTTAATTCTGTTAATTTTTTCTTTTGATTTTTCAAGATTCCAATTTTGGTTTTTAGTTGGAGGTTTTTAATTTCTTGGTTTCCAGGATTTGCTTTTTAAGATGATATTCATTATTTCTTTTATTGATACTTGGCTGACAGGGACTCAAATTTCCCCCTAAGAACTACTTTATCTGCCACTCACAAAATCTGCTATGTTGCCTTATTTTTATTATCTAAAATTAAATTATTGATTATTTCTAGATTTGTTCTTTGACCCGTTCTTTAAGATTAGGTTATTTCATTTCCAATAAATTTTTAATTTATGCTTTCTTCATATTAAATGCAATTTTCATTGTATAATGTTCAGAAAAAGGATACATTTAATATTTCTACTTTCTGCATTTGCTTATGAGGTTCTTATGCCCTGATATACTAGTTCAATTTTTGGGAAAGTGTTGTGCACAGCTGAAAAATAATTATATCCCCTTCTCTTCCCATTCAATGCTTTAGAAGCCTACCTTTATCTAACTTTTCTAAAATTTTATTCATCTCAACTTCCTTCCCATAGACTATGTTTCTTATCAATAGTTTTATATGCATGTATATACATTTTAATTTATGAAATAACCCTTCCTGTTTATTTTATAGTTAGATTTATTTGGGTCTAAAAGAAGTAAACTGAGGTCTCCCACTAATATAGCTTTACTGTCTATTTCCTCCTTTAACCCATTCAACTTTTCCTTCAAGAATTTGGATGCTATGCTATTTGATATATATATTTCAGTACTGATATTAATTTACTGTCTACAGTACTTTTTAGCAAAATATAGTTTCCCTGATAATCTCTTTTAAATAGAGATATTTTTGTTTTGGCTTTATCTGAAATCATGATTGCTACCTCTGCCTTTTTTATTTCAGCTAAAGCAAAACAGACTCTGCTTCAGTCCCTTATTTTAATTTTGTGTTCTGTTTTATAATGTTTTTGGTAAACAGTAAGATTGAATTCTGGTTTCTCTGCCATTTGGCTGTCCTATTCACATTCACTTCTTTGAGTATTAACTGTGTATTTCCCTCCATCCTATTATTTATATTGATTCTTCTCTTTTTTATACCATTCCCTCCAAGAATATCTTTTGCTTTTGACCATCTCCTTTAATCTATCCTTACACTCTTATATCCCACCTCATCTTTCCTTCCTACTTCCCAGTTGGTTAAGATTAATTTCTATACCCATACTTGTGTGTATATTCTTTTCTCTTTGAACCAGATGAATAACATGAGAATAAGGTTCAAATATTACCTGTTCTTCATCCCCATTACCTACTTCTCCATTTTATTAACTCTTCCATGCATACCTCATTTATGTGACAGAATTTTCCCTATTCTTCCCTTCCTTAACCCCCTTTTCCCAATATAACTCTTTTTTGCTCTTCCATTCTTCATCTTTTGTCATCCCAATATAATGACTCCCCATTCATGCCTTCTGTTAAGTAGACTCTAACTGCCCTACTGACTAGTGACAATGAAGTTCTTAGAAAGCATTCAAACAAGAATGTAAACAGTTGAACCTGTTTAGCTCTTCATGATTTTTCACTCATATTGACATGTTGCTTCAGTTGGGTTTGAACATCAAATTTTCTATTCAGCTCTGGTCTTTTCATCATGAAACTCCTCCATTTCATTAAATACTCACATTTTCTCCTATAATATTACACTCAGTTTTGCTAGGTAGATTATTCTTTGTTATAATCCTAGGTCCTTTGCCTTCCAAAAAATATTCCAGCTACTCCACTTCCTATCATCATAGCGGCTTACTTTTGTGTGTTCCTGACTATGGCTTTGTGAAATTTGAATTAGTTCTTTCTAGCTGCCTTCAGTCTTTTCTCCATGACCTAAGAGCTCTGGATCTTGGTTACAATATTCCTAGGAGCTCTCATTTTGGAATTTCATTGAAGAGAAAAGAAGTAGATTTTTTTCAGTTTCTACTTTCTCCATCTCTAAAATATCTGGACAATTTTCCATTATAATTTTATGAAACATAATGTGTGTGTGTGTGTGTTTTTGTTTTTTTTTTTTTTTTTTTACCAATTCTGTTCAAATCATTGGTTGTTTTTCCTATGAGACACTTGTATTTTCTTCTAATTGTTTTTAACTTTTCACTTTTTTGTTTCTTGATGTCTAACAATCATTAATTTCCATGTAACTAACAATGAGGAATTTTCCTGAGTATTTTTTGCTCTTCTTTTACCAGAATACGTTAATTCTCTTGCAAAATTTTTATTTTTCCCCAATTTTTTCTCCTGCTCTTATTTGATTTTTCAAAAATTGCTCTTTCTAAAGAAATCTCTTTCTCTAATTGGTCCAGGAATTTTGTTATGGCATTGTCCAATCTTTGAGGCAATGCTTGTAAATGTTTTCAAGTCATTTTCTACTGAGTTTGGGTTGTGTCACCAGAGTAAATTTTTATCATCAGAATCTTATGTTGTTTCTTGTTCATTTTTCCAGCCTGTTTCTTGACTTTGCCCTTTATGTTGCATTGAGTTCTGCTTACTTTTGGGAGAGGGTCTAGTCTAATCCTCTCTCTTTTATGTCCTCTCTCTTTTATTTCTTTCACAGATCAATCTGGGGGCCTGGAAGTTTTTGGTGCTTCCAAAGTAGTATGATCTGGGGATGGGTAGGATCCCTGCCCTACCGGTCTATCCTCTAGTTCTTACTTGGGCAGGGTTCTTGCTCCCTTGTAATTGTGGCCACTCCTGTGATATAGATCTGGGTAATAGATGGCCCCTGTTCCATTTCTCAATGCTAGTTCAGGAGATTTCTTTTTGTCTGACTTTTCAGTATCCTGTGTCTTGGAGCTATTCATAGCCATTGCTGGAACCTCTATAACCTGAGGCTGTATCCACTGCTGCTCTCCCAGCTGGACCTGACTCCCACTGTCTCCAGATCTTTATCTTCTTAAGGTGCTCTGAGCTGGAAACATGATTTACTGTGATTTTTTTCTTGACAGTCCCATTCAGAATTCACTTGGCACATTTTTTATGTCACCATGGCACAATTTTTAGGAAAGCTAAAGTTGTTACCTCTCCCTCTGCCACCTTGACTCTACCCCACCTCCATAATGCTTCCTTTCAAATGACATTTTCACTGATTAAAATCATATCCCTTTCCACGTTGAAGGATTCTTCATGGCAAGAACATTATTTTCTTGGTATCCAGCAGCAACTAGGCTGCATCCTCACAGGGCTGTTTCCTAGAACGACGGCTAAGAACATGGGCTGAAAGCATTGTTATTCCCAAAGCTCTTGGGCCCAAGGTCCCAGGCCACCTCCACTACCATCAGAAGGAGAAGGGGGTGTTTATCCGGGGGGGGGGGAGTCTAAGTTATCCGGCACACCCTGCCTTTCGTCCATCAGAATGACTCTTCCTTCAGCAAGGTTGGCTTAGTACCCTTTGTGATAAGATGGCTGGCAGTTGGGGTGGGGGGAGGGGAAAGCTGGCCTTGTCTCAGCACAAGCAGTTTCCCTGGATGGTAACTGTGAGGGCTCAAACAGGTCAAGGGGTTGTCCCACCACTTTCAGATTTCTGTACCAGTTCCGCCAGTCGATGGTGGTGGTCAGTAATTGTTGCTGGTGCTAATAAGGAAGGTGGGTCGCCTCTCCACACAATAGGGAGCAAGGCTTACTGTGGATGATGAACCAACTGTCTAGAGAACAGGTTGAAATTACCTAGGATATACATACTCTTCATGAATTACCGATTAGCTCTTGATAGCTAATTATGATGTTCTTTTTCTTGAGCTCACTGCAAGACTTAACCTTGCTGACTACTCTTTCCCTCTCTAGGTTCTCATGACATTGCCCCTCCTGGTTCTCTCTACCCACCTGTCTCATAGTTTCTTCTGTCTCTTGTACAGCCATATCCCACCTCCCACCCTGCACGTGCCCCAAGGTTCAGTCCTGAACCTTCTTTTCTTCTGTACAGTCAGTGACCTCATCAGCTTCATTATCTCTATACTGATAATTCCCAGATCTATCCTGGTCTCTCTCTGAAGTCTAGAACTATCTCACCAATTGAACTGTATGTCCTAGAAGCATCTAAAATTCAACGTGTCCATAATAGAATTACTCATCTTTCTCCTTAAACTTTTTGCTTTCTACAATGTGTACCACCACCATGCTCCCAGAGTTCATGCTCAATTCCTCATCTCAAACTATCCAGTTAATTTCCAAGTCCTGCCAACCTTACTTGCATAATATCTTTCACATATCCTATTCTTTCCAAAAATAGACCATTAATCATGGCCACTTAACTTTCCTGTTCAGGGTACTAAAACATTTCCCTCTGAAGTGAGACATGAATTCAAATTCTCTGAAACCACTGCAAAACCTTGAATGCTTCATTTAAACTTGTTGGGACTCAGTTTCCTCATCTATAAATGAAGGATCAGATTAGATGGCCTCTCTGGTCTATTCCAGCTGTATTTCTCTTACCCCATTATCCTACCAATTAAGATAAAATATTAACTCCTTTGTTTGCCACTTAGCGTACTTCACCATCTGGTTCCACCATCTCTTTCCTGACTTAATTATATTATACTACTTTGCATTGTGCTAAATTAGGGCAACTCAATGCAGTTGCTGGAATGTAGGTTATCTGTATAAGTTTTAAGTGAGGAGATTTGATTAGTTTCCCCTACCCATTTATATTTCTATATCTGTGGGCAAATGCTTCTCACGAAGGGAGTAATTATGTGATAATCCAATATCTGCACTACAAAGAAAAGGAAAAAAGCCCACATACAAGATTTATGCATCCAAAAGAAATTTATTCTAAACTGTTCTTATAACAATTTAAGACAAGAGGAAAGCACAGTAGCTCTACAAGCATATGCCCAGACTGGAACAAAATGATGGTATGCTATTTTCTATTCATATGTCTTCTTAATTTTCCCTTATTGAAAAGTATAAAGTGCCATCTCTGACACATATTGTGAAGATTCCTTTCTTTTTTGGGTGTTCTAGGAAGGTGAATTATATGGAACAAAGTATTATTTGCTGTTTCACTTAATCTTAACACTCTGAGATCTTTGATCACAGAGATTGGTCAAGAATGGTATCATGTTATAGATTGGATTTCTCAAATTACTTAAGGTTGGCTAATAAGTCAGATGATGAGGAATTTATCTGTGATCTTAGATGCTTTGGGCTCTTTGAGCCCAAAAGAACACTTAACTATGAAGGGGTTAATTAAGAAATCAAATACTCTTATTTCAGGATACTTCCTCAAATGTTTTTGGAGGTTAAAGGAAAAAAAAAATCCTTCAGCAATGAAATCCACATAAATAGCCAAATAATATAGATATCACCTTCCCAGGAACTATTACTTCTAAAACTTTCTAGTGTTAAGAGAAAGAGTTATCTTCTCAAAATGACAACTAAAATCTTATAGACATTTTTATGGCTGCTTTCCCAAGAATTCTACAATGGAATAGTATACTCAGAATGCTTATGTGAAGGAGCATAAACTTTTCAGAACACTAAAATCCTAACAAGGAGGGAAAGCCCTCAATTATTAAAAAGAATTAAGTATAAATGTGTGTTTGTATGTATGTATTTTGTAGGAAGCAATATGAATCCCTTTACATTCCTAAGAAGTAGGAAAGAGAGAATCTGCAGTTTCAAAATTCTAACAAGGGAATATATGCTTTTATTGTTGTTGTTTTGTCTTTAATAAAAAGAATACAGTCCATAATTAAAAGACTATAAAATGACTCATAACAGTTACAGTTTAAGAAGTCATACAACTCACATTCTAGTCAAACTGTCCTACATATGTTTTTCATATATCTCCTTTCTCTCTGTCTCTGCACACAGACGGTCCATATCTGGCATATGTGCCTTACTTACCTTCATCTCCTGAAATCTCAGGCTTCTTAAAACTATCAACCCACATGTCATCTCCTAAATTGGCTCTTTCCGATCATCTGTTACTAGTATTCTCTACTCCATGCTCTACTCCCTAATTGTTTTGTAATACATATCTTTTTATGTGGATATAATGAGGATATATATTATCTCACCAATAGAATGGAAACTCCTTGAGGACAAGGATTGATTCATGTTTGTCTCTGCACATCATCATCAAGCACAACATCTTGCACAAAAGTAGGCACTTTAAAATTGTTTACTAAACTGAACTGCAGGTGTGATCCTAGAAGAAGTTCAAAGGGATGGGATCCAGAAAAATAGGTGCAGGAGCAAAACTTCTGGGAATAGGTAAGACAACACAAGTAGGAAAAATATTTTAAAGTATGAAACAAGGTCAATTACTGAAAGAACAGCTTATAGAAGGAGAAAACATGGAACAAATAAGGGTTCACACTTAGAATGTGAAATACTTCTGAAAATCCTGACTTTCAAGAAACAATCCTATATACTATTATTTTTCATTTATATGGCTTTGAAAAAAAAATTTATAGTGAATTTCAATGGCTTACAGAACATATACCTTTGGTTAAATTTGGAGTTACTGTAGTGTTTTTGATATCTGGAGTCACTGTTGTCTGATCAGTCTTCGGAGGGTAGTTAATGCCATGCCGAGGTGGTGGTGGTCGATTGAATTTTGGAGCACGACCTGGGGGAAGAGAGGAAGTTTTTAAAAGTTAATTTCTTTGATTACATAATCTCAAATGGATTAGAATTAAAATCATTTTGGAACAGGTTAAAAAGCTTTTATAATCAAATACTCTTATTCAAGAAGAATCAAATTTAAGTATAAGAAAGTGCTAAAATCAATTACCTTTAAAATATACATACCTTTGGCTACATGTGAAATGACCGTAGTATTTCTTATGTCATTGTTGTTTCGGGAAACTGGTGGCTGAGTTAGTTTTGGAACTCGACCTTGAAACAATTTTTTTTTAAATTAGTTTTTAATTTAAAAATAAAGATTTTGCAAATCCTTAAAATGTTTTTTAGGAGACTAATTTACAAATATAAATTTAATACTCAGAGAAACAGCAGAATAAACAATATATTTTGCATTACACACAAATTTTAAATTCTAAATTTCTAAACAGTAAAACATAATCTGTAAATCATTACTTTAGTGCTACTTGTGACAAAAATGGGGGAAAGTCATTAAATGGTCTGGAGTTATGAAGATGAAATCTAAAATACAGATTTCAACTTACTCCCAAGCAAGCTACTTGCTGCCTTTCCTAATAAACATCAACTAGAATTTTTAGAGACTTCCCTGGGGTGAGGAGAGGTCAAGTGACTTCCTGAGATTATATAGTCAGTGTATTTCAAAGGTGAGATGTGAACCCATGACTCTGACATTAACTATCTCTCCATTATAGCACAATTCCTCAGTTATTACTACCTGAAAATTTTCCTAGCAGTTTCTATAATTGTGATGCCTTTTTAAAACTTTATTTTAATTTCTCATCAGCTGTCTTTCTCCCATAAAGAGAATTTGGTTATCAAAATAACCAGAGATGGGAAAAGTGTTCTCACATTTTTAAAAATGCAGATTTCTAGTTTGCTCACTAATTGATCAGATATTTCTCATTTAGAGGTTTTAGGTTTATTAAGAATTTAATAAGCTTTTTGGTCAAGAAAACTTTTTTTCTGTCAAAAGTACAGGTACAAATGGTAATGCTATAAGAAAAAAGTGGTGTAGTTTATTCAAAACGTATGAATCATTTTACCTTCTTTTGGAAACTTCAATATTGCAGACAGAAACAAAAGTTGATGTGTAGGATATTAACTAAAAACAGAGAATGTTTTTCTATACAGAAACTATAAACTATACAAAAACATCAATTTCATTACTTTAGATTTCACCTCCCACTTTATTCCATGGTCACTTAGGATTTACTTGAAAACCAGGTATCTTGCCAAATAACCCTAACAGGGAGCAATTAAATGGGGGAGAAAGGCTGGTATTTCTGAAATCCTATTCCTATCGGGAATGGGTTAAAGAAGGAACAATTTATATATATTTATACACACACCTACACAGGGATAAGACACTCCAAAATCTTCAAAGAAATAAGAAGGGGAGAGAATAGGATAAAGCAGGGTACAGAAGAAGAATGTGTAGATTTATGGTCATGGGATAAGGTATGTAGGTAGATTAATGGGAAAGGGATAAAGTGAGAAGAAAAAGATATCCTTAGAGAGGTGATGGGGAAGGAGAAGTTAAATAATAACAAGGAAAACTAGCAGATGAAGTAAAGTAGAAGAGTAGTAGACATAGGAAAAAAGAGATAAAAAGCATATTATACACATATATTTGTATATATGGATAGGTATATATGTGTATATATTTATGAAAATATATGTAAACATGAAATTTATCCATGCTTAACTATAGCCTGTCTGGGGGAGGTGGTAAAGAAGAAAGGGGGAAAAAATAAAATAAAAAATGCGCAATAAAGAACAAAAGAAAAGCTACAAGGCAGCAAAAAAAAAAAAAAAAAAAAGATGGACAGTTCTGAACACAAAGTGTTCTATTATTATATATGCTTTCTTGGAAATGGAAACTTATTACATATTTTGAATCTTCTTTTATGTTCTGCTGTGCACATAATTTTTACATACAATTTACATAAAAAAAAACATTTTTAAAGCTCTTAGGACAAAATGGCACAATTTTACATCTGTTTAAGATAATGTAATCATAATGCCTTAAAACACAAACTTCCACTCCCTCTATTCCTTGGTAGGATTGATCAAAACAAACTAACAAAAAAATCAATTTAAATCACATCCAGTGCAAATATGTATTGTTCTTTACCTATAGGAATAAACTGACATCCAAGCAATTCCACTTTCATTGCAATTTTCAGGTGCCACTCTACGGGATATATTCTAACAAAACGCGCTATAATAGGTGGGATGAAATTATTGCGTACATCCTGGTGGTAGTCTGTGTTTCCTTGAAATACCTAGGAAAAAAACACAAAAATTGGCATTTTATGCCAATGAGAACCAAATGAATTGCAAAGAAATGCTAAGCATTACTATTTTTCCTATGTCCTTAATGACAGCTAACCAACAACTGTGACAATAACTGTAAGCATAACTTTGAAAATACACAGAGAATAAAAATATTCACAATAGCACTTTTAATAATAGCAAAGAACTAGAAAACAAAAAGTTGCCCATTGACCAAAGAGGATTAAGCAAGTATGTCACCAGAAGACTGGAATATTACAGATCCTTTCCAAATGACAGACAGGAAGAATTCAGAGAAGCATGAAAACATTCATATGAATTAAGGCAGGGTGAAGGCATAGAACTAGGAACACATCATGATTCCAATAATGTAAATGAAAAGTCAAAATCAAAACTTAACACTGACTGGACAATTATAATTATACCAAGATTGATTGGTTCACCCAAAAAAGATATAAAATGATTCACCTACACTTCTATAGAGAAGTAGAAATCATGGCTGGGGAACACTGTTGATACCATCAAACTCATTTAATATGCTGATTAATTCTGATGAATTGCTTTCCCCCCTCCCCCACTCTTTTTATTTATTTATTTATTTTTACAAAGGACAGTCCACTGGGTAGGAAAAGAGGGAAGTCTAAGTTTAAAACTAAATGTGATACAAAATGAAAAAATATGAACGAAAATGAATTTCTTTAAACATTGAACACTAATAACTGAGAAACTAGTCACATATTTGATAATTTATTTTTACAACATGAAATATGCATACTGTCTTCAAATAACTCAAGAAATTAATGAGAATTTTGGATTGGCAGGTTCAGTTACTAATTAGAGTAAGGAACCCTTAGAAGTAAAAATACAAATATGTTTACAATAGCAAGTTACATATTAATTTTAATTCTAAGTAATAGTTTACATAAAAAATCATGGGCAGAAAGAAATATGTTCACAAGCCTTTTTGCAATACTTCAGCATGAATTAAGAATGCTAAAAGTGAGAATTCACTCACATATAGTAAAAATTTGTCTCCCCCTACAGGAAAATGACAATCAAGGCACTCTCTCATGTTTTTTTAAAGATTTAATTGAAGGATAAAATCTTATTTCAACATTAAAAAGTGGTAAAGAACATATATCATATTGATACAGTTGACTAATATTAACAGATTCAGAAAAGCTTTTGACAAAAACACAAAAGTCATTTAGACCAAAAAACACTAAAAATATGAATTACCAATTTTTGTGATTTCTATCTCTACATCTCTCATAATTGTACCTTTCTGTCAACTCAATTCATTTCTAATTAAACTGATCTTCTAAAACAACCCAAAAATTAATAACCAACATTTATATAATATCTCCTACATTCCAAGAACTACTAAGTTCTTTATAATTATTAGCTCGTTTGATTTTCAGAATAACCCTGAAAAATAGGTGCTATTATCATCCCCATTTTGCAGATAAGGAAACTAAGGCAAACAGAAGTTTACTAACTTGCTCAGGACTTGCACTCCACCTGGATGGTATTATTAGGTAATCTAAAAATGGCCTATCCACTAATCTGTAGCAAAGACAGTCTACAACTAGCTGCAAGGAAAATTAGTTAACCGAGATGAGAACTAAGTTATGCACTTCTCAAAACTCACACATTCAATACAGAATAATAAAATATCTTTACAAATTTCACAAAGTCAAATAAGAAACTCACAGCACTTAGATTTCCCAAGATGTTAAATAAGGAACTCTACATTGTAGGGGACGATAGGGAGGAGAGGAACTAACCCAACTGGCCAGTTTCAGTTCAGTCCCCAGAGGGGCAGCTCCTCCTACTCCTACTCAGAGATATTGCAGTTTGTCCTTTGTTCTCAAAGAAGGCCGTGACATCGGGAAGGGGATGCCATGACATACAGATGAAGACTGAAGTGAGGAAGGGTGGCCAAGGTCACCTGCCTCACTTTCTCTCTCCAGAGCCATCTGGGCCAGTGACCAGATATAGATCAGGATATTGTCTCTTAAGGAAGGTAGACTCTGAGAGCTGGAAAGAAATTCAGTTGCACCAATATACATGATAATGTCTAAAATATATCTGATAAATGGGTCACCTAACCACTGATGAATCAGGATATCCTTTTATGTGCAGTATCTAGTTTTGTTTGTGTGTCCATCACTTAAAGTAAGCCATTTGGAAAGCATGTTTATTGTAAAAACTATGTCCAAAATGATCAAGTGCCTTGTATTGACTAGTCTGGAAGCCTTTTTTCTCAGGATTTGATTAAATTAAAGTACTTTTACTGAAGTAAATAATCAATGTTTATGACAGTATTTCTAAGAGCCCTGCTTAAATACTCCCTCCCTTTTGGTAGTAAAGGACAATAAAGCTGGGAAATTTAATTACGCCTTGAATTTAGTTTGAATTTCAATTTGAATATAGTCAGTCATACTATGTTGGTTGGCTTCAACTGTTTTCAAGGAAGGGGAAAGGTTTATTAAGAAGTGACAATGAGCAAAAAGTATCCATAAAACCTACTTTTAAAAACTAAAGTATCATACTTAAAAAAAATAAGAGAAAAAATATATATATACATATATATATATTTTTTATTTAATAGCCTTTTATTTACAGGTTATATGTATGGGTAACTTTACAGCATTAACAATTGCCAAACCTCTTGTTCCAATTTTTCACCTCTTACCCCCCACCCCCTCCCCCAGATGGCAGGATGACCAGTAGATGTTAAATATATTAAAATATAAATTAGATACACAATAAGTATACATGACCAAACCGTTATTTTGCTGTACAAAAAGAATCAGACTCTGAAATATTGTACAATTAGTTTGTGAAGGAAATCAAAAATGCAGGTGGGCATAAATATAGGGATTGGGAATTCAATGTAATGGTTTTTAGTCATCTCCCAGAGTTCTTTTTCTGGGCGTAGCTGGTTCAGTTCATTACTGCTCCATTGGAGATAATTTGGTTGATCTAAGAGAAAATATATTAAGAATTCCAATATGGGTGGCCAAAAACATGATTCTTGATATGTCAGAATCAGGAATAGAAATTACCCATGTTCAAAACACTTATGCCTACTTCTTATATTCATAAATTTCTATGGTATGGAGAAGAATTTTCAGAGAGAAAAATCAAAAGGGAAATGAATATAGATACAGGAACAAGGAATCTGAAAGAAGAAAAATGAAGAATGGAGAAAAAGGCTCTGGCATTGAGGACAGAGAGGAGCTGAGTGACTAACAGCAGAGTGAGGAGGGAGGTGGGAGCCCTGGGAGAAGCTTAAGGAGTCAGGAGAAATTTGGGGAGAAGCCTGGGGGAATGAGGAGAGAAGAGCTATCGATGGGACAGAAAAAGAATACTAATAATAATAATAATCATTCCCAAAAATTTGGCACAAAGCAGCACCCCTGCCCCAAATCATCAAATTGATCTTCTTACTGGAAAGGTCTGATCATGTCACCCCTCCAACCCCTAACTTCAATAGCTCTTTATAACTGCCCCCAGTACTCAGCACAATGTCGGTCACATTAATATAAAATCAGTAATTAATACATGCTTTATAATTCTGTTAATAAGCTAAAATTTTTGATTACCTTAAAAGATCCATGGATACATTCAGTAAAATGCTATAAATTAGTTAACTAAACAAAAAATCATATTAATCATTCTTTTAAGGATGTCAAACTCCCATTTACCAATTCTATCTACTAGTGACAAAAAATATAATGGAGCTTTTTCATTAATACTCCTCTAATCTGCCAAATCAATATGAAAAAGCAATAAGCCAACTATGTTCAACAGACAGATAATTATTTACTGGAAAAGACTTAAGTACTTGGAGTTATATAAGACTTGAGTTTAAATCCTAGCTCTGCTAACATAACACCTCTTAACTTCTCTGAGCCTCCAGCTCTAAATCCATAACAATAAGCCAGAAAATTATGATCTCAATTACTCTTGGTTTTTATTTTTCTAAAATATATAATTGTAAAGGCTTATTACAATATAAATTCAACTAGTTTTTGATTAATTACTTTAAAATTTTGTTAAAAACTTAGAAAAGTCATATATACAAACACATAAGTAAATCAAAATGCCACTTTTAAATTTAAGATCTTGATTATCACAACTTCAGTCTTTAGTCTACAAAATGGATTTTAAAATCCCTATGCACTACTATTTGGAATTTTCAACATAGTTCTACATAAATTTTTATCTTATTCTATATTAAACAGCTACGTAACTCAAAGAAAATAAATATTATTTAACATTTTGTTAACTAGCATATCATGCTGGTAAGGCCAAGGATTACCCAAAATGACCAGAAGAGGGAGATAGGACACAACATTCTCTTTAACTTTCTATGACTTTATCCTTAAATACATATATCAACCTATATTTTTACTTGTGCCAACTCAAGGAAATAACATTTCTGAAAAGGAAATAAATTAAACTTAATTTAGAAAGACTCCCTAGACTACTTCTGTTCTACGATTCTGTTCTTATAATTCTCCCTATTCTACTTCTGAATACTCTTTTTTTAGTTTGACATTATCTATCATATAATACATAGTAATAATTTTACCTTATCCTGTTCAATACCAGGTTCTCTGTATGCTGTCCACTTCTGTGCATCATCACTATAGAGGATTCTATAAGCAGACACATAGTAGTTGTGCTCTACCACAGTGGATCCTGTGGTTATAATGCCTATGAACAATAAGGTTTATTTTCATAAATACGCAACTTCCAATGATTGAAGTACTCCAACATTAACTAATGACTAACAGTTTTTTACTTATTTTTTGCAAACATCTGAAATATGAGTACTTTTAACATAAAAACTTTAATATGTTTGATATTGAATATTGAATATCTTTCTTTCATGAAGTTGGGAAAAACTCAGGCTGATAACAAGCTTAATGCTGTGTGTATTTGTGTGTGTGTGTGTGTGTTTCTGTATACAAGTAAAGAAAGATTTTGAGGGCTTTTAATTTAAGCAGAATTATGAAATATATTTCAATTATTACATCACTAAGAAAAAATAATAAAATTTAACAGATGTGATCATTCAATTGATTAACTGATAGTTTTAAGCATCAATGAAAAATAAACCCTTTCTCCTTTAACTCTGATACTTTCATTGCTACTACCAACAATTAACTATGACATTAACTACTAAACCACATAAATTGTTTCTTGATCATTCATCAATCTAGTTGCCTCTCCAGATATTTTTAATTTGTCAGTAATTATTAAAATATGATTCCCAATATTTGATACATATGTACACTAATAAAGGCTAAGATTGAATTAGCAGTTTTGATAGACACCAATTGTTGATTCACATTGAACCTGCAATTAAGTAAAACTTTTGTCTTTTTTACAAGATAATAAATGTTAGGACATGCCTCTCTAGTCTATATATAATTAAAATTTTGGACTTAAGGGCAGGATATTCTAAAGTGATTCCTGTTAAATTTCATAGTCAGTTCCTGCTTGTTCAGATCTTCTTGAATTCTATCTGGAAACAATGAATGTTCTTGTTATCCTCCTAGTATTGTATCAACCCCAAACTTTATATAAGCACACTTTCTTGGGCTTCAAGTCACTGACAAAATGCTAAATAATAGGGTCAAGGAGAAAACTGTCACATCACTGAAGTATTCCTTTCTATGAGAGTTCTGGAATATTACTATCCCAAATTGTTCTAAAGTAAGAGGAGTCACTTACCTGTTATTTTCTTTTCCTTATTCATATCTATCTGTAACCACTGATATTTATTAGTATCACTAGCAGCCCAAGAAATTCCAGGTTTTTTCAGTCTGGCCTTTTCAGGTTTCCAACTATTTGGCTGCTTTGTGTAATAGTCAACCCACACAGATGATGCTGTTATCTGAAAATCGGGGATAACTCCAGATTCCATTCCCAGTGTTCCATAACAGCCTCAAATTTAAAAAACAAACAAACAAACAAACAAAAAAAAAAACTAGATTTTCAATTGAAAGTGTGCTAACTGTAAGAATGTGAATTTTGGCTTACACGTATTTATATACATATATTTCAAACCTACAAGTTCCAAAATGTAAAAATCTAAGTTTCTATCCTACAAGAAACCTTAAAAGATTTATTTATCCAACAATAAAAATGTTCAATTCAATCAAAGCCTAATCACTTCTGACTGCCTCAAAAGTCATCTTTTCTTGAAAATGTTATATGAATCAGCTTATCACTCTTACTTTCTCCTTTATTTCTTATTCTTCATTAAAATAATTTATTATTAACTTAGAATTAAATACCAAAAGCTCACTTAAATATCTTATAGCACTTTACATTTTAAAAAAATTAAATTCAACAGATAAGTATTTCTACCAGTTTAGTTACCCACATTCTTTTTCTTTCAACTTTGCCTTTAAATCATCTTTATTTTTTCTTTTATAATATTTTACTTTTCCAAATATACATAAAGATAGTTTTCAATATTCATGTTTGTAAAACCGTGTTCCAAATTTTTTTCCCTCTCCCCTTTGCCAAGGTAACAAGCAATGTGATATAAGTTAAATACGTGTAATTCTTCTAAACATATTTCTGTAATTGTCATGCTGCATAAGAAAAATCAGATCAAAAGGAGAAAAAATCCAGGAGAAAGAAAAAAAAAAAAAACAAAAGCAAACAAACAACAAAAAAGGGGGTGAAAATACTGTGCTTTGATCTAATCTCCATAGTTGTCTCTAGATGCAGATGGCATTTTCCATAACAAGTCTATTAGAAATGCTTCGAATTACCTCATTGCTGAAAAGAGCCAAGTCTATTAATCATCATACAATCTTGCTATTATTATGTACAATGTTTTCTTGATTCTGTTGCTCACTTCATTTAGCATCAGTTCATGTAAGTCTTTCCATTCTTTTCTGAAATCAGCCTGCTCATCATTTATTATAGAACAATAATATTCCATTTCATTCATATATCATAATTTATTTTCAGCTATTTCCCAACTGACAGGAATCCACTCAATTTCCAGTTCCTTGCTATTACAAAAAGGGATGCTACATTTTTGCACATAGGAGTCCTTTTTCCTCTTTTATACTCTTCTTGGAATTCAGGCCCAGTAGACACATTGCTGGATCAAAGGGTATGCAAAGTTTTATAGCCCAAGTTGCTCTCTAGAATAGTTCAATCACCTCACAACTCCATCAACAATGCATTAGTATTTCAGTTTTCCCACATTCCCTTTTAACATGATTTGATGGTGAGTTAAGTGAACAAGACTTACAGGAGTTGATGCCGAGTTAAGTGAGCAGAACTAGGAGAACAATGTACACAGTAACAAGACTTTGTGATAATCATTTATAAAAGACTAGCTCTTCTCAGCAATAGTGATCCAAGACAATTCCAGCAGAGTTGGGATGGAAAATAGCATCCACATACAGAGAGAGAACTATGGAAACTGAATGTGGATGAAAGCATACTACTTTAAATTTTGGGGGTTTCTCTCTCTCAAAGTTTTTCCCTCTTATTGATTTTTCATTCATAACAAGACAAATTTGGAAATGTTTAAAATGATTGTATATGTACAATCTACATCAGACTGCTTGCTGATTGGAATGGAGAGGTAAGGAAAAGAAAGGAAAATTTTGGAATTCAATAATCTTACAGACAATGAATGAAAGTTATCTTTATGTCATCAGAGAAAATAAAATACTATTAAGTGGAAAAAGTGTGACCATACTCCTAATCCATCCAGGGAAACCAAGTAAATAAAGTCTATTGTCCAGTAAATGATATGCAGTTGGACAAGCTGCCCATTCAAGCAGTCTAGTTTGAATAAGCACTGCAGAGGGGAAATTATATCTCTTAGATATAATCATCACTCTTAGAACTCCAAACTGCTCATTCCTGTCAAGTTCATAAATGCAATGTCAATACCTTCCCAAGGATTCTATACAGTTGTGGATCACAGAAAATTATCAAACATGAATCAAATGTGCAGGTGGCTCAATATGGGTTGTAAGCAGGCTACAATATAATGTTAACAGCATCTTATGTATGATTACTGTTATTAAAGACATTCTTGAGGCATGAATGATTGGAAAAGGTGTGGGTTGGTCTTATTATGAAATCAAGAGATGACAGAATGCTAAACTAGCAGTTGGGATATAACAAAAAACACCAGAGGACGACACCTACCATGTTAGGTAGATCCCAATGGGACATATATTGAGAAGAATACTCAAAAAGATACTGAAGGATGAGGAATTATTGTACTAAAGGAAGTATTACAATCATTAGTGATATCATGGAGCCATCAAAGTGTATGTCTAATTCTGATTTGTTAATCAGAATTTTATTTCATGCCATAATTCCCTAAATTGTTTAATTTTCACTTACAAAACCTCATATAATCTTACTTCCTGCTCTTAAGTATTGTAACTATAGCTATAAAAGTAATGGGCCTCTGAATCCCTACAAATTTCTCCCAATTAATTTTTCTCTCTCAATTCTCAGTCACCCCATTAAATCTACCTATGTTTAGTGGTAGCAGTAGAAACAGTAAGATTCTTTGGAGTGGAAATTGCCTATTTGTTATCCCTAGTGAGTAGCATAGTGGCTGATATATAACATACATTTAATAAATGTTTTCTGATTGACCATAATGGGTGAAAACTTGTCACTGGTGAGGGAGCTACAGGGGAGATCTACAGTCACCAGATAGGAATAGTTCTCTGGCTGCAGGGCTCTCCATTAGGGATCTGGGTTAGGGGTAGAGGGAAGGCCAAGGATCAGCTTTAGCTTTTATAAATTTTTAGGGGTCTTTTAAAGTATCTTTACATTATGCAGAATGTCTATAAAGCAGGCTTCTTTTAATGTATGCATGTATGCATATACTTTTGATTTCTACATTTCATATTTGCATATATTAGTTGCCTGTGTAGAACAGGGCTTTATCTATAATTCTTTTATATTTTCCCTATTATTTACTCCTTGGTGTTCAAACAGCAATCTCTGCATAAGTGCTTAAAGGCCAATTCAATTGTAAGCCATGGCAAACAAATATAGGACTCCCAATTTGTTTAATTTTAAAATTAAAGTTAAATGTTAAAGTCAATAACGGACTTACCACTCGTTTTAAAAGTAAACAGACTTGAAGACAACTGTCCCCTACAGAAAACAAAAGACAGAACTTCACTTATTCATATCTACTCCAAGATAAACCAGGCTTTTTAAAGACAGATAATTTCCCAGTATACTTTCTATAACCTTCCAAAGGACAGTGGAAAAATGTTTTCAGAACAGAAAAAGGACTAAGTAAATCTGTATTATAGAGGAAACACAAAAGGGAAAGAAGACTGAATGCAACTGGGATTAAACATAATGTTTTCATTTCAAATAAAAAACTTGTTTTGGTAAGTTTGATAAGGAATTTCTATTTTTTCCCTTCTTGTCAAAAGGCAAATCTATTCATTCATTCATTTAAGAGGTTACAGACAAGATGAGAGGTATAATAGACACCAGGAATGGTAAATATGAAATAGATTTGGGAGAGCATTTAGTAAGGAAAGCAGTTTTAACAATTAACAATGGAAAAGGCAAGTTGCCCAGTAGAACTCATAATTAACCAGGAAGGAAGGAATATTCCATGAGATAGGAGTACATCATTGACTGGCAGGCTAAATCTGTACAATAGTTTAGCACTTTAAAAAGTTATCTCTAATAAGAAGAAAGACACTATGAGACATGGGGAAGGGAGTGAGAGGAATAACACCACAAGGTAGAATGATGGGAAGAGTTAACCCAAAAGGGCTTCAGCCAGATTTGTTTCAGTCTTTAATAATATATATTTTAGTGAAGTAATTCTTTATATGACAATACATAGGAAGACATAATTTGTATGAGGAAATTTTTTTGCACTATTACTGCCTAGGTCAAATTCTCCTGGTTTGTAATATTTCAAGGATGGCTATATCTGTATTTGAAAAAGAGCCAAGAAACTGTAGATATCACATACATGCTCAAAAAGGAATAACATGGTTTGGTATAAAATAGATTCGTCAAAAAAAAATATCAGGTCAAAAGAATACTGGCAAATGTCCAATCTGTCTTTCTATTTACATCAGGGGTTCTTAACCTGGACTCCCCATAGATTCCTAAAGGAGTCCACAGATAACTATCAGAGGGATTGTGAGCTTAGATAAGAAAAAAAATTATATCTTTATTTTTCATTAATCTAAATGAAATTTAATATTTCCTTCAATTCTGAATTTTCTAAGAATGGATCTAGTGGTTTAACCAGACTGCCAAAATCCATGACACAAAAAGTACAAAAAGATTTAGATAGATATAAAAAGATGAAAGAAGTATCTTACTCTAAAAGTGCCTCAAATGTTCATGTTATGAGCACTTGGTATGTATAACTTTGTTATTACTTAAAAATAAAACTTCTCCCACCACTCCCAATAAAAATCCATGACATAGTAAGAATACTTACACTACGGATGTGACGTTATTAGCCAAAGAACTTTCATAGTATGGTATACCTTTGCTGATTACCACACTGATCTGGCCACCCAAATTATTTGACACAACTCCTGCATGTATACCAGCCATACAAAGTGAGGATGACTTAGGGAAAAGAAAAGGAAAATACTCAAAATTAGTTTTCTTTTTATTGTTTCTGTTAAAAACCATTTATTTAGTTTATTTTAATCATTTGGCCTATAGTTTATAAAATATGGCAAATTTTCTCAATACTATGAATAATATATAGCTATATGTCAGATGAAATCAAATAAACATTTATTAAATGCTTGCCATATGCACGTACTGTCCTAGGCATGGGGTGAAATAGAGTGGAAACAAACAAAAAAGAGACATTTCCTGAGCTTATATCCTACTGGAAAGATACAATGTGTTGGCACCAGAAGTGAAACTTTAAAGGCACTAAAAACTCCAATAGTTAGTGAGCATTCCAAGCATATAGGACAGCCTGCACAAATATACTATTTACAGAAAAAATCTTAGGGAATAGTAAAAATAATATTTAATCAGCTTCAAAATACAGAGTGGAGATAGATTCCAAAAGACTTTAAGTGCCAAGATTTCTACTTTGACCTAAAAGCAACAACCTCTTAAGAAGGAGAGTGATGGATAGACTTTCCCTTTAGGAATATCAATCTGGCAGTATGGGGAAGATGGAATGGAAAAGAAAGAGAACAAATGGTGGTAGAGAGAGAACCTCTACAGGGCTACAGAAAACGTCTAGACAAAGGGTAGTGATGAACAGAAGGGGACAGATTCAAGGAATGTTCAAGGAATGAGAAACTGTGGCAACTGATTAGCTATGCAAAGATAAGTGAAAAGTCAAAACTTTGGTGACTAGAAGAATGATGCCATTAGCAGAAGTAAGGAAATTAAAAACACTAACCAATTCCTTAAAAAAAAAAAAAAAGGATTCATAAAAAAGCTAAAAATAGTATACCTACCTGTTCTAATTCTAAAAAATTAAATAAGTATATATGTAAAATAGAACTTTTAAATAAAATCTACATCCAACTTACATCTCTATATCCATGAGGAATAGTTCCAGAAATCTCAGCAAAAGGAACGAGGCAGCCTGCTGGACAGTATTTACTGCAACATGAAAACAATTTCAAGAGTATATGCTGTTATGCATTTAGCCAATAACATTACTTTAAATCAATTAAGTGTTCAGCTTTTTATCAATAAGGGGGGAGATTTTATCTGACTTAAAAAGCAGAATAATCAGAATGATCTACCAAAAAAAAGTAAATAAAAACTATAGATAAGATCTTACTCATTGGTTCTTACTCATTCACTAGTGCTAATAATAGTTTACATTTATATAGCACTTACTATGTATGTGTCAGGTACTGTTAAATATTATACGATTATCTTATATGATGATCATAACATCCCTGGGAGGTGGTATTAATATCCCCATTTTACAGATGAGAAAACAGAAGTAAACAGGGATTAAATCATTTGTCTAATAATACAGCTAGTAAATATCTTGAGACTAGACCATGTGCTGTCTCTACTACCAATGAAGAACTTTAGAAAACTTAAAGTTAACTTGCTCAATCTGTAAAGTAAAAGGTATCAACGACACCTTAAAAGTCCTTTCAAACCTTAAAATGACACGATTTAACTTACTGGAAGAGCAGACTTAGCATTTACCCATTTAAAAACTATTATTATTATTATTATACTTTGGAAATCAAGTCACTGATGTTTGCATTTAAATGTCATGTTCTACATCATTAACCTCCAAAACCTCCAAAACCTGTAAGTATTTAAAGCTAACTGAAGTGTCAACAAACTTTGAAAGAGCAATCAGGAATGTAAGAAGGTCTCCTAAAAAAACCAAAAAACCAAAAAACCAAAAACAAAAACAAAAAACCCCAAAATATCTAATCTATTTAAAAGATGCTTTTATGAACTTCCAAAGTTAAAAAATAAAAAAAGCAGTAGAACCAATTCGCAATTAAGCAAAATTTTAAAATACCATTAATTGAAGTACAATTAAGTAAGACTAATAATTCATAATAACTCTACATATTACTTCTAATTTGGGTATAGATAGTTAAACCTTTTGTGGACTGGCTTACTTCCTAATTAAATATAACACACATATATGGGAATAATATATTTTTATAAAGGCAGAAAAAGAAAGCTAAATTGCATTGAAAAGGAGTTGAATAAAAGTTCAAAATACCATTTTTATATTTTTATAAAACATATGTAAATGTACTTTGTCCATTCTCTACCTGCCCTTTATCTTACATAATAAGTGTTTTTTTTTTAAAAGCTCTGAAGCAATAATTCTCCTAGTTTTAAATTCAAGTCACTATTCTTTTTCTCAGTTTCTTCACCTGTAAAATGGGGATAATAAAAAACCTGCACTGGCTACTTCAGATGATTATTATGAAAGAATGAGATTTAAGTTGAGATTAAGGTGTCAGTTTCAAATGGAAAAAGATTTTTAAAATTATAATGAAGATAAATTCTGGAACCTATATTTTTGAAATATGTTAAGAACACTGATTTTCACAATAAGTATATAAGGGTCTTGGAAGAATAATAATATCATGTACTGTCTCCATCAATTTAATAATATATCAATTGAAAAAAAATAAAGTATGAAATTCAGGCATACCTGAACTCAGGCTCCAAAAAATTAGCTGCAGTATCTAAACAAGTAATTAGATCTAGGAAAAAAATGAGAAAATATTATATTAATAAAGTAGAAAGCAGTACCAGAGAGAATTTGTAACTCTCAGGAACCCTCAAATACTAAGACTCAAAAATATGTAAACAGCATTTATATTTTAAGTTTCTTGATACTGGAGAAAATATTTTCCCTCATGTGCCTTATATATTTTATCTGATGATCACCATACTGCCTAGTACTATAAGGTATACATTGTTTATTGATATAGATGAGTATTTAGTAAAAGCTGAAGATATAATTTCTATTAAAAATTTCAAACTTAAGTAAGAAACATTTCTTAGCTAGCAATATCTTGCTATATATAACAAAGATATCCTTAGCTACTTGGTTATAAACAAAAGAGGAAAAGGATACAAAAAGGATAGTGGTAATAGTCTTGATATACTACAGAAGAGTCACTTTTTAAAAAGTAAGATGAACTGCCCATATCTAAACTCTTTGTTGATATAATAATGGATATCTCCAAAGAGTCACAAACCAGAACAAAAACCAATAAAAGCCTTTAATACAGAAAGCTATATGACTAAGAATGTCCAATGACTTTGGGCATTATTTTCAAGATAAGATTGGACTAGTAAATAACTAAGATTCCTTCCAATTTCTAAGTTCCATGATCCTTTAAGTCATTTGCTTTTAACTCTATAGTGTTATCAATGCAATCCTAGACACCTAGCAGTGACAATTGGCCAAGTAAAAAGAGAAACAACCATTAAGTTTTAGAATAAGTGAGAGAGACAATCTTGAGTCTGTCAAGTTTTAATCTTTAAGCAGAAAGTTTACAATTATGAAACAAGAAAAAAAACTATAAATATAAATGCTTAACTAAATGAGATTGGTAATCTAGGTGTCCAAATAGGGTCACCAGCAAACATTACAGTGAAATGCATCCAAAACATATCCCCCAAAGTAGATTGACATCTGAATCTACTAGGCTAATTCTAGTTAGACATAAGCAATGTTTTCCACAGCATACCCATAGTATCTAACACGGCATCTTACTACAAAAGCTCCAAAGGTGATCTGTACTACCCATTTCTATCAGAAGAGAATTTTTAGGGAGTATCCAGCATTTTGCTGAGTTTTAAAGACAAGAATGTACATAGCCTAAGATAGGAAGCTATTCTTGACATAAGAAAAGACTTATCACAGTGTCACCAATTCACCTCTATGCCATTTTTCTCTCTTGAATTCCCAGCCCCCCTTTATTTATTTATGCCTATAATGCCCTGTTTCAGCTTTGGATCACTCCCTTCTTTGCTAAATTCTAAACATATCCTGCTAAAAGACGGTGGGGGGAAAATCATACAACCATTTTGATTAAGTCCTCTCAAATTCATGTTGTACAACCTCAACTGCTGCAAGGCAATCTTCCTCTAGCTACCTTCTCAGCTACTCTCCACAAGGCCTCTTCCAGACCTTCTTACTCTCTTCAAACCTCCCATGTTTCCCAAATCCCCAGCTCTTTTAGTCAAGAGTCCTGTCTCATACTGGCAGGAACATTTGAAGCTACTGGCTATATTAATTCCCTCTTTGTCTCTCTTCCTTATTTCCTCTCAACTCAGCTATCTCTGCCTCCTCCATCTCGGTCTCACAGGATGAAGAAACCTCCCTCCTTACCTAACCTTATACCTGCTAAAATAGTCTCATTCCATGCTGTCTCTTCCAAGAGACTGCTTCCCAACACTCCTCTTCCATTACTCATTTTTAATCTCTCCTTATCTACTGGTCATCCCCTACTGCCCACAGATATACCTGTAGCTCCCACATACACATTCATTCGACTCTGTCCCATTTTCATCCTCTGTCCTGCTATCCTTGATAGTTAAACTGCTCAAAAAGGCCATCTATAAACAAGTACTTCCATTTTCTTTCTTCACTCCTTACAATTTTATCATTCCACCAAAAATTCTATCTCCAAAGTTACTCTTATTTGCCTAATCTCATGCCCTTTTCCCAATCCTCTTTCCCTTGACCTCTATAGCTCCTGACACCGACATCACTCTCATCAATAGTCTCTGTGTGCCTCTTTCCTGGTTCTCCTCCAAATCCTCTGACCACATCTTCCATATCACCTTCCTGGACTGGGACCTCTCATTGGCCGTTTTCTCTTTTCCCTCTCTATTTCTCCCCTTGGTGATCACACCTGTTCCCATGATGACGATTCCCACATCTATCCCCCCCCCCCCAGTCTCCAAGCTCACATCTTTTGAGATGCTTTCATGCATCTCAAATTGAAGATCCAACAGACTTAACAATGTATCCAGGAGAACTTCACCCTAAACCTTCCCTATTGCCTTCCTGCCCTACTACTAAAGAGCAACACCATCCCCCAGCCCCTCAGGCTTCTAATCTAGATGTCATCTTGTATTCTTCACTATTTCTCAATCTCCAGATCCAAGCTGTTGCCAAAAACTATGGATTTCACCTTTTTCACATCTCTTGAACATATCTTCTTCTCCCCGCCGACACTTCTACCACTCTAGGACAGGTCTTCATCACCTCAAGTCTGGATTACTGAAACTGCCAGTTAGTGGGTCAACCTGCTCCAAGACTCTCCCCACTCCAATCCATCCCCAGTTTTACCACTAATGTGATTTGCAGGTCTGTCTAGGTCACTTCCCTATTCAATAAAATCCTGTGGCTCCTCAATCTCCAAAATCAAATACAAAATCTTCCATTTGTATTAAAAGTCTTTTGTAATCTAGACCTCTCCTACCTTTCTAGTTTCCTTATACCTACTCCTCATCATATACTTTTTTTTTTTTTTAATATAACTTTTTATTGACAGAACCCATGCCTGGGTAATTTTTTACAACATTATCCCTTGGACTCACTTCTGTTCCAACTTTTCCCCTACCTCCCTTCACCCCCTCCCCCAGATGGCAAGCAGTCCTATACATGTTGAATATGTCACTGTATATCCTAGATACAATATATGTGTGCAGAACCGAACAGTTCTTTTGTTGCACAGGAAGAATTGGATTCAGAAGGTAAAAAATAACCTGGGAAGAAAAACAAAGATGCAAGCAGTTTACATTCATTTCCCAGTGTTCTTTCTTTGGGTGTAGCTGCTTCTGTCCATCCTTGATCAATTGAAACTGAGTTAGATCTCTTTGTTGAAGAAATCCACTTCCATCAGAATACATCCTCATATACAGTATCGTTGTTGAGGTATCATCATATACTTTTATATCCTATTACCCTGGCCTTCTGGCTGAAGATACTCCATCCCTTGGCTCTGGGCATTTTCTCTGGCTGCTTTCCACATGCCTGGAACAATGAGCCTTCTCATCTCTGTCTACTGACTTTCCTGGCTTCCTGCAAGTCCCAACTAAAATCTATAGTAAGTAATTCTGTAGTAAACCTTTCCCAACTCCTCTTAATTCTAGATCTTCCCTGTTAATTATTTTCTATTTAATCTGTATATGGCTTGTTTGTATATATGTGTTAAGGGTTGTCTCTACCATTATTTTGTAATTCTTGAAGGCAGGGGCTATTTTTTGTCTCCCTAATGCTTAGCAAAGGACCTGACACATAGTTTGTGATTTTTTTTTTTGTTTGTTTACTGATTGATTGAGATAATAAATCAACACTACTTAATAACTACAATTTTAATTTAAAGCAAAGGTTAAAATAAGTTTGGATATAAATATTCATGTTGATATATAACCATGATACTGAAATTTTGATTTTTCACAATCAATTCTACTAATTTTTTTATTCACAATTAAATAATTCTAATATTAAGTCAATAAATTTCAGATTTTTCTGAAAAGGCTCTATACCTGGAAAGCAATATTCTCAACAATGCTGATAAATATCCTTTCAATAAGATTGTAAGTAAAACTGCAAAGTCTTAAATAGAAGAAAAACCAAAAAGACTAGAAGTTTTATAGCTTCTTTCATGAAACTAAGCTATTTAAAAGCTTAGTTTTACTTAAATTTATAAGTATCATAAGATCAAAACAAACCAATCTGAAACTTACATTACTGCATAGAAGAGTGTCATAAAACTGCTTCTTTAAAATAGCCAAATAATAGCATGCTAGCTACTTGAAGTGATTATATAATCAAAATATATTTAATGTTTTTGTAACCAACTCTCCTGATTTTAAATGTGCAATTTAGCTATTTAAAAGCTGACAAACTACATACTTTGTATGCTTTGGACACTGATCTATATGATTCCAAAAGGTGAAAAGCCCACGTCTGTATGTCCCTCACACTTTTACTTAATAAATAATAAAAGACAGAATAGGATGATAATTTCTTCATACAAAATATAATTTGTTCCTTTATTCAGTTCAGTAATTAATGGGATTTCCAGTCTTTTAGAAGATGTTTCCCTAGCTCTTAACCTTCTCAGTTCTCATGACTTCTATCTACAGAATATTTAGACTCAGGGGTCCTCAAACTATGGCCCACGGGCCAGATGCAGCAACTTTTTTTTTCTCCTTTTATACTTGTCTTTATTCTCATTTTACCCTGATTCCTCGATCCCTCTTCTCTTTTCTCCTGGTTCATTACACACTCTTGTTTTATATTCTTTCTGTTACAATATTAAACCCATGTATTCTGCTTTCATCACACCCAGACTATCGCTTTGAGGTCTGGGAACCATATTTAAGAAAGGATAATCTTAAGCGTATTCAGAGAAAGCAATCTACATGGGGAAAGGCTTCAAATTTATACCACATGTGAATTGATTGAAAGAAATGACACTATTTAACCTGGAGAGCAGAAGATGTGGTGGAGGCTGGGATAAGGATCATGATAACAGTCTTCCAACCTGAAAGAGCTGTCACATGGAAGTCTGAAAAATTTTGTTCTTGGCCCAGAGGACAGAGCCAGGAGCAGTGAGTAAGTTACAAAAGCAAAACAATTAGGTTTGAAAAATTTCTTAACAATTAAAGCTGAGCAAACATGGAATAAAATCTATCAGGAGGTCTTCAAGTAAAGGTCTGATAATCATTTGTGGGAAAAGTATGTGTCAGACTAGAGGTTTCTGTCAACTCTAAGATTCTGGGACTCTGGGAATGCTTCAATTCCTTGTTAAGTAAGGTTGGTAATTAATGGCATAATCACTTTCTAATTTGTATTAAAGCTATTTGTGTATATATCTTACTATAAACTAGATTATAATAATCAGGTTGTATCCTATTAAATTGTAAACTTCTAGATGCCAAGAACTATTTGTTGTTATTTTTTCAAATCTTCCTTTTGAGCTTCAGGGCTCCATTTAGTGAATACCTGTTGGATTGAATGAATAACTTTTCCTCCCATAATTCATTCCTAAATTCTAAATTTAGGAATTCTATTCTATTATTATAGGCTTTTATTAGTAGCATCAGACTAGTTCTTTGAAGACATTTATTTTGGTTATCTGTGGGAAGGAGGGAGTAAAAGGAAAAATGAGAAGCAGGAAAATAAGATCAGAGATAATTATAATCATAGGATAATAAATAATAAAGGTAATTTATTAGTGGAGGGAAAGGGACATTTGTAGGAGATTATTCAAGTAAAATTGACAAGATTTAACAAATGAATGAATGTGGGGAATAAGGAAAGAAGTATGTAAAATGACTAAATTATAAATCTGGGTCACTGGAAAAGTAATGGGGTCTTCAAAATAAGAGAATGGATGAGTTCAGGAAAATGGAGAAAACTGCTGAACTCAGGGTGGTGAAGAAGTGATTTGAGATTTCAATGGGACATATAAGTTGGTATTTCCAGAAATTAAAGATGCAGGACTAAAATTCCTAAGGAAAAAACTGGGAGTAGATACATAGATTTTACAGTCATTTGCAGAAATGAAAATTGAAAACAGATGAAATCACCAAGAGGGAAAGTATAAAGAGAACAGAGTCCAGAAAAGAGCCTCTGGGTATACCTATAGTTCAAGGGTATGGGATGAAAGATGAACAGTGGAGAAGAAAAAGGAACATTCAGACAAAAAAGAGTAGTACTAAGAGAAAAAAAATGTCTAAAGCCAGGGAAAAGAATATTCTGGAGGTATCATCAACAAACAGTATTAGAATTGAAGAAGGGACAAGGATGAAGACTGAGAAGAATAAGGATTAGGAGAAGACTATCAGATTTAGAAGTTAATTAATTAATCATATTACACAGATTTGTTTTGTGACTATATTCATCTATTTCAAGAGAAGTTTTGTTTTTTTTTTTCAAGAAGAAATGATGAGAATGCAAAGAAAAAGAGAGAAAGGAGCAAAAATGAAACATTGTGAAAATTCACAGAAATCAGAAATAGTTCAGGAGATACAAACAGGAAAACTTGAACTATCATACCATGTTCATATATTCATATGCATATATACACATATACACATATATATTTATAAAATCCAAAGCATCTGAAATTAAGACATAGTTTCATACACAATACTTTTTACCTATTATTTTTTGAATATGGGATATGATTGATGTTTGCTGATATTTATTGAGTTCATAACAATTTTTTTTAAAGAGCTCATGAATAATTTCAGAAAAGAGTTTCAATCTAATATTAAGATTGGAAGCTCAAGTATAAGTAGTTGAGAATTGAATAGAGATTGAGGAAGTGAAGACACAAGAATGGACAATGCTTTCTAATAATTTGAGAATCAAATTTGGGAAGAAAAAGTACTACATATAATATGGGATGGCAGGATTAAGTGAAGGTTTTTAAACATGGGAAAATATATGACCATGTCTGGAGCCTGTAGACAGGGAAAGTTTGAATATAAAGAAAAAGAGGAAGAGGGAAAAGGGACAGACAAATAGAGGGAGTGGTTACCAGGCAATAAGGGAAATGAAATAGATTAATTTTAGAAAGGGGAAAAGCCATTTTAAGAAGCTGAAGTTTAACCTAGGAAATAACTTACGGTATATACTAGATAGTAAACAACTTTTACTTTTCAGTAAAGTAAAAGTCAAGGTTATTTCCTGAAAGACAAGTTTTGTAGCATTAGAAATTTGGAAAGAAAGTCTGAGAAAGCTACTATGGAAGTCATACTAGAGAATCATTAAGGGATACTGACATACAGTAACTATGGCTTCCTTCATAACAGATAATAAGAATGTGTAATGGACACAGATGGCAAGGTTGTAAGACTTGCTCCAGTACTAGAGTTAGGTAGGGTATGGAGAAGGCAGAAAATGAGTGTAACCCAATACTGAAGACTGAGAGGGTATGAATGGCAAGGCAAAAGATTTAGAAATGGAAAACAATGCAAAACCAAACGGGCTGCCTTGGGGGTCAAAGTTGTGATAGGAAAAATGAGAGGTAAGAGGAGAAGAGATAGATGGCAAGAACAGGAAGAGACAAAGAAAAGATGTGGGAGGGAATCAGAGGGAAAGACAGAAGATAAGGAAATTATGACCATAAACAAGAATTTCTGAGTTAAAAATAATGGAGACACAATATTATCTCAGATGATACTAAAAGTCTCTTGAATGAAGTGGGGAAAAGATTCTGGGAATTGACTTTGTGTACATCAGGATGTTTGAGGAACAAAGGAAAAAGTTTCCTGACTGCAATGTAATGAAATAACGAAGAAGCCTACAAAAAAAGGTTGCAAAAGTAGTACCTCGCTAGATTTCTTTAGAAATAAAGTTTGAATATGATTTGGCCCAATCATTCTGGAAAGCAATTTAAAATTCTTAAGAAAGAGAATAAAATGTCGACACCCTTTGATGCAAGATTCTTCTGGGAGATGCAAGCATACACCCTAAAGAGGTCAATGACAAAAAGGCCCAATATACACCAAAACATTCAAAGCAGCCTAGCAGCCTAGCTTGCTTGCTTGGTTCCTTCCTTCCGTCCTTTCCTGAGGCACTTGGGGTTAAGTGACTTGCCCAGGGTCACACAGCTAGGAAGTGTTAAGTGTCTGAGGCTGGATTTGGACTCGGGTCCTCCTGACTTCAGGGCTGGTGCTCAAACCACTGCACCACATAGCAGCACTTTTTATATTATGAAAGAACAGTGGAGAATAGCTAAAAAAGCTGGGTATATAAATGCAATGGAATAGTAGTACACTGTAAGAAACAAATATGAAGAGTACAAAGAAGAAGAAGATTTATATAAACTGATAAAGGTTAAAAAAACAAAAAAACAAAAACAAAACAAAACAAAAAAAAAAAAAACAGAGCCAGGAAAACAAGACATGGCTACAACAACATAAAAGGAAAAGCCAGCAACAGAGAAATTCAAACTGAATGCCACGAAATTATAATGACCAAGGGTGTGACCCAAAAAAGAGATAATTGCAGAAATCAGGCCCTATGTATAATGGAATACTGCATATAATGTAGTACTTAGTTGATGTGCTATTTCATTTTATGAAACATTTTTCCCATTTTGTTTTTTGTTAAAGGGATAGATTTCTGATGGGAAGGGAGAAAAGGAAAAGACTGCAATATGTAATATTAAAAAAGATAACTTTAAAAAATTTGAATTTAATCTAGTGAGTACAGGAAAGGTATGGGGAGAATTAGGGAAGGCTTTATGGAACAGGTGTAAATCTAAAAACTTTGTCTCAAAGAAGCAATCAAGGAGCAATGGGAACTTCTTGATGAAGGGGGTATAAACAAGGCCTGTGCTTTGGGAATAGCAATTTAGCAACTGTGTGATGGACAGATTGAAAGTTAGAAAGTTAGCAACAGGTAAGCTATTGTAATGATTCTTCTGAAAGGTATTAAGAGCCCAAACTATAAGGGCACAAATAAAAGATATCTGCAATGAAAAAATGTTGAAGACTTGGCAAATGTTCAAATATCTCCTCCGCTAGCACCTATGGCTCCTATTCTTCCCTTCTCACATTCCACTCCAGTCCTGCCCACCACATTCCTATCCCCTTGCTCTGTACCCCTAGAAGCTCAAGCTATATTCTAAACAAATCTCCCTCATTCTCAAAGGCTTCTTAAGTCCTTGGAATGCTTTTGCTATATTATAAGCAAACTATTCTTCATCTTAAATCTTTTGTCAAGCAGATCCTCTGTCTTTTTGCACAACAGAATCCTGGGACAACAGATCCATTTTATCTTCCTCTAAAGGAAAGTTGTTCTTGACTCCCTTGGAGAGGATCTGAGGAGGGATCTATATATTCCTTATGTCCTACTAGCACTTCTAAATAATTACTTTGCCACTATTGCTCAATAAAATTTCTTCCTTCAAAGTTCATATAATCTAAAAATGTCCCTGTCTCCCCATCTCTAGGGTTACAAATATGCCAATTTCAAGGTGCTCTGTCTCTTTGCTGTCTGTACTCCCATTTATCATCCTCCCTCCAACCCAGAATCTGCCGTTATCCTCCCTGACCTGACCTCAATATTCATGATAATCTTTCTAATAAGTACATCTCAACTGTTCCCCCAGACCCTTACAAATTGTCTTCTGTTCATAAAAGGCCATATCTTACTAACTAAAGTCAATAGCCTTTTATCAGTATCCTTAATTTCTCTGCAGCAAGTGACAGTTTTAACACCCTATATTTTTATCCTCTTCCTATGACTTTCAAGATACATTTCTTGGTTCCACTGGTATCTTTATTTCTTCCTATGTGTTGATCCATGAAGATGGTTAGCTGTCCCCAGTATTCCTAATGTTCAACTAATGATGAGATTAATAAACATTACATATATTGGTTGTTCAAAATAAATTAACAACTATTTCAAAATAAATATAAATGTAGTTCTATTTTTATTAAAATACAATTACACATTTCATGATAAAAAAAATTTTCATTCTATCCTATCGCTGTCAAACACAGATATGAAGTGGTATGTTTACATATAAATGATAAAGTTTTACATTTACATTGTTAAAATTCTTTTCTAAATATTTTTATTTTTCATGAAATTGAAGTTAAAAGGCTAGTATTACTCTGATGATGAAAGGATTTGGGGATAGCATGCAATATTTCAAATCATTTTCATCAATTCTGGATGGATACTTAATTGTTTTCAAAAAGAACAAATTATAAAGTTTTAGTAGAATCTATCTTCCATCTTGAACTTATGAACTATTTAGATAATATTTTAATTAGCAATGTATGGGAAACTATGAAAAGTAAAAATTACCTGGTTTATCTATAATTGAATAGGAAGCCAAAAATCCACGCCCAGAAACATGGGTTCCACTCATGAATAGCACTGTCATTTCATTGCTTTTTGATTCAATCGAATGGTTCAGTTGTAATCCCAGACCACAGTATTTGCCTAAGGAATTTTAAAAAGAATATTAGCTTTATATATCTATCATATATAACACAAGAAAATGTAGATATCGGCAATGTATTTATAATTAATATTCAGCAGCCATTCAATTAAATTAATTGATAATATTGAAAAGTTTTGATATGATAATTAAACTATCCCTTTATTGAAGAAAAATAAAAAGTAACTCATTCAAAGAAGATAAAGTGAAGACAATAAATTTCAAATTCTCTACTCAGTGCTCCATTTTATTAATTTGTAACAGATATCACACAGATGAACTTTTAGTAAGTTTGCTTTTTGATATGCTCAGTGCCTTTCTTCCAGGCTTTTGTTTAGAGACAGTCCCAGAACTCCTCCCCTCAGAGTGTTTCAGTTCACAAAGAAGACTTCTCAATGGGGGTGCTTAGACTGCAGGATCAAAGGAGGGGGTGTGTATTTAGAGTGAGAACTTAACAGTAAAGAAGAAAGAATGAGAAAAGACAAAGGTCAGGGATCTAAATAGTGTCAGATGCATGGTGCCTGTCACTTAGCAAATACTAAATAGATGTTTATGGTTGACTATGTGACACATAAACTGGTTCCAGGGGCAATTCCAACAAAAGAGTTCCCAAATATTTAAAACAACATAAATATCATCTGTATTGAGTGCAAGGATTACTAAGGAAAGCATTTTAACAGGCATACTTCTGGTATGTCTTTTAAAAAGTTCTATAATTCAATTCATCAAATACCTAATATGCTAGGTACTACACTAGACATCAAAAACAAAGACAAAAATGAAAAAATGCTCAAAAATCAGCAAACATAGATATAGAAAAGCAAATATATGCAAAGTAATGGGTTTGAAGTCAGAAACACCTGAATCCAAATCCTGTCCCTCATATCCCAGGCCCCCTCAGTGTCCCATGCTTCCAACAACAATCACCCAATTATAAAAGTTGACCAAGGCCCTAACCAATTCATTTTAACTTTCCCATTCTCCACTTGACCATATCTACTTATCAATCTCTTTCTACTTCACTTCCACCTAAATCTGTTCCAAATGATTATCTTCTCCAATTCTTTTACCTCTCAATACCTTCTGAGTTCATTACCCTTGGCTCTGACTTTATTTCCTCAACTCAATAGTCATTTAAACGCTATAATTCTCTCCTCAAGATTCTTGCTCCCTTATCGCAGCATTGTTCTTTTCATGTCAAACCTGTCTTGGATTGTCATCCTTTGCCTCTTTTACTACTACTCATTAGCTACTGAAAAGTTAGAGGAAAGGTCTTGGGCACTTGACAAATTTGTGTCACCTGACCTCAACTGGACAATTATCATAGGAAAGAATTTCTTTTATTTATTCTCTAATTAATTCTCTATTTCCCTTCCCTAAAATACTATCATAAAACTTTACTTTTCCTACTCAAGTCCCATCTCTTCCCCCACAACTAAGGAGCTTGCTTCTTTACTGAGAATAACTGAGGTCATTTTATGAGAGCTCCTTCTTAATTTGCCAAATGCTTGATATCATCTCCCATTATTACCTATTTTCCTCCAATCTATCACAAAAGGCATAGCCCCTCTCCTGTGTATATATGATCCCAATTCTCCAATAGATTCCATAGTCAATCATCAATCCCACCCCCAAATTCTGTGAAATTTTCAATCCTTCTTATCAACCAGTTCCTTCCCTTACTCCTTTCAAAGATGGCCATACTTCCCCATACTTAAAAAAAATCATCACATTGCTCTTCCCCTTCTCCCAAAATCAATTCCTTCCCTTCCTCTTCCCTCAAACTTTGCAAACTGGCTTCAAACTTTATTCAACTGAAATTATCTTCTCCAAAGATACTAATGATCTTTTAATCACTAAATCTGATGGTATTTTCTCAGTTTTAATCATTCTCCATATATTTGCTGCATTTGACATTACTAAACACAGTGGCTTAAAAACAGTAGGTGCTTAATAAAGCTAAACACTGACTTTGACACTGTTAACCACCCTCACCCAGAGCTTGCTTCTACCTGGCTTTCCTTCTATCTTTCTGCTAGTTCTTCTCAATCAGTCTCCTTTATCATCCATTTCATTCATGCCTCCTACCTGTCATGGGCTCTCTTCTCTTCTCCCTTAATACTCCAGTTACTTTTATCTGCTCTTATAGTTTTTAACTATCATCTCTATACAGATCGTTTCTAGAATTATTTATCCAGTCCCAGACTTTCTCCAGAATTTCACTTCTGCATCACCAACTGCCAAATTGATAATTCAAGTTAGATGTCTTGGAGCTACTTTAAACTCAGGGTGTCAAAACAAACTCCTTATCTTTTCCTCTTTGTAATGTTCTGGTTGGTTTTCTTGAGGTTTTGGAGCAGCCTTCGTTTTAGTAGATTGATCACCACAAGAATAAGCAGGTGTTAAAGTCCAAATTCTTTATTGCCTCCTTGTCTGGGGCCTGGCTAGCTTTCTTGAGGCCCTTCAGATGAGCCTTGGTCTCAATGGGGGGAGCAGGAGGACAGGCCAGCCACCACAAGGCTGATGAAGATGGAATGAATTTCTGAGTCCAAGGGCTTGTGCTCCAGCCTCCAGCCATTACAAAGGTAGGAAATGAATCTGTCTCTCAGTCCTACCCTGGCTGTTATATATTCTATTATAATTACATCATTGTAGGTGTGAATTTTGTAGAATAGATGTCAATCTTGTAGAACTATATTAAGTACTAAGTACATGTACTAAACTAGAGAACTATTAAGCACCATGCTAAACTAGATAACCATTGTCATCAATTCCACTGAATTAGCACTTTGTAAGAATCTTTGTTTTAAGTAGAGTTCTGGTCCATAACAACTATTAGTTCAAGCTCTTACCTCCTATTTGTGCTCCCTGCAATTGGACTTTCTGCCTCATCTACTCTATTCCAATCCATCCTCCATATGAGATGCCACAGGGGTTTTCCCTTAAAGGCATAATGAATTTTTTCCTCAGTCCACCCCAGTGGCTTTCTCTTCCACTCTGCTTTTAAATCTCTCCATGATCTGGACCCAAACTGATTTGCCAAACTGGCATTCTGTCTAGATGATGAAATAATGCTTGTAACGCAATTAGCACAATCTGGTTCATGCCAGAGAGTAATTAAATGCTTGACACCCTCCTTACCACCCCATGAGTCTCTTTCATACACAACATTTGATCTCTTGTCTCTGTGCTTCCTGACCTCCACCTCGAATAATGTCTCTTTTCCTTTACGATGAAACTGAAGATCCATCTTCTGCATGAAATTTTCATTTCCCCCCATCTGCTCATGTCTTTCCTCCCAAATGATCTTAAACTTAACTATTTTAAATGTATATATCCTAATTAACTTTATACTTATGCAGCAGCATAAATTTTTCTATATACGTGCCATTTCTCTCATTAGAATGTCAAATTCCAGGGAGAGAAAAGGGATTGCCTCATTTGTTGGATCTGCACCCCTAGATTGGCACAAAGCAGGCACTTAAAGATTTGCTGACTGAATGACCCTCTGCAAATTACCTCACCTCACTCAGCCTTAGTTTCCTTAAGTTTGCAAAGAAGAAGACTGAACTCTAAAGTCCTGTCTAGGTCTAAACTGAAGGGTGGTCACAGAGAGGGAGAACAAATACTAACATCTGAGAGGATCAGAAAGGCTTCCTATAGAAGGTGGCACTTGAGTTGAGTCTAGAACAGAACCAAAGATTTTGAAAGAGAGAGACATGGGAATATCCCAGGATCAGCAAGGGTGAAAGGTGGGTAGGACAGGAATGAGAGGAAGATAAGGACAGCTTGAATAAAGGGATTAAAGTAGAATAGGGAAAAGCAAGTAACATGGTATGGAAATAATGATAGTTATTACTATTAATAATAATAATGATAATGTTAAACAAGTCAGGAAAAATATACTGGAACCAGATTGTAACGGGGTTTCAAACACCAGAGGAATTTGTACTTTATCCTAGAGACAAGAGGAAGCTATTTTATTTTGTTGAACAGAGGAATGGTAGAGTCAGATCTGCATTTCAAGAATATCAATGTTGCAGCTGTCTGGGAAATGAACTGAAGAAAGTAAAGAAAAAGAATTAGAGAAAACAAATAAAGACTCTCAGGAGTCTACATTCACTCCCCCTCCCCAACTTCCCTACTTCTGTCAAAGGCAATCATCATCCTTGCAATCACATCCTTAGAATAACCATAAACTCCCATCTCATATTGAATAGTGACCGAATCTTGTCAGTTTGATTAACTACAAAGTATCTTATTATCTATCCCTGTCTCTTCTCACTTGGTTACCTCTCAGTACAGGTCATTACTTTTCATTTCTAAAATAGGACATTCTAAAATAGGACAAAGGTGTCAGAATGCCTGTATCCGTAGTATGGAATACTAGAAACATGCAAGCAAAATAAAAGGGCAATGTTGCATCAGCTTTTTGTGAGTTGCAAACAATTAGAATAGAAATGTTAATAAGAATAGAAATGGAAAGTTTTTAATCTGTAAAGGATTGAAGATCATAACAAAAACAAAAACAAAAAAAACTTGTTCTTAGCAGAGTAGTCATTTAGTCAAAAGATTCTACTTTCTTTAAGGAAGAAAAAGAAAATGAGAATAAAGTGGATAGTGAAGGAACTTTTACTGCTAGCTATGACTGATTCAGTTGTTTTCAAAATCAAATTCAAGTGTATAATATTAAAATGACTGGAGAGTCAGCCAGTACAGATGAAGACTTGGCATGGAAATATATCATCATATCTTGAAAAAGAAACCTAAGGAAGAGAATATACTTATAAACAAACTTTTAATATAGATAAAATAGATTTTTCTGGGAAAGGGTATCTTCTAGAACTTATATTTCTAAGAAAGAAAAAACTCAATTTTCTTTTAAATTGTCTAAGAATAACCTAACACTTTTACAGAGCTAGGGAGGCAATGTAGAAGATTTTAAATGAAAAGCAATGCTTCTCTATTAATCTTGAAATCTTCATGCTCCTAAAGTTTAAAACTATGGATTCCAGGGCTTATCAGTCAAACAAGAAAGCATAGAAGACTAAAAAGCTATTTTCAAAGAATAGCTTCAAGTTATTTTAGCCTAATAGAAAAATATTGCAAGGACAACAATACCGAGTTTAAAGCATTAGTGATTTTAGAAAATGCCCGTGTCATCCATCTATACTTGGTACATTGTATAAAGAAAGTTTAGGTATGCAAATTCTCTGAAATATGGGGATAGTACAAGAAGACAAAGAAAAGACAGATCAGTTTACACTACTAAAAATATTTTCAACATATTTTGTTATATTATACAGTTTATGATATTTGCTAATTTTTAAATTAAAAAAAAATTCCTTTACACCCTATTATTTTGTAATAAATTTGAGTCAGAAACTGTTTTCTTGCCCTTTGCTTTTATATTATTAACTAGATTAAAACTTATTTAACAATTTTTTCATTGGGCAGAAAAAAACAAATTTTACGTAAATTGATAAATTTCAAATAGTTCAAATTCAAATCATGACCACTTCTGCACAGCTCTTGAAAATTGATCTAGTAATATTTTCAATGTAAATCATCTTTCTGCACTACACTGTACTTTTTGTTTATTTTCATTTTGATCAGAACTTGTAACCTAAGTTTTTGTCATATAAATTCTTTGGTTATTTCTCATGCTAGGAGAATTCCTCTTTCATTATTTCAAAAGGAACATACTATTATGCCCTGAAAATTTCCAAAAAAGATTTCAGCTTAAATATCTAATTGTGGAAGGTTAAAAAGCAAAGAACAGACACCTCTCATCACTATGCCAGTACCTTTGACATTCTATAAGATACAAACAACCTTATCCTTGAGGAGAATTAACAAAAACACCATTCTACTAGGGAATCACCGAGTACAAACCTGAGTTATCTTTACATGGATTCCTTTTTACACTCAAGTTTTATGCCTCAGCACATACACAGCCAGCCCACATCTCCACCCACCAAAAAAGCAGCAGTTTAAAAAAAAAAAAAAACTTCTAGCAGTAATCGCATTCTTTACATTTTAATCCACAAGGGAAAAAAGATGACAAAAGTTTAAGGCTTAGAGTTCTTAAATTTTGTATTATTAATGAAAAATTCTAGGGAAGAAAGGATTTGGATACTAAAAATAAAAGCCTATTTTTTAAAATAGGAACACAAAAGTATTTCACACTCTTTCCAAACACCACCCAAACAAAGTATGACTTCAATTTCTGGCTTCATTAGCTGCTTTATAGTTTGTTAGTTGCAAAGCAAGCTGAACCCAAAGTTATTGCCTAGCACATTAACTTTTCAAACTAGTTGGAATAGCTAAAAAGTAAGATAAGTCATACCAAGCAAAAAATTTACATAAGCCAGTTGATTCTTATTAAAGAGTACAGCTTCAACCAGATTCATCAGCACTGGATGTTCTTTGCCATAAAAGGGTCTAAGAGAGATTTATTAAAAAGTAAGTACAAGAAGACACAACAAATAAAAAGCACTAACTAAAGATGTGAATACAAAGACAGACATCATCTCTACTGTCAAATTTATACTATTAGTAGCACAATAGAAATATTTAATCTTTCTCCCACTTCTAGGTAACAATTAAAAAATGAGAAAAAGAAAAAAATGCTTTTAAGTTACCAGGTCATACAAAGTAAATCTCAATGAACTGAAACTATAGAATGTATACCAATACTAAAAAAAAGTTATTTAAGAAAATTTAAAAGGGAAAAGTATAGTACACATAGTACTAGATTTGGGAGTCAGGAAGACAGGTAACAATTCTACCTCACATACACATTACCTTGTGAACTAGGACAAAGTCTACCATTGTTGTCACTGTCAACACCAACCAGTGACCAGCTGCCAAGAAAACCTGAGGACCCCATTAACAGCAGAAATACCCCAGCCCACAGGACCTGCTTCCATGTAGCCATCATTCAGGGTAGCAAACCTCACCAAGATGAAACCTAGCAAATTCTTCTGCAAGGGCTACAGTCCTTCCCTCCTCATCTGCCCCAGCTAATGGAGACTTGGAAAACCAAGTGTTCCCCAGGAAAGCGATTTGCACTATCAAACAGTTTGAAATAAGGAATGTGTATAGTTTTATCAAGGGGAATGATATTAAAGATGATGTATTACTATCTGCTCTGCCATTCTGTATTCTAAGGACCATAATCCTTTCCATCTGGCTTGTAGCTGTTAGCTACTAAAAATGTAAGCAAAAATGAAAGCAAAAATGATCTTGCCTTTCCATTTATATCTCTTACTTGTATGGAGCCTGGAATGAGAATTGAAAGTCACTGTTTTCTGAACTTATACATTCTGCACTGAAAATGTCAAAAGTTTGGAAGGAGAGAGTTTGGTACCTCAAATGGGGATCACATTGCTCAGAATTTTAGAAACCTAAAAGCTAAGGTACTAAGAAAGCTGAACTAGGAAGGCTTTCTGCCACTCCTAGAATAAAGATTCTGGTTCTTTCTAAAAAATCTTGGCAGTATCTTACAAAAGGATTTCAGCTTTGCCAAAAGCTTTGACACCACTGGTGTCAAAGTCAAATATAAATGGGGAAATAAGGCTCCTTTCTGGATACATACTGACAGTTTTCAGAAGTAAAATTGTCTGTACTGTATAGCATTTTTACCTATTTTGTTAAAAAAAAATTCCCAATTATATTTCAAGCTGGTCCAGGATACACTTTGGAGCTCTGTGGTTTGTCCATTTAACATCTCTGCTGTAGACTTCAGAAACTACAATTGTCCAACAAAGCTAAAGGCTCTGTAGAAAGGCAGCCACCAAAACTAATGGAGCAACATATCCTGCAAAGAATAGGTCCAGTGAATCCAGAAGGGCAACACGTTCAACCCAAATATCACACACAGCAAGGTATACTGTGGAGACAATATAAGAAAACACCAGTGGTACTGCTTCATTTTTATTTGTATTGTACTTATTTTTATGATTTATAGCAGTATTTCATATCTTTGTTAATATTTCAACTTTGGATAGAATCTCCCTTTTGATGTTGTGCATGCTGGTTGGAGTGCAAGCCCTAAATATAAGTAGTAAGTAGTTTTTGGTTATAAATCATTTTACTGTACTATACCAGGAAATGGTTTTTACTTTAAGCTGTGTCTTCTGGCCAGCTATTAAAAGGTAAACACATCAGTGAGGGATTGTGCACTACAGTTTTGGGAGTAAGCCCTACAGAGGACAGAAGAAAATCAGTTTCCCAGTGGTCAAAGGTCAAATAAATAATTATCCAAAGTTGAAATATTAACAAAGATATGAAATACTGCTATAAATCATAAAAATAAGTACAATACAAATAAAAATAAAGACAATAAAAATTGGAGGAGGAATAGGAAGACAAATACATTTCTTAAGGAAACTATGAGAATTTGTCAAAGCACTTGGAATTATGTTTTTAAAAGTGACAAAAATGCCCAAAGTTCTGTCTAAAGATGCCACAACTAAGAATATACCCCAAGGAGAACAAAATATCGATACATCAAAATGTCTATAACAGCACTTTTTGTAGTAGTAAAGACAGAAAGCAAAATAGTCTCATTCACTAGGGAATGTACACAGACGTACAAATATGAGGAATTACTTTTATGGAGGCCTAAACTAAGACTAGAGAAGTAATATAACTTAACCCAGGCAAGGTACACAGTTTAGAGATCTGATTCCTAACTCAGTGTTATTTCTACCAAATCAAATTGACTTCCTAAGAAATTGATATTGGATATAAAAGTGGTTCAATAAGTTATCAAATATAGTCAGCTGTCATTCTTGTATAGTGTTGATACAATTCTGGTATGTATCCCCAACTCTGATTTAATGAAAGTATCTTTGTGCTTTGACTCTCCTCCTGTCTACAAAATGGAATATAGCTTGATCCCTGACAATGAAGCAGAGAAAGTTTGAATAGCCCCTTGAATAAAAAGCATTGTCCAGTTCGGGAAATACTGAATTTAGGACTCCAGAAGTTCACATATAAGTCAGTGTAAGTTTTCCCATAGAAATTAGCTTCCTAAAATGCTCCATAAGTCTTACCCTAAGTGAACCTAACAATACCCTATAAAATAGTCTTTCTTTAGGAAATGCTTTCAAGAAACCCAATTATGATACCTAGAACTTACTTCTGAAAGAAATGGATGGATAACAAACTGAAGATAGGTTCTATATTGGACACAATAGTATCATAATGTTATGTATTTGGTCCTGTTCTGTTCAATATTTTTTATTTTGACTTGAAGGCACAGAAAACATGCTGCATCTGTGGATGTAGACAAACTAGGGGACAGAGCTCTGGATATCAAAATCAAGATTCACAATTGGAACACTGATGAAATGAAACTGAGTATGGAAAAATGCAAAGTTGTGGATCTTTAGGTCAGAGTTAGAAAGAATTTAAGAGATAATAAAATTTTTCAAATTTTTATGTACCAAAAATAGCCTGCACAAAAGCCATGGTAAACTGGCTTGGCTCAGGAAGATCTGAATTTAAGTTGTACTCGATTTCCTTGGTCAAGCTGCTGAGCCTCTGTGTCCCTAAATCACTCTCAAATAAACAAGTTGCAGAGAAGCCAATATGCACTGAGAGAAGTTTCCTTACCAAAAACGCTACACACTACCTGAATTAATAGACAGACTCAATTTATCAAACAGTATTAATAAGGCATGAGATTTTTATTAAAGGTAAGATAATGACATGATCACCACACTCCAAACAGTGACTCCTGAAGGCCTCAGGATCATCCCACATCCCATTTCTTATGGCATCTATCACTTACTTTACCAAGAAAACTAGATTAGTGTGTCTTTCCTAATGCTTTCTACTACGCCCCTCAAAACTCTTTGCCACCTTCAACCCTGCACTCCTCCTTTGCTCTAGCCTAGGAAACAGCCCACTCTCTTACACACTGTTTTCATGTCTCCTTCAGGGGTCTGGCCCAACATCACTCCTCTGCTCTCTCTTATCTGACATCTCTTTCTACTGAATCTCTCTCTCTCAGCAAACAAACAAGTTTTCTCTTATCCTTAACACAAACTTCACCAGATCTCACCATCATACAAACCTATATCTATCTCCATCTTTCACTGCTAAATTCCTAAAGAGCTTCCTGTGCTCAGTCTCCATTTCTTCACCACCTGCCCACTCATCTTCCCTTGCAAACTGCACTCCAAGCCAACCCCTGACAAAAGATCATCAAAATCTCTTAAATGGACATCTTTGTACATCTTCCCAATGTACTCTCCTCCTTTGGCTTTTTCTGACATTACTCTCCTTTCTTCCTACATCTCTAACTTTCATCTCAGCTTCTTTAGAAGGTTCACTATCAATCTCCTCAGATTTACCAAAGAACTGTGCTGGGACTTTACTATTTCTCTATTTTTCTCTTGCTGATCTTATCAGTTTCCACTGATTCAATGATCAACTCTATCCAGATGATTTACCAGTTCTATATTTATAGCTTTAATCTTTGTCCTTTATTAGAAGTCCAACTCCCCAAATATTCCTGCTATACTATCTCTAGGAAGGCGCCAGTAAATGAATCTCTGCCCCCTCCCAAAATTTCACAAATTTAATCTATATCATAACCTTTTCTCCATCACTTTATTGTGTAAACCAGGGGTCCTCAAACTACGGCCCACGGGCCAGATGCGGCAGTTGAGGACGTTTATCCCCTCACCCAAGGCTATAAAGTTTCTTTATTTAAAGGCCCACAAAGTTTTTGTTTTTACTATAGTCCGGCCCTCCAACAGTCTGAGGAACAGTGAACTGGCCCCCTATTTAAAAAGTTTGAGGACCCCTGGTCTAAACAATCAATAAAACAATTGAACCCTGACTTTTAGTATTTCTGAGGTATAAATGCTCACACTAAATACATGTCAGCTTTCTGAGCAATTACAAGCTGACTGGCACATTCCTTTATTTGCTTTTACTTAGAATCACTATTATTGGCACCCCAAACTCAACATTTTTACAAAACAACTCATTAAAACTTGCTCCCTACCCTCTAAACTTTCTTTATTATATCTCTTTAAAGAACTCTCAGAGTTGCCCAGATTCCCAATCTTTTTTTTTTTTTAATTTAATAGCCTTTTATTTACAGGATATGTACATGGGTAACTTTACGGCATTAACAATTGCCAAACCTCTTGTTCCAATTTTTCACCTCTTACCCCTCCCCCCCCCCAGATGGCAGGATGACCAGTAGATGTTAAATATATTAAAATATAAATTAGATACACAATAAGTATACATGACCAGGTTCCCAATCTCAAAGACACCCTAGAATGAAATTCCTTCTCTCTCCTATCTAGTAGTCTATCAGCTACCAAATCCCATCAATTACACTTCCTCTACATTTTTCAAATTTATCCTCATCTCTCTACTCAAAGGAGTCCTAGCTAATTAGCACTTACACAGACTACCAAAACAGACTCTTTCTTAGTCCCAATTCAATCCAACATGATTGCTCCACTTCAGGCAATGGCTGTTCCCCTCTCTTGGAGACCTCAGAATCACTCCATGTTTCATTTCCTACAGAAGCTATCACCCTCTTAATTTACAAAAAAAAACCTGAGATTACCATGTCTTTACTCATACTTCCTACCACACCCCTCAAAAATCGTCCAAATTTTAGGTCATCATCTCTTCCTATGCTCTAGATCCTGAGAAAGAAGCAGGCAAATTAATTCTCTTCCAAATTCTATTTTCTTTCCTTCTCCATCTTCAATCCATTCACTACACATGTGCCAAATCAGTATTCCTAAAGCATGAACTAGGCCTCTTCAAACTAGTTTCTAACAGATTCTAACAGAAAGATAAATTTCTCCACCCATTATTTAATTCCCCCCCCCATTTGACTCCCACTTACCTATAAAGATATTTCAAATCCCTCCATATCAAAACATAATACATTCCAGTCAAATTAGATTATTAGTTATCCCCACACCACCTCCTTTTTATACAGGCCACCTATCCCTCATATCTCAAATGCATTTCCTTTTCAGTTCAGATGCTACTTCCTTTAGAAAGCCTTTCTTGAATCCTCTGGGTCTTAGTATTCTATCATCATACCATCTCTGCACACTTCCTAGTAAAATATATAAGTTTTTAAGAATAAAAACTACTTTAACTTTTGTCTTTATATCTCCTAATGCCTAGAGCAACGCCTTGAACAAAGAAGCATTTAGTATGTATTTGTCAAATTGCACTGTTGAAAGTCTCAAGGAATCAGATGTCCCCTGGAAGACAGCTTGTGATTAGTTCAGCTTTCCCTCAAATTAAGTGTTAGTTCTTCATCTCATTTATGAGAATTAAAGATTAGGTATAAATATGGAGTTTACACTTCTCCATAACCACAGTCTGGTCTAAAAACAGAAAGCATTCTCACAAAGGTGGGGAACATATCTTCTATTCTTAACTGTATTACTTAAACTTGTGGAACAGAGGCAATTAACAGTTTTTGTTCTGTACTTCATTTTCTCAAAGTGAAATAGAAACAGTTCTACCAATCTTCCACAAAAGCACCAGGAAAGATTATCAATTCAGAAAATGTTATATGAATTCTTAATAAGAAAAGTTGTCTTTTATAATACCTTCATAAATTACAACTAAAAATTTGTGCTATTATTGCCATTACCAGTTAGGAGGACTGCTCTCTAATAAGTTTCTGGTAAACCAGCTGCTCCAAATAGGGAGGTGATTGAGGCTTCTTTACTTATACAGACTTAACTATCCTGAAATATATACCTGTATACAGTGACCTTGCCCAAGAATAATTCATTCTTTTTCTAATGAATGAAAAGCTCTTTAAGACAACACACAGTAATTTCAGCATTTTTCATTTTTATTCAGTTAACAGTTAAGCTAATACAATAAATACTTGAGTTTTATAAAAAGGGAAGGGGAGTGTCCTAGCCTGGTTTTATCTTGGCTCTTTATTTCTTAAAATAATAATAAATAAGCAATATTCTTTCCATTATTTTTATAATACCAATGAACCTCCTAGAATAAATTATACTTCTATTTTTAAATACAAATATAATCAATTGTCAAGAAATCTGATGTCTAGAAAATTAACTTCTTTTCTTTTGACAGCTATAGGAGAGTTATATTATGCAAATATACAAAGGAAAACAGTACAATTATCAATAAATGAGTTAATAAAGCATTTATTAAGTGCTTACAATGAGTAAAGCACTGTCCCAAGTGCAAGGAATAAAGAGAAAAATAAGACGATCCTTGCTCTCAAAGGATGATGAAAAACCAACAGAAAATGATAGATTTTCTCTCTATGAAATATCCATATATGAAATATTCACATTCTCATATCAAATCCACATCTGAAAAATTCACATATTCATATCAAATAACTCTTAGAAATATTCTCAAAACAAAATCTGAACAATTAAAAATTAAAACAAAGATCACAATTACATGATTTTTAACACTAGAAGGGGAAGGTATGTGTTAACTGATGCAAAAATTTTATTTTCTATCTTTATTTTCTTTGCTTGATGGATGGATGGATAAAAACAAATCATATGCCAAATGACACAGGATAATACTAGAAGTATTGTTAAATTCTGGTCCTTCTAGTGTGAAATCAAGCTATAAAAGCATTACAAATACATTTACAGAAAAAAAAAATAAGATTCCTACCTATCTCAGTCCTGCGGAGTCCAATTCCATTGTAAACTCTCAAATAATTAAAGTGACAAGAATCTGAATCTTCTATGTCAAAATCACCAAATTTGATGTGTACTCTCTCCCCTGCCTTCACACGGATCTCCCACTCACAAACTGTGCTGTTAGGATAGGTATGTGGGTAGTTTATTGATGTAAAAGTTCCACTTTCAGGACCTAATACAGTGTGTCCACATCCATCACCTAAAAAATAAAAACAAAAAATTTTAAAATCTTTCAAATACACTTTTAATATTTTTAGCTTAAAAATCCATAAATCATTAGGTATAAGGATTTGAGTTTCCTGTTGTTGTTTGCATGAAACTTGAAAAAACTCTTCTAAAAACCTAAGAGACAAAGCCTCTGGAGGATTTGTGTAAGAACATGGAAAATTACTGACAAAGTTGAGAACACATGAATGGGTTGCACTCTGTATTGCTGGAGAATAATCCACCAATAAAATTAACAGGAAGAAGTTTCAAATAAAATGCAAATTTTAGAATAAAATGTTAACATAGTAAGATTTATCTACACCAGAAAAATATAAATGGTTAGTATCAATATTACTGTAGTCACAATACTGAATAGAAAACTTAACTTAAAATATTCATTTATTCAGAACCTTTTAAGTTTTTCCAAATAATTTAAGTAGTATTTTATAATTGTTTATAAAAAGTTTTATATACATTAATAATACTAAACATTTTCTTCTTAATAGCTTTGTGAGGGAGGTAGCTCAACTATTACTCTTATTTTATAATAATCCAAAGAAGATAGAAAGTTTAGTCTAGATGCCAAAGCTAACCTAAGATGAACTGTGGTTTTCTGATTCAATGTCTAATGTTATTTCTACTTTACCACATAGACTCCAAATATCACTTGACATAAATGTCTGAATATTATCATTACATATAATCATTTTAGTGATTAAAAAAAAGCCCAAATCAAATCTAAGAGGGATTTCTCAAGATATAAGAGTAAAATACACATCCAAAAGGATAACATCAACATTAATAATTCATTCATATATGAAATACCTCTTAAAAATCTTCAAAAAGTCTGGATACTTCCTGAAAAAAATATTCAGAAGTCCTTTATTCCTATGTGTATGTTCATATATACATTATTGTCATCAGTGATAGTATTACTTCTTAAAAGGCAATTAAGTAGTAGCTAATAATTGTAAATTTCCTATTATCTAGCCATTTGATTTAGAAATGAAAAATATGCAGTTACAATGAAAATGGATATGTACACAGAAAAGCTAAGATACTGATAATAAGAAAGTAAAATTTTCCTTCTATCAAATTTGGACTTGTACTATTCACCTAAAAGGCAAAAAATTGGGGTTAACTGTTGTAAAGGCATGTTTGTTTAATGTGTTTCTCCATAATAAGTAGAGAAGCAAGTACTTTTCCAACAAAACCATGAAAACATGATTTTAAAATGGTGTCTCCTAAAGTAAGAGATATTTAGAATAATTTTCCTATCTGCTCTATGCTTATTAAATTCTGCTGGATTTTTAACTTAACATACAGATAACTCAACAATTAGGCAAGCCATACTCATATAAGTAAATTAGGAGAAAAATGATATTTAAAAATTGGCCTGGATAGATACAAAAAGCCTCAGATATAAAAAGCACTATCAATTCTCCCAAGTGATGTTCATCCTCCATTTTCAAAGACCACTAATGACATCATGATGGGTTGGTATCTTGACTTGTGGATAAATTAGATTTAAGTGAAGCAGTCATCAGGGTCTCTCTCTTCCAGAGTCATCAAAGTCCAGAGGCAAGACCAAAAAAGTCAAGATGATTGGTGATGGCCTCAACGTAGTGAATGACCTATCTGACCCAGTTTTAAGCACTCCACAGCACCTTCTTTAGCCACTTTCGTGGCCATGGGAACAAACAGTTCTCATCCACCCATTGTGCCAGAAATAGTCCACATGCCTGGGATGGGGATTTCTCTAAGTCACCTACAGGCCTGAGATTTGTCAGTTACTGGCATCCTGGGTTAGCCCATCTGCCAAGATGCTTTACTGGGGTGTGGCTGATGCCATGGTTACAGCCCCTTGGACCAAAAGGTGAGAGCTGAATACTGAGTGAACACCAAAGATGGCTGAGCAGTTCTGAAAAGGGTTTGGCAAAGCCCTCACACCAGATGTGGTAGTCCTCCCTGAATACTCTGTAGTTCCCCAAAGGGGAGACAGGTTGGGCCAAGAAACATATCCTTATGAATCCAATATAGTTAGCTGACCATTCTTTGGGGCCATGTGCAGACATTTCCTGTTCCCCATAAATTATAGAAAACAGGGGGGGGGAGGGGGAAGAAGGGGGAGGGGAGGGGAAGGAGGGGAGGTTGCTTCCAGCTATTCACAATCAAGGATCTTATACTAGGTAATGACTAAAGTTTCCAAATTAGGTGGCAAGTCAAAAGAACCGATGGCTCATTGTCTAAATCTAAAAAAGAATTTTCTGGAGAGTCAAGTCAGTGAAATCTGATTGTCCAAAAGTTGGAAAATTAACAAGCAGATAGGAGGTCACTCCTTTTGTTGCTCATCCAATTTTTGGCTCAACAGCTAATGATGAGACTTCACCATGATACAATTCAAACTCCACCCCCCCCCCCCACACACACACACCCTTCCAAATAATTGACTACAAACAGACAAGGAAAATGTGTAGGTGCTGTAAGAAATGTCTCCTATCACACTTCATAACTAAGGCTAAATTCATTTCATTCAGTGTAGATGGTCAAGTTAATCTATTCCAAAGGACTACTGATATTTACAAAGAAAAGCATTTTAGAAGTCTCATGATCAAAAGAAAAACACCACTCTTTTGGGCCATGTGTAGGACAGACATCAACTATCTAACATGTCCTCCAATTCCATGACATTCCATTTCACATGAAATCTAGAATATCATTCTAAAGATATGACCATTACCACATTTAACAAAGAACAGTATAAAATTATTTGTTCAAGTATAAAGATATTGTCAATCATAAAAAGAAATTTTCAGAAAAGCTTTCTGTAAGCTTTTTGATCGTTTTCATCAAAAATATCTTCAATGTATGAATATATCATTTTCATAAAGATTTTAAATTTTAAAGAGGGGAAATAAGTATATGAGTTGATAGCTGCTAATGCTGTAAAAAATCCCCAGTTTGAAGGTTAAAAGTACCATATATGCATGATCTTTTGTACTCTTTTAAAAGCTCCAAAATGTTATAAAAATTCATCCTTTGATGTCTTTGGAATTATGTTGCCTCTGCCACAGATTTTTCAGTACATACTTGGCTAAGATTAAGGCATGTTATAATAGACAGAACGAGATTAGAACAGGAATATGGATTCAAATTAATTTCTGACACTTGCTGGTCTGAGTGAACCTTAGCAAGTCATTTGAATGCTAAGATTTAGTGCCTGAGCATGAGGTTAAAGTCAAAGACAGACTAAAATCTTCACTTATAAAATCAGATACTTCCTTTAATACTCTATAATTATGCAACTCTAGGAACTTTATAAACACTTCCTTTTAGTCTTCACTTGTGTCCCTGTTAATACTTCTATCCCAAATATGGTATTTGTGTGCATCTGTGTAGCATGTACAGTGGATATAGTGGGCATTTGCATGTGTGTTCAATCCTGGTTGAACTGTCTGGTTTAGTTAAGCATCTCCCCATTCTTTTCTCCATGCTTACACTTCTTGTATAAACACTAATATGAAAAAATTAGTCCTTTCTTAGTATATTTATTATTCCTTTTTCTTAAAATCCACAAAAAAACAACAAAACTGCCCCTAGGCCCAGTGTTTACCCTCAATTCACTCTGTGATTGACCTTTGAAGAAAATGAGTTCTGAAGGAACATTTGTCTTTTCTCCCCTCATTTCTATTGTAGATACATAATTATCATTTAGTTCATATGTTGCTTTTACTTTGCAGGTTCCTCATAATTTCTTTGTCCTTACATTTCAAAGATTTTACTTAACTCTAGTCTTATTATGAATAGTTTAAGTCCTCTATTCTATTAAAGATCCATTTCCCTCCTACAGAATTAAACAGTCTTGCCTTGGTCATAAGCTTTTTATCTTTTGCCCTTTAGAATATCATACTGAAAATTTTTCTCCTTTATACTTGTTTCTATCAAGTTTTAGGTAATCCAGACTACAGTTATTTGGTACTTGTAAATTTTCCTTCTGGTTGCTTGTAGTACTTTTTGTTCAACCCGAAAGCTCTAAATTTTCCTTATGACATTCCTGTTAAATTTTCAATTTGGTGTTCAAGAGGCAACAGGTGGCTTTTTCTGTTTTCTTTTTGTCCTTGAGCTCTAATAAATTTATGCAGTTTTCTTTTATTAGGTCTTAAAATAGAACATTTGGGTTATTTGGACAATTATTTCTTGCTGACCTAATATTAGATACCTTAAATTTTCTTGTTATTTTTTATCTTTTGATTATGCTCTAATAATTTCCATTGCCTCCTGATTTTCAGGGATTCTGATACTCAAATTTTTCTACTTTCTTTCCTAGACTATTTTAATCTCTTCCCAATTTTTTCTCCCAGAGCTCTCATTTCACTTTTACTTTTATTCTAAACATCTCTTATTTTATTCCTTCTAGTTATTCTTATCTGTCCAGTGAAGTCATTTTTCCTCACAAGTCACAATCACAGCACAAGGGGTCCTGGCTCCCACAGTGTCCTTGCTCAGAGTCATAGACTTCCAGCTGATATGAAATTTCCATGCTTACTGCATGACAGGATTCTGGTCACCAAGAGGGTCCTACTCAGAACACTGTGGGCTTCAGGTTCCCCTGTCTGTTTACCTGTGTTCTTGCTAGTTGTACTAGAAGCTCTATTTCCCCAAAATGGCTGTGCCTCTTTTTGTACAATCTGGGAAGGATGAAAGAACTGACTCTTATTTTTTCTTTACATTTTTTGAATATTATTTCATCCAATGTCAGATGTTTGTAGATTTTTGCTAAAGTATATATGTGACAGCTAAATACCACTAGGTTTTTTCATATCATAACCAGAAGTTGTCTGTACAGACTTGTTTTCTCCTCAAATGCTTTTCAACCATTTATGAAACAATACTTCCAGTAAGGTGTTGTATAATGTATTTGTACCTTGGCGCTGACTGATGCTCCCTTTAGCTTCTTTGTTCTCCACTTCATAAAAAGACCAAATGTTTACCACATAAGGCAGTTCCTAGGTTCTTTTGGAACCTTGTTGAGAAACTATTTTAGATTACTTAAACCTCTAAAAATGAAAATGTCATTTTCTTATTTTTGTCCATTTTTCATTTTTAAAAGTCAGTTTATTTAAAAGTTGGGAGTCAGAGATGATGTAATTCCACAAAATGCTTTCATTCCATCCTTATCTTTTCTTCTCATTTTGTATTTTGACCTCTGCTATAATTGTCAATGATCTTACAATACACAAAGAATTGAATTCTAAAATGATTTCCATATTTATAGCCAGTCCTTTCTTGTCTGTTAAGACATGCAGCCAATTTCATTTGTTTGTGTGATATTATTCAGTGCTAGTCAGAGCTCAAAATTTATCTTTGGTTCTAAAATCAACTCAAAAGGTGGGGGGGGGGGGGAATCCCTTAAAAACAAAATTATCCTTAAAAATCTTTTAAGTCATCCACAATACCTTTAAATAGCTGTAGCTAGAAAAGATTTTCAAGCTTTTTTAAGGCAGCCTATTATGAAGAGCAGATGAATCTGAGATAATTGTGGAAACTACGGAATGCAAGTTTGTCACTAGACCTAATTATTGATTAGCAGGTGAGCAGGAGGATTTCAGTCAAAAGCAAATAAAAACCTTAAGGATTTAGCTAACAGTAAAACTGATGGTAAGGGAAAATTCTTTTTGAAAGGTCTTCATATATAACTGTGAATATAATGCCATTGACAAAACAGTTGTTTCTCCCTAGGACTTGAGAGAATAGAATGAACCCAAAGAGAACATAGTAGGTAGGTATTTTCTAGCAAGAGTAGGAAGATCAACTAAACTGTCCCTCTAAAGGACAATCTAAGCAAAATTAATAAACCTATAATCACTATGAAGCAGGGATTCTAGAATTCTAGTGTAGCAAAATTTTTCATATTCATCATTAAATTTGTCTACCTCAACTATGACAAATATTGGCATATTTACACTGCAAACTATTTCATTTGTGATGATCTGTTCATCTTGAGCACTGCAAGGCAAGATGATCCATCTCACACATGAAATGATATTTCTGGCTACCTTTGATTTTGTAATAAAATCAACACTTCCAAAAGCATTCTTCAAATCTTCAATAATTTTTATCTTTCTATTTATCAGAATCATCTTTGTGTGTTTTTTGGTTTCTTTTACATTGAAAATGCAAATAGGGAAATGTGGGGAGGGTTGCTTTGTTTTTAAAATTCTGTAGGACATATTAGGCACTGAACAAAAATTAAACATGAATTTGGTATACTGGAAAGAGTACTTATTCTAGCATGAAAGGGCAAGGTTAAAATCCTGTCTTAGACATTTACCTATATGAATTTCTTTTCTTTCTTTTTTTTTTTTTTAACTTCCCTGTGTCAGTTTTTTCATTTGTAAAATTAGAAGGTTTGATTCAATGGTCTCTGAGGTCTCTTCCAGCTCCAAATCTACGATTCTGTGACCAAATTAAGGATACCAATAATTAAATTGGCAGCTAAGTGGCACAGTGGATAGAATACCAGGCCTGGAGTCAAGAAGACTCTTCTTGAGTTCAAATTTGACCTCAAACACTTACTAGCTGTGTGAACTTAGGTAAGTAACTTAACCCTATTTACCTTAGTTCCCTCATCTGTAAAATGAGCTGGAGAAGGAAATGTCAAATTACTCCAATATCTTTTCCATTTTCTTTCCAAGAAAACCCCAAATAGGGTCACAGAGACACGACTGAAATAACTGAATAACAATAATTAAATTAATGTTTGCAGATGCTCAAAAGAAAAGTGTACATTTCTTAGAATGTTCTGCTTTCTTTTCTCCCACCACTCCTGTGGAAGAAGAAAGCAATGTCACAGGACTGAGGACTATTTTGTACTTTTTTTGCCTTATGAAAAGCAGTCTGCTGTAGTGAAAGGAGAGTTTGCTTAAGATTTTTACATTGATGACCATGGACAAAGCACTTCATCTCACAGGAATCCTGTTTAACTCACAGAGATTATAAATGATAAAAAATAGTAGATTTGAACTAGCTGAGGAAGTGTTCTTGCCCAGGAATTCACTAAATCAATGAAACCAGGTGTCCCGTTTAAAAAAACAAGCAGACCTATTTTATAGAATACCATTCCAAAAACCTTAATGAATCAGTCCTGCCACTATAGTGAGGAGCCTGCCATGACTCATGTGCCACTGGCCTTACAATCTCCAAGAACTTCAAGTCTCTTAGATAAAATAAGAGGACTATAGACATCAAACATTCAAATTTGAAAATAAACTCCCCAAAAGTGTTCTTTCAGGGGATTCCTTAAGGATTAATTAATAAACACACATTTGATCAATCAACAAGCAATGATTTAATGTTATAATTTATAAGGTACAGTACTATGCAACGATATTGCTATTTGATTCTTAATAATCATTCATAATTTCCAAAGCTTTTTCCTGGAGCTTTTTCTCGTCTCTCTATACCCTCTTTCTTAATGACCAAAATTGTCCATGGGCTTCTTAATGCCTATGACTTCCAGATGTTATAAAACCAGCCTTGGTCTCTCTCCGAAGTTCAAGCAGCACATCACAAACTATATCTATTAGATACTTTCAATTGGATGGGCATCTCAAACTCATTAAGTTCAAAAACATAGTTCAATATGATACTCATTGCATTGGTCAAGCAATTAAGAACTCCATCCCCATATTAGTTGTCTACCGTCTTTTATAATCAATCCATATGCATTTATTAAATTCAAATGAGATAATATTTATAAAATGCTTAGCCCAGTTCCTAGTATATGCATATAAAGAATAAATATAAAAAAGAATAAATACATAGTAATTAACAAGATAGTTTGGAAAGAAAAATACAAGTTCTTGGGGAAACCAAAAAATTCATCAAGTAGAAAGTGTGTTTGAGTTGCAATTTTTAAAAACTTAAAAAATGCTTTTTCTGATTAATTCAAAATTGTCTCACTTCCTCCATTCCTTCTCTACCTATTGAAAAGGCAACAAATGATACTTATTAAACATGAAATCACATAAAACATATTTCCATATCTGCAATGTTGTAATAAAGAAAAAAGGAGATAAAGAAAAAAAATATGCTTCAACCTACACTCAAGTCTATCAGTTCTCTCTGTGAAGATGAATAGCATTTTTCATCATGAGGCTTTTGGAACTACTGTGGATATTCTATTGATCATAGTTGCTTTTACATCATTCTACTCATATCCCTTTGCATCAGCTCATATGTGTACTCCCATGTTTTTCTGAAACCATCTCCCTCTCATTATTTCTTGCAGCATAATAATATTCCATCACAATATTATTAAGATAATAAGCCCAGTAGTAACACTGCTGGATCAAAGGATATGCACAGTTTGATAACTTTTTGAGCATAGTTCCAAATTGTTCTCCAGAATGGCTGGATCCATTCACAGTTCCACCAACAATTATCGGTGTCCCACATCCCCTCCAACATTTGTCATTATCTTTTCATGTCATCTTAGCCACTATGTATGTCCTATTATTTCCAAAGACCCAATTTTTGGAGGGGTTGAGGACCTGTGGGTAGGAGTAATCTTCCTCTGTCCCAACAACAGATTCAGGAGGTCTTAGCGAACGGGTAAGGGTCTTTAGGAAGTATGGCGTAGAATGAGGAAGGAGAGGGGGTACTCAGAGTAGACACCTCCAGGAATCTCCAGTTATGAGACTTAGTCTGGATCCAGGGGTAACCTAACTGTATTCCTCCCAAACCCTAAGATACTCACTGAGTGCCAATCACTATAGGTGATTGTATGCCATTCGAACCTTTCTTGGTACCAAAAACTCACTCAATGTTCAGTCTTGCAGGGCTGCTTGAAGCTACCCTTTGGGATCCTACTTCTGACATCAAATTGTCAGCTGAAAATGAATTACAAGCTAAGAAAATTTGAAGGGAAAACTTATTAAGCTTTGTTGGAAGAAGCGAGAGCCTAAAAAGATGGCCAACTCCCAAGTCTCTATGGATTACATACTTAAAAGGTCTGAACTCAGGTTACAAGGAAGAGAGGGAAATGATGCTAATGGGCCCCAACAAAAAAGCTATTCTCCAAAATAAGGCACACAATTTCTATGTGGAAGCAGAGCGTGCTGTTAGACTGAAAGGTCTCTGGGATCAGTAAGTTGAACATGTCTTGGGTTAGACAATAAAATGGGTTAATCATATAATAAACAAGTCTGACTGAAACCAGGCCAGTATTTTGTTGTGCACGGTAAGGTTGTAACTTGCATGATTTTCCCACAGAACCACTGAAGTTTATTGAATAAACAAGGGATAAATTCACTATTATAACTGCTTCTCATTTTTTTTTTTTTTTTGCTTTATGCAATAAAACTAGGGCACCTCTTCTTTCCTCCTCTAAGTATAACTGCATTAATAAGTAACCCCCTGAGCCCAAATGGCCCCAAAGTATTTGTAATCCTATACAGGGTATCTTAGAAATCTTAGTGCTAGTTTAAAGCTATTGAAGCTTAAGGTATTTAAATAATTAAAACTATCCTAAGACTTTTGGACACTCTATATAAGAGCTTCTATACCTCTTTTGTTAGCAATCCAACCCCATTTTCTGATTCTCCTTAAATGAGAATACCCTTAAATGGGTATTGCATTAAAAAATATCAAAGTAAAGAACTTGTAGAAGTAACAGACACCACCATGCTCCTCTCCAAGCACCATATAGAGGGAGAATCTCTTAACACTTCAGAAATAGGGTTTTTCCTATACAAAAGGGGAAAGCTGAGAAGCCATTTTGAGATGGTTTGGAACAACCACCTAGTACACCAATTTGGATAAAGATTTGGAAAACCACAGTGCCTGTAAAAATGTCTTTCAATTGCTGAGTGAAACAAGCAAGACCAGGAGATCATTATATACTTCAACAATAATACTATATGATGATCAATTCTGATGGACCAGGCCATCCTCAGCAATGAGATGAACCAAATCAGTTCCAACAGAGCAGTAATGAACTGAACCAGCCACACCCAGCAAAAGAACTCTGGGAGATGACTATGAACCACTATATAGAATTCCCAATCCCTCTATTTTTGTCCGCCTGCATTTTTGATTTCCTTCACAGGCTAATAGTACACTATTTCAAAGTCTGATTCTTTTTGTACAGCAAAAAACTGTTTGGACATATATACTTATATTGTATTGGTCAACCTGCCATCTGGGGGAGGGGATGAGGGGAAGGAAGGGAAAAATTGGAATAAAATATTTGGTAATTGTCAATGCTGTAAAATTGCCCATGCATATAACTTGTAAATAAAAAGCTGTAATAAAAAATATATTTTTCAATAAAATTCTTTTGGACATATAAATCTTATGGGTTTTCTTTTCCTTTCCCTAAGTTATTATACATTCATGTTTTGAAGAAGTTTTTGTCATGAAATGAAAAAATTAAATGAGTAAGGGAGACTTTTCATCTCTTCATTTTAGAATTTGAGGGAGCTTTCATTCAATTTGCTGTGGTCCACCCCCATAAAATATACTCTGTCCTCACCTTTGTTTAAGTCCCTGGCTTCCTTCAAAGCTCAGCTCAGCTTAAGCCTCCTGAAAGACCTCTCTTGATTCTTCTAGTTGCTAGTACTTAGCGCCTCCATCAAAATAACTTTATATTTACCTTATGATTAAAGTGTACTTACATGTTGTTTTCCAAAATAGAATACAAGTTTTTTGAGGGTAAAGATTTTTTTGGCTTGTGGCTTTGTGTCTCCAGTTTCCAGGACATAGTGGATGCTTAATAAATGCTTGATAAGCTAATAAACATTATGTAAACCTTTCCAACTCCTTTTCTCTAATGAAAAGCATTTGCTTAACAAAATACTGCCCCAAAAAGATGGAAATAAGGCCTTTTTATCTGCATGATGATGAAGAAAATAAATGAAATATATCTAGCTCTTTCATAAGTTTGTAAGATGAGGATATGAATAGTTCATAAGTAATGCCAAGAATGTACTGAAATATGTGATGGATGTTCAGTCCTCCCTAGTTGTGATATGCAACAGAAAACTGAAGTTTAAAAAAATTTTAAATTCATTTCAATGAATAAATTAGAATATTCTTACCTACATTTTAAAATGTTTTCTATAACGTAAAATTAACTAGATAACAGTTTAAGTGGTATAGATTCTAGAAGATGAATAGTTAACTACTTGAATCTAAACTCTCTGAATTTTCAAGAAAACACAAAGATAGCAGGATGAATAAATTTTATTAAAATGTATATATTCAAAACAGCATCCTAATGTAGAATTCTCAAAATAGGTCTTTGTTTCTTCCTCAAAGCAGTCATTAAACATATGTGATGGAAATCCTTATCTTGACACTCAAGAGTAGCAGAAGATACTTAAAAGTAAAACAAAACTTATATTGGCACTCTTTAACACACTGGGTTAGAATAAGGATTGAAAGCTTCAGACTGCTAGTCTGATTTTATCACTCGTCCTCAGGATAATATTACTTTGGTTATTGCTGCAATAGGCTACAGAATAATTTTACTCAAGGGGATATGCTGTTATAGTGAGTAAAATTTTATGCTCCTTTTTCTTAATTTAAAAGTGAGTAAAAATGTTATAATTCTCCAAGGGGATGGAAAACAATAAATTAAATCCCTCTCTGGTAATGCATTGTTTTTAACTAACTTCTGGCCCTCTATCAATAAAATCCTAAAGCCATAGACTTTAGTCCCCAATCTGACATTGGCTTTCAATTCAGAAAAAAGTTATATTCCATTACCAGACAATATAGATGGCTCAGCAAAAACCAATAACTAATATTAGAAAAACTGAAAATAAATCATCAGCACAATCTTCACCAAGTATTTATTATGCATTAGCATCGATCTTAATGTCAAATCTTCATGCCTTTCTCAAGGGATTAAACTAAATGTTCCTTGAAGTTTTTCCAGCTCTAAATCTATGATCTTCACTGAAAAATAAAAATAAATCTGATAATTCAATCAAAAATTCCCCCACAGATTATTTTACATAGTTATTAACTATAGTGGGAAGGAGGCAGCACGGTTTAGTGAAAAGATCACTCTGTCTGCAGTAAGAAGACCAGACTTCAAACCCTGGCTCTGTTCTTTACTAATTTGTGACCTTAGATAAGTCAATTAGGGTCTCTGAGCTTCTAGTTCCTCATTTGTAAAATAAGAAGTTTGGATTACAAGTACTCAAAGATTTCCTCCATTTCTAATTCTACAAAGTCTATGGTTAATGTCCTTTAAATGCTAATTTTGCATTTGGTGACTTTGTAGAAAAAAGAAGCAGATTTATTTTTGCTATTTCCTTTTTTTTTTTTTTTACTAGATATTTAACAATATGGAATAAATCTAATTTATCAAAAGCCAGTTCAAAATGGTGATAAAACTTTAAGTTTTAGTTACACTGAATGACAGACTAGAGATGAATTCTACTATATTTATAAAAATTTCAAACATTTTACTATGTTTATTAAAGAAGAATTCATTCCTGGTTGCTTTTTCTCAGAAAAATAGATTTTTGCTTCTATAATGGTCACCTTAGAGAGATTCTGAAAATAAGATATCCCTTAGAAATATATGCAGAAGTAGATATCTACTCCCAAGGAGGTTCAAAGACATAAAGAAAATATGCATTTTAGCTCTTGGATAAGGCAAGCAAATATAATAAAGATGACAATACTACCTAAACTAATCTATTTATTTACCGCTATACCAATCAGAATCCCAAAAAACTATTTTAATGACCTAGAAAAAATAACAACAAAATTCATATGGTAAAACAAAAGATCAAGAATTTCAAGGGAATTAATGAAAAAAAAAAAAAATCAAATGAAGAAGGCCTCGCTGTACCAGATCTAAAATTGTATTATAAAGCAGCGGTTAAAACCATCTGGTATTGGCTAAGAAATAGACTAGTTGATCAGTGGAATAGGTTAGGTTCACAGGACAAAATAGTCAATAACTTTACTAATCTAGTGTTTGACAAACCCCAAAACCTCAGCTTTTGGGATAGGAACTCACTGTTTGACAAAAATTAGAAATTAGTATGGCAGAAACTAGGCATTAACCCACACTTAACACCTTATACCAAGATAAGGTCAAAATGGGTTCATGACCTAGGCATAAAGAATGAGATTATAAATAAATTGGAAAAGCATAGGATACTTTACCTCTCAGACCTGTGGAAGAGGAAGGAATTTATGACCAAAGAAGAACTAGAGATCATTATTGATCACAAAATAGAAAAATTTGATTATATCAAATTGAAAAGTTTTTGTACAAACAAAACTAATGCAGACAAGATTAGAAGGGAAGCAATAAACTGGGAAAATATTTTTAGAGTTAAAGGTTCTGATAAAGGCCTCATTTCCAAAATATATAGAGAATTGACTCTAATTTATAAAAAATCAAACCATTCTCCACTTGATAAATGGTCAAAGGATATGAACAGACAATTCTCAGATGAAGAAATTGAAACTATTTCTAGCCATATGAAAAGATGCTCCAAGTCATTATTAATCAGAGAAATGCAAATTAAGACAACTCTGAGAAACCACTACACACCTGTAAGATTAGCTAAGATAACAGGAAAAAATAATGATGATTGTTGGAGGGGATGCGGGAAAACTAAGACACTGATACATTGTTGGTAGAATTGTGAATACATCCAACTTTCTGGAGAGCAATTTGGAACTATGCTCAAAAAGTTATCAAACTGTGCATACCCTTTGACCCAGCAGTGTCACTACTCAGTTTATATCCCAAAGAGATACTAAAGAAGGGAAAGGGACCTGTATGTGCAAGAATGTTTGTAGCAGCCCTTTTTGTAGTGGCCAGAAATTGAAAACTGAATGGATGCCCATCAATTGGAGAATGACTGAATAAATTATAGTATATGAATATTATGGAATATTATTGTTCCATAAGAAATGACCAGCAGGGTGATTTCAGAAAGGCCTGGAGAGACTTATACGAACTGATGCTGAGTGAAATGAGCAGGACCAGGAGATCATTATATAGTACAACAACAATACTATATGATGATCAATTCTGATGGACGTAGCCCTCTTTAACAATGAAATGAACCAAATCGGTTTCAATAGAGCACTAATGAATTGAACCAGCTACACCCAGCGAAAGAACTCTGGGAGATGAGTATGAACCACTACATAGAATTCTCAATCCCTCTACTTTTGTCCGCCTGCATTTTTTATTTCCTTCACAGGCTAATTGTGCATTATTTCAAAGTCCGATTCTTTTGTACGGCAAAGTAACTATATGGACATATATACATATGTTGTATTTAACTTATACTTTAATATATTTAACATGTCTTGGTCAACTTGCCATCTGAGGGAAGGGGTGGGGGGAAGGAGGGGAAAAGTTGGAACAAAAGGTTTTGCAATCATCAATGCTGAAAAATTACCCATGCATATATCTTGTAAATAAAAAGCTATAATTAAAAAAAAGAAAATACGCATTTTTAAAAAATCAACACTTTTTGAAATTAAAAAAAGATGCTAATCAATTGAAGAAGGGCTAAGCAAATCCTGGTATATGAATCTAATGGAATTTTAATGTACCCATATTAAAAAAAAATGAGTATGAAGATTTCAGAAAGGGATTCATGGATGAAGAAATTTCCTCTACTGAAAAAGATTGGAGAACTGTCTATAATTTATGATTTTAGAGAATTCTCTGGGAGGCACAAAAAAGTTAAATGATTTGTCCATGGTCACAATGGCAACGTGTTGGAGGCTGCATCTGAACCTTGGTCACCCTGACTCTGAGATTCTCAATTCATAGCATCTTCCCTCTCAAAAGAGCAGACAAAAATATCAAAGATATCATCAATTTATTTTTTATTTTTGAAGGCAGTTAAGCAAAAAACAATGCTCCCCAAAACAGTATGCAGCAAATAATGGTGTTATGGACTCAAATCCTTAAGTCTTAAAAAGTTTTATGACAAGAGCATTTTCTTTGGCTCTAATAAAGTCTCTTTAAAAGACATATACTAGTTTTGTAGTTCTTCTTTAAATGTGGAAATTCTACTAACTTCTGAAATATTTATTAAGTATTATATTACTTAAATTATTCCCCCCCAGTCACCAAGGTTCCCCTCACAGTCATCCTTCAACTGCCAACAACATTCCTCAAGTACCTAAGCTTATCTAGCTTACTATAAGAATATTGGTGTGTTTTGGGATGTGGCAGAAGAGATGCTAATTTAGAATGATTAGTTTCAGCCACTGATCAAATTATAGTGATTTCAAAGTAAAAATGCTTCCTGCAGTGTCATATTTCAAACTCAATAAATAAATTCTCAACTCACTGAGAAAGAATAAAACAATCATGTTCTATAATACATTATTCAATAACCATTAAGCATTATGTAAAAAAAAATCTATTTAGGTGAAGAGAAGAGGGAAAAAAGCAAGACAAGTTGAAGAGACAAAGCAAAAAGGGCAAGGCAACTGCCTAGATTTGAAAGGTGAGAGAGAAGTCAATGATGTCCTAGGCAAACAGCACCCTACCTCACAGGGTTATTATAAGGATTAAATGAGATATGATTTAGCACAATTTCTGGTGTGTAGCAGATGCTTAGTATATATTTGTTTCCTTTCTTTTTTTTCCCTCTCCATTCCAATATCTGCCTTCATACTAGGGGAATTCTTCAAGAGATATGCTGTTTCCTTTAATAATTCTACTCTAGTTCTTGAATCTACTCAACTCCTATAACTTACTCCGCCTTCACTTATACAGAAAGAATGTCATGTCTTTTGGTCTTGTCAGTACCTGAAAGCATACCACGTCCATGTTCATAATTTCCAAAATTCCTTTATCCAATCATAATATTTTATGTTTCTAACTTTCCTTAAACCTCACTACCTGAATACTATTCTTCACCCTGCTGGGAGCATCAATCCCTCTATTCCTCAAATACTTTCCAAGATATCAACTGTTTTCTAGCTAGATCTTCTACCTTTCCCAAATTCAATTACCTGATAAACCAGTTAAATTCAAATATTCTCCTTCGGTTCTATTAACAACTTCAAATAGCTTCCCCTACCTGTTTCCCTCCTTCTTGAAAACATGAGTGGAAGAAGTCACAAAACCATGCTGATTAAGTACACTACAAATTTCTATTTTCTATTTTCACTTGGGATTTCACTGAAGTAAGGCAATCCTATTACTCCTCCCTAACTGATTTTCTGTCCCACTCAACCACCTAGTAGTTGTTCCAAATCTTATCTCCTTAAACATCTTAAAATAATCTTTTCCTTCATTCAGTAGAGGGCTTTGATTTATACTTCATTTAAAAATAAGATCTTACACTAAAATAGCCCACCCCAGTTAGTTATTGCTCTATCTTTACTACAAAATTCAAACTATTCCAGATGAGTTTCCTCTTCTCTCATCCCTTTCCCTTCCATTCCTTTTCTCCCCTCTCCCCTCACCCCCCATAGAGGGGTCCTTCTAGCCAAAGCCTATCTATGTGTCCTTAATCCCATCCCTTCTCATCTTTTCCAAAAGAAAGCCCCCTCATTCATTCCCTCTCTCTAATCTTTCGCCTCCTCTGGTGGTTTCTTCCCTACTACCCTAAATGTGCCTATCTCCCCCATCCTTAAAAATGACTCCTTACCATCCCCCCTCAGCTCAAGCTATCATTCTATAGTTCTTCTCTCTCAGCCAAACTTACAAGACAAAAGCTGTCTACACTAGATGTTCCTACTCTCACACACTTGCTCTTCAAACAAGCCTTCACAATCTGCTTTCACCCCATCACAAAGAAAACTACCCTCCAAAACCTATCAATGACATAATTGTTAAATCTAATGGCCTTTTCCTCAGACCTTAACCACCTGACCCTCTTCTGCTACATTTGCATGGTTGACTGGCCCTCTCATGGATAGTCTCTTTCTGGAATTTTGCCAATCAAGTTCTTAATTTCTCTGACACCTCTAGTGGTCCAAGCCCTCATTTGGAACTATTCCTCATGGCTTTGTCCTGAGTACTCTGATTTTCTCTCTAGTATCTCTCTTAATAACTTACAACTTGAGCTACAATCTCTATACTGATGAACTCCAATCTCTTTCTATTGCATTATCTGCCTTTCAGACATTTTAAATGGATGAAAACATCTCAAACATAGTGTATTCAAAACAGAACTTGCTATATTTCTCTAACAACTCTCTCCTCTTTGGAAACTTTTTTTTTTTTTTCTGTTTAAATACCACCATTCTCCAGGTATCTTAGGCTCATGTTCTTAGCATCATCCTTGATTGTTTTTCTCTGCCTCAGTCAAATGCCAAAACTTTGTTATTTCTATCTCCATGAAATATTTCATGTTCTATATCCTTTCTCTCTACTCACAATAATTCAAACTTTAATTCAAGCTTTAATTACTTCTTGCCTGGATTATTGTAATAATTTACTAATTGATCTTCCTGCCTCAAATCTCTGCCCATTTCAATTTATATGCTTTAAGATCCAATAAAATCATTCCCTTACTTAATAAACTGCAATGATTTTTTTCTTGCCTCTAGGATAAAATATATATTCCAACAATTAGTTTTCTTTTTTTTATGCATGGATAATTTTTCAACACTGACCCTTGAAAAACCGTGTGTCCAATTTACCCCTCTCCTAGATGGCAAGTAATCCAATATATGTTAAACATGGTAAAATATATGTTAAATCTAATATATGCATACATATTTATACAATTATTTTACTGCACAAGAAAAATCACATCAAAAAAGAAAAATGAGAAAGAAAATAAAATGCAAGTTAACATTTAACAACTAAAAGAGTGAAAATGCTATACTGTGATCCATACTTACTTAGTTCCCACAGTTTTCTCTCTGGATGTAGATGGCTCTCTTTATCACAAGATCAAATAATTATTTTCAAAGCCCTTCCCAATCTGACCTTAATGTGCTTTTCAGCCCATTATATAGTAACTCCTTTCCCAAACACTGAGATGCAACCAAACTGGTCTTTTGCATTAGCTATCCTCCATGCCTCAAATCACTTTCACTTTACAGAATCCCTTTCTTCCTTTAAGAAGTTCAGCAATACTTTCTGTGAAATCTTTCCAGATCACTAATATTCATTTTCTAGTTGAATTTTTTGTCACGTCCTTTAACTCTTGGTGACCCAAACGGCTATGTTCTGGGAACTCCTCCCTTTTCTCTCAATATTATCTCATTTGGTGACATCAGTTCCCAAGAGCTCAATTATCATCCATATGTTAAAGACTCTTCTCTAAACTGTATATCCAGACCTAATCTCTTTCCAGTGCCACATTAAAAATTGCTTACTGGACAATGAAATCCATGTCCCATAAACAGCTAAAAATCAGCATGTCCAAAATAGAATTTATTATCTTTTCTCTAAAACCCAACTCTCTTCTGAACTTCCCTATGGCTGTCTAAGGCAGCAATATCAAATCCGCAGTCCCCAAACTCCCCAATGCCAATCAGATTAAAATGTTATTGTGAAATATTTAACAAAATAAATAGAAATACAATATAACGTGGAGGATAGAATTTGTTGTTCTCCCTTTCTATATGAATTTGGCACCACTGGTCTAAGATATGTTAAAACTTAAAAACCTCAAAATTCATTAATACAGTCTGAAACAAAGTAAAACATGATTGAGTAACGTTAAAAAAAAAAAAAAAGTACAATGCAACACTGATAATGTTGTGGTTTTCCATCTCTTTCTATGTGAGTTTGACACCATCTGTCTGGGGTACCATCATTCTTCCAGTTACTTAAATTTACAACCTTGGCCATCACCCTAGATTCCTCACCTCATTCACCCCACAAACCCAAACAAGTACTAGACTTTGCTCTCTTTACCTCCCTAGCATCTCTTGTATAGCCCCATTCTCTTCACTCACAAGCACTTTAGCTCAGGCTCAGTTCTTTGCAAGTATGCAAACAGTATGCCATAAAAGTTAAAGGGACAATCCATCACCTCTTACCTAGACCAGTGCCTTCTAATTCATCTCCTTGCTTCAAGTCTCTTTCACCTCTAATTCATCTTCTACTCAGCTGCCAAAAAGATTTTCTGAATGCTGAATATATCACTCTCCTTCCTTGCAGAGACTTCCTCTGAGTCCCAGGACCAAATACAAACTTTTTTGCTTGGCATTCACAGCCCTATCCCCTTTGTATTTCAACTCCCTGGCACCTAACTGCAGTTAGACAGCATGCAGTGTGGCTCCTCCCACATTCTTAGAAGGTTCTCCCTCTCACAAATGCAATGTTTGTAAAGCATATAGGTCAGTGTCTGGCACAAAATAAGTGCTAAATGAATACATTTTCCCTTCCACTTTCCCTCTTGGAATCCCTGGATTCCTTCAAGGCACAATTTAAACAACTTCAGAAAGCCTCTCCAGTCACTCCAACTGGTGCCTTCTCAAAGAAGACTTTTCATCCACCAGTCAGTATCTTCATGTACCTCTTTACATTTATATATATATATTTTCTTCCCTATTAAAATGTAAACTCTGAGGAAAGGGATTTTTGTTTCATTTTTCTCTGTATTCTCACAGCTTAGTACAGAATAAACTTTACTCAATAAATACTTTTTATTGATTGTGATAAAACAAGTAATAAATAGACATAGTAAAAATGAATAAGAAAAAATTTTTAATGATAATGTAATACTCATATGTGATATAACAAAAAGCGAGGATAATTCATTCCTAAATGAAGTGATAAGAGAAGACTTCTTGGAGCAACTGACAAATGAACTGGGTCCTAAAATGGGAGAAGGCATATTCTATACAAAAAGTATAACATCAGCAAAGACAGAAAGTAAGAGGAATATTTAGAGCAAAAGCAGTCCTCTAGAGTTAGGAGAGACTGGAGATTTGTGTATAAGAGCAACAGAAGAGGCTAGAAAAAGTGAATATGATCATCAAGAGTCTCCCCAATCCATCCCTCCTAAACTCTCCTATTTCAATCAAAAGCACTGTCATCATTCTAGTTATTCAGGTTCACAACTTAAAAGTTGTAAAGTACCTCCTTCTTTTCCCAAACCCCTCCAAAAGCCAGTCAGTTGTCTCATGTTATCTAGTCTGCCTCTAGATCTAATTCTCTTCCCCCGCTCTGTACTCATGCCATAATAAAGGTTCTTTTCTCTTACCGGGAGTAATAAATAAATAAATAGATAAATTAGTCTTCCTACTTCTAGTCTTTCATCTCTCAATCTATCTTCTATCTAAACTGTAAAGATAATCTTCTTAAAACATAAGTTTGACTTAAAACACAGAAGTGATCACATCAATTCCCTTCTCAAGAAGCTCCAGTGCTTCCTTTTACCCCTAGGATGACTTTTTTTGTTTTGACAGCCCTTCACAATCTAACTCTAACCTTATTTCACATTAACTCCAGACTTGTTTCATATTACACCCTCTTACAAAATGTTCCAATTAAAATGGTTTACTACTTAGTATTCCCTATACATGACATATCATCTCTTCTCTTCTTGCCTCTACATTTCTAAAATGCTCTCCCTCTTTACCTCTGCCTCTCTAAATTCCTAACTTCCTTCAGATCTCACAGTGGATGCAGGTATAGAAGGCATTTCCAAATGCAGTAAAGTTATCTTTTATCTCACCCCATTTTGCACTTTGCTTTGCACTTTAAACTTAATTGATATACACTTTGTTCTAATTTATTCATTTATATCCTACTCAGAAAAGATAAGATCCTTAAAGTCAGAATTTTTTTTTTTTAAATATATATATATATACCTGGTACCTAGCAGTGATTTGCACCTACCAGGCTTTACAAATGTTCCTTAAATGGAACTAACTCTTAATCAAGCATTGTTTTTTGCTTTTGTGTGCAACTACTAATTAAAGGACCAAGTGTACTCTCATTAGTGGAGATTGATTACTCAAAAGGCCAGAGCCTATATAAGGGGTTGAGGGGAGAGGGGAGAAGTGTGCTCGAAATGAGTTATACCATCCTGTCTCTCTTCAGGTCCCTGAAGGGAGAGAAAGACCTTAGGAAGAAGCCAACATATAGAGGAGCTGGCAACCTCTATCATAATCCTATCTCCAGCTTGCTACACTAGAAACTTCAAGGAATTTTCCCTTGGGAAAGATCTGGGATTCTGCTGGTTGAGTTACCTCACTCCCCAAAAGAACTCATTCACTGTATATTGTCTATATAGTTTCCTATGTATATTTTCTGATTTCTGTTTTGCTATCTGCTTGAGTAAGTTTGTTGTAGAACTGGCACCTGGTAGGACAGGGGTCAAGCCTCAGATATATAGCCAGAGAATCTCCTCTCTGGCTAAGGAATAGTATCAGGAATGTAGTTTGAACCTAAAAATTGCTTTCCCTAGACTAATAATATTTAGTGAAACAGAAAGATATAATTCTAGCCCAGAATTCTCTCTGAGGAGAGAAGAGTGACCGGCTTTGGTGTCAACCTCCTGCCTCCCTTCTTGGCAGGAATTAAAGTCTCTTTTGGAGAAAGAGAAGGGAAGGACTCTGTGGAACTATCTATTCTCGGCTCCTTGCCAATCTCATCTAGGCAGACCTAAGTATGCACAGATAATCTATAAGGACAAAACCAAAACAGAACCCACAAACCTCCTTACATATGCAAATACGTCATTGTCCCCTTTGACTAATCACCCTCCAATTTTCTGTGCAAATTTGTTCCACTGTTATTTGGAGTCCGGACTTTCTTGAGTATTTTTTCTAAAACTTTCTAAAATCTCAACCTTTTATGTTTACAAATGTAAAATATAAGCTCCTTGAGGGCAAGTAATTTCGTTTTAAATTCCCTAAAAGAGCACAGTGTCTCCTAAGTATTATGCACATACATACCAAATCTGAATTTGAAGCTTTCTGAGACTGAAAGGAGGTAATGATTTGCCTTCAACTTCTTATTCAAATTCATATAACTCCAGCTACTACTGTACAATGTAAATTCATGTTAATTTTTTTTAATGTAAATTGTATTTTCCCCCAAATAAATCCAGTCTGTATATAGCATAGGTTCAGTCTATCTATATTCAATTTCATTTTTTTCAGTAACTGTTTTTTCCTTTCAAAACATTTGACTGTAGGAGTATGAGTCACACTAGTACCACATTAAAATCTTATTACCATTGACGGATTTTGTCTATATTTATTTCTTATTTTTTTGCTGAGGCAACGGGGGTTAAGTGACTTGCCCAGGGTCAAACAGCTAGGAAGTGTTAAGTGTCTAAGACCAGATTGAAATTCAGGTCCTCCTGACTTCAGAGCTGGTGTTCTATCCACTGTGCAACCTACCTGCCCCTATATTTATTCTTCATGTTCATTAATTCCAATATAGCAAATACTTAATTGAACTCAGTGAGATTATGAAACAGCATTTCATAATAGAAAAAATACTGGATATAGAATCAAAAAACCCCACTTTCAAATTCTAGCTCTGCAACTTGTTGCCTGTGACTGGGCAAATTATTTAAACTTTCTAGATTTTTGTTTCTTCATCGGTAAAATGGAGGGGGAGGGGAGCAGAAAATGAAAATATGTAATCTCTAAGATCTTTTTCAGTCTTTAGTTTGTGTTCTTCCCAACTATAAGATACTCAAATAAAGACTGAATCAAATAAGTCCTCAACCTTCACTTTTCCTTTTTCCTTTCTCATTGTGTTGTCATTTCAGTTTTCTCAACTGTCCATTTGGATTACAAAATTTTTGTGGTCACTTTCAGCTCTTGATGAACCCAGATTGAGAAGAGATGACTTTGTAGGTATCAAATTCAATCAACATATACCTCTATTTGATCTCACATACTACCCACTGATTATATTCCTGGAAAATTTCATCATAAATTAGGATACATTTCCTCCTGAAGTTTAATCTCTTGAATGTGTGTCCAGTCTTCTTTGTTCAAGGTGTATTCTGCTTTTATTTTTTCTATCCAAAAATGTAGTCATCAGAAAGCATTTATAAAGTTCTTACTATGTACTGGGGAATGTAAATACAAAGAAAAAAATTGAAAGAGTCTTTGCATTCAAGAAGTTTATATTCCACAAGGGAACTATACTCTGTAAGTACTTAACAGAATACAGAGAGAATGAGAACAAAATAAATACAAGGTACTTAAATACAGGGCAGTTAGCAAGAGAGGGAATAAGAAATTAGGGGGAGAGGATCAGGAAAGGTTTATAAAAGGTAGTATATACTTTATCTCCTTCCTGAAAAAAGAGAATAATTATATGTTGCAGAAGCATTGCCAATTATATTACAGAAATAAGGAAGAACTCATTTGAAGCATGGGGAACCAATAGTGCAAATGTACAGAGATCAGAGATGGAGTGCTACATATAACAGCCAAAAATGTTATCTAGCTGATCATGGAGTATAGGAAGGAGATAGACAGTTTAGGACCAGTTGTGAAAGACTTTAAAAGTCAAATCTAAAGAGTTTATATTTTCTCCTTTTAGGTTAGGGAAGTAGCACAGTCAGAGGGCACTTAAGGAATTTGTTAGTTGTGTGGAAGATGGATTAGCAAGGAGAGAAACTGTGGCAGGGAAACCAAGAGCAATAATCCAGTTGAGAGGTGATGTACCAACTCAGGATGGGTCAATTCAAGAGATACTGTGAAGATAGAAACAAAATTTAGCAATTGACTGCACAGGCCAACCACTCAATTTAAAAAGCAATAGCTTTCCATTTCATTGCTTCAATATTTTTCTTGTTTATTTTCTACTCCTAGAAGCATTTCTGGAAAGACGATCAGATAGTTAAATAAATCACATTTCATCAAGGGAGGGAATGTCTGCTATTTATTTATATTGGGAAATCTAAAAAAATTTGTTATATGTTGGCATTCCTATTAACACGACAATTATCTATTTAAATAAGAAAGATTAGGGCTTAGAGAGAACCTCCTCCAACCACTTCACTTTATATGGGTGATTTACAAGGAAATTAAATAAAAGACTTGCCAAAGTTATAAGTACTTCTCAATATTTCAAGATTTCAAATACAGGTACCCCGTATCACAAGAGGGCAGCCAGGTGGTACAGTGGATAGAGAACCAAGTGTGGAAAAAGGAAGTTGTGGCTTTAAATGCAGCCTCAGACACTAACAGTGTGAGCCTGGGCAATCACTTCACCATGTTTGCCTCAGTTTCCTCATCTGTAAAATGAGCTGGAAAAGAAAATGACAAACTACTTCAAGCTCTTTGCCTTTTAAGAAAATCCCAAGTGGGGTCACGGAGATTAGAATGAGACTGAATGACTAAACAAAAATACTCACAAGATTTGGTACAAAAATACCTATATGGTAATTCTCTAGAGAGCAAATTTCTGTTATATATTATTAAGTGCATATTTTTCTTACAATAGACTCATAATGTCCCTGAGCCTCATTTTACCTATAAAATAAAACGACTGAACTAGCCAATCTCAGATGTACTTTCCAGCTCTAGATTCTATGATCATTTGATATAATGGAAAGAGCCTCTGTCAGAGGATTAAGGATTAAATATAATTTCTGATACTTAACAACTAAGAAACACTGGGCAAGTCACATGCTTTATAGGCCTTACTCTGTCACATTCACCCTATTTGCTTCAGTTTCTCATTATAAAACTGAAAGGACTAGACAAAACTTTTCTGAAGCTCATTTTGAGCTCCTTAACTGATTCCATGACTGTCAAAATCTCATCCTCTCCATAAAAACCTGATTATGGTCATTCTTGTCTATATCACTAATAAATAAACAAGTAGAAATAACTTTTAAATGACAGCTGGCCTCAAACATGGAAATCAATACAAAAAACCTTACACACTCCACAATGAAACAGGAAAATCAGTAGAGAACTGTTTTGCAACTAATAGTAAACATTCAAAAATAAAACCAAAATATGGTATAGTATCATTTTAACTGAGGGAAAGATTGTTAGTCTTTACTTTTTCTTTTATATTTTAATTATTCCTTCAAACTTTTATGCAGGTTTCTCATTACAGTTTGAATACTCCCAAAATAGGTTTCTTTAGGATTGTAAGCAGGGGGAAAAAAATGCTTTGCTGCTTTTTGGGAAAGATTTAGCCTCTTAATGTGGAATATAGCTTTATTAAAACAATATAGCACTGTCACTTAACCACGACTCATAATAATAGCTTGGGTAAGAAAACAACGCTTGTTAACAGAAAACTTCTTTTGGTCTGTTTGATGTGGTGCATTCCCACATACAGCATAACCTTATATTCAGGAAGCCCAATTTTTAAATGTTATCACGACTTGCATTTCACCAGTTAAAGGTTGACATTTATTCTCTTTTCTTCCCTTCTCCCAAATATTACTCAAACTATTATTATTGAAAGCTTTTAAATTTCCTATGCAAAGAAAAGGATTAGTAGACGTTCATCCTTCCTTTTCTTCCTGAATCATTACTTAACCAACCAACTTAACTAACCCCTATTAGCCCCCATTACCTGCAAGAAACAGCCAAGAAATTACGACTCTAAGAACTCAGCAGGAGCTACTACCCATCTTCTGACAGAGGCGTGATGGACTCAAGACACCTATTTTTGGAAGCAGCTAAAGTGGGGATTTGTGTAGCCCGACTATGCTTAGTTACTATTACTGGTAGTGGGGAGGAGGGGGGGAATAAATGCTTGTTGGTTTTAAAAGTTTGTTGTTGTTGTTGTTGTTGTTTAAATAAGCGGGGGTCACCTATAAGTACCCAGAGCTACAACACACTCTCCTACCTAAAGACGGCATGTATTCAGTCCTGAGACCGGCAGCCCCCGCTCCCTAACCCAGAGGCCTGGGAACTTCCCAGAAACTGGAACTGGTGTCCTTAGAGACGTCCGGTTCTCTATCTTACGCACTTTAAGCCGGGGCAAGGCGCGCGCAGGCTGACGGAGTTCGGGACCCGGGAAAGGCTCGGAGCCCCCGCGCAGAGTATCCCGAGGCAGCCGCCAGTCCCGCGGCCGGAGGATGCGGAGCGGCGAGTTCCGGGAGCAGAAGCCCGGGCGGCTAGAGGTCCGCTCCCCCGAGAAGTGGGCGGTACATCACGCGGGTCTCCCTGGGAACCTCGGGAACGGCCCACGGCCCGGCCCCCCCCCCCCCCCCCCCGCCAGCCCGCGTCCGGCTCCCCCACCCCGGCGGGCTCACCTTGCTGGGCTCCGGTGTCTCCCAGCAGCAGCCCCAGTACGAGCAGGAGAAAGAGAGGGGGGGGGAGAGAAGAGGGGGAGGCGGGGGGCGCGGGGGGGGAGAGGGAAAGGGCGGCCGCCCGGGCAGGGACCCGGACCAGGGGAGGCGACGACAGCCTGCGCCGGCTTCTCACCGTTCCCCGGCTCTCCATCCCGGCCTGCGGTCCGCATGCATAGTGCGGGCGGCGGCGCGGAGCTGGCGGAGCCCCGGGACCCGCGGCGGCCGCGGCGGTGGCAGGGGCTGCGGGTGGGGGGGTGGAGGGCCCTCTGGCGCCCCGGCTCCCTCCCCCACCTCTTCCTCTCCTTCCTCCTCCTCTATTCCCGCCCCGAAGCTAACGGCGCGGCAGCCGGGGGCGAGGGGGCGCCCCAAGCCCGGCGCTCAGCCCTGGCTCCCCGAAGGGAAGGGGAGGAGAAAACGAGCGCCAGAGCCGGGGCCCACCCCTTCCCCCGCCCCTCGGCGCCCTCCCCCCAATCGGAGCCCTCTCCTTTTCCCACCCGACCTCGGAGCCCGCCCTCGTCTCTCCTCCCCGAGGCTCCGGCGCCCTGGCTTCTTCCTGCTCCAATCCTGGGTCTCCCCCGGCCTCCGCGGTCCTCCCCTTCCCCCACGCTCCGCCCCGCCCTCCCCGCGCCCTGACCCGCTCCCCGCCCCCGGGGCCACCGCGCGGTGACTCCCGGGACTTCCCCGGCTCTTTCCCTTCTTACTCCTCCCGTGGCAGCCGGCGGCTGGTGGGTGGGGAGGGGAGACCCGGAGAAACTCCGCCGCAGCTCACGGCTGGAGACTGCACTTTAAGGAAAAAAAACACCCCCCCCCCGCCTTTTTTTTTTTTTTTTTTAAATAAAATTATTTTACTTCAAGTGTCCAGCATGTTTTATGGAAAGTAAACCATTACGTTACCGCGGTTCTGGGTAACAACCATAGATAAGGACTGAACCTGTGATTTCTTAATATTTTAAAGTTAAATTGTATTTTTTCACGAACTACTTTTTATTTTCTCTCCCTTACTCCCCTTCCCTTCCCGGGCCTGCTGCTGGGAAAAAAAAAAAAAAAAAAAAAAAAAAAAGAAGAAAAAAAAATATTTTTATCAAATACGCATGACAAAACAAATTCCTGTATTGATCATGTCCAAAAATGGCATGTCTTATTTACATATTCAGTGTATTCCTTCTCGGTGGGAGGCGCGGAGCGTTCTTCTTCAGTTCTCTGCGAATTCCAGGATGAGGAAACACCTCTGCGGTCTATGGTTTTAAAGAGATGCCCAAAGAGATCTAAGTCTTGCCAAGAGCATAAAGTCTGGACCCAAGCCTCCTCCCAGAGGAGCCTTCTGCCCTCGATTAGCAGGCTGCCTCTGAACCTCGGAAGGCAAATTAAATGCCATGGATAAGTAGGAGACACCCAGTAGGAGGTCATTCCTTGATTAGTGTAGATGATATACAAAGTTCTGATATGATGGAGTCCTTAGAAACTGGAATAAAAAGGACCTTTGAATAGTAAGGGATCTAATATAAGTAACACATGATCTTCCAGCCTCCATGTATAGGGAGCCCCCAACTTACAGCTGGACTTAATAGGTCATTTTTTTTTCTGACATTGAGCTACTATATCCCCCTGCTGCAATTTCTAACCACTCGTTGTACTGCTGTCAGTTAAGCGTCAGAAACTGATGTATGATTTTATCATAGCAGTAAAAAATGATTTTAAAATATCATTGCCACCTATTTTTCCCCAAAAACTTAAGAAATGTGGAATTTTTCCATCTACCTTGAAGCTGAAACCTTCCAAATGTGTAGTCTTCTGAATTAGAATGTGAATTCTTTGAAAGCATGGAGTATCTGACTTTCCTATTTGTATGCTGAGATCAGCTTGGTGTGTTGCACGTGCAAAGTAATTTAATAAGTGCTTTATTCATTTGACCAGGATTTATTAATCATTTTCTTTCCTCTCTAGCATGAATGGTATGAGTTAAGAACTAGTTATTGTTACTATGTGTCGGGCCTTGTGTTAAGGGGTTTTTTGTTTGTTTTTTTAAAGATAATCCCGGACATTGATGCATTGTTGGTGGAGTTGTGAACGAATCCAACCATTTTGGAGAGTAGTTTGGAACTATGCTCAAAAAGTTATCAAACTGTGCATACCCTTTGATCCAGCAGTGTTACTACTGGGATTATATCCCAAAGAGATCATAAAGAAGGGAAAGGGACCTGTATGTGCACGAATGTTTGTGGCAGCCCTTTTTGTAGTGGCTAAAAACTGGAAACTGAATGGATGCCCATCAGTTGGAGAATGGCTGAATAAATTGTGGTATATGAATATTATGGAATATTATTGTTCTGTAAGAAATGACCAACAGGATGATTTCAGAAAGGCCTGGAGAGATTTACACGAACTGATGCTGAGTGAAATGAGCAGGACCTTGAGATCATTATATACTTCAACAACAATACTATATGATGACCAGTTCTGATGGACCAGGCCATCCTCAGCAATGAGATCAACCAAATCATTTCCAATAGAGCAGTAATGAACTGAACCAGCTACGCCCAGAAAAAGAACTCTGGGTGATAGGACTAAAAACCATTACATTGAATTCCCAATCCCTATATTTATGCACACCTGCATTTTTGATTTCCTTCACAAGCTAATTGTACAATATTTCAGAGTCTGATTCTTTTTGTACAGCAAAATAACGTTTTGGTCATGTATACTTATTGTGTATCTAATTTATATTTTAATATATTTAACATCTACTGGTCATCCTGCCATCTAGGGGAGGGGGTGGGAGGGTAAGAGGTGAAAAATTGGAACAAGAGGTTTGGCAATTGTTAATGCTGTAAAGTTACCCATGCATATATCCTGTAAATAAAAGGCTATTAAATAAAAAATAAATTTAAAAAAAGTAAAAAATAAAAAATAAAAAAAAATAAAGACAATCCCCGTTTTCAAGAAGTTACCTGAAAGTCTAATAGGGAGACAACATGCAACTATATTTAAACAAGATCTGGGATAAATTGGAGATACTCAACAGAGAGAAAGGAACTGGTGATAATAGCAATGAGGAAATTTTTTTTTTTTAGAAGGTGGAGTTTATAGATGAGTCTTGAAGGAGGCCAGGGGAGCCAGGAAGTTGAAATGAGGAGAGAATTCCAAGCAACAGAACAGACAGGAGGGTTAGTGTCATGTTCAAGGTACACAAAAAAAAAAAACCAGTTTCACTGGATCACAACGCATGGAGAGAAATAAATTTATTTGAAAGGTGTGGAAAGGAGCAAGTTATGAAGGGTTTTGAAAGCCAAGTAGGATTTTATATTTGACACAGGCAGTGATAGGACCCAGTGGAGTTTATGGAATAGGGGAGTGCGAGGGAATGAGTTCTTAAATTCTAATCCAAGGTTCTTTCCATTATACTGTGCTATCTCAATATATCTTACTTCCAGAGAGAGAAATACTACTGCTAGCTGGAGGATTCATAAATTATAAAATCCTTGAAAGTAGAGACTAGGCCTTAATTTTTTTTCCTGTCTCTTTAACAATAAGCACAGTGCCTATTTACAAAACTAGGGACTCAGTAAGTTTTTTTTTTTTGATTGATTGAATGAATGAATACTTCATAGAAGAGGAAAGATTTGAAATAAAGTCTCTTTTAATTACAGTACAGATTTTACAATATTAATATAATAGGTATAAAATGTTTTTTCTATCTCAGCGGCAGCATTTTAAATGTTTATTAAAAGTGAAAATTTAAAAGCTAGTATAATGTGATGAAAAGGGTAATAGAAGGTAATAAACTGAAAATGGTCCTTGATATGATTTCATTCACTGTCTCAGTTTCCTTTTCTGAAATTATGTCTTTTCCCAAAGCTAGTCCCAGATTTTTTTTTGACAAAGAGTACCCCACTTTGGCTGAAGAATTGAATGTCATGAAGGAAATAGTAATAATAGTAACAGTAACAATGGTAGCTTATGTTTATATGTCAGTTTGAGGTATATGACAAATTTTATTTCCCCCATATTTGTTAAATTGTTCAAGAAAAACCAAACCAAAAGATGAAAAAAAAAGGAACAACAACAACAAAAAAGGTGAAAATACTATGCCTACATCCACATTCAGTCTCCATAGCTCTCTCCCTAGATACAGATGGCATTCCATCTCAAGTCTATTGGAATTATTTCGGATCACTATTGCTGATAAGAGCTGTCTATCATAGCCGATCATCATATAATCTTGCAATTACTGCTACAATACATTTTACACATATCTCATTTGTTCCTTATGATAGTTTCATAAAATTGATATAATTACAGATGAGGAAATTGGAGAGGTAGGTTAAGTGACATGTCTAGAGTCACAAAGCTAGCAGGTGTTTGAGCCCGGATTTTTTTCTACTTTAACTATTTTGATATGTAGCTTTAGTAGCACAAGAGATAACTAGAAATAGAAGGTGGTACTTGTATGAAGAATCTTGAATGCCAGGCCAAAGAGCTCAATTTAACATCCTGACTGAAAAACACTATATTATGAGATCTTCCCCTGCTCTGTAATCCTTTTATTCTATGAATTCCACTTCTTGGGTAATAGCTGGCCACTGAAGCTGAAGTATGACATATGGATGGGCAGGAGGGCAGGAGCTGCAGCAGCCCTGGCTGCAGTCATCCTCTCTTATCCTGTTCCTGTGGTAAGTCTGAGACATACAATCTTCAAGGACCTTTGGCCCTTGATCCCCCACATTCTGGGGAATAGAGAGCTTAATGATATTTTCTTCCTGTCTTCCTCTATTTCTTTACCCCTTAATCTACGCACTTTAAGGCAAAATAGTTATTGTCCCCTCTTAGAAGAAGTAGCAGAGTTTTGGGGTTTCAGCAGCTGGACCAAAAGTTGATTATCTTCCTGGAAATGGAGCAAATCTTTGGGCATTGTTAGTTCTCAAACTCATTGCAAAAGTATGTCTCTCTCCAATAGCCAGCGTCCTGTCAAAGCTATTAGACTTAATTATAGAGAGCCTCAGAGTAAGGGTGGAGTGTCTCTAGTTTAAATCATCTGTGAAGTACAAAGGACCCCAGGGAGCTGGAGCAGTTGCAGACTCAGTAAGGATTACTTCCCCAAGGGTTGCCTTGGTCTGGATTCAAATCCCCAGAGAAGCCTTAAGAGACTCTAATGAACACAAGCTTTAGATGCAGGATTCCCTGGGGACATATTAAACTGCTCAGCATCTCCTTATCTCAGTGGATCTCATTATTATTGTCATGAAACCTTTTTTCTACCTACCTCCAAACTTAAAATGTGCATTCATTAAATATTCATGGAGTAATTGATTAAGATCGAAACGGAAATTCCCCCCAATCCTCCAAGGAAAGAAGCAAAGAACATAATATTGCATAATAACAACAAATAAAAAAAACTAGAAATCTTGAAAGGGAGAAAAGAACATAGTTGTATGATAACAACAAATAAAAAAAAACCTAGAAACAAAAATCTGTATTTGATGATTGTACACTAATCACTTTCTATGGGCATTTCCATATGTGTCATGAGAAGTTTGTTTTTCTATGTAATAATACTAACTAGCATTTATATGGTCCTTTGTGATATGCAAAGTGCTTTACAAATATGATCTCATGTTTTCCTTACAACAACCTTAGAAATAATGTTATTGTTATACCCATTTTATAGAAGAAGAAAATGACACAGATGGAAGTGAGTTGTCTAATGTCACGGGATTGTTAAGTGCTTGAGGCACTCACAAAAGTGATCTTTCTAACTGCAAATCTAACATTCTATCCATCCCCAACTCATATACAATCATGTTTTGGAGTCCTCCTAGGATTGACAATTACTTCCTGGGCTAAACCTGAAGTCTTGAATTTTTAATATTATTGCTCAACAAGTCCCCACAATTGTGTCCCAGATCATCGATGTGCTGGTCAATATTGAACTAGTTCTTAGGTAAACAAACAAACAAGAAAGTACACATACAGCACACTTTTAATTTTAGTTTGCATTATTAACATTTTCCTATCACTTTTTAAACTCTAAACGATCAACAATAACAAAAAAAAATCAAACCCTAATTTGTAACATTTGCTGATTTCTGATCTATAAATATTCAACTGAAAATGTAACAATTAGCTGCTGGTTTAAGCTGACTCCAGCATCCTACATGAAAGCAAAATGACTAGAAGCTTACATAGCAGGAGAGAGTCTTATCCTATGTTGACCAGGAGCCACAGAGAGAATCCATCCAAGACCTTCTGAGGACTGGCTAACTATCCCTTCCCTTTTTCTTTTCCCATGAAGTACACATGGTCAGAAGCACCCACCCTACATCCCTAGATGTGGGATGGCAACTAGAAGAAGGTTTAAGTCACTTGTTGAGCTGCCTCTATACAGGAATGGTTGATTTATTTCCTTTTCACTGTAGTCTTAATATAATGACACTAAATCATAACAAATATCAGAATCCTTTGAATAAAGTAAACTGTGAATTGAAAAGAAAGGAGTTTAGATTGAATGATGACTCATAAACTAGGTTTAGACATCAGAGTTCAGAGGTAGCTAATGTGGTGCAATGGTCAGAGTGTTAGACCTAGACTTAAGAAGGGCTAACTTCAGATCTGACCTCAGATACTTACTAGCTATCTAAAGAGATTCTTGCAAGTCATTTAATTTCTGTTTACCTCAATTTCCTTACCTGTAAAATAGGGATAATAATAGTACCTACCTCCTAAGTTTGTGGTGAGCATTTAATGGAATAGTTGTAAAGCACTTAGCAGAGTCTGGCACATTTTTGTTATTGTTCAGTCTTTTTTTTTCAGTCATATATGACTTTTCATTACCCATTTGGAATTTTCTAGGCAAAACTACTAGAACAATTTGCCATTTTCTTCTCCAGCTTATTTTACAGAGGAGGAATTTGAGGAAAACAGGATGAAGTAATTTGTCCAGAGTCACTCAGCTCTTGAGAGTCTGAGGCTATGTATCCCAAAGAGATCATAAAAAGGGAAGATAACTCACATGTGCAAAAATGTTTATGGCAGTCCTTTTTTGTAGTGTCAAGGACCTGAAAACTGAGTAGATGCCCATCATTTGGAGAATGGCTGAATAAATTATGGTATATGAATGTTATGGAATAGTATTGTTCTGTAAGAAATGACCAGCAGGATGAATACAGAGAGGCTTGGAGAGGCTTACATGAACTGATGCTGAGTGAAATGAGCAGAACTAGGAGAACATTGTACATAGCAACAACAAGATTATGTGAAGATCTGTTCTGATGGACATACCTCTTTTCAACAATGAAGTGATTCAGGCCAATTCCAGTAGATTTGGGATGGAGAGAGCCATCTGCATCCAGAAAGATGTCTGTCAGGACTGAATGTGGGTCACAACATAGTATTTTCTTTCTTATTTTTTTATAAAGTTTTTTATTTTCAAAACATATGCAATTTAAATATTCTACTCCCTTGCTGAGTAATTAATATGGTGAGGTTCTATCTTTCTTTAAACTTAAGAAAGGCAGTATTCAAACCTTATAAGCCAAGCGCCTCAAGTAGAAACCCAGAATTATAGAATTATCACAAGTTCTAATTTTTATGGTGTTTTTGGATCCTGACTCTGTCATCCACTAAATTACCTTTCCCTCCCAACTTTGCAGTCTGAAAATTTGATAAGCTGCCATCTGTTCCATTATCCAAATCACTAATAAATATGTTAAATGCTGTAAGTCCAAGACTAGATTCCTAAGATACTCCTTCATATGCCACCCTTCAAACTGACACTGAATGACTAATGAAGATTCTTTGGATAAGGTCATTTAACTAGTTGCAGGTCATTTAACCAGTTGTAATCAATCAATCAACAGGATTTATTAAGGTCTACTGTGTGCTAGTTTCCAAGGAAGCAAATAAAAAAGTAAGCAGAAATGTTAATATGAAGAGTTGTTTCTCTAAGTAAGACTTTCCATACTCTCAATGAAAAATGGAAAAGCTGATGCTCCCAAATTGTATCTGTCTCCTCTTGCTGCACTTACTAAAAAGCATAACCTTTTCTTTGGCCATTGCCCTCCTTTCCCTGCCCCCTCCCCTTCAGGATAGAGGTTTACATCTACTTGATAGATCTGTTTAAAGCAACTGAGTCTGGCTACAAACAGGAGCACTTCTTTAGGGTCAATTCCTTCGGGTTCATATCAATTCCTTCCACTGCTATTTAGAGAAGTTTATTTATTTATTTATTTTATTAAAGCTTTTTATTTTCAAAACATATGCACAGATAATTTTTCAACATTGACCCTTGCATAGCCTTGTGTTCCAAATTTTCCCATCCTTCCTCCTACCCACTCCCTTAGATGGCAAGTAATCCAATACATCTTATACACGTTAAAATATATGTTAAATCCAATATATGTAAATATAATTATACAGTTATCTTGCTGCACAAGAAAAATCAGATCAAAAAGGAAAGAAAATGACTAAGAAAACAAAATGCAAGCAAACAACAACAAAAAGAGTGAGAACGTTATGTTGTGGTCAGTTCTCACTGTCTTCTCTCTGGGTTTAGATGGCTTTCTTCATCACAAGATCTTTGAAACTGATCTCAATCATCTCATTGTTGGAAAGAGTCATGTCCACACGTCCATCAGAATTGATCATCATATAATATTGTAGCCGTGTATGATCCTCTCCTGGTTCTGCTCATTTCACTTAGCTTCGGTTCATGCAAGACAAAAGTTTAAATAAAAATCATAATAGCTCAAGGACTCCAAATTAGACTGGACTGAGGTATAGCTTTTCAACCTAGTGAAGTTATATTCAATCTAGCTACTGGCATCTTTCTATGCAATTAAAGATACATATTTAAAGATACAACCCCAATACAATTAAAAGTGATCTTATCTTATTCTAGATAGCTGTCTTTAAATTTTTACTGAAAACAGTAATAAATATCTTAAAAGAAACAGAGAATTTGGGATATGAACATCCATTCTTTCAGATAGAAGTGGTGGGGGAAGAGTAGGGAAAAAGGTTATTTTCCCAACTTCCTGGATTCTTTACCAAGTTAAAGTTCACCAGTGATTAAGCATGTTTCACCCTTTGGTCACTGTCCCCAGAGGATTCCCTAGCATTTTTGGTAGGCCTTGGGTACACTTAATTATTCTCCTCATCCTTTGCCATTCATTTCTTTTTGTGTCATTTCTCCTGTTTCTTCCTCATCACCAGCACCCTGACACAGTTATTTAACATCTCCCATTCTGGCTGATATTCTGTCTTCCAGTTTACAGTGTGCTATAGATTCCCAGTTTTCCAAAATTAAAAATCTCAGGGTCCAAAATTATTTACTTTGTCCATTAATATGAACCCTTTTTATAGACTGTAGGACAAAGAATGAAACAATCCCTACTTTTAAGGACCTATATATACTGATGTGGAGATAATAAATATATATATATATATGTATAATAATAATACAAATATATAATACATATAAATATGCAAAGGTCAATGTTGAAAAATTGTGCATATGTTTTCAAAATAAAAAGCTTTAAAAATAAAAATAAAAACAAATTGATAGATAAATAAATAATAAAATAACTGCTAATGCATGGCTATAATGGTTGGAGGGTTAGGAAAAAGGAAAAATCTAAACAGTTACTGGCTTGAATTACATCTTGAGGATAGAAGCAATTGTATGAGGCAGAGGTGGGAAGGGAGTACATTCTTAGCATGGGGTACATTCAGATCAAAGGATTGGAGAGCATGGCTTGTGTGAGGGAAAGAGAAAAGGCCAGTTTTCCTACTTGTGGGAGAGAAAGAATAATATATGATGAGACCACAGTAAGTTGTAACGGGTTTTAAGAGCTCAATGGAAAAGTTCCTATTTTAACCTAAGAGGCAATAGAAAACCACTAGAGTTTATTGAGTAAGGGTGTGACATGATGAAATCCACACTTTAGGAAAAATCCCTTGGATAGCTGAGTGGAAGATAAACCAGAGCAGGGGGAGACTTAAACCAGACAGAATAGTTAGGAAGTAAGTTAGTGCAATAGTCCAATTACAAAGCCATGTAATTTGACTTTTGTCTAGCTCACATGTTTGCATTCTGTCCACTAGAAGAGAAAGAGAGGCTTTGTCAAATGCTTAGGTGAAATCCAAGCAAACTACATCTCCAACATAACTCTGATTTTCCAGTCTAGTGATACTGTCAAAATAGGAAATGAGGCTAGTCTGGCATGACCTATTTTTAAATGAAGCTATGCTGACTCTTTGTGACCATCAATTTCCTTTTACTCTATGTGCACTAACCAGTCTTCTAAGAAGTCCCAGAATTTTGCCAGAAATGGAAGTCAACCTCATTGTCTTATAAATTAACATCACCATCTTTTGTTTTGTTTTTTAAATTTTGGGACGTTTGTCTTTCTCAAGTCCTTCCACTCACCTTCCTCTTTCAGAGATCACTAGAATCAGTTCAACAATCACATCTGGGAAACAGAGTTGATCTGATGAAAAGGAAAGGCAATTATGTGTAAAGCATGTATACATCTCCCTGTTTCTTCTAAAGCTTAGCCAATACCACTTGCTGGTGGGAGAGTATACATGAAAGAAAAAAGACTGGAAATTTTGTTTCTTTTTGCAGTGTCTCAGTTTTAACAGTACGAGAGGTAAAGCATCATTGACATCATCAATTGCTATTTATTGTCTGCAATGAATTAATAAAATAGACATAAATCTTTTTTTAATGTCACTTATATAGGAAGCACCAGACTGCATTTTACTTAATGAATCATTGATCGGCTCTATCAGGACTTGTCTCTCCTTGATAGGATAAAAGAGTGAAAACAAAAGGGAATTTGCTTTTGAAATCTTCCCATCTGGGCTGGAGGAAAGAATTTGGCAGTTCCAGGGAAGCTTTTCAAACTTCAAAGACCACATCGCTAAGATCTTGTTACTGTTCTCACAGGAAACTTTTAATTGTCCTGTTGTCTCTTTGGACAAATGTTTATAGGCAGGCTTACTGAAGAAGTTTCTGATTTTTGAGGAGACAATTCTTTCAGTACATTGAGATGATTTGGGTACATCCTTTCTTATTTTGATTGTTTTTATCAATTGTTAGTTATTTCAAATAAAATCAGGTATCACAAGTTGTATTCTGCCATTCATTGATTTTATTAGTAATGCCCTCTCTATGTAGGTTTTATGAGTGTTGTCTTTAATTTTTAAAATTGCTATTGACATATTTTGTTTCTCATCACTTTTATTTCTAAATATATCTCTTCAACCCAGTGAACCATCCTTTTCCCCGGGGAACAGAGGGGAAGAGGAAGAATTCAGCATTATTTTATTTTATTTTAAAAGAGTAAATTCAAGCAAGACAATTTGAAACTTAATTTATTGTAGATATTGAGTTATCTAGGTCTTAGATGTGGGATTTTAGGCTTCTTGAACAATATACCTCTACTTCAAGAACAGACATAGAGCAACATTGCAATATGTCAATAAATGTCAATAAAATAGATGCTTTATATAATGTCATTTCCTTCCTATCTCAATCTGAATCTTAACAGAGAAGAGAGTCAATCCCATCTTTTTGTTGGTCAGAATAACAATATCTGAAACCTGAAAGAAGCAACAAGGAATTTTACCCTATCAAACATAATATTTAAAGAAGAACATGTCATTATAACCCACTCTTCTACTATGATGTATATTATTTGTATTAATAATAATAATAACTAGCATTTATATAGCACTTTTAGGTTTGCAAAACACTTTACACAACAACCTTGAAAGCTAGTTGCTATTATCTTCATTTTAAAATTGAAGAAACTGAGTCCAATTAAATAACTTGTCTAGCCTCATATACCATTTCTGAGGCCAGATCTAGATCCAGTTTTCTATATACTACATATAGTAATGGTACCTGAATATTTGATAAATAATATGAACTGGATAAAAAAAAAAAGGAAAGAAATTTACTCTTTTGGAATCCTTTGTTCTTTAAAGCCAGGTTTATACTGTTATCTCAACAGAGAGATGAATACAGGGAGTTAAAACACTATATGATTTTTTTCATTGTTTAGAGCCATGAAAAACTGCCTTGGTTCCACCTCTCCCTTTTCCCCACACGATTCTCTGTATCTTGGGTGTCTTCAGGGCAAACCAGTAATTAATTGCCACACCACTGCAAAAAAAGTTATACATCATTTTCTAATTAGAACAACTAAAGAAATTAATAAGTAGGGATAAAGATACACAATTCTCAAATTTCCCGATTCTTTAATTTTCTTTTTTAAAAAAGTCTTTTCCTTCATATTCCTTTTGAAGACTTTTAGGAAAGCTTTCATTTTGATAGTAACCTAAATTGAGAATTTACATCCTGAATTATATTGAGTATTCAGAAATGTAATATTCAAAAAAGGAGTTTCTCTAGTCTTTCAAGACAAAGAAATATATAATCTGCTCCATCCCTATTACATAAACACTGGCTTGTATTAGTCTGTCCTTTAACATAACAAGACACAAATGAGATACAGAATATATTATTCATTTTCATTTGAACAACCCTTTCATTTTTGACATTGTATCAAGCCTCATTTGTGAAAAGACAGATTCAAGACTAAAAGAAAATAATATATAATTCAGATTGACTTGACTGTCCATAAGGTTCTGAATTAATAATCAAGTTTCGATACAAATAAAAGTAAGAATTTACATTTTTGACTGACATTCACTATCATTTTGTTCATTTTGAACTCACCCCACAAAAGGGAAGACGTGAGAGATTTATTGAAAGGTTGATTGCAGGCCTAGATATTTCCTAGACCAGGAACAAAAGAGAATATAATTTTCCTGATCCAGTGACTTTTTAATACAGAAGAAATATACAGGCCCACTGCTTATATAACGTTAAATTAATAAGACTTTATGCACTCCATATCAAGCTATTATTTAGTAGAGATGCTTCTACACTAGTGCCTGTTTCGAATCACAGAATTCATGTTGGAAGCATACATTACTATTTTTGACTAATAAGTTTTGCTTTTAACTTGAATGAAGCACTTAAACATTGCCTGACTATAAATGTCAATGAATAAATTGCAGAAACACCTATATGTCGGTTTCTTATGCACTTAGCTCACAGGAGACACAAAAACATTGTTGACTAATCTGTCATCTGACAGACTATGGTCCAGTAGAAGAAAGGAAAGGGATCAAGCATTTATTAAGCACCTACTATAAGCCAGGCACTGTGTTAAGTGCTTTTAAACATACAGTACATGTCTGTCAGTTTATGAGACATGTAGTTTTAAAAAGAAAGCTATAAAGCACTAAAAAACCCTCAGTCACCAAATGATAGGTTATAACCTATCATTTAGTTATAACTAAATATGGGGGGAAACACCAGATTTGAAGTCAGACCCGGATTTAATGTCAGATAATCTAGTTAAATTCCTGATGCTGTTTTATTCCTATTTTTATAATTTTGGGGAAGCCATCTTTCCTCTTGGAGTCTCAGTTTCTTTATCTATGAAATGAGAATATTAGACTAGTCCAAGAAGATCTCTAAAGTCCTTTCCTCTGAAGCTCTACGTGCTATAACCCCATGAACACTTTATTATTCCAGCACAACTAATAATGTTCACATAAACTTTGTACAGTAATCACCAACTCTGTAAAGATATCCAGTTACCCTCAAAGCAATATTTCCTTCACATATGCGTACATAGCCATTCTCAATTTGTATTTCACAGGTGCTTTAGCATTGTAAATAATTAGATTGCAAAGTTTTCTGAAGGAATAGGATTATATGATTACTAATACATATTTATGGCAGTCATATTTGAAAAATATATATGTATTCACCTTTTGTTTTTATTTATTTTATTTTATTTTTTTGCTGAGGCAATTGGACTTAAGTCATTTGCCTAGGGTCACACAGCTAGGAAGTATTAAGTGTCCAAGGCCAGATTTGAATTCCAGTCCTCCTGACTTCAGAGCTTGCGCTCCAATCACTATGCCACCTAGATGCCCCAATATCTTTTGGTTTCATATTATCTTTATTTCCCAATAGATTCTTTCTCCCACCCCTCAGCATAATGCTACTTCTTATAATAACTGATGAGAAAAGCCAGTCAGCAAAACTGATCAACACATGATTTGATTGACACAATTGATACAGTGTCCTATACCCCAGTAATGATTATAATTATACAGCATTTAGTTTCCATTTTTTAATTTTCCATTTGCATTGATATAACTGTTGTATATACTGTTTTTCTGGTTTTGCTTATTTATATTAGTTCATGTCTTTCCATACTTATCTGTATTATTCATATCCATAACTATCTGAATTATAAAATTCCACTAAATTCATATATCATAATTTGCTTACTAACTTTCCCATCAGTGGACAGATGCTACTATAAAAATTTTGGTAGCATATGGGACCTTTTTTCTAACTTCTTTCTTTTTGGGATTCATGCCTAGCATTACAAATTCTGCATCCTAGAATATAATTATTTCAGATATTTTTGTCATAATTCTAAATTGCTTTCCAGCATGGTTTAATTGCTCTACAACTCTACCAACAGTGTATTGCTACACTTTTAAAAAATCCTTCAATATTAGTTATCCCCATCTTCTTTGCCAATTTTCTGGTTGTAAAATAAAACCTCAGAGTTGTTTTGATGTCCATTTCTCTTATTAGTTAAAACTTTATCATTTCCGCGTGTTGCCTAGAACACTGAAATGCTAAATAATTTACTCACACCTAGGAAGTCAATAAATATCAGAGGTGAGACTTGAACCTAAGCTATCCTGCTTTGGCGGCCAGATCTCTTTATCCTTTAAGGCAGCTGTGTGGCAGATTGTATCCAAGCCTGGAGTCAGGAAGACTAGTCTTCCTCAATTTACTTTCTAGCAGTCAGGTAACCCTGTTTGCCTTAGTTTCCTCATCTGTAAAATGAGCTGGAGAAAGAACTGGCAAACTACTCCAGTATCTTTGCCAAGAAAACCCCAAAGAGTTGAACATAACTGAAACAAATGAAAAAAAGAAAACAATGTCTTTTGCCATAGCCTAGAAATATATCTCTCTATTTAGAATGTTATTGTTGATATCAAATTAGATGTCTAAAGTACACAGAGACCTCAGTACATATTGAACTTCCAAGTACAGTTTGTTGGCTATTGTTATTACTTATTTTCAGTGGGAGTGATAAGTCGTGTGGAAATGTTACAATGCTGATTGGTTTGTTTCTTAAATGCCTTAAAAATAAGACAAGGGGGTATTGGATACTACCTATTTTGTTGTCTTTGAAATCCAATAGTTTATAAAGAATGAACATGATGAATTAAAAGTCTGGTTTCCCTTCCTCCCCAGATTCTTATTTCCCAGACAGCTATACAATTGATGATCTATCACTTCCTGAGTACTTTCTTTGCTGATTCCAATAACTATTATTTTATGAATATGAAGACAGTAGTAAATGCAATCTGTTTAAAAGATCCTGCTTGTTATATAATATGATAGAGCCCATTACTCTTCTTAATTGCATTCCTTGTCAATAAAGGGATATTAGGCAAGGGAAAAGAGAATTATGAAGTTCTTTAGAGAGCTCTTGAGGCTGACGTCTGCTACTCACTGTCTGCCATTTTGACTGCAGGATATGAAAACTGCCAATGACAGAATTGCCCTGATGAATCTCTAGCCCCCCATTCTATACCACATATATTGTAAGGTAACCTCTATAAATCAAATTGATGCTATTCAACTAAGTACATCTGACAAATTATCAAGAATTTGGGTGTATCAGGGCCAAGGAGAGAGAAAGTTGATTTTGCAATTGACAAAAGAGGTTTTTTGTTTTTTGGGTTTTTTTTTTTAAACATTTATAGCTGGTAATTTCCAGTAATTGGAGCCAGAAAGTGAGCTCAGCCTTTATTTAGTTTTTATTACTTTTTTTTTCAATTGACAGAAGTCTACCTTCTCTTCCTCCCAATTTACTCCTCTTCTCAACATGCACACATACATATGCATTGAGAAGGGAAAATAAGATCTCTATTGTAAACATGTACAGTTAAGCAAAACAAATCCCCACACTGACCATGTCCAAAAATTATGTCTTCTTCTGTATTGAATCTGTCACCTCTCTATTATGTTTTGGCATGAATCTTCTCCCATTGTGGTTAATAATTCTCTTAATAAGAGTTTCTAATTCTTTCACAGCAATTCTTTCAAATTCGTTGTAACTGCAGATGACTTTTTCTTGCTTCTGAAAACATAGTTTCTCCATTCAGCTAATTCAAGGTACTTTAGTCTCATCAATAATTCTTTTCATCCTTTTTGTAATATAAAAGTTAAAATAATTGAATCAAGAAAGAATGCTTCTATACCATCTTTCTTCTTAAATTTCTCTCTATGAAAGTAAAACTATCTCTTCAAAATTCCTCAAGCTATTACTTATAATAGTCTCTCTCTAAACTTATGCTTCATACAATTTCCTTTATGATGTTCATGAAATAATAGTTGACATTCCTAACAAGAAAAAAAATCTTCCTTAACCTTCTTTCTCTATCTTCTCCATAATTTCTCTCAAATTTTCTCAGAGATTTTCATAGAGATCAAAGTTAAAATACACATACTCCCTAACTCCAAAGGAAAAACATCACAGGGAATGAATTATAATCGTTAATCCAACTTCTCCTTTGTAGAAAAGAAATTTGAAATAAGACTTGCATTTTGTTACAAGGGACAACATAGGGGTTTTCATAGAAGATATTAACAATTTTTAAAACTTTAAATTAATTAATTCCAATCAACATTATATAAGTGTAGCTCACATAATGATTAACTAATGATCAGAAGTAATAATCCCATTTTCACAGTTTTGGTTTTTGCCTAAATATGAGGTCCTAGGCTTATGGTACAGAATCTTCCCCTTTTTCCACAATGATGGAATGAAGTATTTAAATATGAATTGAGAGAGTCTAATATAAATATTATGAACCAAATTGTGAAGGGAGAGGGAAATCACAGGATCATAGGAATTAGAGTTTTAAGGGGACCTGTAAAATGTAGTCTAATCATTTCATTTTACAGATAACACTGAAGTCCAGAGAGATTAAATAATTTGTCTAAGGCCACAGAGTAAGGAAGCAGCAAGTCCTAGTCATAGAATCATTATTAGAATCCAGGTCCTGGGGCAGCTAGTCCCTGAAGTCAGGAGAACCTGAGTTCAAATTTGACCTCAGACACTTAATACTTACTAATGTGACCCTGGGCAAGTCACTTAACCCAATTGCCTCAGGGAAAAAAAAAAAAGAATCCAGGTCCTCTGACTACAAATCTATTGCTTTTCCCACTGTGCCATGCTTCCTAAAGAAAATCAAAACTGAGATACATGGGTTGGTACATGTAGGTAGAAAAAAGACCTTGCATTTTGAAGAAAATATTTTGGAAAATAGTTTTAGTAATCTGTTTAAAGAAAGGAAAGGAGATACAGAGAATCCATCATGCACTCATGCAGGAGACCAATGGAATAGAAAATGTTTATTGATTTGAGATAGCTGGGTGGTCCAATGGATAGAAAGCTAGATCTGAAGTCAGGAAGACTTGAATTCAAATCCAGCCTCAAATTCTACTACTCATATATACTAGCTGTTTGATTCTGAGCAAGTCATTTAACCTCTGTTTGGTCTAATTTCCTCCATTTTAAAATGGGGATAGTAATAAAGCACCCACCTTTCAACGTTGAAATGAAGATCAAATGAGATAATATTTGTTTTCTAAAAATAAAAGCACTTAGCACAGTGGCTGATACATAATACAGGCTATACAAATGTTTATTCTCTTCCCTGTATTCCCTAAGTGGGAAATATCCTAAAATAAAAAGACAGAATTTGAGAAAGGAAGAGATGTGGAAAATGATAGGGAAATCAGAATGTAATAATCCAGAGGGAATGGAAGCAAACAATGTTGAAGTGGAGCTCTCTTCAGTAGAAATGACAAGGGATAAACCCAGAATTCAAAGAGAGAAAACTACTTTTCCAGAAACTAAAAAAGCTGCTAATGACAATGGTTAGTCTGGAGGTAGAACATAGAACTGTGGCCCTGAGAATCAGAGTCTAAAGGAAGTATCTGCAGAGTCTAAGGAGAGTGACCACAAGGAAAGTCCTGTTTGATGTGTCATTCTGAGTAACTCACACAGGGTCTTATCTTGTATCTAGGGAGTACATAATTTATGGTAAAATTCCCTCTGTTTTAGTCATATGCTTAAACTTTGGGTGAATGCTAGTCTACAGAAAATAAGTTAGAAGAAAGGAAACATAAAGAGAGGCAGCAGGATATGGAGAAAGAATACTGTGAGCCCAGGAGCAGAATAGGGGGAATCTGGTATATCCCGAGGCAGCCTGGTAGTTCAAGAAGTGATATGATGTAATCAGATTCAGGGCATTATAAAAGGAGAATGGATGATGTAATGAGAGACAATGTGGTACAGTGAGAGATGACATTCAGGCTAGTGAAGGGATAGCATGGAGTGATGATAATGTACTTAACATGATGTAGAGAGAGGGTGGAGTGAGAGTTAGCTCAATAGAATGAGGGACATGCAGGCAGTTAGAGTCGGAAAAGAATTGAATAATTAATATTTATGAAGGAGAAGAAACCCAGGTATATATTGACTTACACCCTCACTTTTTGGAAGACTGATTTCAAAGGATTCAAAGGAAGGATAGGTAGAAGTCTAAAATTTTAAAGAGAAAGAAAATAATCCAGAAGGGCACAGGAAGACTTAAAAATTATATTGGATAATTTTGAATTGTCAGATAAATCAAATTATCAAACATAAATAATTCTAATGGGGAAGAAAAGGGGAGAATGATCCAAAGAGAACTATGTGGATATATATATATATATATATATATATATATATATGTTATTTATTTGGCAAATGAGATTTTATAAGACAGATGAAGATGAATTTAATAGGTAACAGAGGATAAATTCAAAAGAATTCAAAAGTACTACATGGCTTTTTAAGAATAGTGTCAGCCTGAATGTGGATTAAAGCATGGTGTTTTCACTCTTTGTTGTTGTTTGCTTGTTTTTTCACTTTTGATCTGATTTTTCTTATACAATATAATAAATATGGAAATATGTTTAGAAGAATTGCACAAGTTTAACCTATATTGGATTGCTTTCTGTCTTCTTGTGGGAGAAGAGAGAGAAATTTGGAACACAAGGTTTTACAAAAGTGAATGTTAAAAACTATCTTTGCACATATTTGGAAAAATAAAATACTCTATTTTAAAACAGTGTCCTGATACTTGAAGTTTGAGAATGAGCTGAGATTGGCAAATATTTTTAATAGAGCTCCATGTCGGATGAAACTGTTTGAGTTGGAGCTTGCGAAAAAAAAAGATTCTTAAGAATGTGTATGGCAGCAGCCCTCTACTGTCAGTGTAAGTCAGTATGATGCTAGGCAAAGCCGACAACAGCAGCAGCCTCCTTTGATTCAGTGTTAAGATGTTCTCAGGAAAACTTTTATTGTCCATCATTTTCTCTCCACAAACCAAGTTTACAGGTTCATTCCTCTAAGTCTGTTTCTGTCTCCATCTCTGTCTCCTTCTCTGTCTTCATATCTCTGTTTCTGTGTTTTTCTATGTTTGTGTCTCTCTCTTATTTTCTCAATTTATAACACAATTTAGGATATTATCTAAATTTATAAGCACCCTGGTAAAATTATTAAGGACAGATAGGATGGCACAGTCAGGAAGCTTCATCTTCCTAAATTCAATTCTGGCCTCAGACACTTACTAGCTGTATGATCTTAGACAAGTCATTTAACTTTGTTTGCTTCACTTTCCTTATCTGTGAAATGAATTAGACAAAAAAATGATGAACCCCTTTCAGTATATTTGCCAAGAAAACTCCAAATGGGATCACAAAGAGTTAGGCACAATTGAACAAGATTATTTATATTAATAGACTTTCTCCTTTCTCATTGTTTTCCCACTACCTCAACTCAAGCTGAAATCTCTTCTCCCTGATTAGGTTTGCTTCTCTCAGTCTTGCTGTGTATTCATAGTCAGAGAAACTTGTAGAAAATTCCCATATAATTTTAGTAGTAATTTCACATGACATAGTATCATGGATAAGTAATAAAAGAAACAAAAATTCCAAATATCAGCTACATCTGGGAAATGATGAAATCTCTTCACCATCACTCCTGAGCATCTGAACTTCCTTTAAGCTCAAAATATATGATCCTATGAAACGTTTAAGCAAAGACTGCATAATAACAAGCAAAGGATGTTAGGAAATAGGACTCCTTTGTTAGGTGGTTATTGTTATTAAGTTGTGTTTAATTCTCTGTGACTCCATTTTGGGATTTTCTTAGCAAAAGTACTAGGGATGGTACTAGAATGTGTTTAATTCTCTGTGACTCCATTTTGGGATTTTCTTAGCAAAGGTACTAGGAAAGGAAAAGGAATAGGCTCCTTTTCTAGCTCATTTTATAGATGAGGAAGCCAAGGCAAACAGTTAAGCGACTTGCTCAGAATTACACAGCTAGTAAGTATTTGAGGCCAGATTTGAACTCAGGAAGATGATTCTTTCTAATTCTAAGTCCAGCACTCTATTCAGTGCACCACCTAGTTATCCTTTGTGAGGTGGTAACCTGATGTAGATGGCTTCTAAGATCCTTTTCAAGTTCAATATAGTAAGATTTGGTGGCTCTGGTTTTCAAGTTCTTTCTCTGATTCTGCCTATCTCTGCCTCTGTAATTATTGAAGCATCTTGAAACAAATTAGTGGGTTATGATGAAAAAGAACAAAGAAAAGATTATCATCAAAATATTAAAAATAGACAAGAGTATAAGGAAGTTCCTAAAGAAACACAGATAAATACAATAACTTTGTTACCATCATGTTAAATTTAATATTTATTTTTAAAAAACCTTCATACATAAGGCAATGCAGTCTTATTTTCTGTTATTCTTTGCATAATGAACAATTCATGTTGTTAATGTTTCTTAAATATATAAAAATTTAAAATAGCAAAAATATCTTTTATATTACTATATAGATGATCATAAAGAGATTCAAATTTGGAATATTGCAAATTAAGTTATCAAAAAAATGACACTTAAGCTAAAACCTTCTGAAGTGCTCATCAGTTGATTTTCAAAATGAATTTTAAAAAACCCTCAATTTTAAATCTTAGTTTTCCTGCTGCTTTAGTGTTTTGAATGGCTCTCTTGGAGGAAATGATGCTGTAAATGAAAGTCTGAAAGTTAAATGACTATACACTCCACCAAGATGCCCTCTTTATGTGTCATTATGTGTTGAGTGGAAAAGGGAGAGTGGGTTAGAATAATTAGTGAAATGAATTCTGAACAACATGGAAAAACATGTCTTCCGAGTCATCCATGTACACATTACTTTGAACTTCATTCATCCTATGGCAGATGAAGCAATTACACAGACATAATGACTTCTCCTTTCTGTACTACACAGTTTTCATTCCCCAATCCATTCATCATCATTAGTGGTATTTGTGTTCAGTCCTGTCATGCCGAGCTAGCTGCCAACAAATATTAAGAAAGAAAACGAAGAGCTTATACATTTAGGAGACAAAGGAAAACCAATTTTCACGATGTGTGCTATAGACATGTCAATCCATTAAAGGAAAAAAAAAAACATTGTTAAGGAGCTCCTCAGTAATACTTTTGCATCACAGTATATCTCTAGAGACCCTAACAAGTAAATGAAATGATTATCTATGTCTCTTTCTATTTCACTTCTCTGGAGAAAAATCTACAAGTGCTGTGACCCAGCAGCACAATGATTTTCTCCTCTCCCTTTGCCCTTCATTTCACCTTTCCCTCTTATTCATCACAATATCTTTTGCTACCTTTTCCCCTCTTGATGTTAAAAAAAAAAGTGATCTCATTAAAATAAACAATTGTGAGGTCCTGTACTAGAGAAATTTTATTTTTTGAAAAATGACTCCACATCCTCCCCCATTGTTTTATTGAATTCTCTTCCCCCCCCCCCCCTTAAAACCTATTTTTCATGTATACTTTCATGAGAAACTCCTAGTAATTAGAGATTTTGTGCTATCTTCTGACTTTCTCTGTCCACAATTTATACTTCTAAATGCCAGATCACCTAGCAACTACTAGGCCACACAGCCTCCAAGTTTAATGCTAGAGAATGAGTTTGCCTTTTATTCCATTCCATTCCATTCTCATTTATCAAGTGCTTTTTTAAATATGCAAGGCAGCATATTAGGTTCTGGGAATACAAAACAAAATAAGACAATGTCTCCCTTCAAGGAACTTACATTCTACCACGGGAATTCGGTATGTAACTTTAATAAATAAAAACATTTGGGGAAAACAGGGAATAGTGACAACTGAAGGATCAGTAAAGGAGTCTTAGGGAAAAAACGAGTTGAACTTTGAAAGATGAAAAGAGTGGTGAAAAGCAATTATGAAGAGAAAGAAATGGCACACTTGGCACTTGATTATAAAATATAGATAACAGATAACATAATATTATATGTGCATCAAATAATACAAAGTGATACACAATAAAGGAAAGGAAGTTCTTAGGTTTACTCTGAGGTCATGAATATGGGCAACTAGTAATGTATATAAGGAAGTTTGAAGGAAGAATATGAAATCAAATCTGGACACATTTAATTTGAAATATTGGCAGGACACCCAAGAAAAATTTGACCATTGGGCAATTAAAAATATGAGAATGGATTGCAAGACAAAGACTAGATGTATTTTCTTGTTAGTACCATTTGCTGACTCTTACCCCTTATACTCTAGCTCTTTCCTTCCTTTAATTGGTTGAATTCCTTGAATATTTTGCTTAATTGGATTTAGGTTTCCCACTGTTGCCTCTCATCTGTATGGTTTCACTCTGTCTATCTCTGTCTCTATCTCTCTGTCTCTATCTCTTTATCTTTCTCTCCCCCTCTCTTCCTTCCTCTCTCTCTGTCTCTCTTTCTCTTCTCTTCCTTCTTCTCTCTCTTTCTCTCTGTATCTCTTTCTATCTCTCTCTCTCCTCTTCCTCTCCCCCTTCCTGTCTCTCTCTTTCCCCTCCTCCTCTTCCTTCTCCTCTCTTTTTCCTTCTTCTCTCTTTCCTTCTCTCTCACATTCTCTTTTCCCTTCTTTTCCCTTTCCCCTTCTCTCTTTTTTCTTTTTGTCTTCCCCTCTCTCTGTTATGTGTATATTTATTAAAATAATAGTAAACATATTCAATGCACCTGGACTAATTTATCACCATCAATAGAGGTATTGTCATCATTGTTTATTGGGCCCCATCCATACTTTTTATTCCATGTAATACTTGCCCATTTCTAGATCTTCCTAAAAGACTTCCTCTGAGCTCTTTATATATTATCACTACCAATGCTGCCCTTGGATTGTCAATTTATTATTCTAATAACCCCTCTCTCTCCTTGCAGTTTGTTTTTTTTTTTTTTTTAAACAGGCCCTATTGGGGCAGCTAGGTGGTGCAGTGGATAGAGAACCAGCCCTGAAGTCAGGAGGACCTGAGTTCAAATATGGTCTCAGACACTTAACACTTCCAAGCGGTGTTACCCTGAGCAAGTCACTTAATCCCAATTGCCTCAGGGAAAAAAAAAGTAAATATGGCCTATTGGTATAGGGAAGCCCCAATGAAGAAACTCCCTCTACTGTTGCAGTAGCTGATAATACGCCTGATACACAACTTAAAATCTTAGGCCTAGGGTTTTTAACCTTTTTTTTGTATAGTGGATCCTTTTGTCAGTCTAGTGAAACCTATTGATCTCTTCTCAGAATAACATTTTTAAATAATTGAAGAAAATGCTAGATTTCAATGAGAAGTTAGTAAAAATAAAGATAATTTTTTCTTACCCAAGTTCACAGACATCATAAAATCTATTCTTCCTTGAGGATTCATAGCACCAGGTTAAGACCCCTATCTTAGAACATCACCTGGGAGCACTAAGAGGTTATTTGTTCACACTCATGTGGCCAATATGTTTCAGTCAGGACTTAATCCTAAGACTTATTCCTGATCTATTTCTATCCATTACAGAAGGTTACTTTCTTTTAACTCTTACTTTTCCTATAACCTATCCATCTTTTCTGGTAACTTTTTGCCTGAATATCTAAAGCCATTTCTTGAGCAAAGGTCATTTTTTGCAATATGTTATACTCAGCTGTTTCTCATTGTGTATATCCTTCAGTCATGAGCAACTTTGATTCTTCAGAAATTGTGGTATTCCAAAGTTTAAAACCACATAGCATCACTGGTAAAACCTTTGTATTTAAAAGGTGAGCTTTTGTGTTGAGGAACTACTTAGGATGGTTGAAAGTACCACATAATTTTTCAAAGGCATTCTAGGCTATTCTTATATTCAGTTTTATGCTCCATTCATTATGTGAATCCAATCCAATATACATTTACTGATGACATTTACATAGTGAAGTTCTTAATTAATGCTTGTTGAATAATTGATATAAGGAATTGGCTTTGCTACTGAATAACGTGTTCTGGTCAATAGATCTTTTTCATTAGACTGATATTGCTGGGGGTAATCATCTCATAAAGATTTTATAAAAATTAGAAAATAGGCATATAGGTGAGAAGTTATTGATGTCCTCTATTATCCTTGAAAAGCAGTAGTATTCCTCATGATTTTTTCCTCTTATTCTTTCCTTCTCTGTAACATCTCATAAAATAATCCCTTGAGACTTTTAACATCACATTTCCTCCAACATAGATTTCCTTAGTTATGCTTTTGGTCTGCTTCCAACATTCCTCCTAACTTAATCTTTTAAAGTATCATTTCTACTTCCTCACATAACATTAAAAGGAATGGTAATATAGCCCATATTTATGTAGCAAGGAATTTATATAATAGAGCCAGTTATAAAGGAAGATCTGCCTAGCTAGGAACATAACTTTTGTGTCCCTAATACTTTTAACTTCCATAGTTTGTGTATAAATAAGTATCCTTATATCAGTTTTGAAGGTTAGGGCAATCCTTATAACATTTCAAAAGGATTTTAATTTCATCAGATGGTTTCCTCCATCCACATATTTCATAGTTCTTTCTTGCCTTAGGATATGGAATCTTTGGTGAGTTATTATAGCCAGGAAAATATTGGTAAATATTTAACTATGGCTTCTTTAGAAAAAAATAGATAAGACTGATGCACTTTTAAGTTTAATTTGTATTATAAACATTTTATTCATTTAGCAAAACAAGAATTCAAACCCTAATTTGACAATTTCTAATGTGTAAATGCTCAAACTGAAAATTTAACATTTGGATCTAGTTCTAGACCATTTTTAACACAGATGACTTTGGTAATATGACTTCCTAATTTCAGTTAGTTTGATCTTCATATCCCATTTTATCACTTTATTTGAATCCTTCCCAGTTGGAGATGCTAGAGCTTATATTCTATTAGTAATAGAATCCAGATTTATCTCTAAATGATGGCAAAACACCAGGAAGGATTCTGGTATCAGAAAACATCTATGACTATAATTTTTTCCTTGTAAAATTTATCAAGCATAAATCATATAAAAATGCAAATAATATACCATGAAGATAATATCTTATATCTATCCTGTGATATAGATGCTATCATTATCCACAGTTGATAGAGGAGGAAACTTAAGAGACTGAGCAATTAAGTGACTTGCCTTAATGCACATAGGTTTTAACCATAGGTCCTCCTAACTTCCAGTCCAGTACTCTAACTGCTGGGTCACCTTGCTGCCTAAAGTTAGTCCATGAAAATCCAGAGGAGTATTAAAAATTCGGTATAAATATGGTCATCCTTAGGATTTTGTCCAGCATTTATAAAAATTTATAGTTAAGCCATAGTTAAATATTAAATAAATAAATAAATGTTTCACTCATAACAAACATCTGAGAAGGATAATGCCTGTATTATTATCATGTACATTAGTCAGATAAGAAAATAGAAGATCAGGGGCAGCTAGTTGGTGTAGTGGATACAGCACTAGCCCTGAAGTCAGGATGAACTGAGTTCAAATGTGACCTCAGACACTTAATACTTCCTAATTGTGTGACCTTGGACAGGTCACTTAACCTCAACTGCTTCAAGAAAGAAACAGAGAAAGAGAGAAAGGAAACAGAAGACCAGAACGGTAAGTGACTTATCCAAGATTACACTACTAGGGTCTTTTCCACTGTGTTACTCTTTGCATCCAGGAGTACTCTAGTTGTATATTATCATAGTCATAAAAAGAAGGAAAATTTTTATTCTCTCCTCCCTTTTATTTGCTTAAGAATGGCATTCCATTCCATGGTGGCCTCTGTGTCTGCTGTTAAAATAAGGAATTGACAAAATTAATTTTAAATCCATGATTGTTGCTAATATCATAATTCAATTCTATTAAACACGTACATGTTTTTCTAACTTTTTAAAAAAGAGAGAGCATTCATCCTAAAGTAGATGCAAAAACTTGAAGGTTTTTTTGTTGAAACGACGATAGTATTAAATTTGTATTTTTGTTGTTATGCTCCAGTTATTTTCCCTTAAGCTTCCCCCCTCACTACTGAATCTTTCCCTTTATCAGATAAATATTTGAGTAAAGCCAACTGACCCAGAACACATCTGGCAAGAAAAATAACTTTTGAAAGCTATATACAACTTTCATATCCATAGTGCCTAATTCTCCATTGAGAAGACAAGCGATATGTAGTTCAAAGACTACAATTGTTTATTAATATTTATTGGAATTCAACTGGTTTTTATTGTTATTGTGTATATGATTGTAATGTTTCCTTAATTCATGTACCACAATTTGTTTGGACAAATTCTAGTTTCTAGTTTTTTTTTTTTTTTGCTACCACATAGAGTAATAATATGAATATTTTTTATATAAATAGGCCTTTTTCTGACCTTGACCTTGAGTTGGAACTAAAGATATGAGCAGTTTAACCATTTACTCAAAGAATTGCCCCAATTTTTTTTCAAGATAGTTGGACCAAATCATAACTCCATTTACAGTGTGTCAGTTCCTTTGTTTCCATACCCTCTTTAACATTGACAATTTCCTTTTTTTTTTAATAAGCTTTCCTAATTTAATAGTTTTGAGATAAAACCTGAGTTGTTTCAATGTATTTTTCTTTTTATTAGTCATTTGGAGCAATTTCGCATGGCCAAAAAAACTAGCCTTTTGAAAACTAGTTGCTTATGTTCTTTGATGAGTTTATACTATATTAAGACATGAGTTCTTTAAAGACAAAACAAAGCAGATATGTATACATACCCTTTGTCCTTATAAACTTCCTTAACATCTTGCATCATCCTTTTATTAATTATTTCCAGATCTTTATTTGCTTTTAGGTTTTTCATCCTTAAAAATACCATTTTATTCTATTGTTCCTGATGCCTTTTGAAAAAAATCAAGAAACCCAAAGCAAAATAATAGCTTTGATTATAATAAGAATTTTTCATGGCACATTAATGTCTTTGTGATTGAGCATAATGAATGGCAGTGAGTGCAATTAAGAATATCATCAGAAACACTCATTTGCAAGATTCTGAGCTGGAAGTTCTTAAAAGAAAATATTTAAAATTAAAGACTTCCTGGTTTTTTAACTCTGTATAGTCAGATAAGATTATTCATTTGGTATATTACATTTGTAGTCTTCTGAATGATCCTTAATTTTTGAATAATCAAATTGTATTATAAATTACTCAAAAACATTTTAGGTCCTCATTTTAGAGATAAAGAAATTGAGGACCAAAATGTTTAATTTTAGATTTGCAAAAAGCCATACAATAATGAATTAGAAATTGAACCAGGGTTTCTCTCCCTATCTATGCCCATTGGCATATGACTAATATGGGTATATGGACAGAATGCCAAAATATGTTGTATATTCAAGCTTCTGATACCATTTAGCAACCATTTTGTATATTAACAAACACAGGTAAATCTAAAACAAAGTCATCTTTTTAATTCATGTTTTGTAAAAAGAAAAACTAGCTCAAGAGTTTTTAATATGGGTTTCATAAAATTGTTTAATTTTTATGTAACTATTTCAATATAATTGATTTCCTTTGTAAGCCTATGTATTTTATTTTATGCACTTAAAAATATTATTCTAATAAGAGATCCATAGAGTTCACCAGACTGTGTATAAAACAAAGTCATCTCTTTAATTGATGTTTTATAAAAAGAAGAAACTAGCTCAGGAGTTTATAATCTAGGTTTCATAAACTTGTTTAATTTTTTTATATAATTGATAAGAGATCTATAGACTTCACCAGACTACCAAAAGGGACTATGACACATAAAATGATTAAGAATCTCTGAATCAGTTGATTAATTAATATTTGTTCATAATAATAATTAACATTTATAAAGAAATTTAAGACTTAGAAAGGATTTAACAAATATTATCCTAAAAATTGTATCTTCACAACAATCCTGGGAGGTTAGTGTTATGATTATCCCCATTGTATAGAGAAAGGGAAGATAGAAAAAGATTAAGTGATTGGCTTAGGGTCATATAGCTAGGAAGTGTCTGAGGCAGGCTTGAACTTCCAGCTCATCCTTCCTGACTCCAGATCCAGTAATCTACCCAACTTGGAGTTGGTAACTGGAGTTTAAAAAATCAATTTATTTATATTATATTATAACCATCCATATAAAAGCATTATACCTTAGTGGATAGACTTCTGGATTTTGATTCAAGGAGACCTGGTTCATCCACTTCTGACACTTAGCTGTTATGGGCTAATGTCTTTAGAATCTTCTTCTACTCACCTGAAATCACAGGTTCTTTGTGTATCTACAAAAATCTAGATAACTAGAGTGCAGGTTTTGGAGTCAGGAAAACTCACCTTTATGAATTCAAATCTGGCCTAACACTTAAATCAGGGAAAGTCACTTAACCCTGTTTGCCTCAGTTTCCTTAACTGTAAAATGACCTGGAGAAGCAAATGGCAAACCACTTCAGTATCTTTGCCAAGAAAATCCCAAATGGGGTCATGAAGAATTGAACATGATTGCAACGAATGAACAATAATAAAAATCCAGCACAACTGAATTTACTGACTTGAACACATTTTATGTTTGTGGGTAGACAAAGGATGCTCCCCAGTAAACATTTTCTGTGTTATTTGTTTTTTTTTTTCAATCTGGTTATGTTCCTTTGACCACAATACTTGGGAATCTGTCAGATATCAACTACAACCACAAAGGAATATGCATTTATTAAGCACCTATGAACTGGCTTCTGTACTAAATGCTTCACAAAATATTATTTTATTCAATCCTGCATCCTGAGAAGTAGATGCTAGTATTATCTACAATCTGTCTCAGGAAACTGGGGCTGCCAGGGGTTAGGTATTTTGTCCAGGGAACTAATACATTCCTAATTACTATATAGAAAAACTTGTTGGACCAACAAAGCTATCTTATACCATTTGAATCAATGGGCAGTCACCAACACAGTCCTTCTAGTAAAATGGAAGACACCATCTGACTTTAACATCTGCCCTGCCAACAGGTATTGCCATATTACATGCTACTATATTCTAAAGAGCCCTGGGTCTTTCCATCTGTCCCCAGTTACATTCTTAGGACAACTAGGCTAGGGGTTCTTAATGTCTTTTAGGTCACAGACTCCTTTGGCAGTGTGGGAAATCTTCTCCTAATAATGTTTTTAAATGTATAAAATACATTAGATTTACAAAAGAAACCACTTATATTGAAACATAGTAATCAAAATATTAAATACAAAAAAGTTCAAGAACTCGAGGATTAAATCCCCAAATATATTATTTCCCCAGTTAGAATGTGAGATCCTTGAAAGCAGGAATTATCTTACTTTTTGAGCTCCTTGAAAGCAAGAACTAACTACCTCACTTTTGTTTTTGCATCCAAACACTAAACAGTTCCTGGCATCCAGTAAGAACACAGTACATGGTTTTTATTCATTAATTTTCCATTTTTAACTCACCAATATAAACTAAGTACCCACTGTGTCAGTACTAACCTAGGAAGAAGGGACAGAGAAATATATAAAAAAAAAATGTAGACTCAATCAATCAGAAAACATTTATAAAGAGCTTCTTATGTGTTAAGTACTGTATTAAGCCTTAGTGATAAGAAAGACAGGAACAAAATTGAACTTTCAGTTCTCAAATAGCCTTCTTCCAATATTAAAGGAAGACTAAGTAATCTGATAAGCTAAGCAAGCTTCTCTTGATTTTATTAAAATTCCTCTAAATAATGGTTATTTCTGAAAATCTGCAAGAAAAGAGAAATATTTCTATTATTTATAAACTATATCCAAGTCTAAGAATTTAAATAAAAAAATAAAGTATTACCCTCTAGGATTCATTGTGTGTGTTGCAAAGATACTGTGAAAAACAAACATTTTTCTGATATATTATTAAATGTTATGTATAAATAAATAAATATAAATATTATGAATACAAATTAATTAATTAATATAATGTATAAATAAGTAAATATAAATATAATTTAAAAATAAAAATACTGTTTTAGGACCATGGTTTTCCCTTTTTTCTAAATCCTTATCCAGAAACTAACTACTGTGGGAAATTTCTTCTAGAGATTTACTCAGGCTAAGATTTAATCAATCAAAGAAATTTTAGGCTAACGTATTCCTGCTTGTTGTGTTTGCTCTGACAGGCCTGGGAAAAGGTTGATTCTCTGTATTATCAAGATACGTGATATGGAAATCGATGTCTCTGTGATCAAGATTTGTTAAATAACCTATCTATCCCAAGACCTTCATTTTAATATAACCCACACCTACCTTTTATGTTAACCAATCTGAATTGATTATTATTCCTCAGGAACATCTCTTCAAAAAGCATATAAACTGTGACCCCACCACCATTAAGGGTCTTTGGTCAGAGACAGATGGTGAAATGACCATGCTTTTTTCTTTCTTTCTTTTTTTTTTTTTTTAATAACTTGCCTGGAAAAAAAAAATTACAGAATTCAAAAATAAATAAATAAATAAATAACTTGCCTGGGTTCCTTGATCTCACTCTGGGGCTAGCTATCCAGCTTTTTGATTTTGGGTAAATCAATAAACTTTTCTGGGCCTCAATTTCCTCAGATAGAAAATGAGGAAGTTAGGTTAGATATATATTTTTAAGTTCTTAACTTTAAGAATTATATTTTCTCTGTTTTAAGGATTATATGTTTAACCTATATCAAATTGCTTGCTGTCTTAGGGAGGACTTAAGGGAGGGAGGAAAAAAAATTTTGCCTTTTACAATATTATATTAGAGGATTCTCTCTTCTTTATATAATAGTTGTTACTATATTTTATGTGAATTAAGCCATGGTTTGATGCGCAGGGAACATTGACTGACTGTTTACACCATTTTCAAATTTATTTTGACCGGGAAGGTTGAGATTTTCATTATGAAATTTTTGAGAATTTTCAATTTGGCATTGCTTTCAGGTATGACAAAGGTTCCTTCTATTTTGACTTTGCCTTTTAGTTCTATATATATATATATACACACATATGTATATATGTATATACATATATGTATATATACATATATATATATATATATATATAAGAATTCCTGAAATAAGTTATCTAGATTTTTTTTTTGTTTTGGTATAGTTTTCAGGAAGTTCAGTGATTTTAAAATTATTCCTCCTTGACCTATTTTCCAGACTAGTTGTTGTTTTTTTTATATTATATATCATACATTTTCTTGGTTTTTTTTTTTTTGCCAATCTTTTAAACTTTTCCCCCAATATTTCCTTTTGTTTCCTATATGTCATTGACTTCTTTTTGCTCTATTTTAATTTTCAGATACTAATAGGAAAGGTTTTTTATTCTCTTTCCAATTCTTTACTCCAGTTGTTTTTTTACTTATCATCTAATTTTTATCTCCCATTTCATTTATTTAATATACTGTTTGTATCCTTCTGGCATTGACATTTTGGTCACCTTTGACTCTGCTTGTTCTTATTGTGGAATTAACTTTTCCTGAGCTTACCAGTTCTTGGTTGAGAATTCTGTGCCAGGGCTTGATTCCATGGTTTCCTGAACACTTGGATTACATGGTCAGACCCCATTTGACCTCTGCCTGTTTTTCGTTTGTTTGTTTGTTTAATCCTAGACTGGATGAAGATACCTCCAAATAACTGATTCTCTTTAGAGTTCTTGATTGTCATTCAATCTAGTGTTCTTTTTAGTTCTTTGCTCAGTATATATGAGTTGAGCTATTCTGTGACCTTTCACATTATCCCCTTAGCTGGAACTCCCTATTTCTCCCCCCCTGACCTTTCACAAGCCTACCCCATTTGGGGGGGCTCACACAAGTGTTCAATAATATCTTTTTTGTCACTTATATGCTTATATTTAACATCCCGCATGAGATGTATTTTCCTGCCAACTTAGGTTACTAGACTGAATTTAACCTGCCTTTCCTGATATTATTTTTGGATGCCCTTCTCGTTCACTGACATTCCTCTGCCTCACCCTAACCCCAACCACTTTTAAGTCTTTGCCAATTGACATTCTAAACATCCTTTAAGATCTAGCTTAAATCCATTTCTTTTGTGAAACTTGGCTTGATTGTTAATGCCAGAAGGAATACTTCTTCCTCTGAAATCTCAGATCCTATTATTTGTACTTCTCATATATTTATATCATCATTATTGTTTTAACTAGTCCTGTGAATTCTTTAGTGTATGATATTTTCCACAAGAGACTTCCTCTATTAATACAGATCACCAACAGCTTTGCAGTTTAATAATATTAGAAACTTGTCTAGGGCCTTCAAGTTTCAGTAATTTATATAAGTCTGAGAGCCAATATGTATCAGAAGTGGGAAGTGAAATCCAGTCTTTTTTTAAATATAGCTTTTTATTTACAAGATATATGCATGGGTAATTTTTCAGCATTGACAATTGCAAAACCTTTTGTTCCAATTTTTCCCCTCCTTCCCCCTACCCCCTCCCCCAGACGGCAGATTGACCAATACATGTTAAATATGTTAAAGTATATGTTAAATACAATATATATATATACAGGTCCATACAGTTATTTTGCTGTACAAAAAGAATCAGACTTTGAAATAATGTACAATTAACCTGTGAAATAAATCAAAAATGCAGGTGGACAAAAATAGAAGGATTGGGATTATGAACTACAGTCTTCATGAGATCATATATTTAAAACTAGAAGGTAACTTCAAAGCCATTAAACTCAACTCTCCCTCTCCCTATTTTATGGATGAAGGAATTGAGGTTCAGAGAAGTTAAGGATTTGCTTATGATCATATAGATATAAGTAAGTGCCAGCATTCGAATCAGACTTTTCTGACTCCAGGCAAATTAACATTCTATTCACTGTCTCATGCTGCCTTTCATTTTTTATTAAAGTTATTTGTGAGCACTTAGGATTTCAAAAATTTTGAGGTTGATTTCATTAGGTCACTAATAATTCAGGTCCCAGTATTTAGAAGACCCTGTATTGCTATGGTCTTCAAATTTCATTATCAAATGGCCAATTTTCTTGTGATCAACTACTCCAAATTGAGTTAGGCAGGTCTGTTAGTGACAGATGTGGCCCATTACCTGTGTTGTACCTGAAGCCTTTCCAGCATAATGAGGAACTAGCAGAGATTATGTTTTACTTTCATGGCCTTGGATAATCCAGGGTCATCACCATTCTAAAATGAGGTATCAGAATAGGATTTAGTAGAGGCAATATTTGTAGTTATGTCATATTTTATTTTTTTCTTCTATTTTTTGGAGGCAATCAGAATTAAGTGACTTGCTAAGGATCCCACAGATAATAAGAGTCATGTATCTAAAGTTGGATTTGAACTCAAGTTCTTCTGAGTCCAGAACTGGTGCTTTATGCATTGTGATATCTAGTTGTCCCCATATTTTCCTTATTAGAGCTTAAACTCCTTAACTGCAGGGACTATGTCTTGCTTGTACTAAGTGATTAATAAATGTCTGCTTGATGTATATCATAGAATTGTGATCCATTAAAATGGTTATTTTTAACAAACATAAAGTTAAATTGTGTAATTTAAATTTGGATTACTCAAGACAGACTGGCATAATTGATAAATAATCTGACATCTCCAAATCCAAATAAAAAGTGAAAAAAATATAATTAACCTAACAGGTATTTTGTCTTACTCAAATCAAACATCTAGATGATATAACTTTTCATGCTTGATCTGCATGTTTGGTATGATTGGAGACTAAAGAATGTCTTCTCAGACACACCAATCCTCCCTTTAAGTTCTCAGATTTAGCCAATAGCCACAGAGCTTTCCATAGTCCTAAAGAAAATGAAGGCCAAAAGCACTGAAATGTCCTGAGCCAAGAAAATGTGACTCCAGGTGTGGGAGTGGAGTGAGTGCAGCTGTGAAATGTTTTGGCTATTAAGGCAACTACTAGGACCTGTCCCCTTCCTCCAAACCATGAATATTTTGCCCTTCTCCACTCTTCAAATAAATATAGAAACATTGAGGTGAGAAACATTTATGATATATCAACATGTTTTTAATAGAACCCCTTTTGTCAAAGGAGAAAGACAGAGGATAGAAATGAACCTCAGAAATGGAGGTTTTTGTGAAGGATTTTTCCTTTTTTGGATCATATTTTTGAGCCTTTCATTTTTTTAAAATAAATTTTTATTGCTATCTATTATTTTAGCATTTTCTCTGTTTCTAATAATGCCCCTGCTCCTTCTCACCAGTGCACCATTCCTGTAATAAAGAATTTTTTAAAAAGAGGAATAAAAAAGCAGTTCAATCAAACCAGTGAACTCACCATGTAATATTGTGTAAAACTATGTTATATTGCATAGTCATAGTCTTTCACTTCTGCAAAAAAAAGAAAGCTTCTCAAAGTTGGGTTATTCTAATGTAAAACATTTTTTAGCCAAATAGAGCAGAGCAGGTCTGAGCATTTAAATACATGGTTTTTGAAATCTTGGAATGAAAAATATCACAAACTCTGTGCTACAGATGCATCCACAGGGATATGAAGATATTATAGGCTAAGCAACAGACTTATGGGGAATCTGGAATCCAATCTTATTTTCCCTCAGTTTAATATACAAAACAAACCGCAAACCATTCAGTTTCCTTGGGAGAAGGAATTCCCTATTTGCAAAAGAGCTGTGTATCCCATCTTGTTCCTATTACAATCTAAGCCAGATGATAGAGTGTGAAAAGAGAGCTACATTCCAGTGGGTCCTGTCCTCAAACTAAGCAGCTATGGTATAAACAGCCTCAAATGGGAATGAAGAATTCTTTGTTTAAAGTTAAAATTCCTATAACACCTTTGGAATGAGCCCACTCTGGTTTCAATACTCCAAAATAATTCATGTGTCTCTCATTGGATGGCCCACTATCTCACTTCAAAGATCCAAAACATATCAGGCAGAGTATCATTAAACAAAAACACCTGTATGATGAAGTTACATTTGTAAATGATGATTTTATATAAGCTTGTGTTCCTTTAGTATAGGGAACTCCTGGTGAGAAAACTCCCTCCACCTATTAGAATGTGAGCTCCTTTGAAAACAGGGACTTTTTTTTTTTAATCCTTCTTTATATATATAGCTTTGTGCCTAGGACCTAGTAAGTATTTAATAAATACTTGTGGACTGACTGACCCACTGCTTTGATCAGCAAAGGTTTCACATTTTATGATTTTAGATTAGTTCCTGGACTGATATAGAAATGTTTTACATGATTGCATATGTATAACCTATATTAGATTGCTTACCATTTCAGGAAGAGAAAAGGGATAAAATTTGGAACGCTAAACTTAAAAAAAGTTTAAAATGTTTTAGTATGTAATAGGGAAATAAAAAATGATTATTATTATTTGTTCTTTAAATATTATTTAAAATAATTTTTAATGAATTAGAAGAGGAAAAAATTAGTTTCTAGGACTCTGAGAAATTAAATGGTCTGGCAAGATACACTTTGATCCAGCAGTGTTACTACTGGGCTTATATCCCAAAGAGATTTTAAAGAAGGGAAAGGGACATGTGTGTGCAAGAATGTTTGTGGCAGCCCTGTTTGTAGTGGCCAGAAACTGGAAAATGAATGGATGCTCATCAATTAGAGAATGGCTGAATAAATTGTGGTATATGAATGTTACGGAATATTATTGTTCTATAAGAAAAGACCAGCAGGATGATTTCAGAAAGACCAGGAGAGACTTACATGAACTGATGCTGAGTGAAATGAGCAGGACCAGGAGATCATTATATGCTTCAACAACAATACTATATGATGATCAATTCTGATGGACGTGGCCCTCTTCAACAATGAGATGAACCAAATCAGTTCCAATAGAGCAGTAATGAATTGAACCAGCTACACCCAGGGAAAGAACTCTGGGAGATGACTATGAACCACTACTTAGAATTCCCAATCCCTCTATTTTTGTCTGCCTGCATTTTTGATTTCCTTCACAGGCTAATTGTACACTATTTCAAAGTCCGATTCTTTTTGTACAGCAAAATAACTGCTTGGACATGTGTGCATATGTTGTATTTAACTTATACTTTAACATATTTAACAAGTATTGGTCAACCTGCCATCTTGGGGAAGGAGTGGGGGGAAAGAAGGGAAAACTTGGAACAAAAGGTTTTGCAATTGTCAATGCTCAAAAATTACCCATGCATATATCTTTTAAATTAAAAGCTATAATAAAAAAAATGATCTGGCAAGGATCTTAGAGGCAGTATCAGAAACAAGACTAGAATCTATTCCTGATTGAGGATAGCTTGTGCTATCAATTAAATGGTCTGGTAGTATAGATCATTTATTTCAGTTATAACTTGTTAACATTATCAATATTTTCTCACTGTTCTAGTAAAAATGTCATCAATTTAATGGTACTGAGTGCATTGTTAGAAAACAAATATCAATCAAATTCATTGATTTGTATAGAATGTTCCAAAAAGGATGATGATTAGAGATCTTTAATTTACTATTGACAATATACTTCATACATCTATATCAGATTTTGTATTTTATATATACAGAATATGTATGCAATTTTTCATGTTTGATGGATTAAGTTAATCCATTGTTTCATGTTAATATATGAAACAGCTTGACTCTGCAATTAAGTCGAGTTTAAATGCTTCAGACCTCAGGAATAGCTGAATAAAACCTTATCATTCCTGTTGTACTTATTAAAAAGAATATTTTTTAAAAAGATCTAAAAACCTTGCCCACCACCCTAAGGAAAGAATCATCTTGCAGTCAAATATGTTTTTTCCTTTTTAAGTATGCTTATAAATTTGTAAGCTTAGACCATAATTTTTCCAGGACAAAACAGTACTGTGGGATTCTTCTCAACATTTCTCCTAGTCTTCACCGGAAAGGGTTGTGAAACCAGGTCTGTGGCCTTTGTGGCTGTCAGTTGTGAGCATGTAAGACTACACATGATGTGTAATAAGTGGGCAGATGGCCGAGGTCTTTTCTCGACAAAAACACCTCCTCCATTCCTGCCATGAGCTGCTATTCTTGCCTACCTAGCCTGAAATTCTCAATATTAGGATGACTTTTATTTTCCTTTTCCCCAAATACCTTATGATTTTTGTTACACAATTATCACTTCTCCCATCCCTGTTCTCCCCCTCCTCCTATCATAGAACCTTCTCTTAAGATTACAGATCATAGAGTTGGATTTGGAAGAAACCTCACAGGTCATATAATTCAATCCTCTTATTTTAAAGATATGGAAAACTGAATCCAAAAGTCACAATATCTTATAAAGTCACATATCTTATAACAAAGAATAAAATAAGGGGAAAAAACCATCACAGTAACATGTGGCAGGGTAATAATCCACACCTAAAATTGACTACTTCTCTTTTGTTCTATAATGAGAGCACTGGACAATGAGGACCAAGGATTTGGAGCATGATTGAATTTGCCCTTCCCAATGGTTTTTGGTCAATCAGTCGTTTTCAGTTGTGTCTGGCTCTTTGTGATCCCAATTGGGGTTTTCTTGGCAAAGTTACAAGAGTGGTTGTCCATTTTTCCCTCCACCTCAGGATCACACAGCTGGTAAGTGTATGAGGCTAAATTTGAATGCAGAAAGATGGGTTTTTCTGACTCCAGGTTTCAAACTCTATCCACTGACCACTTAGATGCCCCAAGTGGTTAAATAACTACAATATTCTCTTTCTGGTTCCAGTCTAACACATGGATGATTGGTGCATTTACTTCTGGCTATGAGTGACTCAGGGCTGGTACAAAGTGAAGGGGAGAAAGTTTTTTGTTGATTGAGGAAGTAGTTTTGATGATGAATTGAGAGGTCCAAGACAGAACTAATTTTTCAAACAAAGGATCAATACATCCCTCTCTCAGCCCCTTCCTTTTTGTGTTTTCTTTCTTAGTAGTAATTAAAGCAAGAAAATGTTAGAGCTCTGGGGAGTCACTACTTTCTCTCCTCGTGGCTATAACATGTCCCTGAGTATGTGATGTCTGCTTCTTTTGAGTTTATTCTTTCTTGATCTTATATGATGAATATCTGATTATGGAACTGACCAGTTTATGACTTTGTAAGCTTTACAAGTCTGGAAGAGACACCGGAGATCCCTCTAGCAAAGGATCTGGAGGAAGAACAATTGAAGCTGATCATGGCAGTAAATGACTAAAGTAAAGAGTTTAGCAGGTGGGGGAACCTGCTATGTATTGACCGATCAATTGAAACATGGGGCCCTATGAATAGGCAGCCCAACTGAGCAAGGGAGTATTATTGCTGATGCTATACCTATTAATGAAATTATTGAGGATTCACAGAGGGAGAAAAGAACTCCAAAGGCCAGGAGTAGCAAGGTACCTTTCTCCCCCATAAATTCTCTAAACATGCTCTGTTTTCCTTTGCATTTCAAATTTGAGTTCATGCTTTTCAAGGGTCTTTTATGTATATATACAAGGAGAAAGTGCTTTTGGGAAGGTTTTTTTAAAAAAAAATCCTTTCCTTTATATTCTTTGGTAAAAGCTAATCAGTGTCATCTGGCTGACTGACACTGAGAAAAGAACACGGAGTTGGAGAAAGGGACAGGATTAGAAAATCCCACCTTCCTCAGAGTTACTAAATGGCAGAAGTCTGGGGAGAAAAGTAGCATTTTCTCTTCTTCTAACCTAAACTGCTAGCCCAATGAGAGTTGGAAGAATGAATCCAGATGGCATGTTACACTGCCTCCTATTTTTTTTAAAATGGATATCACTTGCTTTTATGTCACATTCATTTCTGAAGAGAAACCTATTTTGTCTCTCCTATTTAGAAGGTTACCATTTGTAACAATTAAAAAAGAAAATGTAAAAAAACAAATTTAACAAAACTAAGTAATACCTACCTTGTATCTGATGTCATAAGCAAACTTTCATATCCATAGTTTCCCATCTTTACAATGAAGGGTCAAAAATACATTTTCTCAACTCTTCTCCAAGTCTAATTTTGAGTACAAGAAGCAGAAGGACAATGGTGCTGATAGGGAAGAGCTAGGGTGTTTGTTTCAAAATATTGCCCAGTGATGGCCATGCTTGCGGTCCTCAGTAACATTCAGCCAATCAAAAAAAAAATAGTCAATAAACATTTCTTGAGTATCTCCTGTGTGCCAGGTGCTATACTAAGCACTGGGGAATGAAACTATGAGAAAAACAGAAAGTCAATCGCTATCCTCCAGGAATTTACAATCTAGTGTTAGAAGATAATACACAAAAGAAAAGCGAGAGTTCATGTGTGAAATTTGCTTCGAGGTGGGGGTTTGGTAGAGAAATCAGTCAGAAATCCCAAAGCACTTCAACAAGATGAGAAATAATTTCTGAGCAGAGTTCCTGCCTTAAATGGAGATTTAGAATTCATGGTTCTGCTCCATAATCAGTGAAGCAGAGGTAGACCAAAGCTTTTGGGATTTTGCTGAGGGATAAGATTGTTCATTAATGAGCTTCTTGGGACAGGGTAGAGAAGTTATTCAGAGAAGCTCCAAAGTAATGCAGTCAGGTGAGAGATGATTTTTACATAAGTATCGGTGACATATTTGCCTATTTGTATAGTGAGTCCCAAAATATTTTTTTTCCTTTTTCCTTCTTTTACTTTTGGGTAACTGAAGAAAAAAATACATCTACTAGAAGGTATGTATGATAAGTACTAGCACCTTCACCTCTTTTTTTTAATGGCTTATTATTATTTTCAAAATCCATGCAAAGATAATTTTCAACATTCACCCTTGGAAAACCTTGTGTTCCAAATTTTTCTCCCTCCCTTCTTCCCACCCTCTTCTTTAAACTGCAAGTAATCTAATATAGGTTAAATGTATATAATTCTTCTATACATATTTCCACATTTATCATGCAGCATAAGAAAAATCAGATCAAAAAGGAAAAAATTGAGAAAAAAAATAAACACGCAAACAACAACAAAGTGAAAATACTATGTTGTAATCTACACTCAGTCCCCACAAAGCTCTCTCTGGCTGCAGATAGCTCTCTCCATCACAAGTCTTTTGGAATTTACCTGAATTACCTCATTGTAAGAGCCACATCCATCAGAATTAATCATTGTATAATCTTGTTGTTGCCATATATGGTGTTCTCTTGGTTCTACTCACTTGATTTAGCATCAGTTCATGTAAGTCTCTCCTGCTGAAATCATCCTGCTGGTCATTTCTTATAGAACAATAATATTCCATAACATTCATATACCATAACTTATTCAGCCATTCTCCAACTGATGGGCATCCACTCAGTTTCCAATCCCTTGCCGCTATAAAAAGAGCTACTACAAACATTTTTACACATGTGGGTCATTTTCTTTTTTTTATGATCTCTTTGGAATATAGACTCAGAAGAAATATTGCTTGATCAAAGGGTATGCACAGTTTGAAAGCCCTTTGGGCCTAGTTCTAAATTAGCACCTTCACTTCTAAGGCCAATTTCTAGCTATTCTGTATTTTTTCATACTTGTATTAATTGATGAGTATATACATACACATATATCTTATATGCTGAATATGGAATTTATACAAAATGTATTGTGTATCAATTTTTATATATTTGGCTCTCCCATTATATGCATATAATATAGATAGTCTATATGAAATAATACATGCGTTAGTATGTATAGATTACATATACATGTGTATTTATATAAACATTTACACACATATTTAAATTTAAAATTGAAAGAACAGTACATAATATGAGGGAGATACACAGATATATATACACATGCACATATGATATATGCACCACAAAGAATTATATATACATGCATTATATCCTTATTTATAGACATACTTTACATATATACATGTATGTACACATACATAATATATATTGGCTAAATAAACTAAGTGTTCAGTATATAATATATTTACAAATAAGAGGTGTAAGAGTTTGCAGTATGAGAGCAATAATAACTCACTATTAATAGGAAATGTTTTTAATTCCAAATTTCAGAGGATAAATATCACGATATATCGGGTATATGGAGTGTTCAAGGAGAACTAGCACTTCTTACAGGAGAGCTTTCTAGGCCTTTTTCAGGACAACTTTGATGTTCACCTGTCTGTCAACTCTTACCTGTGGTATTAAGAAGTTGTAGCATGTCCATTGGCCACACCTGGTAAACCATTGTAGCAGACAGGCTAAATCCAGTTGAGAATAACCAAAGGGTCTTAAATCTATTGGTGAGTTAGAGAGATATCTACATATACTTATGAAAACTTTACCTAAAGAATGGGCAGATAAAGACAAAAATTCAATTTATTCACTAGTCAAGATATCATTTCATGATCTCATTGGTCCTTTTAAAAAAACAAAGGACAAACAAGAACCACCACATTATATCTACTTATTAATAACACCCCTAAAAGATATGCAGTAAATGGATTTCTGAATAGTTAGAAAAGTCATTTATGCATTAAATAATTCATTATTGAACACCTGCTAAAGCATCTGTCAACAAAATTTGCTAAATCCATATCAGCGAGGAAATGTTACTGTGAATTCCTGGTAGAGACACATAAACAGCATCATTATTCATTACTAGATCTTATTAATGTTGTGGGTAAAAAGGGGATTTTATAAATCTGATCTTCACAGCATGGGATTTAAGGCTAATATATTGCAAAGCTCACTGGACAGGAGAAACCTAGATTCAAATCCTTAGTTTGGCATTTCTCAGCTGGGTGATGCTGATAGAGCTGTAACTGGAGGGCAGGGAGGGGCCAGCAAATGGGACTTTCCTCCAGAAAATCAAATTTCAAGGCTACAAACAGAACTTTGCATCTTTCATCAAAGGAGAAACAATAGAACTTAATATCTATTCTATGATAAATATTTAAAATCCAACTACTCCTTTTTTCTTTTCCCCTTTTACTTCCTTAGACTTTCCCTAGAATTCCAAAACCTGTCTGACACCCTCATTGAATGAGCACAAGCTTCACATCACTTGCCCGAGATGAAGATCATGGTCTTTTACTAAGGTGCAGACATTTCTAATTAGGGCTCTCAACCCTGAGCAAGACTTCTCTAAACCTCAATCTTTTCATGTGCATAATGGGGATGATAATATTTGTATTACCTATTTCACAGGGATATTCCCATAAGAGTGCTCTGTGAGCCTTAAAACACATATAGATGTGTGTGTGTTTGTGTGTAAGAATTGCACATATTTAACCTATATTCGATTACTTGCTGTCTAAGGGAGAGAATGGGGGGAACAGAGGGAAAAATTTGGAACACAAGGTTTTGCAAGAGTGAATGTTAAAAACATTTGCATATATTTTGAAATTAAAAAGCAATTATTAAAAAAAACACATATAAATGTGAGGGCGTTTTGTTGTTGTTGTTGTTGTTGTTGTTGTTGTTGTTTTATTCCCTTGACCTGTGTTTTTATCTAGGTAGGCAACTTCCAATTCTGACAGTTTCTACTAATACAAATCAGTGATTGTTCTGTAGTTGATATTCTTGAGGGTTGCTTTGAGATCTAGTGATTTTGTTCAGAATCACACAGTGAGGATTTGTTAGAATTGGAACGTGAATGCAGATCTTCCCCATCTCCTTAGAGTAGCTCTTTATTTCTTATGCCAAGTGAGCTATGAGCTTTCAATTCATCTGTGTGATTTAGTTGCTGAAGGAAATCCAACTATGGAAACTCCTACCAATGCAGATCAATACCTGCTCTTAGTCTTAAATTATTGCCTGAAACCTGAAGAGATTAGGTAATCTGTCTAAGATTACACAACTGGTATATACCAGCAGCAGAACTTGAACCAAGGGCTTTCTGCTTCTAAGGTCAGCTTTCTGCCATTATCAAGCTGCCATGATTAATCTTATTTTCTTGATCACATCATTATGAATTTCAAAGGACAAATTCTCTCTTTTCACACCTTGATCCTTCATTAATGCTAATAGCAATTATATATGTGAACTGTGGGAATATCATTTATTTCCTAGTTAGAGCTATTGTCAGCAGAGATAATGGTGATAATGGAATTCACCCACGTGTCTTGTGGAGAATAGTCATTATGAAACAGGACACCTTGATTCTGATCCACAGGGAGGATTACCGAGCAATGATTATATTCATTTAACTTTATGTTGAAGATAAATGTGTTTAAGCAAAGGTAACATAGCAAAGTGAGCTGGTGCAGTATCTTCTAGATTTGCAAAACAGGGCAAGGAAATTCTTTTCAACTAACACAGGTCAGCTTCTCCAGGTAGAGTAAGCATCAAGCTGATAGGAGAACCTTTGGTTCACAAATAAGCACTTTCTTGCAGATCTGGATGATTTAGTTAGTTTAGGAAAATGACTCCAACAGGATGACCTAAGAAATGTGCAAAGGTTATGTAGAAAAAGAAAATAGAGGCATGCAGACCAAAAGTAAAGCCTTTCCTGCAGCAGCTAGACAACACAGTACATAGAGTATCAAACATGGAGTCAGGAAGACTCATCTTCCTGAGTTCAAATCCAGTCTTAGACACTTTCTACCTGTGACCCTGGTCAAGTCATTTAATCCTGTCTGCCTCAATTTTCTCATCTTTAAAGTGAGAAGGAAATGGCCAACAGCTACAGTTTTATTGCCAAAAAAATCTTAATTGGGGTCATGAAGAGTTGGACATGACTGAAAAATAACTGAAAAACAAAAAGCCTTTCCACCAGTTCTGCAAATGTTTGGGCGCGTTATTATAGAGGATGAATGGAAGCACTTGTGTATTGTTGGCTCAGATAATTCTAGTTGAAGTTGAAAAATGAAACTAGAACTATAAGGTTTTCTCATCAGTGATTCTCAATTATTTCACTGCTAAACAACACACCCAACCCCATTGTGGGCTCTTTGGGGATTGAGTCATGCACAGAATGAATAGTCAACAGGAATATTATGGAGTTACAGTAACAGAGAATCATAGATTTAGAAGTAGAAGAGATCTTGATGACTATCTTTAGTATAAAACCCTGATTGTTCAGCTGAGGAAGTAAGGTATAGAAAGATTAAGTTTCTTTCTTAAAAAAAAAAAAAAAAAGGAAAAAAAAGCCAATGAACAATTCTTTTTTTCAGATTTTTTTTCAGATGAAATCAATCAATAAATATTTATTAAGCATCAACTATTTATTAGGGGGCTGAGTTTAGAAAGAAAAAAAGTATAGTCTATGAAGCTTAAATTCTAATGGGTGAGACATTATCAACATATATATACATTCACATATACATATACATATATATTCAAAATACATAAAAAACAGATACAAGATGAAAAAAGGGAATGTGACTTGAAGATTGACTAAAAACCCTGAGAAGGATAAGTTGGAGAGACAGGAGGAAAACCAAGAAAGTAGTGTCATGAAATGTTAGAGAAGAGAGAGTATTCATGAAGGAGAAGGTAATAAGCCACTGCATAGAGATCAATAGTAAGTATAAGAACCAAGAAAGAAAAGACTTTTAGATTTGTAAATTGGATATCATTGGTAATTTTGGAGAGAACATGTTTTGGTTCAATTTTGAAGTTAGGGGCTTAATTGTTTTTTTTTTTTTTTTTTAATAGCCTTTTATTTACAGGATATATGCATGGGTAACTTTACAGCATTAACAATTGCCAAACCTCTTGTTCCAATTTTTCACCTCTTACCCCCCCCCCTCCCTAGATGGCAGCATGACCAGTAGATGTTAAATACATTAAAATATAAATTAGATACACAATAAGTATACATGACCAAAGCGTTATTTTGCTGTACAAAAGAATCAGACTCTGAAATATTGTACAATTAGCTTGTGAAGGAAATCAAAAATGCAGGTGTGCATAAATATAGGGATTAGGAATTCAATGTAATGGTTTTAGTCATCTCCCAAAGTTCTTTTTCTGAGTAGCTGGTTCAGTTCATTACTGCTCCATTAGAAATGATTTGGTTGATCTCGTTGCTGAGGATGGCCTGGTCCATCAGAACTGGTCATCATATAGTATTGTTGTTGAAGTATATAATGATCTCCTGGTCCTGCTCATTTCACTCAGTATCAGTTCGTGTAAGTCTCTCCAGGCCTTTCTGAAATTATCCTGTTGGTCATTTCTTACAGAACAGTAATATTCCATAAATTCATATACCACAATTTATTCAGCCATTCTCCAACTGATGGACATCCATTCAGTTTCAGTTTTAACCACTACAAAAGGGCTGCCACAAACATTCGTTGCACATACAGGTCCCTTTCCCTTCTTTATGATCTCTTTGGGATATTAGCCCAGTAGAAATACTGCTGGATCAAAGGGTATGCACAGTTTGATAACTTTTTGAGCATAGTTCCAAACTACTCTCCAAAATGGTTGGAATCGTTCACAACTCCACCAACAATGCATCAATATCCCAGTTTTCCGCATCCCCTCAACAATCATCATTATTTTTCCTGTCATCTTAGCCAATCTGACAGGTGTGTAGTGAGTATACGTAGAGTTGTCTTAATTTGCATTTCTCTGATTAATAATGACTTGGAGCATCTTTTCATATGACTAGAAATAGTTTCAATTTCTTTATCTGAGAATTGTCTGTTCATATCCTTTGACCATTTTTCAATTGGAGAATGGCTTGATTTTTATAAATTAGAGTTAATTCTCTATATATTTTGGAAATGAGGCCTTTATCAGAACCTTTGACTGTAAAATATTTTCCCAGTTTATTGCTTCCCTTCTAATCTTGTCTGCATTAGTTTTGTTTGTACAAAAACTTTTCAGTTTGGTATAATCGAAATTTTCTATTTTGTGATCAGTAATGATCTCTAGTTCTGCTTTGGTCATAAAGACCTTCCCCTTCCACAGGTCTGAGAGGTAAACTATCCTGTGTTCCTCTAATTTATTAATAATTTCATTCTTTATGCCTAGGTCATGAACCCATTTTGACCTTATCTTGGTGTACTGCGTTAAGTATAGATCAATGCCTAGTTTCTGGTTAGGGGCTTAATTGAAAAAACTTTTAAAAAGAGTGAGAGGAGAAGATTTGTAAACAATAGGTACAGATAACTTTTTCAAGGAATGCAGTTGAGAAAGGAAAAAGTATTATAGGAAGATAGCTTAATGGGTTGGTTAGGTTTAATAATAGTTTACACTTTAAAAACATTTCCTTCTTAAGATGAAGGAGGTAAGAGACATATTTGTAAGCATCAGAGAAGGATAAGAATAGAAATAGAAACTGAAGGTTATAGAGAAATTGTTAATAACAGTTTAGGATATGTAGAAGAAAACAGGAAGGGTTGAGATCAAGTCCTGGGGTTGGCCTTCACCAGGAAAAGGGCCATCTCTTCATCATATAGAAATGTAAATTAGAACTGTGAGTTCTTTGGGTTAGGGAATTCCAAGATGAGGAACTCATTTCTACTAATGTAGATTTTTTTTTGTTATTGAGTCATTTTTCAGTCTTGTTCAACACTTCATGACCTCATTTGGGGTTTTCTTGGCAGAGATACTGGAGTGGTCTGCCATTTCCTTCTCCAACTCATTTTACTATAATCTTAGAAAGAAGCCTAAAATACTGAGAGATTTAGTGACTTGCCCAGGATCATACAAGAATGTATGAGAGATGGGACTTGAAATCAATCTTCCTGGTGTTCCAAGGCTAAGTCATTATTGTTATATTTTGGCTCTTATCTATTCATTATGCGTTAGATTGAAAGAAGTGACCATGGGAATGATGCCCAGGAGTTGTGAAAAAAGGGAAAAATAGAGAAGATGCTGGTTAACTCATAAGGAAAAATTTTGATTTTCTTGGAAAAATATGAAATGAGGTCCTCAGCTGAGGAATTTTAGAGAGAAAAGAGACTGGTTGGAATAGCCATTGTCACAAATGGAATAGAGAATCTATTTGGAAGGAGCAAAAGAATTGTTCCACTTCACTAAAGGCTTTGTTGAGATTAGATAGTTTGGATTAGATACATCAGCAGTCATCTTCCTTTGTCATCTAGCAGTATGTAGGGAAAAGCAAATGAGGCAGATGGTGGGAGTGAAGCAGGGCTGGGGAAGAGATGAGCACAGATTAGATAAGGGACCCAGGAAGTAGAGAAGAGATTAAAACTGTTTAACTAAAGGGAGTAGATTTTTGAAGGCAAAGAATTGTACATAAAACAAGCATAATGGCCTGGAAAAGTATTGAGGGACAGAAAAAATGGTGATCTTTGTGAGTATGAATAATAAAGTTAAGAGGAATAAGGCAGAGAGAAAAAAAGAAATAATATGAGATTATGTTTGGATAAAGGCATTTTAGAATTCTTGGACATGAAAGTAGATCAGTACATAATCATATCCATGTGTATGTATGGTGGAGTGGAAGAGCAGATAATGAGATTTGTATAAATTTAAGAACTGGAAGTTTTGGGTGGGTTAAAAGGTATCAGTTTCCAAGTATAAGAGCAAGAGTTGGGGTAGAGATGAAGACTATGAGCCTGCTACTGAACTCATTGAGAAAAGAAGGAAGGTATCCTGGAGGCCAGTAAATAACCATCAAGATTTGAATTAAATGATTAGTTTGGACAGCATGAAACTCAAAGGAGGAATGGTTGTTAAGTAATGATAGCATAAAGAGAGTTTAGAAATTGCAATAAGATATCTAAGATGACAGGAAAAGATAATGATGAACATTGGAGGGAATGTGTGAAAACTGGGACACTGATACATTGTTGATAGAGTTGTGAACTGATCCAACCATTCTGGAGAACAATATGAAACTATGCCCAAAGGGCTATCAAACCCTTTGACCCAGCTGTGTTACTACTGGGCTTATATCCCAAAGAGATCTTAAAGAAGCGAAAGTGACCTACATATGCACAAATGTTTGTGGCAACCCTTTTTGTAGAGGCAAGAAACTGGAAACTGAGTAGATGCCCATCAATTGGAGAATGGCAATAAATTATGGCATATCAATGCTATGGAATATAATTGTTCTATAAGAAATGACCAGCAGGATGATTTCAGAAAAGCCTTGGAGAGACTTACATGAACTGATGCTAAAAGAAGTGAGTAGAACCAAGACAATATTGTACGTAGCAACAAGATTATGTGATGAACAATTTTGATGGCCATGGCTCTTTTCAACAATGAGGTCATTCAGGCCAGTTCCAATTATCTTGTCATGAAGAAAGTCATCTGCACCCAGAGGGACTGTGGGGACTAAGTGTGGATCACAACATAATGTTTTCACTTTTTTGTTGTTGTTTGTTTGCATTTTGTTTTCTTTCTCATTTCCCCCTTTTTTGATCTGATTTTTCTTGTGCAGCAGAATAATTGTGGAGATATGTATAGAAGAATTGTACATGATAACATATATTGGATTATTTGCCATCTAAGGGAGAGGGGAAGGGGAAAGGAAGAAAGAAAAAAATTGGAACACAAAGTAAATGTTGAAAACTGCATATATTTTGAAAATAAAAATCTTAAAAAAAAAGAAATTGCAATAAGGACTAAGAAGAAATACTATAGACATTTTTCTCTAACATCATTAATCTCTTACATGACTCAAGTGTGTATACAACTGAACAAATGAATAAAACCTTCCTTTATTAAAGGTATTAAAAGTAATATGGGCTATTGGGATGTCTAGGCTGGTCAGGGAGGACTATTACCCCTAGTGGGAGAGCTTCCTGGGTATTTTTCAAGGTTGCAACTTTGGAGTCCACCTATGGTTTCAAGAAGGTGTACCATGTACAATGATCTGTTGATGAGTTGATGTCTTCCCCAAGCAAGTGAAGACTTTCTTCTACAGCATGGGCAGATGAGAACAATTTGTTCCAGTGGCCATGAAGATGGATGGAGCATGTGCTATGGTGTGCTGAGATACTGGCCAGACACTGAAGATGCCAGGGTCATCCACTGCATCCTGGACCATTGCCAATTGTCTTGACTTTTGTCTACTTCAATAACTCATGAAGAAAGGCTTGTTAACTTTGTGCAAATCTGGCCCACTTAAATCCAATTCAAGCACTTGTCAAGGCATCATTCATAATGTAATTGCTCCTCTTAAAGACTAACAATTACAATGGTATTTTGGTCTGTAAATTTGCAGGGAGGATAAATGAGCCCAAAGGAAATAGGTGTCACATATCTAGATGTCACTGTAGATAGATACAGGACTTAAGATACAAGTTCAAATCTTAGATATTTATTAGCTATGTAATTCTAGGCAAGTCACTTAACCTCTCTCTGTTTCAGCTTCCACATCTTAAAGTGGGGATAACAATGTCATCCACAAAGTTTTGTTGTGAGGATCAAAGAAGAGAACATATCCAAAGTATTTTATTGGTGATATGTAATATAGCAATTTTATTAAGCATTTATTATCAATATTTATATTAGTATTATGCTATCAGTTTATTAATATAACAATTATTACAATTTTCTGTCAGTAGCTCGCCTTTGTTTTAATCCAAGAAATATCATGGCTCTCCCAGGATAAACTGATCTCCTGAAATATCACTATGAGACAGATTGACTCAGCTTTTGATATTCAATCCCTTTTAACCCCTCTCTGTTGTCTTTCTCCTCTCTTGGGAAGGTTTGGAGGGCAGAGAAATAAATTCCTACCAAAGCTTTCCATCACAGAGGACTTAGAGCCTTTCAGGTAGTGCTCCATTTTCCATAAGTGACTCTGCTTGATTTGATGCCAGAAAACATTTTACCCTTTCCCCTCCTCTCTCTTTTTGATTTTCCTTTTATGTATTGTATTCTCCCATTAGATTATAAACTGCCTTGAGAACAAGGACTATCTTTTTTTTCTTATTTATATCCCTAACACTTAGTATAGCATTGGCCACATAGAAAATTATAAACAAATATTTATAGAATTGAATTGAATTATGTACCAAGCACTGCCTTAAATGTGGTAGGTGCTAGTATACAAATAAAAAAGCAAAAATACTACTTGCCCTCCAAGTCCCTACATTCTAATGGGGGAACAACACCCAGAGAAGAATGCCCTGGGGGCCAGGAAGAGACACTTTGGTCTGCAAAGTTATATGGATAATGAATGAGGTCATAAGAATTTGGTTGACACAATCCATCCAGGAATAATGAAAATTCATTTGATCATGGTTTCTAGTTTCTGATTCCAGAACTGGTAAATGAGAGTGAGAGAAAGATGAGGTAGTTGATAAAGAAGCTGTAGAAGGATATTGCTGAAGAAATATGATTGGGACTTTCCTCAAGTAGTGGTCCAGGAAGAGAGTCACCAATGGAGATAATTTTTGCCTCATAAATTATTGACAATGACATCTTGTTACTTCTAGAATCAACAAAGTGGGATTGGCTGATACTGAGAGAAATTTCGAAAATGTTATTTCTATCTCTACAATGCCCCTTATATCCATCACCTTTCACATAGTTATTATAGAGGTTCAGACCATCATTACTTCTTACCTGGAATATTATAATAGCCTCCTAATAGATCTCCCTAAAGTAAGTCTCTCTTTATTCTAATCTATCCTTTATACAGCTGCTAACATGATTTTTCTAGTGTGGCTCCATGTTATTTCTCTACTCAAGCTCTAGTAGTTCCCTATTAATAGGAATCAAATATAAGCTCTTCTGTTTGGTGATTAAAGTTCTAGACAATCTGACCCCACATCTACCTTTCTAGACTTCTTACATATTATTCCCCTTCACATAAATGGCAGTCCAAATGTTAAAAGGAAAAATTTTTGTTTAGACTTTTGCCCTGATTAATGAAGCAAAATTTAGAAAAAAGAGAATTTTAAAAGTATTTAAAAATAGGTGAAGGTAGCAATTTGCTGTTGAGTTGATCACTAGAAATTATCAAGGGACTCAAGAGGGAACCAACTTTTATTGAAGGTTTTCATAATAACATAAAAGATAATTTGAAGAGTTCATATCAGCAAAACAGGATGGGCTATTGCATCTTAACTCCTCCTCAAATGTTTGTTTATGATGTTTAATAGGTAGGGATACATGCTGGGTAACAGGACTTAGACCAAGGGGGTCACTGAATCAGAACAATTTTTTTTTAGCATGGAACTCTACTTTTATTTATCCATGTCATTTTCCCAGTCTTTGCATTTTTTTCCTCAATTACTTTTTTCTTTTTTTAATTAAAGCTTTTTATTTTCAAAACATAGGCATGGATAATTTTTCAACATTAACCTTGTGTTCCAAATTCCCCTCCTCTCTCCACCTCCTCCCCTAAATGACAAGTACTACAATATATGTTAAACATGGTAGAAATAGATGTTAAATCAAATATATGCATACATATTTATACAATTATCTTATCAGCACAACTTTCAATATGACCAACACAACCTTCATTCAGGACATTCCATTCTCTTCTCTTCATGCCTTTCCTTGGCTGTTTCCCATTCCTGGAATTCATTCCCTTCTTACCTCTTCTTTTAGAAATTCTGGCTTCTCGTGCTGCATCCTGTAGGAAACTTTTCCTGTTCTTTTCAACACCTCCCATCCCTATTTTTAGAACCATCCTTCTCACTCCACAAATTTTTTTGTTTATTCTGTATGCATTTTATATTTATATATATATGTATATTCCTGTATATGGTCCCCAACTACATAATGATTAATTTACATAATAATTACTAGGTGCCAAATATTGGTTAAGTGCCTTTTACAAATAATAAATCACAACAATCCCAGGAGATAGGTGCTAAGCTTCATTTTATAATTGAGGAAACTGAAGCAGATAAATATTAAGTGACTTGCCTACAGTCACATAGCTATGTAGATTACAAACTGCTTCAGGTATTGTTTTATTTTTGTCTTTGCATCCTCTGACACTTAGTAGGTACTTCATAAATTGATTGCCTATTGAGTGAGTTCAACATAAAGATTCTAATAGAAGTGATATTTTGGAAACAAGTTGGAAAAGGTTTGCACCAGTAAAAGCCTTTCTGAGATACTTGCATCTTTCTTTGCAGAGTTCATCTGAGTGCTCTTCCTTGAAGATAATAGGGATTTTTGTTTTGAGCCCATGAGAGACTTACACAAAGAGAATTTGATTTTGTGCTCTAAGAAAAAAAGAATATTAATAAATCCACTGGACACCAACTGATAACAGCTGATAGATTTCTAAGAGTGAAAAGTAAGGTAATCCTTTAATGGCTACGCCAAATAGGCTATGAATAATTTATAATACAGTGGAAATGTATCAGTAGAATGGTCCCAGAAGGACCTCTGGTTTCATTACTAGAATTCCCAAGTTAAAAGAAAATCTTGATTGGAAGGGAATAACTCACAGAAAAAATCCAGACTTTAGAGTCCAAGACTAAAATTATGGGAAAAGGGCTGCAAAAAAAACTTGGCCTATTTGCTTCACGGTACTGATGGGCTCACCTGAGACAATATGCGAAAAGCTTAAAAACTGTAAAATACCATGTGAACATAATATAAGCAATTAACAAAGTTGTGATACAAATTATATAACAAGAATTTTGAGTCATTCCCCCCATCCATCCTTCTGATTTGTTTCACAAACATTAAGGGCCTTCTATGTGAGAGTTACTGGAGAGAGATTAAAAACATGCAGATCTCTATCTTTATGAAGTTTACATTTTTCTGAGGGGATTAGACAAGTGCACAAATAAATATTAAATATTTTCACGGGGATGATGAGGATGAAGGAAAAACAAAGTGCTCTGGAAAATTTCAAGAGGAAGAAATAACTTTTAGTTGGGATGGGTCAAGATGTGGACAGAAGGAAAGCTTCATGGAAGAGGAGCACATGAGCTGAATTTGATTAAAGAAAAAAAAGATTTTGAAAGGCAGAAATGAGGAGGGAGTTTTTTGAGTATTTTGGGTCTGAGATATGGTTTCTATAAATACACAGGCAAGAAAAACAGTATTTAATTCAGGAAATAGTTATGCCCCAATTTAGCTGGAATGTAGAATCTGTGAAAAGAGTTAATATAAGATAATTGAAAAAACTGGGGAGATAGAGGTAGATTGTTAAGGACTTTAAATGCAAAATTAAGAATTTCATATTTTGTCCTTGAGGGAATCAGGAAAGCATATTTAAAAGTGAAGTGAAATATGTTTTGGAAAGATTATATGAAGGTGATTGAAGGGGATGATTGGATACAAAAAGATTAACTAGGAGGCAATCACAGCAGTCCAGGAAAGATGAGAGGAAAACCAAAATTAGTGTAGTGGCAATGAGAATGGAGAGAAAGGAATGAATGTAAAAAAGAATTGTGAAAGGACTTGGTGATGATTTAGTTGTGGAGGTTGGTAAAGGATAGGGAAAAGTAGACAATAATTCAGAGGTTTAAAGCATGATGAAGTGGAAAGATAGTGGTGCCATTGATAGAAATGTGGCCAGAGAAAAGATTTAGAATTCAAGATCATTAAGGAGAATATTTTTTCATGATGATAAAGTTTATGATATGACTATCTTTTTGAATGACCAAGATAAAGTGGAGAATGTAGTGAGATCATGAGAATTAAATAATCTGAAGAACTGGGAAGCCAGGATGTGAACCAGTTACAAAAATTGTTAAAAAGGAAGAAAGAAAAATCAGGTATGTAGAAGTCAACAATGAATATATGAACATGTTAATAGAATTGAATAGTATGAGTTTCAAAGGAAGAGGTTGCTGAGAGATGGTAGGAAAGAGAGGATCTGGAAGTGATAGAGATGAATAAGTTGAATGTTGTTCTGTGTGCCAAGGGTGTGAAGAGTGGCAGTCATTGGTAGAGGAGGGCAAGGTTTCCACTTTTAATAAAATCCTTTGTGAGTTTCTTAGATCCTCAGTGGCTTTGTGAAGGAGTTGTGGAGATATCTTTAGGTGAGCTTCTTAGGACAGGAGAAAAACTACTTCAAGATCTTGTCACTGTCATGATATCAGGGTTAGATCTGATAAAAGAAGATGAGATGACTCATTTTCAGCTGAATGCATTTGCTTTTCCTCATTCAGAAAATTTTCAGAAAAGGGGACTCCTGATGTATCATGTTAAATTTTAAATCCTCAGTGTGAAACTGATCAATATCAATCTGCTTGGTCTCATCACACTGAATTTTCTCCTGAGATCATTATCTCACTAAATCAGGACCTTGTGGGTTCATTATTGATTGATTATGACCTTCTTGTTCTCCTAATGCACTTATAAACAGGCTCCAATTTTGATGGCTTGATTTAGCCAGGCTAATGGCACTCTCCGTGTGATTATTGTGGGACTAGTCAATATTCCAAATGGCACAAGGTTAACACTGATGTCTAAAATATGAAGTCCTCCTGTACTTTATCTTAGTCACAATTAGTGTTTTTGATAAAACTATGGGAACAATTTCCCACCTCCTCCCTCCTATTCCCCAGTCTAATGTAGCAATAATGCCATTAAAGTTCAGTGACTGGACAAAAGTCAAGATGATCAGCATTGACCTGAAATCGTTGGATGATCTTGGTGCCTTCAAATGTCTCACCAAGCTTTAAGTACTCCACAGCATTTGCATCTCCTGCCTTCATGGCCATGGGAACAAATTGTTTTCATCTGTCCATTCTGTGGCATCCTTCTAACTCACCAACAGGTTTCAAGCCTGCTGGTTATCCTCAACCTGATTTAGCCTGTCTGCTGACGTAGTCTTATTAGGATGTGGCCACTGTATATATGATAGGAGACACAAATGACAGTTGAGCGGCAGGTAGGAGATACTTATGAAAGGTAGATGAACAGCCCTGAAGAGGGCTTGGCAAGCCTTTATACCAATGGTGCTAGTCTTCCCTGAACACTCCAAAATAGTTAAAAAGTGAGCCTAGTCCCTTTCTTCTTCCCAATTCTTGGTGATTGTGTCCTTAGGTGTCAGAAGTGTGCAGAAATGTTTGTGCTTTCTACTTCTGAATAAAAATTCCTTTGTAAAAGCTAATCTGACTGGGTAGGAATTGTGGCTCTTAGACTTGTAAATCTGAAATTACATGGGGATTCTAGCTAAGATCGAAGAAAAAAGATGCTCTTTCCCCTTCCCAACACTTCCGGATACTAGAGAATTTTAGAGGGAAGGCAGTAGGAGCCAGAGAATCACTATCACACACATATATTCTTCTTTTAAGTATATTTTTTAATAACTATTTTCTAATTTCATTTGAAATATTTTAATATTCATTTAAAAAATTGAGTTCAAAAATCTCTCCCTCTCTCCTTCCCTCCCCCCACCCTTCGAATAGACAAGCAATGTAATATTGATTATACCACATATATTTTATCTTATCCCTGAGAATTAAACTACATCTGGTCATTATCTATATATGTACTATTTATTTAATGATTACCAAGTAGTTCTGGATTTTCTGGATCCCTAGTCTTTTCAGTTTCTCATCAGTCTGGCTTCAGATTTCTCTAGCATGCCCTAGGAAGCTTTTCATCCCAGAATATCACCTCACCACAAAATTTACCTTGGATGTACCCTCAGCTACTGGAACCCCTCTACTCTCTGAATTGGTTGGCTTCTCCTAGAAGCTCCATTGAAGGAGGGCATCCAGGCTACCCAACTTTCCATTATTCTTTAAGCTGAAATCTCATCTCCATTGATCTTCCTCCCATCATCTTCCATTATTCATTATTGCTTGCTACCTTCATTTCTTCCTAATCTCTCACTCCTTTTAGCTTCCTGCTATGTATTTTCTCTAAGCTTGGCACAAGGAAAAGTCTAGTCTCAGTAATTTATTAGCTGTGTGATCATAAGCAAAGCACTAACATCTGTCTGCAAAGTACTGGGCAGCATAGGTGCCTTATAAATAAATACTTGTTCTCTTCCCATTAGAAGGTACACAGATTATTTGTTTCTATTTTTCCGTGCCTGTCTCTCTCTTTGTTTCTCTCTGTCTCTTCTCTATTTCTCTTCTCTATCTCTCTCTATTCTCAATTTATCTTCTATTTATACTCCCAGCACTTAGTACAGTTTCTGGCACATAGTGAATGCTTATTAATAAATACTTTTTGACTGACCAACTTAAGTCAAAATAAAGTCAACCGGGACTTATTAAGTGATCCTATTTACCAACCATGGTGCTAAAAATACAAAGGAAAAAAAATTAAAAATTAAAAAATTCCTGCTCTTAAGCAATCCACAGTCCTAAATGGATAAATATAACACTTATCAAATCAAAGTTGTTTTTTTTTATCCTTTCATATTCTAAATCTATGATCCTATGATTCTACTAGCCTCTGGACTAAGGATATGGATGAGAGTCAGTTTCTATTTCATGCCAAACTTGGAGACAGAGACTAATAGAACTACTGACTAAGTCAGGATATGGTTTGTACAAAAGAATGAATAATCATTGGGGAGGATCTTGTGGGCAAGAAAGCAAAAATATTTACTTTGTGAAAGAGCCAGGGATTCCCTCAATGCCTAAAACTATTTTATATCTAACTCATCTTTATAGTATTATATTTCTTTAAAAAATGTTATATTCTCTTTTAATAGTTCCTCTCCTCCCACCAGGATGCATATGGTTTAAGAATTTGCCTGTAAGGAAAAATATGAGATCTATGACTCTCAATCTCTTTCAGGGAAACAAATGAATAAGAACTATAGAAAACTGAAAAAAAAAAAGAATTTAAAATCCATTCTGATGATCTTGAAGGATTCTACATTCTGGGGCTGATGATTTGTCCTCGATTTCCTCTACTTCCCCTCCTTTAAAGCTCCCTTATCTTAGAAGACATGAAAACAGCTGTCTTCTCTCTGTTCTTTAGGAAGGCTCAATCACAGTCAGAAATAATCTCAGATTTTATCTAGTTTGATCTCTACAACAGCTTAGATAAGTGATTGGTTCTTCTCTGTTTGAAGATTACTATGGGGATTATTGTTTCTGAAGATAACCCATTCCATTGGTACACAGTTTTAATTGTAAGGAAACTTTCCTTCATCTTCAGACAAAATTTCTCTTTTTGTTACTTTTATCCATTGTTTCTAATTATTCCCTCCAAGAACATGAAAGTAGACTATACTATCTTCCCACAATTCCACCTCATGTTTTCTCTTCTCTAGACCAGGTACGAATAAACTTATATATATTATTTTAGACTTTGTGAGTCAATAGGCAAAAGCAAATTATAGCATGTGATACTTATATAAAAAAAGAAAAAAAACAAATTTTCATAACATTTTTGTTGATGAGATTAAAAATATAATAATAATAACAACAACAATAATAAGGCAACCAGTAGCTCAATGGATAGAACACTGGGCCGAGAGCCAGGAAGATCTGAGTTCAAATATAATCTTAAGCACTTCTTACGTGTGTGACTGGAAAAAGTCACTTAACCCTAATGGAATTCTTTTTAGGAGGGATAACATTTTCTTAATTTGGAAGTCAAGTTAGTATTCCTTGTCATCAAAATCTATTGCAAATATTCATCAATTAATGCTAATTTGTAATGATTTTTACAAATTTCATCTTTGAAAATGTCTTATCACACAAATAGGTATTGCTAAATACTCATGCATATCCACTAGCATATAACTTTAATTGAGTTAAAAGGTTAATAGTCTTAAACAAGTTTATTTTCTCTAGACACATTTTTTTCAGCTATTCCAAACATAATTTAATTAACTTATCATTGGTCAGCTACTTTCTTTGCTTGGCTAACAAAATAAGCTATTAAGAAATTCAGTTGGGTATCAATTTCATTTTCAGTTCTTATTTTCATCAGAAATTCTGCTATGAATGAGATATTTTATTAAAATTTAAATTTCTAATTTTCTTGACAGGTGCTTTTCTGTGAGTTGAAGGTACTGTGATGAGTGCTTTGTTTAACAATGCATTATTTTAGCACAGTTTTAGTATCATTTCAGAATAAATATAATGCTTTGCCATCTAATTCAATAACAAAATAATCAGCACTAAATTGTGCCTTAAAGGCTTTGCATTCCAAGTTCATTTTTTAATCTTCTTTTCTCATTTTGACATTATGTGTATGTACTGAGTTAGAAGCCATAGACAATAAATAAATAATGGTTATATTTCTAGTTCCTTGAGATTGGTTTTCTTCAATGAAAGCATGATTTAAATTCTCTTACCATCATGGTTCTTTCTATTCTCAATCCAGTTTGTCTATGTTCTTCTTAAAATGTAACAATTTAAATGTAAAACCATTGCTCGATATATCTGAAATACTCCTTTAAGTTCTTTTAAAGCAGACATCAAATTGCTTCAACCACCAATGGCCCATAAAACTGACTGGAAACAGATCTGATTAAAATACCATTGGGAAATTTTTAATAAAATAAATTATTTTTTAAAAAATGATTTAATTTTAAATTTTATTTTTAAATTATTTAATGATTAATTATTTAATAAATGAAAATATTTAAAATTATTAAAATTATTTTTTAAAATTTAATAAAATAAATTGTGTTTTTCTAAGTCAATACAGAGTCAGCAGGGATCTACTTGAATCTGACACCACTGTCTTATGGGAAAACTTCATGTATAAGTCTACCATTTCATTCATTCATGATTAGTATTACAGTTTTTAGAATATTTGAGTGGAAAATGGTTTATTGCAACTTATATAGCTAGTAAGTAGGAAAAGTCAATTCTACAAATTCTTATTCAATACCTACTGTATTCAGAACATCAGGTTAGATGCTTAGTGAGGTACAAAATTAAAGTTAAACCAGTTTGAGATGTCTAAAGGGCAGCTGGAGACAGGAAACTGAAGGTTGGGAAAATGGTTAAAGCTGAACAAGTAGATCTGAAAGTCTTCAACATAGGGATCATAATTAAAACCATAGGAGTTGAGATTAACAAATGAAAAAGTATAGAGGAAAAAGAAAAAAGGACACAGGACAAAGCCTTGGGGGACACCCAAGGTTAGCAGAGGAAGAATTAGTAAATGAGTCTGTGGAGAACCATGAGAGAACAGTGTAGAAGAACCAAGAGAGAAGTGACTATATACAGAAAAAGGGGTGAGTGACAGTGTCAAAGGCTACAGAAATGTCAAAGAAGATGAGGATTGAGAAAAACAATCATTGAATCTGGCAGTTAAGAGATTATTGATAACTTTGGAAAGGGCAGTTTCAAATGAATTATGAAAAAAGAAGCCGGACTAGAGTTAAGAATGAAAGAAAAGGGAATAGAGATACCTACTGCAGATGGCCTTCTCAGGAAGTTAAACCACAAAAGGAGAGCTATAGAACAATAGTAGGAGGGATTTGAGGTGGATTTTTTTTGTTTGTTTGTTTTATTTTGGCTTTTTGAGGATGGGGAGACATGGACACGTTTTTAGGCAGTAGGAAAACAGATAGTAGACAGGGAGAGATTAAAGATGCCTGAGAGAGTAGGGATGACAGAGGAGAAAATCTGTTGGGAGAGAGGGTGGAATGGGATTACTCACAGAAGATTTTGCTTTGGCAAGGAGAAGGATCATTTTTTCATGTAAAAAGTAGTGAAAGAAAGAATTTCAGAAGACATTTGAGTAGTATGAGATAAGGAACAGGGTAGAAGAAGGAACTTTCTGGTAATGCTTTCATTTTCCAGGGAAGTATGAGGTTTTCAAATAAGGTAATGGGAAAGGGGGGGACTATGGGAGGTTTAAGGAGAGAGGAAAAGGTTTGAAAAAGATACAGTACTGTTAGAGAGGTGAATTACTCAATTTACTTGGTGGTGGTGATGGTATTTAGTTATTTTCAGTTATGTTGGACTCCTTGGGACTCCTTTTGGGGTTTTCTTGGTAAAGACACTGGAGTAACTGTTTACTATTTCCTTCTTCTCCAGCTTATTTTACAAATGAGAAAACTAAGATAAAAAAGACTGAATTTGTTCAGGGTCACAAAGCTAGTGTCTGAAGGTGAATTTGAATTCAGGTTTTCCTAATTCCAGATCCAGAACTCTATCCACTGTGCCACCTATGTGCCCCAAGCCAAGATGAATTAAAAAAAAAATGTATAAGATGATTGCTTTGCTGTAGTGAAGGCCCAGATGAGATTTCACATCATCAATTTGTAGTCTATCCAGCCAGCATGACTTCCTGATTTTCTCCAGCCTTGTTCAGCAATAGGTGAATAGGAGTAAAGGCAGAAAATGGCAAGAGTGCTCTAAGGCTATAGTTTGTCAAAATAAAACTTTCAATCAGATAAAGGAGAAATTGGGAGATTAGAATCTATGTAGAAGGAGGGTCAACATGTACTTTGAGTCCCCTAGTATGAAGGCAGATGTTGAGAGGGAAGACTGTGAATTGAGCATTAAACTCATTGAGTAAGAAAGGAGGATGTCCTGGAGGTCTATAAACAATAAATAGCTGCTTGATTGAGTGAAAAATATAAATTGAATAAACTTCCAAGGTGAGATTAATGAGTGATGCTAGTAGAAGGAAAGTCTGAAAGTGTCCATGGAGAGCAAGAAGTATTCAAACTTACAATTTGTAACTTCCCCACCATTTCCAATGAGTGGGGATGGGAGGAATATTAGTAAAGTTGTGATTTAATTGTAGAAAGAGCATCCAGGGAAGCTGTATTAACATAAGTTAGTAATGTCTTAGTGAGTGCAAGAGAATGGAGAAAGCAAAAAAGAAAAATTTAAGATGAAAGTTAGTTGATTACTGATGAAGCAGACACTCCAGAGAGTTCAGTGGAAGGATTGGATATTTAGAATGGGATCTTGGAGGGGAGGGCCAGGATGGTTGGGTTCAGTAGGATGACAATAAGGGACTGGTCAGTGATAGATGGAGAATGAGATTTGAACAATAGCAATCCAGGATTCAGAATCACTAGGATGAGGGTGGTCCTATTATGTGAGAATTTAATTGAAGAAAGAGTTTTAGTTAGATTATCATTGTCCACAGGCATTCACTCTCAAGTGGAGTTGTCCCAGGGCTCTGGCTGGCTGAAAAGAAGGGAGGAAGGATAGAAGGTGTCTAGGCACAGGTAAGGCAACCACTGTGGAAGTATTCTCTGAGCACCTGAAGTATAATGAAATGGTTGCTTATGGAATTTTTTGTCTCATGGGAAAATATGATACATGATAATAGATAACATTTATTTAGCACTTTATGGAAGACTTTACATATGGGAAATAAGGCAAATTTAAGGAACATTTGAGCATACCCATTTTTCCGATAAGGAAACTGAGACTAAGAGAAGTAAAATGACTTGCTCAGGGTCACACACACACTGGAAGTGTCTGAGGTAGGATTTTAACTCAAGCCATCCTTATACCAAGATCAGCCCTTTATTCCCCCATACTACCCAGCAGTCTCTAGGCCCAGGGGTCCTCAAACTATGGCCCGCGGGCCAGATGTGGCAGCTGAAGACATTTATCCCCCTCACCCAGGGCTATGAAGTTTCTTTATTTAAAGGCCCACAAAACAAAGTTTTTGTTTTTATTATAGTCCGGCCCTCCAACAGTCTGAGGGACAGTGAATTGGCCCCCTATTTAAAAAGTTTGAGGACCCTTGCAGACCATATACAAATAATTATAATATGAATTATCCTACATTAAGTATATAAGAAAAGTGAAAGCAAAATCTAAGTGATGTTAGAAGATTTTGTAATTATTATTAACTTGGGGAAATGGGGAAAATTCCTTGAGGAGGTGGCATTTGGGTTTAGTTTTAACGAATGGATAAGAATTCACTAGGTAAATGGAGTATGGGGAAGGGTTTCCTGGAACAAGTACTTAGGTCTCTTGACAGTGAGTCTACTGTTATTTCCACTACTTCATCTGAAAGTGGAGGTAATGAATCATAAAGTCTAGAATAATTTTGAAAGGTGGTGGTAAAAGGAAGGAGAAGAATTGGTTGGATGCTCAAGGGACAAAAGAAAAAGTGGTTTTATTTATTTTTTTTGTTTTAGAATAGAAGTCATAAGTGGTTGTAGACATAATGGAAGGAGCCAATAAATGAGGAAAGATTTAATTTTTTTTTCTGGTAAGGAATTTTTGTCATTGAAAGAATCTGGGAACTTGACTGTTTTCACTTATTGTCAAAAGTAAATTCAAGAACAGCTATGATGATTTGTCAACTCCTGAACAAATAAGAGTCATCTTTTGGGGGGAGTCAATCAACAAGCATTTGCTAAACACTTATTATGTAAGATATATTGAGATAAGCACTGGAGGTAGAAATAAAGCCAAAACAAAGGCTCTGTCCTCCTCTAATATAGGAGAGAAAATGCAAATATGTCTGGCACATGCACAGAATTAATTCTCTACTGATGAAACTTCACCATGTGGATGATATGAGGAAGTTTGTTTCTGGGAAAATCATAGTGAAGTGCTTGGGGAAGTGCCTTAGTGAGGCAGCTAAGTGGTGCCAGGGGACAGCACTGGTGTTGGACTCAGGAAGATTCAGGTTCAGATATTTAACTAGCTGTGTGACCCAAGTCACTTACTCTCTTTGCCTCAATTTCCTTATCTATAAAATAAGGATAATTACACATTTCCCAAGGTTGTTGTGGGAATAAAATGAAATATTTGTAAAGTGCATAGCAAACAGACAACTTAACAAATGCTAATTTCTTTCTTTACATGGAGAGACTGTGAAACATGTGTGGAAATTCTGTAACTAGTTCTGGTTGGCTAATAATGTGTTTGAAGATGAGATTTTGGGGCTTCAAAAAAGACCTATGTGCTTGCTTTAGCCTTTCTTTATTTGGTAACTTCTTTGCTTATGACTTTCACTGAGATATCATGCCATGAAGCAAAGGGCTTTAGAAACTTCTCCGTCTCTAAGACCACATAACCCTGAAATGACTTGATAGGCCTCTGTCATTGGGATTTTTGTTCATTTTCCATTCCAGGTGAATAGAGTGGAGTCTCCTTCTGGGGCCAGAAGAGTGAATCAGAAAAATCTGGGAGCTGGAATTCAAGCTCAATCTATGAATAAGTTCTGTAGCTAATGTAACATTGATTCCCAGGGAACAAAAGGTGATTTTTGAGAGTGAACTTCAGGATCCCATCCCAGTGACAGCTGAAAACAATGATTCATCTAGCATCAACGTTGCATCTGGACATGATCTTGGTGGGACCAATGCTATGTGGTAACTGAGTCAAGCATTGAGCCTACTCCCCTAGAAATTAAGGAGGTATAGGGGAGAATATGCTCAATAGGTCTTGAGGCAAAACGTTTATATATTTATTCTTGCTATATTTTGAGGTAAATATCCTTTTTAAAAAGCTAATTGATAGCAAGTGATTAAATAGAACTGGGGTACTAGTTGTAGGTCCATATCAGAACCAATTGAGGCTTAAGCAAATAAATGTTTCTTATAACCTAGCTCTCCAAGACTCTAGGAGATGATGTATCAGATTTGGCTCTGGGAAAGAACCAGAGTGTATTCATGACATATAACCAGGTATGTACAAGATATATTCAGTGCAAATGGAAGGGATACCCAATCCTAACTGTAACCAAGTAGAAGAGACACGAGGATTTGAATGAGGTTGCAGTCATTTTATCAATGAATAAAGTCATAATTGGTGACTATCAGGTAATTTAAGGTAGACTGGGATTGTAGGTAGCATCCCTTTGTGAGGAAACACACAATTTTAGCTCCTGAGTGAGGAGAGAAGTGATTAAATGGTAAGCAAGAGTTCCAACTTTAATAAAGGAACCCCTAGTCTGGAACAGTATATCCTGAACCATAGGTTCTTCTGAAAGACTCATTATCCTAGGTCAGGATGTGTCTTCCCTCCTCAGAGTAAACTTGGAATGTCCTAGATGATTGGGAGACGACACTAGGAAGGAGGTAGAAAGTTTTTCAAAGGACAGTACTCCAAACCATGCCAGCAAGGGAATAATCATGAGCAGGTTATTCTAGTGAAATGGCCATTATATCATACAATGAGAAACACATCACTGGAGGAACAGTGCCATATTGCCTGTAGAGATATATTCAGTGACTATAATTGTCTGTAAAAGTGTGAAAGGATACTAGAGAATTCTTACTTAGGGACATTATAAAGATCTTGATATGATTCTGATTTGCCTTTTGATGAATATAATTGATTTTCCTTGAATAAACTTTCTTTTGAAATATTATATACAGTGAAGTGGAATTGGTATTAGCCAATTGAATTGCTTAGTGAAAAGATTTAAGAGCAAGGATTCAAAATTATCAAAGAGTTCTCTATTTACTGGAAGCACTTCAAGAAAGAATATAAAATTAGAATTCTCATACTACCTTTAATGCACTCTTCTTACTACTATATATTATTTCTTCTTCTTAAAAAACAATGCTCATTTTGATTAATCTTTCTTTTTCTATGTGAGATAAATATTTAAAAATTACTTTCTTCCTTTCCATGTAACTAAATAGCTTTGGTGACCACCATCACCACAATTTCTTTGAGTTACATTTTCTCTTGAAAAGAGGAGAATGCTCTTTAGGTGGTGATATTACCATGCCATTTTGCACAATGTCTAGAGTTGAAACTCATTGGGACTTCAAAATACATGACATTTTCCAAGGGAAATAGCACAATGTTTCCCTTGTTTCCCAATGTTTCCCTACAAGAGTCAAATAGTTTAAATGTGACCTTAACTGGATACTACTAATAAAAAAAAAAACTAACAAACAATATAGTGAATGATTTATGGAAGAGAGGAATTATTTTTCTGCTATACAAGTGGAACAATGTGGAAGCAAAAATTTGGTATGGGTGTTTCTGTTGAAAGATGAGTTGTATTTAACCTTTTCTCTTCCTTTACTCATTCCTTTAGTTGAGTTTGGGTAGGGAAGAAGAATTTGTTATTAATTTTGCCTTGTCTATTTTCCCCGGGGGTAAAGTGAAAACTATTATCATCATGAGGAATGGAGAAATTCTGTTGAAAACTTTCCAGAAGAAAGGGCTTCAGGACATGGAAAAAAATAAACATTTTTCAAATATTTCCTGTTTTTCCTTTGCATTTACCCAGCTTGAACTTTGGAGGGCTCGGGGATTTGGATTTTTTGTTTATTTTGTTTTGTATTTTTAAGTAGTTTTTATTGAACTGAATATAAAATAAGGAAAAAGAACAGAAAAAAGATAAAGGAAAATAAAAAACAAAACATTGCTATGTGCCCAGCAAATCACCAGTGAGGATTCAAAATATATAATAACAAATTTCTACTTCAAGAAATATATTAACAATAGAAGAGGTTATATTCATGAGTATCCATCTCGCCTTTGCTTCCTTGTAGGTTATTCTTTATTTTTTTATTTATTTAGAGAGAAGTATCATTGTGAGTACCCCTAATCCTGGAGTTGGGGGATGATGCCTCTAGCTTCACTTCAGCTCTCCTCTCTACCTGGAACCCCAAACCAAGAACTCCACCCTTCTACAAGTGGTGGCAGCCAGCAGCATCCCTGCCCTACTGCCTCTGCACTTAGTGCTGGTCCCTGCCTACTGCTTCTCCACTCATCCAGTGCTGGTTCCTTCTCCCTCAGGGCTATATCTCAGCAGCACAGCTGAACCTGGTGTTCCTAATCAGTCAAAGTTTCCCCAGTTTTCCTGGACTTTGCATGTAGTGTGGGGAGATGAAAGTTCCTATGGCTGGGACTGAGGCTCCAGGCAAACCCAGGTAACCCTGGATTTGCACTGGTTGTTTTGGTTAAGCTCACCTGGAGGTATTTGCACTTCACAGTGATTAAATTCTAACCTGGGGTCTTTCTTTGGTCTTCTAAAATTGTTGCTGTTCTGCCCCAAGGTTTTTTTTTTCAAAGTCTATATTCATTCTAAGGTGCAAATTTATTTTGTTTGTGGGGGAAATCTGGAGAGTTTGAAATTTGGTGATCCACTTGGCCTTTTTCTAACTTGTTTTGTTTGTTATAATTGTCCTAATCCCTGAAACAAGTGAAACGATTTGTAGCTAAATACAAACTGAGGAAAAGTAGCATTAAGACTACAAAATCTCCATGAGAGAGAGAGAAAAAAAGATTTTCAATAATTAGGAAGGATGCATTATCTCTTTGACATCAGTTGTCTAACTTGGAGTTCACTTTCCCATAGACTCTGTAAGTACTGATGAAAAAATGTGTTATAGATTTTGGGGGATGTTTTATACCAGTCTTGTTATCATAGTTCTTTACTAAAAAATTCTTTCTAAAAGCTAATTAACTTTGTCTGATTAATTGATTTTACTTGAAAATCAATGATAGTAGCACACTATTTGTGTTTTAAAAGCTAAGATATGGGTTTTAAACTTTTTTTTTGTCATAGACTTCCTTTAGTAATCTGGTAAAGTCAATAGACCTTTTCTCAGAATAATAATTTTAGAAATTAAATAGGATTATAAAGGAAATAATTATATTGAAATATAGTGGTATATATATTAAATATTTGAAATTAAACCAAAATATAAAAAAAAACAAGTTTACAGGCCTCAAATTAAGGAGCCCTGAGTTTTCACCTACTCAGGAATCTCCTAAAAAGATATATAATAGCTATGCTGGAGGGCGGGAGAGAGGTGGCCTGCTGGGACTAGTAGGGATTAGGAGAACAGCTCCATGGTTAGTGCTACAAATAATAACTCCCCTTCTTTTGTTTCCTCTGTTGAATGAGAACATTTGTCCAGGGACATATAGTTTTTAAAAACTGATGACTCCTTTCTGCTGTTAATGCCTAATGTTTAAATTTTTATAAATTTAATGCTTAACATAAAAGTAAGAAATCTGATAAATTAAGGTAGGCTTTACAGTTAATTACATGCTAGCAATTCTTTCTACTTTGCTTGGATGCTGGTGAATGATTAGTGACTTCCTTTAGAGGATCTCATAAAGTAATAAGGCTCCCATCCAGAAAAATCTTCCCTTCATACATTACTTACTTCTAATCCATTTATCTACTCAAAGAAGCAGAGTGGCTTGGATGACTGCTTATTTCCTAAGTGTCAAATGCATTAGGTTCCAGATCTCATTTATCCTTTTTTTTTTAAATAGCCTTTTATTTACAGGATATATACATGGGTAACTTTACAGCATTAACAATTGCCAAACCTCTTGTTCCAATTTTTCACCTCTTACTCCCCCACCCCCTCCCCTAGATGGCAGGATGACCAGTAGATGTTAAATATATTAAAATATAAATTAGATACACAATAAGTATACATGACCAAAACGTTATCTTGTTGTACAAAAAGAATCAGACTCTGAAATATTGTACAATTAGCTTGTGAAGGAAATCAAAAATGCAGGTGGGCATAAATATAGGGAATGAGAATTCAATGTAATGGTTTTTAGTCATCTCCCACAGTTCTTTTTCTGGGCATAGCTGGTTCAGTTCATTACTGCTCCATTAGAAATGATTTGGTTGATCTCGTTGCTGAGGATGGCCTGGTCCATCAGAACTGGTCATCATATAGTACTGTTGTTGAAGTATATAATGATCTCCTGGTCCTGCTCATTTCACTCAGCATCAGTTCGTGTAAGTCTCTCCAGGCCTTTCTGAAATTATCCTGTTGGTCATTTCTTTTTTTTTTTTTAATTGTACAATTTTTTTTATTTAATAGCCTTTTATTTACAGGATATATGCATGGGTAACTTTACAGCATTAACAATTGCCAAACCTCTTGTTCCAATTTTTCACCTCTTACCCCCCCACCCCCTCCCCTAGATGGCAGGATGACCAGTAGATGTTAAATATATTAAAATATAAATTAGATACACAATAAGTATACATGACCAAAACGTTATCTTGCTGTACAAAAAGAATCAGACTCTGAAATATTGTACAATTAGCTTGTGAAGGAAATCAAAAATGCAGGTGGGCATAAATATAGGGAATGAGAATTCAATGTAATGGTTTTTAGTCATCTCCCACAGTTCTTTTTCTGGGCATAGCTGGTTCAGTTCATTACTGCTCCATTAGAAATGATTTGGTTGATCTCGTTGCTGAGGATGGCCTGGTCCATCAGAACTGGTCATCATATAGTATTGTTGTTGAAGTATATAATGATCTCCTGGTCCTGCTCATTTCACTCAGTATCAGTTCGTGTAAGTCTCTCCAGGCCTTTCTGAAATTATCCTGTTGGTCTTTTCTTACAGAACAGTAATATTCCATAATATTCATATACCACAATTTATTCAGCCATTCTCCAACTGATGGACATCCATTCAGTTTCCAGTTTTCAGCCACTACAAAAAGGGCTGCCACAAACATTTGTGCACATACAGGTCCCTTTCCCTTCTTTATAATCTCTTTGGGATATAATCCCAGTAGTAACACTGCTGGATCAAAGGGTATGCACAGTTTGATAACTTTTTGGATCCCATTTATCCTTAAGACTCTCAACTGTAAAGTAAGAGCTTGGTTAGGTAAACTTTAAAGTCCATTTCAGATCTAATCTGAAGAAAGTATAACCACAGAGATGCCTTTAACTTTCTGATATTTCTCTTTCTTTGAAAAAGAGCAATGAATCCATTAAAGAATGGCCTAAGTTAAATCCTTCACAGGTTTATATTATATTGGTGGCAATCATTATTCTCTCCACATGGAATTGGATCAGCTCTCTATGCAGTGTAATACAAAAGAGGCTGGGGGATCATCTACATTTGCAAGCTTCAGAGCAAGGGTTCTGATAATAAAGGGGTTGAGGCATTCTTAAACCTTAAGTGAGAAGAGAATATGGGAAAATTTGATTATTTTTTCCTTTCCTGATTGGAATATCCACAGGGAAAATTAGGAAGTTTTAATATTTAATATCACCTTCCTGTTGTGATGCAAAATTAATCAAGGCCTTCCAAGTGTGCTAAATACTTTGGAATAAAGTGCTACATCAATTTAAAATGCATTTGAAACATTAATCCAAAAGTATCACCTTGTCACTCCCAGGGATGGGTGGCTGGAGCCCAGTAGAAGCAGATAAGCATCCATACTGATTCTTTGTAAAAGGGCTGACAAATTCTTGATTTGAAACAAAAAGAACAACATGTTCTCCATGTTGCCTCCTTCCTACAGTTTTCATGTTTCTATTTAATCTTGGATTCTTCTCTTAGATTTGGCTCTGTTGAGCTTTCACAGAACTAAAATGGGCTTTCAAAAATGTGGATGTTCCATCTAGGGCAAAACCTTCTGTCCTTTAATATGATTAAAAGATAGGTGAATGGAATAGATTTTCTTCAACATGATTTAAGGAAACAAAGTTCCTTCTCAACTCGTACTGGTATCTCTTGAGGTATGTTTTTAGAGAAGAGGGAGTGAAGGAAAGAGGGGTGGGTGAAAGTAAAGGAAATGAATTATATAATGTGAGAACAGAATGAGTTATGATCCCACACTGGGGACACAGGGTTGGGATGGGAAAGTAAACTCTAGTGACTCTTCACTGGGAATTAACAGGGAGAAAAGGCTATGGCCCCAATGTTCTTTTATTTTAGACATGTCTTTATCACTCTATGTCAGTCTGTCTTTGTCTCTAACAGTTGCTATCCTTTTCCGTTTCCCTTAGCTGAAGTATAAGAGTGAGGCTTCTTAAGAGATCTGACATACTTCACAAATGGAAATAAAGAACAGGAGCAAAAGTCATACTTCCTTTTAAAAACTCTTGAAAAGTCAGATTTTCCCATAACAAAACAGTTTAGAGAGAACAAAGTTAAAATCGAAAATTAAACAGCTTGCAAAATTGAAACAAAATAAAATGGAAAAGGAAAAAAATATATATTTTTTTTTCTCAGAAGGACTAGCTAGTCCCAAGTGAGATTGCTGTGGGGACTGGGGACCTGGGGGCAAATGGAAGTACACTCATCCTTACCCTGCAGTGTGTTTAAGCCAACTTTAATCAGTTCTCCAGTCAATTGTTAAAAGTTTAGTGTAAGCTTTTACTTTTCAGAAATCAGCAAACACTACAATTATTTATATTGAGAAAATGTTGAAGAACATATGACTTTGGATAACGTCCCCTAGTGTTCTCTCTCTTTTTTTTTAAATGAATATCTCACTCTGAGTGGGAAAGTCCTTTCACTCTCTATTTTTTAGTATATATTCTCCTATGTCCAGTCTCTGATTTCTGTTTTGCTACCAATCTTATCTAAAAGCTGATAGCATTAAAGAAAGACTATCTCACTGTCTTAAGGATACATTTTAATATGAAGGGAGAGAGAGAGAAAGAGAGATGGCATTGCCCTGGAAGAGCAATGAATTAAAAGAGTCTAATCCGTGGTCCTCAAAGTATAGTCCAAAGAATTGTTGGGGTCTCTGAAACCCTTTCAGAGGGCCTACAAATTCAAAATTATTTTTTATTTCTAATATAGTAAATAGCTATAAATATAACCCATATGAACAAAAACTCTTTGAATAGATCCTTGATAGTTTTTTTAACAACATGAAGATACTGAGAACAAAAGTTTGAGAACCACTGATATAGATTCTATATTAACAAAAGATTGAACCTATCTTTTGTTTGATCACCTTTGAGGGGGAAAGTATCTGAATGTTCTAAACTGAGCAAAAAGAATGAGTGAGTTGATTTAATTATCTGAAACATCCTAAAGTTTTCTCTATATAAGCAGAGTAAATTTTGAGAATAGAGAGTAATATTCAGATAAGTCAATATAAGTAGAGGGAGTGGACCTGTGATTTCATTGATGTTATAGTGTTATCACAATGCTAAAACATTGAACTCCTGGATGAGAAAAATCCCTTTATTCTTGCAATTTGGCACTTTCTCTGAATGTTAGTTCCTTAGAAAGTTGCTTACTATAGGTTAAGTGATTTAACCAATGATATATGGCTAGTATGTGTCAGAGGCAGGATTTGAAAGCAAGTTTTCCTGCCTCTAAAATTGAGGAGATGGAGTGAGATCTCTCAAGACAGTACTGAAAATAGAGTAAAGCTTCATTAACCCCAGAGTTGGAGTAGGCCTGAAGGTCCTTGGGCATTGACTCAAAGATATACCTAAGTCCCCTTCCTGTTCTTCTCCCATGACATCATTTTCTTCCTACCCCCATCAAATATGGGCAGCTATGTACTTATTGGCCAAAGTTCAATTTCTTGGGTAGTTCCCAGTTTAGAATGTAAGACTCTCAGCCAATGAGGATGAGGTGGGTAGGAGGGGTATTTGCATTAGGGTCTATTTAAAGTGTCAGATCTGTCCCAAAGACTCCTCCTTTTGATTGCTTTTTCCACTGGAGGTATGACCACTTCTGGGAAAAACGCATAATAAATTTTCGTTTTGCTCCTAGAGATATTTCCAACTTTTATTTATTAAATGGTGATCACTCACCATTCTGAGCCACATACTCTCTACTCCAATCTTTAAAGGGAAACAGAACCCCAATTCTAATATATAAGGAGAGAATTATTGCTTGTAAACAATCCATATTGACATTTGTTCAATTGACCAGATAGCTGATAAACATAGCACTTTTTCTATTTAAGCATAGTTTATTTGGTTGTTTTTGTTTTTGTTTTTTTTGTCTTCTTACACTTATGAGATTTAGTTGGTAGTTTTCCTTTTTGGGGGGAAGGATATGTGACTACTGTAACCATTATAATCTGATTTAAGATATTAGTATAGGTCTATTTCTGTCTGTAGGCTAAATAATGGAATAAACCCTATCATAGATATAGATATAGATATATTACATAGATGTATATTATATAGATATAAATGATGGAACAAACCTTGTTTGGATATAAATATAGATATAGATTTTTTTCTTATGTATATACTGAAACTTTATGCAAAGTAGTTCTATCATGAATCTAATCAGATTTTCTCACAAAAATTATTGGCCCCAAAATTGGGTAATCACTTAATGTATATCATCCTTAGGCTAGTTATAAGAAAGGAGGATGTTAAGTATGTGCAAAGGTGAGTAATAGAAAACTCCAAACAGGGTCAGAAAGTCTGTCCAAGAATTCAAATTCATGTAATCTGGTTATTCGGTTCTCAAATCTTCAAAGAAAGACTAAAAGACAAAACAAAACAAAGCATACTTTACAATACTAGATTAGAAGTAAGATTTTTTTTTCCCACTATAAATAAGCAAGGACAATTCAGCTTCAAATTGTAGTCTGCTAGGTTGTAATAGACCAATGATTCAGCATTACTGCCTGCCTGTCACAAATTTAAGAACTGAAAAAACATGAAATAAATACATCAGCATTCTTATATATCACTAACAAAATCAAACAATTAGAGTTACAAAGAGAAATTCCATTTAAAATAACTGCTGATAATATAAAATATTTGGGAATCTATCTGCCAAGCGAGTCAGGAACTATATGGGCAAAAGTATATAACACTTTCCACACAAATAAAGTCAGATCTAACCAATTGGAAAAATAGTAAGTGCTCTTGGACAGGTCAAGTGAATATAATAAAGATGACAATACTATCTAATCTATTTATTTAGTGCTATACCAGTCAGACTTCCAAAAAACTATTTTAATGACCTAGAAAAAAATAACACAAAATTCATCTGGAAGAACAAATTGTCAAGGCTTTCAAGGAACTAATGAAAAAAAAAAAAAAACAAATGAAGGTAGCCTAGCTGTACCAGATATAAAATTATATTATAAAGCAGCAGTCACCAAAACTATTTGGTACTGGCTAAGAAATAGACTAGTTGATCAGTGGAATAGGTTAGGTTCACAGGACAAAATAGTCAATAACTTTACTAATCTAGTGTTTGACAAACCCAAAGATCCCAGCTTTTGGGATAAGAATTCACTGTTTGACAAAAACTGCAGGGGAAATTGGAAACTATTATGGCAGAAACTAGGCATTTACCCACACTTTAACACCATACACCAAGATAAGGTGAAAATGAATTCATGACCTAAGCATAAAAAATGAGATTATAAATAAATTAGAAGAACACAGGATAGTTTATCTCTCAGACTTGTGGAGGAGGAAGGAATTTGTGACCAAAGAAGAGCTAGAGATCATTATTGATCACAAAGTAGAAAATTTTGATTATATCAAATTAAAAAACTTTTGTATAAACAAAATTAATGTAGACAAGATTAGAAGGGAAGCAATAAACTGGGAAAACATTTTTAGAGTTAAAGGTTCTGATAAAGGCCTCATTTCCAAAATATATAGAGAATTGACTCTAATTTATAAGAAATCAAGCCATTCTCCAATTGATGAATGGTCAAAGGATATGAACAGACAATTTTCACATAAAGAAATGGAAACTCTTTCTAGCCAAATGAAAAGATTCTCCAAATCATTATTATTATTATTTTTAATTTAATAGCCTTTTAATTACAGGTTATATGTATGGGTAACTTTACAGCATTGACAATTGCCAAACCTCTTGTTCCAATTTTCCCCCTCCTTTCCCCTATTCCCTCCCCCAGATGGCAGGATGACCAGTAGATGTTAAATATATTAAAATATAAATTAGATACACAATAAGTATACATGACCAAACTGTTATTTTGCTGTACAAAAAGAATCGGACTCTGAAATATTGTACAATTAGCCTGTAAAGGAAATCCAAAGTGCAGGTGGGCAAAAATATAGGGACTGGGAATTCAATGTAATGGTTTTAGTTCAGTTCATTACTGCTCTATTGGAAATGATTTGGTTGATCTCATTGCTGAGGATGGCCAAGTCCATCAGAACTGGTCATCATATAGTATTGTTGTTGAAGTAAATAATGATCTCCTGGCCCTGCTTGTTTCACTCAGCATCAGTTCATGTAAGTCTCTCCAGGCCTCTCTGAAATCATCCTGTTGGTCATTTCTTACAGAACAATAATATTCCATAACATTCATATACCACAATTTATTCAGCCATTCTCCAACTGATGGGCATCCACTCAGTTTCCAGTTTCTGGCCACTACAAGCAGGGCTGCCACAAACATTCGTGCACATACAGGTCCCTTTCCCTTCTGTATGATCTCTTTGGGATATAAACCCAGTAGTAACACTGCTGGATCAAAGGGTATGCATAGTTTGATAACTTTTTGAGCATAGTTCCAAATTGCTCTCCAGAAAGTCTGGATGTGTTCACAATTCCACCTGTCCCTGTATCAGTGTCCCTGTTTTCTCACATCCCCTCCAACATTCCGCATTATCTTTCCCTGTCATTCTAGTCAATCTGACAGGTGTGTAGTGGTATCTCAGAGTTGTCTTAATTTGCATTTCTCTGATTAATAATGACTTGGAGCATCTTTTTCATATGGCTAGAAATAGTTTCAATTTCTTCGTCTGAGAATTGTCTGTTCATATCCTTTGACCATTTATCATTTGGAGAATGGCTTGATTTTTTATAAATTAGAGTTAATTCTCTATATATTTTGGAAATGAGGCCTTTATCAAAACCTTTGACTGTAAAAATACCAAATCATTATTAATCAGAGAAATGCAAATTAAGACAACTCTGAGATACCACTACACACCTGTCAGATTGGCTAAGATGACAGGAAAAAATAATGATGGTTTGGAGGGATCTTGGAAAACTGGGACACTGAATACATTGTTGGTGGAGCTGTGAATGAATCCAACCATTCTGGAGAGAGATTTGGAACTATGCTCAAAAAGTTATCAAACTGTGCATATCCTTTCATCCAGCAGTGTTTCTACTGGGCTTATACCCCAAAGAGATCTTTTTTTTTTTTATAGTAACTTTTTATTGACAGAATCCATGCCAGGGTAATTTTTTTTACAACATTATCCCTTGCACTCACTTCTGTTCTGATTTTCCCTCCCACCTCCACCCCTCCCTAGATGGCAACAGTCCTATATATGTTGCACACGTCCTAGTATATCCTAGATACAATGTATGTGTGCAGATCAAACGTTTTCTTGTTCAAAGGAGAATTGGATTCAGAAGATAAAATAACCGGAAGAAAAACAAAAATGCAAACAGTTTACATTCATTTCCCAGTGTTTTTTTCCTTTGGGTGTAGCTGCTTCTGTCCATCATTGATCAATTGAAACTGAATTAGGTCTCTTTGTCAAAGAAATCCACTTCCATCAGATTACATCTTCATACAGTATCGTTGTTGACATATATAATGATCTCTTGGTTCTGCTCATTTTATTTAGCATCAGTTCATGTAATTCTCTCCAAGCTTCTCTGTATTCATCTTGCTGGTCGTTTCTTACATAACAATAATATTCCATAACATTCATATACCACAATTTACCCAACCATTCTCCAATTGATGGGCATCCGCTCAGTTTCCAGCTTCTAGCCACTACAAACAGGGCTGCCACAAACATTTTGGCACATACAGGTCCCTTTTCCTTCTTTAGTATCTCCTTGGGGTATAAGCCCAGTAGAAACACTGCTGGATCAAAGGGTATGCACAGTTTGATAACTTTTTGGGCATAATTCCAGATTGCTCTCCAGAATGGTTGGATTTGTTCACAGCTCCACCAACAATGTATCAGTGTCCCAGTTTTCCGCATCCCCTCCAACACTCATCATTATTTTTTTCCTGTCATCTTAGCCAATCTGACAGGTGTGTAGTGGTATCTCAGAGTTGTCTTAATTTGCATTTCTCTGATTAATTGATTTGGAACACTCTTTCATATGAGTGGTAATGATTTCAATTTCATCATCTGAAAATTGTCTGTTCATATTCTTTGACCATTTATCAATTGGAGAATGGCTTGGTTTCTTATAAATTAGAGTCAGCTCTTATATATTTTTGGAAATAGGGCCTTTATCAGAACCTTTAACTGTGAAGATGTTTTCCCAGTTTGTTGCTTCCTTCTAATCTTGTTTACATTAGTTTTTGTTTGTACAGAACTTTTTAATTTGATGTAATCAAAATTTTTCTATTTTGTGATCAATAATGGTCTCTAGTTCATCTTTAGTCAAATTTCTTCCTCTTCCAAGTCTGAGAGATAAACTATTCTATGTTCCTCCAATTTGTTTTATAATCTCTTTCTTTATGCTAAATCATGGACCCATTTTGATCTTATCTTGGTATCTATTGTTAAGTATGGGTCCATGCCCAATTTCTGCATACTAATTTTCAGTTATCCCAGCAGTTTTGTCAAATAATGAATTCTTATCCCAAAGGTTGAAGATCTTTGGGTTTGTCAAAACAAATTGCTATAATTTGACTATTCTGTCTTGTGAACCTAACCTGTTCCACTGATCAACTAATCTATTTCTTAGCCAATACCAAATGGTTTGGTGACTGCTGCTTTATAATATAGTTTTAGATCAGGTACAGCAGGGCACCTTCATTTATTTTTTTTCATTAATTCTTTTGAGATTCTGGACCTTTATTATTCCATATGAATTTTGTTGTTATTTTTTCTAGATCATTAAAATATTTTCTTGGAAGTCTGATTGGTATAGCACTAAATAAATAGATTAGTTTAGGGAGTATTGTCATCTTTATTATATTTGCTCGACCTATCCAGGAGCACTTGGTATTTTTCCAATTGTTTAAATCTGACTTTATTTGTGTGGAAAGTTTTTTGTAATTTAGCTCATATAATTCCTGACTTTCCTTTGGTAGATAGATTCCCAAATATTTTATGCTGTCAACAGTTATTCTGAATGGAATTTCTCTTTGTATCTCTTGCTGTTGGATTTTGTTGGTGATGTATAAAAATGCTGAGGATTTATGGGGATTTATTTTATAACCTGCAACTTTGCTAAAGTTATGGATTATTTCTAATAGCTTTTAAGTAGAATCTCTAGGGTTCTCTAAGTATACCATCATATCATCTGCAAAGAGTGATAGTTTGGTTTCCTCACTGCCTATTCTGATTCCTTTAATCTCTTTCTCCACTCTTATTGCCGAGGCTAGCGTTTCTAATACAATACTGAATAATAATGGTGACAGTGGGCAACCTTGCTTCACTCCAGAGTCTTACTGGGAAAGGTTCCAGTTTTTCCCCATTGCATATGATGTTTACTGATGGTTTTAAATATATGCTCCTGACTATTTTAACCCCAAAGAGATCTTAAAGAAGGGAAAGGGACCTGTATATGCAAGAATGTTTGTGTCAGCCCTCTTTGTAGTGGCCAGAAACTGGAAACTGAGTGGATGCCCATCAGTTGGAGAATGGCTGAATAAATTGTGGTATATGAATGTTATGGAATATTATTGTTCTGTAAGAAATGACCAGCAGGGTGATTTCAGAAAAGTCTGGAGAGACTTACATGAACTGATGCTGAGTGAAATGAGCAGGACCAGGAGATCATTATATAATTCAACAATAATACTATATGATGATCAATTCTGATGGACGTGGCCCTCTTCAACATGAGATGAATCAAATCAGTTCCAATAGAGCAGTCATGAACTGAACCAGCTACACCCAGGGAAAGAACTCTGAGAGATGACTATGAACCACTCCATAGAATTCCCAATCCCTCTATTTTTTTCCGCCTGTATTTTTGATTTCCTTCACAGGTTAATTGTACACTATTTTAAAGTCTGATTCTTTTTGTACAGCAAAATAACTGTTTGGACACATATACATATATTGTATTTAACTTATACTTTAACATATTTAACATGTATTGGTCAACCTGCCATCTGGGGGAAGAGGTGGGACGAAGGAAGGAAACAGTTGGAACAAAAGGATTTGTAACTGTCAATGCTGAAAAATTACCTATGCATATATCTTGTAAATAAAAAGCTATAATTAAAAAAAATAAATAAATAAAAGAAAGCATTTAGTGCTAAAAGTTAACAAAGAACAAAGAGATCACCTCTTCAACCCCTGAAATTATTTCCTTGGATCTAAACCAAACAAGTAATCTCTATGAGCTTGGCCAGTTCTAATCCTGTAACAGTCTATAGTTCTGTGAATAGTTGTCTTTGTTTTTGTTTTTAGAAAATCTAAAACTTAGAAAAACTCATGAATTATAGGACAGTAGGTTGTACCATATTCCTATTACTGTGGTTTTTTAAAAATTTAAATAGAAAAAATAAATTTAAAAATGTTTCAGAAAACAGCACTTTGTGTATAAGCAGGGTAGAATATTTGCAACAGACATTATTATCTGTGCATGTTACTTGCATATCATGATATCATCTTTCTGATGTCCTATTCTTTTTGAGAGCAACAGCTTAACTCCTCCCACTCTACTACCTTTTTCTATATTCAGACAACAAATAGCAAACAAAATAATGCATAACAGATAGTATAGTCTAAACCTCTGGTGTCTAGGTGTTTATATCGGTGGCTAAATGGATGTATTTGAGTGTGACAAATTAGAGGAATTTAATGGAGTAAACACTGATGAACATATTGACTTGGTTTGTTCATTCTGTTGTGAGGGTTACTCTTTATTAAAAATGTTTCATCAACAGTATTTAATTTTTCTTAGAATTTTCTTAAATGCTTTCTGTATTATGAAACTGGTAAACATTAATAAACAGAAATGTTTCAATACATGAAGAAAAGCAAAAAAGAGATTTGTTGGGGTTGATAGATGATGCAGTAGATAGAGCATTTCCCTGGAGTCAGGAAGACCTATGTTCAAATTCACCTAAGACACTTAACACTAGCTGTGTGACTTTGGGCAAGTCACTTAACCCTAACTGTCTTGAAAAAAACAACAAAACAAGATTTCCTTATTAAACTGTGAACTTGTGTTATATATAGTTTGCATTTCTTCCACTGTATAGAGTTTATTTTTTGTATTTCTTTTTTCAAAATTAAAATTTAACCTAGTAATTTCTTTAGAAATTACTTCTGTCACTTGTTTATTTTCTTAATGTTTTATTCACACTTTTCTCCACTTTTCTTCTCTTTTTGAATGTCATTATTCCTATTTTTCCAACTCTTCATCCTTTTCCTCTCAATAACAATAAAAAACAAAAAGACTTCCTTTTTAATAAAGTATAGTCACACAAATTTAAATTCATTCTTGTTTATATCTGAAAATGAATATTTTGTGCCTGTATCTATCACTTATAGGTCAAAAAGTGTGATGCATGATTCATCACTAGACTTGTGGAATCTTAACTGGTCATTTTGTTGATCATAGTCATTAAGTCTTATTTTTTTATGATGTTATAGTTATTATTACAAATTTTCTTGCTTCTGCTAAATTTATTCTTCATTAATTCGTAAAAAATTTTCTTGATTTCTCTGAATTTATTTTTTCATCATTGCATCACAATATTACATTGCATTAATATGCCCCAACACATTAAATTATTCCCCAATTGATGAGCATCCCCTTAGTTTACATTATAGTTTACAACATAGTTGCTATTGCATTTATATATAAAAGTACTATAATACATATATAAATGTGGACAAAGGGTGGATTGGTAAATGTTTAATAACTTTTCTTTTTTCTTAATATTATTATTATCCATATTTGAAGAAAAAATGTTCTCCTTTGAATAGGAGAAATCCAAGTTCTTTGGAAGTAGCTAAATAGCAATTCCAATATACTCAGCGTTCTTTGTATGAATTTCTATAAATGTTCTCTAAATAATTCTGAAATATAATTAAGATATTTTAAAGTACTTGCATGCAAATTCTATTTCAGTTTTATTCACCTTTGGGAATAGGGAAGCCCCTCTAATCCCCTATTTAAATGTGACATTGTCCTAAGAGAATTTTCACAATTAGATAAAATGAGAAACCTTGCCTTAATAAGATTAGCTTTTCCCTTTAAACATACAATTTAATTTCCTCTGTTTCCTTGTGTATGGTGAAGAAATGTTAGAACTAAGAAGGACATTTTCCCTTGAGTATATCATTTCACTGTTAACAAGGAACATTACTAAATGGACGTTCCCCTTTGCAATGAAGAATAACATTACTGACCATTGCTAAAGTCAGGATATCAAGCCTGGAAGGAAAAGGAGACGAGCTGATCACTCTCCTAAAGGCAAAGGGTTATTTTCCTAAACAAAGAGGGGTAATGCCTCAAAAGCAGTGAAAAACAAAAGATTATTATCTTATCTCTGAATTAATTTGCCCTTGAAAAGGGTCACTAGTCCAAAGTAAAAAAGTGAAATGAAAAGTGAACAATTTCCTCAGAACAACTCATTGATCTGTATTCCCATTAAAAGATTTCAAAAACAGATAATAAGTAGAAAATTCAAGCAGTTCTGATAAATTAACTGATCCCTTTTTGAATTTTCCTAACGGGAAAAAGCCTTTTGTAAAGCTTAGCTGTTGTTATCAGTCTTTGCGCTTATTGTTGAAAAAGATAGGGATGATAATGATCTTGTTTTATCTCACTCGCTGCTTCTAAAACCTTATTCCCTTTGTGTTTGAAATAGCTTTCTCCTTCACCGGCCTGTATTACTGCTGAGATCATTTGACCAGGTTTACACAAAACGTCCAATACCTTGATTATAGCAAACAATGGAGGAAAGGGAAACGTATACTCTGTGATGTTCCTTGTGGATTGGCGAGTTCAATAGATTAAAAAAACAAGTCTGACTTAATTGCTGGTAAAGTTTGATAGAGTGTTATTAAGAGTTAATTTGTTAGTATTTAGAAAGGAAGCAATGATTTCTAAATACTGATATAAAAGATGACTTCTTGACTAGATGACTGCCTTGAAAAGATGCAGACTGCTCACCTTCCACATATTCCAGCAAAATTTTGTGCCAACCAATAAGGATCAAGAAATCCAATGAGTAACTATGGCAAGTAACTTCTTCCACCTACAGCTGCACCAAAAATCATTCAGAAGCTCAAGGGTATTAAGAAAGGAGGCCCTCTGCAGCATAGCAAGAAGCCATTTTTAGGGTTTTGGCACAATCTGAGATGGGACAAGTGACGTCTTCTAAGAAATATATTCTCTGTTGATCCAAAGCAACCAAAGCTCCCTTGAGAACGCCCCCCCCCCCAAGATTGTACATATTAGAAGCCCTAGCATAGCACTTCAGGATTTAGACAAGAACAGTCAAGGAAGGATACTAAGACTCCAAAGTCTCTGACATTTAGTTCTGAGATGCCAAAGAAAGCCCTGAAGTTAGAACACTCTGAAGTAAACCTCAAAGATTTAGGGAGATCTAACCTCAGGAAAAGAAGGTTAGCTTCAGAACCAAGAAATCCAGCAGAAGGTGAAGCTGGACAAATCATCCTATCCAAAAGTGCAGTAGGGAAAGGAACCTGGTCCTGGCATGAAGCCCTAATTCAAGAATTAATTGAAATTGGAGATATGAATAATTTTTTTAAATGCCAGTTATAAAAAAATACTGCAAATCTTAAGATCCCCCTGAAGAAGAAAAATCTGTGAAAACTGCAAGCAGATGTTCAAAAGAAAAAATAAATTTTCTTTTTTTCTTAATTAAATGTTTTATTATGCATTTAATAATCATCCACAAAACATCAACTTCTATATATACACAGAAAACAAGAAAGCTATAAAGTATTCCCTCTTTTTTAATAAGTTCATTAAGCAAGAATGTTTTTTCTTGTATTATGATGATCTTATCATAAAAGGAAGAACTTTTTTTTTTTAAAAGTATTTTATTTTCCCAAATACACACAAAGATAGTATTTAACATTTGCTTTTGCAAAATCTTGTGTTCCAAATTTAAAAAAATGAATTTTCTACAAGGACTACATGGATACCTAGAATAAATTAATTATGAGATGAACAATAAAATAAAAGCTCTGGAACAAAGATTTGGAAGGAAAATAAATAGGTTAAAAGAGAAAATGGTAAACCTTACTGAAGAAGTGAGCTCCCTGAAAACTAAAATAGACTTAACAGAAATCAATGACTCTATGAGACAATAACAGGAAACATTTGAACATTATCAAAAGATGGGAAAAAGGGAAAGATTAAGAAATTTAATATCAAAAATAACTAACCAGGATAACAGGCTGAAAGCTTATTCAGATTATTTAAGTGTATTTTAACTTCCATAAAATTATGATTTTAAAAAAACCTATATTTCATGAAATCATAAATAAAACTGACTATATCTCTTAGAACCAGAGGGCAAAGTAAAAATAGAAAGAATCCAACAATTCCTTTCTTAAAGGAAAGCCAAAAAGAAAAGTCCTAGGAACTTCATAATCAAAATATAGAGCTCTCACAAAAAAAAAAAAAAAAAAAAAAAAAAAAATGCTACCAGTATCCAGAAAGGAGCAATTCAAATACCAAGGAACCACATTCAGGATCACATAAAACCAAGTAATCTACTAGAAACACAAGGTCACTGGAGAAAATTAGCTTGAACTACACATACCATGGTAGAGAGATTTAGATAGGTACCTGCTCCCTCTCACCTCTGGACCCTAAAAGTTGTTCTGTGCCTTAGTAGACAGAGCTTCTCCATTTAATTTTGGTCTATCCTGTCTGGAAGGATTCTCCATTGTGGAACTAGCTTTGCTCCACTGGGCTAGGCTGCAATACTCCAAAGGTCATCGTGGATTGGACATTTTCTTCTTAAAGTTTCTGTTGTTGTTCAGTTATTTCAGTCATGTAAAACTCTTCATGACCCCATTTGGGGTTTTCCTGGCAAAGATACTGGAATGTTTTGCCATTTCTTTTTCCAGCTCATTTTATAGTTGAGGAAACTGAGGCAAACAGGGTTAAATGACTTGCCCAGAGTCACACTAGCTAGATGGATTTGGAATGGGATCTTCCTGGTTATTTACTCTGGGCACTCTATCTACTCTGCCATCTAGTTTCCCCAAGATTTCTCCTCAATCACATATCAGCTCTACTGGTCTCTGTTACTTACCTCTTAAAGAGCAGGGATTGTTTTTTGCCTTTCTTTATATCCCCAGGATTTAGTACAGTGCCAGGCAGATAATAGGCACTTAATTAAAGCTTGTTGCTTTGCCTACAATATATATATATGCCAATAAATTCAAGACATTTTTTGGAGGGAAAACAACAACAGTTGGGGCTGGATGAGAAAAGAATAGTCTCTCTTACCAATCAAAAAAATCAACCTAGAAAGGGAAAACCCTAGAGATTTATAGTGAAAATAGAAATAATTACTATTTATACTTACTCTGAGCCAATTAGGGGCCTAACAATGACCAAATGAAGCTTGGGATGGGACTTATTGTTGTCCAGTCAATGAGAGCCAAAGTGATTTGGGTAAGACATGGTCCTTATAAAATAAATCTAGTCTGGAAACCCCAAAATATTTTGAGGTTTCAGTAATCAAAATTTACATTCCTTTGGTCAGAGTACCCATAATTAAGGGTATAATTCCCCATGTGGATAGAGGGAGAGGAGAGAGAAAGGAAAGAAGTGAGGGAGGATAGAAAAGGAGGAAGGAAACTGATGAGAATAATGAAATGGAGTAGAAAGTTCATGATAGACAACTTCTAATGTTGACTAACTAGTTGTGTTATTTCACTTTTTTAAATGCTATTTTGCCTCCTGTAAAACAAGGAAACTGAACTAGCTGAATTATGAGATCATTTTGAAATCTGACGTTCTAACAGTGTATTAATCTAAATAGAATATCTGGATTATTTTAGAAATAAAATTTCTAATGAGATAGCATTTGACTTTTACTGCCACTGGTCATGAAATTTGTGATTAGATTTCCATTGAGAAATGCATAAATGCTTTCCTGATGACTTAGGGGGGAATAAAGAGAAAAATATTCCCCCTTTCCTTTCTTGGTCCCTTGATGAGTCAATCACATTGGGGAGAAACTTTTTTTTTAAATAGCAGTAGTAATAATTTATATTGATACAATATAATATTTTCCAAAATGCTTTCCTCACAATTAAAGAGCCTGAGGCCCTAAAAAAGGAAGTGAAACTCTGATTTTAAAAACAAATTATAGCAGAAGGAAGGTGAAAGCTTTCCTCATCCCTGGGCCAATGTATAGACTGTTTCACATCTCAGGATTACAGATGAATTAAATATCAAATTGTTCTCTTTTAAGAAATAAATTCCAAAAAATAAGTTCCATTGAAGCCACTGCTTTGATAATCTGTCAAGTCCCTGAGTTTTTTGTGCCTTTGTTTCCTCATCTATAAAATGAAGAGTTTGGACCAATATGAGGAGCAACATGTTAACTTGGGGTCCATAAATTTGTGCTTTTGAAATTATTTTGATAATTATAATTTAGTAGAATTGTCTTTGAGATTCTACTTTTTTATTTTACTTTATGCATTTAAAACCATTATTCTGATATTCACCAGATGACTAGAAAAGGAAAGGCATAAGCACTTAAATAGTATCTACTAAAATGTTAGAAATTTGCTGCAAAAATAAAAAAAAAGACTCGAGTGTATGAAATAAATTGCTTTATTTATAGTTCTTGCAAGGAACAGGCCATTGTCTGAGGGGCAGATCTTGAGAAGATCTACCCTAACAGATTTCCTGATCTTCCCATTGTATGTTCCTTTTTGACATGTTCCCCTTCCCTTATCACACAATCCATGTTCAAAAATGGCAGAAAACTCCTCCTTTGGGAAGGAGAAGTTAATACTAATTAACTCATTAAGTATGTATGCTCACTACTTGCAATTACTTTTCAACCACTTCTTTTTTTTTTTTTTTTTGATTTTTATCAGTTTATCAGTTCAGAGACTCAGTATCTTGTTTTGTACAATTGCCAGCTGAACGAAGTCAGAGATACACAGGGCTTAAGTAATATGTCCAGAGTCATACAGGTACGAAGTGTTAGACACTGGATTTGAATTCAGGTTTTCCTGACTCCAGGCCCAGACACCATGCTACACAAAAGGTTATGAAACCCAAGACTAAATGATTTTAAGGTCACTTTTAGCTGCATATCCTACTGTGCTGTGTGGAAAATCACATTATGTTTACTCCAATGACATTTAAATTTATGTTATTATTAATATTATTATTAATGTCAATTAGTGTCCAATAATGTCCAAAACAATATTAATGTCCCCTGTCAAGCTTATTTTGGGCAGCTAGGTGACTTCGAGGCAAGTCATTTAACCCTTTTGGTAATGAGAAATCACTCTGGTCTTTGCAAAGAAAACCAGAAATGGGATCATAAAGAGTTGGACACTACTGAAATAACTAAATAACAAATACCAAGCTTATCTTATTTAAAAGAAGCTAGATATGTCTCCCACCTTCACTTCCCACTTCAAAAAAAATGCATGGATGAAACAATGTCAGCAATGGTGAGATATTGTTGATTATACTTTAGTTCACATCTTCTATATGAAGGTTCTTTTGCTTTTTGTGAAAGACTATATAAATCTGCTTTAATAACAAGAAACATAATATTTCATTTAAAGTTTTCATAGCTGGATTAGACTTTACTGTTTAATTTTGTCACCAGTTTGTTTTACTTAACCTGAAAACTGAGATTTTTGTTTTCCAGTCATCTTTTATACATGCAGAAAGCAAAATAGAGGCGTTTAGGAGTTTGTATGAGGTTACAAAGCGGGGGAGGGAGGATGAAGTGGAGGCTTACAATACAATTGAAAGATCAGTGTTTGACTGAATGAATCCCTTCCTTTGTCCATGGGTCCAGAAAGAAGCATAAAGATTTACTCATTTCTTGCAATGGATTCTATAAATATCACTTTGCAAAGATCTGCATCATCATATTTCTATATGATGTATTCTGCATCAAATAGATCTTTTAGAATAGAGCAGAATACATCATATAGAAAACATTCTCTATTGATCAATACCAATTGCATTTTTAAGTAAACAGTTTTAAGTCTCTTATGTTTTCAATTCATTTTCTTAAACCTTTGGTGCCATTCAATTACCCACATCTTTTAAAATCTGCATCTTGAAACTTTAGCCTTTTTCTTTTATCTATATTGTCATGTCAGGTATCTGTGATGTTCTGGGTTATTTTTAGAAAAAAGGGCATGGTCTTACTAAGATGTTCATGCAAGAAATGAATAGAGTAACTGATAAGCCATTTTGGGGCAGAGGCAGAATACAATTTGAGATTTATAGTTGGGAAGGAATCATAAATCGTCTAGTTAAACACTCCCTCTTATTTTATAGATGTGAAAACCAAGGCTCATGAAAAAATGATTTGGACAGGTTTCCTTTGTAATCCTATACATAAAAACACATAGAATTCTATGCATAAATATATCTAAGGTTGTAAAGAAAATGATTTCTGTTGAAATAAAGGAATTAAAATATTTTTTTAAAAATTCTCAGATCTCAGATTTATTCTTACCCCCTTATTTTATAGATAAGAAATCTAGGAACCAGAGACATTAATGGACTTGTTCTAGATCACACCAGTAGCAAGTATCAAAGGCACAATTTGAAATCAGATTCTCTACTTCATAGCTGAGGCTCATTTCAATCTTCTATGCTGCCCCCTACAATTTGACTTCTTTTATGGTAGAATCCTATTTAATTTAAACAGCATTTAATAAGTACTTTTTATTTGCAAGACATGGTGCTAAGCATGGAGAAACATGTATGAGCTTTCTTCTAAGTCCCAGGGAGAATTGGGCTCTCACCCTTTCCCATTAAGTGACTCTGCTTAGCTCTGAATCTAGGTATGTTATATGTGCACTGGCTTTAATTCTGGGAGAATATGGTCTCTAAAGAGAAGGGTTAGGTTCTTCCTGGTCCTTCCCATTCTTATTCTCAGAAAGGATCCAGGCTTTCCAGCTGCCAGGCTGCCAACAGAGCCTATGATATAAAAAAGTTTGGCCTCTGAAGTCCCTCCCTTTTCTAGATCTGTGATGCTCTAAATGTGGCAATTCAGGATGGTGAGACTGGATATGTTGGTGCACAAATGGAAGCCTTAAGTGGCCATGTGTCCGGGGATACATCAAACTTTCTCAGATCCTGCCACTAAATGAAATGCAGTATTAACTAAAAATCTTTTTAGGAATTCCCATTAGGGACAAGCTGCATGTATTACCAGGTAATAATTGAGTTCCCCAGTGATTCTCAGTTTCATGAATATAGAGCCATCTAAATCAAAATAAACACATTTTTTATTTTTTGGCCTGAGGTCATTGTGTACTGATATTCAGCTGTAAAATTTACCTCCCCCCTTTTTGTAAAGAGACAGATGGAGAAACAGGTGGAGATTTATCAACCCAAATTACACCAGACCCAGGGGAAGAAGGCTAAAAAAGTACAAGTTCTTTCCTTTTAGAAAGCCCAGAAACAACTGAAAATGCTTGCTCAGAAATATCATCAAAGGCAGCAATTATCTCCATCTGGGTTTTTTTTTTTGCCTTTCAGAGAGGGAAATAAAATATGAAAAAGGTTTTCTAAGTGTCACATAGAATTTTGGCTGTAATAGATATTGAATCTTCAAAGTTATCCGTCCTTATTTCTCTGTTTCTCCTCTTTTTTATCACTGTGGCTTTCCTTTCCTGCCCTTCCTACCAAAATAGGTTGAATGCAAGAAAGACCCAAGTGGAGAGTGGAAAAGGTATTAGATTGGGGATTGGGAAACTCAGGAAACACAGTCTTATCTTTGACCCTCATGCTGAATTTTCTGAACTTCTGATGGTGTTTTCAACATTCAATTCCCGAGATCTAGGTAAGAATCCCATTAATGTGCTCCATTAATATGGAAGCTGGACTGCCACTTTAGGATAGGCAAGCCAAGGAGCTAAAGTTGTTCATTGTGTTGCAGAGACTACACTGGCAATGCACTTGAGTAGTGTGACTTTGGAGCAATCATTTTACAAATATGTTTTCCCAACTCTGCCTTTCATTATGCTCAGTCTCTGTTTAGAATACCCTCTCTATCATAATTCTTATTATTCTTCAAAGCCCACCTCTTTCATGAAATCTTCTCTGATTGTCCTAATAGGAAATTATTTCTTCTCTTCTGAATACCCAACATTTGTACCACTTACATTACATTAAACATTTATTGCTTTATTTTGTAGTTATCTTTGTTTAGTTATAACTTTATATCCTCTTTAGTCCCTTAAACACGATGATCACTAAATAAATATTTTTGAATGAAAAAATATCCTAGTATAGATTTAGAGCTGGAAGAGACTTTAGATCATTTAGAATAATTCCCTCATTTTTCAGATATGGCAACTGAGACCCACAAATGTGATTTACCTAGTATTCGATCTCTAAATCCCTGCTCTTTCAGCTGGGCCCTGTGAGTGATATTTAATTATCTTAATCTTTCATTCTTGATTTCCTAGATTAGGTTTACTTTGGAAAAAACAAAAAGATGAACACCATATTTCATTGGTGTGAGTACTTCCCTCATTGTTTTAGATTTCAATCTCAAAAATTTCATGATTTGATATGGCTGAAAAAAAACCCATTAGGTGATGGTCAACTTTCTAATAATGAATCTCTCTAAATTAAGCTTTAAGTGACAAACACAGTGCATCACTGGGACTATACTAGAAGCATTTTCAGTTTGGTGTAAGTCCTGAGTTTTTGTTCTTCTCAGATAAGACTTTAAAACTCAAAATTACCTGAAGTAAATGATGTTGTCAGAGGAAGGCAAGAATAATGAACAAAAAAGGAGGGTTAATTTAAAAGAAGAGAGAAAGAGAAGAATGAAACCTAATCAAATATGCAAATAAACATCTCCTTTAATCCTGAAAGGTTGTATCAGACATTTGAAAATTTATATTATTTGACTTGATGAATACTTGTATGCTTTTTATCTTTTAGTCCAAAAACTTACAGGTCCTGGAACTCAGCTTTTTGTATGAGCTTATGTGGTGTCCTGGGATACCAGCGTTGTTCCGAGATGGTGACGATGTGAGTGGTACAAAGGAGATACCACTGAGTTGACTAGAGGTTTGAAACTTAATAGACCAGTAGTCTTTGAGGAACGTTAGGTTTTTCCCCCCATAGGCTTTTGAAAACAATGGTTCTTCTTAGGTTCTCAGCTTTTAGGGCAATAGAGTTGACTTGGCACAAAGATACTAATTGTGAGATCAGAATTACTGGGAAGAAATAACGGATTTGGCTCTCTGTTTTGGATAACTGCCCAGGTGGATTGTGGATAGAGGAATGAAGTTTTCACCTGCATGAAGCATTTTTCATATTTCTGAGCTCAGCATTTTAGGAAAATTTTTGGCAGGTCTCTGCAATTTCTGTGAGATAGATGGAAATCTTGCTTCCTATAGCCTTTTTGGCAGGATAGATATTGATTTATAGTTTCCAGTCAGGAGATTGAAACAATTTGTTACTTCACACTTCTTAGTGGGTATCTAGAACTACTACATAGGGTACCAATGACACAACATTTAATGGATAAAACTTAAAAATTTTTTTGTTGTTATTGCTATTTCTTGTTGATGTGAAATTTTAATTTTTATTATTCTTTTGTTTGGTCTCATGATTTCATTGGTTTAGAGAACCAATAATCCATTGTTAGAGGCTAACGTCCATAATTTCAACCCAAATTATAGATACATCTATGTAGATATACTTACAATATGTAAAAATAACCAATCTGTCACTCTTGGAATTTGGTCTTCCTAACTTAGAGGATGGCTCTATCCATTTTGTTATGCTATCTCTTAGAAGAATTTTCAGAAAACATGAATAGTTCATCAGCCTGAGAGACTTTTAATACATGAGATTTTTAAAGGGAATGTATAAAATGAGTTAAAGTTGAGGCAATAGTCATGATCATAGAATTTAGACCTCAGAGTGACCTTAGAAACCATTAAATTCAACCACTCATTTTATAGGATAGGAACCCAAATCTTTCTGACTCCAGATATGTTTTTTTAATTTGTTTTTTAGATGAAAAGCCAAAAGTTCCAGTAGACAGCCTTGTATCCTAGATATGGCCATTAGAACTAAAACTAGTTAACAGGCTATCTTGAGAAAATAGTTATAGAATTTCATTGCATGGCTCTTGAAAGATGATATACCCCTAAATACTATCCAAAAATTTTGTTACTTCCTTGTTAACAAAAGTTGCTTGGGTTTTGCTGAAAATCCCATTATCTCTAAATGAAAATGGCATCTTCTGGCAAAAAAATTAGTTTTGAAAACCCCAGAAGCTCAAGATGAACAAGAGGATGTGTCCATAGTCAGCAATCCCAATCAGTAACATTTTTTTTTTGAGAACAGGGAAATGTTTCTAAACCACTCACATAAGATTAAATACTCATTACTTAGTGAAATTTTTGCTCAACATCCAATATGTAAATTTAAAAAAATCTTTCATGGAAAGTTTAATTATAAGATGAAAGAAGTATATAGGATATGTTGTTGCACATCATAGAGCATGTTTCAGTTTGGTAGTAGAGTGGATAGAGAGCTGGATTTGGAGTCAGGAGGACTACAATTTAAATTTGGCCTCACATACTGACAAGCAGTGTGACTATAGGGTAGGTCACTTAACTTCTGTTTGCCTCAGTTTTCTCATCTGTAAAATGCAGATACTAACACCACCTAATCCCCAGGATTATTGTGAGGAATAATTGAGATTATAGTTGTCAAAATACATAGTTGCATAGTCCCTGGAAAATAGTAAGTGCTAAATGTATGTTAGTTGCTGTTGTTATTGTTGTTTTTGTTGTTATTAATATTATTTGAAGCATAGAAATCTCCAGGATTCAAGTTGAGGGTAAAATAAGGTTACTTAAAGGGCAGAGAAATGGATGTGAACAGGCTAAAACACATTTTTTTTTATATTGGCTCAAAAGAGTGATTATTTAATTTTCATACTTATTTACATGTTAGACACCAAATTAGACCTTTATTTATTTTTTTTATTTTTAATTTTAATAGCCTTTTATTTACAGGTTATATGTATGGGTAACTTTACAGCATTGACAATTGCCAAACCTTTTGTTCCAATTTTTCCCCTCCTTCCCCCCTTCTCTCCCCGATGGAAGGATGACCAGTAGATGTTAAATATATTAAAATGTAAATTAGATACACAATACGTATATATGACCAAACCGTAAAACACATTTTCAAGAAGGAATTACAGAGGAAACAAATTATATGATTAGAAAAAAAATGGGCAGGAAAGATGACAAGGATGAGGCATAATCAATCAACCAATAAACATTTATTATGTATCTGCTATATGCCAGATATTTTACTAAGTGCAGGGGATACAAAAGAAGGCAAAAATTAGTTCCTGCCTTCAAGGACCTTACAATAGTAATAAATAATATCCTTGTGATGTCAGAAAAGTTTGGGGAATCCCCCAGCATGTGAAGAGAACCTCGATACAAACTTCAGGGAGGATAGGGGAAAGAGTTACACAGGACAGGCAGAAAAAGGTAGGTTATAGTCTAAATTTCTGGAGGGAGACACTCAAATCAATAAGATCACAGAGCCCTAGAAAGATATAAACATGAGATGCAAAAATCATCTCATATAAATGCACATACAAAGAGAGTTAAAAGTAGATTTAAAAGAATTGATTCTGAGATCATTTCACAGAAATTCCCACCATTGATGCAGAATGGTAGCTTGTCTATAACTTACAGCAAAGTGGATTTATGTTTTTTTTAAGTCAGAATGGGAGTAAAGGAGGAAGAAAAATGGGGAGACAACTGGAAGGATCTATCAGAGCAGAATAGAAATTAAAGGCCCCTTAAGTTTTAATGCAAGATCAATAGGAAAATCAAATAATCTTTTCTTTGGTTTCCATTATGAGTTTATTCTTATTTCTCATTTTCTATTAGGAAAGACTTAATCAGTAATTAGGATAAAGTGAGATCATTTTTGTCCAATGCTTTCTCCCCTTCATTTCTCATCTGGCTGCTCTATTCAGCAACTTGTATGATTTCTTCACTATGACCTAAGAAGTTCATCATCCTGCAAGATCCCATCAGTTTTGATACTCTAGCTCATCATATCCTTAGTCTCTCTGATTGAAGGGTGAAATCATAAACTCCAGAGTTCTCATTTAGCTCAGATCTCATTTCTCAACTGGCTATTCACCCTGGTATAACTCTGACTTCTCCACCAAGCATGTCCTTTTCAGCTTCCTTTTGTGTGCCTTTTCCCCCATCAGATTGTAAACTCCTTGAAGGGAAGGATTGTCTTTAAAAAATTTTTTATTTGTATTCCTAGTATGGCTGCATACCAAGTAGGCACTTAATAAATGTTTTTTTTTTTTGACTATTGACTTTGCAAACTTTAAATCTGTCTGTCTATACAAATATGTATATTTGTATACTATTGTTCTCTTCCTTTTTCTCTTTTTCCTCCTCTTCTTTTTTTCTTCTTCTTCTTCCCATTATTAAGATTTATATCATAGTTCCAGGCATGCTCTCCTTCCCCCAACATATTTAAAACAGAAATGCAAGATGTTTCAATATTATCAAAGATTATAGGGCAGTACATTTTCTCTTGTGGCAACAGAGAATTCATCCATTTCTAACTTTGGTTTGTTATTAGTTCTGACTCTATAGACAGTAAAAAGGCTAGTTATCACAACACAGTAAGTGAAGAAGGAATAGTCAGGGAACACTTTTAAGTGCCTGGGAAGCAGGAGAAAAAGAAAACCCTCCATCCTGTATTTTTGGCATCAATTCCATCAAATATCCATGTGATTATACTGTAGGGAGAAACACTGTGCTTTACAGGCCAAGGACTGGGCCTTCATTGGCCAGTCTCCTCCAATTACACAGGCAGAGCAGCACTATTAGCAATAGTGCTTACTTACAGCCTTTGAAAATGAATTTCTAAGTGCATTTGAAAATAAACTGGATTCAGCAATTGTAAATGAGTGAATACATTATGTTATCTACATACAATGGAATAATGTTACATTAGGAGAAATAATGGATCTGGAGAATGCAGATAAATATGGGGAAAGTTTTGTGATACAGAAAGAGCACTGGATTCTTATTCAGAGAACTTGTGTTGGCACCCTTGCTGTGCTACCAATAAAGTCACTTAATCTAAATTTTAATTTCTGCATGGATAGAATAAAGGAGCCCAACAAGGTGATTTCTGAGGTCTTTTTCAGTTACAAATCTGTGATTTTATAAAAAGCAAATTACAATAAGACTACAAGTATGTAAATTAATGAAATTTTAAACTTAGATAAAACTTATATGTAATATTATTAACAACAAATCAAACCTAAAGCCTTTCTTACTTTTGTTTTTTAATTTTTTAAGTATTAAGCATTAACTTTTTTCTTTCTTCCACTTCATGTCTTACAGAAAAAAAATAAGAAAAACAACATCTTTATTAACAAATAAGAATTAAATTCTCTTATTAGCCTTGTTTAAAATATGTTTCTTGTTCTACAATAGTTCATCATCGCTCCATAAGAACATGGGTAGAATTCTTCATCAAGGAATCATGGTTGATTATTGAACTTATCAAAGTTTTAAAGTCTTTCAAAAGTGTTTCATTTTTATTATTGATATGATCACATTTATTGTTCTCTTGATTCTTTTCATCACTTATTATTGATGCGTAAAAATCTTCCTAAGTTTGTGAAACTGTTTCCCTTGTCTTTTCTTATGGTACACAGTAGCATTTCATTATACTCACATACTATAATAATATAATACTATAAAAGCCCTTCCCCAATAATAGAAACTTCTTTCGTTTCTAGCTCATTGCCAAAATAAAATGAGACTATATGTGTATGTGTGTGTAAATGTACACATATATGGATATATATACACATATATATCTACACATATATACATATACATATTTCTACATCTAAGATCTTTTCTGCTTGATCTCATTAGGGTATAAGTCTAATACTGAAATTGCTAGGTAAAAAGATATACAAAATTTAGTAATTTGGGGGGCATAGTTCAAAATGATTTTGGGAATTTCTATATCAATTCTTAGCTCTGCCAACCATGTGTTAACATGTCTGTTTTCCTATAGCCATCCTGCTTTTTGTCATTTTCATTTTGTTCAATTTTGTCAATTTAATAGGTGTGAGTTAGAACCTCAGATTTTCCTTATTTTGAATTTCTTTAATTATTAGTGATTTGGAGTGTTTGGTTTTTTATAGATAGGTTCTATAGTCAGTTACATACTGCCTGTTCATATCCTTTGACCATATTTTGGAACAAAGTATGCACAAAGCTGCCCTCCTGATTTTGGCTGTGAAGCTTGGGAGACGGGGGATGATGTGACCTGGTTGCTTCTGGCCATAACTGATTAAACGTCCACTGAGCCACTGACTCTTCCTGCTCAGCATCTAATAAGGGTGTTGCTTTAACATCTCAAAGGGCAAGCCCTTCAGATTTGAGTCACACATGGCAGGACGCAAACAGGTGCTCATCTTTCCCCAAACATCCTAGCAAAGAGTTAGTCCAGATGTTACCAGAACCAGGAAGAATAGCTTTGCCACATGACTTATTCACCACAAATTTATACATTTAACAAATTACAAATTAGTGAAGTCTAAGTATAATAGTGATTATCTGGCCCCCTGAAGGCTAAGTATGTTAATTTTTCTTTCACCTTAAGGGGATTAGGAAAGTATTCCAGGGGTCCTCAAACTATGGCCGGTGGGCCAGATGCAGTAGCTGAGGACATTTATCCCCCTCACCCAGGGCTATGAAGTTTCTTTATTTAAAGGCCCACAAAACAAAGTTTTTGTTTTTACTATAGTCCGGCCCTCCAACAATCCCCCTATTTAAAAAGTCTGAGGACCTCTGAATTCCCTCTGCCATTGGATCTAGACCCCACCGATGGTATTCCTTCAAGTGCAGGGCATGGTTCCTGTGTGCTCCAGTTCTAACTTTTAACAGATTAACTTTTCCAAAGAACATTTGCTTCAAGATATAATCACCTATATATAGATACTGGGAGGTATACCACTTCAAACTCTGGATAAAACAAAGGAATTAGGCTAATTTGTATTATCTCAAACTCTGGGGAAGAGAGGAGAATTAGGTTAATAGCTTTGCTCGATCCCCTTGGAGCACAATCCCAGTTCCAAGTCCAAAATTCCCCTTTGGGTTTGTGTATAAAGCACTCTGGCTTCTCTCTTCATGGTTCCTGGATTAGTTACCTATGCCATCACACCTTGAATCCTAGCTCCAGGGTCACCATGGTTACAACTCCCTGGTCTGGTGCAAAATGCCACTAGAAACTGAGAAGAGCAATGAAGCAGAACAAAAACAAACACCTCTAGGTCCGTCTTTCTGAGTGAGGTAAAAGAGAGAATAGGGAAAGGGAGCCCTTTCCTCTCAACAATTCTATTCATTTTACCCATAGTGTGGATGAACTATGATCTGAAGGCATCAAGAAGGAGCATGAGCCCCAAAGGAGTGCAAGCCAGAAAAATGGCTGTCTCATTTCTGTTGCTTTAAATACAGTCAATCAAAGAAAGCTTCTACCTCTTATCCTTCCTAAGAGGTGACAGAGAGTAAGATAAGCGTGAAATGTAAGGAAATATAGTAAGAGAGAATTCTGAAATAGAAATAAAAATCTTGCAGGAAAGAATGGACTTAACTCAGTTTTTCCTCTAACTCTAGTCCTTGTCCCTACTTATAAAATGACCCATCATCATTGACACTGGACAATACTTACAAAGTACTTGGGAGATTCTTTGATGAAATTACACTGTCAGTGTATAGATTCAGTTCGTAGGATGCAAATGATGGCAAAAAGCTTCTCTATTTCCTATTGTGAGATTTCAATTTTTTTATTTAACTTTCACCCTTTATCAATAACACTAAGAGAAATTTAAGGTTGCAGGAGAACGAGAGAAGAAATATGTGTAGTTCAATTTAAAGCAAGCTACAGATCTCTCTGTGTCCCACCAGAGATGATATCATTGCTCCTAACTGGCAAGGGCCAGTCGCATGGGAGGCTGTATTTTTACTGTGATCAGCTGCAGACAATCATCAGGGATGATCTCATCTGCAGCTGAGTAGGTTTGACCTTTGCCCCTGTAGGCATGTGAAATAGGAAAAAAAAAAATTGGTTAGCAGCTTAAGGAATGTCAAATAGACAGGCATCCTTTGCCTTGCACAATTTGGTGAGCATGTGTTAAGTGCCTTGCATAGACCTTGGATATGAGGTAAAAGCAATTAAATGAGAAGACAACGAGTAGGAATTGAATGCATTCCTTGGCATTTCTTGGTAATTCTAGCAAAACGCAGTTCTTATTTTGTGAGGGGGGAAAAAAAGAGTATAGGTATCTGCTGATTTTTTTTTCAATAATGAAACTGCAAAAACTATATTCTTGATGCAATTTGGTCCTAGGAAGAGGTATTACCATTACCAATAATCAGTATATCAGATTGTTTAAATTTGTCCAGGAGTGAATTGATTTCCTGGTAAACACATAGATCATAAAACTCAAAGCCAACTGTAACAGGGTATCTTGGGAATCTATCCTAGGATCCTAGGTAAGAATTCCATCTACACACCTTGTGGAAAAAAGCCTTAATAGCTGCTCTGGGATGGCCAAGGCAAGGAACTAGAGCTGTACATTGGGATGTAGATATTATAGTAAATTTAACGTATACTCTACAGATGACTGGGTGACATAGTGAATCAAATATTGGACTAAGGACTTAGGAAGCTCAGACATTAAATTCTGCCTTAGATACTTACTAGCTTTGTGAACTTGGGCAAATCATAATCTTTTTTCTTCCATTTCCTCATATGTAAAAGAGAGATATTAATGGCACTTATCTTACAGATTATCATGAGGCTCAAATGAGATAATGTGTGTAAAGTGTTTTGCAAACTTTGAAATGCTTTTTAAATGGTAGCTGCTATTATATTACATCTTGTCTCATGAATAGTATTAATAATGATAATTAGCCTTCACATAGTATTTTAACAGGGGAGACCACATGCAAATATCTATTTAATGTAAGACACACAGAGTGAACCATATGTATATGTTTGTGAATGTATACACATATGTATATATCTACTATGTAGGTATCTATAAGGTATCTTATTCCCATTCACATTAACCTGATCTAACTTGCCTTTTACTTCAATATTACATCATAAATATATAACTATATATTCATTAAGTATACATATTTATTATGTATGTATATGTTAGATAGATATGTATATACACTTATGGTTCTCTTTAGAATACAATGGATATATAAGTATATAGATATATCTATGTACACATATCATTGTGTGTGTGTTTATGTATATGTTTGTGTATCTCATATGCAGGCAGATACTTGTTTGTGATCTCACCATAAGAAAATGAATTCCTGTTCATTTGTTCAGATGTGTCTGACTCTTCAAGAGGCCACTTGGGGCTTTCTTGACAGAGATAATAGAGTGGTTTGCCATTTTCTTCTCCAATTCATTTTACATATGAAGAAACAGAGGCAAATGGATTGCGTGACTTGTCCTAGGTCAGAGATAGCATATGAAGCTAATTTTTTTTATTATTTTAAAATCTTCAATAGTATTTTATTTTTAAAATATATGTTTTCAGCATTAATTTCTCTAAGATTATATTCCAGATTTTTTCCCTTTCCTTCCATCTTTCTCTTCCTCTCCCATCCCCAAGATGGGAAACAATCTGACCTAGGTTAAATATGTGCAATTTTTAAAAACATATTTTCATATTTGTCATGTCGTGCAAGACCAAAAGGGAAAAAACATGACAAAAAAAGAAAGAAACAAACAGGTGAAAATGCTGTGCTTCAACCCACATTCATTCTTCATAGTTCTCTTTCTTGATATGGATTGTATTTTCCATCCCGAGTCTAGTTGAATTGTAGGGCCAGATTTGAACTCATGAGGATAAGTTTTCTTGACTCCAGGTCCTGCACTCTTTCTACTGGACTACCTGGTTGTCCTCCCCTAACTCAGAGCATACATATATAGTCTGTGACTATTCCTCACACACAGCCTTCTGGAGGTGTATCAATAAGGAACAAATAAATAGGAAAGAGAATTCTCTTTTGAGCTTTGTCTTATTATCATTCTGTGTCTCCAGCCTCCCTTGGGAAGCGGAAAAGGCCATTCCCTTGCACTAGATCTGTAACCTTTGAGATAAGGGAAGAAAATGAAATTCACTCTGCAGGGTATCCTACTTTGATTTAGCTTCCCTTGAAATGAGGAGAAATGCCATTTTATCAAGCACTAATCTTTTGCCTTTGAAGTAAATGGAGTAAAGTGGAATTTACCATATTCCTTGTCTGGTTTTCTGTGTTCCTCAGAAAGAAGAGAATGACTGACTGTTCTATTGAACACCAGATTTTTCCCTTCTAGGGAAGAGGAGAAAGACCATTCTATCACCTCCAACATAGATATCCACTTTGGAGAAAGTGGAGGAACACCAATTTTTTTCAGCTTCTGGCACTTATCTCTTAACTAATGCCCTGAGAGAATTCTACTCGGAGGCCCAACTCCTAAAAATGATGGAAATTTAGCTAAAATCATTCCTCAATGATTATTAAACTCCCCCAAGTCATTGTTGTTTTTTCCAGTTGTATCTGAATCTTTATGAATTCAATTGGTTTTTGTTTGTTTGTTTGTTTGGCAAAGATACTATAAAAATTTGTCATTTCCTTCTCTAGTTTATTTTACAGATGAGGAAACTGAGGCAAACAGGATTAAATGATTTACCCAGGTTCACACAGCTTGTAAGTATCTGAGGCCAGATTTGAAATCAGGAAGATGATTCTTCCAGATTCTAGGTCCAACATTCTATCCATTGTGCCACCTAGATGTCCCATACTCATCCCATATTAGAGATTCAGAATTCTGGTCATCATTCAAACTCTATCCATCTCTTATTCCCATTCACATAAACCTGATCTAATTTCCCTTTTACTTCAATATTCCATCATAAAGATACCCATCTTTTCCATTTTGCTCTGTGGAATGCTTACTCCACAAGCAATAAACTTACTTTTATATTTAATCTTTTCTTTTTTCCTTCTTTCATCTTTTGTCTCTCACTGAGACCTGGATCCCCCCTGACAATGTTACTTTTCTTTCCAGCATTGGCTATACTTATACCTTTTGACTCATTAGTCAAAGTCGCTCCCCACTTCCACTTCCAGGTTTTTCTTCTACCACCATCATTTCCCTACTGACTAAAATGTAGCATGTCCCCCTCATCCTCACAAAATTCTTATTTGACCTTTTCATCCCCACATGCTATCATTTCTCTCCTTCTTTTTGTGGCTAAACTTTTTTTTTAAAGAATCCCTGTTTTATTGCTATTTTATTCCTTTCCAGTAAAATAAATAACAAAGAAATTTGAAACTATATATAGTATATTGGTAAGCCTTCATCTTCTAGTCATGATATTAACTATTTTTTTCAATGAACAAAAATTCACTTTCTCTTCCTCCCCTCTCATTTATCCCCTCCCATTTTATTTAATTTTTCAATACAGGATTTACACAAAATGCTTTAGCCTCCAGGTATGCTTCCCTCTCCCCAATAGCATGAGAGGTTCTTTGACAATCCACATGCTCCTTTGTAAATCTAGTTTCTGCTCAATTAGACAATTCTTCAGCACTGTACAGATGTTTTTGCTGGCTTATGGTTTTCTCTTTACTCCTTTTTTTCATTCTCAATAGTATTTTATTTTTACAGTTACTTGTAAAGATAGTTTTTAACATTCATTTTTGTAAGATTTTAAGTTTCAAATTTTCTCCTTCCTTCTCTCCTCTCCAAGACAGCAAGCAATCTGATATAGGCACATGTACCACCATTTAAAACTTATTTCCATGTTAGTCATGTTGTGAAAGAAAAATCAGAACAAAAGGGAAGAACCATAAAAAAGAAAAAACTAACCAAAAAAAGGTAAAAATGGAGTTTCTTTAATTCATATTCAGTCTATAGTTCTTTCTTTGAATGTAGATAGCTTTTTCCATCCCAAGTCTATTGAAACTGTCCTAGGTTGCTGAGAAGAGTTGTCTATCAGTTGATTTTCACATAATCTTGTTATTATTGTGTACAATGTTCTCCTGGTTCTGTTCATTTTACTCAGCATCAGCTCATATAAGGCTTTTTTGAAATCAGCCTGCTCATCATTTCTTCTACAATAACATTTTCCCCTTCCATTCATGTACTGTAACTTATTCAGCCATTCCCCATTTGATGGGCATCCACTATTCCTTGCTGCCACAAAAAAGGTTACTATAAATATTTTTGCATGTGTTGATTCTTTTCCCTTCTTTAAGATCTCTTTGGGATACAGATCCAGTAGTGACACTGTTGGATCAAAGGGTATATAACTAAAAATCTTGGGAACCCTATTTACAATAAATATCTCCACTTCTTGTCCTCTCACTATCTTCTTAACTTCTTATAGTCCTATAGTTTCTCGACTCATTATTCATTCAAAATTACCTTTATAAAGTTACTAAAAATCTCTTAAATGGCAAATCTAATGTCCTTTTCTCAATTTTCAACTTCATTTCTCTCCTGCTTTTGACAGTCTTTACCCTGCTTTTCTTGGACATTCTTTTCTCTCTAGATTTTCAAACATTACTTTCTCCTAGGTTTTCCTACTTATTTATCACTCCTTCTCAGTCTCCTTTGCTAGATCTTCAACCAGGTCATATCTGGACAAGCATGGGTGTCCCTAAGGCTCTGTCCTGCCCTTTCTTTTCTTTTCCCTTTATTCCTTTTCACTTAGTGATCTCATCAATTGCTATGGATTTAATTATCATCTCTATGATTCTCATAGTTGCATATCCACTTCTAATTTCTCTTCTAAACTCTAGTTTCCTGCTTATTGGATGTATTGAAATGTATATGTCATAGATATCTTAAATTCAACATATTCCAAACAGAACTCATTATTTTCCCCAACTCCAATCATCCCATCCTCTCAAATTCCCTTTTACTAACAAGAGTACCACCATCCTCCAAGTCACCTAGGCTTGCAACTCAAGCATCATTCTTGATTTCTCACTCTCTCTTTGCACTCATATCCTATCTGTTTCTAAGAGTTGTCAATTTTAATTTTGAACATTTCTTTGCCTTCCTCCTCCATATCTTCTGATACTGCCAGAACCCAGGTGCAAGCTCTTATTGGTCTGACCATGTTATCTTCCTAATCAATGAATGATCTCTAGGATCAAAGTTCTAAGTCCTTCATAAACTGTACCTTTACCTTTCCAGTCTTCTTATACCTTACACCTACCACTTCTCTCTGCCTCTCTCTCCCACTGACGAGGATCTCCTTGCTCTTCTTTTAAAAAGATACATCTAGTGCCAAAATGTTTGCGGCAGCCCTGTCAGTAGTGGCTAGAAACTGGAAAATGAATGGATGCCCTTCAACTGGAGAATGGTTGGGTAAATTGTGGTATATGAATGTTATGGAATATTATTGTTCTGTAAGAAATGACCAGCAGAATGAATACAGAGGCTTGGAGAGACTTACATGAGCTGATGCTAAATGAAATGAGCAGAACCAGGAGATCATTATACACTTCAACAGTGATATTGTGATGATGTATTCTGATGGAAGTGGATTTCTTTGACAAAGAGAAGATCTAATTCAGTTCCAATTGATCAATGATGAACAGAAGCAGTTACACCCAAAGAAAGAACACTGGGAAATGAATGTAAACCGTTTCCATTTTGGTTTTTCTTCCCAGGCTATTTTTACCTTCTGAATCCAATTCTCCCTGTGCAACAAGAGAACTGTTCAGTTCTGCACATATATATTGTATCTAGGATATACTGTGACATATTTAACATGTATAGGACTGCTTGCCATCTGGGGGAGGGGGTGGAGAGAAGGAGGGGAAAAGTCGGAACAGAATAGTGCAAGGGATAATGTTGTAAAAAAATTACCCTGGCATGGGCTCTTTCAATAAAAAGTTATAATTATTAAAAAAAAGAAATGTTATTACATTACCTTAGGAACCAAAGTTAAGTTTACATAATTATAGGCAATTAAGTTGTAATAATGATAACTTCAATTTAAAACTTGTGTATGCTAATAGGCTTAATAAATTAATACCATATTAAAAAAAAAAGAAAAAAAAAGATACATTTACCAATTCTCTGGGCATTTTTTCTTGGCTGTTCCATTCCGGGAATGCTCCTACTTCTCGTATCAGTCTCCTGCCTACCTTGACTTCCTTCAAGCCCCACTAAAATTCCACCTTCTGGTTGTCAGGGGAGGATTTTGGGAAGATGACGGAGTAGGTTTGTAAATTTCAAGCTTTCCCTATTTCCCCCACAAATAAACAAATTTGCCCCTCAAGGCAAACATAAACGAGTGAAAAACCAAGAAGACTCAGGACAGAGCTCTATCAGAGACAATTTGACAGGATCTGAAGAAAGACCTGGGGCTGGGATCTACCTGTCTGAAGTGCAAACACCTCCAGGTTAGCTCTGCAGAAACTCCAAAAGGGGGTTCCTCAGGCTATCTGGTTGTGGCTGGAGCCTCAGCAGGAATCACAGAGACTTTCATCTCCCAGAGAATTTGTCGAGTTGGGGTTTGAGTCCAGGAAGACAGTGTGAACCTCAGCTGATTGGGAACACCAGACCCAGCTGTGCTGCTGAGACCCTACCCTGGTTGGGAAGGAACTTGGTAAGTGCAGAGACAGTGGGTCAGGGGCACTGATTGATGGCTGTGGGCACTTGCAGGCTAGAGCTCTTGGTTTGGGGTTCCTGGTCAGAGGGGAGAGCTGAAGGGAAGCTAGAAGCACCATGCCCCCACCCCACAATTAGAGGAGCTTACACTAATACCTCATATTTAAAAAACAAAAAGAACCGGCAAAAAAGAACTCACTAAGAGATGAAGGTGGTAAATGAGAGCATGTGCCAGGTTAGAGGATGTTTTTGTACTTTGGTGTATGTTATATCTTCTCAATAAATATCTCTTTGCAAAAGCTAATAATTATCAATGATATCTGAACACATCAACTAGTTGAAATGATATTGAAGTGCTAATTAGTGACATCAATGATAATGAGATATTAATTGGAGATAATATTTTGGGGAATATAACAGAATGGGGGCTTGTGCCAGAAATATTAAAAAAACACTGCAGCTTCTCAGAGATACCCCTAGACTTTGATGAGGACATGTTGCCACCTTCTGGGGACATAACTTGTGGGAGTGGAGTTTCAGTAATGACTCCCCAGTCTATAAAGGCTACATTAATGCTAGATTTATTTTTAAACCAGCAAAAAAGAAACAGAACAAAACCAACAGCCACACAAACTTGTTTCTACATAATTTTTTCTAGTTTTACATTTTCTATAAATGTTAACATCACTACTGAGACATAGTTGTTTTCAATTATTGTTTTTATAAAATATAACTATTTAGTAATAGTTATATACATAACTTCTATAACATCTTGGAAATTTGGTTAGGAAAAGGAGAGCCCTGAAACAAGAAGGGGAAGCCAAGAGAGTAAAGTTAGTTGAGGGTCACCATGTGACATGTTAAGATGAATATATAAAATCCAGTCCATTGCATTTTAGAAAATTAAATACTCTGCTCCTCAGACTTCAGAATCATTCTCCTTCCACTGCTGGCTCATTCTAGAAGTTATCTTAACATCCTTGCCCTGGAACAGGCCTAGAATGGCCCACTCACTATTGAACATTTCCCTTGTCTCATTGGTAAGTTCCTCTTGGAGCTTCCATTTGGTGTCAGGGACGGTGCTGACTTACCTTTATTCCTCATCTGGCTCTGCTCCTGACTTTCAAAGGTTCAAAACTGTTCCCCACATAGGATACCTTCATCTCCCTATACCTTCTCTTCTCCACCTTTCACCTCCCTTTTGTATGATGTCTTCTTCTATTAGAACATAGGCTCTTTGAGGACCAGGGATATTTCCTTTTTCCTTGTATTTGTATTCCTAGAACATAGTAAGTTCTCAATAAATGTTTTTTTTTTCTTCATACAATCAAAAAATATGAATTCTAAATGTTTATTAAGAGTTTAGAGAGATTAGTTTAATAGTATTTTGAGATTATTTTGTCTTTATTACTGATTAGGACCTAAAGTCTCTGGTTGTGACCCAAATTCCATCTATATTTCAGTCCATGGTTTCTTAAATTCTAAGCATTATAGAATTTAGCCATTCCAAGGTTCTGATAAATTCTGATAAATATATAGAGAATTGACTCAAATTTATAAGAATTCAAGCCATTTTCCAATTGATAAATGGTCAAAAGATATGAACAGACAATTTTTAGATGATGAAAGTGCTCAAAATCACTACTGATCAGAGAAAGAGAACTCTGAGATACGTACTCCTCTCAGATTGGCTAAGATGACAGGAAAAGATAATGAATGTTGGAAGGGATGTGGGAAAACTGGGACACTAATACATTGTTGGTGGAACTGTGAATGGATCCAAACATTCTGGAGAGCAATTTGGAACTATGCCCAAAGGGCTATAAAACTGTGCATATCTTTTGACCCAACAGTGTTTCTACTGGGCTTATATCCCAGAGATCTTAAAGGAGGGAAAGGAATGTTTGTGGCAGGTCTCTTTGTAGTAGCCAGAAGCTGGAAACTGAATGGATGTCCATCAATTGGAGAATGGCTGAATAAATTGTGGTATATGAATGTAATGGAATATTATTGTTCTGTAAGAAATGACCAACAGGATGATTTCAGAAAGGCTTGGAGAGACTTACATGAACTAATGCTAGGTCAAATGAGCAGAACCAGGAGATCATTATACACGGCAACAACAAGACTATATGATGATCAATTCTGATGAACATGACTCTATTCAACAATTCAAACCAGTTCCAATTGTTCAGTGATAAAGAAAGCCATATGCGCCCAGAGAGAGGCCTGTGGGAACTGAGTGTGGACCACAATATAGCATTTTTACTCTTTCTGTTGTTATTTACTTGCATTTTGTTTTCTTTCTCAGTTTTTTCTTGATCTGATTTTTCTTGTGCAGCAAGATAACTGTATAACTATGTATACATATATTGTATTTAACATGTACTTTTAACATATTTAACATGTATGGAACAACCTGCCATCTAGGGGAGGGGGTGGGGAGAAGTTGGGAAAATTTGGAACAGGTTTTGTAAGGATCATTGTTGAAAAATTACCCATGCATATATTTTGTAAATAAAAAGTTCTAATATAAAAAAAAAACTTATCCTGTGTCTCCATTAGCACTTTCCCCACATTTCAGTCTTATACCTCATATTCCACTTATATTCCAGTCTTCCCTATTTTAATCATTTCCTATTCAGCCTGTATATAGTCCATGTACATATTTGCTTGCCATCTCCTTCATAAGATGAACTCTTTGAGGACAGAAACGATCTTTGTTTGTCTCTTTGTATCTCTAGCACTTAGCCTGGTACCTGGCATTTAGAGACTCCTTAATAAATATTCATTGACTTAGCATTTTAGGCTCTGAGTTATCATGGACTGGAGTTCATTATAGAGACAGAATTCCCAAACTCTTAAAAGCGGAAATTCTCTTTGGTTCATTTCTCCTTCACCCAAAGATGCTTGAGAAAAAAAAAAAAAATCAAATATAGTTAAAATAGAGTTCATATATAAGTCTACAAAGATGAGTTTAAAGGTCCTCTGATTTTTATACACTCAAAGTGGTGTTTCATAACAAGTTACTGGACAGTGTTTATTTTACCTTACAGAAATATAAATAAATATAAAGGATTTACATTAACTCCTGAAATATTGATACAATGCTCATTCTCAAGCACTACTCCTACTACTCACCCCATACTCTCCTAGACTCATAGTGCCACCATGTGGTCTATGTTCCTCTCTAAAGGAAATAAATTTCTGATTACTGAAAGGGCAACTTCCCGGTATTCCCATGATCCTACTTTTACTCCTCAGAAACACATATGCATATTTTGACTTAATCCTGGAACACATTTAATTCTGTAGAACACATGACTTTTGTCTTGCCATTGGATACTAATTTTGTGGTGTGTTTGGTCCTTTTGGAAAATGAAGGATGAACAACTCTTTGTCTCTGTCTCTCTACTTTCCTTCCAACCCCTTCCTTTCTTCCTATTAGTTGTAGTCAAAGTGTGTACAGTTTTGATTCTGCTAATTTTATTTTATATCAAATTCATACGAATTAAAAAGTGAACAAAAACATTTAAATTCTTGTCATGTGCCATTATCTTTTGTATATATTAATGTATTGTTATTTGTTTTCAATGTGTTTAACATGTGTAATTTCCAATAGAACAGCCATGAACTTTTTTACATGTAAATTCATCCCCTAACCTGTCCCTCTTTTATGATGCTTTTGTAATTTAGATAGAAAAAATAAATGCAAAAAACGGACAACTAGACCAAAACAGAGCCTTGTTTTTCTAGATAGTTGTACCAGAAAGCAATTTTCCATATAGCCTTATCCACATTGGATTCATTAAAAATAAATAATTTTTAACATTATAGATGAATTAAGTTGATGTCTTCTGTATATTTAGCAAATATACCATTTATCCTTTCAGTGAAGTCATTGATACAAATACTGAATAATACTAAGAACAAATCTCTGGGGCTCTCCAATATATTTCAGAACTGAAGTTGATAGGTTTAATTATTGTCTCTATTGAGAAATGTACCAGATTTATATATGCAATCCTACATCTCTCTTCTGAGCTGCAATCTCATGTAACCAAATCCTTTTTGTACATCTCATATTGGATGTCCTACAGATGCTTCAAACTCAACATGCCCCCAAATAGAACTTACTAATTTTTCTTTTAATACTTTTCTTCTCCAAATTTTCCTGTTATTGTCAAATAATACTTTCAGTCACCTAGGTTCTCAACCTGACATCATCCTTCATTCCTCAATAGCACTCACCCTGAACACCTAATCTGTTGTCAAGTCTTTGTCCTTTATATCTTCATAGCAGCTGTCATATGAATCTCCTTCTCTTTAATCACATAGCTGCCACTGCTGCATCCCTCATCATTTCCAATCTATTTTCCTGGTTAATCTCTCAGCCTCAAGTCTCTTCCCACTTAAATCCATTTTCCACTTAGCTGTCAAAGAGATTTTCCTAAAGTGGAGGTTTGACCATGTCACCTCCCATCTCTCTTTCTTCAGCATTTCCTGTCAACTTCAGGATCACATATAAATTCCTCTGTTTAAAATTTAAAGCCCTTTACAATTTGATCCCTCACTTTATTTCCAGCACTCTTATACTATATTCTCTCTACATATTTTATTATATAGATGCATTAGGCTAGTTAACATTCCTTGCATATAACATCCCATAACCCAATTTGTTTTTTTTTATTGACTGTCTCCCATTCATGGAGTGTTCTTCCTCTTGTTTTCAACATCCTGTCTTACTTAAGAATCAAATCCCATTTCCTACAAGAAATTTTTCCCCATTATCCCATCCCTCTGCTAGTGTCCTCCCTCTAAGATTAATTTCTGTTTATACTATATATATATATATATATATATATATATATATATATATTTTTTTTTTTTAGGAACATTGTTCTTTGCATAGTCTCTCACCCAATAGATTGAAAACTTCTTTAAGCCAGGGGCTATGTTTTTACCTTTATCTCCAGCACTTAGCAACTTTTGCTAATAATTAATGTTTCAAAATTCAATTAAAGATTTATTAATTAGGGATTAAGGAAGTTACACATAGGTTGCATTGTTAATGATAAAGAAAATGAAATTAATTTTTCGTTATTAAAGTATCTGTAATGACAATTTTAAAAGGTAGAAGAGCTCAGTTTTTGGTTGGACCCTCATAAAATTTCAAAAGATTCTTATATCAGGTATAGGATTTAGGTGATAATAGAACTAGCAAGTGGCATATAAACTGAAATTCTCTGAAGTTTCAAAATTGAAGCTCAAATTTAAGTGATTGTACTAAATTATATTGTCAGAATTGTCTAGAAGCCTCTATATTTAGAACCCAAGAAGCAGAGAACTATCCTTTTTTTTTCCTTTCAGCAAATGTTTTTACTTATTTTTTTTTATCAGAAGGAATTTTATTATTTTTTCCCGCAGTGAATCCATTCAATGGTGTTTTTATTTTTTTTTATAAAGTTTTGTACATTCAAAACATATGCATAAATAGATTTTAACATTGCAGAACCTTGTGTTCCCTTCCTCCACCTCCTTCTCTAGACAGCAAAATAATCAAATATATGTTAAACATAAGCAATTCTTCTATATATATTTCCATAATTATCATGTTGCACAAGAAAAATCAGATCAAAAAGGAAAAAAATAAGAAAACAAAATTCAAGCAAACAACAACAAAAAAGTGAAAATACTGTCTTGTGATTCATACTCAGTCTCCACAATCCTGTTGCAGAGAATTATCCCAGAAAAGATGTCTGATGACAGATAGCTACATGAGACATCTCTGCCTCAAAACATGTTGGTTAAATGGATATTGAGAATGGGTTACTAGGATTCAAGGAAACTTGATGATAATATTGGTCATTACCAATGTATTGCTTTGATCTTTTGTTTCAAGATGTTTATGTTTTAATTTTCATGACCTTGGTAATGGGTAAATCTCCTTTTAGACCTCTAAGTAGTGTGATCTGAACTTGACTTAATATAATTATGCAATTATGAAAATTGTGAAAAAAGACTTTATTGCATTGTTTGAACCTAGTCCTGTGTGGCTGGGAAACTGGACCATTTCTATGTGTTTAGAGACTCTTAACTGAATGCATATGCCATGCTGACCAGACACTCAGATTCAAAGGTTGAAACAAAGAGTTTTTTCCTAAGGATCCCTACCATGTCTTGCTCCCACCACTAAAAAAGTGAGTATGTACTCCTGGGTCATTTGAAGAAAGCTTCTGATCCTGAATGGACGGTAAGATCCTCCAGGGACTTCAAGGTTTGTCTAGTACAGACCAGAGGCAGCAAACATCCAGATGAGACAGTTTTCCCCAAGTTTCTGGATGAGGGCTGGATATACTGTCCTATTTCCTCTTCCTTTTTGTTTTATGCCCAATCACCAAGATTCAGGCGTGTGTTAGCATTTTCTCCTTCCACATTTTTGGCTCTCTCTCTTTTCTGCTTGCAAGCAAACAATGGCTAACTGATATCTGGGACATACTACCCTCATAGATCCTCTTAAGAAACTAAACCCCTGGACAACATCTCATCCTAGTCCAACTGGCCTCCTGTGGCATCTTAGCTTATATCTGCTACTCCTTTGTTGACCAGAAGAGAGGGATTCCTTCAGATCCTGTCCCTTTGGCCAAAAGGGGGAAATATTAAGATATCAGATACCCTCTTTTCCAGAGCTAAGGCCCAGCAAAACAAACTGTGCCCTGATAAATTCAGAGAATCCTCTGGATGATTTCAGCCACAGCAAAATCCCAGTTGGGATATATGATTTTAACTATTTAGCCCTATTTTTTCGGGGATATTGACTTGAAAATGAGAATTGCAGCTGACATATTACAATAGAAAGTGATCATGTTATTAAGGCTAAATCTCTATTCTCCATAAAGGAAGTGCTTTTAAATAAATGGAACTGTTTAAGAATTAATTGAGCTGTTTTAAGAAATACTGAACTTTCCTCTTTTTGCTAATCCTGGAAATGTTCAAGTTTTTTTGGGGGGACTCAGTAGCATTTATTAACAATATTGGACAGGGTGTAGGGGAAGGAATTCCTGCATTGACTACTATCTCTAAGGTATCTCTCAACTTAAAGATTCATACTAATAAAACAGGTCACAACTAGTCATTGTCTGAAGATTGGGAAGAATATTGAAAAAGGCAGGAGAAGAGAAGTAATCAATAGATGAAGACATTGTATTCTTTTTTTTAAGACTTTTTCTAGATAATTGTTGAGTGAAACTACTAACTCCATCAGAATATTGACAGAAATTTCTAATCACTGATTATTTTCAAGTAAAGCAAAGTACTTTAGTGAAAAGGATGGCAGAAGCTTCTGATGAAAAAGAAGGTATAAATTAGAAACAATTCTATCTGGATTTCAGGGAGAGAAAGTAGATGAAAAAAGAAGGAAATAAAAAGACAAGATGCTTTGGAAGCAGGGCTCTTTTCAGAAGATTTTACAGATAACTGACAAATACGGTTATTTGACATAGAACTGGCAGAAAGATTCTAACTACAGTTATCCCTTCCACATCACAGGGTTAAGGGCACAGTACCCCTACAATCTGGAAAATCTTTGCAAAATTTTATGGCCTTTCTTTTGAACCAGAAAAGAAGTCTGAATTATTATGTTATTAAAAGATAAAATATCTTGTTCTTATGCAACATCATACATATATCTTATTAATTTCTGAGTTTCTAAATTTTTTCTGCATTATCTACTGACCTTCATGTGTCATCTCCATTTTCCACAAAACTCCCCCTAAAATTCCCATTTAATTTCCTATACTGACTCACACTATAGTGAAACTATGAAACTATGACCTATTAATTATAGGTAGTCAAAATACCAAGATATGTGAGGGAAAGTAGGAGCTGCACATCAAAGAGTTGGAAGAACATGTGGTTTGCCCTCAGTCAACTGTAGGAGTTGTCAGCAAGATAACTTAGAAAACAGATAACTCTAAATTTCAGCAGGTATAGAGATATGGAGCAGGAATGTTATAGTAGTTACCAAGTAATCAAAACATAAGAGAAGTGAGGAAATAGTAAGAGTGTTGTTAATGAGTTCAAATTATTTGACTGCACCTAAAGCTCATTACATTGTGAACTCCTTTAGGGCAGGGACTTTGTTTTATTATCTTTTGTAACCCCAGTGCTTAGCACAGTACTTGGCACTTAGTAGGCACTTATAATGTTTTATTATTCTTTACTGACTAATATTTTAAATTTACTGAGAACATGAGGATGTTATTGCTTTATTGCTGTTGATAATTTGAAAAATCATCGAGAACCCAAGAAGTATTGAAGGTCTGAAACTAGAAAAATACCACACTACACATCAAAAAGAGGAAGAAGGTTGATTTATTTATTTTATTTTATTTTTTATTTAATAGCCTTTTATTTACAGGTTATATGTATGGGTAACTTTACAGCATTAATAATTGTCAAACCTCTTGTTCTAATTTTTCACCTCTTACCCCCCACTCCCTCCCCCAGATGGCAGGATGACCAGTAGATGTTAAATATATTAAAATATAAATTAGATACACAATAAATATACATGACCAAACCGTTATTTTGCTGTACAAAAAGAATCAGACTCTGAAATATTGTACAATTAGCTTGTGAAGGAAATCAAAAATGCAGGTGGGCATAAATATAGGGATTGAGAATTCAAAGTAATGGTTTTTAGTCATCACCCAGAGTTCTTTCTCTGGGCATAGCTGGTTCAGTTCATTACTGCTCCATTGGAAATGATTTGGTTGATCTCCTTGCTGAGGATGGCCAAGTCCATCAGACCTGGTCATCATATAGTATTGTTGTTGAAGTATATAATGATCTCCTGGTCCTGCTCATTTCACTCAGCATCAGTTCGTGTAAGTCTCTCCAGGCCTTTTTGAAATCATCCTGTTGGTCATTTCTTACAGAACAATAATATTCCATAATTTTCATATACCACAATTTATTCAGCCATTCTCCAACTGATGGGCATCCACTCAGTTTCCAGTAAGAGGTTGATTTATCAAACTAGAGGTTAGTGGCCCTGACATTGATTATCAAGAAAATTTTTAGAATATGTTGTTAAAAGGATGATTTATAAGCACTTAGAGAGGGAAGAAGTGATCACTAAGTGTCAGATGAGTTCATAAAGAGCAGATTGTGCCAGGCTAAACTTTTGCTTTTGACAGTTTTTAACCCGAATTTCAACAAGGCATCTGCTAAAGTGTCTTATAATATCCTTCTGAATAAAATTGAAATAATGTGAATTGGGTGATGTCATTATTTGTTCTGATGGATAAAGGCTTTAATATCATTAATAATTTCAAGTTTGTAGATGACTTAAAGCTGGAAGAGATAGTTAATGTTGGAATCAAAAGGAACTTTGAAAGCTGGGGAAAGTTTAATAGTTTGAAATTTAACAAAGGTAAGTATAAAGTCCTATACTTCTGTATAAAAAATCAATTGCTTAGTCATAGAATGGGGAGATATGGCCAGATAATTCATTTGAAAAATTCTTGAAGGTTTATGTAAAAAAAAAATAAATTCCAATGGAATGAAAGCTCAATGAGTCAATGTGATGACATGGTGGAAAAAAAAAGCCAATGTGATTTTTAAAAGTTTATCTAAACCTGTGACTTCATCAGCATTGGAAGCTATTAGGAAATGCTTTATCAATGCTGGGGGCCTTTGAAACTTAGTTTTAGAGAGTCAGCCTGGAGCACTGGATGATTAAGTGCTAGATCATAGTCAAACAACCACTTATATTCAGATATAGGACTTGAACTTATTCCTTCTTGATGCTTAGGTTCCAGCTCTGCCATCTGGGGAACCTTGAGGAAATCTTGTAACATACTGGGCTTCAGTTTTTCAATCTGTAAGATGGGAGTATTGGATGAGATAACCTCAAAAATGCCATCTTACTTTAAATCTATGTTGCATCTTTGATGTTATGTTGGGTGGGATAATTTTTGGAATGGTGATTGTTTTGCTTTATGTCCTGGTCAAACCACATTAATTCGAAAGCCTACATTTAGGGAAAATCATTTTCAAACTAGAGCACTGTTAAGAATAGGTTGTTCAAGATAATTAAGTGTCTTTAAGCCATACCAAAACAGGATATTGAAAAGAATTTGTCAATTTGAGGTACCACTACACACCTCTCAGACTGGTTAAGATGATAGGAAAAGATAATGACAAATGTTGGAGGGGATGTGGGAAAACTGGGACACTGATACATTGCTGGTGGAACTGTGAACTGATTCAACCATTCTGGAGAGCAATTTGGAATTATGCATCAAATTGTGCAAACCCTTTGATCCAGCAGTGTTACTACTGGGCTTATATCCCAAAGAGATTTTAAAGAAGGGAAAGGGACCTGTATGTGCAAAAATGTTTGTGGCAGCCCTCTTTGTAGTGGCTAGAAACTGGAAACTGAGTGGATGCTCATCAATTGGAGGGAGAATGGCTGAATAAATTGTGGTATATGAATATTATGGAATATTATTGTTCTGTAAGAAATTACCCATAAGATGATTTCAGAGAGGCCTGGAGAGACTTACATGAACTGAAGCTGAGTGAAATGAGCAGAACCCAGGAGATCCTTGTACATGGAAACAAGAAAATTATACAATGATCAGTTCTGATGGACGTGGTTCTCTTCAACAATGAGATGATTCAGACCACTTCTAATGGTCTTGTGATGGAGAGAGCCATTTGCACCCAGAGAGAGGCCTGTGGGAACTGAGTGTGGATCATAACATAGTATTTTCACTTTTTTTTCTTGTTTGCTTGCATTTTGTTTTTTTTCTCATTTTTTTCCTTTTTAAACTGATTTTTCTTGTGCAGCATGATATTTGTGGAAATATATATAGAAGAATTGCACACATTTAACATATATTGGGTCATTTGCTGTCTAGGGGAAGGGATGACAGAAGGGAGGGAAAAATTAGAACACAAGGTTTTGTAAGGGTTAATGTTGAAAATTACCCATGTATATATTTTGAAAATAAAAAGCTTTAATTAAAAAAAAATACAGGAAAAGAGCTTGTCACATTCAGCCTTGAGACAGGAATTCTTAAGGATGAGATAAGGGAGAGATATTACTGATATATGAAAATATTTAGAGCAGGCGGCTGGATAGTACTGTAGTGAGGAAGATCTGTATTCAAATCTGGATTCAGACACTTAATAGCAATATAACTCTGAGTGAGTCATTCAACTGTTGGCTTTCCTAATTTCCTCATTTGTAAAATAGATCCCTATTTGGTAATAGCAGCTACCTCCCAAGGTTGTGCAGGTAAGACACTTTGCAAACCTTATAGTGTTACATTTTGTTGTTTAGTCATTTCAGTCACATGTGACTCATTGTGACCCTCTCTGGGATTTTCTTGGCAAAGATTTCGGGGTGGTTTGCAGTTTCTTTCTCCAGTTCATTTTATAGATGGGGAAACTTAGGCAGTTAAATGACTTGCCCAGGATCACACAGCTAGTAAGTGTCTGAGGTCAGATTTGAACTCAGATCTTCCTTACTCCAACCTGGTACTCTATCCATCGAATCAACTAGCTGTCCCATACTGTTATATAAATACCAGCTATTATTATAATTAGTTGTTGTGGTACTATGCTTCATTGCTCAAAGATATAATCACTGGCTGGAAATTACAGGAAGGCAGATTTTTTAAAAATTCAGTGTAAGGGAGAACACTCTAAAAAGCAGAACTATTCAAAAATGGAACAAACTGCTTTGGGTTTCAAGGTCTTGATCACTAGTAGAGAACTACTGAAGAACCAACTGGAGGATTTGTGTTTCAGATATGCACTGGGTTACATGCCCTCTTCAGTTCTTTTCAACCCACAAATTCCTATGAATCTGTTGGAGATGAGACATAGCTACGTGTTCTAATGGAGAGAAGTGCTGAATTTGGAGCCAGGAAAATCTGAGGTCAAATTTGGCTTTAGTCACTTGCCAGCTGTGTGAGCTGGACTAGTCATATAACCTCTCTCAGACTCAACTTCTGTAAAATGGGGATAAGAGTACTTGTTTCACAGGTATATTGTGAGGATCAAATGAGATAATGTGTATAAGTGACAAAGAATATGCTCTCTCCATTGAAATCAGGAAATAGAAGATGCAGACAGGAGAAAATGAGGATGGTTGCTATGGTGGAGGGGAAAGTCAAAACAACCAGTCAAGTCAAGAATCTTGAAAATGATTTAGTTCTGAAGTTCAAGTGTGTTTTTATTTTGGACTTTGGGACTCAAGTGAGTCTTGAACTTTATTCAGGAAACTGAACTTTTCTTATGAAATAATATCTCCAAATTGTATTTGTTTTTTGGTATTGAGTGGAATTTTTTAGTGTGATGTTGGCTATAGTTCAGCATCTGTGTGATATCTTTCTTTAAGGTCATATAAATAAAATGGAGAAGTGGTGCATAAATCACTTTCAATTAAAAATTCCAGTGACACAATAAACTAAGGAGGGGAAAGAACAATTCAATTTTAGGTACTAAAGTATTTTTCTGTGAAGCTAAAGGGGATTTCTGGTAAATAATGACATGCATTATTTTGTGCCAAGAATTGTATGCTAAGTTCTGAGTATTTTAAACATGCAAAAATAATCCCTGTTCTCCAGGAGTTTACATTCCTGAGGAAAGGGCCTTTAAATAATTTTTTAATTGTTGATTTGGATCAGAACTGAGACAAGTCCCCGGAGCAAGTCAAGAACCTGACAGTGAATGATCATTTGAGAAGTACCCAGGCTATTAGAAGTTCATCACCAAAAAGTTGGCCAATAGTGGGTATTTTTCACGACAACAATTCATGAAATTTTCTATTAAAGGGGTGTGTTGTGTGTGTGTGTGTGTGTGTGTGTGTGTGTGTGTGTATAAGAGAGAGACAGAGACAGAGAAAGTCAGAGGGTATATGTGTCTGTGTGGTGGGGATAGAAATAGGAGGTTATCATCTGTGTGAGTAAAGGGAGTGCCTACAACACTAAAATTACTGAAGTATTAAGTCTTTAATCAAGAATTCTGATACCTGGGTTGGGGGACAAGGGTGACCACTGAAAAATATGAAGAAGAGTAAACAGTATGAAAATCCCTAAATCAGAATTTTAAGATTAATGCAATTAAATCCTGAGTAGAGCCCTCCGGGAAACAAATCTAGAAATAAACATAAAGATCTGTTAGAGACCTTGAGACACTGGAAGAGACTTGGAGACACTGAAAGGAGGAGCAGAGTAGGACTGAATTAAGGAGAGGTTTACCTGGGTCAATGTTGCAATGGCAAATAAACCTAGTTTTCCATTTTAACTATTCTTGTTAATTGGATCTTGAGCTCAACAGTTTTTATCTGCTAGAGTGTATATTGTTAAGTTCCAGAGTCCAAGACCTACTAGTTCCATTTTAGTTTTAGTCCTGAATATGTACAAAGTACTAAGGAGATAAGGTGAAATAAATCATTATTTCTGCCTTTAAGGAGCTTAAAATCTGATAAATTATATTTATATTATATATGAAATGCTGATAATGAAACAACTAATGGTAGTGATAAGGGTAGAAAACACAATGCCTGGATGTTTGAATCATCAATCCCAGAGTCTATGACCAGAGTCAGAAATTTACAAATTCATATTTGATGAAAAATTAAAGATACATGCCTTTGTTTCTCTTAAGCACTATAGAAGAAAAGGTTTTGGTTGATGGTAAAGAGAAATATATATATTATATATATATAAAGACTTTCTGTGGGGATTAAAAGACCTGCAAAATCTACATTGGCTTGTTATGATTTTGATTGAGCTTTTACCTTCAGAGGAGTTGGAGTGAATGTGAAATAAGCTAATATTTACTTAACACCCACCCTATGACTGTCAGTCACCCACCTTAGTCTTGTCCCATTCTTAACTATTGTACTGTATTCAGTCAACAGTGGAAAGAGGATGGATATTGGACTAGATGAGCAGTGTTTGAATTCTCTCTTTTATTCATACTATCTGTATGATCTTGCATTAAAACACTTTAGATTTAAGTTTCTTCCTTTCTAAGTGATGGGGTTTGAGCTAGATGACCTCTGAGGACCCTTTCCATTCAAGATTTATGATTCCATGAAGTCCTTGCAATGCTACCTTCATATTAATTTTTGAATTCTCCTTTTCCCTGTCTCCTTATCTCCCATTTCCTTACTCCCCATTTATTCCCTGCTAAGGTACAGAATATTAAGTAATAGAATACTCAATAGATGAAAACTGTGAAGAAAGAGACCTTTTTTGGAGGGGGCATGCCTTGAAAATGAATAAATTGATAAAATCAAGTTCCAAAAAAAGAGGCATTTCTTTTTTTTTAATTTTCAAAAATTTATTTTACTTTTTTTTCCCTAATAAATTCTATTCCTGATCCTTATTGTGTTTGTGTATATCTCTTCTTCCCAATCCCAGCTTACTCTTCTACTTTAATTCTGCTCTTTAACTTGCCTTACTATTCCTTAACCTCTCCCCACCCATGGATCCCTCCCTAAAAAAAAGGGGGGGGGAGGGCATTTCTAAAGTGAAAACATTTTATTTCTTTCCTAGAACAGTGCTTCCCTCTGCTGGGGATCATCTAGAACTTTTTTTTTCTCCCACTGGATTTTCTCTGAAAAAAAGAAACTTTCAGGGCTCACTGTTTTCCTGCTTTTAGAGTGAACCATTATTATGAAGGCTGAAAATGATGTGTTTTCTTGTACAGTATGTTTGGTTTTTTGGAGTTTCAGTCAAATCCTCCTCTATTCTCTTCCAATCTCTCCCCAAGAAATCCTTATTACATTTTCTTATATAGACTCATTTATCCTCTTCTAAAGCTTGCTTCCTGAAATAATGTCTTTATGTCTCTGGAGAGTTCATTCTGTTTACATAAATGAGCAGTTCACTCCCAGAGAGCTGATTGCCCAATAGAGCCAAATTAATTATTCTTTAGCTAAGAAGAGTTTGCACTCTAGGGAGAAAGCCCTTCCTTTTGCCTCCTTAGAAAATTGTTTCTCAAAGCACATGATAACATGCAGACATTTGCCTGTTAGGATACTCCTCCCTTTTTCAAATACATATGGGCACGAAGTAGAACTTTCTTCACATATACTTCAACAAAAACAACATATTACATCAGATTAAAATCGGAAACAGATATGAGAATTCAGCTGTTTACTACTGTCAGACATTCAAGAGATTTGCAAAAACATATAAAACAACATCATTCTTTCATTAATTTTTAAAAATAGTTTTTTTTAAAATGCCACTTCTGTCATATGTAATGGATTTATTTTATTTCTAATGAATTAGTAAAAATAAATTGAATTTTTTTTCAGTTTTAATTTCCAGTTTGCTAAATAGTAGTAGATATACTCCATATAAACAAAACCCCAATTTGGCTCTCAATCATTTTTAAGATGATAAAAAAAGGTCTCAAGATTAAAAAATTTGAGAATTGCTTCCTTAGAAATTAAATTAAATGGGTCTGGAGAAAGCGTTAACCTAATTATAAAGATAAGAATAAAAATCAAGGTTTTCTTGAGTCTTAGACTCAGGAAAAAAGAAGCCCTCAATTCCTTACTTTGATATGTTTTAATTGTGCACCTTTGGCTAAATCATTTGTTCCCTCTGAAATTTATTTCTCATCGGGTATAATAATTCTCCGTCTAATCCACAGGGAACTAGTATAATCCCCTGGAAAATGAATTTCAGGAACTTTAAAATCTAATATAAATGTGAACACTTTTTTTTTCAGCATTTCTTTTAAAAAATTGTGATTACATTGTTATGGATACTTCTGCCACTGACGTTGACTGTAACTCTTCCACACAGAATCACAGAATTGGGAAGGGACCTGATAGTCTGTTTAGTCTAATTCATATCAGATTATTACTCATCATTCCAACATCCCTACAAATGGCTATCCTGCTGACTTGTCTATCTCTATCCAGAAGGAACTCCCTGCCTCCTGAGGCATTCTCTTTTTGGCCAGTCACATTTTCTAGGGAGTTTTCTCTTATGTTTGCCTTTTTGCAACTTCTACTCAATGTTTTTAACTTTACTCCCTCAGTGACATCTAATCCTCTCCTGTATTACAGCCTTTCAAGTACTATTATATACAGTGCAGCTATAATATTTTTTCTCTTCTCTAGGATAAAATTCTCACTTTCTTTAAGTAGTCCCCATATGATACCAACTTGAGAGCCTTTGTCTTTTGATTGCCTTTTCTTGCACACTCTCCAGATGATTAATGTCCTCTCTGATATAGTTTGACCAGCCCACAGGACACTTTAAGAGAAAGTTTCATGAGGTACCATGTCCACTTATATCCTTATTTTATGGTAGATCTGATATAATGAGCTTTTTTGAACTCTGCAATGCTGGTCTTCAGATACAGCTACAGTTTCACTCTGGGTCCTTGTTTGACATCTTTCTAATTGAATTTCTTTAGAAAATAGAGTCCTCTTTATTCCATGATGACACACGGAAAAAGCCTACAGTGCCAGACAATAATGGAAAGTACTATTTGTATAGTACTTTTCAGTTTGCAAAGTACTTTTACATCTAATATTTTATTTGATCCAAGAATGAGCTAAACAGAGAGTCATTATTTATGATAAGATAAAATATCTGAGTCTTAGGAGGTTATTTTGATCAATGTCATCCAAATATATGGTAGAATTGGGACTAGAACCTGGTCTTCTTACTCTTAGAAGTTATAAGACATATGTATGTGTGTATATATACACACTTTATATATATATATATATATATATATATATATATATATATATATCTTAAAAATTATATTGATTTCTTTTTTTGGGGGGAGAACAATCAAGATTAAGTAACTTGCCCATGGTCACATAGCTCAGTAAATATCTAGTGTCTGAGGTCAAATTTGAACTCAGGTTCTCCTGATTCCAGAGCTTGTGCTTTGGCCACTGATCACATCAGTGATGTCATGGTCCTCTTTGAGAATGAAGGACAAACAAAATTTTTTTTTGAGGAGAATTCTTTGTCTCGGTTGCTACCTTGCCTTAATTACCGAATGGGGACAGCCTCAGACAGGTTTAGCTTAAAGAGGCTGAGATCTTTCATTGCATCCAAGGCTATCTCCAGGCCTTCTGATCTATATTTGGCCTCTGGACCCAGATGGCTCTGGAGGGGAAAGTGAGGAAATTTATATATATAAAATGACAAAAATATAAGCAATGAAGAAGGACAGAAAAACTTTTAGTTTTGTCCATAGACCAATGGATGAGGGTTGTAGAAGGCCAATAGAAGTTGGATGAGAAAAAATTTTCTTAGACTGCTAAATCTAGACTAGCTTCTGAGGGAAAGAAAATATATTATCCCCTTGAAACTAAACTTTGGATCTAAACTGAATGAATTTTTAGCTTTGCTGTTCTCAGGCTACACATGTTCTAAAGGGTAAAGATGATCCTTGATTCATGAATCAATCCAAGGATTTCCTCAGGTAAGGGAGACTTTTTAGAGAACCTTCAAAATTGGGAAGCATAGGAGCATCATTGTTACTTGAGAGCAAAGGTTATTTATAAGTGACAGTGCAGGATGAAGCCCAATGCTGCCTGTTTTTTCTTTGGCATTCCCAAGGGACATTTTAGCTCAGAATCAATGTTTGTGCCCAAGTTGAATATTGTAAAATCAAGTAATTAGAGAATTCATGGTAAAGGCTTCCTCTCCCTGCCCCCCTTCCCCAACCTAGTCTAAACACTATTTCTGACTTTGTTGCCCCTTTTTAGTTCTTGATTATGCACTGACACCATCTCCCTTTTCAAATCTCCATCCTCCTTCTCTCCCAATCCATTCCTGTCATTGCTGGAAGCAATAGAGCCCTTCCTTCATTTTGACCTATAGTTTTATGTAACCTCTCTTAAAAGAGGTAGGCTAGACACCTTGATGCATGGAGTGCTGGACTTGAAGTCAAGAAGATCTAGATTGAAATCCTGTCTCAGTCACTTATTAGTTGTGTTTCACTGGGCAAGTCTCTTAATTTCTGTATACCTCAATTTCCTTATTTGTATAATGAAGGGATTGTTCTCATAGGCCTCAAGGATTTATTCTAGCTCTAATTTTATGATCCAATGAATCCTGGTTCTTTTCTTTTTTATCTTAACCCTCCTGCACATACACACATGTATGTATATATGTTTATATGTATGTATGTTTGTATATATATATATATATATATATATATATGATTTCTCCAATTAGAGTCAGCTTTACTTATAGCAAACTCTTAATAAATGCTTATTCATGGTAAAGATTTTGATTTTGCCTTAATGCCTTTAATAGCAGCATCATGTTACTGGATTTGGAATCAGAAGAGGGGGATTTGAATTCTGACAGCTTTATTACCTGTGTGATTTTGAGTAAGTCATTTAGTGTCAGTGAGCCTAAGGTCTCTCATCTATAAAATGAATACGTTGAATTATCTAGCTTCTAACATCCCTTTCTATCCTAAATTTCTGATCCTAATATTATTGCCAAATTAATTTTCTCAGAAAAGAATTTTCAAGTAGAAAATCTCCTAAATATTTCCACATTCTTTCCTTTTGGTGTATCAAAAAAGAAGAAGAATATTTCCCTTGCTGTTTTTTCAGGAGATATATAAAGCCAGGAATGCAGGATGAAACATGTTATGGCAGCAGGAGGAAGAGAAGTTGAGGGAATGAGGTTAGAAAGAGATTAGAAGTATAGGATGTGACTGGGAATAAAGCTAAGAGACCATATTATGGAGATTGGAAGCCAAGCTCTGTTAAATAAATTAGTGTACTTGGACAAAGGTGAGATTGGAGAAGAATTGCTTGCCATAACAAATGCAAACTGGTATCAGTACAACTTAGCATTGAGGTTTAGCACATGCGTAGAGGACAGAAAATGTAGCTAAATGGAGAAAAAAATAATATATTGGCTCCTTAGGATGTTTCTTCATGAGTACTAAAGTAAAATCAAAGAAAAAAGCAATTTGAAACAATAAGCACAATTGTTCTCTGGGTATCACATGTCAGGCACCAGAACTTCCCACTGGCAGGCACCATTCCTTACATTTGGAGATATTTAAATGTGGCCTTACATAAGGTGTTTCAGACCTTTCAGAACTCACTTCACTAGTTTTGGTATTTTCTGTCTCACTTCATAAGGACCTGGCTTTTATTTGGTACTGACTGGTCGCTAATTTTTTTTTCAGAAGAATAAATAATACATTTCAAGAAAGAAAATGCTTTAATTTCCTGCTGGAAGGTTCTTTTCTTTGCAGATCTTCCTAGGGAATGGTAAGATTATTCACTGTGCAGCACAGCAGCCCCTGAGCCTCAGTGTCAGGTTACTTTTGTTATTTCTTCTATATGATCAGGCAAGAACTTACATGGTGCAGAGTGGTTACCATCTCATAGCCAGAGGTATTTTTCAAATGAACTATTGATAATTTCTGGCTTCATTTAGCGCTCTAGACCAAGAGTTTTTAATCTAGAGTCCAAAGGGGTACATGCAGAGATTTTAGGACATCTGTGAAAATATTTATATCTTTTTATTTTTACTATCCTTTACTTTCAATCTTATGTATTTTATGCATTTAAAAACATTATTCTGAAAAAGAGATCATCAGACTGCCAAAAAGTTCCATGGCACAAAAACAACTAGACCAGTGATGTTAAATACACACAAAAAAAGAAATGGGGACCACTAATCCATACACAAGGATTTCTACTGGCTGCATATTGATTTAGCTTTCCCATGTAATATTATCTATGTCATTATATTTTTATTTATTTTGTTATACAGGCCCAATTACATTTTAATCTGGTTTGGTTCAGACTCTGAAGTGTAGTCTTGCTTGTGGCCACCAAGCCAAGTATTTGATATCTCTGCTCTAGACTTTTTCCATGTCATATGGTTATTCATTTTCTCTACTTGTCAAAATACCTATCCTTATATCCATCCATTCAACAAACAAACATTTATTTATTACCTACTCTACATAACACATTATGCTTAGATGTCCTGGAAAAAATACAAAGAGAAGTAAGATATAGTCCCTTAAATTCAAAAGAGGACAAAAAATAAAGAGAGAAGCTCATGCTTTAATATAGACTCTTAAAGTTTGCAAAGGGCAATTAATAGAGCTCCTGATCCGATGTCAAGATGACTAGTTCTTTTATTTTTAAAATTATCAAAAAATATATTTTTATTATAGCTTTTTATTTACAAGTTATATGCATGGGTAATTTTTCAGCATTGACAATTGCAAAACCTTTTGTTCTAATTTTTCCCCTTCTTCCCCCAACCCCCTCCCCAGATGGCAGGTAGACCAATACATGTTAAATACAATATATGTATAAATATCCATACAGTTATTTGCTGCACAAGAAGAATTGGACTTAGAAATAAGGTAAAATTAACCTGAGAAGGAAATCAAAAAATGTAAGTGGACAAAAACAGAGGAATTGGAAAGGCTATGTTGTGGTTCATACTCATTTCCCAGAGTTCTTTTGATGGGTGTAGCTGATTCTCTTCATTATTGAGCAAATGGAACTGATTTGGTTCATCTCATTGCTGAAGAGAGCCATGTCCATCAGAACTGATCGTCATATAGTATTTTTGTGGAAGTATATAATGATCTCCTGGTTCTGCCCATTTCACTCAGCATCAGTTCATGTAAGTCTCTCCTGGCCTTTCTGAATGACTCATGTTCTTGAGTTCAAACTTAGCCTCAGACACTTACTAGCTGTGTGATCCTGGGAAAGTCACTTAACCCTGTTTGCCTCAGTTTCCTTATCTATAAAAAATGATCTAGAGGAGAAAATGGAAAACCACTCTAGTATCTTTGCCAAGAAAACTACAAATTGTAGGACTCATGAGTCCTACACAACTGAAACATGACTGAACAATGTTTAAAAAGTTCAGTAAGGTAGACAGTGCAAACATTATTATTTTCACCCATAGTCATATATATGTATATATGTATGTATGGCTAGATAGAAATATATGTATATATCTATATAAATGTGTGCATATGTATGTATACACAAATACATGTATGTATGTATAAACTGGGTTTCACACTTGACTTGCCTAAAATAAACTGATAAATAGCAGATCTAAACAAAAACCTGAGTTTACCTTGGATCCAAACCCTGAATTATTTCCATTATGCTAGCTCTTCTCTTTTTCTAACTTACATCTGTATAGTGTATAGGTTTTTTAGAACATTTTCACATGGATACATAAATGCTATAATCCGAAACAATCGAAGTGACTGATACTATATCCTGGCTGGATTGCCTGTGGGGTTTAGGCGTTACACAAATCCTTGAAGCATGGTCTAATTTGATTTCTGTTCAAGTGACCATGTAGAAAACTTAGGAGGGAGGAGGTGGTGAACTGGATTCTAGTCATATGTGACCCAGAGGCTACAGAGTTGAGGAGGTTCTGTTGCTATGGAACCCAATGAAGTGATGACTCAGGGAATTCTGAATCATAACTATAAGATGAGAAATCTATTCATTGGCCCTCTCTTTTTTTGATTGCTTCCAGTGAGGACTAATTTGAGTTTTTTCTGAAGTAAAAGGATATGAATAGACAATGAATGGTCAAAGAATATGAATGTCTTGAGAAGTGGGTGGGATAAAAGTGATATCCCTATTTCCAACCCCACATATTGTTGGAGGCATGTGGCCACCTTTGTTTCTATATTTATTCCTAATTGATTTTAGGCAAATGAGTATTCCAGATTGGAAAGAGCTATATTGCATTTTATTTATACTACATTATTTGCTCTTGTTTCTCTATCTTGAATTCTTTAAAAATGTTAATTGCTTCATAAGTGCCAACTTTTCTTTCTCATCATAATTGTTTATTTTTTATTTTTCAAGTAACAGGTGTTTTAAAAAGTTCATTTTTTGGGGATTATATCCAAAAGAGATTATAAAGAAGGGAAAGGGACCTGTATGTGCACGAATGTTTGTGGCAGCCCTTTTTGTAGTAGCTAGAAACTGGAAACTGAATGGATGTCCATCAGTTGGAGAATGGCTGAATAAATTGTGGTATATGAATATTATGGAATATTACTGTTCTGTAAGAAATGACCAACAGGATGATTTCAGAAAGTCCTGGAGAGACTTACACGAATTGATGCTGAGTGAAATGAGCGGGACCAGGAGATCATTATATACTTCAACAAAAATACTATATGATGACCAGTTCTGATGGACCTGGCCATCCTCAGCAACAAGATCAACCAAATCATTTCCAATGGAGCAGTAATGAACTGAACCAGCTATGCCCAGAGAAAGAACTCTGGGAGATGACTAAAAACCATTACATTGAATTCCCAATCCCTATATTTATGCCCACCTGCATTTTTTATTTCCTTCACAAGCTAATTGTACAATAAATATTTCAGAGTCTGATTCTTTTTGTACAGCAAAATAACGTTTTGGTCATGTATACTTATTGTGTATCTAATTTATATTTTAATGTACTTAACATCTACTGGTCATCCTGCCATCCTGCCAGGGGGTGGAGGGTAAGAGGTGAAAAATTGAAACAAGAGGTTTGGCAATTGTTAATGCTGTAAAGTTACCCATGCATATATCCTGTAAATAAAAGGCTATTAAATAAAAAAAAAAGAAAGAAAAAAAAAGTTCATTTTTCCCTCCTCATTGATCCCCCCCACTCATTAACAACAACAAAACCAATCTCTCTAAACAAATACTGTCGTACATATTTGCATAGTTCAGCAAAACAAATTCCCACATTAACCATGTTTGAAATATATGTATTTTAATTTATTTTAAATGCATCACTTCTGTGTCAGGAGGTTAGTACTATGTCTTCTTTTGGACTGGTAGTTTGTTATTGAATTGGTCAAAGTTAGACAGTCTTTCAAATTTTTCTCTATTAAGTTGTTACTATATAAATTGTTGTGCTTCTGCTCTCTTTGCTCTGTATCAGTTCAAAAAGGTCTTATCAGTTTCCTCTGAAACTGTATTTCCTTATTTCTTATGGTACAATAACATTCCATTTCAAAATACCCCAATTTATTTAACTATTCCCCAGTAGAATAACAAACCCTCTTAATTTCCAATTTTTGGCAACCATGAAAAAAGCTGCTATATTTTTGTACAGATAGACCCTTTCCCTCTTTGATTTCTTTAGTATATAGGTTTAGTAGTAATATTGTTTAGTTAAAGAGAATGCACAATTTGGCAACTTTGGAAGGAGCATATTCCAAATTGCTTTCTAGAATCTATTAATTAATAGCTCTACAAAGATTACACTAGTGATGTACTTCTTTTTAAACAACTCTTTCCTACTTTGTTCCCTTTGTTAGTCTGTTAATTGGAGGGTTAATTGGAGGTGGAACCTCAAAATTACTTTGATTTTTTCCCCTTTATTATTAGTGATTTAGACTCCTCTTTCCCATGATTGGTAGCTTGGATTTATAATCAAAATCATCTATTTTGCATTTCATAATTTTCTCTAATTTTCCTTTGGTCATAAATTTGAATGGGCAATTTTCAAAGAAAAAATCTAAACTATCAATAATCATATAGAGAATTGATTCAAATGTGAATGCTAAAAACTATCTTTGCATGTATTTTGAAAATTAAAAACTATTATTAAAAAAAGGAAAAAAATTGTCCATTCATGTATTAACCATTTATAATCTGGAGAATGATTATTAGTCTTACAAATTTTAATTAATACTTCTATATCTTAGAAATTAAAAAGTTATCAGAGAAACACTGAAAAATTTAACAGCTTTGGTTCCATCTAATTTTTATGACATTAAAATTAAGCAAAACTCTTAAAATGTACATATTTAAGATTGTCTATATATCTTGTGTGGTCTGATTACTTGTTTAGTCACAGACTCTTCCTCTATCCATAGATGTGAAAGATAATTTTTTCTTGTAATTTGTTTATATATCTAAGTCATGTATTCAAGTACAGATTAACTTAATATATAGTGACCTATTTTCTCCCAGACTAGTGTTTAATTTTTCCATATTTCTTTGAGTCAAAAGGTGAATACTTCCCATAGGTTTTCTATTTCCTCTTTCAAAATTTCATTCTTGAGAGATTTCATCTTGTCCAGGGTGAAATTACTCTATAGATTTTAGGCTATGTTATCCTGTATATCCTTTCACCCTCACAATAGTTCATCTTTAAAATCTATTCTTCCCAAATCCAGCAGACATCTCAGACTGCATGACTTTTTAAAAAAATATATAAATCTCTAAAATGAATTCTAGAATGAAGTGGTCACTTCCTCTCAAGGTTTCTATCTTTTTTTCTCTTTAGCAAATAGTCTCTTCTTGCTGGTCATTTCCTCCATAATATAAAAGATGAAATTATCAAAACTAAGGCAAATCATTAATTTATCAGGTGCTTTCAAAGCAGAATCCATTTCTGTCCCCTCCCCACTCAAGATCATCTCTCTCCTTAATTTCTTATTTTATTTAGAAATGAGTAATGATTTTTCCAGTCATCTTATTTTCTATTTTCAGAGTCATCTGTGGTTTTTCCCTCTCTCATTCTGATTATCTAATCAGTACCTAAATTTATCAATTTTATTGTCACAATATGTTACCTTTTGCTCACTCAAATAGGTGAATTCCTAGTTCGGCCTACTTTACCTATTGCCTGGATTACTATAATAATTTATAGTAATTCTTGTAATTTATCTCCCTATTTTTCATAACCTTCCCCTGCAATTCATCTACCACAGTATTTTTAAAGGAAGCTGACACACAACACAATGTCACTTTCCTGCTCCAATTTTAAAATAGTGCTATAAACACCACCACCTGACTTTTTTAAAAACTGAGTTGATCTTAGCCTTTTTAATTGTGTTGAATGAATTCTTTTCACAGTTTGATAAAACTTACAGATACCATCTCACAATAATATTTATTAATGCATAAAATAAAATACATGAAATTCCAAAGGCAACCAATTATTTTGAGATAAAGATGTAATTTTTCCTATTGAAGTTAATGGGTTCCCTGAAATCCAACCATAGACCATTTGAAGAGGTCTTTAGGCCCCAAGTAAAAAACTTTCATTTTAAACCATCATGACTTTGAGAAGCAGCTTGGTGAAACAGGGTTTGAAGTCAGGAAGACCTGAGTTCAAACATAACTTCAGAGAGTTACTAGTTGTGAAATCCTGAGCAAGTCACTCAACCCATTTACCTCAGTTACCTTATCTATAAAAAGAATTGGAGGATGAAATTACAAACCATTCCAGCATCTTTGCCAAGACCACCAAATGGGGTCACAAAGAATTAGATATGATTGAATAATTACAACAAATTTGGTTCCAACCCTCTTTTTAAGACTTGTTTCATAACAATCTCTTTTATGCAAATATTCTGTGTTTTAGCCACATTGACCTAATAACTGTTCTTTGTCCTTGACATTTGATTTGCTGCTTTTGTCCAGGCTTTATTGAATGCAAGGGCTATCTTTATCTTAAAAATCTTGGCCTCAACAGAAGTGAGTGCAAGGGATAATGTTATAAAAAATTATCCTGGCATGGGTTCTGTCAATAAAAAGTTATTATAATAAAAAAAAAATCCTGGCCTCTGCTCAAGGTCTAGTTTATATATAATTTTCTTTGGTAAGTCTTTTCTGATATCCTGCCTGTTTTCCCTGATTGTCAATGAACTTTCCATTCTCAAAAAAACTTATATTTGCTTAGCTGTGATGTGTATCCTTACTTTATTGTCTTTTTTCAATGGTGTCACATGGATCCAGTTTTCATCAACAGCAGAGGGTGAACTTTGTGTCTAGAATATACTCCTTCCTTACCTTTCCCCCTTAGAATTCCTAATTTCCTTCAAAGGTTAGTTTAAGAACCATTTCTTATATGAGTTCTTTCCTCATTCGTTCCCTCAACTCTTTGTATTGTTCCTCCTCTTCCCCACTCCAGTCAAAATTAGCTTCTATTTTACATCTATTCATATGACAGAATGAAAAGTCCTACCAGGTACAAATGTTTATTTTTGGATTTTTATCCATGAGTCTGGTACATAGTAGACACTTAATATTTTTGATTGATTAATTGTTAATTAAAACAATCAATAGCTAACAGAGATACTTCCTAGCTTATTCATCAATCATTAATAAATTGACAGTGTCTGAGTAGATTGAAGAAAGCAAGTGCCGATGGTTTTGGCACTCCCGACAATGTACACCTAACATCATTATCACTCACAATGTTAGGAGGGCAGAGTATTAGGGGATTCTTACTGTTATAGTCCTAAACGGTGTTTCCTTTAATATCCCCTAAGATTGCATTAGCCTTTTTGGTTGCATATCACAGTTAATTCATCTTGAACTATAGTAACCAACCTCAATTGTTCAGTACTCTTCATTGAGGTTTATTACATTTTTCTTGACTAGATCTGGTTCAAATTTCTCATCTATTTTGGATACTGATTGCTATTTCATATGTGTGATTTCTTCTTAGCTTTGTGTTACCCATTTCTCTGATAAACATTCCATTTGTATCTTTATCTGATTCATCAATAAATTTTAAATAAAATTTTTTCTAAAGTTGATATCAAATCTTTAAGGACTACTTAGAATCATATGAGATAATATTTGTAAAGTGTTTAGTACACAGTGGCACATAATAGGCATTGAAGAAATTATTTAAGAAATGTCTTCCTTCCTTCCTTCCTTCCTTCCTTCCTTCCTTCCTTCCTTCCTTCCTTCCTTCCTTCCTTCCTTCCTTCCTTCCTTCCTTCCTTTTTTTCCTTTTTTCTTTCCATCCAAACAGTCCCACCTATCTGTTCAATCATTTAGCTTAGATATCTCCATTTCTTCTACTAACTTGTCATGAAAGACATTGCTGGATGCTTTCTTCTAAATTCTCTTAATCGATCAGTTGTTACATTACCAAAAGGGACATGAGATTGCCCTAGTATACCATATTTGTTTATGTGAACTTAAATAATTTCACATATATGTGTGTATTTAAGTTGGTCCTTTGTGATGACTACTTCATTTTCTAGATGGTCACTAGGTATCTTTCTAGCCACTAATTCACTAGTACTCTTTAATCTAGAATACACCCAAACTTTCTAATTTAGTTTATAAATTCTATTCTCTTGCCTTTTAAAAAACTGTGATTTTTTTTTCATTCTCTAATTTTGCAGTACGTTTTCAATTCTGTATGAATTTTCAAAGATCATTGACAGTGTTATAACAACATATCTCATGTGCATCTTCTTTCTTTCTTTCTTTCTTTCTTTCTTTCTTTCTTTCTTTCTTTCTTTCTTTCTTTCTTTCTTTCTTTCTTTCTTTCTTTCTTTCTTTCTTCTTTCTTTCTTTCTTTCTTTCTTTCTTTTTGCTTAGTATCCCATGTATCCTTCTTCTCTTCCTCCTAAGGAGTCATCTCAGATGACAAACCCAGCCAGATACTTACTAGCTGTGTGAGCCTGGGCAAATTATTTAATTTCAGTTATCTGCCTCAGTTTTCTTAATTATAAAATGGGGATAGTAATAAAGCCTACCTTATAATGTTGTTTTGAGGATCATATGAAATAATATTTGTAAAGTGCTTAGAATGGTCCCTGACACTTAGGAGGATACTTAATAAATGCCTGTTCTTTCTCTTCACTTTTCTCAAGTCTAAACAAGAAAAAGGGCTTAGTAACTACTTTCCAAGGATTCATTTTTCTAGAAATCTCTCTGAGAATCTGAGAAGACCACAGCATTTCAAGTAGCTAAAATAAACAAAACAGCTGCTTTGTATCCTTCTTGAATCAGATCCTTAATACCTAATAACACCCCCAAAGAGTCTACATCTATATGTAGTCTTTTCAACAATTTCCTTATTACAATCTATAGTTGTTCCTAAAATAAATAGTTTTGATGAGATCCTATAATCTCTGTTGAGACTAGTTATTCAATAAATAGGCAGTCATGGGAATTTTTCTCAACTCCACATATATTACTACAGTTTTCAACATCAAACTTGTCAAAAGAGTCTGTTCCGCTGAGGTTGAAAGCCTAGATCCTAAAACTTGAATATTAGTACAGAGAACCTTGATAGTATAACTTCAATATTTATTTCAGATGAGCCCCAAGTAAATGTAGCTTGTAGTACAATGAATTTTGGACTCTTTCAGACTTGAGACCAAATCATGGGATTTTTAAATGAAAATTACTGGAATGGCTTGATCTTGCTCCCACCCAATTAGAAAGGCAGGGACTCATGAACTTAAAACAAATCTAGGCATTTCATTGCTAATAGGTCCAGATTTAAAAAAAGCAAAACATTTAATCAGAGTACAAATGAATAATAGAACAATGCAAAGCAATCTAAACCACATTCCCAAGTGAATATGGTTTGATTTCCTGATCTCCAAAGTAGTTTGAAATCCAACTTCCTCTAAAATTTGTAGTTCTTTAAAGGAACTTATATGCAAAATTTCCTTCTGTGGATGGAATAAACTCCAGGACAGAAGTTAGAGTAAAAATCTTTAGTGAATGGCTAAGTCTGTCTCTGACTAGAAGAACTGCTTAGTTGTTGCTGTCTCTGCTTGTTCACTCATTTCTGAGTCCATGAAGCTTCCAGCTTATCTTATTTCAGAAATTCTTTCTTTTCTATCATTTTTCCTCCCTCCCAACATCAGCACCATGAGAAATGTATGTAGTCTATTCCCGTGTCATCTGTGCCTTTTACATTATGCACTTGAATATATAACTGATTCCTATTTGTACTTCTCAGGATTATTTGGACCCAGATAAAGCAGGGTACAGATTGCTGACTGACAGCCTGAGCCTATCTGTATTGACAGTAGATCACTGTCCCAATGATCCTCTCACACCTCCCATAATTCATCCTTACTGCTCTAAAATGGACCTTGGCTTCTTTTGCAAGTCCAAGTCAGAAAAAAAAAAAAAAAAGAATTAGTAATTGCCAACAACCTTCTATAGAGAATCTCTTTGGATATTTGGGAATCAAAGACATAATTGATTGGAACTTCTAGATGCTTCTCATTTTTTCCTGGTGCTGGCTTAAAACATGATCAAATACTACATAGAAAGAATAATATCTTTGTAACACAAAAATAGTAAAAGAGATCATGTGTTCTTTTATTCACATGGCTGAAAAATTCACATACTATAGCTTTTTTTTTTTTTTTTACTTTTAACAAAAGACAACCTCTTATTTTTAAAAAATAATTTTTAATTTTGAAAAAAATTTCTTTACAACATTATCCCTTGCACTCACTTCTGTTCCGACTTTTCCCCTCCCTCCTTCCACCCCCTCCCCCAGATGGCAAGCAGTCCTATATATGTTAAATATGTCGCAGTATATCCTAGCTACAATATATGTGTGCAGAACCGAACAGTTCTCTTGTTGCACAGGAAGAATTGGATTCAGAAGGTAAAAATAACCCGGGAAGAAAAACAAAAATGCAGTTTACATTCATTTCCCAGTGTTCTTTCTTTGGATGTAGCTGCTTCTGTCCATCACTGAGCAATTGAAACTGAGTTAGAGCTTCTCTTTGTCAAAGAAATCCACTTCCATCAGAATATATCCTCGTACAGTATCATTGTTGAAGTATATAATGATCTCCTGGTTCTGCTCATTTCACTTAGCATCAGTTCATGTTAGAAGACAACCTCTTATTAAAATAACAATCAAATAGGCTATTGCTCTCTTATAAATGAAGCCTTACTCTTCCCTCCCTATCTTTCTAAAAAAGACCTCAAATTAAACATTGAGCAACTTTATCAACCAAAAAAATTAGTTTTAGAGATATGAGAGACTTACTCCTCCATTTTTCTCTTAGGATGCCATGGAAAGAGGAGACATCTATATTCAGAAACGTGGAAAGAGTGCAAGGAAGAATCAACTACATACATAAAAGAAACCTTTACTCCAATGGGAGGTCCTTCTACCATAATAGTACTTTGGTCTCTAGCATTAATTCCTATTGTTGAATTAGATATTCAATGCAGCAAGAAAACTTTTTAATGTATTTAATGCGTTAATTTCTTTCATATAATTAATTATATATTTTAAAATATTTCATAACAATAACAAAATACTATTAAAATATTTAAAATACTTTAAAAATTATTGCATTTTTCTAAAAAATCTTATCAGAAGATAGCTAATCAGAATGGGGGTCGGCAGTTCCAGTGGTCTTGTGACGAAGAAAGCCATCTATATCCAGAGAGAGGACAGTGGGAACTGAATGTGGACCACAATATAGTTTTTTCCCACTCTTTCTGTTGTTGTTTGCTTGCATTTTGTTTTCTTTCTCATTTTTTCCCTTTTGGATCTGATTTTTCTTGCGCAGCATGATATTTGTGGAAATATGTATAACATAGATTAGATCATTTGCTGACTGGGGGAGAGGGAGAAGGGAGAAAAAATTAGAACACAGGGTTTTGTAGGGATGAATGTCAAAAATTATTCATGCATATATTTTGAAAATAAAAAGTTATAATTAAAAAATAAATTAATAAATTAATAAAGTGGGGGTAGGGAGAAAAGTTAGATCTGTTTGATGTTGGAATTTCCCCCTACTATTGTGGATAGTTTTTCACCCTAAATCAAGGATAAGAGAGAAAACAGATCTAGCAAACTGTCTTATGTTTAGTTGTTGGGTAATCCTGGGAATAGATGTTATGCCACCAAGTTGGCATAATTCTGCTGCTATATGTAGTAAAATTAAATAATAAAATGATAGATTAAACTTTTTTGGAGAGATAGCCAATGAAATCAAGTTAATAACCATATATTAAATCACTTGCTAAGTACCAGAGTTAAGAGAGGCAAAAAAACAAGGTCTCTGTCTTGAAGTGGCTTTGCTTTCTAATGGAGAAACAACATGCAAATAAATACCTAAACATACTATATAAATTGATTTATACTATGTAAATGGACAATAATATCAGAGGATATATAGCTAAGTGGCACAGTGGATAGAATGCCAGATTTGGAGACAGTAAGCCTTATCTTCTTGATTCAAATCTAGCCTCACACTCTTATTAGTTGTGTGATGTTGGCAAGTTATATAACCCCATGTGCCTCAGTTTCTTTATCTGTAAAATGTTCTGGAGAAGGAAATGGCAAACCTTTGCAGTATCTTTACCAAAGAAACTCCAAATGAGGTCATGAATAGTTGGACGCAACTAAAAATGATTTAAATAACAGCAATTTTAGGAAAAAGCTGGGCATGCTATTCTAATCTGAAGGGAATTAATCAAATATTCCTGCATGATGTTAAACCTTCGGATAATAAACATTTATTTCCAGACTTTAGATGAATTCTTTATTGCTAAGTTAAATTCTGAAGTTTATATGGGAGAGAAGAATAATAAAGTGCAAAAGAAATCTAAGAAGAATAAATCTGCCCCTTTTTTTCCATGCACTCAATTAATTTAGTCATCAAAAGTATCTTGGGAGCTTCCTGATGTGACAAAGTGGAATAAAATACATCTCAGCATTTCAGTTTTATAAGTACATCCACAGATAAATAACACTTAAGTAGCCCTTAGAATATTCATGTGCTTCCTATGAAATCTTTTTTATATTCATTTTCACAGTGGGATGAAAAGGAAATAAGTTAAAAATTAACCATTCCTTATTTCTATTTGGAAAAGCAAAATTTATTCATAGTGATGACTAGAAAAGTAAAACAGAAAAAACCTGAACCTCTATTGTTAAGCTATTAAATGTTATCTTGGACCATGAATAAGCTGGGTTGGTTACCTAGAGCAGCACATAATTGTTTTGATATCATTATCTCATGCCCTGGGCACTGCAAATATTTTTTCAGTGATTAAGTTGGGTTTTAGTAGGAAAGAATGTTAGACTGAATCACTGGAAAGTACATGAAAATTAGGCAAAAAAGAGGGGATCTCTGTGAAGAAAGAAGATAGAAAATGAATAAACTGAATTTTACATCATTGGGGATAAGAAATGGAATGGTCCATTGTTATTAGGAGTATTATTCTAGAGAAATTATAAATCTTTTTCTTTTATTTATAACAGATCAGATAATTAGTGGAAAAGGAATAACAACTGACATTTATGCAGTGGTTTTAATGCCTACATTTATATTATGCATTATGATTTGCACAGTGCTTTACAAATGTTATCTCGTCTTCATAAAAATTTTGGAAAGTAAAGACTGTTATCATCTCTGTTTTGCAGGTGAAAAAACCCCTACATTTTATTAACTTGTGGAGGGTCATACAGCTATGAAAATATTTAGAGTCAAGATTACTTCTTTAGTAAGAGATCAGAAGCAATTTATCTATTTTTTTCACCATGAAGCTGTAATTCTGTAAAAGACTGACAAGAAAATGGGTGGGTAACTCATTTCATGGTCTTGGTTTAAAATCCACATCTGCTAAGTACTACTAGTGTTACTTGGAAAAAAAATTCATTAATGATTTCTTTCTAAACCTCGTTTTCCTCATATGTAGAATGAGAGGGATGGACTGGATTATCACTAAGATGCTTTCCAGCTCTATATTTAAATTTGTTATCTTCACTCTATTTGACAATAAAAGACTTATTTGAGAAGTCTTTTCTGCCCATGTCTCCTTCATCTCTAGATCTTATTTCTGGGGAAAGAGCAGAAAAAGAAGAAAAACTTTATAATGTGGCAAACAAATGTTCATAAATAGATGTTTTTGGTATTCACTCATAGGTGCATCCTACTTAAGTGGGGCTATCAATTACCGCTTGTCAGAGCAGTTAAGTAGCAAAACTCTTCAGAAATGGGACATGTAAGACAGGTAAGTTTTGATAAGGGAAAGGTCACTATTAGCATATGTAAATATCAGTGATTAGTGAAGCATGACTATAGGAAAGAGCTGTGCAACCAGACAGACTTTACCACATGAAAATCCTGGCATTGAGAATAAATGTGGAAGATAGAAAGCAAGAATTAAGTTACAAAAAGACAAATTTGACTCTTTTCCAATTTTGGATATGGTCATCCTTGCCAAGAGATGAGGACATCATGCTGGGAAGGATAGCATGGATTTGGATCCTTATTACTAGAAGTGAATTTTAAAGTCTCTTATCCAAGAAATTCAATCATACATTTAGTTCTTGTAGGACCAAAGTAATATTAGTGTTACAAAGTGGGAGTTTTGGTTTTGGCAACCCAGCCAAAAAGGGAATGACACCATATTAATTTATTTTTACATTCTATCATGATTGAATTTTATTCTCGATTTCATATGCATAATAAATTAGTTTTTCATCTGTTCGATTACTTACTTGTACAGTGATGTTTATATTACTGATGCTGGCTTTCCAAGTCTATTTTATGATACACATATAATCAGGAACTAAGGAATGAAACTCCTGGGACCAAAATCTTTCTGGTATAATCAAGTATAGATAAATAGTTCTGAGAGCACTATTACATGCTTTACTAGCTCAATAAATCTCTGGGAGCAGAGAACATTAACTTATAAGTAATGGAAACAGATATTTAGAGCAGATCTACATTTCTCAAAATCAGCTTAGTGGAATTCTAAGAGCTCAGTGTACAGAGGAGTTGTGGGTCTCCCAATTATGTAGGGAAGTGTATTTATTAATAAAACTTCCTCCTCGTTTATACCATCATCACTACTTTTTACTCCCTACATGCCAATGTTCATCTTCACTCTAATACTTTGTTCCTTGCTCCATCTTTCCTTCTTCATCTGTCCTTCTCAGACCCAACTTACAAGTAGAAATCACAGGTCAGGGAAGAACCTGACCATGAGTAAAATGAGCAAAATGAAACAATGTGATCATTACTACTCTTCCCTTCTCAACACTCAAAATATTCCAATGGATTTGTAATCTCATCAGTGATCATATTTCCTCCATATTGCAGACTGTGACCTATTTTTACCTGTCCATCCTGTTTTATTTCTTGTCCCTGGTCTCCTATAAGTTCATCATAGGAGCAAGACGCTGGGATGTTCCTGGATTTCTCCTGATATTGTGAAATTGTACACCTGGACATCACACCTGGGCTATCCACTTATCATTTTTCATTCTTGCCCCATGACCAGGCTGCCTATTTTCATCATAATTGCTTGCAGACATTTGGTTTACATTAATCTGGTTCTTCTTTAAAAATTCCTTATTTATTCCAGCTTTCTCAATGCATGTTGCCAATGTCCTCCTGTGTTATACTCATTTTGAATTTCTCAAAGACTGTAGTGTTCCATGATTCACATCCATACAATAGATGGAAGTCAATGCATTAGATAGAATTCTGGACTTGAAATTTAAATTTAGATTTTTATTTATTTAAAACCTGCCTCAGATTCTAGCTGTGACCCTAAGTAAATTACTTAATTTCTCAGGGTCTTTGTTTCCTTAGAATGTATAAAGAGTAGGATTGGATTTATTGACTTAAAAAATTGATAGCATTTTACTTTTCCAAATACACATAGTTTTCAATATACACTCTGTAAAACTTTGTGTTCTAAATTTTTCTCCTTCCTTTCCTTACCTCTTCTCTCTCTAAGACAGCAAGGAATTTGATATAAGTTAAATATGTGCAGTCTTTGACTTATTGACTTCTAAGCTTCCTCCCAGCTCTAAATCTATATAATCTAACAGATGGCCCCTTTCTTCCTGGGTAAAATTTGGTATGATTAAGAGAGCTTTGTAATTTCCTGAAGGCAACCCACCCTGCTTGTATCATCTTATTTAATTAAAAACTCAATCTATTCATTTGCATTTTCTGAACAAGATTATCAATATGCTGATGGATTAGCTCTATAGTTGTTTACCTAACCTGTGCAATAGATATTTTTCATCTACTTAATTGTTATTGAGTGAGTGATTAGGTCAAATTTTTTTGAGAAGCTAAGTACTTTCAGTAAAGTCCTTCAATGCTCCAGGGCAGAATGCAACCAACATCCATAAACAGGTCATCTGGGGGACCTCACCAACCCTAGGAAAGATGCTTTATGTTAGATCTCCTCCATGAAAGTGGTAAACTTCTTTGTCCAACATGAGTCTCTGCTTTATACATAGTCTTATATTTATGATTGAGGAATTGGTGAACAAGGCTATCTCCACTATTATATGTATATTAATAAGTTTGATGTATGGATGTGAGATACCTTATTGGAAAAGAAAGCCCATGTTTTGCTTTACAAAATCAGTGAAAAATAATCAACCAAAAGTAAGCATAGAGAAGTCGTGTATTTTCCATACATTTCAGAAACTTACAAAACTCCCTTTTTCATCACTGGGAAGTGCATACCAGAATTTTATTTTATTATTTTTCTTTGGATGAATACCAGTATACAGCATACATTGGATAGCTATTTTCTTCTGAATCAAAACTGAGATATACATATATTTCTTTGTCTAAAGTGTATTTCCCCTTTGAATCAAGAATTGTTAGAGCAATTCTGAGATATGTGGTCTTATGGAGAAGAGGTTGTCAAGGAGTAATTTAGGGGCATCTTATTTTTTTCTCTTTTTCATCTCTAAAACATGATTTCATGTTTTGAGAACTCCACTTTAAAAAAAAATGTCAATGGTATTTTACTTTTCCAAATACATATAAAGATAGATTTCAATATTCATTTTTGTAAGACTTTCCATTCCAAATTTTACTTCCTCCCTCCCTTATCTCGTCTCTCCCTAAGACAGGAAGTAATCTGATATAGGTTAAAGATGTGCAATTATTTTAAACATAATTCCTTATTTGTCATATTGTGCAAGAAAAATCAGATCAAAAGGGGAAAAAGCATGAGAAATAAAGAAATAAACAAACAAAAAGGTAAAAATATTATGCTTTGACCACATTCATTCTCCATAGCCCTCTCTTGGTATGTAAATGGCATTTTCCACCTCAAGTCTATTGGAACTGTCTTGAATCACCACATTGCTAAGAAGAGCCAAGTCTGTCACAGTTGATCATCACATAATCTTGTTGTTACTATGTACAATGTTCACTTGGTTCTGTTCTCAGCATCAGTTTATGTAAGTCTTTTCAGAGTTTTCTGAAATCAGTCTGCTTATCATTTATTATAGAACAATAATATTCCATTACATCCACATTCCATAACTTATTCAGCCATTCTCCAATTGATGGGCATCCACTCATTTTCCAAGAAAGCAAGTGAAAGCAAACAATGACAAAAAGTGAAAATACTATGTTGTGATCCACACTCAGTTCCCACAGTTCTCTCTCTGGGTGTAGAAGGCTTTCTTCATCACCGGACCATTGGAACTGGTCTGAATCATCTCATTGTTGAAGAGAGCCAAGTCCATCAGAATTGATCATTGTATAATATTGATGTTGCTGTGTACAATGATCTCCTGGTCCTGATCTTTTCACTCAGTATCAGTTCATGTAGGTCTCTCCAGGTCTCTCTAAAATCATCCTCCTGATTATTTCTTATAGAACAATAATATTCCATTACATTCATATACTATAACTTCTTCAGCCATTCTCCAACTGATGAGCATTCACTGTTTTCAGTTCCTTGCTACTACTAGAAGGGCTGCCACAAACATTTTTGCACATGTGGGTCCCTTTCCTTCCTTTAAAATCTCTTTGGGATACAGACCCATTAGAGACACTATTGGATCAAAGGATATGCACAGTTTGATGGTCCTTTGTACATAGTTACAAACTGCTCTCCAGAATGGTTGGAACAGTTCACAACTCCATCGACAATGCATCAGTGTCCCAGTTTTCCCACATCCCCTCCAACACTTATCATTATCTTTTCCTGTCATCTTCGCCAATCTAAAATTAATTCTTTATCCATAATATTTACTCTGTCCAGAAGCAGCCACTAAGAACAACTGTATAGTTTCTTTTAACTTTCTAATTAGACAGTAGGACCAATACTGATTTATTATTTACTAATAACTAGATAATGGTTATCTTAATTATAATTAACTTAATTATAATAACTTAATAATGGTTAAACTAGAACCATTCTCTGCTATTCTGAGAAATGATAAATTTTTATAGAGTATATTCCATTCAAAGACCTTTTTGGAAAGAACACAGACAGGATCATAGATCTAGAAGGAACTTCAGAGGTCATTTAATTCAACTCCAGTATTTTACCCAGGAGGCATCTAGTGGTTCATTGAATGGAACACAATCCCTAGAGTCAGTATGATCTGAGATTCAGTCCTACTAACTTTGTGACCCTGGGCAAATCATTTAACTTCTGCCTCAATTTCCTCAACTGTAAAATGGGGATAATAATGGTTTCTAGTTCTTAGAGTTGTTGGTTCCCCCTAACTCCAGAGCTGATGCTCTATCCATGTATCATCAAGCTGCCTCTTCCTAGAGTTATTAGGAAGATAAAATGAAATGATATTTGTAAATTTTTTTTAGTATTTAATTTGATTTAACTTATTATTATTACATGAAGAAACTCAAGCCCAGGAATATTAATTGACTTGTATAAAGTCACACAGATAGTAAGGATCTGCATCAGTATTCAAACCCAGTTTTCCTGACTTCAGTCAGAGATATTGGTTTTCTCAATATATCACACTGTCCATCCCCCTTATAATTCATTCTTTCAAAGACTATGAAAATTTCTATCTAATTGCTAAATTTCACACTGTATCTGAGTAATAAGGTTTTTTTTTCAGCTATCTTTGTTTAAAGATTCAGAAAGAATCAATCCTGTATACATGATCCAATTTCTAGAATTCACTTAATCTTAGTTTTCTTGTTGTTTTTTTCTTCTGTCATTTTATTTCTTAGGGTTAGAGGAGACAGCAAACTTTGTATGACTGGACGGCCTTAGAAAACAATGCATATGAGTTTATCATTGCCATTTCTCTGTCAGAGAGGAATAATTCACTCTCACATTGGAGCTCCATGCTCAGAGAGAGGCCTATGGGCTTGTCCCAGAAACAGGATTTATTTTCCTCCCTTGTTTGAGGTGCTGAAAGTGTAATATAATGTTCCATGCACAAATATGGACATGAGGCTGAGGAGCTGTGTTTCTAACGGCTCTTACAGAGCTGAGCAAGTATGCACACATAACCTCAGGAGCACCCTGGGAGGTTACACATGGCCTAGCATCGCCAGTGATTGGCGCCTCGCCTTGCCAACCATATAATGAGGGAAAGAATGTTTCTCTTCACCCCATCCCTTTGAGTGATTACTGGTCCTGTTGGCATCCAGGCTGCCAGAGTTTCCTTAAAAAGCCCCCACGGTAGAGCATTGTTTAAGGACACCAGGTGGTCTTTTCACAGTCTAGACAAGTTTACTGTTATTCTCTAAGACTTCTTGTCCAAATACCAGAGTCAGGATAAGGTTATTGATTATTGCTGACAATGGCACTTGCTGGGATGTGTTTAGAGGCTTCTAGCCCCTGAGTCACTGCTGTTCACTTGTCTGATATTTACAGGCTACCAGGTGAGGGGACTACTTTTTTGATAGATTTATCATTTAAAACAAGAAAGGCATGTATTCTGAGCAAAAAAAAAAGATCCACTGATATACCATCAACTTGCTGCTGTTTCTGTCCAGAGGCAGAATAGAATGTGGACCAGAGGAGAAGGTTGCATAAGAACACAAAGTATTTTGCTTTGAACCCTAGATCTACAACTTGCTCCCTGGAGGAATCCCTTTTCTTTTCTGGACCTCAGCTTTCTCACAAGTCAAATTAAGTGCTTGGATGAGATTCTCTCTTTAAGTCTTTTCCAGCTCTAAGTTTCGATGATTCTTTGATTCTTGACTTTCATGTTCATTTTCTGTAAATAAGATGAATCATTAAATGTATCTAAGGAGATGGCGTATCTGGGACTGCATATGACCAAAGTGGTTTTTAGTCTTGGCTTGTTTACTGCAAAGTAAACAAATTGAATGAATGAAATTATAAATGAAATTGTGATTTGTCCCTTCATTTGTTTAGCAAATGTTTGTCAAGTACAAGTTTTACGTGTACTTCAGCTAGATACTAAGCAAGGGGGTCACAAATATGAATAAAGCATAATTCTCACCCTCAGAAAGTTTACAGTTTCTACAGGGGATGTATCATGTACTATATAAAAGATAGAGCATGATAACTACTTAAAGAGAAGCACACACAAAATACCATGAAAGATAAAATGAGAGAAAGGACTTTTTTGGCCAAGATTTCTCTGGAGAAGTATCATTATAGAGGATTTTAGAGAAAGGGCTTCTTTAGCTATGGAATAGAGGAGAGGTATTATAGTCTAGATGTCACAGGGGTCCTCAAACTTTTTAAAATAGGGGGCCAGTTCACTGTCCCTCAGACTGTTGGAGCGCCGGACTATAGTAAAAACAAAAACTTTGTTTTGTGGGCCTTTAAATAAAGAAACTTCATAACCCTGGGTGAGGGGGATAATTGTCCTCAGCTGCTGCATCTAGCCCGTGGGCTATAGTTTGATGACCCCTGGAATGGCTTAAAGAAAGGCACAGAATTAGGAAGCATAGGGCATGTATGAGACCACCTAGACAGCAGTATAGTTTAAGTAAAGCATATGGTATGTGAAAATAAGGCTGGAAAGGTTAATTAAAATTTTTTATTTTGAAAAGGAGATAATTAATTTTGAACATGTTGAATTTGAAGTATGAGATATACATTAATATGTAACTGTATATGTATATGTATAAATGTACATACTCTATATACAGAAAGTAGGGAAGTTGGGTCTAGAGTTTAGGGGAGAAGTTGGGGCTACATACATAAATTTAATTATATTAAATTAATAAAATTAATTTATAACATATAAATTAATATAATTTAAATTATAATTATAACACAATTTAAATGATATGTAATTTAATTATATTAATTTATATTTATATAAAATTATTTATTTTAAATTATATTTTAAATATTTAAATATATTTATTTTAAATTAATAAATAGTTTAAATTATAATATCTAATTATATATAATTTAATTATAATAATACAATTTAAATTATAATGAATATATTAACATATAAATAAAATTAATTTATAACAAAATTAATTATACATATAAATTTAAAATCTGTCTGCATAGAAATGATAGTTGAGATTATAGAAGTGATAGATCTGTGGAGGAGGAAGGAATTTGTGACCAAAGAAGAACTAGAGATCACAAAATAGATCATTTTGATTATATTAAGTAAAAAAAAATTTGTGCAAACAAAACTAATGCAGACAAGATTAGAAGGGAAGCAATAAACTGGGAAAACATTTTTACATTCAAAGGTTCTGATAAAGGCCTCATTTCTAAAATATATAAAGAATTGACTCAAATTTATAAGAATCCAAGCCATTCTCCAATTGATAAATGGTTAAAGGATATGAACAAACAATTTTCAGATGAAGAAATTGAAACCATTTCTAGTATACGAAAAGTTACCCCAAATTACTATTGATCAGAGAAATGTAAATTAAGACAACTCTGGGACACACCTCTCAAAGTGACCAAGATGACAGAAAAAGATAATGATGAATGTTGGCAGGGATGTGGGAAAACTGGAACATTGATACATTGTTGGTGGAATTGTAAACATATCCAACCATTCTGGAGAGCAATTTGGAACTATACCCAAAGTGCATATCCCTTGACCCAGCAGTGTTTCTAGTGGGGTCATATCCCAAAGAGATCTTAAAGGAGGGAAAGAGACTCACATGTGGAAGAATGTGAAAACTGGAAAATGTTGTGGAAACTGAATGGATGCCCATCAGTTGGGGAATGGTTGAATGAGTTATGGTATAATGAATGTTATGGAATATTATTGTTCTGTAAGAAACAATCAGCTGGATGATTTCAGAAAGGCCTGGAGAGACTTACGTGAACTGATGCTGAGTGAAATGAGCAGAACTTGGAGATCATTGTACACAGCAACAACAAGATTATACAAAGATCAATTCTGACTGACACGGTTCTTTCCAACAATGAGATCATTGATGCCAGTTCCAATGATCTTGTGATAAAGAGAGCCATCAACGTCCAGAGAGAGGATTGTGGGAACTGAGTGTTGATCACAGGATAGCATTTTCACCTTTTGCCATTGTTTGCTTGCATTTTATTTTCTTTCTCATTTTTTTCTTGTTTGATTTGATTTTTCTTGTACAGCGAGCTAATTGTATAAATATGTATGCATATATTGGATTTAACATATTTCTACCATGTTTAACAATTGGACTATTTGCCATCTAGGGTAGGGAGTGGGGGAAAGGGGGGAATTGGAATACAAGGTTTTGCAAGGATTAATGTTGAAAAATTATCCATGCATATGTTTTGAAAATAAAAAACTTTAATAAAAAATAAAAATAAAAAAAATTATGGGAGTGAAAGATTGTCAAGAAATTATGTGCAAAATGGCCAAGAATAACAACAACAAAAAAACCTGATCAAAGTATTTTTACCATTTTCCTCTGAAAAATCTCTAGTTTGTCAGTATGCTTAAGCTATGGTGCCCAAAACTGAAATCAGTACTACAGATGAGGTCTATTGAGGACAAAGTAAAATACTCTCACCTCTCACCTCCAGGAAGAGATTCCTGAGATCCCTTCCAACCCTAAATTCTGTAATTTTATGAGTCTGGATTTGGAGAAGGCTGAAAATTTCAGATTAAGAATGATCAGAAAAAATCCAGAAAGATCATTGTCATAGAAGTCAAAGAAGGAAAAAAATAATATGAAAAAGCTCTGAGTGTTCAACAGTTTCAAATGCTACAAAAATATTTAAGAGAATATAGTTTGAATAAAGATGATTACATTTGGTGATGGAGGAATGAAAGTAACTTTGGAGAGGACATTTTTTGAAGCCAGATTACAAATGGAGAGGCAGGAAGTGCAGATTGCTTCTTAGTCTTATGATTTATATGGCAAGAGAAAGTAGAAGTAGAGTGGGGTCAGCAGAGATGTAAGTATTTGGATAACATATCACATGTCCTACTTTGCCTTAGACAGTCCCAGATGGACAGTAGGCTTGGGAATTCCAAATCTTTTAATTCATTTGGTTTTGAATACTTTCCAGTATAAAATCTTGAACAGTAACTGTGCTGCTTGAAGAAACTCTAAAATAGTTGGAAGGGTGTTGAGCACAGATAGGAGTCAGAAAAAGCAAGTAGAATAATAATCAGTCCAAACAGATCACAAGATTCCCCACTTTCTTTCAATTAAAAAAATGCAGAATGCAGATAACAGAATCAGAATTCAGGAGACATGGAGTTATTAAAGAGAGAGTATAATATCCAGGTCTGATGCTAATACAGGAGGCAAATGTTATAGGATCAATCAATCAATCAATCAGTAAATATTTATCAAGTACCTACTATGTCACTGTACTAAACACTAGGTATACAAAAAGAGGCAAGAAAAAATCCAAATGCCAATGCCCTCCCAAATTAAAAATCCATCTATACCTACACTAGTAGAGCTTATCATCTAATGGGGGAAGTAACATACAAACAAATACAAAATAAGTTATATACCAAACAAATGGGAAATAATTAAGGCACTGGAAGTAAGAGGTATTGTCAAAGACTTGGAAAAGTTGGGACTTATAGGAAGCCAGAGAAATCAGTAGGGAAAGTTGAGGAAGGAGAATATGCCAGGCATAGGAAAAGCCAGAGAAAATTCCTGGAGCTAAAAGTTGAAGAGTTTTACAGTAAGATTATACGATGATCAATTCTGATGGAAGTGACTCTTTTCAACAGCGAGTGATTCAGAATGGTCGCAATGGAGTTGTGATGGAGAGATCCATCTGCCCCTAGAGAAAGTGTGGATTACAACATAGTATTTTCACCTTTTTATTGTTGTTTCTTTACATTTTATTTTCTCTCTCATTTTTTTTCCTTTTTGATCTGATTTTTCTTGTGCAGCATAATTGTGGAAATATGTATAGAAGAATTGCACATGTTTAACGTATATTGGATTACTTGCTGTCCGGGGGAGCTGAAGGAAAGAAGGGAAGGAATACAAGGTTTTGCAAAAGTGAATGATGAAAACTATCTATGCATATATTTTGAAAATAAAAGCTTAATTAAAAAAAAGAGATGAAGAGTTTTATTCATGAAATAGCCAAAAGGCCAGTATCAACTAGATCAAAGAGTATATGGTAAAAAATAAAGTGTAAAAATAGAAAGGTGGGAGGGGATTAAGTAATAAATGGATTATGATCTAGAGTTGGAAGGAACCTCAGATACTTTCTTGTTCAAAGAAAACATGCATAGGGAGGTCAAGTAATTGGCCCAAAGGCCATATTGTTCTTTATCTCTCTCTGTCCCTCACTTCCTTCCTCCCCAAAGATCAGCAAATAAGTTCTTGGCTCACTTTGATGAAAATTATATTCTTCTAAAAGTGTGGTTAGCAATGTGAGTTATTCCTGTTATGGTACTAATTTGATCTCATAGGATACAGAAATAACATAAATTTGATTGTCAAGCCAGTGTCAATGATCTTTAAAGATTATTGAACATAGGAGAAGTGCTGTTACATTGGACTTGGAAAAATATCCCAATTTCTAAAAAACAAAAAGGAAAAAGAAAGAACCTGAAAACTCCAAGCCTCCATAGGATTTGACTTTAATTCCTGGCAAAATTCCAAATGATATTATTGGAAGGCTGATTTGTGAATATTTAGAAAAGGAAGCAGTGACTACAAAGAACCAGTATGGCTTCATCAAGAACAGCTTAGGCCAGACAAATTTCTTTTTCTTTTTAAAATAGGATTACTTATTTTTGGTTAGAGTAGAGGTATTTTGACTTTACTATTATGCAGTGAAAAAAGGAATTGAGGAAGGGTTGGGAGGCCAAATGAAAGATTTGGAGAACAATCTATTAGAAGAACAATCAGACCAGTTTGATTGGTTTGTTGTTATCGTTTTCAAAATAAGGGAATAGAAGAAGATATGCCTAGAAAAGTAGAAAAGAACAGTTTGCTAGAACTTTTAATATTAGAACAAGGAGTTTTCTAAAAGGGAAGAGGAATTTATAAACACTTCTTGAGTTCAGCATTTTATATGATTTGAATTGATGAAGGTTTGTTTCTAATAAAACAATTTCTTCAGTAGAAATTACAAATATCCCAGAAGACAAAATGTACTTATTCATATTTTTAGAAGTAAAAGAAAAGTAGCAATCAATGTTGGCTCAGAAAAGAACCAACTGAGACCATTTGAAAGACAATCATTCATGTCACTGCCTTTTGAAAATAATTAGGCAAAGAATGAATGTTTTGGGAATGAGTGATGGGAAAGTACAGATTTTGGCTTCTAGGTCACAAAGTCTAATAAAGTAAAGAGGAATTCTGAGATTCTTGGAGAAAGGCAGTCTGACCTAATCACCTATGGGATCATTTTACTTTATCTTTCTTCCAAAGCCCAGTCTAAATTCTCTGACAAAAAGGTCAGTGTTGTTAAATCTTAGATTTACAATCTGCAGTTTCTACCTTAATCTACTATCCAGCTTACACCAAGTCTCCTGGCCAATTTTCTGCCTTCTATCATTGGGAAAATGACTATGAATGAATCATACTTAACTAAAAGATTCAATTTCTTTGATCCACTCTGACAATTAGTGAAGTTTCATGGAAGAACTATGGGATAAAAAATCAAGAGATTTGTGTTATAGTTACAATTCTAGAACTTATTTAGTTATATGACCTCAACAAATCTTTTTGCTTGGCTTAGTTCCTTCTATAAATGGAGGAGTAATAGTCATCTTTGTCTTTTTGTGGCTTTAATTTTTTTCTCCCACTTCAGAGACTTGCTGATATCTTCTCTTACCCCTGAGAAATTTATCCTTAAAAAAAAACAGCTAAGGAAAATTAAGTGGCACTGTGACCTAATCTGATCGATGCTATTCTGTTATCTTCCATTTTTTGTAATGAGCATAGGGAGATGTTTTATCATCTGTCCTCTGAAACCAACAATGTTCATTGCCTTTAATCTTATATCAGTTGACTTTTAATCAAACTTTCTCTTAATGATAGTCATGGACATTTCCCCTTCCCCTACTATTTTCCTAGGTCTTTAAGATAAGTCTTCATAAATATCTCAGAATTTCTCATATTTATCCTTTTCCTTGGGTGGATTGGATTATTAGAAGTATAATTTCATTAGTGTAGGGAGCTCTCTGGTGAAGAAAACACTATTGATTAAAATTGTCAACTTTTTTTTAAGTTAAAGCTTTTAATTTTCAAAATACATACATGGATAATTTCTGACATTCACCTCTACAAAACTCTATGTTCTACTTTTTTCCCTCCCTTCTCCCCACCCCCTCCCCCAGTTGGCAAGTGATCCAATATCTGTTAAACATGTACAATAGCTTTTTGTAGTTGGAATAGTTCAAACTGGTTTATATATTGCCTTTCTTTGATTTAGAGAAATATAGCATGTGATATATTAGCAGATTATTAAATGTAGCATGCTAATATATGCAATGGAGTTGAACTATCTGAGTCATTGAACAGGTGGTGCTCCTCTTGAGCCTCCTTCCCAGGAGCTACCTCAATTCTTTTTTGGGCACATGTACAGCATACTCTTCTTAAAGGTTACTGAATCTCCTTGGGTCCTCAGGGAATGTTTAACCTGCAAATACTAGGCTGCTTCCTGCCCTTTCCAGTCACTTGAGAGAAATGATTATTAATAACCAGTGAGCTGAGGAGATTCAGATTTTCTTCTTTTCTTAATCCTCATTTCAAGACCTCAGTCTCTAAAGGCTGAGCTAATCTTCTCTATATGGACTCCACTTGGGTTTAGTGGCCATTGAGTTATGCTCAGACTTTAGTGGAACATACATTTTTTGTAGATCCCCAAGGCTCGGGAACTTAGAAGTGAATGAAATAATTAAAATTTATGTCCAGCCCTCATTGTAATATTTATTCTCTCATCCTACCAATCAGATATAATTGCCATCCTTTTGAACACTCCTCTTCCAAAAGAACATAAGCATGAGCCCACTGCCATGATGGTTTTTGATCTAAGAGGGAGATGCCTAGCCTTTTAATAAAATGCTGGCATTACTAATAAAATGATTAAATTACTCAGAAATTATTTCTCTTGAACCTTTTTGAACACAACACATTCCTTCAAAAGAAACAGTTAAAATCTACTTTGGTTAGGGTGGGTGTTTTACTATGTTGCCCATGTAGGTTAATATCTTTCCACATGAGAATGTTTAGATGTAGTTTATAAGGAGGCAAGAATAGATACCTTTAGAACTTCCTTCCTCAAGCTTTCCCCAGGGTCAACTTTAATTCTTGCCAGGAGGAAGATAAGCTCAGAGGCTCAGTCTCTAGTAGAATTATACTTTTATGATTCCTTAAATTTTATTAGTCTAGAGAAAATAATTTTTAGTTTCAATCTATGTTCTTGATTATTATCACTTAGTCGTGAAGAAGTGTCCCAAACTGTATGTCCAAAGTTTGCCATCAAATGCCAGTTCCACAATAAACACATATAGCAAATATCAGAGAAACCTATTTATCCAAATAAAGACAAAGCAAAACTGAAATCAGATAAAGTGTACATAGGGGACTATGTAACCAGACAATACACAAAGGGAAATCGACTCTACCCAGTGGCAGGGAGATACTAGCTCAAAAGAGACAGATGGGCAGACTTAAATCCCACTTAAGGAGAAATTTTTTGTGTAATAAGCTGGAAACATGATCAAAGTGCTAGGTCCTCAACATATTGACTTGTACATGTTCCCAGAACATTTCTCTCTTCAAATCTCTGAAGAAAATCTGGAACAGAATGACCTCTCTTAAAACTGAAAGCCAGAAGACCAGAGTCATCTTTCAACTTCTTACCAACTCTGTTCCTCTTGCAGGTTCAGAACATTGAAAAATCAATCTTCAGGTATGAGAAGAGTCTTATGCAAATTGTCCAAGGGCTGTATTATAATATCATCACAATTAAGAAATGTATAGTTCTAGAGTATCCACAATGCATCTGGTCTTTTCTCTCTTTGGTCATTTTTCCTTTCCCTTCACCTCCCCAATAAATCATAGTATTCATATACTCAATGGTTTTGTAGCCAGATAGTTTATTGAACATAGTAAGAAATGAAGAGAATTGATTGTTCCTACATGGAGTCATCTATCTCTTTTTGTCTTCTAAGACTTCTTCCTGTTTACACTTTTAGTTCTTCAGGTGTAACCAGAGGAATTCCTGAACATATGAACTTAAATTATGGAAAAAAATGAGGGAGGCAGGTGACCAGGACTCCAGTTCTATATCATGGACTATAGTCCATATAGTAGGTGAAATCAGAGAATGAGTCATATAACTTTCATTCTTGTTAGATCGTAGTAGTTGCCAGTCTTGGGAGAAGGATCACTCTGAATTGCTTCTACAATGCAGGTATCAGGCAGTTTCAGGGCACAGCACTCTGGCACCTCTGTTAACTCATGGTAGCTTTGGAGTTTCATTCCTATGGCAGCAGAATTTCCCTGTCTATATAAAGTGTGACAACCAGCACACTCAATAATCCAATATACCAGCTGCTACAATTCCCACATCAGCACAGGCAAGACTGAAAATAAAGGGCAGTGGGAGGAAAGAACAAGACCCTCCATTTTGGATGTCTGTGTCTAGTTCTTGTGCTTCCTCTCTCCTTTCCTGCCCATGTTCAGAATCCTCTTTATCTTTGTGGTTGTTTTTGAGGCAATTGAAGTTAAATAACTTGCTCAGAGTCACACAGTTAGTGTCAAGTGTCTGAAGTTGAATTTGAACTCAAATCCTCTTGATTTCAGGGCCAGTACTCTATCCACTTATCTCCTCACTGCCTCTGATCCCTTTTTATCTAATCATAGTTCTATAGTGAGAAGGGACCTTCGAGGCCATATTTAGTTCAGTCTCATTTTACAGATGAAGAAATTGAAACCTAGGGAAGTTCATTGGCTTGCCCATGGTCAAATAGGTAAAATATACCCGAGGATCCAGGACCTCTTCCCTTAGAGTTGAGCAAAGATTTTTAATTATTTTCATTTGTGTCATGACCTTCTTTTGTAATCAAGCCTGTAGTGCTGTTCTAAAAAAAAATGCATAAAATAAAATATCTAGAATTACAAAATAAATCAATTAGCCAATTCTATTGAAAGGCAACTCTCTCTTTCTCCCATTTCTTTATGCCTTTCCTCTCCCCCCTTTCCATGTCCCTTCCTTTCCCTTCTTTCCTCTCCCTTTCTTTCCCTCTTTCTCTCTCTCTGTGTCACTCTCTCACTCTTTGTCTCTCTTGTTCACTAACTTCAGATTAAAAACCCTTGATATCTGGCATCAATGCTCTTTCTACCATATCGTCTATTCCAATATCACCTCTCTTTTTTATAACAACTCCTCATTTCTCCCTCAACATCCCCCCACCTCTACACTGAATTATGACAATTTTTTCATTTCTGGTAGTGGTTCACAAATTGGTTCCCTTTGTAACAGCATCTAAGGCCTTTGAGTCTCTAAAGAGATGGAGCACTATTACAGAAACACCTTTTCTATGATTTACTTTTATTCCTCAACATAAGGGCAACTAGAAGATGTGGTAAATATAGTGCTGGACTTGAAGTCAGAAATACTCATCTTCACCAATTTAAATCTGGCCTTGGATACTTCTTAGCTTTGTGATCCTAAATAAATCACCTAATCCTCTATGCCTCAGTTTGCTCACTTGTAACATGAGCTGAAGAAAATGGCAAACTACTCAAGTATCTTTGCCAAAAAAAAAAAACAAAAAAACAAAAAACAACCCAATTGAGATCAGGAAGAGTCAAACATGACTCAACAACAATCCCTCAACACCTACCTTTTTACCAGTTTCGTCAGTCACCATTACACCCACACCCCACATCTTCCCATATTTACTTAGTATCTTCCTTTTCTTTTTGCTTAGCCATATCCTAAATATTCAGCTCAAATCCCACATATTCCATGAAGTACTTCCATTGTTGCAGCCCAGATTTCTTTCTCTGAATTTCTGTTGCATTTAAAATCAATATCACTTAGTCTAGCCCTTAATCTTTCTCTACTTTGCTACCCAAATCTTATCTTCCCTAGTAGATTGTGATGTTGTCATATGGTAGATTTGAACAATTGCTTAGCAAAATATGAAGAATATAGGAGCTACTCAATGATTGATCGATAATTAAAATCAGTTCTAAATTTCTGAAACTCCTTTTTAGTCAATATTTGAACGTTTCCTCTGTTAGAACTGCTAACAAGTAGTCATATTGTCTGGCTTGAGAAGAAATAACAGAACCACAAATTGAACTCCTTGCTATATTTGTGGCTTTTAGCACATGGACAAGTTTCTCAGATTTGTACAAGTCTTTACATCCATCTGTAAGACTTACTTCATCCCCTGGAGCAGTTTTGTTTTCTGGAGTCACTTTTTCAAGTAAAGTTAAGTTTATTGCATTAAAATGAATGTTAACAACATCTGGATTTCTAACTTTGAAATATTTTCTCTGTGCATTCTTTTGGAGTCAGAGTATGTTTCTTGTTTGACTGATCCTTGGTTGATCAAATGATTACTGTATTTCTGTTCTATCATAGTTTCTCTAATCTAGCTGCAATAACTAATCCATTATGTCATTAAGCTTACTTAAAAGCCTTTGACTTCTAGTTTGATTTAATACCACACTTTCTTGAAACCCTTCTTAGCAGTTTTATTTTTGCTCTCTCCTCAAGCCAATTATAGACCAAGAAACAAAGATCTGTAGTCTTTTTCTCTTTGAGAAAAAATGCATAAACTCTGTTTTGCTGAAAGCTTTGTGATACCAGGCTAAGCCCAACAGGTGGCTGTGTTTCTCAACATTTCAAAGCTGCCTGCCTTGCAAAATTCCATCATCTGTGGCAGCCATTTATGACAAAGTTAATTCTCTAGATCATTTAATGTTAGGACTCTGGGATAAATAGTGGAGAAGGAATATTCTCTAAAGTTGCTGGGATCTTTTGGAAAAAATGATTTTCAAATCCATGCTTTCATTATCCATCTGTTCAGGTGAATCAGAAGTGATTGTCATGTCAATTTTTTAAAACACAAAAACAAGAATCTAATTTTTACAAACATTTACAAACAATAATTTACAAACATGCAGAAATGCATATATTAAACTTTAGAATAAAAAAGGACCCTTTAATAAAAAAGGCTGAATTCTTTTGTTGTTGTTTTGTTTAATAAATAAGGTAGCCTACTTTCTTGATTGAATCATTTCTATATCCAGTATTCTTAGTGGAGTTTTCACTCCAAGATTATTGCTCCTTTTGTTACTTGAGACTAGATATTGGCAAAGCTCCAGAATCTTATTTGTGAGTGGAACAAAAAGTTTGTATAAATATGGCTGATGGAGATCAAATCAGTATAAAGTCACATTCACTGCTAGCAGATCAAATAAAGTTTTTATTAGGAGAAAGGCACAAGGTAGGAACATATGTAATAGTCATTGTTGCAGAATAGGGATTTTAGGATTTATAGCAACCCATATATCATTGGAGCATTCACCAAGCAGGAAGTTATCAAGTCCAGCTCCAGATCCACTGTTCAGGCTAATGGGTTATTGGAGGTTTGGGCTTTTTTTGCACTTTTAAGCATGAGTCAGCAGAACAAAATCACAATCAAACACATTTATAGCATTTATGGAATGGCCTGATGAGAATTAACTGTTGAAGAGTGACCAGTCATGGGTAAACATTAAAGTCTGGGCATTTATACCACTAGAAATCAGGAATTATCTAATTAGGGGGTGAAAGAGAGTAATACCCGAGTTGTACAAGAACAAAACAAATTCAAGGGTACAATGGAAGGTTGGTTATATCAAGACTTGGGCAAATGATACATGAAACAGTAGGAGATGCATAAAGTTAAATATCAAAGGGCTTCATGACTTATGCTAAAAAGTAGTTAAATGAATTTATCTGAATCACAATGGTACTAGGCTTTATAAATGAATGAGGTTTTTACTGAATAAAGTATTAGGAAAATTTCAATTTGTGGATTGGAGGTAATAGATCATAGCATGTTAGCTTTAGAAGGAACATTAAAAAATAATCTAGTTCTGCATATTCCCAAGTAAGGAATAGGTGCTCTGATAGACAACTACCATCTTCTTCTTGGAGAATTCATTATTTAGAATTATACCAAAGTAGAATGGCTCCCTCTGGAGGTTGCAAGTTCCCCTTCACTTGAGCTTTTTAAATTAATCAATCAACCAACATAAATTTATTAAGGATCTATCAGCTACCAGGAGTAGATATATATAATGAATGGAACAATTCCCATTTGTCAATTAAAGAAAGATAAATACTTGTTAGGGATATTATAGAAAGGATTCTTAGTTATGTTCAGGTATGAATTTGGCTAGATATTTCCTTTTGTAACTTCCAGCTCTGAGGTTCTCTAGTTTTGTAACTCTCAGGAAATTGATCCACTTCTTGGATAGAGCTTAATGTTCTAAAGTTCTTTACGTAACTTCTATTCTTTGGTGCCTTGTCTTTCCTCTGAAGCAAGATGGAATAAATGTAATTCCTCTTTCACAGAATCCTCACTAGGGATTATATCCCCTATTTAGTCTTTTCCAGACTAGCTATCCCTAGATACATATACCAATCATTTCATTGCTGCTTTATAACAATAAATCTCATCCCACTAAATCCTAGTGATTACCTCTGTTGTATTTACTTCGTGGTATTAAATATCAAGTTTACCTTCTTTCTTGCCCAAATCCTTTGCATTAATATATAGAGATCTGAGGCTTTACCTGTTTAATAACAAAGCTCAAATTGTAGAAAGACCTTAGTATTAGGTGTTGGAGGAAACTGAAAGTTTGAAAAGGCTATTATCCCTCTACTCATTCTGAAGATTATAACATTAGAACTTAATCTCCAAAAGAGCTTGGCAAACTGAAGAGGCTTGGTGTGTATCAGACTAACCAATCATGGAGAAGCTCCACATAAGACATCTGATCACCAGGTAATAAATTGTTTCATCCATGGCACACATAAAATGTGAGCATGGAGATTTTTATTTATAAGTGCAGTAGAGTTGGAAGGAACCTCAGAGCACATCCAGTCTGATTCCCTCATTTTATACAGGAAACTGAATCCCAATGAGTCTCATTGACTTGTCTAGATCACATACATAGTAAACATAAAAAAACAGTAAATTTCAAATTCAATGACTTCTGAATAGATAAAAGAATTGATTTTTTTTCAAATGGGCAAAGTAAGTACACAGGATAAATGCAAGAGAAGCTTGATGTGTGGTCCCAGAGAGAAAAGATATGTGTCCTTTGGGAGAGAAAGTCAGGGAAGGATTCTTGAAAGGCATGGCATTTGAGTTGGACTTTAAAGAATGAATATAAAATGAACAAGTTGGAAATCAGGGGACAGTGGGAGAATGTGGGAAGTTATTCTGGGCATAGAGAATTATGTGACCAAAACAAACATTTATTAAAAGTTTATTATGTGCCAGGCACTCTACTAAGAGACAGCTCAGTGGTAGCCAGGAGTTAAAAGAAGACCTGAGTTCTAATTTGGCTTCAGACACTTATAAGTTATGTTATTCTGGCCAAGGCACTTAAGTTCTGTATGTCTCAGTTTCCTCAACTACAATACCTACCTTTCAGCGTTGTTATGAGGATCAAATGAGTTAATATTTGTAAAAATGCTTGGTACCTACATAGCAGATGCTACATAAAAGCTGTTCCCTCTCTTACTCCTTAAATGCTGGAAATACAAAGAAAAGCAAAAACAACTCCTGCCTTCAAAGAGCATGGGGGAGACAATGTATAAATAAAGAGATACAAATGAGATATATGCAGAGCAGATGAAGGGAATCTTCCAGTAGAAGGCTTTAGTGAATAGGAGTACGTGAAAAGGACTCTTGCAGAAAGTAGAATTGAGCTGAGCCTTGAATGAATTTAAGGAAACTGAGTCAGAGATGAGGGGGCAGAGCATTTAATGACAGCCCAATTGTGAAATCATGAAGATGGAAGATGGGATGACTCTCACATTTGAAGACTTACAAGTTGGCCAGCCTATGTGCATCATAGAGTATGTGGAGGGGAGTATGCAAAAGGAATAGAAAGGTAGGAAAGTGCCATCAGGATCTTTCAATGCCAAAAAGAAGTTTGATCCTGGAAGTAATAAGGATCCATTGGAGCTCAGGGAAAAAAGGGATGATGGGGTTTAGTTTAACTTTAGAAAAAAATCATATTGTCAGCCAATTGGACAATGGATTCAAGGAAAAAGAGTCCAAGGAAGTAAATATAGAATAAAGGAGACATTGGACCTGTGATTTCATTGGTATAGGAACCTCCCAGGTGAGGAAACATCCTTTAAAAATGTGGTCAGAATCTTTTCTACAACTTAGACCTTCAGTGCTTGGAGCACTAAAAGGTTGTCACTTTCCAAGAAGCAGGACTTGAATCCAGATCATCTGGTCCTTGAGGGCAGCTCTTTCCCCATTTTTCAATGCTGCCTCTACATATAAGATAATATAAATAAATGCTTGATGATTTTAGGGGACATGGATGCTAACATCTGGGGAAATCAGTGAAGCATTCTTGAAGGAAGTGGCACTTTATACTATCTCACAGTGTAGAATATATGAATGGGGTCATATTGTGAGGGACTTCAGATGACAAAGGAGTTACATTGTTTCCAAGAAATAAAAGGTACTTACTGAAGATCCTTGAATAGAATAATGGTATGATCAGACTTCTGCTCAATTTGGGATACATGATGACTTATATACCTATCTCCATCCAGGTGATGGAGCTCAAGACAGAGAGAAGGAATAGACATGCAGATTATTTTATTTTATTTTTAATTTGTGCAACAAAATGAACATTTCCATGTTAGTATAATAAAAAAGATGATTGCACATGAAACCGTAACTCTATTGTGTAGAATTTGCTATTCCTTTTAAAATATATAATAAATTTATCTTGTAAATTTTTTTAGTCTTTTAATTTTTTCTTTTTTTTTCTTCTTTTCTTCTCTACCTTAGAAATGGCTACCATTAGACACAGATATGTATGCAAATGTAAAAGCATTTTATACATATTTATCAGTTCTTTCTCTAGATGCAGATAGCATTTTTCTTTAAATGTCCTTAATTTGAGATCATAATTGAATCCATGGAAAATGATGAGATCAGTAAGACATAGACAAGGAAAAGGATTCAAGACAGGGCCATGGAAAGCACTCATACTTAGGAAATGGGATATGGATTATATATAATCTTTCAAGCAAGACTGATAGGCAGGAGGAAAACATTTGAGAACTATGATTCTCAAACTTAAGGAGAGTATAATTTTCAAAACAAAAGGGTGGTTAACAATTTCAGAAACAAGAGAGTTCAAGAAGGATGAAGACTGAGAATAAGTCATCGGATTTCACAAATAATAAGCCATTGAAGAAATAAATTTCACTGAATGGATGCCCATCAATTGGAGAATGGCTGAATAAATTATGGTATATGAATATTATGGAATATTATTGTTCGGTAAGAAATAACCAACAGGATGATTTCAGAAAGGCCTGGAGAGACTTACACGAACTGATGCTGAGTGAAACAAGTAGGGCCAAGAGATCATTATATACTTCAACAACAATACTATATGATGACCAATTCTGATGGACCTGGCCATCCTCAGCAATGAGATCAAACAAATCATTTCCAATGGAGCAGTAATGAACTGAACCAGCTACGCCCAGCGAAAGAACTTTGGGAGATGACTAAAAACCATTACATTGAATTCCCAATCCCTATATTTTTGCCCACCTGCATTTTTGATTTCCTTCACAGGCTAATTGTACAATATTTCAGAGTCTGATTCTTTTTATACAGCAAAATAACAGTTTGGTCATGTATACTTATTGTGTATCTAATTTATATTTTAATATATTTAACATCTACTGGTCATCCTGCCATCTGGGGGAGAAGGTGGGGGGAAAGAGGGGAAAAATTGGAACAAGAGGTTTGGCAATTGTCAATGCTGTAAAGTTACCCATATATATAACCTGTAAATAAAATGTTATTAAATAAATTTAAAAAAAAAGAAAAAATAAGTTTCAATTGAGTGATGAAGTCAGAAGAGAGATTATTAAGTACTAGGAAGATAGTGGGAGGTAGAGAAATGGAAGTAATGAATATGGATTTTTTTCTAGGAATTTGGCTATGAAAGGGAAAAGATTTATAGGATGACAGTTTGAGGGAAGAGTAAAGTCAAATGCAGGTTTTTTTTAAGAATAAGAAAGACCTGGAAAATAAGTAGCAGGGAAGAAATGAGTAGTTAGGAGCAGATTGAAAATGAACAATAAAAGAGGGATGATTGAAGAAGCAAATTCCTAGAGGAAAGAGAAATAGATTGGATAGAAGTAGACATCTGGCCTTGGTCTCATCTTTGTATATCACAAAACTTTTGGTAACTTTTAAGCCAATTGTTTAATTGCAACTGTCAGTTGATTTGATTAAGTAAGAAGGGAAAGGCCATGGTAGAAGTGGTCTTCAGGGGCCCTAGTTTATTCTAGTGTTAGTATCAGGGTTTTGTTTTGTTTTGTTTTGTTTTGAAACTAAAAAAACTCATGAATCCACTTCATTGGGTTTTATAAATTAAAAGACATCTGGCAATCAGAATGCAGAGAATTTAATAACAAAGTCACAAGAAGAAAGCAAACTGATGATGAAGGAATGTTAGTATAGAAATCTATTTGAAAGAAAGTGAGAGGAAAAGAATGATACTAAAAAGAAAGATACTGATTTAGAAAATGATAGTGATGCTGATTACATTGCTATTTAGGAAGATAATTTTGAAGTTTATGAGATGTTATCATCAGGGATAGAGGTGATGATGATGATGGCAGTGGTATTGGTGGTAAAGAATAAATAAAGGAAATGAAATTCCTCTAAGCAGGAAAGAAATAAAAGAAATTCAAAGAGCCTTTAATTCAGACAATGAAAAGTATATTGTCTTTGAAGCAAATCAAAATGTAATTTGATGTACTGTGTACACAGTAAAGCTGTGGGATGATAATCTATGAATGACTTTGCTATTCTCAGCAATACAATGATCCAAGACTACTTTGAAGGACTTATGATGAAAAATGCTATCCATGAGAGAAAAAAGTAATTATATCTGAATACAGACTGAAATATATTTTTTACTTTTTAAAAAAAATTTTTTTGGGGGGAGATATATGTTTTCTTTTGCAACATGACATTTATGAAAAGTTTTGTACAACTTCACTTAGATCTTTTCAATGGGGAAAATGTGGAGAGGAAGGGAAAGAATCTGAAACCCAAAATTTTTAAAACAAATGTAACAAAAAGATTTTACAGGTAACTGGGGAAAATAAAAATATTAAACATTAAAAATGTAATTTGAAATAGGACTTGAAAGGAATGATACTTCAGAAAATTAATAATCAATTTAAAAAACCTCATTTGTCTAATTCCAGTGATGCAGTGTTTTTTTTTCCTTTGCTGTGTTTTTCCATTACAAACTATTTGACAATCATTTCAATCCCTTTTTGTTCTTTGGCATTAAAAAATTTTTTTTCCCTAAGATTATTTCCCCCATTCTACCTAAGAATGTCTCATCATTTTTAATAATAAGAAATATATAGAAACATTCCTTGAGACTTTCTACTTTTTCCTAGTAAGGAGACCACTTTGTTGTATAAAGAATTCATTATCATCCCAAAGAGACAAGATAACATAGCAAGTTACCTTCAGATAATTAGAATGATTCCTTTGGTTTCTATGCTTTCTAGACTTAAGAACTGTACTACTGTGCTTTGAGAATCCCCTTGGGAGTTTTCCATTATACACTGAATTGGAAATATAATGTTTGTAAGATCTGTTATGAGAAATAGGAAAGATCCTGGTGAAACTGACTTTTTCCTACTTTTCTTTCTTTCTTTCTTTTTTTAACCACATCAATCCCATCTCCTGGGATTCTGGTCATGTGAATCAAATAGTTATAAAGTATATGATTTTCTATAGATCTTGATTTAAAAGGGACCTCAAGGCTCATCTAATGAAAACTTTGCCAAAATCTTGAACCTAATTTACCTTTTCATGATAATAATTTTCCAAAGTAATTCCATTTGGCCATTCCAATAATACTGTGAGGAAAAGAAATTTTATGTATTTTTATTATTTCTATTTTATAAATGAAGCGAAACAGAGGCCTGGAACTTTTGGATGACTTGCTCATAGATAAACAAATGAAATAATAATAATAGCTATCATTCATATAACACTTTAAGGTTTGTAAAGTGCTTTACAAAAATTATCTCACTTTATCCTTACAACAACCCTGTTATCTTTCCTTTTTTTACAGAAGAAGAAACCAAGCCATAGAGATTTAATTGTACAAGGTAACATCTAATAAATGTCTGAGGGAATATGTAAACTAAGACTTCCTCCCTCCAAGTCTAGTGCTCTAATCAATGTGCAATCATGCTGTTTATAACTAGTAAATGTCAGAGACACAGTCTGTTGATTTTAAATGTTTAAATTGATAGCATTAATTTTCTCAGCCCTCAAATCTCTCCCCCACAAACATTGAACAACAACAACAATAAAAAAAGAAAAAGAAAACCCTAGTAACAAATATGTATAGTTAAACAAAGCAGTTTCCTGCCCTAACCATATCTCCAAAATGCATGTCTTATTTTGCATCTTGAGTCTAAGAGCAAAGATAGGCTTTAACCTTAGATATCTCTTATCCAGCACTTTGTGCACTATACCATGCACTGTTTCACTGATAGAAAGTAAAATTATCAAGAAAGCTCCTTTAATAGGCAGAAATGGTAAGGTGAAAGGAACAGAACTAACCACATCTCGGGGGGTGGGGTCTGGTTTTTACTTTTATGGAGGGATAACAGAAAGCACACTTCCCCACAAATACCCCTATATATTTGGGGTACATTGGAATCAGATTTTCTGAAATGGGACTTCAAGGATGAGGAAAAAAATGAACTTCAATAAATCAGATAAAAAAAAAAAAGAGTAAGAGACAGTATTGTTAATCTTTGTCCTGAACACCTTAAAAAAATACTGCTTGCGATGGGACATTGAGGAGCAAGAAGAAGGGTGGAGAAGGATGACGGTGACTACAAATTCTACCTCTGTCCAAGAGGGAGAAAAGCAGGTCTGTTTATGTTTCTATTTGTGGTAAAGGAAGCCAGAGCCAGTCAAGGAAACCATTCAGCTCTCAGATTACAAGGGAATATAAATATTTTTGCAAAATGAGCATATGTGGAAGAAACATTTTTTGAGTTAACATTATATTTCACAAGACCACATTAAAGTAGGTGACTTGGCTTGGAAACTTGGAGAATGTTTTAGTCATGGATAATGCCCTATCAGGTGGCCATCTTGGACCTAACTTTCCGTGGCTCCCCTGAGAGTATGTCATTTTTAGCACTTCCCCAGATGTATTGCATGAACAGTTAAAAAAAAATTTAATCCTAATATACTGATGCTATCCAAAACTGTCTATGACTTAGGAGGTAAGGGAAATTCCTTATATCATACATATTTTTGAGGTGCTCTCAAAAAGCCCACCAACGACTTTGTAATTTAGGACAGGAGATGAAGTAATTTAGTGGGGGTAGCAGAAGGGGAAGAGATAGACAGAAACAGAAAAAAAAAACACAAAAAACCCCCCCCAAAACCAGAGAGATAGATATGGAGAGCAGTAGCCTGAGGATAGAGAGCCATTCTCAAAGGCAGGAAGATGAGTTCCAGTCTCAACTCTAAAATCTACTGAAATTACTCATCTTCAAACAATTCTCTAAGACTTTAATTTGCAGAAGCATTACCTATCTATTTTCATTGTTGAAAGAGTTTTCTCATTTGAGGTTCTCTACATCAATGAAATCACAGATAAGAATTTTTTTTTTAAGTATCAGTGAAAAAACCCAAGGAACTACACTGGACTCTTGCAATAGGATACGGTGTCCTCAAAAGTTTATTTCTCATTATTTGCTATTTTAGAATGACTGAATCGGGGAGGAAATGGGGTGCACTGATTTGGCAAATCATAGGATGTGAATTGAAATTCTCACTCTGAGACAAACTTGTGAGATCTTAGTCAAGACATTTAACTTCTTGGGGCTTCTCCTCAGCTGTAATATAAGAGTGCTAGACTAGATAATAATAAATATTTACATAGTTTTTTAACATACATTATCTTATTTATTCCCTTTAACTCTAAATCCTATGAGTTTATGAATTAAACTCCTGTTTTATGTTTGAGTTATAGATGGGGGAGAGGCAGAGAAGGCAGTCTAGAGAATCTCCATTAGATTTTGTGACAAAAATTTTTTTGGTTTAACTAGCATATTTTTGTTTTTGTGGAGTCATTGATTTCTATTTTGTCCAAACTAATTTTCTGGGAGTCTGTTACTTGGGTAAAGTTTTCTACCTTTTGTACTAAACAATTTCCCTACCAATTTAGCAAGTAAGAATAAAGAAATAAGTGAGTAGAAGACACTAACAATCAAAAATATTCCAGAAACAAAAATGTATATAAATTAAGAATCAGAATAACTCCACATTATTTATGAGCAAATCCTCAAGTTAAATCACAGATATTCCATAAGTTCTACAAGAATTCCTGGAAGAAAAGGAAAAAGAATGGGGGGAATGATATTATAAATGTGAACACTAGAGAAAAAAATTGGAAAGAGACTAAGTAGCTTAGTTTAGGAGACGCTTTCTTTTTGAAAATTAGTATGGGCCAAACAAATTAGTGATTTCATGGAAAAGTAAGAAATACCTTAACAAAACTGAAAGATTGAAAGAAAGAAGAATATATAAGGCATCTCTTCAAATAAAACAATTTTATCTGGAAAACAGGAAAATTTACGCAAGAACATTGCCCAAATCTATTGGAACCAGAGGGTAAAGACAAAATGAGAAGAATATACTGGGTATTTAATGAAAGAAACTCCAAAATTAAAACTCTTAAGAGTATCATGACCCAAATCCAGAGCTTCAAAATCAAAAGGAAAAAAAAATACTGCAATTAACCTAAAAAAAGAGCTCACATGCAAATCACAAGAATTGAATCTACCATAATAAAAGAATGGGGAGGTTGGAATACATTATTTCAGGAGGCAAAAGATGATTTATACCCAAGACTCATTTACATCATGGCAGTGAGTTTAGTCTTATATGGAAAAATAGACCTTTGTTGAGATGGAAATATCAGAAAATGAAAATATCAGAATCAAATAGATACTTTGAAATACACAATAGGAGTCAAGAAAGCCATAGAATGGTAAATACATTTGAGCAATAAGCAGGAACTATACAATGATAGAATTTAAAAATACTAATGGGGAAATTGATAGAGTTGTCCTCTCAAAACTCTGATGCCATAAATAAGGCAGAGAATATATAATGTTATATATAATTATATATTCTACATTTATAATTATTGTTATAATTTTATTATATATGATATATATTATATATGTAAATATACATAATATGTAATATAGAATATATAATTTAAAATCTAAAGAGGAGAAATAAAAGAAAAGTAAAAAGAATACAATGGGAAAGCAATAGGGGGAAAAGGTGTAGAAACTACAGTCTCACCTTAAAAGGATGTATGAGTGGAATCCTCACAAATATAGAAGAAGGTATTGGGGAGTAAATTATACAAGAACTTCACATTTATCTGAACTGGATAAAGGAGGCTTGAAAAGCCATTCACAAAGAGTTTAGTAAAGAAATATATCAAATCAATGGGGAAATAGTTGAGAACAGGATAGAGAACAAGGTTAAGAGGGAGAAATTCATCACAAACAAACAAACTTTGACTTGAGAGGGTGGATAATGAAAAGGAGGTAAAAGAAAGTATAAGAATATATGATCAAGAATTAAGAAAAAATGAATGCAGTGGAACAGAAATAGTTCATCAATTAATTAACCATTAGTTAGTCATTAAAAAAGAGAGAAGAAAACTAAATACGAATATCAAAAATGAAAAGAAAAATACCTAATATATACTGTAATTTTTTAAACTCTTGCCTCATTTCTTCTAGGAATTCTATTTTGATTTTGTAGCCAAACTATGGTTTTGTTTGAGACTCTTTTAGTTGTTTTGGAGTTATTTTCTACTGGATTTTTCTTTGGGGGAATTCCTCACATCGATGTGTTTCTCTTTTCTAATATTCTAGCCTTTCTTCCTTTGGGACTTTATATTGCATCCAAATTCTCCAAACTTCTTGAAGGAATGTCAGGACCTTGTTCTGGATTGCTTTGTGGTATCTGGAAGTTTGTCACTGCTTTCTTTGGGTACTGACTGTTATGTTCTTCAAGGATGTCAGAGGTGACTCAGCCTGTGAGCTACAAATTTCCTGAGTCCTAAGATACTAGTTTAGGATTTGTCTTCCCAGGCTGAGTTTTGTAGTATTATGACCCTGGTTCAGAGTGACCTTACTGAGTACTTCAGGATTCTCTGGCTTGCTGCCTTTGAATTGGAAGACTTCCACTTGAAACTCTCCTGATCTGGGATTCTTTGGTTGAATCTCTTCCCTACTGCCCACAGACTTCTGGCTGTCTCTTAATAGGGACCTCAGCAGGAAAAATTCACTCACACTAGTTTGTCTTCAATTTCTTGATCATTACTTTGTCTTAAGCTTTCTTTTCAAGCTTATTTTTATTGTTGTGAAATATCTAGGCTGTTCTGTTCCTTTTCACCCTGCCATTTAAGCTGGGTATACAATATAAAATTTTGAAATATTTGAAACCTCATTTGCTAAAGACCATTTGAAAGGCCTTAATTGTATAAAGAACTGAAAGTATCAGTCAAAAGTTACCTGCCTTTAACAGAAAGAAAATTTAGCAAGATGGGTAGGTACTTGGCTATCCTAGGTGACAATGCATTGTACTAGTGTAATTAAGTCAAGTCCTACTTTCTATTTGCCTATAAAAATCAGATTTTTACTTTCTTAATTAATTTGCTACTAACTCATCTGACTTCTGACTCAGAAGATCTGCATTTTGCTACAATGATCTAGGAAAATTTTAAATTTTATTATGGGTTTTCTTTCATGAGGTGATCAGTAGATTTTTTTTTTCTATTTTCAGTTTGCTCTTTGCTTCTGAGAGATCTGAAACATTTTATTTGATTAATTCTTGAAATTAAACACCAAGGCTCTGTTTTAGTCATGGCTTTCAAGGAGTTCAATGATTCTTCAGTTCTCTCTTTTCAATCTTGGCCAGGTCAATGGTTTTGTTGTTGTTGTTATTGATTTGTTTGTTTATGTTTTGCTATAAGATACATTACATTTTCTTTTTTTCTCTCTCTTTTAAAAAAGTAATCTATTGAATTTGTTTTAAAGTTTCTTGTTGTCTCAAGGAATCATTAATTTCTATTCAGTTCATTCTAATTTTGGAGGAGCATGTTGTCCAGGTAAGGTTTTACCTCTTATGTCAAGTTTCTAATTCTCTTTCCAATTTTTTTCCATAATTTTCATTTATTTAAAATTTTCCCCCCTCTAGCACTCCTGTTTCACTTATAAAATAACTTTTACTCTTTAAAAAAAACAACTTTCTCCATCTTCTTTTGTCCAACCTATGTTTTTCTTGGAGTTTTTGTATGTAGATGTTCTGGATTCCTTTCTTTTTCTGGCTTTGTGTCTTGGATGTCCCTGTCACCATAACAGCTCTTTATGATAGAATTAGTTTTTTTGTTTGCTCATTCTTGCAGTCTATTTCCCAAAGTAAGACTTTATAATAGGGCCAAGTTCTGGAAGGAATGTCTGGGCTGAGTTTATATCCTCTTGGATTATATTCAAATTTTCTTGAGGCATTAAGTATTAGAGTACTCTAGATCTGAGAGAAAGCTCAAATTGGTGACCAATATGATTTTAGAATGATCAAATAGATTTGATCAAGGGAAAAATCGGACTACTACCTTCCTAGTCTGACTTCTGCAAGTTACTGACCTCAGTTTAATTAATGTGGGAATTCCTTTAGTTGGCATTTCAGTAGATGGCTACTGGAGTCAGCCACTATCAGTCAACAAAAATATTCTGCTAATTCAGAGTACCCTAACTGTGAATTCTCCTTTAGTCTGGGCTTCCTGCCTTGATTGTTTTGTTGAAAACTTCATATTGGTCTAAGGACTGAAATGGTGAATTTTTTCCAGTCTTAGAGTCGAATTGCAAAACTTGCTTCTGAATTTTCTCCTTGATTAGTCTAAGATCTAGAACTGTTCCTCACCCTGGAATAGCACTCCTAGATACAGATCCACTTTTCAGTCCATTCTGAGTGAATTACAGATCTGCTAATTGGCAACTGCATTTTACACACAGTTGGGATCCTCTTCTTACCTGAGTACACACCTTCAAACTTCTTTTAGTCCCAGTGCTAGAATGATCATCGGAACTATTCCTGGCTAAGTCCCATCTTCAGTGCCCACAGTCCTCTTTATCTATGGTCCTATGTTGATTTGGGCTGGAAAACTGCAATTTTTTTTGGTCTTGGATTTATCTATCAGGACTTACTCTAGTGTGTTTTTTGGATCTTTGGGTAGGAGTTATAGGAAAGAGCCTGATTATACTTCTTTCTACTTTACATCTTGGCTAGTCTCCTCTTAATATATAATTTGTCTACTAGTTTATCCCACACTCAATTTACCAATCAAGTAGTACTGCCAGAGTCTATTTTCTGGTCCTAGGAAGGCTTCTTCTTAGGCATCTATGGGTGACTTTTCCTTATAGCTGTAGTATTTTCACCAACCAATAAAAGGTCTTTAGACTACAATCTCTTAGATATCTTCAAGCTCTTTGTGCCATGTGGTGGCCCATAACTCCATTTTCAATGTTAGTCTAGAAATATGAAAATAAAATACTAGACTTCTGGTTAGGATGGCAGCAATGGAAGGCTGTCAAGGAGCTTAGCTTTTCCATATACATTCTAAGTATGATTTTTTAGAAAAGGGCACTAAACAGCTAAAAACTGTAAATGTTGAGGAAGCATCCATTGAGAAAAACCAGCATAAACTCAAGTGCACAGGTTGGAAACATTAAGCAGTGAAGCAAATGGAAAAGTCAGGAGAGGGAAAAGAGGAAGGATAAAGCAACAATAGTGAGGGGGAAAAGGTAAGAAAGAAAAAATCATTGATGCAGCATTTAAAGAAAATTCACAAAAGAGGCTAGAAGTAAGATAAGATACAGAGACAAGCAGGACAGAAGTTCTATTTATTAATTCTATGGAATCTATGAAAATGAAAAATCAAAGACTTAATTTAGTGGACAATAAAACTATAAATCTTTTATTATTCAATCAAGCTATCATTAAATATTTATTAAGTTTCTACTCTGAAGAGTACTATGCTAGAGAATAGGGATACAAGTACAATAAATAATAATATACAAAATCTAGGATTTATATTGTATTTTACTGTTTGCAAAGCTCATTATATATGACATCTCACTTTATAATAACTCTGTACTATAGATTTTATTACTATCTTCATTTTCCTACATGGAAAGAACTTGCATAAACATGGGGAGAAAAGTACATATGTGAATATGTATAGAATTAATCAACTATGTGTACCCTTTGACTCAATGATAACATCGCTGAGGCTATTCCCAAGAAAGAAAAAACTAAGAGCTATATGTCCAACAGTATTTGTATCAATTTTTTTTTGTAGTGGCAAACTACTAGAAACAAAAGAAGATACTCATCAAATGGAAGATGGTTGTGCAAGTTCTGGTATATGAATGTGATGGAATACTGTTGTGGCATGTATGAATAAAGCTAACAGAATAAGAACAATTTACACATGATATAAGCTTGTAAAAATGAATAATTTTGAAAGATTTAAGAAATATGATGAGTAGAATGATCAATAATGATTTCAGAAAACTGATTATGAAGAATAATAATAATCTCCTGACAGAGAGATGATGGACTAATACAAAGAGTGAGTTGCATTTTTGGACATAACCAATTTAAGAATTTGCTTTGCTTAACCATGCTGTTATGTTACAAAGGTTTTTTTTTTTTTTTTTTCCTCCAAGGAGCAACCAAAACTAGTTAAATACAAGTGGGAAAGAGGAAAGCAGAAAAGAGATGAGGAGCCATATTGAACTTTGAAAAGTCAACTGTTAGATTTTCAGTTGTGATACCTCAGAAATCAGGAAACACTGCATATCAGGGCTTGATTTATTGTTTTGTTGTTTGTTTAAACAAAATAATGTTAATGATTCTGGTTAAACTTAAAAGTGAGATTACATATCCAAACTAGGTGTTAAATGTTTACAGGCACATCTCCTGGTGATGAGTGAAACAAGAACAGACTGGGAATTAAGAAATAATTTGTGTACTTTTGAATAATGTAAACAAAAATTTGAAGGACTAGATAATTTTTTCTATCCTCATTACCTCTGAAATTTCTCTCAAATAGGAATTATGCACTAATAAGGCAATTAGAGCTGTTTCCATAGTATAGGACACAAAGAACCCAAAAAAGGTAAAAACTCAAAGAACTAATATTAGAGAAAGCTAATCTCCACTCCTTAATACATATATTTAACGCTCATTCACCAGCCTCACAGTAACAGAGCGGTATAAGCTGATCTATGGGCTTAGGAAAGAGCACAATTGTATACCCAATCTCCAATATTCTATTTGTTATTTACTTTATAGCTGGTTATATTTCTTTGTCCAAGATAGATTCATTTAATATCAATATTTGGTTTTCTATGAATTGGAATATTTTATATTGTTGGTGTATTCTCTATTTTGTGTTTTCAGTTTTGCTAACACATAACTGTATATAATAGGTTCCAATTATTCTTTTTAGTCTTATATGGATTGGTTGCGATTTAATTTGATCATTTGTTACTTTTTTCATTTGATTTTCCTGTTTTTAGTTAACTTGGCTAAAGGTTTATATATTTAATAGTCTTTTCAAAGAAATGGGCAATTAGATGGCACAGTAGACAGTATTGGGATTAGTTCAGTAAGTGACATCTTCTCAAGTTCAAATCTAGCCTTAATGGCAGAGCACCAGATCTAGAGTCAGGAAAAGTCTTTTTTAATCAAATTTCTTTTATAACTTGACTAGTGAATAAGCCCTTAAGTAATTTCAATTTTCTAGCACTAGTATTCGAGACAGCTTTGGAATTAACAAGCTGAAATGAATATAACATGAGCATTCTGAGTGATCCAAATCCTTGTCTTTATTTATATCTCTTCTTCTGAAGTATGTAAGCATGATATCAAATAATTTTGGCCAGGAGTTAAATAGCTTGGAGACCTTTCCTTGAAAGAGCTCATCAACTTTCATTCTATTATTGTATTCTGAAAATGTCTTATTATAAGGTCTCCCAGCTTTAGGCACATAATAAGCTCTTGTTGGCTTGGCTTAATATGGTATCTGTCATCTTCACCAATTACAAGTAGCATTAAGAAATAATATTGTGTAATTCAGTCTACGTTAATTAGCATGCCAAGAGGAAGGCCATGATATTTAGTTTCATATGAAAAAAAAGTTGAGTTATTGCTTGAACCCAATTACATGTAACTTAGAAATAAATTAAGTAGTTACTATTTATTGTGTTGTAAATATTCTTTTTATAAACAACTGGATAAAAAAAAAAACAACAAACCATCAATTCTTGGAATTTGCAGTTTGTCCAGTCAGAAGTAATATTTTTAGTAAGAAGTGATATATTCATGATTTATTTATTCTTATATTCATCAGGTTACAGTCAAGATTGACCATGTCACTTCCTGAAGAATCTTCAGCTCCTTATTGTTTCCTAAGTAAAATACAAACTTCAGCCTCAAATGTAACATCCTATGCAATTTAAATCTAGCTCACCTTTTCAGATGAATTTTGTTTTATTCTCCTTCATATATTCTATGTTGTAATCAAACTGGCTATTTCCTTTATGCCCTTGAATAGGCTTCTCTTCCATGCTTGGAATATTCTCTTCAAATTACCTATTAAAATTCTTAATTTCACTCAAGGTTCAGTTTAGGTAGCAATTTAATTTCCAATTAAAACCTTTTTTAATTTTCTGAATTATTACTACTTTCTCTTTAAAGGAGCTTATATTTACTTTCCTGTTTATATGTTGTACCCTTCAGAAAAATGTTAAGTTGCTTGAGATCAGGAATTAGTTTATTGTCTTTTTATTTGTTTGTTTGTTTCTAGCACCTAGCAAAATGTTTAATAAATGTCTGTTGCTTATTTTCCCATTGGACTTTCTTGGACATATACACTAAAATTTCTCATTCAAATAAAAACTTGTCAGAATCCTACTTTTATATTCCTTTCAAAAGGAGCACTAGCCTACTTTTTTCCTTTCTTTGTAGTTATACTACTTGCGAAAGAGGTGAGAAGGTGCTGGAGCTAGAATGGCTGTAGTGGAAATCAGAGAAAAAAAGATGGATGCAGGAGATATTGAAGAAGTAGAAATAAGACATGATAATTGATGTGTTATTGAGGAAGAAAGAGAGGGGTGAAGAATTAAGGATGACTGCTGGGTTAGGTACCAGAATGCCTGGAATAATAATTGTATCCTCAATAGAAAATGGGGAAATTAGGAAAATAGCTGAGGTTAGTAGAAGGAGAGTATGAATTCTGTTTTGGATTTTATGATATGCCATCTAGATGGCAATGATTAGTAGATTGTTGAAGATATAGAACTGGACTCAGGACAGAAGTCAAATTTGAATATAATGATTCTGGTTCTTGAAGTCATTTCCAAGGATATGTTAATTGAATTAATGAAATCATACAGAAGAAAAGTGGAGAGAGAGAGAGGGAAAAGGACCCAGTAATAAAGATGGGCAGGGAGGCAGCATATGTATGCATAAAATAGCAGATATATGCAATAATGCTGTAAAGGAGTTCAAAGAGTATGGGTCAAGAGGTAGGAAAAAACTGTAACAGAGATAAATCATTTGCATAAATATTACCCTTTGGGGCAACATTCCATTTAGATTTCATTAATTTGAAATTAGATCTAAATCTTCAAATAACTTGGTATATTTTATCATAATAATCAGAGTTTTAGAGTCATCTGAAGCTTTCCCTTTTGGTGCCTAGTCAGGTAAGTAGGATGGAAACCTAACAAGCAAGGATAGTGTCAAGGAGAAAAATCTGGACATCAGTAATCTCATTGACATCAACTCCTTGTTCATTTTGTGGAAAGCATATGGTTGAATAAAATCAAATAAACTAGTTTTTTTATATTTGCTCCTGGAGGAGCCCCTGAAATTTAGGAGATCTTAGAGAAAAACAGGGGACCTGATCCTTGGATCTGAACTTTATGGCAATCACTTGGGCAGCTGAGTGGAGGATGTTTACATTATTTACATTGAAGCAGAGAATTCAATGAGAAAGCTATTGCAATGGTCTAAGCAAGAGGTAATGAGGGTCCAAATTGGAGTGGTGGCCATGCTGAGTGACATGAAGGATACCCATACAAGAGATATCGTGATGGTAGAAATGGTAACATTTGATTTGTATTGGGGAAGAAGAAAGAGGTGAAAAGGGAAAAAAAAAGAGAGAGAGGAAAACACTGCAGAGATATTTAAGTCTGCTTTTTAATGTTCCTAGGATAAACCCTGAACACAGGGAGATTTTGGGTGAGTGGCAGGTAGAATTCAAACCCATGGTGTACTATTTTGTCTTAAAGCATAGTTCAGTATTTTTGTAGCCTACCAGAATACAATTAGCACAGAACAGTACTTGAATCTATCTTCAGTATTAGAATGAAATGTTCATGTCTCTGCTTCAAACAATAGTCTCATAAACGTGCTGTGCTGACTTTGGAAGCTTGAGTGGCCCACATAAATCACATTTTTAATCAAGATGGTTTAGATCTAATCTCAAATCAAGGTAGAACTTCAAATGGGATGTAGTCCTAGCTTCGGTTGCCAAGCATATAAATATATATTATTTATCTTTTGGCTTATTACCAAGATGTTCATTATTGAAACATTGAAATTAGATGTGGTGAACTCAGAAGGGCAAAGGGAAGACATCAACTGGGAAAATCAACTTTAAACTCAACATTTTCCCACTAAACACTTCCCTTATGTTCAATTTTATTATCATTTTCACAGAGCTACTAAATATTGTGTTTGGAGTAAGAGTCATTAAAAATCTAGAGGCAAATTAGAAAAATAACATCTGAGTTTAATAAGAAAATATCACATTAGAACTACATAAGCTGGTGGAAAGACAGTTCTCTGACCTTCCCCCAAAACAGTTCCTTTCTAATTCACCAACAGGATATCCAATGACAGTGCACTTGACCAATGAAAAATCAGTTGTTTCATTGGCATGAGCTTTTATTAGCTGTTCTATTCATGAAGGAAGTGTTCTTTCTGCTTCCAAAATTCCCTGCCTAGTACAGAATGCACATGATTCTCCAATTAAAGGAGCTGAAGTTTGCTCATAATAATGAACTTTTGAATTTCTCCTTATATCTTCTTAAAAGATGTGTTGCTAAAGGTCAGTTGTGTTCTGTTAAATATTCATATTACGACAATAGAGATATTCCCCCATGTTGAGTTTATTCAGAATCTTCTTCAATGGACTATAAGTCTTAAATATTTAGCCTACTTTGATGGATTTGTTGCCTGATAAATATGGGAATTATCTTCATCTGAGAAGTTTGAATAATTAATGGATATCTGGAATGGATTTTAGACATCATCAAGTCCAACCCATTCATTTTATAGATGAGAAAAATGAGGCTTAGGTAATATAAGTTTTTTGAGGTCAGAACATGTTTTTGTCTTTCTTTGTATCTCTAACACTCAATACAGTGCCTCACGTATAATAAGTGTCAAACAAATACTTATTGATAATTAAGTAATTTATGCAAGGTCACAAAGATAATTAAATATTAGAAGTGGAATTTGAAGCCAAGTCTTCCTGACTTCAGTTTTAGCACTCTACTACATCATGCTTCATCCCATGTTTTTCAGGTTGTACAATTTTTTCCTATGCCCTTCCAAAAATTCTTCATAGAGAATCTATCTACATTAACCATCAAGAAAAAAATAATGTCCTCGTTCAGAAGCTGATATAATAATCAGATAACCAAATCAGGTCACCATACAACTGATCATCTTAAAATTCATTGTAAAAATGCTTGAAAATGTTGACTTGATTATGATATGGTTCTTCTGAATCACTGTGCTGTAATATTTGAGATATTCAAATTATTCAAATTTTTTGTTCCTGAGATAAGCATTTGGTCTTCAAATGCATTGCCACATCTAATTCTTTGAGTTGAGTCTGTGGTTCCAATATACATGAATTGTTTCTTTCTGGATGCCTGCAGCATTTTCTTCTTGACCCAGGAGTTCCAGAATTTGGCTATAATATTCCTGGAAGTTTTCATTTTGGGATCTCTTTCAGGAGCTGATTGGTGAATTCTTTCAATTTCCATTCTACACTTGTAGAGTATGGGCTAGCTCTCTGGAGGGCTTCAGGGCCAGCCAGAGTCAGGATAAATCAAAGTCCTTGGTTTTTAGGGGCAGAAATGAAAGAGAATCTTGGATTCAAGAGTCTTGAGTCACCAACTTCTCTCCTCCTCGAGTTACCAACTTCTCTCCTCCTTGTCCTGCCGCCAAGTGACCCTGGCCTCTGTCCCTCCCCATCCAATCCTTGCCTCTGATTATCTTAACATCAAACATTGAGCCAGCACCAACAGTGAGAAGAGCCATTTATCCAAACATATGCTAACAGAGTCATTGTCTCACATGGAATAGATAATTAGCCTTAAGTGCTCAGTTGTCTGATTCAAGCATACCTTTTTGGAGTTTCAGCCTACTAAGGTTGAGTCCTCTTCAAATTTAGGGTGACTTAAACTTTCTCTCCAGTGTTCACCTTTAATAGCTATTAAGAAGCTTTTAAAAACTTTAAGCTATTAAAGCTTAAAATTTCTTTTTTATTATTATTGTAGCTTTTTATTTACAAGATATATGCTTGGGTAATTTTTTCAGCATTGACAATTGCAAAACCTTTTGTTCCAATTTTTCCCCTCCTTCTCTCCACCCCCTCCCCCAGATGGCAGGTTGACCAATACATATTAAATATGTTAAAGTGTAAGTTAAATACAATATATGTATACATGTCTATACAATTATTTTGCTGTACAAAAAGAGTTGAACTTTGAAATAGTATACAATTAACCTGTGAAGGAAATCAAAAATGGAGGCAGACAAAAATAGAGGGATTGGGAATTCTATTTCCCAGAGTTTTTTCGCTGTAAAGCTTAAAATTTCACTAATATTTTGGGGAACATTAAGACCTTTATTTTACAATATCTATAATGTCCCAGTTCTAAGTCTCTTCAACATGTACTTTTGATGCTTTCATTCCCTCTTCTTCAGCAAATGACTTCTTAAATCACCTCTGCTCTTCAATTTCAAATCCCTATCTACTAGCTCATTCCTTGTTGTGAATGCCTGTTGTGAATGTTCCCTCCCTAGGAGACTCCATCTTTAAAATAGCCTCACTTCATCCATCCATCCCTGCTAGATCTATATTTCTCCTGCTTTTCTCAATTTAACTTAATGATAATTTTTTTTTTTTTTTTTTTTTTTTTTACAATTGGTGCCTCAACTTCCTTCTCTCTTAACTCTCTTGAAAACTTCAAGTCTTTTCATCCATAATTCCTTCAAATAATTCTCATATGGCATGATTTCTAGAGCCTTCCTGATTTTGGTTGACCTCATCTGGTTGTTCTACAGATAACCAATGTCATTCCTAAGCTATGGTACCCAGTTGAATACAAGTTGGAACTGAATTCATGATTTAAAATTCTAGATATAGTCTGAGCAGGGCATTGACTGTCATTTGCCTCGTTTGCACCTGTGTACTTCTGAAAATAACTTAAGACCAACTTACCTTTTTTGGATGCTATATCCCATAATTCATTTCTATTCAACTTGCAGTGCCCTAAAACACTCATATTTTTTTCCAGACAACCAACCACATAGGCACACCTTCCATACCATATCAGCTTGTCAAGCTGATTTTTTTGGACCCTAAAAGATAGGATTATTAAAAAGAAGGATAATTGGATTAAAAATTGAACCTTCATATGGTAAAGATGATCCATTACAAACTGACAGAACTTGTTTGAATTCAGGTGCAATGGTACAGTGGAAAGAATGCTGGATTTGAAGTCAGAGGAATTGAATTTTCAGTATCTGATTTTTAAATTCAGTTTCTGTTTGCCTGCAACATGGGTAGAATTTTATAAAATTAGGGCCCAACATTCTAATGAGAATCAAGGACAAAAAATACCTAGGTACAGTTATGTATTTGACTGCAAATGCTGAACTGTTTCCAATTATAGTTTAATTTAAATCTTCAGGCTTAAGTAGACCTAACTCGCCTCAAATTGTATAAAGCCTTCCTGGGGCATGAATAAGTCTCATATACTTCAGGGCTTCAGTGGATCTACTCAGGGTCAAGTCCCTTGCAGGCTTTCCTCTGCAATAGACCACAGTTCTCCTAATAAAGAGCTCTAACTTCCCGCTTATAATTCATCAAAGGAAAAGATCTTGGTTGTTCTTTTAGGAAGCATCTTTTGAGTTTCAACATCTGAAATTGTATAAACAGAGTGATAGAAAAGTTAGAGAGCTGCTAGTCCATGTGAACATTTTTGATTTTGCTGACTCATAACAGAATATTATGAACCTGACCACCTTTTCATCTGTCCTTAGAATATACTTCTTTTCCTTTACTTTCATTTATTATGCATCTTCATCCTTCAGACAATATCCTAGCCATCAATTGGCCCTTCAATTCCCTTTTCTCATTTGAGGAATCTCCGAGAAACAGTTTGGGGATAATTTGCAAGATCTAGCCCCATTGGAGAATGGAGGGAAATAAAAATGTATGGAATTTGCATGAGCAAAGACTCATTTTAGCAGAATAATAAAGAAAAAAATATTTGTGTGGCCACCTAAAAAGAATCTGTATGGAGGGTGGGGCTTCTAGAACTGAATATAAAAGAGCTGATTGATTTGAGACTAGCCTTAAGACTCTCCACTAAGACAGTATAATCCTGTCATGGTCTTTCTGCTTAAGAACAGTTATCCAGCATCAAAGCAAGGCTGAGAACCATGAGGCTGGTGAGAGGGGCCTAAAAATAACTCCTGATAGAATTAGAGGACAAAAGCACTGAAGTGATGGAGACTGATGGGAGAACAGTTCTATTCTTTTCTTGTTGGTAGAGACTGATAATTCAATGTACTGAGCTTGTGTGGCTTGGGGAATAGGGGACCTAGTCCCTGGCACATAGCAATTACTTATAAATATTTATTGACTATTGACTCTTTGAGTTGACAAGAAAGGGATAGAAGAAAGATCCAGAGTCTTCTACCTTCCAGCTTTGAGAGAGCTTCAGGTCACTAAAGAGAAAGACTGAGAAGCTAACATCAGAGAAACTGAGAGTCTCCATCATATTCCTACTTCCAGTTTAACACACTAGTAACTGTAGGAAATTTTTCCCTTGGGTAAAATCTGGGACTCTCTTTTGGTTGAGCCAAATTACCTTATTGTTATGGAAGAGCTCCTTCAATTTGTTTTGGCATATATTCTCCTATGTTTACTTTCTCTGATTTCTCTTTTCTGTTGCCTTGGATAATGGTTTCTTTGCTATTTGCTATGTATGTGTATTATGGAACTGGTATTTTATAGGAAGTTAGTCAAAGCTTGGGTATAAAGCTTAGACTTCTTTTTTCCCAGTAAGAAGTGATAATCAGTGTTTAGCTTGAAACCAATATTTATATTCTCTAGAATAGTAATATTTAATGGAATAGATAGATTTAATTCTAGCCTACTATCATTCTCCCCCTCTAAGTCTGAGGAGGGAAGAGTGAGTGGCAGTCTCTGGCCTTAATTTCCTGATACCCTTCCTGACAGGAATCAGTCTTCCTTGTTTCTACCAATTCCTTTATTTGCCTTTCCAAGTATAACTTGTAAATTATCCTTCCACTATGACTTCTACTGCAAATCATCTCTTTCTTTGGATTTCATTTAAAATGAAATTGTCAGGATTGTTTTAATTCAGTTCCTCTAGCAATATGGCTACACATTGGTCATTACTGGTCACTGGTACTCAGTGACTATTCAAGAATCTCATACTGTTATGAGTACTAACAGATAAGGTAAAAAAAAACCCACAACTATAATTAAAAATATTTTTGTCCCTATTCTTACTGCTCTGTCACAATAATTGCAGAGAATGAAGGTGGCCATACAAAAGGACCACTTTAAAAAAAAAATTTCATTTTTTCTCAATTATATGTATAAGTAATTTTTCACATCAATTTTTTTTATAATTTGTGAGTTCCAAATTCCTTCCCTCTCTCTTTGAGAAGGCAAGCACTTTAAAATAGATTATACATACGCACTCATGCAACACATTTCCATATTAGTCATGTTGCAAAGAAGAATAGAGACCAAAAACAAAAACAAAACCCAACCAAACCAAGAAAAATAAAGAGAATTGACAAACACAATTGACTGAGAACTGACTGATTCTGTCCTGGATTTGATTCCCAGGCCAATGAATTGCCTGGGGTTGACTAGACTGGTTACTCTGTCCTTTGATTATTTTGTAAATTTCCCAAATTTTCCACTTTCCAGATTCCCCAGCTTTTTTTTTTTTTTTTAAACAGACTTTTGCATGGTATACAAAAGAAATTAAATCTGTTGAAACTGAGATACCTAAATCCCCCTTCCCCCCACCAGCAATCTGGTCATTTCCTCTAGCACGCTATATAATCCCTCTTCCCCATTCCTCTCCCTGAGTACTCCAGCACTTGTTGTGTGATACCATGAGCTGCAATTCCTTTATCCCAATTAAAAACATTAATTTTGTTGTACTGATTGTTTTGATTAACATTTCATGTTGATAGAGTAAAAAAAGTGTGCTTTAATCTGCATTCTGATTCTACCAATTCTTTCTCTAAAGGTGCATAGCACTTTTCATAATTCCTTCAGAATTGTTTTGGATCTTTGTATTGCTGAAAATAGTAACTCATTTTCACAGCTGATCATCATATTATTGCTGGTACTGTATACAGTGTGCTCCTGATTCTGCTCAGTTTGCTGTATCAGTTCATTTAAATCTTCTCAGGTTTTCCTGAAACCAGGAATTTTCTCATGGAACAATAATATTCCATCACAATCATATATCACAATCTATTCAGCCATATCCTGATTGGTGGGCATCTTTTCAGTTTCCAATTCTTTACCAACACAAAAAGAGGGACTATGAATACTTTTAAAAAAAAATTATAGCTTTTTGTTGACAGAATATATGTGTGGGTAATTTTTTCAACATTGACTCTTGCAATCACTTCTGTCCCAATTTTTCCCTTCCTTCCCTCCACCCCCTCCCCTAGATGGCAGGCAATTTCATATATGTTAAATACAATATATGTGTACATATTTATACAGTTCTCTTGTTGCACAAGAAAAATTGGATTTAGAAAAGTAAAAATAACCTGGGAAGAAAAACAAAAATGCAAACAAACAACAACAAAAAGAGTGCAAATGGTATATTGTGGTCCGCACTCATTTCCCAGAGTTCTTTCGCTGGGTGTAGCTGGTTCTGTTCATCATTGATCAATTGGAATTGAATTGGATCCTCTCATTGTCAAAGATAGCCACTTTCATCAGAATTGATAATTATATAGTCTTGTTGTTGCTGTGTATAATGATCTCCTGGTTCTGCTCATTTCACTCAGCTTCAGTTCATATAAGTCTCTCCATGCCTCTCTGTATTTATCCTGATGGTCATTTCTTATAGAACAATAATATTCTATAACATTCATATACCACAATTTACCCAACCATTCTTCAATTGATGAACATCCATTCATTTTCCAGTTTCTAGCCACTATGAAAAGGGCTGCCACAAACATTTTTGCACATACAGGTCCCTTTCCCTTCGTTAAGATCCCTTCGGGATATAAGCCCAGTAGTAATACTGCAGGATCAAATGATATGCACAGTTTGATAACTTTTTGAGCATAGTTCCAAATTGCTCTCCAGAATGATTGGATCCATTCACAGCTCCACCAACAATGCATCAGTGTCCCAGTTTTCCCACATCCCGTCCAACAGTCCACATTATGTTTTCCTGTCTCAGAATTGTCTTAATTTGCATTTCTCTGATCAATGATGATTTGGAACACCTTTTCATATGAGTAGAAATAGTTTCAACTTCTTTATCATGAAATTTGTCTGTTCATATTCTTTGACCATTTATCAATTGGAGAATGGTTTGATTTCTTATAAATTAGAGTCAATTCTCTATTTATTTTGGAAATGAGGCCTTTATCAGCACCTTTAACTGTAAAAATGTTTTGCCAGTTTATTGCTTCCCTTCTAATCTTGTCTGCATTAGTTTTGTTTGTACAAAAACTTTTTAACTTGATATAATCAAAATTTTCTATTTTGTGATCCATGTTCATCTCTAGTTCTTCTTTGGTCACAAATTCCTTCCTCCTCCACAAGTCTGAGAAGTAAATTATCCTATGTTCCTCTAATTTATTTATAATCTCGTTCTTTATGCCTAAATCATGAACCCATTTTGATCTTATCTTGGTGTACGGTGTTAAGTGTGGATCAATCCCTAGTTTCTGCCATACTAATTTCCAATTTTCCCAGCAGTTTTTGTCAAATAGTGAATTCTTATCCCAAAAGTTGGGGACTTGGGGTTTGTCAAGCACTAAATTGCTATAGTTATTGACTATTTTGTCCTGTGAACCTAACCTATTCATCACTGACCAACTAGTCTGTTTCTTAGCCAACACCAAATAGTTTTGATGACTGCTGTTTTACAATATAGTTTTAGATCTGGTACAGATAGGCTGTCTTCATTTGATTTTTTTTCATTAGTTCCCTTGAAATTCTTGACCTTTCATTCTTCCAGATGAATTTTGTTGTTATTTTTTTCTAGGTCATTAAAATAGTTTCTTGGGAGTCTGATTGGTATAGTGCTAAATAAACTATGAATACTTTTGAACAAATAGATCCTTTTCCTCCACTGCTGTTATTGATCAAAATTTTTTTCATTCTTAACAAGATGTATCCATCAGTTAGTATGTACAAAGTTTTGGTTCTGCTACTTGCTACTCATGTTTCCTTGCACTATTCTTTTGGCATCTGTAGGGCTCAGATTTCTCACCTAAAAATAGAGGAATGGATTAGATGACTGTTCTAACTTTAAATTATGATTCTGCGACCTATAACTTGTTTACTTTGGAATTCACTGCTATCAGCGTCATACATGGGAGTCAGTGCCTAAGGCAGCTTTCAAATTCAGGAATTCCTTCTCTAGATAGAACCAGTTTTCCACACTCTGTGACACTTTGGTAGCATCATATAGTTCAACCCTTTCATTTTACAGATGAACAAATGGCATGGGAGGATGAAAATGAGTGATAGTACAGAGACTGAAGATCAGGTAGGTGACCCAGTGATAGAGCACTGTGTCTGTAGTCATAAAGGTTTGAGTTCAAATCTGACACTTACTAGCTGGGTGACCTTGGGCAAGTCATTTAACTTTACCTCAGTTTCCTCTTCTGTCAAATGAGCTAGAGAAGGAAATAGCAAATCACTCCAGCATCTTTGCCAAGAGAACCCTAAATGGGGTTGTAAAAAGTCAGACATGCCTCAAGCATGACAGAACAGCAGCAACAAAAAGGCCAGACTCTTTGTATTTGCTTTTTTTGTAGCAGTCTGAAAGAACTGAGTCATGATATCCTAACTTATAAAATAAACTTTTGATGGGATTTCTGTGATTCATGACTGTGCTTTGCAGCTGAATAGACAGCTCATTGATCTTTTTGATTTTTTTTATTAGTACAAAAATTTTGGAGAGACATTGGAATTGGCTATTAAGCTGAGTCTAGGATCAAATAGGAAAAGGGAGTAGGCTTGACTGCATTTGAGAAAATTATATAAATCTTTCAATAAATTCCAAGCTGATCCCTGAATGAAGAAACTAATTTTTTTTTCCACACTAGCATTTCTTCAGTGATATTATCTGACTGTGAGCCACGGAACACTGTAAAATGTAAAGAATACAAATGTGGGTCATAAGATCATAGACTTAAAGTTAGAAGGATTTTCTAATCATCTCCTTAATTTTATTCCTAAAGAAACTGAGGCCCAGAAAAGTTGTTACATACCTTTATTACTTTACTATTATTTAAAGTTACCTGGGCAGTAAGGTAGAAGAGCTTGAATTTGAAATCAGATCCTTTAATTCTAAGTCCTCTACTATTTCCATTTTGTCCAAAACTGCTCCTGGGATGTGGGTAGGGTTTAATCCTCCAGCCTGAAAACTTATTAACTATTCTCTTAGGTGAAAATATCAAACTCATGATCCAAGGGCCTTGAAGCATATTTCAAAACTCCTGGGAGCAGATAGAAGATTAAATTTTAATTGGAAAATGTTTAACAAAATAAATAAAAATAGGATGCAGCATAGATAATATTAATTTGTGGTTTCCTAAATCAATATGTCACCATCAAGGATCTATTTTTATTTGAGTTTGATTACCTCTGCTGTGAAGAATAATCTTAATAATAAATGCTATTAAACTGTGACTCCATTGTCATGAAAATCTAATAGAGGCGAGATACCCCAAATTGGATTTTATCAATGACCTGTTCAAAGTCATCAAAGGCTTTCTATTGCTTATAGGATCAAATATAGACCCCTTTGGAGAGAATTCTGGGAAGATGATGGAGTAGGTCAGAAAATTACACATTCTCCATATTTTTCCCACAAACAAGAGAAAATAGCACTTTGGGAGAGAGATATCAGAAGAAAAGTATCAAGATAGAGAGTTTGTCCCTGGGAAGCATAATACCTTTAGGCTAGTTTTACTGAAACAGCAAGTAGTGATCCCTGGGGCTAGTTAATTGGGAGATAACCTCAATCCCAGCTACAGGAATTTTAACCTGAGATAGGTGGGGAGTCCAGTTTCTAAATCTGGGAAGATAAAGGAAACTTTCACTGATTAAGGAAAGTCAGGCCATTGTATAAACTTGTTGTTGCCATGTACAATGATCTCCCGGTTTTGCTCATTTCACTCAGCATCAATTCATATAAGTCTCTCTAGGCCTTTCTGAAATCATCCTGCTGGTCATTTCTTACAGACAATAATATTCCATAACATTCATATACCACAACTTATTCAGCCATTTGGCTGCCAAAGAGGGCTGCCACAAACATTTTTGCACATACAGATCTCTTTCCTTCCTTTCAGATCTCTTTGGGATATAAGCCCAGTAGAAACACTTTGGGTCAAAGAGTAGCCTTTGGACCTAGTTCCAAATTGCTCTCCAGAATGGTTGGATCAGTTCACAACACTAATAACATATTAGTGTCCTAGTTTTACTTCATCCCCTCCAATATTCGTCATTATTTTTTTCTTTCACCTTAGCCAATCTGAGGGGTGTTTTGTGGTACCTCAGAGTTGTCTTAAAATGCAAGGTAAACATCAAAGACTAATTACAAAAGATTCAAAAGGACAAACTGTTTATATTTTATATGTGACAATGTAAAACACGTGTCTAAGATTGTCATTAGTAATTGGGTAGTTCAAAAGAAAAACTGAGGTAGAGTTGAGCATGATATGATTCTAAAAAGTAAAACTGTGTAGGAAAAAATAAAAAAGAGTGATTGTTATATAAATGAGGCATAAGAAAAAGAACTGACACAGAGGAATTAGATGGGGAGAGGAATGCTGGTAGTTCTGGAACACTACTCCTATTGGGGAAGAGTTAAAGAGGGAACAAAGCATTTCTGTAGAAAAGTATAGAAATTTTCTAAATTTATAAAGAAATAGGAGGAAATGGGAGATAAAGGGGGTATAGAAATGTGTGGGATAAGATGTGTAGATTAAGATGAATGGGAGAAAGAGGTAGGGAAAAGTTGTAAGGAAAGAATATCCTTGGAGCCCGAGTAGGTTCAGTAATAGCAAGACAAAATAGCAGGTACAAATAAAGTAGAGGAGTCATCAGGGATAGAAAATAAGACACACACACAAACATAATAATAATGATCAGGATTAAAATTTATTAGGAAAAAAGCAGGAGTAGTATAATTTATCTCAGCCAAAATTAAAGCTAAAGCAGATTTAATCAAAGAGAAAAGTAGAAAAACAATACTATATGTTAGCCATATTAATCAGTATTGTTTTAGATTATTTAAAATAACAAGACAGTATAAAGTTGGAATATTGTTGTGTTGTAGGAAATGATTAGTTGATGGGTTTAGAAAAATATAGAAAGAGTTGAACTTAGGAAGAATCATGCTACCAGCTTTCAGAGAAACAAGACAAAGAAGCATAGTATGGCCTTTATAAAAGCATATAAACGTATTTGTATATGCATGTGTATGATTATAGATATATCTATGTATATATATATATACATGTATATATGTACATGTATGCATATGTATATATTTATTCATACACACATACACACACACACACACACACACACATATATATATATATATATATATATATATATCCATGCTTAATTGTAGCCTTCTTGAGGGAGGGTGGGGAGTAAAAGGGAAAAAAGGACAAAGTAAAAATGCACAATAGAAAACAAAAGAAAACCTACAAGGAAGCAAAGAAAAGATGGACAACTCTGAACACAAAGTATAGTATTTATTATATAAGCTTTCTTGAAATAGAATTTATTGTTTCATAGTTTGAATCCTCTCATGTACTTCTGTGTAAATTGAAATATTTTTCTTTTTCTATTTTGTATTTAATGTTTAAATAAATAAATATATATGTGCATATTTATATACACACGAAATATAAAAAATATATATATGGTGAGAGAAGAGATATAGAGGGGAAGGGAGAGAAAGACAGAGACAGAGACAAAGAGACAGTTAAAGACAGAGAGATAATGAGACAGAAAAAGAGAGACAAGAGAGAGACTCTTATTTGGTTATCCAGTGCCCAACCTTTTCAGTTTTGTTTCATATAATTTATATTTAATTCAAAATAAACTGTTATTTTAAAATTACTTTTATGCCCTTCCACTCTTGTGTACCTATACTCAATACTCTAATAAACTATCTTCGTATTTGCACTTATGGAAAATCTTTCCTTTTTTTTTCAAAGGTCCAGTACAGAGGCTATGTGGGGGGGAGGGAGAAGGAGAGAGGGAGAGAGAGATTAGTCCCATATCTTTGTATGTAACTTTGCATCATGATATTGTGATATTGTCTGGGATTAAATGCTAATATCTTTTTACTCCATTAATGTAGAATTATTCCAGAATGATAGGCCAAGAATCATGTCTTTTATTTTTGCTGTAAAATTTTATTTTTTAAAATTTCTTTTCTTTAATTATAGCTTTTTATTTTAAAAAATATATACAATGATAGTTTTCAACAGTCACCCTTATAAAACCTTGTGTTCCAAATTTTTCTCCATTACTTTCTCCTTCCCTCTTCCTCTAGACAGCAAGTAATCCAATATAAGTTAAACATGTGCAATTCTTTTAAACATATTTCTACATTTCCACATATTTCATGTTGCACAAAAAATACAGAACAAAAGAGGAAAAATGAGAAAGAAGAAAAACAAGCAAGCAAACAACAACAAAAAAGGTAAAAATACTATGTTATGATTCACATTCAGTTTCCATAGTCTTCTCTCTGGATGCAAAAGGCTCTCCCATCACAAGTTTATTCTAATTGAGCCTCATTATTGAAAAGAGCCAAGAATATGAGAGTTGATCATCACATAATCTTGTTCTTTTGTGCAATATTCTCCTGGTTTTACTCACTTCACTTAGCATCAATTCATATAACTCTCTCCAGGTTTTTCTAAAATCAGTCTGCTCATCGTTTCTTATAGAATAATAATAGTCCATTACATTTGGATACCATAACTTATTCAGACATTCCCCAATTGATGGACATTTATTCAGTTTCCTGTTTCCTGCCACTATAAAAAGAACATTTTTGCACATGTGGGTCCTTCCCCCCTTCCCCCTCCCACACTTTTTATGATTTCTTTGGGATAAAGACCCAGTAAAGACACTACAGGATCAAAGGATATGCATTAGTTTGGTAGCACTTTGGGTATAGTTCCCAATTCTTCTTAGATTTTGTGAGGCCATCCCACAATTACAAGAAGTAGGATGTTGAAGTAGGAAGCTAGACTATCATGGGCTCTCAGTGAAAATGTCAGAGAGAGATGTGCAATTTGCTTTAAATCATCTACTAAAAAGTTTCAAGTAGAACTCATGGATCCCAGCCCAAAATAAAAATAAATATTACCAAATTTTGAACATTAGTGAATAGACACTAGCCTGTAAATACAAGTGTAAATACTCAGTGCACTTTTAGCTTAAATGACTTTAATTAACTCCATTAGGTTCTTTGCAACATATTAAAATACATATAAGACTCTACTCTGCCACAAACTGGCTGCATGACCTTGGGGAAACTCCCAGACTTTTCTGGACCTTACTTTCCTCTGTTTAATGATAGGGTTGGATTAGGGGTTCTCTGTGGATGGTATGTTGTATCAAATTCAAGGAAAACTTGAGTTTGACTCCTTTTTTCAAACATTCACTAAGTGGAGCCAAAATGGCGGAAGCCAGGAAGCAGCTTGAGTTTTTCCAGTTTCCCTCAAAAACCACATGAAACAAAACCTCTGAACAGAGTCTGATGGAATGAATCCACTCTCCAGCTCAAGATAGATTGGAAGAACTTTAAGAAAGGTCAGTCTCACTGGGTAAAAGGGGTATTTAGCCCAGCTCAGACTGTGCCTGAAAAAGCCAAGGATAGGGTCTTAAGAATGAAAAAAATGGAAGAAAATGTAAAATGCCTCATTGGAAAAACAGCTGACTTGGAAAATAAAATCCAGAGAGACAATTTAAAAATTATTAGTCTACCTGAAGACCACAACCAAAAAAAGAGCCTGGATATCATTCTTCAAAAGATCATAGAGGAAAATTGCCCTGATATACTGGAATTAGAAGGTGAAATAGTCATTGAAAGAATCTATAGTAACTTCCAAAAGGAGATCCTATAAGGAAATCCCCAAGAAACATTGTTACAAAGCTACAGAACTATAATCTCAAGGAAAAAATACTGCAAGCTGCCAAACATTCACTAAGTGACCACAGGGCAAGTCATTTAACCTTTTTCAAATTTGTTTTTCTCTTTTGAAAAGTGAGGATAACAGTAGCACCTATCCTATGGAGTTTTTGTGAGGATTAAATGAAATAATACATGTAAAACATATTATAAACCATAAAACACTATGCTAAATACTAGCTAATAGTGTAATTGTTACCGTCATTGTTATATGATAAATTCATCTGTTAGAGAAGCAGATAGTTGACTTACTAACATCTTCCTGAAGGTCATGATATAATGTGATATAATCACATGGTGTGTAAAGGAATCCATTTCTCTCAGTTATGTTTAATAGCTGAGTCATTCCCAATAAAAAAAATTCAGCTTTAGAGCTGAAAACAGACTATTCTTTCCCAGTCTCTCCAGGGGTTTGGCTAAAAAAGTGGTGTGTTACTCTAAAGTAAGGTACTCTCTTCATTTCAGAGGAATTAAAATTTCAGTTAAAACAACAACAATAGAAAAGGGTTTTTCCTAAATTGCCCTGTGGTCTGACTTTTTGCTTGCGGTATATTCTGCAGTTTAAAAGCTACTCAGCTTTATTACATACATACAAACATATATATATATGTATATATATATATATATATATATATAATATATACACACACATACAAGCACACATACATACATGCATATATGTACACGTATATACATCACACACATATACATATGTATGTATATATTCAAAAAATATATATGTGGGTATATGTATATGTGTATATATATATATATAAAATAATTTTCCAATGAAAATAACAAATCCACATCTAATTTTGTGCTTGTGGAATTATTCCACTGGAAAAAATTATGTGAAAACCTAGGACAGGTATCCAAAACCAGCTGGAAATTTATAGCATCAGGGAGGGCATTTAACAAAAAATGTTTTGTCTACAGAACTCATGATTCTTTCATTTTATTCAAGTTAAGTGTTGTTAGTCATAGGCACCTCTATTTTCCTCTAATACTTCTTAGTTCTTTCTATAATAGTCTTGAGCAATCAAGTTAAACCTATACTCCTAAAAGCATCTCCAGTACAAAATATCCAGTAATTTTCAACAGTGTCTGTTTAAAAACTTTTTCTGTGGGGAAATAGTGTCTCCTGAGTCAGTCCATTCTACATATGGATAGCTCTAATTATTAGTAGATATTTCTGGACATTGTTTAATTATTTTTTGTTGTGACCTCCATCCAATTTTCTTAGTTCTACAATTACAAAACACTTTTTGCCTAAATAAAAGCAGATCTAAACAACTGGAAAAATATCAATTGCTCAAAATGACAATTCTACCTAAATTAATCCACTTTACTGCCATTCCAATAAAATTGCCAAAAAATTATTTTATAGAGCTAGAAAAAATAAAAACAAAATTCTTCTGGAAGAACAAGTTGAGAATATCAAACTTCTTGTCAATGGCAATAGTAATCAACTGTTTAGATCTGCAAAGACTCCAGTTTCTGAAAGAAGAACTCACTAATTTGAAAAAAAAATTGCTGGGAAAACTGAAAAATAGTGTAATAGAAACTAAGCATAAACCAACATCTCACACTCTATACCAAGATAAGTTTGAAATGGGTTTCTGATTTAGATATAAAAAGTGATCATATAATCAAAGTAGGATAACAAGGGATATCAGATCTTTGGAAAAAGGAAGAATTTATGACCAAACCAGAAATAGAGAACATTATTAAATATAAATATATTTCATAAATATAAATAATATAATAATATAAATAAAAATAATTTTGATCACATTAAATTAGAAAGTTTTTGCATAAGCAAAACCAATGCAGCCAAGATTAGAGAGGAAGCAGAAAGCTGAGAAACAATTTTTACATTCAGGGTTTCTGATATAGGCTTCATTTCTGAAAAATATAGGGAATGAGTCAAATTTATAAAAATACAAGTCATTCCTCAATTGATAAATGATCAAACAATATGCACAGACAATTTTCAGATGAAGAAATTAAAACCATATATAGTCATATAAAAATGCTCTAAATCTCAATTGATTAGAGATATATTCAAATTAGAGCAACTTAGAGGTATCATCTCATACTTATCAGCTGATCCAGCCTATCAATTGGGAAAAGGCTGAATACATCATGGTTTATGAATGTAATGGAATATTATTGTTTTATAAGAAATGAAGAAACAGGCTGATTTCAGAAAATCCTGGAAAATCTTACATGAACTGATACTGAATGAAGTAAGCCTAACCAGGAGAACATTGTAAACAGAAATAACAAGGTTATGTGATGATCAACTATGATAGATTTAGATACTCTTTGTAATGCAATGATCCAGGACAATTTTAATAGATTTGAGACAGAAAATGCTATCCAATTTAGACAGAGAACTATGGAGACTGAATGTAGATTTAAGCATATATTTTCACTTTTTTCATTCTTCTTCATTTTCTTTTTTAAAAATTGTGGTTTTTCCCTTTAGTTCTGATTTTGTTTACAATGTGATTAATATTGAAATGATTGTACTTCTATAACCTCTATCAGATTACTTGCTCTCTTGAGGTAAGGGAAAGAAGAAGAAATAAATTTGGAATTCAAAACCTGACAAAACCGAATGTTGAAAATTCTCTTTATATGTAATTGGAAAAACAAAATATTATTAAAATGTAAACAAGAACAATAACAAAACAATTTTCTTAGTTCTTCCCTTTGAGATAAAACAGAATTAATCTAATCTCCCTCCCATATGACATTTTCAAATAATTGAAGAGAGCTGTCAACTATTTCTTATACAATAGAGATTCAAGGATCTTTACCATCAGAGTTTCCTTCATCTGTACATTCTCAGCTAATCAAAATTCTTCATTAGCTATGGAACTTCGATTTGAACCCCAAACTCCAGATATGTTTTGACCTGAGCAAAAAGCTTCCCTTAATGCATTCCTAAGAACACCTAGAATGTAGTACACAATATTCTTGAGAGCGGTCTCAGAACAGCAGAAGGATCGTCACCCTTTTTTAGACACTTCTGTTACTATGATCGAATATCATCTTTTCTCTTTTTACTTCCACAATCACTGTTGAATCATATTGAGTTTGCATACCACTAAAAACTTTCAGTAATTTCCTCTCATAAACTAGAAAGTGTTCAACAAACATGCACATTTTCACTTACAGAAAGGACCAGTAAAAGGATTAGATATGAAATATTATACAGTTAAAACCATCAAACATACATTAACTTTAACATGGTAGTAACAACATTTCCCTTATGCATATTCCCTTATGAATTTTCTTCCATATATTTTTAGATATATCATTGACATTCTATTCTTTCTTCTCCCCCTTTTAAAATTCTTATGATGCCCCTCATACCCCTCAACTCTCCCTTACTCCAAAAACAAAACTCTCCCTTCTAACAAATACAGTCAAGTGTTACAAAATTCTGTTATATTGGTTGTGTCCAAAAATATGTCTCATTCAGCACTAGCAACCCATTCCTTTCATTATTAGTCTTTTGAAATTGATAATTGGTCTTTGCATTATTTTTAAGTCTTTCAGGATAGTTTTCCTTAAAAAATGTGGTCATGATTATATCATTCTCCTGATTTTACTCACTTCATTCTACATCACTTCATTTGAGTCTTCCTAGGTTACTCTGAAACTCAAAACTTTACTTGTGTTTCAATACTAGTGCCTTTCTTTGAAGTTATCTCAAATTTGACTTGTCTCTTGTTTGCACATAGTAGTTTGTTGGAATCTCTTTCCTTAGATTGTAAATTTCTTGAGAGTAAGAACTGTTTTTATTTATTTTTTAGCTAGGTATATAGTAAATACTTAATAAATGTGTGTTGACTTCTTAGAGTGCATTAATATCCCATTTCATTCATTTATTATTTTTTGTTCAACAATCCTTAATTGATAGGCTCCCTCTTGGTTTCAAATTCTTTGCTACAACAAAAAGTGAATGCTTTTGGGCAAATGCATATTTCTTCTTTTTTTGAGAAGCCAAATAACAGTACTGTATAATGCACAGTTTATTGATTTTTAGAGTATAGATCCAAATTGTTTTTTTCAGAGTGCTTGAACCTTTTTGTAACTCTGCCAAGAGTACAATAAGGTGCTTGTTCTTCCACAACCCTTCCAACAATGATCATTTTTCATTTCTTTCTTCTTTGCCAGACTGAGAGATGTGAGGTAGAACTACAATTGTTTTAATTTGCATTTCTCTTATTATTGGTAATTCAGGGCATTTTTTTTTTTCATATAGCTATTGATGGCTTGGATTTCTTCTCTTCAGAACTTCCTGTTCCTTTGCTTTGGCTTTTTATCTATTGAGAGTAACTCATATATCAAATTTATGAGAATTTGTTCTTTTTAATGAAAATTTTGCTCAGTTAACTCTTTTCTGTCTTATTCCAACTATTGCTAAAATTTTCAGTTTTATGTGATGAAAATTCATCATTTAATTATGTTGCTTTCTAAAATTTGTTCAGTTTTCTTTCTTTATCCAGAAATGTGAAAGATATATCCTTCTATTCATCCTTCATTTGTTATAGAATAATAAGAGAGCTAGTCTTGAAAGAATGTTGGAAGACCTGGGTTGAAGTTCTGTCTTTGATTTGTTCATAGGACTCTGGGGACATCATTTAACTTTTTACTGTTCTGTGAAATTCTTTTAAGACTTTACATTGCAGAGAAGGCAATCTCTGCCTCTTTAATGGGACTTTCTTCACCTGTAATTTCCTAATTCCAATGAAATCACATGACCAGTCTCAGTTATCCCTATTCTTTTTTTATATTTAGGTAATATATTGATTTAGTTATTATTGTGGTATATGGAATGAGGTGTTAATATAATCCCAATTTCTTCCAAACTCTTAACCAGCAGTTTTTGCTGACTAGAAAGAGACCTCACCCCAGCAATTTGTTTTTGGAATTTATTGAACACTATTTTAACTTCAATACAGCTCCTTCATTTATCCCTGTTAAATATCATTCTGTTAGATTCAGCCCATTCCTCTAGCCTATTGAGATCTCTGGTTTACAGCCAGAGTCTGAAATACAATCCAAGCTGACACCAGCTGGGCATTTCCTACATAGACAATTCAAAACTGAAATATTTTGGTCTGTGTCCACAAATTCTAGGACTGTTGAAAGAACCTTCCTGTAATTTTATTTTCCCTGTCTTTGCTTCAATCAGGATTAGAACACATCTGTACATCTCTCATTTCAGTCCTGGCTGCACATCCTGCAGGTATGAAGTTATCACACCCAATAGGAAGTATCACTAAGGATTAGAGACATGCAATCATTATCCTAGTCTACATTCTAGTACCATTGAATGATCTGTCTTCATCCTTTCTTGCCTCTTTTTTACCCTTCTCTCCCAGAACTGGTTTCTTCTGTTTTTAATTGATTGTTTCCTTATTTTTTAAACCATGATTTAGTCCTAATCTCCGTCCTCTATTCAGAATGCACAGCTTTCTGCTTCCTGGTTTGCCATTGATCATTGAGTTCTTAGAACCAATATTGAAAGTCAATTGATGACACAGTGAATAGGATGCTGGGACTGGAGTCAGAAAGACTTGTGTTGCCCTGGGCATGTCATTTAATCTCTGTTTGCTTCACTTTTCTCAACTATAAAATGGACATACAGATATTACTTCCACATTGTGACTTTTCTCATTGTGGTTTTGATATCTCGTAGGTTGGCATAAAAAATTAAATAGGAATTTTGGAAAGAGGGAGTTTTGTGGAAACAGCAAATGACACGTAATAGCCAGCAGACAACACAGAAAAAGTGCAGAAAGTCAGAAATGCATAAAATATACGTATGGTATTTTATAATATCAACATGTTTAATCTTTTAATACTGTAAATATACCATTAAAAAAAGAGAACATTTTCAGAATTCTTTTCTGATATGAAGAGTGAGCCAAAAAATTTTATGCAGATTTCCAGATCAGGGAGATGCTGTATCCCTAACCTCCATGATGTGAATGAGATAAATGTAATAATAGTGCTTCCCTCACAGGGAATCAAATGAGATATTTATGAAATGCTTAGTATATAAAAAGCCTGGCACATTAAAGGGGATATATTAACACTTATTCCCTCTCCTTTTTGACCCCAGCATGTCCTGAACTCTGGGCTCTTTAAAACAGATCTGTTTGCTTATTTCCTTCCTATGCTCCATGCTTCAGCCCAAATTGATTACTTATCATTCCCCAGACCTTTCTTTTGTTTTCCTGTCCCTGTGCAATGCACTTGACTTTACTTATTTCTGGAATATCCTCTATTTATTTCTGCTAATTTAAATCCTACCTTCCTTCAAAGCTACTTAGCTTTCTTTCCACTTTCTTTCTCCATGAAACTTTTCATCTCTCTTCAGAACTCATTGCACTTTATTCCAATCTACTGCATACCTTATGGTCTTCTTTGTGTTTCATTTACATTTTATATTGGTTTTATTTTTGCCAAATTGACTACAGATCTTTTTCACTTTTCTTCTATTTGTTGTCTTCCTTCCATCTTTATTCTTAAACACGTGAAATAACTTTAGTTAGTTGGATCTCTCCCTAGGTTTTCTTTAAACTGATTTTTCCGCTCCATCACTCCTATGCTATTACTGCTCATTGATTTCCACAATTAGAGGCAACTAGGAACTAAATCAGATATAGCTTAAGGTCTGGGGTCAAGAACATCTGAATTAAAACCCCTGCTTCCTAGCTGTATAATCCTGGACAAATCACTTAATCTCTTTCTGCCTCAGTTTCCTGAACTGTAAAATAGGGATCAGGGTTATTTATTTCTTAGGAAATGTGAGCTAAAAGGTTGAATTGTATCCCTCTTAAGAAAGGCTTAATAAATGATAGCTAAATTGATTTTAATAGTAGAAACAAGAACTGTAGCAAGAGGGATAAGTAAAGTTTTTATGGTTTTTGATCTTTGCAAAATACTTGATACTTGTCTGTCCTTCATTCTCAAAGAGGACCATTAGGGTGGTAATGCTCTAATATGTAACTGAATTGGATTTAAATAAGGAAGGGCTGTGCAAAGTCACCAGCCTTACTTTCTCAGAGCCATCTGAGTCCAATGGTAAGATATAGATCAGGACAATTGAGAATAGTCCTAGATGCAGTGGGAAACTAGGGCCTTTAGTTTTCAAAAGATCTCAGTTTGACTGAGGCAACACCCAATCAGTGATTAAGGCTAGGTAAGAAATGAGGCAGTAAATTAAGATGTAAAACTAAAGTTTAGAGAAAAATATTAAAAAGTATTTGATTTTTTGAGGTTTGTTTCATTTATAGTACCTTCCACTACATTTTATATATCTATATATGTGTGTGTGTATGTGTGGAGTAGTATATATATATATATATATATATATATATATATATACATATATATGTTAAATATGCATAAATATCCTTTTAAAAAGTGCTATATTGGGTCCAAAATTTGTTTTGAAAACACTTTAAGAAATAACATTAAGAAGAGTAGTGCATTAAATGTAGATTAGAAGACAGGTCTGTGTTCTAATTCTAGACTTTTTTGATAATTTTGCTAATTTGTATTGCTACTTTGGAGGAATCATGGAACCTTTCTAGGTTTAGTAGCTTTAGGTTCCTTTTAATCCTGTGGTTTTTGTTTTTCTTCTTTTTTCCTTTATAATTTGATAGATATGAATAGAATGATATTGTGATAAGATCCCTGAACTTGAGTCAGAAGTTTTGAGTTTCAGTCTCCATTCAGATACTTAGTTACGAGAAGTTCCAAAATTAACTTGAATAGTCCCTTTGAACCCCAGTCTCCTTATTTGTAAAATGTGGATGATGATTATACTTGTCTTCCTTAAAGTGTTTGTTGTGAGTCAAAGGATCTGTAAACTTTAATATATTATATAAATATGAAAGATTATTATTAATAGATTTCCCCTATATTTTAGTAGCAATCCAGTAGCCAATATTAAATTAACCTAGATCCATTGTCAACTCAACCCTGTATTTTGTCAAAGGTTGAGACATATTTCTTATTAAACTTCACAAAAGTCTTGGGCACACTTTGTTCAAGCCTTTGGCTTGACCTTGTGATGCTGGTTTCCATGCTTGAGACAAAAGGTCACTGTGAATACTACATTTACCCAGAGGGAGGAGGATTTATTGGAAGTTCCAGAGACAGACTATCCAGAACAAGAAATTATGGACTCAATTTAGCTAATTTGGCATAATTTGGCAGAACACATAATTATCCTCTGGAAAAAAAATTCCGGGAACACATGGTTAAGAAATTTATAATAATAATGAGAAGCTATTTATTCTCCAACAGCAATGTGCATTTCTGAGAGAGCCTCAATAATGGTTTATGAAGTAAAAAGCAGAGAATTTATTTTTTTTGGCAACCAAAGAAAACAGTTTTAATTAAGCAAGTATTGCCTTTCTCTTAAGCTTCCAATAATTTTGATGAGAAAAAAAAGGGGGGGAAATGCAGTTCAACTTTCAATCCCTAATGAAATAATTAAGTTTGTAGGTTATATTAAAAAAAATTTTAAAAGTTACCTATCTCAAGTTTGCCCACATGAGGGGTGACAGAATAAGATGAAAGTTCTTTTCTAGTAAATCCCTTCCTTCTCACCCCAAATTGGGGAAAATGTAATTTTCATTATCCCAGAAAAATAATTTCAATTAGCTTTCTGGACCAGCACTGAATCTATAAGTACTGAGCAAACAAGAGGCTCTTCTGCTTCATTCCCAAAGACTCCTGGCAAGATAATACCAGCCTCCCCAGCCTGGCTGCCAGTGTAGCTCTGATGCTTTTCCACATGGGTCTGAATAAAAGCCTCCCCAGGAAAGTCAGGCCAGGTGCCTAAGAATTGTGGGACAAGCTTGGTCACAAGCAAACCACATCTGGTAAATGTTGGAAATGCTGCATCTGTCTGCAGGAATATTCTTTCTTTTCCTTCAAGGTCCAGCTTAGCTGTGGCTTTACTATAAAGTCCTTTCCTCCTTCTCCCAAGTGAGAGTAACTTCTCAAGCTTCTAAAATTGTCCTAAATCCTTCTGTTTTATTCCTTCCTCTTCCTTATAATATTTTCTTGCACAGAAATCTGCTAGTAAATGTTTAACAACCAGCTTAGTATGGAGAGGAAAAAACCAAATTTTATAGTTTTTTTTAATATTTAATCTGAATTATTAACACTGAAATAAGAAAAGCCTCATTTTGACTTCCTTTTTGGGGCACTAGAAAGAAAAAAGCCACATCTCTGGTTGCCATTTAAACTGCTCCACCATTTGCTACTATCTGGGTCAAATCAGCTGTAGCTCTCAGCCTCATTCTGTCTTTCTATGATCTCAACAGATTCAAAAATGAAAGTCCTTTCCTTTAAAGAACTTACATTCTATGGGAGGAGGCAACAAGTATACATAAAAGGATAGAAAAATAAATACAAGGTAATGGGAGTGGTGGTGGTGTATAAAAAGTTTGAGATACATAATTTTTGGGTAATTAACTTTTTTGAAGGATTTCTTTTCCTAAACAATATCCTATAAAAATTAGTGGTTGATTCTTTTTTTTACTGTGTTACAGCATTAGTATTCTGTGTCACTGAGGTTCTTTCAGTAGTCAGTGGTACTGAGAAAAATGGTTTCCCTTATTGGTACAGGATCTATTTTAATCTTCCCACCTCCCTGTTCTGCAAATTGGAAGCTGTACTCTCTTACTCCTCTTTTGAGCAGCATTATTCTTCCAGAAACAAGCTTGGAATTATAGGCCAAGATGTCTCCTCCAAGTGTCTGGCCAAGATCTACAGCTCTTTCCTCTAAGTGTTTACTTATCCTGTTCTCCAGTTCAACAAATGTTTTAAATCCACCTACTCTGTGCAAAACATTGTGGTAGGAAATTGGAATTTTCTTCAGGTTCATCTGCTGTAATGCTAGGTATTTGTTAATTTTGTGAATTGGTAGGATTTGCTGTCCCCCATCTTCTAGAGCAAAGCTTCTTTAAAAAAAATTAATTTTAATTTTATTTTCAAAACATACACATTCACCCTTGCAAAATCTTGTGTTTTTGTTTTTGTGTTTCTGTAGCCCAGGGAAATAGTTGTCATAGTCTGATGAATGAAGGTCAGTGCTTTTTCTGACTTTTAAAAAATCACCTCTTTTAGCTATTTTCTTGAATGTATGGGCTTCTATGGATATTAATATTCCTTTCATGAGTTACATTTCATCAAATATCTTACTTAGTTTTGGTTTTTTGTAAAGCATTTTCTATCTGAGTTAAAATACACACACACACACACACCTCTCCTAATTGGTAGAAGCAGAATAAGAGTTGGATTTCAAGTTTTTGTCTTATTTGTAACAATCATCCATTATCATTGACTCATCTTGCCTGAATAATTGCCCAATTTAGCTAAACATCCTATTTCCCTTCTTTGAATCTGGCAACAGACTTGGCACATTTTATATTTTAACACTTTTAATACTAATATTACAAGATCATATAAACTTTTCTTATTTGTCCTGTCACCATCCCTTTCCTTTCTTCTCTCTTTGGTACATACATTTTTTGAAATCTAAGTTAATTGATGAGTTTTCTGTGCATCCACATCAATATTTGACATTTTCCCTTATCCTTCTACATCAGACTAATTTGTTTTATAATAATTATAATTATAATATAATAATTATAATAATTTTACAATAAGATTATAATTTATAATGATAAAATAATTTATAATAAAAATTATAATGATTACACATGAAATATAATTTAATTCTTGGGAGGGTCTTATACCTCTCAGATGGATTTCTTCAGTAGAATTTTAGCTTATTGGATCCTACACATCTTTCTCTGAACATTTTGAAATTTATTCTCCAATTATTTAAGATAGGCATTAAGTTATACCTTGATTTCCTCTCTTTATTTGTTACAAACTTTGAGACAGGATGATCACTTCTTCCTAAGATTCCTATCATTTTTCTTTGATATTTAGTCAGAATTATGTTTAGAATAGTAGCTCCCTTCATGTTTTCCTCTGAAGTTTGAAGAATGACATTACTATTAAGAAATCCAAGAATTTATCAGATGCTTTCAGCAAAAAGAGTGCCCTAGCAAATGTTTAAATAATTGAAGTATTTGAATAACTTCTATATCCAGGGATATTTTGAAGTCAACTCATACTGGCTTACCAAAAGCCAAGAACTGACTTTTCATTGTGAACATTTATGCTTTTGAAATTGACAAATGCTTTAAATTAGGGCATGATTTATTGTTTTGTTAATTGTCTGGACTTAAGAAAGTGATAAAGAATGGACTATAATGTATATAAAATTTAAACATGTGTTTGCAGACTTCTGGGGGAAGAGCTGGTTGTTAAACATTTCTCATCATACCTATATCAGACCTCCAAGTCAGTTTTGTTCCAGACAAATCTTTAAGGGTTTCTAATTAGTTCATTCAATAAATTAGATTCATTTAATTTATCCCACAATGCACTATTTATGGAAATATTTAACTGTGGTAAGGTTTACACTGTGGTCATGCCTGTATTTTGAGTTTTTTGTTCTCTATCATACATGCTTTATTTTAAACATAATAAGAGAACTATACTATTTGTGTAGGGGAAAAAAGAGAGAAAACCTAGCACCAAGAAACTGAAAGTTCTATGAAAAATTCTGATCATCATAGTCATAGAATATTAAAGTTGAAATATACCTTTGAGATTATCTAGAGGAGAGGTGTCAAGCCCAGGACTCAGGTGACCTAAGTGGAATCTGATCCTGACTGGAGTCAGAGCAAAATATTGAGCAATATTAACAAAATAAACAAAAATACAATAGAATATAATGTTCATATATGGTTTTTAAAATCAATTTGCCAAAGGATATGGCCCCTTTTTTATTTGAATTTGACCTCCTGATCTAGACCTATGTTCTCATTTCATACCTGAGACCCCTGAGACCAAGAAAGGCAAGGTAACTTCCCAAACAAGGAGTAAGCATCAGGGAAGCAAGGAACCCTGGTCCTTTCTTTTCATAGTAGTGCTCTCTCTCTTTCCATGCTGTTTCCCTGCTATGGGAAACCACTTCCACTGTCATTTCATGATTTCAGTGAAATCATGTGATTTCACTGTGAAAGCATTCTTCTCTTTTTTTTTTTTTTGCCACTTATTCTGGGTTACAGGAAGTTTCAAGTCTTTTGCTCACGTCAGTTATATGAAAACCCAGTTGACCTTTCCTTTGCTCACACAGAAGTAGTAAATGATTTTGGCTAGGAAATTCTGAAACTTTGCTGTGCAGTCTCTTTTGGGGTAAACAGACAATTTCTTAGCCATAATTTGAGAGAATCTGCAGGTAAAGATCTTAACAATGAGGTCATATTCCATGACAGAGTGAGAATAAGATATATGAAGGGAGTATGGGATCTTTTAAAAGAACTTGAAATCCTGAAAGTAAGAGAACATCCCCAAATAAGGGTACAATCTAGGACTCAGGTCTATGTCCATCTATGAATATTTTTAACTATAACTGGTAGAGTATTTTCACATTACTTTTTTATGAAGCCATGAAATCTTCATTTTTTAACTTATATATAAACTTTATATATATAAAATAAACATTTTAAACTTATAGGATATTTCCCTGTTTCCACTCATAAACAAACAACATACAGAAAAGTACTAGGATAAACAAAGATTGTTTTCCTCTATTACTTGAAAATTTTGCCAAGAAAACATTTACACATAAGATGAAAGATCCCTATTATTTGGAAGTTAGTATACAACTTTTATCCTCCCCCAAAAGTGTTTGAATATCTTTCTAAATCCTTTATTGTATTTCCTGAATTTTTCTTATGTCCTGTGTATTTTGGACTTGCTGGTTTTGTGTTGTATCCTGTGTTGGGTTTTTTTTCTTCTTTTAGTTAAACAGACTATGGTCAGGATTCATGACTCTTAACGCCTGTCACAGGGCATGCTAAATCAATTATAGAAGTACTGAATGAGTCTAAAATTTTTCTACTCAAAATGCTTTGCTGAAGTTGTGAGATTAAATTAAATACAGAATCCTGTCTTTACCATTACAGTTTATTTCTTTAAACCAAAGTCCAGTTCTCCTTCCCCTTCCCAAAAAGCCATGCATCTTGACATTTAGGATGTGTTGCCCGGGCTGGGCTGCCTAGACCTGAAAAAACCTGGACAGGTCACCCCCCTTATTGTAAAAGGCTCTTACATACGCCACTTTTGGTTTGGATTCATTTTGAAGACTTACTTCTTTAGGCAATTTGAATTGGTGACCATAGGAGGGAGTTAGGATTGGGGTTTCTTTTTTCATACCAGACTTGAACAGCCAAGCCGGAAATGACATTAAAACTGGCCTGTCTCTGTGGCTTCATTTGCTTTCATTCCCACTATGGGACCAGCTGGCACCAAGGTTTTGTTTGGAAACCATGAAACTCAAGTCTTAGAAAATGAATGCCAGGAGGGAGACAGAAAGAGCTTGTTTTTGAATTTCCATAGGTTTGTGGGGACCCAAAAAGAGTCAAATGAAAGTTTGCCAATTTTGTCACATGAAGCTTTTCAAACAAGTCCCTCAAAATTTTCACCAACTTCTCAAGATAATGAATGGCACCACAATAGTCCAAAATAGAATGAGAGCTAGAGATAAGCCTGACCATATGCTTACTTTTATAGTGGACCTGGGATACATCCTATCTTTTTTGTTTATTTTTTATTATTTTAAAGAAGGAATTAAAATCAATCAGTTCACGAATTTACCCAATGCAAGATGAAGAAATCAGAAACATTTTCTTTCTTAGAAAATAACGTAACAGGATGCTGGCCAAGAGAGAAATGAAGAGTGTTTAGATGTAAAGTTCATTTCAACCTCTGTTTAGAAGAATATTTACATAAAATTGTGATTATTAGGTGAGAATTACCTTCTATGGATTCTATTTCATATTACCTAGTAAATGGTTGGGGACATAGGATCTGCATTAAAATGTTAATACTTTCATTCCAACTATTTGGTCAGCTTTCATATCAATACTAGGAATAGTTTCCTCTTTAAAATACATTGTGGATAAGTGAGTTTGGCATTTTCTGGGTTAAAAATATGCAAGAATTTGCCAGTTATGAGTACAATTTGTACGGTAGTTTTCTCTGAGCAATATTATGAACAAATGATGGTGGATTCAGTAACAGACTTTGAAAACTAATTGGGAGAATGTTACCATTTTATTCATCGAGGAATGATAGCCCAATAGCATTTTAAAAATGTTTTGAGTTAGCTTTGCCCCAAAAAAGTGAAATGGGGAGTTTCATTTCCAGATAAATTGCCTTAGGGCACAATATTTATAGCTTGATCCAGGTATGAAGTTGAGGCAGGGAAGTCTACTTTGATATTTACTAATAGAATAATGATTTTCTTGAGTTCTTGACAGAAAATGCTGGTCTACACAAGAGTACAGATGTTGTGGTTTAGAGATTCTGTTTTCTTGAAACTACAAGTAAATCTTGCAATAAACAAAACCAGCTTGAAAAATTTTCCATGTATGGTAGACTTGGAGGTGGGAATATGAAATTTTCCTTCAGTGGATCTCAAATGATATTTTTCTTAGACATGAGAAAGATTTGAAGTTGGGTCCACCCTGAACAGATGCTTGTGAGACATAGGAAAGATGGAGCAGTCATGCCTCTACAAAATTCAGAAAAATATGAGGTACAGCCAGGGGATAATGGGAAATGTTGAAGAACCAACTCTCTGAGGAGGGGGAAAAGAATGCGCGATATACTTTTAAGTTTAATTTGCATTATTAAATTTTTTTCTCCATCACTTTCTTAAGTCTAGAAAATCAACAAATCAGTAAACTAAGCTCTGGTTTTTAGAATTTGCTGATTTTCGAAGTGTAAATGCTCTCAGTGAAAATTTAACTCTTGGCTCTTGAGAGATGTTAAAGCTGACATCAGCATACTCCTGGGCACATATTAACCATCAAAACTGGTAGGAGGAAAAGTAAGAACATTCCCTTTCATCTTATCCTTTGGGATTACAGACTTCTAGCAACCCAAATTCATATTTAATTCAAATAAAATATATTTATTATAGCTCTGCATACAATTATAGATCCCATGGCTCCATGAATATGATCAAGTAGTGATTGTGAAGTGGCAAAACATCATCTCATCAAATATCAAGACCTTTAATGATCAATTAGCTAAACAAGGAAGAGGAAAATAAAGGGCAGAGAGAATAAGAAAGGAGGGAAGAAGTTATAGGAGGAGAGAAAGGCTCATAGAATCACAGAATCTCAGAAGGGACTTTGGAAATTGACTAGTTGAATCTATACTTGAAGAAGAACCCACTCAGTATCCCTAAATGAAGAATGAAGTGAGAGAATTTGGAACTAAAAATAAAACAAAATTGAATTTAAAAATTAAAAAAAAAAATCAAGACCTCTAGTGTGAAGGAACTTCCTATCTCTTGAGGTATTCCCTTCAGTTTTTGTAAGTTCTTATTAGAAAGCTTTTTGATACATTGAACTCAAATTTCCCTCTTTTCAATTGCAAACCATTACTTCTAATTCTGTGTTCTAGGGTCAAAGGAAAAAAGTTTAACCACAGTTCCATGTGGATAGACCTTCAAATAGTTGAAGTTAGTTATCATGTGAAGAAAAAGAAAAAAAATGGAGGAAGAGGAGAAGAACCACAAGATCATAGATTTGCTGGAGGAGATCTTTGAAGTGATCAAATTCAGTCTCTTCATTTTACAGATGAGGAAACTGAAGCCTTAAGTAGTTTGGTGACTTTCCCAGTTACACAGCTAGAACATGTCTGAGGCCATATTTAAAACCAGGTCTTCCTGACTATAAACCTGGTGCTTAATCTACTATGGCACCCTGAAAAATAATTACTTTCAGGATTTTTTCTTTAAAATAATTTTACAATGTGTTTTTAACCAATACATTTATGAAAGCCATGATGTATAAAGCTGGAAGGAGAGAAAAAGAGTTTTCTGTTTACTTAGGCATTAAAAGAGTCTTGCTTTCCACATCAGTCCTTAGAGAGGAAGTAGAGAAAGGGGAGGAGGTCACATTAATCATGGTTAGAGTGAAAGGGTCTCCTGGTAGGCCCAATTTCATTTCTTCACTCCAGTAAGGAGATAATATCCCAGCCAAACTAGTTCAATTAGCTGAATTCAAACTTGAAAGGATTTCAGAATCAAAAAGTTTTCTGGGAAACACAAAAAGGCAAAAAATTCAGAAGACTAGTGAACCCAAAAATTAGCTTAGAGAATCTTCATATTTTAAGACTGGAATAGACTTTAGAGGTCATTCAAGGTCTCTGTCCTATTTCCAAAATGGACTGAAAGGACTCAGCATTTGCAGGCAGGTGGGTCTCTATTGAATTCTTAAAGATCTCAGAATAACAATGTTATTCCTTTTGTTGTTCAGTCATTTTTGGTCTTATCCAACTCTTTGTGACCTCATTTTGGGTATTGTTGGCAGAGCTATTGGAATGGTTTACATTTCCTTCTCCAGCTCATTTTTCTGATGAGAAATTAAAACAAATAAGATTAGATGACTTGCCCAGGGTCACACCACCATTATGAAAATCTTTCTTAAACAGAAATCTCAAACCCTCTTGCTTCAGCAGATTTTAAAGGATAGTCATCAGGATAGACATTAGTCCTTAAGTATACTATGAGATCAGATGATAATTATGAAACAGAGTACAGTACAATGTGAATAATTAAGTGGCAGCATTATTCTTCAACATGATTTAGGAAAAAAATGTAGACATGAGAAAAAATTTAAAATTTTTTTCTTTTTTTATGTTTGAAATTCAATTGTTTTCTCAAACTAGTTACTTTTTTGCTGGAAAAATGAGGGAAAAACAAGAATCAAGCAAATGTTTTTTAGCTAATTCTATTTCTTTAGATGAATAGTCAAGGAATAATAATAATGAAAATGATAACAATAATACTTTAAGGTTTGCAAAGCAAATTATATGTATTATTTCATTTGATCCATTCAAAGTATTTCCTAAAGTATAAATTTAAGATTTTTTTTCCTCCTGGGATGAGGTATCTTTTTTCTCTTTTTAAAATTAGCTCCTGGATCTCTTCAGAATTTGGGTTCCTGAAGGCATGCTCAAGGAGGCTTCTTAGTCTCACCATGTTACATTTTCAAAGGAAGAACAAAGTTTTCCAGCAAAGAAATCCCAAATACATCCCAAATATAATCACAAGGGTCTGGCAGAATAAATCATCTTCCATGCCTAGAATTCTCACAGTTCATGCCGAATTGGGATTTTGATTTTTGCTAACTGTTTTCCAGCATCTCACTGCTTATTTTTTAATTGAATACCAAAGGCTTTTCTTGGCTACTGATTTCTACTCTCACTAAATCTCTTGCTGCCCTAAAGTGTAGGCACAGGCAGTCAGCCCTTGCTTAAGGCTACCATTGGTTTCTGATGGCAGGTACACTTAGACACACAATGGTCACCTCCTGCTGTCTGGTTGACTCCCAGTCAAAAAATTCTAAGGGAGAGCAGACTGTCTACAGATTAAGCATGCATAGTGTTTACAATACCCTCCTTGCCTGCTGCCAGGGAATAGTTTTTTCTACCAAAGGGCATAACATTATAGAACTATAAAATATTAAATCTGGAAAGGATCTCAGACACTTCCTTATCCAGGAATTCTTGACCTTTTTTTGCATTATAGACCCTTCTGATTGTCTGCTGAAGACTTGAGACCCCTTCTCAAAATCATGTTCTTTTAGATTCATATTTGAAGGTAATGCTAAATTTCTCTTAGAGGTTAGTAAAAATAAAAATATACTTTTCCCCCCTTCTAAGCTCATGAATCCCCTGAAATCTATCTATGTAACTTTGCCTTAGACTATGTTTTTAAAGAGATACTTTTTCTAAAAAGATCATACATTAAGCAAGGATGTTAATCATCATCATTACTTCAGTTTCCTCATCTGTTCAGCTTTTTCAATTGTACCTGACTCTTTGTAACCCTATTTGAGATTTCCTTGGCAAAAATACAATAGTGGTTGATCATTTCCTTCTCTAGCCCATCTTACAGATGAGGAAACTGAGGCAAATAGGGTTAAGTAACTTGTCCAGGATCACACAGTCAGTAAGTATCTGAATAAAATTTGAACTCAGGTTCTCCTGTCTCGAGGCTTGGTGCTCTAACCATTATGCTTCCTAATTGCTCTGCTGGGCACTATAGATATAGTGTTGAAATTCAAGAAATAATAATATGATAAAGAAATGAATTGAAATAGATAAGCATTAACATGGGGAATCCCCCATCAAGAACCTCCAATTTAGTGTGCTCTCTCATCTTATACATGAAGAAAATGAAAAATGGAGAGGAAAAGTACTTGCCTAGGATCACCCAGATAATCATTAACAAAGCATAGACTAGAACACAGGGCAGCGTGATATAAAAGAGAGAGCATGAAACTTAAGATTTAGCTGATCTCTGCTTGAATCTCGAATATTCCCCATCAAGAAATGTTTGAAACTGTGTGTTGAAGAAAGAACTTGATAAGACTATCAAGGTAAGGTCCCTTCCAGTTTTAATATTTAACCCAGATCACTCTCCTTTTAGTCCCTCTTTTTTTTCCTCTCGGGACCACTGACATTCCCTTTTATTCTTTTTGAAATCATTTTATCTGCTTTCCTTGAAAATTAGGATTTTCCCATGGAAAAGGGACAATGCTGGTCATATTTGGCCTGGCAGATGGATGACTTTTTACTGTCAGTCCGGTTTTTAGCTTAATCTAAGGGAGAATTTCCTAACCTTAAAGGATAGTCATCAGGATAGACATTAGCCCTTAAGTATGCTATGAGATCAGATGATAATTGTGAAATAGAGTATAGTACAATGTGGATAATTAATTGGCAGCATTATTCTTCAACATGATTTAGGAAAAAAATGTGGACATGAGAAAAAATTTAAAATTTTTGTTTTTTTTTATATTTGAAATTCAATTGTTTTCTCAAACTAGTTATTTTTTTGCTGGAAAAATGAGGCAAAAACAAGAATCAAGCAAATGTTTTTTTAGCTAATTCTATTTCTTTAGATGAATAGTCAAGGAATAATAATAATGAAAATAAAACTACAAAGAAATGGGTTGTCTTGGCAAGGAGAGCTGTCTTGGAGAAAGTTCCCTATTAAGAGAGACAGAATGATCACCTCTTAAGAATGTTTCAGGGGCTGGGGGAGGAAGGGGACAGAACATCATGTTCCCTTCCAACCTTAAGATTCTATGATTTTATTCACCCCAAATATGTGATTACTGGGAAAGATGGGGGTAGAGTCAAAACATTAGCCTAGATTCATTATTTTTTTCATCTTCTACCTATCTGTGCATATCCACCATGTATATCCTTAGGTAACTTTCATTACTAAAAATAACTAGCATTTATATAGCATTCGGCACATTTTATTTCTTCACAACAGTCCCTTGAAGTAGGCATTATTATTTCCATTTTACAGATCAGAAAATACAGATCTACATAAGTCAAATGATTTAGCCAAGATAACATGTTAGCATGTAGAAGAATCAAGTTTCTGACTTCTAGTATATCATAACTATCTAGTCTAATGTGTCTAGTCAAAATAGAAATTTGTGAATTGAGAAAATATTTTGTTTTCAATTAGCAATAATTGCACTTTATTGGCTATGATACTGCCATTGCTCAAAGCTTGATATAATATTTTGACAAAGGAACATATATTCCCTTGTAGGAAGGGAAGAATGAATCTCAAATTAGGCTAGATTCTTACATTTAATTTCCAAATATAGAGTTGCTTCAAATAACTTTTTTTTTGAAGGGTAGTTCTAGACCTGAACTTCATCATATTTTATCATATAGGGAGCTCATAGGAGAGGAAACTAACTCTACCAATGAAAACTGGCACCTATTCTGTAATTTAACATTTTAAAAAATTGTTGAGTGCCTAGGACCACTCAATAAATATGTGTTAAAAGCAGGGGCTTAATCTAGGCCTCACACCCAAGATAGAATGATTCTCTACTAGTCTACACTGCCACTCAGCTAACTAAATCAAAATTCAAATATACAATAGGTATTATATTCTCCAATATCAGTAAATTCTGTCTCTTTTCTTCAGGAGTAAATAACTTATTGCTGAAAACTGCTAGCATCCAGAACCCTCTGCTATAGTTAGAAACAGTCTATAAAATTAATCTATATTAATAAACTGAAAATAAAGAAATTCAAATTCCTATAATGTATTTAGTCATTTTTTGTCATGTTCCCTTTTTCAGAGATTTTCTTGGCAAAAATATTGGAGTGGTTTGCCATTTCCTTTTCCAACTTATTTTTACAGATAAAGAAAATGAGGGAAACAGGGTTAAATGACTTGCCCACAATCACACAGCTATTTATTTTGAGACAGAATTCGAGACCATGTCTTCCTGATATCATGTCTAGTGCTCTATCTTCTGTACCATCTAGATGTCGACCCATTTTTCAAGATTCAGTTCAATAATCTCTTCTTTCTGAAGTCTTCTCTGAACACTTTAGACAGTAGTGATATTTTTCTTTCTCTAAATTCTTATTGTACTTTGTATGCTTACATAATTGTCTTGTTTTGTCATTATTTGTATAAACATGATTAATTTATTCTATTAAATTGCAAGTTATTGTAAAATAAGCATCATGCCATGTAAATTGTTTTATTTTTCACTGCCCTGAACATAATGGGTACTCAATGAATGAATGAATGAATGAAGCAAAGGAGGAAACATTAGGGAAATATAACATAACTCAACTCTGGGATCCTACACATCTTTCAAAGTGTACTTCCTAACCAGGGGTGATCATGTTCTCTTATGAACTCACATTTCATTCTTTTTGCCTCTTTCTTCTGACACATTTTCTATTTTATTCTCTATTTTATTTTTATTTTAATAGATTTTCTATTCTTTTTTATTTTATTTATTTTCTATTTTATCTTATTTTATTTTATTCTATTTTATTTAACAGTTATTCTATACATGTCAGAGTTCATTATGACCTTGCCCAGCCCTCCTTTATTTATATCCTCACTTACATGTCATGGTATCACCTCCCTGAGGCCATTGTCCTTTTTTAGAGCTAAGGATGAACAACAACAACAACTAGATCTATTAATTAAGAAATGAGATTATAAATTGAGAGCAGCAATGTTTCTCTTAGTTATGTCTGCATCTCCCATGATGCTTTGCACAAGGTTGATACTTAAATATTTTCAGAATTTGTAGTTTTCTCATTTAGCTCCCTTCTGCTGTCTCTAAAAAAGTTAATTTTATTGAACTCAATTAGTTTTTTTGGGCTGGTATCCTCAACCACACCGTCAGTCTTACATTCCTCAAATTTTTCTTAAAACAAGCCTTAATGATGTGTGCAACTCAAATTTCCCTAGAAAGGTATATTTCTCACGATGTTTTTTGGCAATCTCCTCCCCATTAGGCTAGCTCTTAAGTCTTGTAGAAAAGATAATTGAGGTCTTAGTTCCCTTATTTGTTGATTTTGGTTAGTTCTAGCTTAAGCTGTAATTCTTTTGAGCAAGCTTTGTTTTGGAAAATTCCTAGTCTCCCCATGGATGTCATTGAGACCCACATTCAGAGGCTCCTTCCTGATATTCTCAGCTACTACTGCTAAATGTAATGAAGCTGGGACAGATGTAGGAAACAGCTGCAAAATGACACTGTTTGTCTGGGGAATTGCTTCCTGTGTTCTCATGTTGGCCAGAATTCTTTGTTATTTAGCTCTCTCCTACACTAGTGTTTTCTACAACTTTGTCTGTAGAAGCCAGATTGACATATTTATATTTCTGGGGTGGACTCTGTGTCATAGTTTCTCTTTGATTATGTCCTGTATAGTATGGTACTAGATCATGTTGTAAAGGGTTCTTCATTGTCATTCAGTCATCTGCCATTTGTTATGCATAAGGGCTGTGTTCCATGCTAATAAGGCATAAAAAGTCAAGATCACCTACCGCATGCTGGTCCATTGCCAGTTGTCTTGATTTTTGTCTTGCCACTGAAGTTTGATGACCCTGAAGGAGAGAGCCAGGCTGACAACTTGCCACAGTTCTGCCTCATTAAATCTAATTCATGAGAAATTCAAGACATCACTCTCATGATGTCATCAAGCTTCTTTAAGAACAAAGGATAAGAATGAAAACAATAACAAATAAAGCAGACTAAATCTGGGATCCTTTGGCTGTCATGTGCAGGGTGCTAGATGCTATATAAAAAGTGATGTGAATTTGGATCTGGGTTCAAATTCTGATTCTGCCACTTACTACCTGTGTGACTTTAGAAAAAACCTTTAACTTCTTTGTTAACTCTGTTAAGAGTTAACTCAGTGTTATTGTTCTGTAAGAAACGACTAGCTGGGATGATTTCAGAGAGGCCTGGAGAGACTTATATGAACTGATACTAAGTGAAATGAGCAGAACCAGGAGATCATTATAGATGGCAACAACAAGACTATACGACCATCAATTTTGATGGGCATGGGTTTTCTCAACAATGAGATCATTCCAACCAGTTCCAATTGATTAGTGATGAGGAGAGCCATCTATACCCAGAGAAGGGACTGTGGAAACCACAACATAGCATTTTTACTCTTTTAATTGTTGTTTGCTTGCATTTTATTTTCTCTCATTTTTTTTCTGGTTTGATTTTGATTTTTCTTGTGCAGCAAGATAATTGTATAAATATGTATGCATATATTGGATTTAACATATATTTCTACCATGTTTAATATATATTGGACTATTTGCCATGTAGGGTAAAGGGTGGAAGGTGGGGGGGATTGGAACACAATTGTAAGGATTATTGTCGAATGATTATTCATGCATATGTTTTGAAAAATAAAAAGCTTTAATAAAAAAAAGAAGAAAATTTCCATAACTCTAAGTTGGGTTAAATGGTTTCTAAGAATCTTTGTATCTCTAAATACAGGACTCTATGTGACAATAAATCTGGGACTGTGACTGAAGAGGCATCTTTGTAAGCTTACTAACCTGACAATCATGGCAAAAGCACATGAATAATGAGGAAATTAAGTAGTTCTTCAGTAAATTCTTACTTTCACAAGTGCTACCAAAGTGGTTTTTTGTTCTATTTCTAGGATTTAGCATCACTAGGCACGAGTTTGTTTTTGTTTTTTACTTTACCTGTGAGGTCATAGATGAGGAAATTCCATTGACTAATGAAGATCTGTGATCTTGCAGCTTTAAGTCCAAGAGAGGTGCTTGGCGCACAAAGAAGCTAGATCATAGAAGAGACCCTAGTGCAAAGGCTAGAGCAATGGGCTTGGAATCAAGAAGACTCATCTTCATGAGTTCAAATCTGATCTCAGATACTTACTAGTTGTGTGATTTTGTGTCACTTAATCCTGCTTGCTTTAGTTCCTCATCTGTTTAAAAAAAAAAAAAAAAGAGCTGGAAAAAGAAATGGCAAACCATGTTAATAGCTTGCCAACAATAACCCAAGAGGGATCACAAAAAGTCAGACATGATTGAAAAATGACAAAACATCAACTCATCCCGTAATTGGTTGAAGTCTGGACTTGAACCTGGATCATCGAAGCATAAAGATATCATTCTATACTCTATGCTATGCTACTTCTGCCTTGCACACACTGGGAGCATAAAACTTGTTTGTTAAATATAAATCTTTAGGAAATCATATTATAGTGTTTCACTGTGATGTGTCAATGACTCTGGTTCTTAAATTTTATTCTAGTAGACCACAAGCTCAGAAGGTACTGCTAAACTGGACAAGCTTAGAAGTGATAGATTGAATATTTGTCACATGATTATAAAAAGTAGCCAGAAGACTGGCTACATTTGTTTTTTAAGCTGAAAACTCATGAAACTGAAATGCATGTGAGTAAGATTATATTACACACTCTTACAGAAGCAGTACTCTTCCAGATGAAATCATTGAATCAGTTCAATTTAACTAAATTCAACATACATTTACTGAAGGCAGGGCACATTGGTAATCCCTGGGGGCATGAAGATAAAAAATCAAAACAGTCCTTGCTCATAAGAAGTCTATACTACATTAAGTGAAAACAGCATTTATTCTGGTGAGTAAATACAAAATAAATCAGATGCAATTTCTTTGGGGGAAGAGTGTGAAACACTAATAGCTGGAGCAACACAAAAGTCTTCTTGTTGGAAATCACATTTGAAATGGGCCCTGAGGCTTTGATTTTCAGATTTCACATCTGTTTCAGTTCTGCTAGATGGAAAGGACAGGAGCAGAGATGGGGAGGAAGAACATTCCCAAGCATGGGGTGAGGTGGGATAGAGACAGCCTGTCAGGAGAGAAGTGGGAGAAGGAATATTGGACAAAGTGAATAGGCCAATTTATCCAGAACACAGAATATGAAGTGGAGTGATTGGAAATCATTCTCTAAAGATGTAAGAGCCAGGTTGCAAAGGACTTTAAGATGCCACACAGAAGAATAATATATTTTATCTTAGAGGCAATAATTGAGAATCATTAATTTTTCTCATGCAAGAGAATGACATGGTGGGATCTGTGCTTGAGGAATATCAAAATCCAAATGGATGGAGGTTGGATTGGAGGCAGGATGACCAATTAAGAGCTCATATCAATAGTCTAGCTGGGCACTGAAGAGGGCCTGAACTTGTCTTGTTGTGGGGGTAGGAGGAATGGCACAGATCAAGTGATATTTTTGGAGAAGAATTGTGACATCTGATGAAACTGATTAAATATGGGGGCGATTAAAAAAGAAAGAAAAATTCAGGATTATTCTGAAGTTGTGAATTTGGGTGACTGAGAAGACAATGTTTTTTTTATAATTTCTCCCCCACAAAAATAGGAAAATTAGGGATAGATTTAAAGGGGGAAAGAGTGAATTTTGATTTATACATGTTGGGTTTGAGATGCCTATGAGATATTCAAGTAGCATTGTTCAGAAGGCTACTGATGATGACAGAGTGGGTCAGAAAATTTCAGGATCTCCAAATTTCCTCCACAAATGGAACATCATTTCAAAAATGAATGTAGAGCAGAAAAAATAAGAACAACTCCACCTCGATGTCCCATGTAATGTGGGTGTGGGACTTAGAAGAGAAATGAGAGCTGGAAATACAATCATAGCAATCATTATGAAGCAGTGAGATTAGTAAATTATTACCTGGCACAGAGATAACATCACAGTGCAGCAGATAAAATAAATTAAGAATGAGAATGGTTATTAGAGCAACATTTACATGTTGTAAATGTGAGGGAGTGGTGTATTATGGTGGAAAGAACCTTGGATCAGTGAAAGATGACTTGGGCTCTATTCTTGACTTTGCTATTGACTAGTGGTATAACTTTGGGCAATTGACCTCATTTTCATTGGCCATAGTTTACTCATTTGTGAAATGAAAGAGTTCAGTTGAATAATCTATAAATGATCTGAATTTCTATGGTTTTATATAGAATTTAGTGGGGAAAGGCTGTTTACTTAGCTGGAAAATGCTTCAGTTGGATGAAGAAGGTTTTCAATTGTGATGGCATAGATGTTGCCTGTTGGTCTTGGAAGTAGGAAGGGAAGGATTTTTATAACCATTGGGAACAGTGTGTGTGTGTGTGTGTGTGTGTGTGAGAGAGAGAGAGAGAGAGAGAGAGAGAGAGAGAGAGAGAGACAGAGAGAGAGAGACAGAGAGAGAGAGAGAGAGAGAGAAAGACAGACAGAGAGAGAGAAAGACAGAGAGACAGAGACAGAGACAGACAGAGAGAGAGAGACAGAAAGAGAGAGAAAGAGAGAGAGACAGAGACACAGAGACACAGACAGAGAGAGAGAGAGAGAGAGAGAGACAGAGACAGAGACAGAGACAGAGAGAGAGTTGTTAAGAATGGTGGGAGTGGGTATGGAAGAAGAAAAGAATGGAGAAAGCTGAGAGAAATATATAGGATGGCATGATGGCATCAAGGACAGCTAGGTGACACAGTGCACAGAGTGCTGCGGCTAGAGTCAGGAGGATTCATCTTCCTGAGTTAAAAATCTGCCTTCAGATACTTAACAGCTGTGTGACCTTAAGCAAATCACTTAATCCTGTTTACTGTAGTTTCTTCATCTATAAAATTAGCTGAAGAAGGAAATGGCAAACCACTCTAGAATCTTTGTCAAGAAAATCCCAAATGGGGTCAAAATAACTGAAAAATGATTAAAAGAAAAATAATACATGGTGCCATCAAGACAACATCAATTTGATAGCTGAGTGGAGGTTATGATACTAAAAGTATAAAGATTATTTTGTAGAGGAAATGGTGCTATACCCTATAGATATTCAACAAGGGTATATTCATATCTCACTCAACCTCAGAAGGCAGTAATAATTGCATGTTTTGTGGGTGCTGGAAATGAATCAGTCACCAACTTTGGTAAAAAAAAAAAAAAAAAAAAAAAAAAAGGAACCTGGTACAGAGATATATCCTAATGTTCCTGAGTAGATTTTTTAGTTTTATGCTTTAGTTTGCCAATGATTGCAAAATCAACACATACAATCAAGTATATTTTTGTTTTTGTTCAGCCAGTGAGTTTACAGATCTAGACTCAGCTTAAGACATTCCACAGAGTTTATTAAGCAATCTAAGTGTTACAAAGAAAAGCATTGTGGAAATACTTCCTGGGTTTAATCTGTTTTCCATAACAACAATGATTATTTCTTATTACTCAGTGTAATTTAGTCCATAGCAGTCTGGACTGCATCAGTTAAATATGTAGAGGGTAATAATCTGTTGTTGAGAAAGAAATTCCTTGGATAGATGATATATTTTACAGCTTTTGAAGACCTGAATGGATGCCAAAGAATGGGAATCTGAAATTTCCAGAGATGTTCACCTATGTGAAACCACTTCAATCTCCAAGATGTAAATGGCTTCATTTGATCTTCAGAATTCACATCTGCTTAAATTCTGCTGTAGCCATTTCCTTCAGTTTTATGCATAGGTTTTTGTGTTCCTTATCTCCTTTTGGGAGTTTCTTCATTTTGTCTATCATGGCACAGGAGGAAGAACATTGTGCATGAATGTAGAAAATTCAATGGATTATCAATTAAAATCTTTATGTCTTAATTTCTCATCTATAAAATTGGGATAATATTTGCATGACCTGCATCACAGGGTTGTTGTGAAAGTCAAATGACACATTTTGTAAATCTGAAGTGCTACATCATTATTAAGGTATTATTATTGTCATTTTTTGACTGAGAGAACTTCTCTATGAAGATTGAATTTTGCCAGAATTATCTAAGTAAACTGTTAACTGTGAAGATCGCGTATTTTAAAATCAGCAGGAGTCAGTTCAGGTTAGGGGAAAATCGTCAGTCTTTATTCTCAGTGAAGAAGGATCAGAGGCGGAAGAGAATCGGCGATAGCAATGTGTGCAGCTGAGTCAAGAAGCTAGATAGACCCGCAGCCACAAGACCAGCAGCCAGGAGAATGGACTCCAGGCCCAATCTCTCCCAGCTTCTCTTCCTGTTCCTCTCTCTGCCTCCACCCACCAAAATTGTCATTTCCTGTACAACACATCAGGACTTGCACAGAGAGTGGGCAGGGACCATTCTTTATCCAATCATGTATAGAGTATAGTCCAATTACTATTTAGCCTCATGTACTTGGGACCTCAGTGCCATCAACTCAAACCTCAGCCCATTACAGTTAACAATGCCTCATATTTTTAAAAATTGACTTTTTATTTTTCATATTAATAATGTATAGATAATACATATAATATTAATAACACATATATGTAAGAATATATATTTATTATCTTTTTCAGGCATAAATTAAGTGAGGAATTTTCAAATATTTTTTAGTCATGGTCAGTAGAATTACTGGGTTCAAATCTCATTTCTGTCATAAGCTAGAAGTTCACTCTTTAATTGGGAAAGACAACAAAGAAGACCCCAGTAAATTCCAAGAGTCTGCCAACTCCTGTAAGCTAGATAGTAAGTAAGATAGAGGATAAAGGCTTTGGGCACTTAATCAGTTGAACAGAAGTATGTAAGGGACTTTAGAATGATCCCCTCTGCAAAGTAGGGGCTTAAAGGAGCCCTGTCCACTGCTGGTAGACAAGGGATATGGAAGATGGGATGAGCCTCACAATTTGGGCACCCCTGATCGGATCACTTAACTCCTTTGGGTGTCACTTTCCTTAATTTATGAAATGACAAGGTTGGACTAGATTGAATCAGAGTTCTCTTCCAGCTTTATACTGATGATAATGCAAATTTAATCTCTGGAAATGGAATGAGATCAAAGAAACACTGAATAAAAGTATGGTTCAATGATTCTAGCTCAGCAATCAACAATGGAAATTTAGGAGGGTACAGATATATGCATGTTGGCTCACAATTAGTTGATTTATTACAAGTTTCAAACAAAATGTGAATGAATATTGAAAATATGTACAGAGATATGTCTCCCAGTTCTGAGTGGTCCAGCTGAGAACAAGTTCTGTAACTTGGCAAGCAAGGCCAAATAAAATTGGTCTGTGGACAACCTAAACAATAGGAATTGCCCAGAAAAAAAAAAAGTCAATATTTGAAATTAAAGTATGATAGGCCTTTTGGACAGCAAGCACATTTTCTTTGGATCCTCCCACTTTTAAAGATTAAATCAGACCTTGTAAAATTTTCTAATCAATGTGTGGATTAAGATGATATGGTCTTATTCAGATAAAGTAAGACTGAAACTTCAAAGATATTTGCATTTATTTGAAGGGTTTTTAGCTTAAGGGAGGGAAATATTGCTTATTTAATTAGTGAGTAGAAGATAGAAGATTTTATTGAACTTTTGAATTGGGCTACTCACTGACTCACTTTGTGGTTTTCAAGGAAATATCACAAGAAAATTTCTTTTCATTGTCATTCTTATGCAACAACTTGCCTTTTTAATGGTGCTTTTGTTGTAATATTTCCAGAATTCTTCATACCAACTTTTGAGTTGGGATGAATGAATGATGTGGTCATTTGTTTTGCACTTAACCTTGTGGTTATTAGGCAAAATAGACAAGGTCATGCAGCAAAGGTGAGCAATAACTGATGGATAAATTATATGTTCCATTGTTATCTATGCAGTGTCCAAGAGACCTATCTCAGGGTTACTGTGAGGATAAAAATGAAATTATATTTGTAGAGTGCTTAGCATAGTGCCTGGTACATATTAGGCAGTGTGCAAATTCTAATTATTAGAATTATTGTGGTATTTTAAAAATAAGTCATATACATATAAGTAAGATAGTCATAAAAACACAGTCATAGGTCTGAGGGGATTCTAGAGAAAATATTGAGAGGAACATCTAGGAAAGACCATAACTAAACATGTCTAGACAAATGGGACTCTGAGCTCCACCATAAAGGAGACTGACCAAATTCTTTCAAAAATCCACAGATGCAAAAGAGACCAAAGAAAAGTGGGTCCTATAAGACCAAGACATTTTCCACCAATTTTACTATTCAGCAATTCATCCAAATTGTGACTTGTTCTTTTCATGAACATTGGTATATTGATAATGTTCTAAAAAAAAAAAAAAAAAAAAAAAAAAAAAAAAAAAAAAAAAAAAAAAAAAAAAAGAAAGAGAAAAAAAAAGAAAAGAAAACCAACAAAATACTTAAAAAGAAAATTAGAGATGCATGTGTCACTTTGCCATAATTCTGAGCCAGATTCTTTTTGGTTCCTGGTCTTCCCTTTGAATGATCCTTCTTGGTCTACTCTTCTCTTTTTAAGTCATATTTTATAATACTCCATCAACTTTAGTGCAGGTAATAACACAAATTGTCCATCATATCTGAATCTCCCTTCTTCCATTTTTCCTGTGCTTAATTTGGCTTCCTGGTGTCGACACAACCTGGTAAACTTGGCTTGATCAAGAGTTTCATTTTACTCCATGGGTCTACATCCTTTCCCCAGTAGGGAAAACAACTTTTTGGAATTAGGTTGTAACTAAGTTACCTTCTTGCTTCTTTGTACTATTATATGTATGATACTTGTAGCAAAAATCTGTTTTTACAACTATTGTGGGAGTTAAGTAGCATGATTTATTATTAACTCCATTTTATAGGTAAAGAAGATGAAATCAAAGGAAGTCAATTGACTCATTTACAATTACATAGTCAGTACTAGAGATGAATTTTGAAGTCCAGGTCTCTTTTGAGTCCAGGTCCAATGTTCTTTTCAGCACACAGCAATGGTTTCCAATCTTTTGAATAAGGTACTTCTTTATAAATTCAGGGTTGCTGTCATAATTGAATGAAATAATAATTGTAAAGTACTTAGCACAGTGCCTGGAATAGAATACTTGCTTAATAAATTGTTATTTCTTTTCCTTTTTTCCTTCCCTTTCACAATGATAGTAGCTGCATACAGTCAATATATTTTCTTGGTGCTTAACAGAACTTAAAATGAGAAACTTCATGTGCATATGGGTTTATAACTTACCAGAAGTTGGTAGTCCATAGTCAGGGTACTACTGCATAAAATTGTGCTGCTGAGCACCCTTTGTGAAGTCTGAGACAAAGTCTCCCTCAAAGGAAAAATGGAGCTATGATTGGAAAAGGAACTGAGCACAAAGCATCAGCTGTGGAAGGGTACATATGCAACAAAGCAGAGTAAGGGTCCTGAGGCTTGGGGAAGAGTGAGAACTTGAGTATGAAGAGGGGGTGCAAAAGAATGAAGACAGAACACACCACTGATGAATGTAGACTTCTCTGCTATTTCATTTAGAACTGACTTGTCTTGCTAGATGAACAGTTCTAAGTAAGTGATTTAGTCCCCAACTAATGGCCAAACCCTGTCATTTTCTGGAATGCTTATATGCGAGTAAATTTGAATCATATAAACTAAGAATAATGGAACTCTCCACAGTGATTCAGTTATGTATTGCCAGTTCCTTAGCTATTCCTGGTATAAGAGAGGTAAGGAGGGGGATTCTTTGATTAATTTTATGAGTGCATAGGGTGATGACACTTTCTCTAGGACTTTAATGGGCTCTTTCTGTGGAAGTTTGGATATGCCCATGATTGGGATCTTGTAGAGGATGAGGGTATGAGAATGATACCCTTGGATTGCAGATGCACTGTTTGTCAGAGTCGCCTCTGCCTTTCTGTAAAAAGGTACTGGTTGCAAAGTTAGAATTTTCTCTTTTAAAAAGAGAGATCCTGAGAGAAATGAGCACAAACCAGAGAACATCAGAGCTAAGAATATATCTGGGTCGAAAGTTGTGGAAAGACAAGAACTTGTGCTTTTGAAAATAGAACCAGAAACTTACATTTCATGGGTTAGTCCCAAGACAATGTTGTGAAGAAGTTTATTTTCAGTGCTATCCTACTATCATATACTCTTCCTTTTCTCATATCATGGAGTCCTCCTGGGTACCTAATACCATTATCTTGTTTCTTCGCTGCTTAGGGGCCATTCCAGGTATTGGCTAATTATCTGGATTTTTCTCATCACTTCTAACATCAGAACATAACTATTTCACACTATGTGGAATATATATAACATAAAATATAATTTTAGCTACTAAGTGGTGTTGATGGTTGTTTATCCAATCCTTTTGCCTTATTTGGCAAAAAAGATCTGGGTATCATTTGGCTTCCACACTTACCCTGGATGGTTATACATATACTTCTCAAGGGAAATGCTAAGTAAATCCCAAACTTTCTTTGACTTTTGAAGAAACAGAAATTTTAAATGCCTCAGCTCTACCTCTCTCTACCATATACAATGATGCATTGTGGTCTATGGATTTTTCTGATTAGATCTTAACTCTTAACCCCCAACTAATGGCCAAACTCTGTCATTTTCTGGAATGCTTATATATGAGTGAATTTGAATCATATAAACTAAGAATAATGGAACTCTCCACAGAAAAACACTCTAGAAAGGCCCTTCTCCCTTCTCTTTATCATTCTAGACTACTTACAGCTAATGAGTGTACTTGATGCCCATCAGAGTAAATGCCATATGATGCCCTCCTCCATCAACCTTCTTTTCTTTGCTCCATTACCCTTTTCTCTCTAATGGTTGAATAATAACACTCTGTTCATTTCTACCACTGCAGGGGAAAACTCAGAATCCTGCCCCACATTCAGGCATACTCTCCCCTGGCCTTAATAGTAGGTAGTGCTCTTCTCATTCCCCCTACCCTGAAGAGATAAGCATACTAAGTCCCTTGTCCTTACAATCCATATAGCTGCTAATGTACTTTCCAGTCCCATAGGCACAGTTGTCTAACATGCTTCAAGGACTTCTGGTCTTTGCCATCTATCTGCTGATGACCTAGAGAAGTTTCTGGAGTTTTGAATTTTTACCACAAATATTTTTTCCTCTCAGAGAATGAGCTCCTAGAAAACTGGTTCTATTTTGCCTTTCAATTTGTATCTCCAGAATTTAACATAGTGCTTGGCACATAGAGTTTAATAAATGCTTTCCCCTCTGAATCATTCATTAGCAGGAGACAAATGTACTTGAATACCACACATGGCATTTATTCTTAGCATATCAAGAATAAAAGGAACAATATACAATACCTAGTATATAGTACAAAATAAAACAATAAAACATCAACTAAGGGGCAGAAAACTCACCACTCAAAAACCTTTGAAACCCTCAGATGTCATAGAAAGAGTTTGAGGAAATGCAGTTTAAGTATACATTTATCCTTTCCACATTGTACTTTCCCTATCATGGTTTCTATATATTGCAGGTCGTCAGAAGAAATTAAATAGGAATTTTTTGAGAGTTCTGTAGAAGCTGCAGAAAGCATGTACGGGCCAGCAGATGATGCAGAAAAAATTTAGAAACTCGAAAATGAATGAAATATGTATATGATATTGTATAATATCAACCCAAATTTTATGATAAGTAAATTTACTATAAGTAGCCCATAAAATAAAAAGAGCAATCCAGGCTTCTTGTCTGATATGAAGGAAGTGCCAAAAATTTTTGCATTGATTTTTCATATTGTGGGGGTATCTTACCACAAACTCCCTTGATGTGAAAGGGATAACTAGAAGTTTTTTGCTGCCTCTCTTTCAAGAAGGCATAGGAATGGTGATTCAATGTTCTACTCACTGGTCTTGCCAGAGAAACTTGGAAGGAACTTTGGGCCTAGAAGGGGGAATGAATCTTTGTTCCATTGGGAAGACAAGTCCTCAAAGTCTATGCTGTTCTTGGTTTTAGCTGTATGTCTTATTGCTGCAATGACCTATATTCTCTTGCTCAATAGATAGTGTTGACAATAAACCTGTTGCTGTCCTCTGCCATCAGTGTTCATCAGGCACAACTCTGCTTATACAGCTTCATAATTGTAACAAAAATAATAAGACTAATAATAATAGTTAAAATTTATATAGCACTTTAAGGTTTTCAAAGCACTTTACAAACATCTCATTTATGTCAATTTCCCTCTAGATTCTTAAGCCAAATTCCTTGCCTCCCAACAGGGAAGAGAAGAGACTCTTGTAGAGTGAAGGTTATGGTATTGAAAAACAATCTGGTAAACTAATATACCATAAAATTTGATACAATGAGAAGTATATTAAACTGGCAGTTTCAGGACCTGAATTCAAATCCTAGTTCTATCACTTATTACTAGTGTCATACAACATTGGACAAGTCCTTTAATGAGAACTTAATAGTTTCTAAAGCCTCTTCCAGATATAAAACTATTAACCTATGATCCTATGACTGGATGACCTCTAAGGCCCCTTCTATCTAGCTCTAGATCTAAAAAATAACCTTTGGGTTGATAATGGCCTCAATATATTATCCAAAATGGAAGACTTTTTATTTTAATTGAAAATTGAAGAAGATATCACTTTATGAACCAGAATCATGAGAGAATTGTATATAGTAACAGCAGCATTGTGTGATAATCAACTTTGATAGGCTGAGCTCTTCTCAGCAATGCAATGATCCATGATGGAAAAGAACTATACAGTCTGACTGCAGATTGAAGAATATCATTTTCACTTTTTTTTGTTTTTTCTGTCTCATGGTTTTTACCTTTTATTTTGATTCTTCTTTTATAATATGAAGAATGCGGAAATACATTTAATAATGATGGTACATGTATAACCTATATCAGATTGCTTGCCATTTTAGGGAGGGGTTTAGAGAGGGAAGGAGAGAGAGAGGGAAAAAAAGGAAATCAAAGTCCTATAAAAGTAAATGTTGAAAACTGTTTACATGTAATTGGAAAAAATAAAATATTATTAAGTGGAAAAAATAAGACATCACTTTAACCCAAAGGAATTAATGACTAAGAATTTGGGGCATCTCAGATTCTTTGGGAGATATTTGGGGTGAAAAGGGACTTATCATATCACAACACATATTTGTCTACTTACTCCATCTAAGATGGTTCTCATCCTATAGTCTGGGAAAAAGACTGGAGGAGCATGACAAAAAGGATGTCTTGGAATCAGAGAAGTGAGTGCTATTATGGAAAATATCCTAAAGACATTTTCAATCTGCATACTCTGGCATGCAGTTGCTCTCCATCTCACTTTCTACTTTACCAACTGTTTTCTACTAAATTTATTATGTGATTTTTGATTCCTTCCCCCAAAAAAGATACACCCATAGCTCTACGTGTATGATGTAAATAAATGAAAAACCATTTCCCATAAGTCACGATCACAGAGTATATATGATTTCCACTATGTTTTTTTTTTCTTTTTTAAAAGGAGAATTTTTTGTCTTTCTGTGACAATATTTCAGGAAGGAGATAATAAAGGTTTGAATGTCTTATTAGGATTTAATTAGGATCTTGATTAGGAATCAAGATCAATATCCTCATAAAAATCTAACTTACAATTGCCAGTCAAATAATTTATTTAGCAATTTAAAAAAAAGACAGAAAAGCAAACAATGGAAAATAGTATGAAGAATCAAGAGAAAAATTATGTAGAATCTATGGATTACCAAGGAATCATGAATAGATCTCAATGGTCTATGAGCTTGGATAGGAAAAGAATTGTTTCTTTTTTAAAAAAATATTAATATGACTGGTTTCTTTTGTAATTCTATGTGTTTTATTTTATGCATTTACAAACTTATTATGAGGAGGTCTCCATAGGCTTTACCAGACTGCTAAAGAGGTCCATGACACATACAAAAAAAGTTGAGAATCCCTGACTTAAAAATTTTCAGCTTTTTTCTTTTGAACCTTGTTTCTACTTGTTTTATCTTAAACATAGCCATTTACTTAACAACAAAGTAAAAGAAATGTTAATATTACAGATACAAATAGATTAATATGAACACTTAAGTAATAAAATATATCACAATATACATATAGACCTGGATCACACTCTTTCACTTACTATCTCTGGGGAGGAATGGACACACATTTACAAGAAATTAGGAGGAAAGCACATGAAAGACTCAACTCTGAATTGTAAATTTAATGTTGTTACTGGTCAATTCAGGAATATCTACACCATATAAAATTACTTCTTTGCTCATTGCTTGACTGTTCAACCTCACCACTCTTCAGGTAGGAAAACCCTCTTTTCTACTTGAATGTTATATTTATAAATTCAATTAGCTGTTGTTTTTTAAAAAATGTTCAGAAAGTATTAGCTTTTAATGTGAATAGCAGTTTTTTTTTAAGCTAGAGAACTGCAAAACTCATTAGACTGGTTATTTGTGCGCTAAAAAGATCAGCCAAGCCATCTATTCGCTAACCATACTGTGAAATTAGAACAAGCTCACAGCAAAATAGTTCTGGTTGACTTTAAGCCAATTTATCAGGATATTTGGTGGTGGTCCTTCATTCTCAAAACTGCCGCATTGAATTCTCTGCTGTTCCTTCTCAAACTAGAAGAGAAAGAGCAACAAGTCCTTGTGAAAAACTTCACCTCTCTCCAACTGATGATAGTACTGAAGTTATCACTGGAGTTATAGATCAATTAAGTCAGTTCTCCAAGTGACATAGCTCCCAAAGGGCAGCTGGATGTTTCAGACTATTTTTCTCCCTCCTGTTATTCCTATTGAATTTTTTTTTTTTTTTTTTTTTTTTTTTTTTTTTGCTGAGGCAATTGGAGTTATGTGATTTGCCAGTGTCATACAGCTAGGAACTGTTAAGAGTCTAAGACCAGATTTAAACTCTCATCCTCCTGACTTCAGGGCTGGTGCTCTATCCACTGCACCACAGAGCTGCTTTTCCTATTGAACTTGTGCTTTTACCCTTGTTTTAGAAAGAAATATCTTGATAATCATTCTGAGTATTTTCTTATTTTTGTCCTTGGTTACTATATTTGTTTACCCTTCTTATATTTCTGGGGTATTTGAAAAATTAAAAATGTCTTAAGGTCTGGTTTTCTATATAAGAATGTTTTGAATACCTTTTTGTGGTTGTCATTGTTGAACCTTTATCTTTTTTTCATTTGTGATTAAGCTTACCATGGTCATGGTAGATGAGCTTGGATTATATTTTTGTGCTCCTTTGTTCTTTAGAACACAATCATTCCATTCCCTCCTCCTGTTTCTGATGGATATAGAATAATCTTGTGTTATTTGAATTTCTTTTTTTTATATGAAGGCTTTTCTCTTGGTCACTTCTTTTGGTTCTTGAATAAGACTTATCATCATTTTTTCAATGTTTTCTATTATACTAATTATTTGTGCTATGTAGGCCATAAATTTTGTTTTCCTAATTCTTATTGCTCTTTTAACCCATTCAAAAACATCTTGTTAAGTAAGGTTTCATCCTCTCCTAGAATTCATAGGATCCTACTCCTCATCAGTCTTCATTCATTTTCCTCTGTCTAGCAATATTTATTAATGGATGTTTGGACTCTTTTGCCTGATCTGGAGATCATATTCCTTCTATTATTAATATTGTTCTCATTAGTTTATCTGCTTTATGCTCAAGACCTTGAACTGAGTTTTCTTCCTGCTAAAATCTTTGGTAATTTCAGACTCCCTCCTCTTCTAATTTTATCCTATAGTTTACTTTTTGACTTTTTCTTCCAAGCAGAGGTGTGGGGAAAGGAGGCACTTAATCGTGAAGTTATCCCAGATTTCTCCCAAGCAGGGAAATTCACAATTCACTAGCCACAGTTTATGCTCCACACTTGGGGGAGCCATGGAGAAGGAGAGAGAAGCAGACAGAAATGGCTTCAGCTATATATAGCCTCCTTTCCTCAGACTTGGTGGAGTGCCACACAACCACACACATTTATTCTTTCATTTTCTGGCTGAGCTCTGTGAAGTGACAGAACATTGCAATACTATGTGCTGTTGTAACTTGAGTAAACTTCTGCTTTTAGCATTGAGAGTAAGGGGTGAGGGTAGATTAGAGCTTTTTGTCAAACCTGTGGGTTGGCTTGTACAACCCTGAAGCTGGAGTGTAGTAGGCAGTAGAGAAATGCTGAGAGAATGCTTTAGGGGCCAGCAAGTCCCCTTCTTTGCTGTCAATTCATTGAATTCTTACTTTCTTTGGAACCTTTTGGTTCTTGTCTGGAAATGTGAAATTACTGTATCTTCTTCAGATAATTCTAATACTCTAAAAAAATTAGAATTTAGGAAAAATGTCTAGCCTTATATCATGTTGGTAATGTGATTCAAAAGTCCCTACCTATTTCTTAAACTTTTTGGTTTGCTTCAGTGGTAGGAGATGAACAACAATGAGTTTATATCTTAAATTTAATAAAAACTTTAATTTTTTTTAGAATGAAGTTTCTTGATTCTCTGTATTCATAAGAAAGCAATAAAATAAATCAATTATAACATGAAATATCCAATCAAACATCATTTTAAAAATTGCTTTTTGCTTTCATTTGTATCAAATTGAAGTTTTCTTACTTCTGAGACAGAGCAAATGAGTAACAGAAAAATAATGCATTTTGTTGGTTGTCAATAAGTAAGAATCACACTAGTGCTGAAAACAAAACAAAATAGCTTTCATAGTTTTGAATTGATTTCACAAATCATACACAAAAAATAGAGAGTGTGTATGTATGTATGTGTGTGTGTGTATGTATGCGCATTCTTTCATTCACCAAGTATTAACTAAGTATTTATTCACTACAATAAAGTGTTCTTGATGCTAGGGAAACAAAGACAAAAATAAATCCTTGTTCTCAAGGAGCATAGCTTCTATTGAGGGTTTCCATTCTATCAAAAATGAACTCATGTTCCCACATGATATCTCAATTTTTCTAATCATCCAGGTTCAACCAAAATAATTGTGCTTCCTCCTTATTCTATAGTCTTCACATTTAACAAGTTGTCAAATCTTATTAAGGGTTTGCCCTTAATATCTTTTGAATTTATTGCTTCAGCACTATCACTGCCATGACCCTGGGTTAGACACTCAATATATCTTTACCTAGGTTATTACAGTAGCATTTTAATGTTTCCTTAGTTCCAGACTCTTGTCCTTGTAATTTATCCCACAAAATAATCCTCCCAATACACAGATCCTGCCTCTCCTTTCTAATAATAATTTTGATGCCTTCCCACTGCCTACATAATAAAGTCCAAATTCATTGGTGTAGCATTCAGAGGCTCACTTTTAGCCACTTTTTATAGTTAACAGGGACTTGAAGTCAGTCAAAGGTGGTTGCATGTGTTGCTGCCAAATCTGCAAGACTCATCACAGCATGTTCAGCTACAATAAATATGTTAATTATTTATAACTCTCTCCTTTGAGAAAGACCCTAACAGGGTAATGGAAGCTTCACTAATCACCCTAAATTCCAAATTGCCTTTCCTTGGAAATAACGGGAAAGCCTAAGAAAGCTGTGCATGCCTCAATGACTATGCACACCACCAGGCACAATAAAAATAAGACTGGAGTTGAATTCATGTTTTAATTTCCTATTGGTCTGTCTTCTGTTGTCAGACCCAACACCTGCTGTCTAAAGGAGTTGCTGCCAGGTCTGGAATGAAGTCCTGAAAATTCTAACCTTATTTCACCCAAAACATCCTTTGTGGAAATACAGTCCAAGCATCACAATGTGTCTGGTTAGTCTACCATTAATGTTATTTGTCCTGAGATTTTGAAGATTATCGAAATTTTTCCAGATGCTCAGGCTATACACTCATACCTTTTGAAAATCAGTCAGCCTGCAAAAAATAAATGGCTTACCCAGTAATGATACATACTTTATTTTGAGAAGGCTCCAATGTAAGCAACCATCAGAGCTTCCATTAGTACATGTTAGGTGATAGGTGACGTCTGGAGCTCCATCCAACAACAAAAATTTGAGGCTGTACTCTGAAGTATGAGGGTGTGTCTATATACAGACTTGGGAAACTGGCAAAGGGTGGTGTCAGTCATGGAATTAGTAAGGACAGATGGAAGAATAGACTTAAGAGGAAAGGCAACAGGCTACATTTAGGTTATTTTGAACTTGCTGATAGGGCATTTTGGCAGAGATACCTAGTAAGCAGTCTGGGGTCTGTAGATCAAAAGAGAAAAGAGGGGAGATATTTATCTGCTCTGAAGTTGACGGAATATAATTTCTAGGGAAAGTAGTCTTAAGGTCACCAGGCCTTGACAAGTGCTGTAGTTCCACAGATAATGCTGGCTGCCAGAAACAAATCTGTTGGTTTGTGATAACGGGGTTTCCAACACAAATGGTGGGGTACTCTTTTGTTTCCACTTCTAAACCATAAAATTCAATATCGAGGGTCATAATAAAAATGAGCATATCAGTGACATGAAATGCCAGATACCTCTATCCTTTTCCTATAAATTTATCTTCTTGTTCCTGGTTCTTTGCTTATCCATTTTGGAATTTAGCCCACTAATAGCAGCATAATAAATCTCTGCTCCTTAACTTGGAGTTTGTGAATTCTTTGGCCACAACTGTGACATTGACCTGAGGACCCTAACTTTGTGAGGGTATCTTTCACCCTCAACAAAGTAGTCAATAAAATCATATAAGTGAATCAAATAAATATTTTTATAAACTGGAGCAGGATTAGAAGTAAATGAAAAATTTGGTCATTTTGATATATGAAACTATTGCTGGCTCAAGACAAACTCAACCCTATTTATTCCTGGGACTTTACCTGGGGCCTTGCTGAGCTGACTGGTAATTGTTCAAGTAGTCTATTAGCTCTAGCTCTAGCTATCCTTTCCCTTACTCCCCTTCTGTTTCCTCATGTATATTCCCTAAACTCCCTCCATCTTTCCAATTTGGGAATCTATCCAAATAATATAATATTTATGATTAAATCAATATAATTATGATAATAGTTATATATAATAATCAAATAAAATTAATCTTCTCATTGTTCTTGAAAAGATCTACTCAGTTCCCCCAGAAACATCCAGAAGGCACAATAGGTAGAACAATGGGGTCAGTCAAGAAGACCTGGGGTCAAATTTAACCTCAAGCTCTTAATAGTTGTGTGACCCCCTGGGAAAGTCACTTAATCTGCATTTTCTTCTGTTTACTCATCTATAAAATATTGATGATAAGAGCACCTATATCACAAAGTTGATGTAAGGATCAATTACAATAATGTATATAAAAAAAAAGTTTGGTACATAACTACAATGTCAGTTCTCTTTCTGCTGAGACTTTACAAAGCAAAATATCCCTTCCAGGCCACCATTCACCAATAAGTGTGGTCTTTCCTTTAATTTAGAATGTAAACTTCTTGAGGGCAAGTACTATCTTTAGCTTTTGTTTTTATATTCCCAGTGTATTCAAGTAGTAAATGATTAATGAATATTCATTTATGACTCTGAATAGCTGGGGGACAACTAATCACATTTACCAGTTCCCTCAAACTGCTTTTGAATTTCAATGGATACAAAAGGATAAAGACCATCCACTCTTTCACTGAAAATCAATGTATTCTCCCATCACAATGCTTTAGAAGCCCCTATGGTAGCCCAAATTCCTTGAAAAATTTGAATTCCCACCTAGATTAATGAATCTGGATCTATTTCTTTCAATGTTCTAGAAAAAAGCTTGAGATTTGGGGGTTTTTAGTACAATTTCTCAAAAATCCCTATCCAGTGTGCTCTTCATTGATTTTCAACTAGATTTAATTATCTTTTAGAAAGGATATTTATAAAGTACGGGCTAGCTCCCTGGAGGGCCTCAATATCAGCCAGAGTCAGGATAAATCAAAGTCCTTAGTCTTTAGGGGGAAAAGTGAAGAAGGCAGGCAAGCTGCTTGCCAAAGGTGTATCCTGAATTCTGGAGTCCGGAGTCTCCAGTCTCTCTCTTCCCCATCCTGCTGCCAAGTGACCCTGACTTCTCTCCCTTAGCCCTCCAATCCTTGCTTACGATTACCTCACCACCATACATTCAGCAAGCACCAATGATGAGAAGAGCCATCATGTGAATATATGCTTATAGAGCCATTTTCTCACATGGAATAGGTAATTAGCCTTAAGTGCTCTCTTGTCTGATTCAAGCACACCTTTTTCAGAGTTTCAGCCTTCTACAGATATTTACTAAATAGGTTTAGCAAAGATGATTGTTACAAAAGCAACTCCACATTTGAAGAGATAATTTCCCCTTGCATGCATGAGACTGAGGGAGAGAGAGAAGTGTACTTAAACTTAGAGAGCCAAAAGTAAGATGAACACTCCTTTTATTCCTTTGCAGAATCTTAATGAAATTTATGTATAGCTCATTGGGTTCATGCTCCTGAATTATCCTAAAACTTCTTTTTCTGGGGACATGTAGTTTATCTTTGATGTGTCTCTTAACTTTTAATGTAGATGCTTCCATCAGCCTCAGATAGTCCAAGAGCAGCTGTTAGCAATGCCAAAGTTATGTAAATTCAAGATTCCCAAACCCTTAGATAGTTCACATGGTTATCATCCATGTTGTGCCAGTTTCCTTTTATTGTCCTGCCACAGTTTTCCTAAATTGTCCTGTCTGTTTTGCCTCAGTTCCTTGAATTGTTCTGCCTCAATCCCCCTGGTTGCAACCCTCTTTCCTGTTCATTAGGACAGAGATAATTAGGGCTGTGGAGATTTGGCCACTCAGGCATTCCAAAAGAATCATAAACTGTAAATGTATAATCTCAGCTAAGGGGGAATTCAGACATCCTGGCTCCTAAGTCCTCCTAAATTATCAAGAATTTATGGTCCTCACCCCCCACCCTGTCAGAACCAGATTGATGGTCTGTTCATGGAAATTCCCACATTTACTAGTGTTCAGACTCCACCCCTTGCCTTTCTCTCACTGACCTCTGGAGCCATATATAATTCATGGGAATCTCACATTCGAGGCTGATGCTGAATGCTTTAAGGCATCAGCCCTGTTACCAAAATGAATCCCTTGGGCCCAGAAAATCTCTCCCTCTCAGAAACCCAAATAAAATATTAAAAACTCTCTATCTTGTCTCATTTTCTCCAGCATTACACTCATAAGGGAAGAAAGGTGCACAAATAAGAAAACTCTATCTTCTCTTCATTCCTTAAGACCAGGGTGGGGAACCTTTTTTTCTGCCATTCAAGGGCTATACAAAATTATCAATTTAAAAACTCAAGCAGTGGGAGGTAGTACACCATAGCTTGAGGTGTTGAGCCAGGGCTAGAATAAGATTTCTAGGATCTTCCTCACCCCTGTCTGAGGACAGCTCCCATTTAGGAGTCCTTAACTTTTGGATCAACCACCATTCAACTGTCCTACTATTGGATATATATTTCTAAAATAATTTGTTTTATATATAGAATTGGAAGTATATTTGATTCTTTCAGCCAATTGTGAGACATCTATCTTCATCCAAAGACCAAAACACTTTACTCCTTTCCAATTGTTAAAGACTTTGTTCGTGTCCACTTTAGATCTTTGGTTGTTTCAGTCTAGCTGTTTAGGGCTTCTTTGACTACATTCATTAGAATGAAATTGGAAACCCTCATCCTTATACTTGACTTTGTTAACATTATTTCTTGTATTTGGAATGTCGAATCACTTCCTGTGGTCTCTTGAAATCCTATGTATTCTGTTGTTCAGTCCTTTCATTCATGTTTGACTCTTCAAGACTCTCATTTGGGGTTTTCTAGGCAAAAATATTGGAGTGGTTTTGTGAGAAATAACTTCATTGGACTTGGGAGGGTGAAGTGAAAAATTTTAAATTATATAACTATTCCTACAGAATAGGAACATTTAGGATCAATAGACATTTTTAAAAATACTTGAAACACAAGTCCTTCCCCTGATCTGTACCACAGAGGTTACAACCTACCTGGAGTGATTTAATACCTCCATATGAGATATTAATGAATATGAATCTCCATAAATGAATATGAATCTCCATTCTTAATTACATCATTGCACCTTTCCTTGGCAGTCACCTTTCTTCTCCAGATTCCCCATTAGCTGAGTACTACAAGGGTTATAGCCTAACTAAAGAGTCTAATTCCCCCTAAATTTCTGCTGGAGGTCTAACTCAGACCTGTAGAATGGATCTCTTTATGTGAGAGGATGACGATGATAATGATGGATGATGATGATGATGGATGATGGATGATGATGATGATGATGATGATACAAGGAGACTAAGAGGCAGTTGCTGTTCTTGACCTCCCTACCGAGAGACAGTTGCATTGTCTGACCTCTTTCCTCTTCCCTCTTGTCTTCAACTTATTTCATTCCCAGTCCACAAGCAACACCTGTGTCAGCAAAGGCAGCCTTGCAATTCCTTCAGATGCTATGATCCACAGCTGTGAAGGTTCTCAGAGAATTGACCTGCCCCTTGACCTAGGTATGGTCTTTAACACTGATCACATCATCACACTTTTCTTCCAAATCTCCACTTCTAACCATATTTTACAATGTGTTTCTTATTCTAAGTGTTCATTTCTGAGTACATTTTGCAGTATTTCAATATGAGTACCTTTTCCCTTTATTCCTGATTACATTTTTCTTTTATTTTTGTTTAGTTTTGTTTCCTTGTTCCTTTCTAATTTAAGTTTCATCTCTCTGTTTCATCTCTCTGCACTTCTCCAATTTAATTTTCTTAACTCTGTGGAAACCAGACCCCCATCCAATTCTCACAGTTTGCCATTTCCTTCTTCAACTCATTTTACATATGCGTAAATTGAGGCAAACAGGGTTAAATGACTTTGCAAAGATCACATAGCTAATAAATGTCTGAGGCCATATTTGAACCCAGATTTTCCCAACTCCAAGTTCTATCCACTGCATCTCCTAGCTGCTCCATTGAAAATCCTACTGTTCTATAAAGTCCAACTCAAACGATACCTCTTATATGTTGAATTTCTTGGATCATGTTCCTTCTTGCAATTAACATAATAGTTTAGTTTACTTCTCTTCAATGCACTTGTCATGTAATATGTTTTATTTTGCATATATGTTAATGCATATATAAGTATAAACATATATGTATATATACATACACATGCACGTTTTCTGCCTTTACTGTAAACTTCCTGAAGTTAGGGATTCTATCTAATTTTATATTTATGAATATGCTTTTATTCTCCAGAGTCTAGTTTAACACACAGTAAGCATTTAAATGTTTGTTAAATTGAATTGTGTTTTCCAGTATGCTTCTTTCTAAATCAAACAAACAATGGCATTTAAGAGCTGGACTATCTATACAGCAACAGTGGAGGTGGCAGACAGAGGGCTAGTCCTGTGGACAAAGCATCATGAATCTGAATTCAAATCCTGTCTCTGACATTTACTAGCTGTGTGACCATAGACAAATCACCTAATTCCCTTAAACCTCAGTTTCTGGAAAGTAGGAACAACGTAATACCTATTTCACAAGGTCATTGTGAACATTAGATGAGATGATGCAGGTAAAGGGCTGCCATGTCTAAATATATCTGTATAAATGTTAGAAATATTAATATTCTAGGAGCTTAGAGAAAGGTACAATAACATATTTAATTATGTGGTGTGTTTATGTCAGGGATTTTGAATGGAATGTTCACCTTTTCTTTAATGCCACTTTTTTTATGATCCTGAGAACAAATGGTCAATGAGCCCAACACTGCTACGTTCTGCATGGACCATTCAAGGAAAAATACTCTAAAAGGTGGAAGCACTAACACTAGTTGTCACAGGAAAGTGAAGTAGATAATGGAATACCTCAGACTAAACATTTACACAACTGTCTACTCAAGTGGAGTTTGCCCGGTTTGTTTTATAAATTCTGACAAAAGGTCATTAATGGCAGCACAAGTGTTCCTCAGGGCTGCCAGCCCCAATGCCTGTGTACCTAGGAGGCCATGGGCACCTGTCCATCATTGTTAAGATCCAGAGAGTCTGAATCAACACCGCCATTCTGGTAAGGAAGTCGAGGAATGTCAGAAAACCAACCTGGGCAAGAGTTTGTCCCCAGCTTCCTCTCTACCACACCTCTTCGACAGACTGCCTGGGAAAACATTCAGGCTCCCAGGTTGGTTTGCATTTGAGGGCCTTCCCATGCCCCCAAATGTGAAAGAAAACAGAATGTGCATCTCGATGTATATTTTGGTTTCTGTAATCAGTAAGGAAAACAGTGCAAATGAGGAAGTCTATGAAAGGCACTGGCTGTGTTCCCCCCTTCTGAGGCAGGAATGGCAATCAACATTTTTCCTCAGCAGTGGAGAACCCTGCTGAGATCCAGGTTCAGCTCTGTAGACAGGAGCTGGCTCCTTATCAAGACAATTTCAGGCAAGACTAGCCTGGGTTTTAAGAAGGATTTTAAAAATATTTATATTTTATGTCATAAAACTAGACACATCAAGAACTACCACATATGTCTCAAGGTGTTGTTACAAGGTGTTTTAAAGGGAAACAGGATATATTTTTCATAGCAAGACCCAAAAAGACAGAAAAGGACATTTCATATTAAATCTACTTCCCTCTAGTTTAAATATTGCTCAAATTCTTCAGACTCATTAAATATTGTATTTTATTTAAATGTTTTTAGAGGGGAATTCAGCTGAAAAAAAGTGCACATTTTTGGCCTTAGAATTTATTATTATTTGGTCCATAGCAGTGTTTTCTTTGGTGTGGGTAGCCCCTTCCATTAATGCAGTAACTTAGAGATCAGTCATAGAATCCAAGATTTAGAACTCAAAGAGATCTTAATAGACATTTTAGCACAAACCTCTCACTTCACAGATGAGAAAAGGGATTATTAGAGACTTGTCTTGAGTTTTGAAGCCTCAAATAATTTAAACCTTACCTCTACTGAAATTCCACCTGCTGAGGACCATGATTCTGATGGGGTATATTGGGGTTTCAGGATTTGCCCTTCACAATGTACCAAATATTGGAGAATGGGAGTTTAAATCCAAAAGTATACTGGGCTTTGGGAAATATATCAAAAGAATTTTTAGATTTAGGTCATGTCCAAATCAAGATGCAAAGATTTTATTACACTGCTGACAATGGGCTAATTTCCATATGAGATTTTTGGCAATGAACCAGAGGGAAAATGTCCTCATAGGAGGAAGACACCATTAAGAGGAAGTGAACTCCATGAGATGTGACAAGTTTCTAATGAGTTAGCTATAACAAGGGGAAATGATACCATAGGCAAGCAAAGTTTCTAGAGAATTTATTGCCATAAGGAAAGGGTTCCTAATGAACCTGCCAAGAAGTAGAATTAAGATTATAATTTGGCTTTCTGATTGGATATTACTGTGGGGATCACTAAGAAATTCACCTAGGGCCTACTGCAATAAAGGTCCATTTAAGACAACAAAAGGTCTGCTCAAGAACAAATGGCCACCTAAGGACTGAGATAATCCTGTCAGGGTGACTCCCTAGTTGCTTTAGAGAGTAGCTCAGACTTTACAATTCAGGCCCTTTTCTGTTTTTGCCCCTCCCCATGGCTAAAGAAGCCAACAACAATGTGATGATGTTTTTGCTGAAGTCTTAATTACTTTGCAGAACTCTTCACCATAATTTATAGAACAACTGTTAGTCAGGGTAGGTAAAAGGAGTCTCCTCATCAGATCATTAATCAAGACAAAAACCTACAGGAAAAAAAACCCTCCTCCTCCCACCCTTACCCCCCAAAGTCAATTCAGATTTGATAAAAAATGTAAATCTTGGTATTAATTATTTATTTTTGGATTCATGCCAGTGATTGAAAATTCTTTTTATTTTTTTCAAATTTTATTTTCCCCCAATTATATATAAAAGTCATTTTAAATATTCATTAAAATTTTTTTGAGTTCCCAATTTTTTCCAACTCTCCTTTCCCTCCTCACCTCATTGAGAAGACAAACATTTTAATATAGGTTATAGAAGTGCAATTATGCAAAACATATTTCCATGTTAGTCATGTTATGAAAGAAAACAGATTAAAAAAAAAAAAAAAACAAGAAAATAAAGAAGGTTAAAAAAAAAAGGCATGCTTTGATCTGCATTTAGATTCCACCAGTTCTTTCTCTGAATATAGATAGCCTTTTCATCATAACTCCTTCAGAATGGATTATTATGATGGGATTCTGATTGTTGCCCCAGCCCACTTCAGAACAAATAGAAATCATTAATCATGGATCTGACTAGGACAATGAGTAGGTTGACATATTCTGTAATCACATCACCAGATTACCCACAGGAAGGTTACCACAAAACATAACATACAAATCAGCCAATAAAAAAGTAGCACCAACAGGACGCAGAACAGAACACTGGATTGCAAACCTCCAATCTTTCCCTCCACGTGGTGCCTGTGCAATTCCCAGGCTTATTTCTCAGGGCTGATGATCTTGCCCTGATGGTTTCATGAAAACTGGCAAACTTACAAATTAAGGGGCATTGACAGAGACCCCATGGAAGGGCCCGAGTTGCTAAGTTGCCCACCTCAAGTATTCTTAGTGCTTTTGTGGGCTGTACTGTTTGACATCTCCCTTCACTTGGTGAAGGGGGAAAGGAGTTCACACCTCATACTTGGAGGTAAATTGATAAGGTTTAACATGATGACAGTAACTTTAAGTAACTTAGCAATTTTAGAGTTTTTTTTAAGTAATAGCCAAATAGTCTTAGCTATAGTTCCTATTCTTTTAAATACGTTTTCCTTTTGTTTTAGAGAGAAAACAAGACAATTCTTAAAATCGAGATAGAACAGATTTTAAAATTGAATTGACTTTAGTTGAGACTAGGCAAAGTGAACTACAATTTGGTTATTTTCCAAATCTTTGCAAATCACTTCTCTTTTGTGAGCCAGGAAAAGCTGTCAGTTTTTACTGACAAGGTTCTCAGAAGTCTGAATCTACTGAATTCCTGTTTTAAAGTAGTGGCAAACTGCTTTACTGTTTTCCTAAAAGTTGCAAAAACTCTTCTGTTAACACTATCAGTGCAAAGTAGATCCCTTTAGTGGGCTTTCCTTTAAAATTTCTTAGAAATCATTTCTGTTGGTCACAAAAAAACCCCAAAAGTTATCAAATATGAAGAAATTATATCCATAAAGCAGTTAACATTCATATAGCATGTTTTATGTTAAGTGCTTCCAACAACATCTATTAACTGGGCAGAGATAAAATAATTTGCCATATACATCTATAATTGAGACAGAGAATAGTGGTCTTACCAAATGCAGAAGCTGACTGGCTCTCTGGGTGCTGCCAGGGGTATTTGAATTCTTCCCAGGCAGTTTCTGGACAGAACCTACTGAAAGTTGGGGTAAATGGTGCTAGGGCACAGGGAATGCTGACCATGGAGCTTGACCCCCACTCCATCCCTATTCGTCAAGCTGGCTTGGGGGTATCTAGGCAAGGTTGTGTAGGGTTCCCATGGTTTTGCTTCCCCTATTTCTGCAGTGAGGCAGAATATGAATTTCCCTATATACTGTAACTGAATCTCTTTTATACTATTTTTATAGATTATATTCACCATGGGTGTGTCAATTTGAACCAAAGTAGTAAAAACTTTTAAAAATCAAGACAAGGGGATTGCCTTTTGGGGCACCAAAGTACTAGCGGACAAGAGAGACAGAGAGGGTCCAGATTAAATATCTTTCAACAGGGAGTGAGTGAATCTCACAAAGGCACAGCTTTATGAGCTGTTGCATAAATTGTTTTGCATAATACCTAAAAGTCCATAGAGAGAGCTAGAGAGACTGGGAAGTCATTACAGTTGATCAGAACAGTGGGCTTCAGTTGCACTAAGTGCTGAGAAATGGGAAAATAAGACAATTTTTTTTTTTTTCAAGGAGAACATATTCTACCAGGAAAAAACAACAACAACAAAAAAAACATTTTGGAAGTATTTCTTGAAGTGGTAAAAAGAGGGCATTAGGAATGGTAATATGACATATTTGGGAAAGCAATAGATTTAGGAGAGCATAATTGCAAAATACTATATAAAAACTTGCTGAAAGTTGCAAGAATTTCCCAGTCTGGGTGTCCCTAGTCCAGGAAAATTTGCTGAGCATGGAGCTCCCAATAACCCAGACAGCCTTCTTCCAGTGATTTGGAATATCTAGCTATAGGATTGTGGGAGAAAAAAAAAATGAGAGACTTACCTTGACAAGCCCGGGGAGGCCAGACTCTCCTTGTATGGGCCACCAAATGTTGAGGTTGAGAAGAGGGGATCCCAAAAGTTGCAGACCACTGTCATAAGGTGTCTCAAAAGAATTTGTAACCTTGAACCCATCTCCTAGTCAAGGGGCAAAGTTTATTATAAGCAATGTGAGCCATTACTGAGTGGACTGAATTCTAAGTAGAATCCAGTAAAGAGACTGAACCAAGGAACTTATTCAGCTTTCAATCATAGATATATTAATTCTATGTCCCAAGAGTGAGGCTAGGAATAAATCTCCAGGTGAATTAAGGACGGTCTTTAGATAGATTGGGTGTGCTCCTGAGGCAGATTCCAAAGCCAGAAGACCAAGGACTCATTAGAATAGAAGCCCCAAAGTCAGGGGACCCCAAAATCACATTACATCTAGAGGACTCATGATGAAGCATTTTGTCTGCTTCTAGAGAAAGAAGTAATACTGTTTGAAATCAGATTGCATCAGAATCAGATTTGCATTTTCTTTTCTTTCTGCTTTTTTCTTTCTTTCCTTCCCATTCAAGTCTTCTTGTACAAAATGATTAATATGGAAACATCGTACATGATTGCATATTTATCAAGTATATTGAATTGTCTACAGTCTCAGAGAAGGGGAGAAAGGAAAGGATGGATAGAAATTTTTTTTAAATGTTAAAAAAAATTTAATATGTAATTGAAGAAAAAAAATTTTAGATAGAATATTGTCAATAACAATATAATAATGATTAGGTCCTGGGTTAGCAAAGAAAGTCTAAAGCACTGATAGGACTGTAATACTTCTTGAGGCAAGTAGGAAAGGTCTCTGATGGGATTTTTTCAGCTTTAAGTGAGATTTTTACTCTTAAGTAGGTTTTTTTGTTCAAGTGGACTTTCAATTACAATCCCACCCCAAATGGTGAATCTCTAGAAGTCCCTTGTTTACTTATCCAATCAGAAAGCCAAGTTATTATGTCAAATCCTTGAAGTTATATTTACCCTATAAAAAGATCTGCACATAGTATAGATCTTTGCTAACTCTTATTTAGGGCTAGCCTGCCATGTAGGCCTCATGGTATCCCTCTTAGGCTATTAGGGTTAACCCATCAGTCAAGATGTAATCCCCTTCCCTTGCCATTCCCCTTTTGGGGTTAGTCTGCTAAACTTCTCTATGGATTCAGCCTGCCTTAACATATCTGCATTTCATGGCATCTTCCCTTTAATGTCTTCTTTCTACTGGTTCATTGTGAATTCTAATTTGTGTTTTCCCATGTTAATTGTTAAAACCCCATTTTCTTGCTTACTCCTGTGTGCTATTAACATAATAAAGTAGTAAAATCTTAGTAACTTGTGATAGATGTCTGGCTTGATTTCTTCAAGTCAATTATACTGTAACTGAATCTCTTTTGTAATATTCTCTTTAAAATGTAATGTTCTCTGGGAGCAGGTTTCTTGGGGGGCTTCTGGGAGCAGTCTTCCTTTCAGTTCAGTAATCACCACAAGTGGAGCCAAGAGTCCAAATCCTTTGTCTTCTTCAAAGTCTTGTCTCTGTCACTTGGGGCTCGGCTAGTTTTCTGGAGGCCTTACGGAGTCTTGGTTTCAGTGGAGAAGTGAAGATGAGCCTGCCACCATTTCTTTGTCTTCCCTAGTTCTCATTCTGGCTGAGTTTGTCCGAGCTTATATGCTCTCTTATCAAAGGTGTGAATCTTGTAGAACTATAGTATTAAGTACATGTACTGAACTAGAGAACTGTTAAGCACCATGCTAAATTAGATAACTATTGTCTCTATCAGTTCCACTGACTTAGCACCTTATTTCAAGTTTTAGCCCATAACACTCTTTTATACTATTTTTATATAGTATTTTGCAGTTATGCTTTCCCAAATCTATTGCTTTCATGAATATGTCATATTACCATTCCTAGTGTCCTCTTTTTACCACTTCAAAAAATACTTCCAAAATGTTTTGTTTTGTATTTTTTCCTGGTAGAATATGTGCTCCTTGAAAAAAAAAATGTCATTATTTTCCTGTTTCCCAGCACTTAGTACAACTGAAACCCACTGTTCTGATCAAATATAATGACTTCCCAGGCTCTCCAGCTCTCTCTATGGACTTTTAAGTGTTATGCAAAAAATTTATGTAACAGCTTGTAAAACTGTGCCTTCATGAGACTTACTCGCTCCCTGTTGAAAGGTATTTAATCTCACCCCTCTCTGGGTGTCCTCTAGTTTCTCTTGTCCTCTAGTATTTGGATGCTGGCATGTTTCCCAGAATGGTAATCCCCTTGTCTTGATTTTAAAAAAAGTTTTTACTACTTTGGTCCAAATTGACACACCCATGGTGAATATAATCTCATTCACTCTCTCAAACCCAAGCTGCTACATCTTCCACTCAGAATTCTGGGTATATCAGGAATATGGGGAAGACAGCCCTAAGGCAGAATTTTGAGAGTCCATCGATAAATTTTAGAAATATGACCTAAACTCAGAAATCATCCCCATCCCAAGTACCTCCCCCATTATGTAATCATTCTTGTTACCCTATAAAAGAATCTTGTATCTGACATTCGCTGCTGGATTCTTAGAGACAATAGTCTTGTTCAGCCCTGGGACAAACCATGGATCCATTTGGTCCCAGTAAATCTCTCCCTTTCAAATAAATTATTAAATATTCTCTAATATCTATCCTGCCTCAGTTTCTCCAGCATTACAATCCAAATCAAAATTTGATTTATTGTTTTGTTGATTGTATATGCATATTAAAATGTTAATAATGGAGATTAAACTTAAATTGTTACCATTATTTTGGTAGAGTAGAATCTATTTGCTAAATATTTACCAGTGCATTCTAATTATATAAACGCTGCTTGAGCTATATAGGAGTACAAGGTTCAGGGAATGAAATTGTCACCATTCTCAATGACAATAACAACAACAATAAAAATGATGAGTAGAATATTTGTAGGCTTTAAGGTTAGCAAAGTTCTTTATATCCATTATTTCATTTGGTCTACAAAATATCCTTGAGGGATACGTTGAGGGATTTGAGATATCCCTTTCCTAATGATCTCAGCCTGAAGAAAACAGGTTGTTTTTCCCAAAGCCTGGTGCCAGTAATTAACTTGCAAAGTACTTTTAATAGCAATTAGATTTTTACAAAAGCATATTAATTTTAAAGATGTGGCAAGAACAGAAGCAAAAATATTTCCTTTGAAATCTCAGGGACATTCTCTTCCCATGACCTCTAGGTTGATAGAGCTCAGATTTAGCATCATATCTATATAGCATTGGCTCCACCAAGTTTACATCCAAATTTGACATGTGTCCAGTGAATTCTCAGTTCAGTAACTGGAGAGTGGGTTCCAAAGGTCACCTCTTGTCCTTCAGGGCTTCTGATTCTGTTCTGGATGGAAAACTCAGGATGGACTTTTGTACCCAGATTTATAGATTCTTGGATTCCTAAAGACTCACTCTTCAATCTAAGTATAATCTTCTTTATCTAAAATAATTGCTAATGAAAACTAGCATTTAAGAGCTAGCTTTAAGATTTGCAAATTGTTTCACACACCTGGTAGGTAAGTGTTATTATTTTCCCCACTGTATAATAGTTAAATGACTTGCCTAGAATCATTTAGGTAGTGTGTAAAGGCTGGATTTGAAATCGGGTGTTTCTAACTCCATTCTATTCACTGAGAACTGCAACTATATGAAGGAACAAACAGCTAGGCAAGGGATCAAGGTCTATTTTTATGGGATCACATGTAATCTTTGGAGGAAGAGTGACCAAGGTGTCTCTCCTTTTACATCACTATTTCTCAGCCAAGATAGATCTCTATAAGAAAGCAGGACAAAAACCTCAAAAATAGACTACAACCAATCAGAGAGCCTCCTATTTATCAGGTGGTTAATCAGCTAGAACCAGTTACAAATTATCCAATACTCTAAAGTTTCTCTAACATACTTCTACTATACACCATAATGATCCTACTCTCCCAAATAGGAAATCTACATTGGGACACTATTGATGTAAAGTGAGATCTTGGGGGGTGGGGAGGTGGTCCTGGATTAGAAATCTCAAACCCCTTTGGGAGGGGCCCCACCCTCCTGTTCAAAGGGGAAACTCCCAGATAAGTAATCTCATTTAATTCAGTTGGAGATCTTGGTTTGGGCATAATCATTATCCTCTATTGAGTTGAAAATTAGTCCCTCAAATTCATCTGGAGATTAGTCCCCAGCTCTGGGCCAAAAAACCTCAATGTAATTAAAGCCTGTGTGCCAAAATCTTTGGCACAAAGATCCTAATAGGATTTTGCCCACTGAGTTATTTTTCTCAGTGTAATAAAACCATTTTTGCCACAAACCTTGCCATTCAGGCTTGCAAATTCTTTCTCAAGAAATCTGAAACAACAACCACGGGACTTCTCAACCCTCATTTCTCACACCTCAACACTATGATTCTTAACAACCAAACAAAAAATAATTATTTTAATATGGATCTTTTCTTTTTTATAATCACCTGTCTTAAATGACTAGACATTGTGTTGACAAGATTTTTGATATATGTTTTTCAATTCTTCCTCGTGAAACCATACTTACTACATTGGAAATTAAACTTCTTTGATGAAAATCCATTTTCCCAAGTCTATCCTAAGCATTATGCCCATAGGTTTTCAGTGACATTTGAATGAGTTTTTAAACTATTGAACCATGATTATCTCTACTTTTTGGATAAATTTCTTAATTTTTGTGATGTGTGTCATGTTGTAATGTCTTAGTGCAATATTATGTACACATTTTTGTATTTCTTTAATTCTGGAGCAATCCTGTCTATCTGTTTATCAGTGTTTATTATTTTCTCAAATAAGGATAAGGATAAGACTTTTAGGTTCACTAAAAATTCAAAAAAATACCCTCCCTCCAATTTTTTAGGTGGTATAGTCTGATAAAGATGCTCAAATCTTATAGGCCAATCTAAACTTCAAAAATTTGATATAATCTTTAATGGAAAAATTAGTTTCCTCAAATATCATTTCCCAAACTTCTATTCTACAGTCTTTATTTTGTTTTGCTCAAGGCAAGTATTTTTTTTTCCCATAGTAACAGTTTGGTGATTAACTTAAAATTTTTTTTTTTCTTATTCTTCCAGCTTTTAGAAGTTCCCACTTTCATGTAGAGGAAACAATATGAATTTCTTCAGTTGCCAGGTTTCTCTGAACAGCTTTGCTTATTTTCTGAAAAATAATTAGGTTGTCTTTAATCAGTAGTTTGTCATTTCATGGTGTTTTAAATTATTGTCTACCCTTTATTTTGCAGTTAGGCGAGACTGATCATGGTTAATTATGGGCTGTAATGGTTCTTAAGATGTTTGACTTCCCAATATCAATAGCAACTACAATAAATCTCTGATAATAATTGAAATGTTCTCTTTAAGAATTACAATTTTGGCACTTTTATTTTTCCATTCTTCAAATTCACAGATTTACTAGCACAATAAAAGACCAATAAAACACATGTATGAGGCATGAAATCCAGCTCTTAATTCAGAGAGAATGAACTAAAGTGGGGGGAAACAGCTCAATTCAGTTTCATGCGGCCAGTTTCAGATTTTCTGAATCAGTCTAGAGTCAGTAAAAGCACACAGTCATAATCATTGCTGTAACAAACAGAAACCCTATAAGAAGTATAAATGGTTCCAGGTAATTTGCATACCATTGTATTTGCTCACCTGTTGTTTTCCCATTGAATTTCCTTTTCAGCAGAATTTTTTTTTAATCACTGCTTGGTGATTCTGTAACTAAGTTTGATGGAGTGAATTGACTCTACATTGTTACTTGGTGCCTCTGGGGACACTGCTGCTGAATGATGATCTTTGGATAGGTCACTTAATAACTCATAATAAAGAGCTGTTCTTTTTCTTTTCTTTTTTATTGGTAATGTTTGTTTTTACTTCTCCATTTCTACATAAATTGCTCACTCATTCTCTACTCATTGGACTTAACCTTATCACAAAGAACAATATTTGAATACAACGGAATACAATTGTCTTGTAAGAAAAAGATGAGATGGTTTCAGAAAGGCCTGGGAAGACTTGCATGAAGTGATACAGAGTGAAGTGAGCAAACCTATTAAAATAACTATAAAAATCAACAATTTTGAAAAATTTAAGAAACCTAATCCATACAATGATCACTAATAATTTAAGAGATCAACATGATGAAAACTCCCCTGACATATGTCCTCCTGACATAGAGATTATGAAGGAGACACATTTTAGACTATAGCCAATAGGGGAATTTGTTTTGCTTCATTATGCATTTTTTTTTCTTCTAGTGGGGAGAGAAGATAAAGAGGTAAGAAGAAAAAAAAATCTTGATGATGGAAAAAAAATTAATTATAAATTAAAAAAAAAAGAGACAAAAAACTTGTTCATCAAAATTCACCAACATATAAATTGTATCTGATTGTACACTCAATATTCTACTTCCAAAGTCCTTCTGCAGAGGCAAAAGCAAGCTGAATTTTCTTTCTTTCTTTCTTTCTTTCTTTCTTTTTTTTTTTCCTCAATAGTATTTTATTTTTCCAAATACATGGAAGGATAATTTTCAACATTCATTTTTGAAGGATTTTGTGTTCCAGTGTTTTTTTTCTCCCTTCCCAATTCCCCCCTCCCCCCCCCAAGACAGGAAGCAATCTGATATAGGTTAAACATGTACAATCCTTCTAAACATATTTCCATATTTGTCATGATGTGCAAGAAAAATGAGACGAAAATGGAATAACCACGAGAAAGAAAAAGCAAACAAAGAAAAGATGAAGTGGTCCTCATCAAGCCTCCATAGTTCTTTCTTTGGTTGCAGGTGGCATTTTCCATGCCAAGTTTATTGGAATTGCCCTGGATAACTGCCATTGCTGAGAATAGCTAAGTCTATCATGGTTGATTATCACACAATTTTGTAATGTGCCACAGTTTCCCTAAATTGTTCTGCTTTAATCTTCTTAGTTGCAAATCCCCCCCTCCAGTTCATTAAGACTGATATAACTCAGGGCTACTTACTCTAAGATTATAAATTGTCAATGTGGAAACTCAAGAAAAGGGGGAGTCCAGACTTCCTGGCTCTAAGCTGGACACCTCCTTAACTCCTAGTTTGTTATAATTTATGGTCCTACCCTCCTTCTTTCCTCTTCCCCCCATCTCCTCTCCCCTGTCAGAACCAGATTGATGGTCCCTGACGAGAGATTTCCACTCACCAGAGTTTGGACTCCACCCACCACCTTTATGTACTTGACCTTGGAGCTTGTATATGTTTCACTGAGAACTTACATTTGCTGCTGTATGCTTTGGACATCAGCCCTGGGGACATCATGCCCCTAGCACAATCTCTTCCTTTCAGAAATCCAAATAAAATATTAAAAACTCTCTAATCTCTATCTTGCCTCAGTTTCTCCGGCATTACAGTTACTATATACAGTGCTCTCCTGGTTCTGCTCATTTCACTCAGCATCAGTTTATCAATATATATGCAATAATATTCAAGGCGTATTTTCTCAACTTTGTTTCCTTAAGTATTTTTCCCTAGCCATAATTATTAAAGGTACCAAATCTTGTTCTTTTTAAAAATTTTTATGGTGTGACCTTTTATATTTAGGTCATGTATCTATTTTTAGGTTTGGTGTGAGGTGCATTAGAAATATTTTTAATTGCAAACAGATTACAAAAGGATGTGGTTGTATTTGGAAATGGAATCAGAAAAACAGTCAACTGGCAGAAGAGTTTAGATTTCATTTGACAGGAAATTGTTTTTAACAGAAAGAGTGCTCTTCTGGAGAAAGAGCAGAAATTTTTTGGTGTAGATATATTCGGCTGATAAAAATAATATATATATTTCTATATATACACATACATATTATACATACATGCATACACATGCACATATATGTATATGTGTGATCCTGTAAACATAAAGTTGAAATCCAAAAAGATTTATGATAAAGATAATATTCTTCCTTTAAAATTTGTACTTGAATTCCCTTCCACATCTATTTTTTGTTTGTTTCTTTTGATCTATGATTTCATGGTGAAGGACACTCCAGCTTAGAAAACTCTCATTGGTAATTTGTAGTAAAGTACTTGTGAGAATTAAGTTAAATAACTTGCCTAGGGACACAAAGTACTAATATGTGTCAGGAATATGTATCAGTCAGATCTTGAAACCAAATTTTCCTGACTGCAAGTCTAGTTGCCTATCATGCAGCCTTTTAAACTAAGTATCCTCTAGGAGGGATTTTGGAGGTACAATTAAATTCTATTTTCTAGTCAGTAACTCCAAAAATTAACTAAACAATGATCAAGAAAGATGTTTGGAAGGTCAGATGCCACTGAATTAAAGGATAAACTCACTTGAGAAAAGACATTTAAGGAATATTAACAAGTATACAGAAAATGACAGCTTATGAAAAACATAAAAAAGCTTCAACAATGACTTTTATAAATTGAAAATGTGATCCTTAGTAATTACTCTAAAGAATTAAGGCAACCAAGTATTTCTGTAAATAGTATGAAATTTGACTGAAGTTTGAAAACTTTCCTTGGTCTCCCATTAAGTCTTTAGAGAAAAATCAAAGAGATGAAGGGAGAAGGTGATAAATCAAATGTTTCAGTTGTAAGTTATAAATAATAAGAAATATTTTAACTTCCTAGATTATATTTCTTGAAGACAGAGATATCTTTTTAGGGTTAGGGTTGGCCAGATATAACTGTATTTATATTTATCAAGATGACAGTAAATAGAGAGTCAGGTGTGGGTCAGGAAGACTCATTTTTTTCTAAGTTTAAATCTGGCCTCAGATACTATGTGGCTTTGGGCAAGTCACTTAGTTCTGTTTGCCTCAGTTTCTTCATCTGTAAATAAGCTGCAGAAGGAAATGGCAAACCACTTAGAATCTTTGCCAAGAAAATCCCAAATGGGGCCACAGAGATGATTGAAAACAATTGAGCAACATAGAATACATAGAAGACAAATTTCATCCCATGGCTCTAATTGAAGATAGTATGCTATTATTTCCATATGTGTATAATCTATGAGTAGGATAAAGACTAATTTTGGACTAGTTATTATGGAAGTAGGATAGGGAGATACTCAAACTTTGAATCTTGTCTTCCTTTTGAGTTTCTTGTTCCACCTCTTTCTCACTTTGTCTCCTCTATTTCCAAACATTAAAAAAATTTTGATTTATTCACTTTAGGGGAATGTTTACTGTTATCATAGTTTAGATTCAGCCATGATAATGAGACCCTTCTGAACTTGGAGTGAATTAATTCCGGATTTCCAATCATTGTCAGTTGGTAGCTGAATTTCAGAGATATCCTGGCTTTGAGACCTTGGCATGTGGGGCTCTAAAATATGCTTTGGTGTGTTCCAAAAGAATTAGTTTTCATTCAGAATACTTTAAAAGCATGATTATTAGTGTATTGAGGCCAAGTGTCAGTCTGGCATAAATTTATCTGCTCTATTTGTGTACCTTCACACAGTTCTATCACATTATCCTGGCTTTGGGAGAGAAATGCAATCTCCTAGAATAGAAGTGATTCTAAGAGAATCCATATCCTCAGGATAGTGAAGTCATGATTGTGGAGCAATGGGTAAAAGGGTCAGGGTTGACCAGGTTTACAGAATGCTTAAGTCCTTAAATTAATGTATGTAAAACCCTTGTCTTTTTTTCTTTATTATAGCTTTTTATTGACAGAACATATACATGGGTAATTTTTCAACATTGTCCCTTGCAATCACTTCTGTTCCAACTTTTCCCTTCCTTCCCTCCACCCTCTCCCCTAAATATTAGGCAGTCTCATACATGTTAAACATGTTAAAGTATATCTTAAATATAATATATGAGTGCATATTTGTACAGTTCTCTTGTTGCACAAGAAAAATCAGATTCAGAAAGGTAAAAATAACCAGGGAAGAAAAGCAAAAATGTAAGTAGTCCACATTCATTTCCTAGTGTTCTTTCTCTGGGTGTAGCTGGTTCTGTTCATCATTGATTAATTGGAACTGAATTGGATCTTCTCATTGCTGAAGATATCCACTTCCATGAAAATTTATCCTCATATAGTATTGTTGTTGAAATGTATAATGATCTAAAGAAGGGGAAGGGATCTGTATGTGCACGATTGTTTGTGGCAGCCCTCTTTGTAGTGGTCAGAAAGTGGAAACTGAGTGGATGCCCATCAATTGGAGAATGGCTGAATAAATTGTGGTATATGAATATTATGGAATATTATTGTTTGGTAAGAAATGAACAACAGGATGATTTCAGAAAGGCCTGGAGAGATTTACACGAACTGATGCTGAGTAAAACGAGCAGGGCCAGGAGATCATTATATACTTCAACAACAATACTATATGATGACCAATTCTGATGGACCAGGCCATCCTCAGCAATGAGATGAACCAAATCAGTTCCAAGGAAGCAGTAATGAACTGAAGCAGCTACGCCCAGTGAAAGAACTCTGGGAGATGACTAAGAACCATTACATTGAATTCCCAATCTTTATATTTTTGCCCACCTGCATTTTTGATGTTCTTCACAGGCTAATTGTACAATATTTCAGAGTTCGATTCTCTTTGTACAGCAAAATAACGGTTTGGTCATGTATACTTATTGTGTATCTAATTTATATTTTAATATATTTAACATCTACTGGTCATCCTGCCATCTGGGGGAGGGAGTGGGGGGAAAGAGGGGAAAAATTGGAACAAGAGGTTTGGCAACTGTCAATGCTTTTGTAAAGTTACCCATATATATAACCTGTAAATAAAAGGTTATTAAAAAAAAAAAAAAGAAATGTATAATGATCTTCTGGTTCTGCTCATTTCACTCAGCATCAGTTCATGCAAGTCTCTCCAAGCTTCTCTGTATTCACCCCTGCTGGTCATTTCTTACAAAACAATAATATTCTATAACATTCATATACCACAATTTATCGAGCCATTCTCCAATTAATGGGCATCCATTCAATTTCCAATTTCTAGCCACTACAAAAAGGGCTGCCACAAACATTTTGGCACATACAGGTCCCTTTCCTTTCTTTAGTATCTCTTTGGGATATAAGCCCAGTAATAACATTGCTGTATCAAAGGGTATGCACAGTTTGATAATTTTTAAAATATAGTTCCAAATTGCTCTCCAAAATGGCTGGATGTATTCACAACTCCACCAACATTGCATCAGTGTCCCAGTTTTCCCGCATCCCCTCCAACATTTGTCATTATCTTTTCTTGTCATCTTATCCAATCTGACAGGTGTGTAGTAATACCTCAGAGTTATTTTAATTTTCATTTTTCTGATCAACAGTGATTTGGAATACCTTTTTATATGAGTAGAAATCATTTTAATTTCATCATCTGAAAATTGTCTGTTCATATCCTTTGACCATTTATCAGTTGGAGAATGGCTTGATTTCTTATAAATTAGAGTCAATTCTCTATATATTTTGGAAATGAGGCCTTTATCAGAACCTTTAATTGTAAAAATGTTTTCCCAGTTTATTGCTTCCCTTCTAATCTTGTTCGCATTAGTTTTGTTTGTACAAAAGCTTTTTAACTTGATATAATCAAAATTTTCTATTTTGTGATCAATAATGATCTCTAGTTCTTCTTTGGTCACAAATTCCTTCCTCCTCCACAAGTCTGAGAGGTAAACTATCCTATGTTCTTCTAATTTATTTATAATCTCATTCTTTATGCCTAAATCATGAACCCATTTTGATCTTATCTTGGTGTATGGTGTTGAGTGTAGGTCCATACCTAGTTTCTGCCATACTAATTTCCAGTTTTCCCAGCAGTTTTTGTCAAATAGTGAATTCTTATCCCAAAAGTTGGGATCTTTGGGTTTGTCAAACACTAGACTGCTATAGTTATTTACTCTTTTGTCCTGTGATCCTAACCAATTTCACTAATCAACTAGTCTATTTCTTAGCTAATACCAAATGGTTTTGGTGACCACTGCTTTGTAATATAGTTTTAGATCAGGTACAGCTAGACTGCCTTCATTTGATTTTTTTTTTCATTAGTTCCCTTCAAATTCTTGGCCTTTTGTTCTTCCAGATGAATTTTGTAATTTTTTTCTAAGTCATTAAAATAAGTTTCTTGGGAGTCTGATTAGTATAGCACTAAATAAATCAATTAGTTTAGGTAGTATTGTCATCTTTATTATATTCACTTGGCCTATCCAAGAGCACTTAATAGTTTCCTAGTTGTTTAGATCTGACTTTATTTGTGTGGAAAGTGTGGACTTTATTTTGTAGTTTTGCTCATATAGTTCCTGACTTTCCTTTGGCAGATAGATTCCCAAATATTTTATACTATCGGCAGTTACTTTAAATGAAATTTCTCTTTGTATCTCTTGCTATTGGATTTTATTGGTGATGTATAAAAATGCTGAGGATTTATGTGGATTTATTTTGTATTCTGCAACTTTGCTAAAGTTGTGGATTATGTCAAATAGCTTTTTAGTAGAATCTCTGGGATTTTCTAAATATTCCATCATATCATCTGCTTTCCTCATTACCTTCTCTAATTCCTTTAATCTCTTTCTCAATTCTTATTGCCGAAGCTAACATTTCTAATACAATATTGAATAGTAATGGTGATAGTGGGCAACTTTGTTTCATTCCTGATCTTATTGGAATGGTTACAGTTTATCCCCATTACATATGATGCTTATTCACAGTTTTAAATAGATGTTCCTAACTATTTTAAGGAAAAATCCATTTATTCCTATATTCCCAAGTGTTTTTAATAGGAATGGATGTTGGATTTTTATCAAATGCTTTTTCTATATCTTTTGATCATATGGTTGTTGTTAATTTGGTTATTGATATAGTCAATTATGCTAAATAGTTTTCCTAATATTGAACCAGCCCTGTATTCCTGGTATAAACCCTACTTGGTCATGGTATATAATCCTGGGGATGATTTTCTGTAATCTTTTTGCTAATATTTTATTTAAGATTTTTGTATCAATATTCATTAGGGAGATTGGTTTATAATTTTCTTTCTCTGTTTTCAGCCTACCTGCTTTAGGTATCAGTATTAAGTCTGTGTCAATAAAAGGAATTTGGTAGGAATCCTTCAATCCCTATTTTTTCAAATAGTTTATATAATATTGGAGTTAATTGTTCTTTAAATGTTTGGTACATGTTAATTGTACCAAAATTAGGGATTTTTCCTTAGGGAGTTGATTAATAGCTTTTTCTATTTCTTTTTCTAAAATGGGACTAATTAACCAATTTACTTATTTCTCTGTTAATCTGGGCAAGCTATATTTGTAAAACCCTTTTCAAATAAACCTTGTAGAAGTACACACCACACCTTTTAAGTTCTACTAAAAAAATGAACAAATGTATATTTCTCCAGTCTAAAATCCTTTGCTAATTTTTTCCTTCAGGAATATGTGCAAAAGGTTAAAAGTGAAAGCTAAAATCCCAGGAATACAGAGTAAAGGTGGCACCTGAAATTTAGGATAATAACAAAATAATTCTTATGTAGTTAAGATAATTATTTTTCTCATTCTAAAAGAAGTAGATTTTTGCTTATATGGAGCTCTTTTTGATTACTCTGGGACCACACTTGAGGGAGCGATCAAGAATGAAATTGAATAACTCAAGGAAATGGTCAGGAATGGAACTCAGTAGTAATTAAGTGATTATTATTTTATTTGATGGAATAGAATGTTAAGCCCAAATTATATTTTAACCTACTATTTCCTTGTTCTTGATTTCTTGAAACATGTACAGAGCTTCCCCCAAATTTGAGTAACAGGATTCCTTTAAAAATAGGGAATTTAATATTCAATATAAGCTTCAGTTATATGACATATATTTTCTCTACCAAAGAGTATATATGATATAAAAGACTCACAAGTATGTATTACCAAACAGAGAATACATAAATCATTTCAAACTTTCTATTATACCCATCATACTTTTTTAGAATGTAAAGGTCCTTTGTGGGACTGCTAAATAGATATATTAAAAAATTTCTCTTCAAGCTTCACAGTCTGAGTATCTCACAAAGACCAGATTTTATAGTTATGGAGGATGAAGGTTGTTTAAAAAAAAAAAAAAAAAACAATCCTTCAGCTACAGGATGATTCTGATCATAGTTATCTTCTACATAGAGAAAGATGAAAGTTCCTCTGATTGGCTGATGACCAAATTCAGAACTCTTGAACTTTTGACAAATGAAGTAATAAATAAGGTTGGAAATATCTTTTTCTTGGGCTTGATAGTAAAGGATGAACTATTCTTACAAGCAAACAAAGCAAAAAGGTAGAGAAAAGCATACGAGGATTCAAGCACATTTAAGTAAGTATATATTTTTATTTTTTATCTGCTTGTGGTACAAGCTGATATTTTCATTGAAATATTTCCACCCTCCCCTCCCCCCCAAATCCAAGAATATGAAATTCTGGATGAGAATCTCAAAAGTGAAGTAATTTCCACATCTCCTGTAGACCAACATGAGGGGACTCCTTCTAATAAAAGTTCTTCCTTTTGACTTTCAGTTACCAATCTGGATTAGTATAGTCCTAGTCACTGGGTACCAATCAAGAATATATCAAGATCTAGGCATTTATTCTTGATTGATCCCCAGTGAGTTGAGTGACATATGTATAATGAGATACATGTTACTCAGTAAAGAATCAGAGTCCATGTGCAGCTAGATGGGAGAGGGTCTTCAGCCCAGCAAATCAGAGAGCTTCCTGGTCACTCTTGCTAGATATAGAAACTGTGAATAAAGTTAGTAATGCAGGTTAAATATAAAATAATGGCACAAGACTAATGACTGAGTTGGTGATATGAATGGTCATAAAAGCACTTAGCTCTCAATCTAAGAAATAATGAAGGAAAGCTGACAAATTCTATTATAATAAGAAAGCACAGTGAAAATAGAAAATCCAAGTTGAAATTTTCCTGAATTGTCATAGCTGAAATCTAAAGCTTTCCTGTCAAAAGAAAGGAACTAAAAGCAGGTAACAAGTGTTGCATCAAGGAATCACAGGATTATTCAAGACTTGGAAACTAATATATAGAAGAATAAATCTTTGTATAAAATATTCTAAAAGTCAAATAATAAAGGCTTACAATCTAAAATTCATTTATCCTTTGAGATTGAGTGTGATAAACATCACATGGAGAGAATAGAAGATTGTTAATGCAATAGGTGACTTTCAAACATTCCTCATGAAATGAATAGAACTGAATAGAAATTCTAAAATGCAAAAATTGGAGTAAAAATAAACCTAGAAAAGGAAACAAATTTAAATAATTGAAAGGATCTAATGATAAAGTGCTTATATTCTAATTAAAGGAGAAATTAATTCTCTTTGTTTTATTATTTTTTTTAAAAAAAGAAGAGAAAAACGAATCTATAAAGGAAGAAATGATGAAGAGGAAGGAACTTTCATAACTGTGATGTGCAAGAAAAATATAGATGGAGTAGGAGTGGAAAGTGTATTGATCTCATGAATCGCAGTATTATCTGATGGGAACAAAGGAAGACCAATAACAAATGAAGAGTTTGATGTAGAAATGTCTTAAACTCCCTCTATTTTGATTTTTCCTGATTTTTCCATTTTATCCTATATATTTATATCTTGATATATCTATCTATATTTGCACTATTTATCTTTTCCATTAGATTAGTTTTCTACTAACTTTGTGTCCCCAGAACTTAACTTACTTAAATAAACATTTAATGAACATTAATTTCATGACTGACAAAGAAATAGGCAAGAAAGTGGGGGAAAGAGCTTGGCATAGAGGGAGAATTGAAATTTATTATAAATAAAATAAATTTCAATTTTATTGATTAGATCAAAAGTGGGAATTAAAAGAAAAAGAACAAAGTGTAAGAACAATTGATGATCAGAATCTGGGCAAGGGGAAGGATAGAGTAGTAAAATACAAGCAGATAGAGTTAAATATAGATTACTATTGTTAATTATCTTTCTTTCTTCTACTGTTTTCTCTTTGTAAAGAGGGGCAGAGCAAAGAGAGGGAACAGCATAAGAAAATGTAAAAGAGGGAACATTAATTATAATAATAACCACTAAGGGTAATGGGATGAACTTATTCATTAAAAAGGAAAAAAACTAAAAGAATGGTTTAGGAAGTACAATCCAGAAAAACGCATACACACACTCAAACACATGTATTTTTATATATAATTATAAGAAATATATTTTAAAAATAGAAATTCAGAGTTAAATGGAGCAACTTTAAAAGAATTTAATTATATTTCAGATAGAATCAGAAAAGCAGGAGATGGAAATCATGATCTTCAATTAGGCAATAGTAAAAATAGACATTTAAAAAAGATAAAGAAATCACATTATGCTTTAAATTATCCTACAAAATAAAACAATAGCAATAACTTACACATATGCAGATGGATAAAATGTCCTTTTTTTTTTTTTTTTTTTTGGTTTATTTTAGGTGGCATAGCAGATAAAGTTCTGGATTTAACAGTTAAAAAGACCTATGTTCAATCCTTCCCTAGATATTTACTAGTTGTGTAACCTTGAACAGGCCAAATTTGTCTCATTTGTAAAATAGAAATAATAATGCCATTTATCTCATAGTACTATTATGAAGATCAAATGTGATGATACATGTAATTTATAAACTTTAAAACACTATAGAATATTGGTTATTGTTATCATCATTATTACAATAAACATTTATTTTATCTTTATAAACAGATTTTATTTAGTTTGGCTATATTTATTATAAAAACATTTAGGAGGAGACAATTGAGGGGGAGCATCCAAGGAGACGAGAAAGATTTTATACTGAAATGTTTTGCTAAAGTATTACCTAATAAAAAATGGAGAGAATTATGGGCACTTTTGTTATACTTCCTTGATCAGAAAATGTTTATACCAAAAATAAATCTGGGCAATGAATTCAGTGGCAGGATTGGGGCAAATAAAAGTGATTGAATAACTATGCTCATCAAGCCAAACCATCACCACTACAATAGTACTAAACAAATGGTTTGTGATCACTTGGAAAGCTTTAGGTGCTGAGAGCCAAAGGGGATTAATCAAGAGAAAATCACATTAGATTAACATCATTTCTTATTTTGAAAAGTTTATTAGAGCAAAGAAATGCCATGGACAAAATATACCTGAGTTTCCATGAGGCAATTCACAAACTTTTATAATATGCCAAAGAACAAGATGAAGTGTGGATTGCATTACAATTAGAAGAATTTGGGGATTTGGATCTGCTTGAATAAACAGATTAAAAGAATAAGAATCAATGAATCAAGAGGCAAGAATTCTTTTTTTACTCTGTTCTACTGAATATTTTTTTAAAATGAATTGAATGATAGGACAGATAACATACTTATATTAGTGGATGAAATAAAGTAGAAACCAGCCAGAGAAATTGTGCAGAGAAATGGTGTTTCTTGTGTGTAGAACAGCAAAGAGGCTAGTATCATTGTATTGTAGAGTCTGAGATAGACATGAAGATGCAGGAAAATTATAAAGGTATTAGGGGATTAGATTATGAAGAGCTTTTATAAGTTAAACAGAGGATTTTGCATTTGATCCTGAATGGAAATAGGGAATCAAAAGAGTTTATGGTGTCTGTCTGTCTCTTTCTTTATGTGTGTGTGTATATATAGTTGATATGGTTTGACTTGGAAAGTCCTAATTTTAGGAAAGTTACTTTGGTGGCTAAATGGAGGAAGGATTGGAGTGGGGAGAGACTTGAGGCAGTCAAATTCACCAGCAAGCTATTGTAATAGTCCAGATTTGAGATGAGGTACCCAGTTATACAAATTGATAGAAAAACTTTTTAGAATGTCTAATGAATGTTGAAGCTGGGCAATGAATAGTCTTTATTCACCTGATCTTCCATACTGGTAAAACTCCTTTGTAATATAAATGCTAACTTCATCCTCCTCTTCCTTTTCATCATTACTTTTATTCTTGTTCTTTTTTGTTGTTATCCAACCATTACCTCAGTCAGGAAGTTGACTTAATCATCATTATCCCTGTCTTGTTTCCTAATTGCAAATCTACAATACACTACCACCTCATTACCTTCTTCAGCTTTCTTTTTTGTATTAAATAGCACTCTTCTAATTTTTAGGCTAATTTTTTTATTCCATTTTTAACTCTTTCCTTTTCCTCATTCCCTATAATCAATCTCCCATTTAGTCCAATAGTTTCTTTCTTAAAATTTTTTTGGATTTATTTTTTCCATTTCATTCATGCTGTTATCAGGCCATTTTGTAATAACTTCAAGTTAGACTCCAGATTCCAATCTTTCTCCCTGACAAATTGCATACTACTGCCATTTCAACTTCTTAAATATATAACTTCTTTACTCATAATGACTCCATTTTACCTTTTTTTAAAATCAACTACAAACTCCTTTGTCTGGTTTTTAATATCTAACATTTATTATAACAATTTTATAGTTTGCCTATCCCACCATATCTCCCACTATTCTCATTAGGATGCTACCCCAGACATCTTATTGTGCCTTTTCTCATACTTTGTCCCCATCAAGAATATCCTTGACCTGTTTAAATGAAACCCAATCTTCAGGGCCTAACTTAAATCTTATCTGATCTTGAAGTCTTCCCTGACTATTCAAGCCCTCAAAGAGCTTTCCTTTCTATGAATAATTGGATATTAATTTAAGATGTCAGTTTTCTGTTTCATATGTGTTGGTCTTGTCTCTCAAATTCAACTCAACAATTTTTTAAGTGCTTACTATGTGTAAAACATGAGAGGAAGGATGTCACAGTAGACTGACAGTTGTCTAAGACCTGAGTCTAAGATGTCCTTCTAATTCATACTGATTATGTGACCTCATTGGTCAAATCACTTAACATTTTAATAACCCAGACAATTTTCTAAGACTGTAACTTATAGAATATATACAGACTTGCACTGGAAAAGGGAGTTCACTTGACCAATGGATTTATAAGTATGATTTTTAAAAAAATGTCTAAGGTATTGGGCTAAGGAATTGTGGAAGACAGACAAAATGAAAGCAGATAATGACTTCAAAGAGCTTATGTTCTCCTGGGTGAGGGGACGTTATAATGCTTCACAGATAAGTAAATATAATTTACAGTGAGAGATCACTAGCATCTAGCTAGTTGCTCAGGAAAGGCTTCTTAAAGGATATGGTACTTGAGCTGACCTTTGAAGGAGTTCTAAGATGATGCTGAATTAAGGAAGGAGCACATGCATTTCAGCCTATGTGAAGGTGTATAAGAGCAAAGTAGAATGTTGGGGTTTGTTGTTTTTGGTATTATCCAGTTGTTTTTAGTATTGATTGGCAAAGATACTCGTGTGTGTGGGAGGGAGTTGTCACTTTCTTCTCCAGCTCATTTTGCAGGAAACTGAAGCAACAAGATAAAATGACTTGTTCAGGGTCACATACCTAATAAGTATCTGAAGCCAGATTCAAACTCAAGAAGGTAAGTCTTCCTTACTCTGTGCTTGACATTCTATTCACTGTGCTACCTAGTGATACACCTTTATATGACCTCCACATCTATCAGCCAGTTTGAAGGAGAGATTATATAAAAATAAATACCATAAAATAAGTTTGGGAAGGCAGAACTGGAAACAAAAGGACCTCAAACCGAGCAATTTGTATTTCATCCTAGAGACAATAAGGAGCCACCACTGCATATTCTTGAGAAAAGGAATGATAGAGCCAGACTTGTACTTTGGGATAAATATTTGGCCAGATGGAATGGAGAGGGAGAACAATTAAAAGATAGAACCTCCACTAGGTGATTGTTGGAATAGTTCAGACAAGAAGCAATTAGGACATTGATAAGAGTGGTAACCAATAAATGGAGGTAAAGGCCTGGATGAAAGATCTGTTAAGACTCATGAATGAATTAGATAGGAAAAGGGAGTGAAGAAGAGCAAACATTTATTTATTTGTTTGTTTTTTAGAAGAGCAAATATTTAAGGTGCAAGTGTGAAAGCTTGCTAACAATGAGGAAAAACTGAGAATCCTATGTTTCAACTTTTTTATCCTTACAATATTCCCATATACTTGAGATTATTATTCTCACTTGAAAAATGAGAAAGGCTAAATATCAGGGAATGTAGGTTATTTGACCAAGGTCACAGAATAAATTTGCACACCAGGGAATGAGAGGGTAGTAGAACATATCTATTACACTGACAAAGGTGGGTTTTTGTTTTTTTTTCTGACTTAGAATTTTAGATTTCTGGATCTGGAAATGACCTTTTCAAATAATGTAGTTCAGTCTCTTCATTTTATAGATGAGAAAACTGTGGCCTAAAAATGTCTTTTTCCCTCAAGTTTCTGAGAATATTGATTTATTAAGTAATACTTGCTCTTTGCCTAACAAATTGGGATCACTAGACATCTTCAGATTTGAACTTGGAGACTAAACACAGGAGAGACAGAATATTATACATTAAAAATAATTACTCAACTAAAACCAATTAATTAAAAGGAAACAATAGGTAATCTGATTTCTTTTTTTTGTTATAGCTTTTTATTGACAAAACATATGCATGGGTAATTTTTCAACATTGACTCTTGCAAAATCTTCTGTTTCAACTTTTCCCCTCCTTCCCCCCACCCCCATCCCTAGATTGTGGTCCAAAAATGTGAAATGATCACATTATTTCTCTTAAAAACTATCTTTTTTAAAAAAATAAGTAAGTAGTTTTTTCATTTGCTTAAATTGCAAATTTAAGTTAATATCTCTGAGCCTCAGCCATGATTAGAGTATAATTACCCAATGGTCAATCCCATGCCTTTCAGCTCTAATAATTTGGGGTAATTATTACATTCCAAGATTAAAGCTAAGAGTACATGAAAAGTCAATTTATGCACAGCATTTTATTTTTATTTTTTTGAAGGAGGGTCATAGTGCAATTATCATCCCATTAAAGGATCCAGAGCTGTGCATAACCAAGTATTTTGTTGAATTACATTTTTAGTGGTTTTTATCATCAATAGTCAGAGCTAATCTGAGTTTCTATGTTTTTCTCCTGAGACATATAAATATGCTATAATTTGCATACATACACACACACATATACCTCTCTGTCTCTGTCTCTGTCTCTGTCTCTCTCTGTTTCTCACACACATATACTATCTCAATATCTGCTATGAAATATTTGGGCAATTAGACACCAAATAACATGAATTTTGAATGTTTGCCATCATCCTTAAATATGGAGATTCAGTTCTGGATAAGTTGATTATTTATTTATTTATTTTTTTGGTCTATAATCAGGAAAAAGTGCCAAAAAGGCCGCAGTAGTGCCTTAGTTATAATATGTAATCAAAACTCCCATTTGTTATCACCTTTAAGGTTTTTGGGGAGCTTAACATACATTTGTTCTTCACAACAAGACTGGTTATAACCTTGCATTCTAAAATATCAGGCTTTCATTGGTGTGATCAAGAGAGAGAGAGAGAGATAAGTACATTGTTCTACTTCTTTATTCTTTCTCATCTTTACAGAGGGAAAGAGAGAGAAAGACAGAGAGAGAGAGAGAGAGAAAGAGAGAGAGAGAGAGAAAGAGAGAGAGATTTATTCAAACATTTAAACATAGATATTAGAGAAAGAATAAAACATTTGAAGAAGCAAATATATATATATATATATATATATATATATATATATATGTATAAACTTATCATAAAATTGACCTTTCTCAGTTCAGTTTTCTTATCTCCATATTCTGACTCCATGAAATTTCACTGTTTGGCCCCCATACCTGGAATGCTTTCCTTCCTCATCTTTTTACAGGCTTCTTTCTGCCTAAAATCCATTCTTCACCAATATGCCTTTCCTTCTTTCCTTATCTTCCTTAATTCTAGCACCTTTCTGTTAACTATTTATAATTTATCATGTTGTCTCTCCCATTAAATTTCAATCTTCTTGAGAGCAGGATTGTCTTTTTTAGCAGAGTGCTTGACACATATAGGAATTATAAATATTTATTGATTCATTAAATGACCCATAAAATGGAGATAATAATAGCACTTACCTTAAGGTTGTTGAGAAGATCTGATAAGATCACTTATAAAAAATACTTTGCATATCTACTCTATACTACTATATAAATTATGAACCATAATCACCACAAACCTTTAACTTTTATTCATCATTGTTTAACCTTGGCTTTATCTAGACTTTAGTAGCTTTTATTGATCATTATTTAAGCCTTGGCTTTATCTAGACTTTAGTAGCCACTTTTTTTTTTCCTTTTTAAAAAATTTTTTTAAAACTTATTATTATAACTTTTTATTGACAGAACATATGCCAGGGTAATTTTTTACAACATTTTCCCTTGCACTCACTTCTGTTCCGACTTTTCCCTTTCCTCCCTCCACCCCCTACCCTAAAGGGTTGGCAGTCTTATACATGTTAAATATGTTATAGTATATCCTAGATACAATATATGTGTGCAGAACTGTACAGTTCTCTTGTTGCACAAGAAGAATTGGATTCACAAGGTAAAAATAACCTGGGAAGAAAAACAAAAAATGTAAACAGTTTACACTCATTTCCCAGTGTTCCTTCTCTGGGTGTAGTAGTAGCCACTTCTTTCTTTTTCTTATCTTTTTAATGGAACTCATCAAACATTTATTAAGTTCTAATTTTATGTTAGGGACTGGCTGGATTTGAGAATATAAAGATGAAGAGTGAGATAATCCTTAGTATCACAGAATTTAGGATCTGATGGGAGACTAAACAGATACACAAATAAATATGATGCAAGGTTGAATGCATTGGATAAAATTAGACATCTAGACAAAATGTTAACATATAAGGAAAAAGTTGTAAGAAAAGATAAGGAAGTTGAGATCATGGACTTGGAAAAGGCTACATGAAGGATATAGCATCTGAGATAGATTTTGAAGGAAGAAAAGGATTTCAGCATCAGAGATGAGAAGGCAACATGCTGAATTTATTTTGAGTCCAATAAATTCTTCTTTTGGAAAAAGAACAAAAATTCTTTCTTCCATGATTGTGGTATTCATATCATCTTACAGCCTTACGGAATCAAAGTTGGAAGGAACTTCAGTCTGTCTGGTTTAACTCATACCTCAAGAGTCCCTCTACAATATACTGAACACATGATCAGCCTTTTTCAAAGACCATTAATGAGGGAGAGGCCTCTGCCTTTCAAGTATATTCCACCTTTTCATAATTCTAACTCTTGGGTAAGGTTTTACTTTTAGGCTTCTATAAAGCCTAAATTTGCCTATTTTCAATCACCAATTCCTATTAGTTCTATGTTCTGGGGTCAAGTAGAATAAATAGAATTATTTTTCCACTGAAAATTCTTTAAAAACTTGAAAACAATTAACATATGTTCCTTAAATCTTCTCTAGATTAATTTTCAAAAAATTCTTATTTGGCAGGATCTTAGAAGTTCTTCACGATCCTGACTGCAGTCTTTTAGAATTAGACAATTCTATAACTTACCAATGTCCTTCTTGTGTTATGATCATACAAAATAATCCTATATCAGCAAAGTTCTATAACTGAAATAAGAAAGGAGAAATTATATAAAGCTTTTCATCAAACCTTAAGGCTCTATGTAAAGCCTAGTTGTTAACAATAATATATGGCAATAACTAATAATGATAATTGTAACAATAATAATAATTAAGTTATTATCATTAATTATGAGATTCTTCTCTACAAATTAAAACAATTAGCTCAAAGCAAAGGCATTTAATGATATTTCTTAGCAAGTATTCCAATATATGTTAAACATAGTAGAAATATATATTAAATCTTATGTATGTGAAAATATTTATACAATTATTGTGTTGCATAAGAAAAATCAAATCAATCCAGTAAAAAAAAAGCAAAATAAAATGCAAGCAAGCAACAACAAAAAGAGTGAAAATGCTATGTTGTGAACAAAACTCAGTTCCCACAGTCTTCTCTCTGAGTGTAGATGGCTCTCTTCATCACTGAACAAGTGAAACTGATTTGAATCATCTCATTGTTGAAGAGAGCCACATCCATCAGAATTGATCGTTTTATAGTCTTGTTGTTGCTGTGTATAATGATCTCCTGCTTCTGCTCATTTCACTTAGCATCAGTTCATGTAAGTCTTTCCAGGCCTTTCTGAAGTTATCTTGTTGGTCGTTTCTGATAGAACAATAATATTCCATAACATTCATAGCCATTCTCCAACTAATGGGCATCCACTCAGTTTCCAGTTTCTTGCTACTACAAAAAAGGGCTGCCACAAATATTTGTGCACATGTGGGTCCCTTTCCCTCCTTTAAGATCTCTTTGGGATATAAGCCCAGTAGAAACAATCTGCTGGATCAAAGGGTATGCACATTTTGATAACTTTTTGAGCATAATTCCAAATTGCTCTCCAGAATGGTTGGATCTGTTCAGTTCCATCAACAATGTATGTCTCCCAGTTTTCCCACACCCCCTCCAATATTCATCATTATCTTTTCCTGTCATTTTAGCCAATCTGAGAAATGTGTAGTTGTAATGGGCTGAAGCTCGAGTTGATGCACTGAGGTCCCAAGCACGTGAGGTTAAATAGTAATTGGACCACACTCTATTAATATATACTTGGAGAAAGAATGGCCCCTGCCCACTCTTTGTGCACATTTTGATGTGTTGTATAGGAAATGACTAAGGGACGATTTTGGTGGGTGGGGAGAGAGAGGCGGGGAGGGAAGTAAAGAGGCTGCTGGCCAGGTTCGTGTCATGGCTGCTCACATTCCTATTGCCATCCCCCTTCACCTTCACAAAGACTAAAGATGGAGGATTTTCCCTTAACCTGAATTCCTGACTCTGGCTGATTTTAAAATACACGGTTATCACATGTAGTGGTATCTCAACTTTGTCTTAATTTGCATTTCTCTGATCAACAGTGATTTAGAGCACCTTTGACTATGACTAGAAATAGTTTCATTTCTTCATCTGAAAATTATCTGTTCATATCCTTTGACTATTTATCAATTGGAGAATGCTTGAATTCATATAAATTTGAGTCAGTTCTCTATATATTTTAGAAATGAGACTTTTCAGCCCTTTTTGTAGTGGCTAGAAACTGGAAACTGAATGGATATTCATCAATTGGAGAATGGCTGAATAAATTATGGTATATGAATGTTATGGAATATTACTGTTCTGTAAGAAATGACCAGCAGGATGATTTCAGAAAGGCCTAGAGACACTTATATGAACTGATGCTAAGTGAAATGAACAAAACCAGGAGATCATTATACACAGTAGCAACAAGACTACATGACAATTTATTCTGATGGCTCTCTTCAACAATGAGATGATTCAAATCAGTTTCACTTGTTCAGTGATGAAGAGAGCCATCTACCCCAGAGAAAGGACTATGGAAATTGAGTGTGAACCACAACATAGTTTTCTCACTCTCCCTGTTGTTGCATGCTTGCATTTTGTTTTCTTTCGTAGTTTGATCTGATTTTTCTTGTGCAGCAAGATAACTGTATAAATATGTATACATATATTAGGTTTAACATATTTAATGTGTTGGACTATCTGCCATTTTGGAAATAGGGTCGGGGGAAGGAGGGGAAAATTTGGAACAGGTTTAATAAGGGTCAATGTTGAAAAATTATCCATGCATATATTTTGTAAATAAAAAGCTTTAATTAAAAAAAAAAAAAGAAATGAGGCCTTTATCAGAATCTTTGAATGTAAAAATGCTTTCCCAGTTTATTGCTTCCCTTCTAATCTTGTCTGCATTAATTTTGTTTGTATAAAACTTTTTAACTTAATATGATCAAAATTATCTATTTTGTCATCAATAATGATCTCTAGTTCTTCTTTGGTTACAAATTCCTTCCTCCTCCACAGATCTGAGAGCTAAACTGTCCTATGGGTTCTTCTAATTTGTTTATAATATCATTCTTTATGTCTAGATCATGAACTCATTTCAACCTTATCTTGGTATATGGTGTTAGGTATGGGTCAGTGTTTAGTTTCTGTCATACAGTTTCCAGTTTTCCCAGCAGTTTTTGTCAAATAGTAAATCCTTATCCTCAAAGCTGGGGTCTTTGGATTTGTCAAACATTAGGTTACTATAGATATTGACTATTTTTTCCTGTGAATCTAATTTATTCCACTGATCGACTATTCTATTTCTTAGTCAATACCAAATGGGTTTGATGACTGCTGCTTTATAATAGAGTTTTAGCTTTGGTATAGCTAGGCCACCTTCATTTCCTTTTTTTTTTTTCTTCATTAATTCCCTTGAAATTCTTGACCTTTTGTTCTTAAAGGTGAATTTTAGTGTTATTTTTTCCAGGTCAAAAAAATAGTTTTTTGGGAGTTTGATTGGTATAGCACTGAAGAAATATATTAGTTTAGATAGTATTGTCATCTTTGCTATATTCACTCGACTTATCCAAGAGCACTTGATATTTTTCCAGTTGTTTTGATCTGACTTTATTTGTGGAAAGTGTTTTGTAGTTTTGCTCATATAGTTTCTGATTTCACTAGGCAAATAGGTTCCTAAATATTTTATACTATCAACAATTATTTTAAATGGAATTTCTCTTTATATCTCTTGCTGCTGGACTTTATTAGTAATATATAAAAATGCTGATGATTTATGTGGATTTATTTTGTATCCTGCAACTTTGCTAAAATTGTGGATTATTTCCAATAGATTTTTAGTTGATTCTCTAGAGTTCTCTAAGTATACCATCATAACATCTGCAAAGAGTGATAATTTGGTTTACTCATTACTTACTCTAATTCCTTTAATCTCTTTCTCTACTCTTATTGCCAAAGCTAGCATTTCTAATATAATATTGAATAGTATGGTGAGAGTGGGCAACCTTGTTTTACCCCTGATCTTATTGGGAATGGTTCCAGTTTATCTCCATTACATATGATGCTTGCTCATGGTTTTAAATAGATGCTACTGGTCATTTTAAGGAAAAGTCCATTTATTCCTACACTCTAGTGTTTTTCATAGGACTGGAAGTTAGGTTTTATCAAAGGCTTTTTTCTGCACCTATTGAGATAATCATATGGTTTTTGTTCATTTCTTACTGATATAGTCAATTATGCTAATAGTTTTCCTAATATTGAACCAACCCTGCATTCCAGATATAAATCCTGCTTGGCAATGATGCATTATCTTGGACATGACTTTCTATAATTTCTTTGCTAATATTTTGTTTAAGATTTTTGCATCAATATTCATAAGGGAAATTGGTCTATAATTTTCTTTCTCTGTTTTCATCCAACCTGGTTTAGGTATCAATATCACTTCTATGTCATAAAAGGAATTTGGTAGAAGTCCTTCTTTCCCTATTTTTTCAAATACTTTATAAAGTATTGAAGTTATTTGTTCTTTAAATGTTTGGTAGAATTCTCAGGTAAATCTATCAGGCCCTGGAGATTTTTTCTTAGGGAGCTGATTAATAGCTTGTTCTTAAAATGGAACTATTTAAGTAATTTATTTTCTTTTCTGTTAATCTGGGAAATCTATATTTTGTAGTTATTTCTCCATTTCAATAGGTTATCAAATTTATAGGCATAAAGTTGGGCAGAATAATTCCTAATTATTGCTCTAATTTCCTCTTCTTTGGTGGAAAGTTGTCCCTTTTCATTTTTGAGACTAACACTTTGATTTTCTCTTCCCTTTTTCTAATCAAATTAGCTAAAGGCTTATCTATTTTGTTGTTTTTTTCATAAAAACCAACTCTTAGTTTTATTTATTTATTCAATTGTATTTTTTATTTTCAATTTTATTAATCTCTTCTTTTACTTTTAGAATTTTAAGGTTGGTATTTAGTTGGGGGTCTTTAATTTGTTCATTTTTTCTAGATTTTTTTAGTTGTAAGCTCAATTCTTTGATCTTATCTTTCTCTATTTTATGCAAATAAGCATCTAGAGATAAATTTTTTTTCTTATTACCACTTTGACTGCATCCCACAAATTTTGATATATTGTCTCATTATTGTCATCCTCTTGGATGAAATTATTTATTGTGTCTATGATTTGCTGTTTTATCCATTCATTCTTTAAGATGAGATGATTTAGTTTCCAATTACTTTTTGGTCTATTTTCCCCTGGCCTTTTATTGAATGTAATTTTTGTTGCATCATGATCTGAAAAAAATACATTTACTATTTCTACTTTTCTGCATTTGATTTTGAGCTCTTCATGTCCTAATATATAGTCAATTTTTATATAAGTTCCATGAACTGCAGAGAAGAAAGTGTATTCCTTTCTGTCTTCATTCATTTTTTTCCAAAGATCTATCATATCTAACTTTTCTTGCATTCTATTTACTTCCTTAACTTCTTTCTTATTTATTTTGTAGTTCGATTTATCCAGTTCTGAAAGAGCAAGGTTGAGATCTCTCTCTATCATAGTTTTGTTGTCTATTTCTTCTTGCAGCTCTCTTAACTTCTCCTTTAGGAATTTACATGCTATATCACTTGGTTCATAGATGTTTAGTATTGATATTGCTTCATTATCTGTGGTACTATTTAGCAAGATATAGTTTTCTTCCTTATCTCTTTTAATTAGATCAATTTTTGCTTTTGCTTGATCTGAGATCAGGATGGCTATCCCTGCCTTTTTTTTTTTTTTTTTTTTTTTACACTTCACCTGAAGCATAATAGATTCTGCTCTAGTCTTTTACCTTTACTCTGTATGTGCCACTCTGCTTTAAATGTGTTTCTTGTAAACAGCATATTGAAGGATTCTGGCTTTTAATCCAGTTTGCTATCCACTTCCACTTTATGGGAGAGTTCACCCCATTCACATTTGTGGTTAAAACTACTAATTCTGTATTTCCTGCCATCTTATTACCACAAATTATACTTTTCACTTTTCTTTTCCCCTTTCCCTCCTCGTCAGTATTTTACTTATGAGCACCACTTGCCTCAAAAAGCCCTTCTCCTTTAGAGTCCCTCTCCCTTTCTTATACCTTTCCCCCTATTTCTGTATTCCCTTCTATTCAGCCTACCTCTTCCCTTTTCCCTCTTTCTCCTCCCATAGTTTCTCTGTGAAACCAAATATGTCTAATATTCTTTCTTTGAGCCAAATTTGATGAGAGTGAGATTCACACAATGTTTATTCCCCTCCCTTCTTTCCCTCAATTATAGCAGATTTTCTTTGCCTCTTTGTGACATATGTAATTTCCCTCATTTTACCTCCACTTTTTTCTTTTTCTGGTATAATCCCCTCTCTACCTCTAGTTTCTTTTTTATATTATAACAGTAAAACCAAATTATACATGCACTCTCTATGTATATTCATAATAGAAATAGAGTTCTCAAGAGTTCTTTTCTTTTTATCTTTCTATGCTTCTCATGAGTTCTATATTTGGAGGCCAAATTTTTTGTTTAGCTCTGTTCTTTTCATCAGAAATAAATGGCATTCACCTGTTTTAAAATTTCTTTCTTCCCTATTATTTTATTTTTTTTTTTCAGCATTCCCTTTCCTTTGTTTTGAAACATATTCCAACCCTTTAAACCTTTAAAGGGAAACTGTATTTCCTTTTCCCATTTGGGCTTCTTGGTATTTTTTTTTTTTTTTTTTTTTTTCCAAATCTAATTGTTTTAAATTTAGCCAAATATTCTTTGGATTTTTAAAAATTTGGGGTTCTCTTTCAGGGTGTTCGTAATTCCAATTTTTTCTTTTCTTGAATAAAGGTGTTTCTTTGATTTCCTTTGAAAATGGTTTTGGCTTTTTTTTTTTCATCATTTTTCGAAATCCAATAACCAAATTGTCTCCTGATCTTTTTTCAGGAATTTTTTTTGGTTTTTTTTTTCTTCTATTTTTCTTTTCTTTTTTTTTTTTTTTTTTAATTTTTTTTTACCTTTTTTAAGGAATAAATGTTTTTAATTTTAAAATTTTTACCTTTTTCAATTTTTTTTTAAATCCCAATCAGGATGCCTTAGATTTAAATTTTAAAATTAATTTCCAATAGGTATACATCCAAATTTTTTTTTTTCCCTTTTTTTAATTTTTTTAAATTACTTTTTAAGGAAATAAAAATGGGTTGGCTAAATTAATTAAATTTTGTTTTTTTTATATCCCCCAGGATCGGGCATAGTGTTTTATTACTGTCCATTAGAAATGATTTGTGATCCGTTTTGAATGGCTTTTAAATCAAAACGGTCATATTAATTGGGTTTTAATTAATGTTTTTGCCCTTATTTCCTCAGCATCAGTTCAATCTCTCCATTTTGAAATATTGTTGGTCTTTCTTCTGGAACTAAAATTCCATAATTTCTTTAAAAATTTATTCCCTTCTCCTGTGGCATCCATTCGGGTTTCCATTTTTTAAATAAAGGGTGCCACAAAAACTTAACATACGGCCCCTTTTTCTTTATTCTCTTTGGGATTAAATCCATAGTCATTTGGATCAAAAGGGTTGCCAAAAACTTTTTGGCAAGTTCCCAAACTATTCCAAAATGGTTATTTTCAAACCTCCCCAAAATGATCAAGTCCGTTTTCCGCATCCCCCAACAATCATCATTATTTTTCCTGTCATTTAGCCAACGACAGGTGTTTAGTGGATCTTAGAGTTGTCTTAATTTGCATTTTTGATTAAAATGACTTGGAGCATCTTTTCATATGACTAGAAATAGTTTCAATTTCTTCATCAGAATTGTTTTCATATCCTTGACCATTTTTTCAATTGGAGTGGTTATTTTTATAAATTAGAGTTAATTCTCTATATTTTGGAAATGGGGCCTTTATCAGAACCTTGACTTTAAAAATTTTTTTCCCAGTTTATTGCTTCCTTCTAATCTTTCTGCATTAGTTTTTTTGTACAAAAACTTTTCAGTTTGGTATAATCGAAATTTTCTATTTTGTGATCATTGATCTCTGTTCTCTTTGGTCATAAAGACCTTTTACAGGTCTGAGAGGTAAACTATCCTATGTTCCTCTAATTTATTAATAATTTATTCTTTTGCCTGGTTAACCCATTTTGACCTTATCTTGGTACGGCGTTAAGTATGGATCAATGCCTAGTTTCGCCATATTGTTTCCAATTTTCCCAGCAATTTTTTATCAAACAGTAAGTTCTTATCCCAAAAGTGGGATCTTTGGGTTGTCAAAGACAGGTTGCTATATTTGTTACTGTTTGTCCGAACCCAACATTCCACGATCAACTAATCTATTCCCTTAGCCAATCAAATTTTTTGGTAACTGCTGTTATAATATAATTTTTAGATCTTAAAGCTAAGCCACCATCATTTATTTTTTTTCAAACCCTTGAAATTTTGACCTTTTTGTTTTTTCCATATGAATTTGTTTTATTTTTCAGGTATTAAAATAGTTTTTGGGAGTTCATTGGTATGCGCAAATAAATAAAGGGAGTTTAGGTAATATTGTCCTTTATTATTTTTCCCCTATCCAAGAGCATTTAAATTTTTTCCAATTGGTTAGATCAGACTTAATTTTGGGTGGGTCTGTAATTTTTGCTCATAAAGTTTCGATTTTCCCTTGGCAGATAGGATTCTTATTTTATATTATCAGAGTTACTTTAAATGGAATTTCTTTGTAACTCTGACTGTTGGATTTTGTTAGTGATATAAAAGAATGTGATGACTTATGGGGTTTTTTATAACCAGCAATTTTTAAAGCGGATTATTTCTAATAACTTTGCGAATCTCGGGGTTCTTAAGATAATCATGTCATCGGCAAAGGTGATAATTTGGCTTCCCATTCCATTCTTATTCCTTTAATCTTTTTCCATCTTATTCTATAAGTGTTTCTAATACAATAAAATAAACGGTGATAATGGGAACCTTGTTTCCTCCAGATCTTATTGGGAATGGTTTGGTTTGTTCCACATATGAGTTACGATGGTTTTAAATAGATGTGCTGATTATTTTAAGGAAAACCATTTTTCATACTTAAGTGTTTTTTTAGGAATGGATTTGATTTATCAAATGCTTTTCTGCATCTATTAATATCATATGGTTTTTTTAATTTTATTAAATGGCCAATTATATTGATAGTTTTCCTAATATTAACCAGCCCTGCATTCCTGGTATAAATCATTGATCATAGTGTTTATCTTGGGAGATGATTTTTGGTCTTTTTCTAATATCTTATTTAAGATTTTAGCATCAATATTCATTAGGGAGATTTCTAATTTTCTTTTCTGTTTTCAGCCTACCTGGTTTAGGTATCAGACCATGTCGGTCATAGAAGGAATTTGGTAGGACCCTTCATTCCTATTTTATCAAATAATTTATATAGATTAGCCAATTGTTCTTTAAATGTTTGGAAAATTCACATGTCCATCTGGTCCTGGGATTTTTTTTAGGGGTTGTTTAATTGCCGTTCATTTCTTTTTCTGAAATGGGACTATTCAACAATTTATTCCTCCTCTGTTAGCTGGGAAGTTTATTTTGGAGGTATATCCATTTCACTTAGGTTATCAAATTTAAAATAAAGTTAGAAAATAACTCCTTATTATTTTTAATTTCCTTCATTGGTGGAAAGTTCTCCCCTTTTCATTTTTAAGACTCAATTTCTTTTCCCTCCCTCCTTTTTCTAATCAGATTTACCAAAAGGCTTATCTATTTTTTGGCTTTTTCATAAACCTTTTGTTTTTATTAATTAGTTAATGTTTTTTACTTTCAATTTTTTAATTTCTCCTTTAATTTTAAATTTCAATTTAGTATTTGATTGGGGGTTTTAAGTCTTTTTTAGTTTTTTTTTTGCAAAAATTCATTAATCTTTTCTTTCTGTTTTATTCAAGTAAGTTTTAAGGAAAAAATTCCCTCTTATTACCACTTTGGGCATCCCAAATTTTGGTATGATGTCTCACTTGTCATTATTCTTGAGTGAAATTATTAATTGTATCTATAATTTGTGCTTCACCAATCATTTTTAATGTGTTGTTTATTTCCAATTACTTTTTGGTCTATTTCCCCTAATTTTTGTTAATGTAGTTTTTTATTGCATCATGATCTGAAAAGAAAGATTTACTATTTCTGCTTTCTTGATTTAATTTTGGGTCTTATGTCTAATATATGGTCAATTTTTTAATAGGTTCCATGAACTTGGAGAAATATATTCCCTTCTATTCCATTCAATTTTCTCCAAAGATCCAACATACCTAATTTTTCTAATATCTATTTACTTTTTAATTTCTTTCTTATTTGTTTTGTGGTTTGATTTGTCTAATTTGAGAGTGCAAGGTTGAGATCTCCTACTATTACAGTTTTGTTGTTATTTCTTCTTGCAACTCTCTTAACTTTCCTTTGGAAGTGGGTATACCACTTGGTTAATATATTTTAATATTGATAATGTTGTTGTTTATGTTACCTTTAGCAGGATGTAGTTTCCTTCCTTACCCTTTAATTAGACTTTTTACTTTTGCTTGATCTGAGATAAGATGGCTACCCTTTTTTTGACTTCATGAAGCATAAAGATTTTGCTCCAGCCTTTTACCTATACTCTATATGTATCCCCCGTTTAAATGTTTTGTAAACAAATATTGTAGGTTCTGACTTTTGATCCAGTCTGCTTTCCTCCTTTTGGGGGTTCTCCCATTCACATTTACGGTTAAATTACTAAATCTGTATTTCCTGCCATCCTAATAACCCCAGATTGTGCTTTACTTATTCTTGCCTCCCCAACCCTCTTCCCCTTTAAACTTATTATCCTCTTGTATCACGATTTTATCCTCTTTATAACCCTCCTCCCCTTTGGTCTTTCCCCCTTCCTTCCTTTTCTCTTTTTTTTCCTTTTTCCCTCCCCGTTTTAATAGGGGTGAGGGAGAATTTTTCTAAAACAAATGTCAATTTTTTTCTTTGAGCCAATTGATGAGGAAAGATTCACACAACCTCCCCTCTCTAAATTCCTCAGATATGATAAGTTTTAGCCCTTTGGGGTGTGGTTTTCTTTTTATCCTCCTTCCCACCTTATTCTGTCATCCCTTCCATATCTACTTCCCTTTTTTATGTTATATCAGTACAATCAAATTATACATGTATTTTTTGTATTCCCAACAGAAATAAATTTCAAATTATTTTTTACCTTTTCTGCATCTCTTAGTTCTGGTTGGAATCAAATTTGGTTTATTTTTTTTTCTTGGAAACAAAAATTCATTTGTTTCATTAAATTCCATCTTCTTCCCCGGAAGAAAATGCTCACTTAAGTGGGTGTTTTTCTGGCGATCCCAAGTTCTTGTGCCTTTGGAATTCATATTCCAGGCCCCTTTCCTTTAATGTGAGGCAGCCGATTGGGATCCTTATTGTATCGGTATTTAAATGGTTTTTTTTGGCGTTTGAAAATTTTTTTCCAATCTGATAGTTCGAAATTTTGCCACAATATTCCTGGGTTTTTTAATTTGGGGTTTCTTTCAAAGTGTTCGGAATTCTTCAATGCCTATTTTACCTTCTGTTCAAACTGGGCAGTTTCTTTGATGATTCCTTTAAAATAGTATCTAGGCTCTTTTTTTTCATCATAGCGGGAAGTCCAATTCCTCAGATTATCTCTCCTAGATCTATTTTCCAAGTCTTCGTTTTTTCAAAGAATAATTATGGTTTTTTCCAGTTTGTCATTTTTTGTTTTTTTTGATTCTTGCTGTCTCAATGAATCATTAGTTTCAATTTGTTCAGTTCTAATTTTTTAAAAGAATTATTTTTCTTCATTAGCTTTTATTACTTTTTCTGTATATGTCCAATTGGTTTTTGAATGTATTGTTTTTTCAAATTTTTTTTCCATTTCACTAATTTTTTTTTTTTAGTGAATTATTTTTTTCCAACACAGATCCTACTTTCTTTAGTTCTTTGTCTTTCCAATTCACAACCCTTTCTTAGTGAATTTTTTTTTTTCCAATTTATTTGGGTTGTTGCCTCTTGTAAGGCTTTCTTTCCTTTCCCCATTTATCTTCTAACCTCTTTTTGAGACTTTTAATGGTCTCTTCTTGAGAGCATTTGTGGAGGACAGTCTGATGCATTTTTGTTTGAGGTCTCTTCAGGTTTGTACCTGCTCTTTTTCTGTATAGAAGCTGCATCGTTTCTTTTCATCTTTTTTATTCATGTTTTAAAGCCTTTATAGGTCTCCCAGGCAATTAAGCCTCTGCAGAAGGGGAAAGATTTAAACCGATTTCTGGCCCGAGGATGGGAGGCCCCAGTGGAGTTTTCCCTTCCCCAACAGGAAGTGGATTTGCACCGAGCTATCAAACTGCTTAGTAGGCTGGGATTAGCGAGCCCCTCAGCTAGAGACTAAGGGGAAAGTGTCACCGCCCCAGGCCGGAGCCCGGGGACTGTGAGTAGCAGTGACCGAACCGCGCAACCTGCCCAGCCCCTGCCATGCAAACGGCCCTGAAAAAGTTAAGGCCCGGAGCTCCCACTGTGGATTGGGGCTAACCGGCGCCCCTCCCCGAAGGATCCAAGCCCCAAGGAAAAGCCCACCCGGGGTTGGGGGGAGCTTGTGCTGAATCGGCCTTCATTTTGGACCTCCTCGGAACCCAATTCTTTCCCTTCTCCCCATCTCCCCCGGCCCCGGAACCAACCTTTTTGGCGAGACTGCGATTTTCTTCGGGGTGAGTTGCTCTTCTATCTTTAAATTGTAGAGCGACTATTTTGGGTGAATAATAAAGAGGGTAAGAGAAGAGCTTAGAAAGTCGTGTGTGTCTTCTCCGCCATCTTGGCTCTGCCCTTCTTCTTTTTTTTTTTTTTTCCTTTTTGTTTTGCTTTACTGGTTCTTGATGTCTCATTGAGTCATTTATTTCCATTTGTTTAGTTTTGATTTCTAGTGAATTATTTTTTCTTTTTTTTTTTTTTTTTTTCTGTTTGTATTTGTCCTATTGAATTTTTAAGTGAGTTGTTTTGTTCTATGGATTTTTCTCCCCATTTCACAAATTCTGTTTTTTAGGGAGTTGTTTTCATTTTCCTTTTTGTAAAATCTATCTTTTAATGAGTTATATGCTTTTTCCATTTCACTAAGTCTATTTTGTAGTAAACTGTCTTCAGATAATTTCTGTTTCAAACCCTCTTGCAAAATTTTCATTTCATTTCCCTATTTTTCTTCTAACTCTCTTTTAAGATTCTTTTAAATTTTTTTCTAGGAGAGCCTTGTGTGATGGGGATCAATTTATATCACTCTTTGGGGCTTCATCTGTAGGCAATCTGCTTTTAATCTCCTCACGGTTTGAAATCTGTTCTCTTTCACCATTAAAAACTATCTATTGTTAAAGTTCTTTTTGCTTTTTTACTCATTTTTTTTAAAAAAAAGTTGACATCTGCTTTTAGGGCAAGGGAAATTGTCCAAGCTTCCTCTACAAGCGGCAGTGACTGTGTTGAGTGAGTACTTACTGACTTTTGGTGCTGGATGGGCATGGCCAGGTCCCAGTGAAATTCTGGTGTATTGGGGATTCACTATTTACCTTTTGCATTTGTGTTGGATGTTTTATAACTTCTCTGCTGATCTACTGGCTTGCATACAGGGTGGAGTAGCCAACACTGCTGTCAATTCCTCCCTGTAGATTCTACAGTGCACAGAGTCCTCACCACCCTAGATCTGCACTGCTTGTACTCGGCATCTGTGCTCAGTTGGAACAGACCTTTTCTGGAGATCTTTGAAATTATCTTCTTCTGGTAATTTTATACTTCCAATATTTGTGGATTCTGCCAGTCCAGAATTCAAAGGCTGGATTTGCTAATTAGTTTGAGGGGCAAAATCAGAAAGAAATGTGTGTCCTCTCTGCCATCTCGGCTCTGCACCTTCCCTACCTCCCCTTAAATTTTGTTTTTAACATTTCTTTGTATCTGTAGTACTTTGAATAGTTTTTGAAACATACTGGGTTGGATGACCATTTGTCATGTATGTTATAATAGAGATTCTTTAATGTATGTGTTGGACTGCTTCCAACTCTTCCAACTCTTGAATTCTCTGATTCTCTGATGTGCTTAATCAGTGTTTGTTGATTGATTGAACTTCAACGAGGTGATAGATAAAATTAGTAGATACATAAGAGTATAGAAAGTACTTGTAGGTTTGGGGCCTGTGTCAGTTATCACAGCTCTATGTATTTTTGTTTTCAATCATGGACTAAGTCTTACAGGAAGAGAAATCTTACTCTTTACTTATAAACTCAACAGAAATAGGCAACACATTTCTTTTTTATAATACTTCTTTACTAAGATGTTGTCCTAGGATTTAGTTTCCTTTTGTAACATAAAGGGATTGGACAAGAAGACCTTTATTTTCTTTTCATATTCTAAATCTACCAGTTTCCAAATCTATTTTCTTGCTCTCAGTTTCTTCTTCATTATGGGGACTAAAAACAAAGAAAGGAAATGATAGCTAGGTTGTATGTATCTATATGCAAGTTCAGAATCTTCTTTTTCCAGTAATAAAGAAGTTTTTGCTCTTTTTATTTTTTAAAAAGAAAAACATTTCTCCTCTCAAATTGCTTAATTCTTGTTGGAAATTTGCCTAAAATTGCTTCTGTTCTTCTTGTAAGGATGCTACTAGCAATAACATATTCATACACATGCTTTATACTACTTGACTCTAGAAGAGATACTTTCACAACTAATTTCTTAATAGTATCTGAAAAAGCTTGTATTTTAAACACAAACCACTTTCTTTTATTTATTTTTTTTATTATAGCTTTTTATTTACAAGTTATATGCATGAGTAATTTAACAGCATTGACAATTGCCAAACCTTTTGTTCCAATTTTTCCCCTCCTTCCCCTCAACCCCTCCCCACAATGGCAAGTTGACCAACACATGTTAAATATGTTAAAGTATAAATTAAATACAATATAATATACATGTCCTAACAGTTATTTTGCTGTACAAAAAGAATCGGACTTTGAAATAGTGTACAATTAGCCTGTGAAGGAAATCAAAAATGCAGGCAGGCAAAAATATAGGGACTGGGAATTCTATGTAATGGTTCATAGTCATCTCTCAGAGTTCTTTCGCTGGTTCAATTCATTACTGCTCTATTGGAACTAATTTGGTTCATCTCATTGCTGGAGATGTTCACGTCTATCATAATTGATTATCATATAGTATTGTTCACAAACCACTTTCTAATAGTATTCAGACAGCTTTCAAGACAAACCAAATGATCTAAACAGAAAATCTGTCAAGTTTTAGAGATGAAGATAAAATCAGTGTATAGAGGATTTTTTTGTTTTGTTTTGTTTTAAAGTAAGGGACTTCAGAAGTACTATAGCTCAAGTCTTATTCAGAGAAGGAATCTACAACATTTTTGACAAGTAGTCATCCATCCTGTGGTGAGAGACCTCCAGTGGCTGGAAATTCTCTCACTTGTGGAATTATTCATGCTATTTTGGATAGTTATAATAAATAGAAAACTTTTCTTTCAATGTCCCAATTTAAATAACTTCCATTAAATATTTAGCTAAGGAAACCAATTCTAATATCTCTTCCAAGTGATAATCCAAGTATTTAGAACAGGTATCATATCCTCCTCACTGGATGTCTTGTATTTTTTAGGAGAAATTATTCCTAGTTCTTTGAACCTAATTATTGTAAGGCAAGAATCAATAGTCACCTCACTATCCTAGACACCCTCTGGATGATTTCCAGCTTGCCAATGTCCCTTCTAAAATATGTCAATCAGAACTAAACACTTTACTTCAGGCAGAGTTCAACTAGGACAGATTATCAAAGGACTATCACCTCTATCACTCTGGACGCTATTTCTGGTAATTCAATCTGTGCTCTCATTAGCATTTTTTTGACTGCCACATCACATTGCTTGCAGCTCATAAAAACCACTAAGATTTTTACACATGATTCATAGTCTAACTATTCCCTCATTTTTATTTATGCATTGGAATTGTAACCCATTTATTCCTATTAAATTTAATCTTGTTAGCGTCAGTCCAAGATTCAATGTTATAAATATAATTTTGGATCTTAATCCTATCCCCTAAAACAACATTTCTCAAACATTTTGTCTTTGAGACTACTTTATACTCTTAAACATTTTAAGGTATGAGCCACCCCTTCCAGACATATGTCACCTGTGAATTTGATAAAGATGGCATATTTCTGTCATGATTTCTTTTGTAATATGTTTGGAATGCAAATGATTATTGAGAATGTGCTTCAACTTTCATCCATATCATGGGGAAAAGAAAAATATTTAGTAGCATAGGACAGTAAATAAGGGGATATATGTGTGAGATAGTGTGAAGGTAGAAACAATATGTGTCAATGGATGAAAATCAAGGTATGAGTGAGGAATCAAGGATGATATTGAATTTTGGATTTGAGCAACTGGAAGGGTGCTGTTCGCAATAGTAATGGGGACCTTTGGAAACTGGAGAAGAATTTGACAGGAATGATCATGGATTTTGTTTTGGATAGATTGACTTTGAAATGCCTACAAGATATTTAATTTGAGATGTCTAAGAGACAATTAAAGATGGTGACTAGTATACAAAAAAGACTAGGGCTGGCTTTCTAGAAATAGGAATCATCTACATAGAAACGGTCATTAAAATCATGGAAACTGATGATATCAACTTAAAGTGAAAAGAGAAATCAAAATGTTCCTTATAGGACAGAGCCCTGGGGAACATTCATCATTAGCAGAAATAAAATACATGAAAAAAACAGCAAAGGAGACTGAGAAGGAAGAGTTTGAATGAGAGGAGAACTAGGAGAGATCACTGCCATGAAAACCTAAGAGAAAGTGGCCAATAGTGTCAAAGGAGGTCATTGAAATAATTTGATAGTGGATAAGAAATAAAGTAGTGTTTCACTGGAATAGGATAGGTACCCAAAATGTTAATGACTATAATAATCTTGTGTTTGATAAACCAAAAACTCTGGTTCCTGAAATAAAAACTCAGTATTTGACAAAAATTTCTGGTAAAATTGGAAAATAGTATGGCAGAAGGATCAGATTGAGAAATGGTCATTATATTAGTCAATTAAGAAATCACTGACAGCTTTGGGGAGGGCAGTTTCAATTTCATCCATGTCATGGGGAAAAGAAAAACAGTAGGATAGGGCAGTAAATAAGGGGATATATGTGTGAGATCATGTGAAAGTAGGAACAATATACTTCAACAGATGAGATTTGTGGTATGGGTGAGGAGGCTGAGTTGAACAATAAAGTTGGAAGTTGGTTTGCAGAAGATTTAAAAAGGGGAGGAAGTAGACAGCATTTTCGAGTTTAGTCATGAAAAAGAGAGAAATAGGATTCTAACCAATAGGGAAAGTTGCATTTTTGTTAAGGATGGGGAAAGTGTGTACATTTATAGACTCTATCCTTTGTGACCATGGGTACTGAATGGTGAGTGTTCAACTCAGTTTTCATCACCAAAGTGACCCTTTTCAATTATGCCCATGACATGCTGACCCCTTCAACTTTTGATTTCCAATTCTCTCTGTGAGCAGTGAACAAATCAACACTACCATTTTCTACAAAGGACTTTTCAATTATTTGTTCTATGAATCTTATCACCATTCTCTCTTATTTCCTTGTCTAAAATATTTTTCCATCCAACATTTTTCAGTATGTATTGACTTCCAATTTTTCAATGTAACCTTTTTGAAGGCAAAGATTGTTTTGCTTACTTGTACATGTGTCACAAAACTTTGACCTTGACATATATTAAGCATTTTATAAGAATTCTTTTTCATTCATTCATTCATAGAGGGTGATGCTAATGACTTTGTGCCACTTTACCTCACTCAAATCCAATTTCTCCACAAATCAGGACATCATCCTCATTGGTATCTATTGTCTTCTTCAAGAACAAAGGATGAATAATAACAACAACAAGATTTTTAAAATTCACCTTTTAGAATAATAGTCAATTGTCTTAATTATTATTTAAAAGTTTGATTCAATCTTTTAAATTAGAAACAACCATAGTAATCAAAAGAAAAGCAGATCATTTTATCTAGCATTTTGTGTACAAAGAATAGGTGACTCCACCATCAGAAAGTCCAAATAAAATTCATATGATTTTCTCAATTTAACTAAGAAGGAAAAAATCTACACCTGTTTTGAGCATATTTTTTTGTTTTGAGAATTGCTTAGGACCGTGTGACATTTCCTAATGTCTAATTTCCCTGGCAGTTGATTTCCTTAAATTTTACCTAATTATTTAGTTCTTTTCTACCATAGAATACATTTATTAAGCAGAAAACTATTTTCTGTAGTTTGCTTCTTTATCCATGGAAATGAAGAACAACTATTTAATAACTTGCTTAAAATGATGTTTTATATAAATTTGAAAAATAGATGAAATTGTTACTCAAACACTTTTTACTATTATCTGAAACCCATGAAAGAAGACGGGCAATCTTTTGCAAAGTTAGGTTTCGGGACCCACATTTAAACCATGCCAACAATTGAAAGTTAGTTATTATGTCAGCCCCAAGTGTCTCTTTCCTGGAAATAACAACCTGACATCCTTTAGCTTTTCTTCATCTGACCTAGTCTCTATTCCATTAATCTTTTTCATTTTGTGTTCCTAGGCTCATTTTAGTTTTTCTGAAACTTTCCCAAAGTTTCCTTTCCTTTTCCAAAAGGACTCCTTTTTGGAAGTCCTTTTTCCAAAGAACTTTTCCAAAGACTCCTTAAGTTTATTTCTCCCAAAATACTTTCCAGGGTCACCAGTCTGCAACTCAGTGGGAAGTAAAACTTTATGTTACTGGAACGCTCAGTTCTTATTATGCCATCTTCAAGTCTATAACCCCAATCTATCCAAAATAAATTTACACCAACTTTGACTGTCAAATTCAGCCATGTTTTTAATTGGGGAGGAGATGTGTATTGGATGAGTTCATTTTCCCAATGGAATGGATGTAAAGGGGACTATCTAAGAAGTTCAAACTGAGGCATGATTCTGACTTGCACTCTAGTGTCAAGATTAAATCTAACATTATAAACATCTGGGCCTAATCAGATATAGCATGTGTTTAGCTCATGCATAAGCAATGTTTCTCCAACCTAATGTTGACTGCATCAATAAAGTATCTGTTAATAATTAGAAAAATTGTTCTCTGACACCTATTGGCCAACCCTGTGCCTAGTTTTATTTGGTGCAGATCTAATCACTTTGGGAAATAATTCTGTTCATGATATAGCAAATAGCATATGGAAATCCATTTGGTTGATTTTTCTCAGTATGATCACTGCAGAAGTTATATAACTTTTAGATACAAGGATGAGGTATGGAACAAATTGGTCCCTGGGCACCCATCATTCTGTAGAATTTTTGGTGGTAGTATGTTGTGTTAAGGAATTGTGCTTAACACCCATACAAACACAAACACATATACAAAAGCTTTGTGTTAAGCAAATGGAAGAAATTCAAGTATGATCTGGGAAGGGTAACACATAAAGTCTCAACTTCAGTTGTTTAATCAGTTTTTGAACTAGGCCCTAAGGTAATAAAATGGAAGTCAGGTGAGATGGAAGATACTAAAGGAAAGATTGGTATCTCTGGCCTTAACTAAGGGGAGCAGCTGAGTAGCCAAGGGCATCAGGAATCTATTGAGTCTATGGGATGGAACTCCAAAAAAAAAAGTAAAGAGTGCTAAGGATAACTGGATATAAATCGAAGGCACACTTTGACAGCTTTCTCAATTCTGTTTAGGACTAGTCCTGTTTCTCAATGGAAAGTTATGTTAGTTTTTTCTTACCTACATTTTCTTTGATCACTTTTCCATCAATGATTAGCGAGGTAGTGAATCTCTCCTTTCCTCTAATCCATTATATAAACTTGAAAAAAACCAAAGACTTAATCTTTTCTTTGTTTTCAAATGTTTTATCTGTATCAGTCTATCAATAAGCATTTATAAAGCCCTAACAATGTTTCAGGCACTATGAAAATAGAAAGGATAAACAACTCTTACTTGAAAACAGCTTACATTCTCATGGAGGAGACAAAAAAATATATACAACATTAATTTAAATTGAACAAATACATATAGAGTAATTAAATACAAAGTAGTCTGGGAGAGAGCGAGGGAAATAGCATTTGTGGAAATCAAGAAGACTTCATTTAGAAGATGAGAGTTAAGCTTAATTTTAAAAGAAGAGAAGAACTCTATGACTCAGGGATATGGGAGGAGTATATTCTAGAAATGTATAAAAAAATCTCAGTTTGATAGGATGACAAAAATTTTACCCACATTTAAATCGATGGAAGTTCAAAGTCTGTTTCTCTCTCTCTCTCTCTCTCTCTCTCTCTCTCTCTCTCTCTTTCTCTGTGTGTGTGTGTGTGTCTGTGTGTGTATGTGTGTATGTGTGTGTGTCATTCTCTGTCTCTGTCTCTCTCTATTCTGTTGGATACTTGACTGTGATTCAAAAGTTTAGGTTTTATTCACATCTCTTTCACTTAGCTAATTGATTAGGTTTGAGCAATTTACCATCTCTCTGACCCTCAATAACTTCATTTGTAAAATGAAAATATTGGATTCCATAGCAAGAATCAAATGTACCAAAAATCTCACGAGATTGTCTAGCTCAATACCCATGTTTTACATTTAAGGAAAATGAGGCTTAAGAATTAAGTGATTTGCTTAAGGGCATGAGGTAGCAATTAGCAAAACTAGGTCATGAAAGTAAATCTCCCAGTTGCCATATTTAGGAACTTTTCCATTGCAATAAGCTTTCACATTCTTGGAGAGGCCACAATTAATTGCATTTCATTTTGAATAGATAAACTACTGTTCTCAGCCCATTTTCTTAGTCCAAATTGGTAAATACACAGAGATATTTTATCACCCTGCCTTCCAACAGGAGAGCCTTGTTGTAAAATAGAAAGGAGTGGAAGTGAAGAGGAAGGAAGGATGAAACACAGACAGACAGAAAGATATACACAGAGAGAGACAGAAAACAGAGACAGAGAGATAGAGAGACAGTGAGACAGAGGCACAGAGAGACAGGCACACAGAGAGAAAGACACAGAGAGGGAGAGAGAGAAACACAGAGAGAGATATACATAGAGACAAGAGACAGAGAGAGAATTGACTACAGGGACAGAATGTCTGGATATGTGTGCCACCTCTGACCCATACTGGCTGCGTGACACTAGGTAGCTAAGTTCCTTAACCTCTCAATGCCCCAGATAATTCTCTAAGATTAGGTCACAAAGATGGTATTAATGCATTTTGGTAGAGGGAGAGTTCTCTGGGGGTTGTTTTCACAGATTAAATTACAGATCTGGTCCAAAATATTTATATGCAATATAAATTTATAAGTATATATATATATATGTATATGTCATATATTTGTTACATATGCATATATAAGACTTTGGAAACTTCACGTGTGTGTGTGTGTATTTGACTCACACACACACACATATATATACACACAGGGCATTTAGTGGATAGGGCATCTGGCCTGGAGTCAGGAAGACTCTTCTCTGATTTCAAATCTGGTCTTATATACTTACTAGCTATGTGACCCTGGACAAATCACTTAATCCTATTTGCCTCAGTTTTCATTAGTTGTAAAATGAGCTAGAGAAGGAAATGGCAGACCACTCCAGTATCCTTGACAAGAAAACCCCAAATGGGATCATGAAGAGTTGGATGACTGAAAATAACTAATTGAATACACCTCACTCTCAAATCCTTAGTGCAGATTTATGTTTATATGTACTCTTTTAAAAATCCATTTAGAGACCTGTATATGTACATGATGTTTTCCTAATGCAAGGCCCTCAAAGACAGAGACTATTTCAAAATCTTTTGTTGTTTTTTTAAATCTCCAGAACCTAGTTACTAAGTATTTAGTAAATATTTGATTGATTCATCTAAAATGTTTACTACTTATAATGACACCAATTCCAATGACTAATATAACATTGATAAAACAGATGGAAATCTCATACTAGTGTCATGACTCTACCTCATATCCTTATAATGAATACAAGATGGTTACAAATACTGAGCTTAATAGTAATGAGGTCCTGGGTCCTAAGGTGGGGTTGGCAGAGAAAGCCTAAAGTACGGATGAGATTAGTCCCTGAAGCAAGCAGGGAAGGCTACTGCTAGGGATCAGCCTTACAATCCCATCTTCTGTGGAAGTCTTGGGTAACTTCACCTTATTCTATCTAATCAGAAAGTCAAGTTATTTTGTCAAACCCCCAAGGTTAAATTTCCCTTATAAATCTGTCCATGTTCTGTGCCATCTTTGGTGAATCCCTTTTGGGTTAGTCCACCATAGCATTTTGCCAGATGATGTCTTTTTCCTTATAGCTAACTAACTCTTTTAGGATGCTAACATGCTCTATGGCATAATCCCACTTGATGGCATATTCTCTTTCTCCTGTTAATTATTAGTTCCACTAGAAAACTTATCTTTTCCATTGTTAATTGTTAAAACCTCTTTTCTTATTAACTATATGCTCTCCCAAATCTATTTTATAATTACCACTTCTGGTGCCTATTTTACTTCTTCATTTTGTTTCTAACATCTTATCATAGATAAAAATACCTTTTGACAAAGAAAAAGGCCATTGTGAATTTGTCACGTGATCAAATCCCAACATTTGGTGCCAAGTGCTCTCCTGAATCTCATTATTTAGTGCCAATTTCTGAATCCCAATCTCATCAACAGTATATTTTGAGTAGCTATGAGCTTATATGGCTATTGGATCAATATAAATGTCACTGAAGAACAATGATGAAAGATTGATGCTCACATGTATAACTTGCGATCAGGAATCAATTTCTGAGGTTAAAGAGATTGACTCCAATCTTGGGGACTCCTCAAAAATCATTTCCTACTTGGAATTTACTCTGAGAAATTCCCTGAGTATGGTTTGTGCTTTTGTCCCTGTGATGACCGCATATTTTAAAATCAGCCGGAGTCAGGAATTCAGGTTAGGGAAAAATCATCAATCTTTATTCTTAGCAGAGATGAAGAAAGATTGGAGGTAGAAGGGAATTGGCAATAGCAATGTCAGCAGCTGAGTCAAGAAGCTAGCCAGACCAGAAGCCACAAGACCAGCAGCCACAGAACCGAACCCAGCCCCAATCTCTCCCAGCCTCTCTTCCTGCCCCTGTGCCTCCACCCACCAAAATTGTGATTTCCTATACAACACATCAGGACTTGCACAGAGAGTGGGTGGGGGCCATTCTTTCTCCAAGCATATATATTAATAGAGTATAGTCCAATTACTATTTAGCCTCACGTGCTTGGGACCTCAGTGCATCGACTCAAGCCTCAGCCCATTACATGTCCCCACTGATGCAAGCAAAAGGGAACTTCAGATCCCATACAAGTATTTAACATATATTTATATATGCCATGACTCATATTACTATACAGAAAATACAAAATTTGAGGGTAGAGCCAAGATGGTGGAGAGCAGACACATCTTTATTTGAGCTCTTCTTAGTGTTCCTCAGAGCAATACCAGATCATGCTTCTGAACTGATTTTAGAGTGACAGAATCCACAAATATTTGGAGTATAACATTTCCAGAAGAAGAAAAGGTCTGTTTCAATTGGGCAGGGGGAAAGGCTGCCATGGCAAATACAGCACAAGGAGACTGAGGCAAGGAAACTGGGATTTGTGCCACCTGGGAATCCAGTGTGGGGGGGGCTCTTCAGCTATTCTGTCCCAGTTACAAGCCAGCCAATCAGCGTATTAGCTGCGAGACAAACGAAGGAAATACAAAAGGATAATAGTGAGCTGCTGAACCTCCCCAAAATGCAGGACTTGGCCACACTTACTTAGCACCAGAAGTCAGTCAGCAGCACTGGCCCCAGGTCAACCTAACACTACTGTTGTCCCTTTCCCTTAAGAGCAGACCTCAACCTTTAAAAAAAATGAGCAAAAAAGGAAAAAGAATGCTGACCATAGATAGCTTTTTTTTTGGAGAAAAAGAAGAACAGACCTCAACTCTTGAGGATTTTAAAGGCAAATCATCTCCAGATGAACCCCCAATGATATGAATTGGTCCCCATTTCACAAGGCTTTCTTGGAAGAACTCAAAAGGGATCTTATAAGAGAGTTAGAAGAAAAACGGGGAAAGGAAATGAGAACTTGGCAAGAGAATTTGGAAAAGGAAAACAAATTATCTGAAGAAAACTCATAACAAAATAGATTTGATGAAATGGAAAAAGCATAAAACTCTCTACAAAATAGATATGAAAAAGAAACCAATTCACTAAAAAACAGAATTTGTGAAATGGGGGGAAACTGCAATAAACAAAATACCTCATTTAAAAATTCAATTGTCCAAATGCAAAAGGACCTTAAAAAAAAGCTAATTGAAAAAACAAAATTATATTAAAAGCACTCAGTAGCCCATATGCAATTAATATGATTTCTTCCTTTTCTGGTTTGTCTTACTTTCTTCAAGAAATTTATATTCTCCCAACTCATAGAACTCCCCTATTCAGGTTCTGCTAGAAAGGCAATAGTATTCAAGGCTGTTAAATAGGCAACTGTTGACATTCTTGTGGGTTTCCTTCTTTACCCACAGAAAGTCTTCAGGACTTGGATTCCTCCAGAGAGAAAAAGTACTTGGGACTGTTAGATATCCAGCCCCACTTTCGATTGGGATCACTGCCTCCTCAATAGCTCATAGTAACAATAGAATGGAGTGTTTGGGTTCATTTTGCCTGCATTTTATCAGTTTAGTTCCTTGTTACTGTTCCTCCCAGCCCTGGGGATCACAAGTAAGGTCTTCTTTCCCCATTATTAGATAAGGGAATTACTAAGGAAATTCTTCTCTTGTTAGAGAGAACTCAAACTACATGTCTATATCTATATCTGTTATATAGTATGTATTTGTTATAAATACCTATATAAGGAATATCATGAATATATATGTATATGTGTGTATATATATGTGTATACATACCCTCCCCCTCCTTCCCAGAGCAACTAGATTGGATAGTGAATAGCATGTCAGGCCTGGAGTCAGGAAGACTTATCTCCCTGATTTTAAGTCTGGCCTCAGACACTAACTATGTGATCCTACACAAGTCACTGAATCCATTTTCTCTTTGGAAGAAAGGGAAAAGACTCAAGTGCTTGAAGTATACTCCCTTTTGTGAGAAAGTATAAAGGATAGTTTCTTCAAAAAGTACATTCCACAACAGTGGGACTCAATCATCTAGCCTGGAAGTAATGAAAAGGATTCTCTTAAAAGCATCGAAAAGTATGCTGATTACATAGAAAGATACAATAAAAATCTCAAACAGAGTAGCTGATTGACTAAATCATGTAGACCTTTAGCTCCCTTCATCATCCCATCCTGACAGATATGTGTTTATATATGTGCCCATCTATATAACCACACACACACACACACACACGTATACCCACATAGATGTAGAACTATATGACTACATATGTATATGCACATGTATGTGTGTATGTGTGTAGATAGTAAATATAGACTAAATGCTAGTTCTTTGGATTTACTTGCTTTTTATTTCATGAAGGAATTCAGATAAGTTGAGTGCCACTTTTATGAGAACTCTAGCAGAAAATTTCATTGTTATTTGGAGACATGACTTCAATTTTAAAGAGTTTTCTTGTAATAAAGAATCTTATTCATTTAAAAACAACTGTAATGTCTCTGTTTGTGAATTTTACAACTAATGTTTAATTGTCTAACCAACCCCACCCCTCAGTACTAGATAAAAAAATTTTCAGAGCATGCCACTTGCTTTAATCATCAAATCTATTACATGATTCAAACAACAAAAACATCTACAGATGCTTTTGTTTGAAATTTAACTATTTTTTGCAATAAATGATAAAGTTAAACAAAGTATTATAAGAAGAGATCCTGCAAATGAATGGGAAAGTAAACTATTCTAAAAGATAATACTGTAAAGAAAATGAAGGCTTTACCAAAATGACTTAGTCCAGGGGCCAGGCCAAGTTTATAAAGTCATTTGTGTAACTTTCTGAAAATTTTAACATTGTCACTTAAATTAATTAAAAACAAAAACAAAAACAAAACTTTTCACATTAGCTAAAATCTAAGGCTGGGTCCCAAATTGAAGTAAATTAGAAGTTATATGGGGAACAAACTTGTGCTCAGGAAAGAATTCCATGTTCAGAATAATAAAAATCTTATGAATATAATTACAAAATAATCTTTAAAAAATAAAGAACAACTTAATCCATTTGAAGCACGTTCAATATTTTGAGAATAGTTTTTAGATGTAGTGTTATATCAAACTATGGTGGGGATAGTTATAGAACCAAGCAAAAAATAGCTGGAACAAAAGATCAAGAACACAGAGGGACATTTCTGAAATATATAGAGAATTGAATCAAATGTATCATAATGCAAACCATTCCCCAACTGATAAATGGTTAAAAGATATGGAAAGAAAATTTTCAGACGAAGAAATTAAAAGGCAGCTAGGTTGCACAGTGGGTAGAGCACCAGCCCTGAAGTCAGGAGTACCTGAGTTCAAATATGGTCTCAGACACCTAATACTTCCTAGCTGTGTGACCCTGGGCAAGTCACTTAACCTCAATTGCTTCAGCCAAGAAAGAAATAAATTAAAGCCATTTTCAGTCATATGAAAACATTCTCTAAATCAGTATTAATTAGAGAAATGCAAATTAAGACAACTCTGAGGTACTCCTTCATACATCCCAGATTGGCTAAGATGATAGAAAAAGATAATGATACATGTTGGAGGGGGATGTGGGAAAACTGGGACACTAATGCATTGTTAGTGGAGTTATGAACTGATCCAGCTAGTCTTGCCTTGCTATTGCTTAACCTTACCCTGCCCAAGGACCCAACCCAGTCTTTTTCCCTCATGCTTTATTTCCTTACCTCACCATTCCTCCCTCCTTATTTCTTTATAGATTTTGGAGGATGCTATCCCCTTCATGGTATATATGTTGTCTTGCCTATTGAACCCATTCCTGTTGTGAATAGTTTTCAGAACTATAAGCTCTCCTCTCCACTCTATTGCCTTTGTGTTTATTCTTCCTCTACACCTCATTTGTATAACATGATTACTATTTTTTACCTCAACTTCAGTCAATCTTTCTTTTGAGCTATCTTATTGTTGATGTGCATCTTAATCATATTATACATTTTTCTATTAAAAAAAAAACAAAACAATTTGTCCATGTTTAAAGTTTCTCCATGTTGAGTTCCTTAAAATTGATCTTTCAGATTGACTCATATGTTAAGTCTTAAAAATCTGCAAGTTCATTGAATATCTATTTTTTCTCATTCAAAATTATAAATAATTTTTCTGGATATGATATTTTTAGCTGTAGTTCTAGTTCTTTTGCTTGTCTGTAGATAAGATTCTAGGACCTTTACTCTTTTATTGCAGCTGCTTGATAAATCTTGTACAATTCTAATTGTAGCCCCAGCATATTTGAATTGTTTTTTTTTTTTTCTTGTTTCTTGCAAAATTTTCTTTTTGATCTGGGGTTTTTGAAATCTGGCAATAATACCCCTGTGTGTTTTCCACAAAGGATTTCTTTGAGGTGTTGATCAGTGGATTTTTTCTAATTTTCCCCCCCTTATGTTCTATCACTCCAGGACAATTTTCTTGGATTATTTTCTGCATTATTGTGTCAAAATTCTCTTTTTGGTCACAACTTTCGGGGAGCTTAATTATTCCTGTTTTTTCTTCTTGATCTATCATTTTTCTTATAAGACATTTCACATTCTTTTCTATTTTCTCATTCTTTATCTTGTTACTTCTTGGTCTCTCATAGTTTCACTGGCTTCCCTTGTCCAATTCCAATTTTCAAAGAATTATTTTCATCTCTAAGACTTTGTACCTCCTTTTCTAGTTGGTTAATTTTTTTTTCAAAAACTTGTTTTCCTTGGATATTTTTTGGTTTTTGGTTTTTAGTTTTTCCTCAATGTCTCTCATTTGATTTTTTTTTCCTGAGGCAATTGGGGTTAAGTGATTTGCCCAGGGTCACACAGGGAGGAAGCGTTAAGTATCTGAGGTCAGATTTGAACTCAGGTCTTCCTGACTTCAGGGCTGGTACTCTATCCACTGTGCCATCTAGCTGCCCTCATTTGATTTTTTTTTGAGTTCTTCTATAAATTCTCTCTGGGCAGGGAGCCATTTCATTTGATTCTTTGGGGAAGAAGGCTTTTTTTTGTTGTTTACTAGTGTCCTTCTTGGAAGATGAATCCTGTTCTTCCTTTGCCCCACTGCCTCTGCATTTAATGGGTGCTGATTCCTTCCTCACCAAGAGCCCTATCTCAGCAGCACATCTGGGCTGGGTGTTCCTAATCAACTGAGGTTCACTCAGTTTTCTCAGACTCAAACTTTAAGTCAGCAGCTGGAAGGTGAAAGTGTCTGTGGTTCCAGATGAGTCTTCATCCACACCCACCTCATCCCAGAGCTTTCCACTTGATGTTTCAGTGGAGCTAGCCTGGAGGTGTTTGTACTTTAGACATTTAATTTCAAGACCTGGTCTTTCTTCAAATCTGAAGTTATATCTAGAGGACCCCTGTTCTGCCCCAAGTCTTCTTGATTTTTTACCAATCTATGTCCACCCTAAGGTGCAAATTTGTTTTATTTGTGGGGGGAATTGGGAGAGCTTGAAATTTACCAATCTACTCAGCCATCTTCCCAGATTAGGCTTCTGATCCAGCTGTTTTGGAAAGCAATTTGGAATTATGCCCAAAGGGCTACCAAACTGTGCATGTCCTTTGATCCTGTAATATTCCTATTGTGTTTGTATCCCAAAGAAATAACAAAAGAGGGGAAAAGGACCCACATGTCCCAAAATGTTTGTAGCAGCTCTTTTTGTAGTGGCAAGTTGGGGAATGGCTGAATAAGTTATGGTATATGAAGATAATGGAATTAATATTCCATTATCCATTGTTCTATAAGGAATGACAAGCAAGCTGATTTCAGAAAATCCTGGGAAGACTTACATGAATAATGCTGAGTGAAGTGAGTAAAATTGAGAGAACATCTTATACCATAACAAGATTATGTGATGATCAACTGTTATAGACTTGACTCTTCTCAACAATATGGTGATACAAGGCAATTCCAATAGACTTAGGATGAAAAATGCCATGTATCTAAAGAGAGAGAACTATGGAGACTGAGTGTGGATCAAAGCATAGTATTTTTGTCTTTTTATTATTGTTGTTTATTTGCTTGTTTTTTCTTCTTTCTCATTTTTTTTTCCTCTTTTGAATTATTTTTTCTTGAGCAGCATGACAAATATGGAGTTATATTTAGGAAAATTTAATATTTAACCTATATCTGATTGTTTGCATTCTAGAGGGGAGTAAAGAGGAAGAGAGGGAGAAAAATTTGGAACACAAGGTTTTGCAAAAGTAAATAATGAAAATTATCTTTGCATGTATTTGGAAAAATAAAATATTATTTAAAAAATATAAAGAGAATTGATTAAAAAATTGAAATGAGAGGAAAATAACACTTCCTGACTTCAAACTATATTATAAAGAATAAATCATCAAAACTATTTGGCAATTTTACTTATACAAATGAAAAAGCAAATCAATTGAATATATGATCGTTTTATTTCTCTCAAGCAGTAGATGGCAACACAGAACAATCCTGCCCTTCTCTAGCCAATTAGCTCTTAGCAAAACAGGGTCTTCCCCCCAATCAGACAGCTAATAGGAAACTAGATGGCAAAGTGGACAGAGTGATGAACCTGGAGTCAGGAAGATTTGAGTTCAAATCCAGCCTCAGACATTTACTGACTGTCATCCTGGGCAAGTCACTTAATCTTGTTTGCTTCCATTTCTTCAAATGTGAAATGGAGATAATAATAGCATCTCCCTCCCAAGGTTGTTGTGAAGACCAAATGAAATACTTGTAAAGTGCTTGACACATAATAGATGCTGTATAAATCTTATTCCCTTTCCTTCTCATGCTCTAATTAGCATGGCTCCCAGCAAAAGAAATGTAGACTTGTCTAGTCAAGAAGTATTTATACAACTCTTATTAAGTTCCAAGCATTGTGCTAAATTCTTTTTAACTTTGATATGTCAACTCCTATAATCTGGTTTCCATAAGTAGTTCCTCTTGTAGGTTCTAGTGCCTTCTTCTTTACCTGATTTATGTGTTCATCTTCACCTGATTTATGTCTTCACCTCTCCAAACTTTCTAATATCAGTAATGAGCCTGTTCATAAGCAGTTACCCATCCCTAATAATATGATGATATTATAATATAATATATGTATTATATAATTTTATATATGTACCTCCCTGATATCCTTTTGGAGAATGTAGGACAAATACCAATAACATCAAGGCATATGGTTAGTAAATATCTAAAGCAGTATTTGAATTCAGATCTGCACTCCAAATCAAATGCTCTTTCTTCATACTAGTCATGTAGTTGCCTTAATATGTAACATTTATATAACACTTCAAGGCTTATGAAGCACTTTAATTTTATATATATATATATATATATATATACATATATATGTAAATATAATATATACATATATATGTATGTGTGTGTGTGTGTGTGTGTGTGTGTGTAGCTATATAGTGTATCTCTATACTACCTTCCTTCTATGGTTAGTATTAAGGATCAAATTATATGTAATATTTTATGTTACATTATATATAATTATATGTTATTAAGATTATATTATGGAATTTTATAATATGATATATGCTATGATATATATAATCACATATTACACAGTATATAATATAACTTGCTTCTTACAAATAATTCTCAGAGGAAAGTATTACTACTAGCCTCTCTCCTCTATTTCCATATGTGGAAACTGATATCTAGGTTCATATAGCTTATCAGTGCCAGAAGGAGGATTTAAATACAGGTCTTCCTTAATCTAAATCCAGTACTCTATTCCTCTTGTGCCAATTGATAACCAGATGAATAGGAATCTAATATAATTATGAAATAATATTATAATATGAAACTAAAAAAATTGTAGCTTTCTATCAAGTTATGATTCCAACAGTTTTTATACAACCTGCTTATAGTTCCCAAGCAATTATGTGATTAAAATTTACCCACCATATCTTTCAAAACTCTGAACGCAGTCATATGTAAATAAATGGATGGATCACATGTGGGATGGCCATTGTGGTCTTGGGCAGTATTTTTCCTTCAAACAAACCCCTACTAAGGGACTTGGTGATATGGTAAATAGAGTGCTCGGCCTGCAGCCCGGAAGACTCATCTTTCTAAGTTCAAATTTAGCTTCAAACACTAGCTGTACGAACCTGGGCAAGTCACAACTCTATTTGCCTCAGTTTCCTTACCTGTAAAATAATCTGGAGAAGGAAATAGAAAACTAGTCCAATATTTTTTCCAAGAAAACCCCAGAGAGGGTAACAAAGGGTTGGACATGACTGAACAACAATAACAGTACATTTCTTTTAGAAGCAATTTTCTCTCAGATATTCAGACTAGTCTGCAATTCTTCACATTTTATAGGAGAGGCCATGTTTCTTTTCAAGTTGATTTGGCAAGTTTCCCTTAGTTATTTTCCATTCTATTGTACCAAATTATCCAAATATAGAAAGAGAAGCACTTCATATTTGCATTTGTATCCTCAGGTCCAACACAGAGCTGAGTACATAATAGTCATTTGTAAATGTTTGTGACTAATTACCATTACTACCAGCTAGCATTTATATAGCACTTACACGTTTATAAAGCTGAACATTTATTGTCTGATTTGAGCTTCACAACAACTCTAGGAATTAGGTGCTATTAATATCTCCATTCAATGATGAAAAAGTTCATAAATCTTTCAGTTCTAAATTATCAGCCAGTTTACTCAGAGAATCATAGCTCTAGGGCTGGAAATAATTAGTTATTATTATTATTTTTTGATTAGGTGAAAAGAGGCCATTCTTGGAAACCTAGACTTTATCACTGAATGGATCTAGCCTCAATCAAACTGAGATCTGTTAATGACTTTAATTTTAAAAAACCAAGGCCATCTCCAGTCATTTTGATTTGGACACAGATGGCGCTGGAGGGGAAAGTAAGGCAGGTGACCTTGCATAGTTCTCCTCATTTAAATTCAATTCACTTGCATGTCACAGCATCATCTCCCTGATGTCATGGTCCTCTTCCAGAAAAAGGACACACAATCACCAATGGTTAGTAAATATCTAAGGCAGTGCTTGAATTCAGATCTGCACTCCAAATCCAGTGCTCCATCATGGAACCATCTAGCTACTTTAATAGCTAACATTTATATATGATGTACTTTATTATATATATACATATACATATACACATGATATATATGCATGCACACATAAATACATATATACATATATACATGTATATTAATTTATGTATGCATGTGTGTTTCTATATAGTACCTTCCTCTTATGGTTAGTGTTAAGGATCAAGTTTTATATATATATATTACATATATATATATATAAAATCATATAATACATAATTATATAACAATTATTAAATGTTTAATAAGATTATATTATAGAATATGATATTTACTACAATATATCATATATAACCATATATTATATAATATGAAATATAACTTGCTTCTTCCAATAACTCTCAGAGCAAAGTACTATTACTACTCTTCTAATAGTCTATAGTGCCCTCTCAGTTTGGCACTTGAGAAACCCAAATCTCTGGTCTTGATTGCTTCACATGAAAATTGTTTTTTGTCTTTACTTCTGTCCCTGTCATCTCTAAAAAAGTTTCAGCTGTAACATCAGAGGAAGAGGGACTCAGCATGCATTTGCTCCTTTAATGTACTGACTGACTTTATGCCCCAGGGCACACTTAGGGAAAGCTGGTTTATGTGGGATATCTAGAGAAAGGAAGGGCACATAGTTTCATCTCTATTTTCCTCTGTGTGTAATTTCTCTAGTTCCCTTTGCAGAGATGGGGTAGTGATGGAGACATTGGGACAATGGAGGGGCTCTACTCCCCCCCCCCAATTCTTTTTTGTTGTTGTTCTTGAGGCAATTGGAGTTAAGTGACTTGCCCAGGGTCATACAGCTAGGAAGTGTTAAGTGTCTGAGACCAGATTTGAACCCAGATCCTCCTGACTTCAGGGCTGGTTCTTTATCCACTGTTCCACCTAGCTGCCCCTCCTCCCCTATTCTTAATGAAGTTTGAGAACAACTAATTTCTGTTCTGTGAAGAAGATTGCTTTTGTATACTTGAAGATTGAATGAAATCACAAATCACTCTTTTTTTCTTCAAACTATACAATTCCAGTTTCTTTAACTTCTCAATGTAGGTCTGATTTTCCAATCCTTTAATCATCTTTGTGGCTCTTTTCTGAAGTGTCTCCAAGGTCATCATGAGTCAGTTTTCTTTCAGCAATCATTTTAATTAGTAAGAAACATGTCAGAATTTGTACTTAGTTGTCAGATAAGTTTTTATCTTTTGTTTTACATTTTTTTGGTGAGAATTTTGGGCACTAACAAAGAGGGAAGAATGACCCATTAAATTTATAGTTTGGCCCTTTCTCTAATACCATTTTTTAAAAGACACAAATTTTATGAGCACTTTACTAATAAACCACAAGACTATTATGCTTTGCCAGACATTCTATAACAAAGGGAACTTGAGAGAACCCTCATTAGTGTTTAATTTAAATGATAAATTTTATGAAGTCATAAATATTTTAAAAATACAGTAAAACTTTAGCTTTCCTGAGGTCTTAAGGAATAAATCATGAAAATTTTCTGCTTTCAATTAAATTGAATTCCATAAACTTTTAAAAGCACCTTCTATGTGCTAAGTATTGTACTGATTACCTGTACTCAAGGGGTTTACATTCTAGTGGAAGTATACAACATTTCTACAAATAAATAAAAACAAAGTTTAAATAATATTCAGAATTGAGGGAAAAGTAGGAATAGTTATATGTGGAAAAGTATATCTGAATTCTAATTTCAGGAAAGGTAGGGCTGTTACCAACTAGAGGTGAGGATAATGTGTTCTTAAAGTGAGAGTCCAATGTTTTAAGCATTTTTAAAAATGAGACTCCCTCTAAAATATGTAATATACTATCTTACTTTTTAAAGTAAAGTATACTGATCGTATTTCAACTTTTTCTGTGTGATACAAAGCTGCCATTAAAAACCTTAACTATGGGCAGCTAGGTGGTACAGTGATAAAGCACCAGCCCTGAATTCAGGAGGACCCGAGTTCAAATCTGGTCTCAGACACTTAACACTTCCTAGCTATGTGACCCTGGGCAAATCACTTAACCCCAATTGCCTCAGCCAAAAAAAAAAAAAAAAAAAAAAAAAAAAAAAAAAAAAAAAAAAAAAAAAAAAAAAAAAAAAAAAAAAAAAAAAGCATTAACTATTATAGTGTGCTATAATATGGAGATCCTTCAAGGGTCCCATTTAAATCTAAATTATGGAGGGTCACATAACATTTGAACTGAGGTCTTTCTAATAACACGTCTAACATTCCATCCATTATACCATGGAATAAATGCAAAGTGATTTCCAGGAGATTATTTACAATTGGGGAATCAGTTAAGAGCTTGTGAAGAAGGTATCATTTGGTCTGAACTCCTCACTGGAGCTAGGATTTTTAAGAAATAGAGTTAAAGAGGAAAAATATTCCAGATATGGGAGTGAGTTAGTCTGTGTAAAGGAATGGAGATGGGAGATCAATTGGTTTTTATGAACAACAGTATGTGGAATGATTTAGCTAAAGAATAGAGTCTAGTCCCACTACCAGATGACAGCCATTCAAATATTTTAAGATAACTACTAGTTCTCCCATCCCCATATCTTTTTCTTCTCAAGGCCTCAAATCCCCAGTACACAGATGTTTTAAAGTTCCAGAGATGAATTCAGTTGTGCAATGGAAGAATCTAGTTGATCCAAATTCTGGAGAGGTGCAAATAGTCAGAGAACCCCCTTAGTGCCTTTCAGAGCAAGTTGTTTATTGAAACAATGTTGGAACATTGGCACAGTTTATTAATCTTTCCTTGTACGTTGGCTTCATGTCAAATGGAAAGGCTCTCATATTTGGTGATCTTTTCTATTGAAATAATTTTGACATTATCCTCTAATGGCCCTGTAGTTCCAATATCTATTTGTTTTTATTCAAGGTCATGTTGTCTGGAAACTTAGAGGGAATATTGTGGTCACTAATTATAAATAAAGTCCACAATAATTTGTCTCTCTCCACACACATATGTGTATGTGTGTGTGTGTGTGTGTGTGTAATTAATTAATGAAAAGTAACATGCATAGGACTGGTCTTGGAATCAGTAAAACCTGAATTCAAATTTTGCCCCTTATCCATACTAGCTGTGTGTCTTTTCATTTAACTCCTCAAAGCCCCAGACAACTTCCTAGGCCAATAAATAAGAGATGAGTTGCCAACCTACATTTGTTGAATTTCTGTATTGCATTCCCTACATGGAAATTATATATTTGGACCTAATTGTTAGTAAAATAGTTTTTATTTATTTCAGGATATGCACGATCACCAAATTAGTAGGCACTATGACGAGGAGGATATATATATATATATATATATATATATATATATATATATATATATAATAACTCAGTTTTCACATATTAATGACTTGTCCTTAAAATATATCAATCAAAGATTGCTATTGTCAGAAAAAAGATCAGTAAGAAGATGAGAGTAGGACAACAGATGGTCAGAACAAGTTTTGAGCTAGTTGCCATGAAATATGACTGCCATATCCTCAAGTAAATTATCTATGGAGATTTTGGGGAATGACTTTAGGCAAGAGGTTTTAGAATGAGAGTGTCTATGAAGGAGAGTAGGAGGGTTGGAATGAGTGATGTGAGGTGTACCAGGGCACTAGAGATTCCCTCACCACTGAGAAGATAAGGTGCTGAAGATTAAACCTTTTTTTTTTTTTTTGCAACCTCTGAAAGCTTGAAACCTTATTCTCCTTGTTTTTATACCAGATCTCTGTATGTTTTTATGTTGTAACTAGCAGAGAAACATTTGAAGTAGATTAATCACTGCTTAGATGCCTGGATTTGACATTGGAACAAGCTCTGCTTCTAACTTAGTTAGCAAAGCTATTACTAGGATAGATTGTCCTAGATATTGCTACACTGGGGCATCACTTCTTTGGACATTCTCCTTCTTCCTCTACTCCTAGAAACTCATGGATCAGGACCCATGCACCTTCAGGGTTTGAAGGAGAAGACATCTTAAGAAAGAATTATGTAGCTGCTGCTGGATTGTCTGGTGATCCGGTAGGGGTCATGGGATGGAATGGTATAGGAGTGGAAGGCAGCACCAGGGAAAGGATGAGAGAGTGGGATTAATGGCAGAGAAGGTACCTTAGGGTCTAGGTACTCAGGAGGGTTTATTTCTTTAGGGAGCCTGAAGAGAGGTAACATTGGGATTAATCCAGGGAATAGCAATAATCTAGTAAGAAAATTCCGTTTTGTGATTGTCCAAAGACAAAGAAGCATTTCAACAGCCACCTTATCTCATGTTCTTTCTATAGATGGAAAAAAGAAAAGGGAAGATTGAGGATTTCAGGTGAGACAAAACTTGGAAGAGATAACATGCCTTAGGTCATGTTTTGTCTCTCTACTACAAGGAACTTTTTGTTTAAATTTCTTTAAAAATTCATACTATTCAAACTTTTCTATCTAAGTAAGAAGAAGGATAGGTTGAAAAATGTTCATGTAAAGACACTCATTGAGATGAGATGGGGCATTTCAGTGGAGGAGGGAGGAGAGGGTATTTAAAATAATATCAATGTGTCAATTGAAGTCCCAAGTTTGGAATTAGGAAGACAGATATAAATCCCACCTTAGACACTCAATAGCTATATGATAGCCAATCAACAAGTATTAAGTATCCATTATATGCCAGACACGTACTACTCTATGAGGATGCAAAAATATAGAGTGAACCAATTCCTCTGGCAAGGAATTTACATTTTAAAGGAGGAAAAAACAAGTACATATGAATATAACTCAAGTCCCAAAGCCCATTAGTATGGGGCTTTCCTCAATGAATATGGAAAGACTAGTATGATGTAATGTGCAAAATGAGAATCAGAATAATTTAAACTATAACATCAACATTATAAAAACATTTTGGAAGATGTATAAACTGATGAAAACTGAAATGAGCACAACCAGAAGAACAATTTGTTCAATATTACAACACTATAAAAACGACCAATTTTGAAAATCATAAGAACTCTGACCCATGAAAATTTCATCTATGATTGCATTGTATTGAGGATGAAACATGTTATCATTCTTGTGACGGAGAGGTGATGAATTTGAGGTGCAGAGTGATAAATTTTTTGAATGTAGCCAATGAGAGCAGTTGTTTTGCTTGATTATGCATGTTAAGCACAAGAATTTTGTTTACTTGCTTTTCCAGTTTGGTAGTGGGAAAGAAAATAAATTTATGTTAATGGGAAAAAATTATTTTAAAAAAGAAAAGTTTTGTATTAAATTATCTCTTTCCAGATTTAAGATTATACTTTAAAAGATTTTTGTTTTCATTGTTGGAAAGAGGGGTGATTTTAAGCTCTCTCTTAGTCCTTCCTCCTTTTATCCCTCCCTTCATCTCCCATAATCAGGCTTCTTAAATGTCATGTACACCAACAAATATTGATAGCTGGGTGCTAAGGTCATTTTAAAAAGAAACTATCAAATGGTTCTCTATTACAAGAAGATGGGTGCCTCTCCAGAAATAGCCTAATGGTGCCCATGGGTCGTTGAGTTTTTTCATATAGTAATATATACTTCCTACTACCCAGTACAAGGTGCTTTACATGCTGCTTTGTCCTGGGTTTGCCCCAAGTACAAAAATCCCTAGTTATAGCTCTGGTAAGTGATAACAGATTGTTCCCTCCTCCAATAAGGACAGGGACAAAGGCTTTTCTATGGAAAGTCTTTAATATAATCTTAAAAAAAAATCACATCCTCAGAGGTTTTCTATAAATGACAGGCTCTTTTGGCAGAAGTGAAAGTTTATGAGTAATGCTACAGCACAGCCCCAGTTCAGGAATCAAATAATTGCCTCAGACTTGAGAGATTCTACCCAGCTGTTTGAACCAAGGACTTTTTGGTTCATGGTCCAGTCATGTGATGTTCTTAAGATTTTAGGAAATACTTGAATGTAGAACTAAGGCTGAGGTGACAAAAGGGGTCAATTTACATATATTATTGACTATACAATGATTGCCACTGTCACTGGGACACAGGCTCAAGGTGTGCACTTATTAACACTAATAAAGAATAAATTGTGCTGTTTTATTTATCCCCCTTCCTGCCACATATGTATATATCATGGGGAATGTTTTGATGCTTTATTGTGTCGAGATGGCTCCGGGATCTTGAAGGCTATTCCAATGGATTATAAATTCTATAAGTATTTGTCCAAAGATCAGCCTAAATAAGTGAAAAAAAGCCTTTAACATTAGCAGTCTCTGTAGGTACAAGAAGTAGGCATCCTGATGAAATTATATATCATTTGGGTCTATCAAAGTAAATGCAAGTTCTTAAAAATATTAAAATAAATTAAATTCTATATGGGACTATTAAGTTCAGAGTACTCCCATTACCCATATATAAAAGGGGCAGCTTATTTCAGTGACTCTGAAGTCAGAGATTTTGAGTTCAAATCTAATCTTTGATACTTAACACTTGAGCAAATCACCAAAACTCTCAGGATCTCAGTTTCTTCATTTATAAAATGGAGAGTTTGGATTGATGATCTTTAAGGTTCCTTCTAGTTCTTAGGAACTTTCAGTAAAAATCTACATGAGATACAATGAGTGAAGCCTGCATTTAGAGAAGAAACATTGATGTATGTGGTCCTATGCTGGAGAATTTATGCTCAGAAAACTTTGCATTCAGTTGGCATAGTTTATATGGCCAGATGACAATAATTATTTCACTATGGTCAGTTGATCAGGATTCATGGAGTCTTTTGTAGATACGTCTTATTAGAGGGGGGCAGCTAGGTAGCACAGTGAATAGAGTGCTGGGCTTAGAACTAGAAAAACTCATATTCCTGAGTTCTGGCCTCAGATACTTGTTAGCTATCTGACCCTGGCCAAATCACTTAATCCTGTTTACTTCGGTTTTCTTAATTGTAAAACGAATTGAAAAAAAAATGACAAATCATTCCAGTATCTCTGCCAAGAAAATATCAAATAGGGTAATGAAGAATCAGACACAACTGAAAATAATTAAACAACAACAACATTAAAGGCAAGATTGGGATTCTCTCATTAAATGGAACAGAAAATAAGAAAAGGAATGGTTGTGTGTGTGTCCAGCTCTTTCTATGTAACATTGCAGGAGATTTCTTTTATATCAATAGCCTATGGTAATGTATGTTTTCCCTGTAAAAACTGATTCTCAATAGAGATAACTAGAGATTAAAAATTTAGATCTAAACTTTGAGTTTAAACAGTCTAGTATCTGTGTCCTGAAGTTTAGGAAATGGAACAGACAGATAGATGATGAAAGGTTAAAGGAATTGGGATGATTTAGTTTGGAGAAGAGAAGGATGGGAGGTAACTTTGTAATGCTTTTTAGATATGAAGCATCATAATAGGAATGATGATGATGACCAGCTGTTCTCTATCTTCTTTGAGGCCTGAATGGAAAAAAAAAAATGAATTAAAGTAGGGCAGGAAAAATTTGAAATCCTTCTAAAGAAGTAAATTCCAGACTAACATAATAATTGTAAAGCTTAGAAACAGAGATGGGGAAAAAAGGGTCGATATTATATAGTTATATTTCCATACTTTAATGAATTAACAGATATCATCAGTAAGGGTACTTCTTTACAGATTGTGTACCATTAATGCCTTCTAAGCACATGTGATTCTTATGAATGGCATGTATAGATATTCCAAAGAGGATTCACACAATATGTTGTGATCTTTCTTATAAACCAGAAGTATTTAATCTCTCTTTTTTTTTGTCATGAACCCTTTGAAGTTTTGTAAAATCTATTGACCTCTTCTCAGAATATTTTCAAATGCAAAAACATCCATATTAAAAAGAAAAATAACTATTTTGAAGCAGTTATCTAAGTCTTAAAAAACAAAGTTCACAGACCCCCGAGATAAGAACTCTTGCTTTTATCTAATTCTTAATTAAAAAGCATTTAATGTCTCTCTAATTCTTAGTTACTTAGTTGTGTTGCTATAAGTATTTTAGTGTATTTGTTTGAGATCTTTCATAATGCCTTTGCCCTTATTGAAGAATATGCCTACCAAAGCAATAAGAGGAGATGTAACTTACAAAATTAAAGAGAGACAAGAGTTGTTATTTAGTTTTGGTAAGAAGCACCATTTCTTTGTCAGAGAGCAGAGAATGGAGTGTGCTCTGTAGATATTTTGAAGTATTCAAGAGAAGAGGAGAGAGGGAAGAGAGACAGAGACACAGAGACACAAAGACAGGGAAAGAAAGAAAAAGAAACAGAAAGAGAGGTAAAAAAAGAGGAAGAGCGAGAGAGAGAGAGAGAGAGAGAGAGAGGAGTTAGGTCTGATGACCTGTAATTCTTCAATAAATTATGCAATAAGATCTTCTGCTGAAAGTGAGGAGGAAGAAGATGGAGATATGAAGACAGAAAAGAAAGTATGAAATAGCCACGATGAGAAGTATAATAAAGAATCATTTCAGGAAGGATAAAATGATTGCCATGTATGATATGGGCTGGCTGAGATTAGATAATACACATTTTTAGTGCATCCAATCTGTATGATTAAGAGGTTTATTCCAGTATTCACCAGCACATAAATACAAGTGGGGAAGAAAGCTATAAGGGCAATTTAGGGTTTAAAGATTAGCCAGGAATGAGTAACAACAGATCAAGAAAGCAAGCATTTTGAGAATGAAGAACAGTATATAATTAAAATGGTTAATTCTTGGGGCATAATTTTAAAGTGCAGAAAGGGTGTTAGTGTATGAAAGGAGTAAATGGAAACTGAGGTGATAGAGTTGTAATAGAATAATTTTAATAAGAATGTGGCACAGGTAGAGATGGAAGGATAGATAAACAGACATATAAAGTATATACTAAATGTTTACTATGTGCCACATTCTAAGAGTATAAGTGCAAGCAAACAAAACAGTCCCTGCCTTCAAGTAGTTTATATTGTAATGAGAAAAGACCAAAGATAAAGGGGTAATATAAGCTTGGCACATAGTGGGCGCTTAATAAATGTTTATTGGCTAATTGATTGTAAAGGGAATCAGGAAGAGACTGCAAAAAGTCCATAGGTGAAGGCCAGGTTGCTAGTAATATAAAGCAAAAGCCTCACGCATCAGTCAGGAGGGTTTGTGCCTTCCTGACCACTACTCTGCCATAAGTGTTATTTCCTCTCATTTGAATGTGAATTCTTTACACAATAGCCTAGGTTTGATATGCCTAAAGATTTCAGCTTACTTTTGAGTAAGAATTCATTGTTTACAAAAACTTCCTTGAAAACTGAAAAGAGTCTAGAAGAAATAAGTCTAAATAAGTCTAAACCAATCTATATGTTCTAAAATATTTATAGCCACTGTTTTTATAGTGGTGAAGAACAATGTGATTTTGTTGTACCCTGATTTTGGGAGGCTTCTGTTCTAATGGGTCAGTGGTCCTGAGTCTTCTGACTTTGAAATCTGCCTCAGGAAACTCCCACACCCAATATATCTGATTCTCACCACTTCTTAGCCAGATTAGCTTCTGGCCTCAGGAAACTTCCACAATCAAACTCCTGAGATAAAAGTGAATAAGACCACTCCAATTCATTGCTGACTGGTAATCTTCTCAGTAATAATCTGATCAATTGAGAATCACTCCTTCCAGAGATCACTCCTTCCTATTATGAGCCATAGAATTAGTATATCTGTGATGGAAAGCTGTATAAAGTGTATCTCTTTGCTTCAGTTTCTTTACTGGATTCCCTTATAATTCAATCTGCTTTGTAATGGAGTACCAATACTTTCAGTAAAACTTTGCCCCTTGACTAGGAAATGAGTTCAAGCCTACAAATTTCACATCAGTCTGGGATATTTGCCCCTTCCCCTTCTCTCAACCTCAACAATAGTGGTTATTTATTCTTTGTTTTTAAAGAGGACTATGACATCAGGGAGATGATTCCATGACATTTAAATGAATTGGCTTTAACCGAGGGAGGGCTGTGCAAAGTCACCTGCCTCATTTTCTTTTCCAGAGCCATCTGGGTTCAGGAGTCAAATATAGATCAGGACAACAGGACAACAAAGGGACACCTTGGCCTTTTTAAATTAAGGTATTCAACAGGTCTCAGTTTGACTGAGACCATACTCATTCAGTGATTAAGGCTAGGGAAGAATTGAGACAAAGAATCTCTTCCTTTACCTAGTCAAAACAAAAATATAAAGAAAAAAAGAAATCTGGGAAGGGAAGACCCTCAGGATTTCTGGCCAAAGCAGAAATGATTGCTATTTACCTTCCTGAAATTGTAGAAATGCCCATCTCTTGAGAGATGGCTGAACGGTTATGGTATATGATTATGATGGAATAGTACTTTGCAATAAGAAATGATGACTATATATAAAATATATCACACACACACACACACACACACACACACACATATATTGCTGAGGCAAATGGAGTTAAGTGACTTGTCCAGGTCACACAACTAGGAAGTGTTAAGTGTCTGAAGCAAAATTTAAATTCACATCCTCCTGACTTCAGGGATGGTGCTTCATTCACTGCACCACCTAGCTGCCCCAGAATTCCATGTTTTTAAGGGATGTTTTCACTCTGTGATTATTTGAAATTTATCTTATCTATATCTTGTTTGTATGATATTTGAATGTTGTTCTTCCCTGCCTTCCATTAGATAGTGAACTCCTGGAGAACTGAGATAGTTGCCCCTATTTGTACTCTAGTGCTTAGCACAGTCTTTGGCACACAGAAGGTGATTAATACTTGTTGACTATGTCAGAACCAGCATTGAGTACCCCTACACCAATAAATGTGGAGTTTACTGAAGTATATGAGTTATGCAAAAGATGAATTATAGTCAGCCAGAGAATGGTGAATGCAGGAAATACAAAGACTAACAGGATTCCCTGAGTTATATCCAGATAAATGGTCCACTCCTATAGGCATATTTACAGTAGAACTTCTGGCTATCTGCAAATCTCTTGACTTGCAATGCAAGATTACTTTCTGTGTGAGAGTTGCAGGATGAATCTTTACTAGTAATGTAATCAGAGAAAAAGTGTCTTCATCACTCTGTCTCACTTTGTTTTTATTCATACCACTCTACCCCTTTTCTGTTCATAGGTATTCTTAAAGATTTAAGAATATTAGTTGGTCAGGTTGTGAATAGTCTTTTCCATACTTATGGATTTATGATGGATTACCTATGAAATTTGACCTTGCCTTATTTCAAGACCTTCAGAAATCACCTGATTTCCAGAATTGAAAATCTATGATTGGATTGATCTCATAATTAACCTGTAGATAATGGTTATCTCGGAGTAATCAGTTTGCTCAGCTGAGAAACTAATAAAGATCTTTACAGTGATGCTAATGAAAGCCAAATATCTGGGTTGGTGGGACAGCAGTCTGAGTGGTTGTGCAGAAGGCAAAACTTTTTCACAGAATTTGGGAGAAAAATAAAAGAAAGGTCTATTGTGCTTTTGGCAAACAAATTTATAAGGCTTCTAATGCTCTAATGTTCTAATAGAACACTATTAACTCAAGGTGCATGAAAAAATGATTACAAAAATCATACCTAATACAAAGATATCTTTTACTTAGAAAAGGAGTCTCTCCAGGTGAGAACTGAATTTTAATTTTCTATGCATACTAAATAGTAATGATAATAATACTACAGACTTGAGCCATTACATATCCTTATTTATGTAAATAGAAATTCACTTATTAGTAACATTTCAAATTTGGAGATAGATCAGTCATACAAAGCAGTAGCTAATGGGAAAAGGCCCCAGAGGGACATTGAATCCCAGTAGATTGGTTAAATTACAAAGTTTAGATCATCCTGAAAGTCTCTTCTTCTAATTCTGTGGATGTATTTTCCTTATGCTCTCTGAATACCTTCTTATGCCAGCCAGTTCTTCCTGCCAAGTTGTTGGAGATCTGAGGCCAACAATGAGGAATCTGTAGCAGAAGCTTCCTACTCCTGAACTCTATCTACCTTTTTACCTAAGCTGCATATCTCAATACTAAGGGCTAAGTAACTGTAATAGTCATAATTTAGAAGTTCCTTATACTAGAGACATTTTAATAATCAACTCATTTGGCATAGTGCAAAAATACTCATTTACTTTATAATCCAAGGACTGGGTTTTAGAATCCTCCTTCAACTAATTACTACTTGTGTAACCATTGTTGAGTCTCAACTTTTGGGAACTTTGGTTTCTCCATTTCCAAACATGAAAAGATGGCTTACTATTTTAAGTCTATGATATCTACTTCCACTGTGCCTGGGTTTTATGTACAACTTTCCTTGTGGTTTTTGATTTGACTCTTTGGTTTGTCTATTGCATTTGGCTTTTTTGAATAAGTAGGGGAGGAATTCTCTTTATACCTGGATACTGTTATCTTAGGTTTATGTTGGGGTTTATAGAGTTGGAAAGTACCTTTAGAGACTATCCAATCCAGAGGTTCTTAACCTGGGATTCATAACTTAATTTAAAAAAATTGATAACGATATTTCAATATAAATGATTTCTTTTCTAATCTTATGTATCTTATTTTATATATTCAGAGACATTATTTTGTCTTTATTTCTCTCCAGGTAGTACTTCTGATCCCTTGATCCAGCACTGGGGACCTTTATATTGTACTCTTTCATCTCTTAAAGCTTTACAATTTCCTTTTATGTGTTGTTTTTCTCTAGTAGAAAATAAACTTATCCAAGAGCAGGAATTTCCTAGATTTAGCAGAGTATCAAGTATTATGTACTTGATAAAATGTTTTTTTGATTTCACTTGACTTGATTTAGGAAGGGATATCAGACTATCAAAAGTGTCTGTGATATACATCCCCACCCTACCCCCTAAAAAGGTCAGGAACAACTTTCCCTTTAGTCTCAAAGCCTAATCAGCTAAGGTATTATTTGTTAACATCTTAGTGAGGATTAGTTGAGATCTAATTGGTGGAAAGATTAGGAATCTTAGCCTTAGGGAGGGATTACTGAGATGGAAAACTTTAAGAAAAGGGCTCAAATAAGGACAGTGGGACAGTTTTCAAATACTTTATAAATTTTACCAAAAGTTACTCTTGGCTAAATCAAGCCATATATATCACAGCTCATATGCATGCCATATGCTCTAAAACCCCTGTCCTAGAGAAAGATGAATCTTTGCCATGCTACAGATGATTGTATCCTGGGACCAGAAGTAGGAATTTTTTTCACCTAGGGTGAGAATCCCAAAAGGATGGCTAATTTGGGGGTCCTGAGAAGAGACAGAAACCCTGAAACATTGATTGATATTGGGAAGGAACTCATTCCTGTATATCACTTACTAATTTGTAATCCAATCGAATCGAATTGAATTGAATCCAATCTAGCATAACAAACATTTATTAACATTTACTTATAAGACATGAGAGGACTGGGGAGATAAAAAAAAAAAGAATGAAAAATAGTGATGTCCCTTTTTATTTGGTGATGGTGGAGGGTGTATAATGTGTAAGTAAGATAATGTATGCATGATAATTTTAGTAGGGAGAGTTTATTAGCAATTATAAGAAATCAAAAAAGGCTTCTTTAGGATGTGGAACATGAACTAACCTTTTTTCCAATAGGTAAAATTAAAGAAGGAGTACAAACCAGTAATGGCAAATTAATAGCAAATAGGTCGATTTGATTAGAAATTAGACTATATATGAATGTGAATAGTGTAAATCAGGCTCAGAAAATTTAACCAGAGAAATTATGTGTGAAGATTGCGTATTTTTAAATCAGCAGGAGTCAGGAATTCAGGTTAGGGGAAAATCGTCAGTCTTTATTCTCAGTGAAGAAGGATCGGAGGTGGAAGAGAATCGGCGATAGCAATGTGTGTAGCTGAGTCAAGAAGCTAGCTAGACCAGTAGCCACATGACCAGCAGCTAGGAGTATCGAACCCAGGCCCAAACTCTCCCAGCTTCTCTTCCTGTCTCTCTCTCTGCCTCTACCCACCAAAATCATCATATCCTATACAACACATCAGGAGAGTGGGCAGGGATCATTCTTTATCCAATCATGTATATTAATAGAGTATAGCCCAATTACTATTTAGCGTCACGTACTTGGGACCTCAGTGCATCAACTCAAACCTCAGCCCATTACATCTATGGATGGTTATACTTGGTACACTAAGGAGTTTGAATTTTATCCTGAAGGCAATGAGGAGCCATTGATGGTTCTTGAGTACTGAGAATGATATGGCCAAATTTGTGCCTTAGGAAGAATGATTTTGGCAGTTGTATTGGTTGTTTCCTTCATTCTTGAAGAGAATCAAAATGACATCATTACTTTGGAGTCAAAGTACAATGTGTTCCATTGGGACTGATCAGACCAATATGAACTCAGAACGCTTTACCATAAGTAGGGCACAATAATCCATGTGAACCTTTGGGGTGGATTCTCTAAATTTGAGCATTTCACATTTCTTTTGAGCTAATTCAATTCTGCTTTGCTTATAGAGCACATGATGAAGGCATGCATGCTGGGCAGTCCTGTGCCAGTGTCCCCCCCATGTTACCAAATCAATTACAAATTTCTTTAGAGGCCTTGAGAATACACTTGTATTACTTTTTCTGTGATGTACCCACTTGCCTTGTACGAGTTCTCCATAAAATGGTCTTTTAGGCAAGCATACATTTGTCATTTGAACAATGTGGTCAGCCCATTGAAGTTGTGCTCTCTGCAGTAGAGTTGGAATGCTTAATAGTTTAATTCAAGAAAGGACCTCAATGTCTCATACCTTATCCTGCCAAGTGATATTCAGAATCTTCCTAAGACAATTCAAATAGAAGTGATTCAGGTTCCTGGTGCTGGTAAAATGTCCAGGATTCAGAGATATATAAGAATAAGGTCAGAACAACAGTTCTTTAGACCTTCAATTTGGTAGTTGATCTAATATCTCTTCTCTTCTATACTTTCCTTTAGAATTTGCCAAACACAGAGCTAGCTCTGGCAACCTCATTATCAATGTGTATGTCCCTAGAAAGTATATTGCCAAGATAAGTGAACTTATCCACAGTATTCAAAATTTCTCCATTTACTGTAACCAATGTTTCCATGTAAGGTTGGAGAAACATCTGTGTTTTCTTGGTGTTGTTAGGCCAAAATTAGTACAAGCAGCAGAGAATAGATATATACTTTGTTGTAGCTCTGTTTCAGAGGCTGCCTTGAATGTAAATCATCTGTGAACAAAGAAATCATGCATCAGCTCTCCATCTGACCATAGAAAAGGAAGACCAGAGAGGAGAAAGTCTAGAAACCAGAAGTCTAACTAATAGGATGCTTTATTTCCTTAGGCAAAGGTAATTAGGGTCTGAACTAGGATGGTAATTTAGGTAATCAGTGGAAGGAAAGGGATGAATAATGAGGTAACTTGATGATAATTGATTGGATATCATGGATAGAGAAATGAAAGAATCAAAAACAATAAGGTTTTGAACCTGCCTAATTGGAAGATGGTGATACTCTCTATAAAAATATAAGGGTTTGGAGAGAAATAGAGTTGAGGAAAGATAATGACATTTGGACACATTGAATTTTGGATGCCAAGGAGATATCTTAGGTGGAGATATCCAAGAGGCCATCAGTGAAGTTCTAGAGAGAAAGCCATTAGGACAAGAAAAGAATTATGTGTAAAGAGATAATAAATGAATCCATGAGAGTGGATGTGATCACTAGGAGGAAAAGTATTGGAGGAGAGAAGAAAGTTTAGGATTGAGCCTTACTTTAGAAGCTGTGATATGGATAATGGTATGATAGAGGAGAATGAAAAAGAAAAAAAATTTACTCAGGTAGAAGGAGACAGAAGCAAATGATATCTTAAAAGATGATGGTGGGAAAGGAATAGTCAAAAATGTCAGAAGATGTGGAGGTACCTGGAACAATGACAACTGAGAAATGGCTATCAAACATAGCAATGAAAAATTTGGTAATTAAAAGCAATTAAAATTGGTAATTTTGGAGAAAACCATTTCACTTGAGCAGTGAAATTAGAAATCAATCTGTATTGTTGAGAAGTGAATATAAAAACTTTGTGAATGGTAGGTGATATAGAGCCTAACAGCCTTGTATCCCCCCCTTTCCTACTTATATTATTTTATTTATTTTAAAAATTTATTTTATTTTTTAACATTCATTAAAAAAAATTTTCAGTTCCAAATTCTCTCCCTTCCTCCAGCCTCTCCCTTACCCATTGAGAAGGCAAGTAATATGATACCCATTATATTTGTGGCTTCATGTGAAACACAATTCTATATTAGCAATGTTGTAAAAAGAAATGAAGAACAAAATGAATATATATATATATATATATATATATATACACACACACTTCACTCTCCACTCAGACTTCATCAGTCTTCTCTCTAAAGATTTTTCTTCGTGAGTCTTTTGGAATTATCATGGATCAAATATTGATCAGAGTAGCTAAATTTTTCATAGTTGATTATTGTTACAACATTGCTATTACTGTACACAATGTTCTTTTGGTTCTGTTTATTTTACTTTGTATCAATTCATATCTCTTTCCAGGTTTTTCTGCAATCATCCCCTTCCTCATTTCTTTTAGCAGAATTCCATCACAATCATATACCACAACTTCTCTAATCATTCCCCAATTGATGGGCATCCTCTTAATGTTCAAATCTTAGTACCACAAAAAAGAACTGGAATAAATATTTTTGTATATATGGATCCTTTTCCTTTTTTTTTTTTTTTTTTTGATCTCTTGGGGTATTCAGATAATAACTTTCTATTTTAATTAATTATTTCTGCTAACTGTGCAGTAATTGGATTGAATCTAGGCCATTATCAGATCCTAGAATGGGATGATAAAGTAGGTGTGCAGTTTATTCTCTCCTTTTAATCAACATCATTCAGGTAGACAGGTAGATACAATACTGGACAGATGCTGCTGCTAAGTTAGGCTTTGTTCCAGGAAAGGGGTAGCAAAAGATCAGTATCTTTCATTGAGGTTACATGGCTGTGAGAAGAGGAGGAAATAGGATTTTATCTACCAATCAGATAAGGCCAAGCAGATGTAAGCTGGAGTAATTTTATACCCTTTATAGCTCATGGGAAGGGTGGGAGTAGTACATCCTCTCTAGATTACATGTAGTCCCTTAATCCCTTAATAATTTAACTCTGGTAGCCAGTTTCTTTTTTCAATTCTTCCAGAAGTCCTGGGCAGAGTGAAAAGGTTCTTGTGAGGTGAGAGAAAACAGGAGTATATGATTACCCCTTCTCGATGAAAATAGGAAGACTCCTTCCCACTCTGCCCCTTGATTTTATTAGAGGTATCATTATTTAGTGGTCCTTTAGCTTTGTGTCCATCATATCCTCACATCTCCACACATAACTTTTAATTTTGGGAATTTTAAAATGGGGTAGGGGTGAACAAGACAGAATGGTTGAGGACCCACGTCAACCTGTAGATTAAAAATGGATTTGGAATTCCAAGTACTATGCCTTCTTACCTCATTACCAAGGTACTCACCTCATCCTTCCATAAAGCCTTAAAATTGAAGACTTCCTATTGTTCAGTTTGATTTAGCATGCAGGTTATTAGAGCTCATGAGAACAATGGAAATTTTCCCAGATTCCACAGTTTCCCTTGTTTACCAGAAGTGTCCTACCTCTCCTTCCTTCACATCATCACAGATATAGACTTGAAAACACTCTTCCAAATGTCTGAAAAGCCAATTTGATATCCTCTAAATTTAGCATCCCCTGGGCTAAAGCAGAACTTGCTTGCTCTGCTTAGTTTACTGTTTTATTTCCACATTTAGAGTGTTTTCAGTCAACTATACCTCCAATAACTTTTTGTCTAAATAAACACTGCTATCAATTTATACTGTGAAGTAGTGTAATCAGCAGGAAGGAAGAGGTTTGGATCGCTCTTATAAACTTACTACAAAAATGATTCAACCTAATCAGTTTCATCAAAAATTACAGTTAATCAAATACAAATTTTTCTAGTTACCATGTAAATTCTCCATACCTTAGTTTCAATCTATTTTTAGATCTTATTATACCTTATTTCTCTCCAGGCAAGTTGGCTTTCTTATTTTCTCATATAAGACCATCATCTCCTATCCATATAAGTCATGTCCTATCCTATCCATACTGTTGATTCCCCATGTAGAGGCTGCTTTCTTTCTAATTCTATCTATTAGAATCCATTTTCCTTCAGAACTTACACTTCAGTTTAACCAAGATTTCTAAATGAAGGTTGTCCTAGACCTCCAACTGTCCTACCCCATAATTACCCTGTACTTACGTTGAATATACTTATATATGCACAAGTTATCTTCCACAATAGAATGCTAGCTTCTTGAGAGAAGAGATAATTCTATTGGCTTTTATTTATCCTTAGGTGTCTAATAAATGTCTATTGATTTTTTGATTTGCTGGAATGTTTCACTGGTTTTCCTTATTAACCTATATAAAGATAAAATTTTGATCTCGAGAGCAAGAACTCAGTGGAAACAAATATAAAAGTTGATTTTATTCTTTCTCCTTTTCCTCTCAATTCATTTATAAAATGTGGCTGTAGATGAACAGGTGTTGATGTAGTAACAAAATGTTAATATCCTATGACACATTAAGAAGTATGAATACCTCTTTCTGTATCAGAATGTGCAACATGTGTGGATAGGAAGAAGGTTTGATTATACCTAAATACCTAAAAAGACCAAGTTGCTAGTTTTTAAGCAAGAATCTCACCCTTCATTGGAGGGTTTTTTAAAGAAATCCTACTTTCCTTTGGCTATGAAAACTATCAGTGAAGTTACTCAGAGTAGACAACTAATCCAGTATTTGGAGAGTCAATCTGAGAATTCAAAGTATAGAGATTGGAGGATTCAAAGACACACATGGATATAGAATGACAATTAATTAAGGCTGAAAGAAGCTTCAAGAAACATGGTATGGCATCGGAGAACTGATTTCCAATTAATAACTGAGTATTGGACTATAGAAAGGACCAGATAAGGGAAAAAAATAACTTGGGGGTCCTATGTTTCTGGACTGGCAAGTTGTTTTGACCACATGAGTTCCCTACATGCATGTCTTATTACCATTGTTTTCTAGGTTTATTACCACTTTTCCCATAAACATTATATTAGTGATATAGTGCTAAGTTTATGAAGGGAAAAAAATTTAACTACTATTCTTAGTATATCATCTTAATTAATTTCTTTGCTAAGAGCTAATGTTGTCTACTGGATTTTTGTTAAAGGGGAAGCATACCATTGGAGGTTTATTATTTATTTTAGTAAGAGGCATGCTCCATTGGGTACCTTCAGAACCTGGGTGAGGAACATTTGCTCTTTGGAGACTCAGCTTATAAATGTTCCATTGGGGAAGTCATCCAGAGGGGGGTTTAGACAAAGAAGACATCTGCCTAGGTCATTACATGCTGGGGGGAAAGAAGGGCGGTGATAGATGGGGGGATTATCAATAGTCAATATTTGACTGTTTTGTCTGGTATTTTATCTCAGAAATTAGAGGCTTTCATCTATGGACATATTTTAAACCACTTTAAAAATAGTTTTGATTTTGGAAACCATGTGTGCAATAAGGGGCATGTTATATAATTAATTTTTATAGATGGACATATCTTCAATGCCAGAGAATTTCCTTCTCCATTTTTTTTATAGCAATTCAAGTTGTGTTGTGGATGTGTGTGTGTGTGATCAATCTATTTATTTTACAGCAAAGATTCAAAGCCTCAGTGTATAAGGCTTGCAATTTAGAAAACTTGCTTAGAAAGTGCAGATTCTTTCATTCTTTCAATAGTGCACTAATTATATAAATAGGAGTAAAGACCCCAAAGAAAGAGTTCCTGGTGAATGAAAAGCTTCAGCATCAGCACTGTCTTGCTCTCTACCACTCTAAAGTAAACCTTTTCCATAGAGCAAGTGAGCTACTTGGGAAATGATGAGAAGGCACTGACAATAACAAGAAGAGTTAGTCAGGTCCTTAATCAGAAAATGATGACATGTATTTGTCCAAAAATAAGTGGATCCGCTACCAGATGGCCTGCACATTTTACCACAAGTCTGAAGTTGTAACTGGGATGCACATGACTTGTGGTGGGGAAAAAATGTATTTTATTTGATTGTGGTGAAAGTCATTGTAATGTTTTCTTACCCTCAAAAATCATTGTGATATTTTGTTTCTTTTAAAGTGTAATTTTAAAAACAAAATGTTGCTGTCAAGGTCTTCTGCAATTTCAAGCTTGGGCAACCTTTCAGAGTATTTATTTTTTCAGCACCAAACAGTATGGGAATGAAGATGACATATATAATGCTAATCTCACACAGCTTGTTTGGTGACAGCTTAATTCAATTTGGTTCAATAAACATCTCTCATTTCACCACTTTAAAGCTCAGTTTTTTGTTTTTTTTTTTTTAACTATACAGTAAAGGGTTTGGGCTAACCCAGTTCTAACAATCTGTGATCTCTCATTTAGAAGATAATTTAACAGAAGAGATCTTTGGACATTCCTGAAGGACCCAATGATGAACTTCTCTTCTACCATTCTAGAAGAAAAATAAATGACTCCATGGTATTGTCTACATTTGAAAGAACCACATGACAGGCTTCACATTGTGAAATCAATGTCTTTAGGTTTCTGATTTCAAGTAAACACTATGAAAAGAATTTGCAGAGTAGATAAACCAAATGGATAGGACCATGGATTTAAAACTTACAAGGACCTCAAAGGCTATTGAGTTAAATTCTCTCATTCTATAAATAAGAAAACTAAAGAACAGAATGATAAATGAGTTTCTAAGGGTCATACCACTGGTAAGATGTCTGTTGTCATGATTGGCTTTTGTTTTTGTGTAAATAATTTTTTATGAAGCCTTATTGTAAGAACTTAATGTATCCACTGATGTATAGGCTGTACTTACTCTTGTAGTTCTTGTATCTACCTCAGACCATCAAGATGTTGTCCATAAAATAAACTAAAAAATGCCCTTGAGAATGGATAATTTCTAGATAATAGAAGCATTCAGTTTAACATTTGTGTAAATGTGTTTGTGAGAGAAACTTTTGTCAATTATAAAGTGTCAAAGGTATTTATTATTGGGGGAAGAAGCACCTAATTTTCATCATAGGCTCAGAATATCATAGAAAGGATAGTTGAAAGGACCCTTGCAGGTCACCTAGTCCAAAGGGCTCATTTGATAGATGAGAAAATATACTGTTTTCTTTGGAAATATTACTTTAAACTTAGCAATCATCAGCCAAATAAACCAAAATTCATAGAATCAAAACAAATCTTTAAACTTAAAATTTTTTTTACTATTTACTTTTAATAATAGCTCTAACAAAAAAGCAACAGGATAATAAAAAAGTCTACTGACTTCCATGTCCCTTTCTAATCTCTTTCACTTCTGTGTATTTGTATGTATAAATATGTATATAATTCTGATTGTTTCTTCATTATGCATTATTTCAAATGTCTTTTCTTTTTCGTATTCTTTATATTTTTCATTTCTTTTCTTTTGAGCCAAGCTTGTAATTTTACTGGTACAGGGTATGTGACCAGAGGAAATTCCCATTACTGAGGCAGATTGACATTCTTTAATTTATAATGTCCTTCAGTGCCTTGCATAAGACTTGAATCCAGAGAAAGGGGACTTGAACCCAGTTCATACTGACTCCATTCTGTTCTTCCTAAGCTATGATGTCTTTTGTATTGTCATGTATTGTAATTCAATAAGTATCCCACAATCTGTTTAGTCATTCCCAAATCATTTGAGATATGGGTTGCTTTCCTTAAAAAAATATTCTATATACACTCACCATAATTTCTTCTACTTGTTTCAGGCATAAAACTCTTCATAAAAGAGAAGAGGCAGATATTGCCTCTATTGGAGGTCTGATATTGGGTCTATTGGAATGATAAATTATGGATTACTTATTTTCATGTATATAATCTAATGAACTAACTCTTTAGTTAGTTTCAGAGTATTTATTTTTCAGCATCAAATTATAGTAGGGGAGAGAAGAAAGAGGAGGAAGAAGAGGAGGAGGAGGAGGAGGAGGAGGAGGAGGAGGAGGAGAAGAAGAAGAAGAAGAAGAAGAAGAAGAAGAAGAAGAAGAAGAAGAAGAAGAAGAAGAAGAAGAAGAAGAAGAAAGAAGAGGAGGAGGAGAAGAAAGAGGAGGAGAAGAAGAAGAAAGAAGAAGAAGAAGAAAGAAGAAGAAGAGGAGGAGGAGGAAGAGAAGAAGAAGAAGAAGAAGAAGGTAGAAGAAGGAAGAAGAAGAAGAAGGAAGAAGAAGAAGAAGAAGGAGAAGGAAGAGAAGAAGAAGGAAGAAGAAGAAGAAGAAGAAAGAGGAGGAGAAGAAGAAGAAGAAGAAGAAGAAGAAAGAGGAGGAGGAGGAGGAGGAAAAAGAAAAAGAAGAAAAAGAAAAAGAAGAAGAAGAAGAAGAAGAAGAAGAAGGAAGAAGAAAGAAAAGAAAAGAAAAGAAAAAAAATTTAAAAACATAAATTTCATCAGACTACTAAGGGTGCCCATGACATACCCTATTATCTACATGGTAAAAGTAACATGTTTATTAGATAAGTGAATGTAAATTATATACAAAGTAGTGGCAGGGTATGGGCAGCTAGGTGGAACACCAGCCCTGGAGTTAGAAGGACCTGAATTCAAATGTGACCCCAGATACTTACTAGTTGTATGGGTCATTTAAGCCATTTGCCTCAGTTCCTCATCTGTAAAATGGAAACATATTGGAAAAGGAAACGGCAAGTCACTTTGCCAAGAAAAGTGCATGGACTTGGAGTTGGGCATGACTGAACAAAAACAGTTTGGGGGTGGAAGTAGAGAATGGGAAGAGATCACCAATCTCCCACATAGACTGAACCTTGAAGAAAGAGAGAGATTTAAAGAGGGGAGGAAGGCTCATCCAAAAATTCAGAGGAGGAAATGGAACTTCATGTATGGGAAGCAGGAAGTAGGTCAGACTGGCTGGAACATGAAATGTTTGAGGGGGAGCAATGTGAATCAGTCTAGAAAGATAGGCTGGATAATTAACTGAAGTTAGAAAAAATTTCATTTTATTTCTCTTTCTTGCCTGGAAACAAGCAGGAAAAGAACTTTTTGTTCTCCCCAAAAGACACACTGTTATGTCTTCTGGACTGAACCTTTGATAGCTGCCAGAATGGTAGACGACATGCCAACAACTTTAGGTGAAATGAGGGTTTCATCTCTAATAGGATTCACATGGGAGATTTGTTGTCACACAATAAGAACACTAATTCCATGGATATATCATTTTTGTGTGTAAACGAAAGTCTTGAAAAAATGCTTGAAAAACGAAGGAAGATGAAGAGGCGATTAGAGACTAGAATTATATCAGATCCAGATGAAAGTGATGGGATTCCTGTGTCACTTTTGAATTCATCTACCAAGCCTGTTTCTAATATCAGGGAACTATAGGCAGAGAAAGCTACAGATATAGTTCTGGAGACTGACATTTCAAGGCAACTATGCCTTGAAACAAGGGCATTAATGCTTGGCCCTGATCATCAGAACAAAGGAGATGAGTGGAAGCATTGGTGAAGTGCATACTTTGTGTAGCTGGCTGACTGGTGAAAAGCCAAGACTATCTTGAGTCACATTGAATCATTTTATCTAACCTCATTATGATCCTACTGAACTTCTAAAAAACATACCAAATAACAAAATGAATCTTAATTATAAGAAGCAAAAACCTTGGTATAAAAGTGCTGAGAATAGACAAGATATACTAGATAGGAGATTAGTCTTATAGTTAGGGAAAGCTGGCTGTAAGCACTGTCTTTACATACTGATTAACTGCTTGGTGTCTCAGAAAACTCATTAGAGTAAGGGCCCTTAACTTGGGGGTCTATGAACTTGTTTAAAACATCTTTTAAATTACTATATTTCAATTCAATTAGTTTCTTATGCATTTTATCTTATGCACTTAAAAATATATCATTCTGAGAAAAGATCGGTAAGTTTCATCAGACCCATGATATATACACACAGTTTTAGAATCTTGTGAAAACATAAGCTGTAAATGAGTTGAATCCCTAATTATCATAAGAGGTATTTATTTTCTCACTTTATATGTATGCTGCATACATTTTCATAAATATTTGCAAATTCTCCCATTAGAATATAAGTTCCTTGTGAATCAGAATTGGTTCATTCTTTATACTTATATTTCTAGCACCTAATTAGCAGTAATAATTATTTGATTGATTGATTGATTGGGGGAGGTAAGTTTCCACATCAGGGTTCCCTCATTAATGAAATCCCCAGTTCCTCTCCATCTTACACACATATCCTACTCTCACATGAAAACATGAAACGAAACAAATCACTAGCCTAAATAAGAAATTATTTGTTTTTGCCCCACTAAAGCAATTTCTTATGCTATGTACAAATTAAAGAAAAAGCTGGGAGGGGATGAATCTCAGAGATATGGATTTTGCCTTTCATTCTATTCAATTCAGCAGTCACTTATTTTTCTAAATTTATTTTTATTTTTTTCAACTAGACAGTATTTTATTTTTTTCAATTACATGTACAGATAGTTTTCAACATTCATTTTTATTACATTTGATTTCCAATTTTTCTCCCTCTTTCCTGCCCAAGATGGCAAGCACTCTGATATAGGTTATACATGTGCAATCCTAGTAAACATATTTTCACATTAATCATGTTGTAAAAGAAGAATCAGAACAAAAGGAAAAAACATATGAAAGAAAAAATAATAAAAAGTGAAAATAGTATCCTTCAATCTGCACTCAGACTCTCTAATGTTCTCTTTGGTTTGGTTTTCTTGGGGTCTCTGGAGGCAGCCTTCATTTCAGTTCAGTAATCACAAGTACAGCCAGGTGTTAAAGTCCAAATCCTTTATTACTCTTTCAAAGTCTTGTCTCCTTTGCTGGGTCCTGGTTAGCTTTCTTATATTATAGATCCTTTATTATCTCCTTCCTGGGTCTGGGCTGCTTTCTGGAGAGCCTTTCAGACTGGCCTTGCCTTTAGTGGGGGAAGTGCAGGAGTCCAGGCCAGCCACCAGGAAGATTGAAGATCTAATTGAATTTCTCCCTTGGATCAGAGAGCTTAAGCTCCTGCTGCTAGTCCTTTGTCTTCTCTGCTTCTGCTAGCTTCTTGAGGTCCTCCTGAATGTGTCTTGGTTTCTGTGAGGGAGGCAGGAGGACCACCACCATGGTCTCTGTCTTCCAGTTCTGATTCTGGCCGAGTTTGTCCGAGTTTATGTGCTCTCTTATCATAGGTGTGAATCTTGTGGAACTATATTAAGTACTAAGTGCATGTACTGAACTAGAGAACTGTTAAGCACCATGCTAAATGATTATTGTCTCTATCAATTCCACTGATTTAGTACCTTGTAAGAATCCTTTGTTTCAAGTTCAGAGTTCTGACCCATAACAAGACTCTATAGTTCTCTTTCTGGTTATAGACAGTATTTTCCCCCATGGAATTTCTTAGATCTTTGCATAACTGAAAAGAGCTAAATCTCAATAGACACTTCTTCAGGACTTATAGTATTATATAAAATGCAGTGTTCTAGGATTTGGGGATTGTAAAGTTAAGAGGTAAAACACAAAGAAACTAGGCTTTTCCTCACTGTAGAATGAAAGAACATCTTTGTGCCAGCTTCGGAAATTCTATATTTCCTAGTATATGTTACCATTCAATTTGTCAAGATTAATCAGAGGCTTTTTTCTAATTCATTAGTTCTGAACTTTTTGAGGAGAACTTTTTTTTTTCACATAAAATCACAGATATTTATATTAATATCTATTGATTGAGATAATATATAATGAAAAAAACTTCTTTTCTGGTTACCTCCAAGTTGCTAGCCTTATAGAAATTATGGGCTCTTCCTTTTCCCCTTTTCAAAAAATTGCCACATTTTATCCATTCTACAATTCTCACATCTCTCCCTTCCTGTCAACTTAAGCTGCCACTGCCTTCATTTAGGTCCTTAGCATCTTTTTCTCAGGCTACCATAATAATGTCTTAATTGAGCTCCTTGCCTCTGATCTTTCTCTTCTGCATTCTGTCTTGTATATAGCTGGCAAAATGATTTTCCTTGATCCAGTATCTGACCGTGTCCTTCAAATCTTTACCAGTTTCTATGTCTTCAATTCCTTGATGCCAAATTCCAAAGCCCTCTTCTACATAAGTCTTTTGAGATTGTGAGGATCAAATGAGATAATAGATATAAACATTTTGCAAATTTTGAGGTACCAGCTTCTCCTCCTCCTTTTCCTTCTCCTCTTCTCTTTTTTCCTCTTGTTTCTCCTTTTTTCTTCCTCCTCTTTCTCTTTTTCCTCCTTTTTCTTGATCCTTTTAATAATCTTCTCAAATGGAGATGACTTCATTTCCTGAGCCTTCTACTGCATTCCTACTAAACCCAAAGGATAGTTTATAGAGAAAGAGGAGTGTAATAGTAAATATTTAACAACCAGATTATGGTGGATATTGTATGAGTACTTCTAAGTTTAATTTTCATTATTAATACTTTCTTAAATTTAGACAATCAACAAAACCATAAATAAAGCATTCATCTGAGTGACTACCAATTTCTCAGGTGTAAATAGTCACATTGAACTTTTTTACAATGATCTCTGCTTTCCCACATTAGAGCGGTCTTTAGTATACCTCTGGCAATAATTGTTTTATTTTTGTCTTTCTATCTCCAGTATCTTAGAACAGAGGTTTGCACATAATGAATTCTTAATAAATGATTATTGAACTGAATTTGTTGAATCTTCTAGAAAATGAAAGAAAAGGACAGACAAACCTTGAAGTTAAAAATTTAGCCCAATTTTCTTAAGTTAAAAGATATTGTTCTACTGATCCCTTGAAGCAAAAGATGTTTTAGATTGTAGGCTCCTGGAGGGAAAAGAACTTTTTCTTTTTGTTTGTGCTTAGTAAGGTATCTGCCATATTGTAGTCATTTATTAAATGTTTATTGGATTAGAAAGCAAAAGGAATAGGGGAGTTTGCTCCTGAAATTCTCAATGACATACACACACATACACACACACACGTGGCTCAGCTACAGGGGTAGACTGAGGCAGGGGCAGAGTCAGAGTGCTGAGAGTGGGAACAGAACTATCATCAATCCAGTTATGACAGGGTCAGGAGAGGCATAATGATAATTAGGGAAGGGCTGGGGTCATGATATCTAAGATAGAAGATATTTCTCCTTATCTGGTTCATCATGATTAGGGGGGAGGAGTAGCATTGCAGAACAATTAGGAACTGAGGCAGAACAATTCAGCGAAACCAGACAGGACAATTTCAGGAAACTGAGGACAATTAGGGAAACTGAGTCAGGACAATAAAAGAGAACTGTGGCACAACATTGTGAGAATCCATTTTCTCCATTTTCTTCTAGTCCTTTATTATTACAAAATGCTATAAGTATTTTTATATTTATGGAATCTTTCCCTCTGTCATTAATTTTCTTGGGCTGTACATCCAATAGTAATATCAAGGGGTCAGAAAATTTATGCAGCTGCGAACTTTTAAAGAATAATTCTAAATTGTTTTTCAGGATAGTTCCACCAGTTAAATAACTAACCAAGCAGATATTCACTGAAAAGCCTTTCTAGTTAATTTTTCTTCTAGCTTTAGTTGTATTGATTTGTTAACATAAAAGTTTTTTAATTTTATATAATCAAAATTATTATTTTAAAAAGTTTCTATGATCACTTATATCTTTTGTTTAATCAAGACTACTGACTTTGATGATTAAAAGATCATTCATAACTTTGAAGAGATAAGTTTTGGCAGAATAATAAGAAAAGAATGAGTATATAATATACAGTTAAAAAAACCTTAAAATTGTTTTAAGAACAATTTTGAGTGAATAAGTCATTTTGACTATTATAAATACTCCAAATAATTATAAAGGACATATGAAGGAAGATACCATCTGCATCCACAGAAAGAACTGGTAGATATATATGTAGCATGATTTTTCAGACACACACACACACACACATGAGTGTAATGGATTAATTATCTCTGAGATGAGGAAGGAAAAAGAAATTTCCACAATTATTTTATTATGCATTTAAAAGGAATAGAAATTGAACACAATAGAAAAATAGTTTTATGTACAGTCATCTTTTTTTTTTGGTAATCATACTATGTTATAAAAAAAAGGAAGAGGGAGCTTTTTAACTAATATGGAACTTCAATGAAAATTCAAAGGAATTTCAGGCATTGTGAAGAATAATGAAATGAAGTTGATCAGAAAAAAAAATTGAGAGGAGAGAAAGCGAAAGTACCTATTATAAATGGCCTTTTAAAAGAGTTTAGTACAAAGGACCCAAGAGAAATAGGATGATAGTTAGTAAGACTGGAAGGATCAATTAATTTTGGAAGTAGATAAGGGAAATGTGGTCACATTTATAGGTACTTGAAAATCAACCAGTAAAGAAGGATTGATTGAAAATAAATGAAAGAGTAGGATTGACAGAAGGGATAATCTATATTAAAGCATCTTTTATTTGGAAAGCATTCTCCACAATCCTGAGTGGTAAGTAGATCCATAGCATAGCTATGATAGCAACATCCTACTTTTAGCTATAATAACCATATAAATGGATGCTATTTTGAAATATAGAAATTTTTGAAAAGAATTCTAGAAGAAGCTTAAACGGGATCATAAAGCTTAAAAGATCATGATCATATTATCTAGTCCATTCTAGGACATCAACATACAGATATCAGAAGAGGCAGTGATTCTGAGGTAATGAGATATGTAGTAGGAATTTCCTTTTCATTGCTGAGTGAGAAATCCAGGGATCCCCAAACTTGCTGCTGCTACTGCTTGCTGCTGCACTGAGAGAAATGAACACCAGCCATCAAGCTATCCGGTTATAGGGTGAAAGAACTGAACACCTAGATTTGCTACGTGAAATGGAAAGGGTAGTATCACTCATGGCTACTTATGGCTAGTTCCATAGTTTATTCTGAGTGATTAATTACTTTGTAAGTAATTACATCTTTGTAAGGCTGAGACATAAATAAACCACCTCACAAATAATTTTCTGTCTCCCAACACAAATTGTTCCATTACTTAAGAAATGTGCTAGCACATAAATACCAGCTGCCGATATTACTTTCCTTATTTGGGGGGATGAGGGTAGAGTTGCAGTGCTACCATAATAAGGACCCCACTGCATAGGCTTATAGTAATAGCTAGCATTTAGATAACTCTTTAAGGTTACTTTTGTTATCTCATTTGATCATCACAATACTTCTTTGAGTTTGGAAATTTTATCATTTCCATTTTACAGATGGAAAAACCAAGGCTGAGAAAAGATAAATGTGGGGCAGCTAAGTAGCACAGTGGATAAAACATCAGACTTGAAATCAGGAAGACCTGAGTTCAAATCTGGCCTCAGTCACTTAACACTTCCTAGCTGTGTGACTCTGGGCTTACCATTTAATCCCAATTGCCTCAGAAAAAAAAGAGAAAAGATAAATACCTTCTCCAGGATCACATAGCTAGTAAGAATCTGAGACACATTTCAAATTCAGGCCTTTCTAACTCCAAGTCCAAAACTCTGTCCATTGTATTACCCACCTGAACATCCATCTATAGACTATGCTTTGATATTTCCATAGATTTGATCTCCTTAATTTTCATGCAGTACACTAGTAACACTAAATATAATCTATCCATAACTTCCTGTACATTATACATACATACACCTATGTCTTTCTGTAGAGTAGTCTGACATATTATGGATTTGCCTCTGCTTATTTTGCATTATATATGTTTCTGATTAATTTGGAAATTCTGTTCTTGGCTTTTAAGGCATCTTTTGAAATAAAACCTTTGAAAATAAGCTAGTCATTGAAGATTTAAATCACAATTGTTATTAGAAACTGAGTTAAAGTAGGGGAGGCTAGAGATAGGGCAGCAGATATAGTCAAAGGTATTTAATTTGAGTACATTTTTTGATATTTTTGTGGTGATCTTTTAGCTTCAGAAGAAGTATTAAAAGGCAAAGAATGCAAAGGCAGGGCAGTTAGGAAAAAGATAAAATTGTTTGGGTTTTTGTGACCTTTTTACCTTTTCTTTAATCTAGTAAGGTAATGGTGTTGGTAAACTTGTAATTTCTTAAAAGTTGGATCTATTGGTTACATGTTTTAAACTTGAAAGAACTAGATTTGAAAAAAGATATTAACAGAAGGTTAATTTTATAGACATTTTGTGGTTTCCAGGGAAACACAGGGAAGCTCTGAATTTGCCATGAAACTTCATTTGAATAGAGAGGCCAGTGATTAGCTAACTACATTGTTTAACCATTGGCTTTGACAGCATTAAGATTCAGAGCTAAAAGAAGAATAAGAATGAACAGGAAATGAAAAAAAGAAAAGAACAGACAGAACTTTGCTTTGGATATTTCCAAATATCCATAAATCATCAAAGAGCTTAGATAGATTAAATGTAAATTATCTCTTCTCTACATTTTGGCTTAAAAAGGACCTACTGGAATATAAAAGTGGTGTTATGTTTCTGTAGTTGCATGTAGTTAGAGGTATTCATGGGCAGCTAGATGGCCTAGTGGATAGAGTGCCAGGGCTGAAGTCAAGAAGACTCTTCTCTTAACTCTGTTTGCCTCTATTTTCTCATCTGTAAAATGAACTGGAGAAGAATATGGCAAAACCCTTCTAGTATCTTTGCCAAGAAAATTTCAAATGGGGTTACAAAGAGTTGGACATGACTGAAATGACTGAATAACAATAAAAAGGATAGTCATAGTTTGGTCAATGAGAGTTGAATACTATCATCATGGAGGTAAATTCCTGCCAACTTCAGTTGGCAGGAAAACAATGGATATAGTTGCAAAGCACAAGCACAATTGGAAACTTTGAAGTCATGTTAAATTCTGATGATAAAAAATCCTGCTTACATACCACTTTCTGGTTATAAAACATTTTGCATACATTTAATCCTCAAAATGACTCACTGAGATAGACAGTATAAGTAGTTTTAGCTTCATGCTAGAAATGGGGAAACTGAGGATTTCTCAGATAAAATGGTGCAGGAGACAGAATGATAGTGTTGGAATTAGGAAGCTCTAATTTTGAATCCATTAAACTATTGACTAATTGCACGACCTTGGACATATCCCTAAGCCTCAGTTTGCCCATGTATCAAATGAAAAGTTTGAATCTAATGACTTCCAAAGCTCTTTATGGCTTTGTAGGTGTGATTCTATCAACCTATGACTGACTCAAGTATATAAAATCAGTAAGTGGTAGAGGCAGCATGCTATTTTGCTCATGTATAAAATAGAGAGGGTTGATGATCTTCATAGCCTCTAAGGTTTCTTTCTAGTTCTAAATCTATTATTTCATGATATGGAAAATGAACTGAAATCTTCTTATGCCAAACGCAGTGATTTTTGTACCACATAATCCTTTCCTGACAGAGAACCAAAATAGGGGCTCTTGAATTTGCTCCACAATGCATTCATGCATTAGTCAGGAATGCACGAAAGATGGTTTCTTTCAGTAGTTTAGAAAACCTGTACTTATCCCATCAACCACAAGATGGAGATCCTGCATTGCCAGTAAGAGAAAAATGTTATCAGTGAGTGCTAAGTTTTTATTTTTTTCCTTAGATCTGCTGGAAATAGATTAATGAGAAGATTAGAGATAAAAAATAATTACAAGCATTTTTAAGCTAGTGATGAATGAATGGTCAAACAAAGTGCTGCAAGAAAGGATTGTTTATATGTATTTATAGAGTATAAGTACTTTTTGCTTTCTTCCTATCCTTATTCTGAGTTTCTTTCCTCTAAAATTCCATCAATCAATCAACAAAAATAAACAAAAGAACTATGTTACAGTTCCTGGTGATACATCAACAACCATGAAACAGTCCCTGTCCTCAAAGAGCTTACATTCTATTGAAGGAAATGGAGAAATGGATAAATACAAAATTTTAAGGAGATAAATGCAAAGTGATTTCTCTCTACCACTTGGTATGAAAAGCTTCATGTAGGAGGTAGCACCTAAGTTGAGTTTTGAAAGAAACTAGGAATTCTAACAGGCAGAGGAGAAGACCAAGTATATTCTAGGAAGAGGGGACAACCTTTCCAAAGGTGAAGAGACACGAAACCAAATGCCATGTATGGGGATTAGCATACTTTGAGTGGTACACAGAGTCTATGAAGGAAGGGAATGTTCAACAAGATGGCTACAACCAGAATGGCAAGAGCTTGCAATGTCAAAGAGAGGAATGTACATTTTATCCTGTAGGTAATTGGGAGCTATTACATCTTCTTGAGCAAGAGAATGAAATGGTTAGACTTGTATTAAATTATAATTATAATTGTGAAACAGAAATTTATGATTTGATAATAAAAATTACATCTGCCAAGTTCATTAACTTGGCCAGTGAATGTTGCATATGTCATTTCTGTTGCAAAGCCCAATTATTGGTGGAGATTGAGGGTCTGCCCTATGAAAAAGACAGGGCAGAGTTGGCAAGAGGCAAAAGCTTCAGTTCTCATTTTTCTTTTGGGAACACATCAGAAGGGTATTTCTGGCTTCCAGCTTTGAGAGTGAAGATGAAAGATGCCAGCTTCACTGAAGGAAAAGTCATGAAAGGTAAGAATAGCTTCCATCATGTTCCTATTCCCAGCTTGTTACTCTAGAGATCTGGATGCTCTTTCTGAATGAGATCATGGACACTCTTGTTTAGCAGAGTCATCTCACTCTCAGTGGAAGAGCCCCTTCATTATGAATTGTCTGGTTATACTCTCCTATGTATACCTTATCTGATTTGTTTTGTTATGATTTGGAACCTGATCGTACCCAGTAGATAAACAATATTTACAGGGAACAGGTAGATATACCTCCAGCCTGGTACTTTCTCTCTGAGGAAAGCAGAATGGCCTCCAGTCCCAGCTTCTCCTGGAAGGAATGAAAGTCTGTCTTGGAGAAGGGTGAGGAGAAAAGAAGCGAGAAGTGTCTATTCTACCTCGTTTTAAGCCACATACTATGTCAGACCTTCACCATAGGTAGGTCTGACTCCACATTCAGGGCCCTCCAATATTCCTTATATATACACATCTGTGAATTTTTAACTGAAGTCTTGGGGTTTAATTGCAGTGCTACCTATCACAGAATAGTCATGAAAACTTGAGCACCTCACTTTAACTTTATAAGACTGTTTTCTTATCTGTAAAATGATGATCATATATAATACAACAAAATTATCATTAGGAAAGGTTTTGGAAACTTTACTGCTATTATTTTCATCTGGAGGCCCAAAACTACCCAAATGATAAGGTATAGGAGATTCCAGTATGACAATGTACCCTTTTGTAAGGCAGGTGGGTATCTTATTTGCCACTTAAAATCTTAGTTGCCTAAAATACAAGGATCATATGATTTGCCCAGCCAATGTTTGTCAAAAGTAAAATTTGAAGGCAGGTACTTTTTACTTCAAGGTCACTTCTCTCTTCACTATACCAGGGCTGTTTCTATACTAAAAATCAAATTATACAGACAGCTAGATGGTGCAGTGGATAGAGAACTGGCCCTAAACTCAGGAGGACCTGAGTTCAAATATGGATTTAGATACTTAACCCTAGCTGCATGACCCTGGGAAACTCAAATACCTCACCAAAACAAAACAAACAAAACAACACAAAACAAAAATCAAATTGTGGATCAGTGACTCTGGAGGTTAGAAAGCATGGAATATCTAAATATCCAAGCTTAGCTAGAGAGGGAGGATGCTATGATGGTGTATGGAGGAGATAGAATGGACTTGGAATGCTGATGGATTTATGTATACCTATTTCAAGTAATACCCTTCAATCCAGAGGAAACTCACTAACAATATCTAGTTTGGTGTTCTCACCTTCCTGAGAAGTCAGGGAGTGTGTGACAGCTTGTGTTCTAAAACAAAAGAAAGCAGGAGATACAGCAGGCCAGAATTCTGGAGAAGTATACTTGAAACAAAGTGTTAACTCAGTGGAATAGATGAGATGATGGTTCTCTAGTTCACATATATACTTAGTACTTAGTATGGTGATGTAATAGTTCTCTAGTTCACACATATTCAATATCTGTAATGATGTAATTGTATTAAGATATATAAGGGCTGAGAAGGCCTGGAATGAGACATTCTATTTTTGACCATCCAACTGGTGGCTCTTACAGAGGAGGAAGACCCCTTTACCAATGAAGATCAGCAACTTTTAGGTGTCAGTCTCATTTTGGGCTAGAGGTGGGAAAGGAAAAAATTCTGCAAAACTCTGACTCAATTACATTTTAATTGGGAAATGGTTAACAAAATAGAGAAAAAATAACATATAATTGTTATTTTGTAGTTTTGTTAATTTGAAGTTTTTTAAGTCAATATATCTCCACAAGGATCCATTTCTGATTGAGTTTGACATAACTGATCCAGGACATGGAGAGATTAAATGATTTACCCAGGGTCACATAGCCAATATTTGTCAGAGTTGGCACTTAAAACCTTTATGTAGCACCTTACCCTTTCTTTGTATTCCCCAGCATGTAATTCCATACCTGTTACATAATAGGTCCTTTATAAATTCTAGCTGTCTAATACTTCTAAAATTTGCAAAGAACTTTATATACATACTTCCTCATAATAATCTTGTAAGCTAAACACTCCAAATATTATTATACTGAATTAAAAGATAAGGAAACTGAAGCTCAGAGAGGTTGTTCTTTGTTTTTTACCTTAGCTATTGATCACAAAACAAGCTTTGAAACCTTAAATTCTTGGCTTCAAGTCCACTATATATCTTCAAATCTCAATTGATAAATAAACATTTGTTAAGCACCTACTATAACATGGAGATCTTCTTAAGGCCCTTTAATTCAAACCCCATGGAGTGGATTTCCTCCCCCTTGTAAATCCAACCCTGTGTTAAAGAGACCATTACAGTTACTTTGAACTGTGGATTATTGCTCCCTCTTTCCATCTTTCCCTTTCCCACATTTCTCATGCTGCTCTTCTTTTATCTCCAGAAGTGTGGAATCATAGAACTCCAGTTGGAGGTTGGTTAGACAATCAACAAGTCTTATTTAAGTGTCTATTATGTGTCAGGAACTCTGCTAAATTCTGAGGATTTAAGAAAGGCAAAAAAAAAAAAAAATCATTGTTCATATTTTAAGGGGAGAGACCTTACACAGACCTCCCTTCCTTAAATCCAATTCACTTGCATGTCATGGCATTGCCTCCCTGGTGTCATGATGTTCTTTAAGAATAAGGATAAACAATAGACAGAAGAAATGGAAGGCAATCTTAAGAGAGTAAAAAGGCACTAGCAGATGGGAGGACTGGGAAAGACTTCCTATAGAAGGCAAGATTTTTTTGCTTAACTGTCAGTACTCTCCCTCTCAAACTACTTTACACATACCCACACACAAATAGTTAAATGCAATATATCTTGGGAAACAATTCACTAGTACTTAGTATAATCGGGAAAGGTTTCCTACAGAAAGATGATGCCTATCTTAAAGGAAAAGAAATGTAGAGAAAAAGGGAATGCATTAAACAAATGCAGGCTGTGCAGGACAAAGACAAGGAGAAAGGAGGTAGATTTTCACTAGTAATGACCAGAGAGAAAGCCAATATTGTTATATTGCAGAGTGTGGGAGTAATAGGAGAGTAACATCCAATGAAGCCAGAAAGATAGTTGGGGTCAGATTGTGTAGATTTTTTTTTCTGATAATATTTTATTTTTCAATATACATCTATAGACAGTTTTCAAAGTTCTTTTTTTTTTTTTAATGAAAACTTTTTATTTACAAGACATATCATGGGTAATTTTTCAACACTGACCCTTGTAAATCCTTTTGTTCCAACTTTTCCCCACCCCCTCCCCTAGCTGGCAGGTAGTCCAATACATGTTAAATATGTTAAAATATATCATATATATATATATATATATATATATATACACACACACATACATACAGTTATCTTTGCTGCACAAAAAAAATTAGATCAAGAAGGAAAAAAAACTGGGAAAGAAAATGCAAGCAAACAATAGAAAACAGAAAGCATGACAACGCTATGTTGTGATCCACACTCAGGTCTCATGGTCCTCTCTTTGGGTGTAGATGGCTCTCTTCATCACTGAACAATTGGAATTGGTTTGAATCATCTCATTGTTGAAGAGAGCCATGTCCATCAGAATTGATCATCGTATAATCTTGTTGTTACAATGTATAATGATCTCCTGGCTGTGCTCATTTCACTTAGCATCAGTTCCTGGAAATCTCTCCAGGCCTCTCTGAAATCCTGCTGGTCATTTCTTATAGGACAATAATATTCCATAGCATTCATATGACACAATTTATTCAGCCATTCTCCAATTAATGGGCTTCCACTCAGTTTCCAGTTTCTTGCCACTACAAAAAGGGCTGCCACAAATATTTTTGCACATGTGGGTCCCTTTCTCTCCTTTAAGATCTCTTTGGGATATAGGCCCAGAAGAAACACTGCTGGGTCTGCACAGTTTGATAGCTTTTTTGAGCATAGTTCCAGGTTACTCTCCAGAATGGCTGGATGTATTCATAATTCCACCAACAATGTATCAGTGTCCCAATTTTCCCACATTCCCTCCAACATTCATCATTATCTATTCCTTCAATATTTATTTTTCCAAAACTTTGCGTTCTAATTTTTTTCCTCTCTCTCTTCTAACTTCCCCCTACCCAAGACAGCAAGGAATGTGATATAGATTAAATACATGAAATCATTTAAAACATAATTCCATAATTGTCATGTTATGCAAGAAAAATCTGACCGAAAGTGGGAAAAACATGGAAAAGAAAGAAACAAAAAAATAAAAATATTATTCTTTGATCCAAATTCATTTTCCATAGTTCTCTCCCTGGATGTGATTGGTATTTTCCATCCCAAGTTTATTGGAATTGCCTTGAGTCATCACATTCTTGAGAAGAGCCAAGTCTATCACAATTGATCATATAATCTTCTTGTTATTATGTACAATGTTCTTTTGGTTCTGCTTGCTTCACTCTGCACCTGTTCATATAAGTCTTTCCTGGCTTTTCTGAACTCAATCTGCTCATCATTTCTTATATATAACAGTAATATTCTGTTACCTTTATATACAATAATTTATTCAATCATTCCCCAACTAAGGTACATCCATGTGTAGAGATTTAAAAGCCAAACAGAAGAGTTTCTATTTGATAAAAGGCAATTAAGTGCTACTGGAGTTGGTTGTATAAGGAGGTACATGGCTGAGTGTGGCAGAACCTAAGGAGCCTAAATCCTAATCCAGGGCTCTTTCCATTTTACTATGATGAGGCAGTCAAAGAATAGGGGTTGTTACCAACTTTTAGGCTGAATTTGACATGGTTTGGTTCAGGAAGTCTAAAATGTACACAACACCAAAAAAAAAAAATATTTTCTTTACCTTCCTCAAATCTATGTAAATTATGTCCATAGGACCCCCTTATCTACTAGCTTAGTAATCTTGGGAATGGGTTTATTTTGGCATTACTTTTTCTTAGGAAGCTCAGTGAGACATTGTATAAATTATAAGACCTGAGGCCAGAAAGAACTGAATTCAAATTCTGTTCTCAAACCCTTATTAGCTGTGTGAACTTGGAAAAATCATTTGATATCAAATGAGATAATATGTACAAAGTTCTTTGCTGTTCTTAAAGGATTGTGCAACTCATAACTGCTATTATGCTTATTATTAATGAAGCTATCCTAGTTCCTTATAATTTCTTATTTGTTTTTCTTGAACAAATTTTGATTGGTTATATGTTATAGCTATTCATGTAGAGTCCTCATATTTACCCCTATCTTTCAGGGCAGATCAAATAAGATACCGTATGGAAGTGTCTCATGAAACCGAAGCTAAATGCTCCAATGAAAATGAAGTATCTCATAAAATCTTTGAGCACCACAGAAATGCTAGTTATTATTATTATTCCATAGGTAAACACTCCAATTAAAATGTAATGTAGTTTGAATATTTGTATTTCATGCTATAGAAATTATGGAATCATAGATCTAGAACTGAATGGGACTTTGAGGGCATTTGTTCCCACAACTTCATTTTGAAGACATGAAATGAGAATCAGGTTAAATCACTTTCTCAAAGTCACACAGTATCAGAGAAATGTTTTCTGCCCAACTCTGGGATTAACTCTGGGATTCTTTTGATTATATTCCTTTAATTGGCTAAAATAAAAATACTTGCAATACTGAACTTTCTTCAGTTTGGGAAAATAGCCTTCTGATCTGAGTCCCTATCTAAGAAAAAGGTCAGAATAATGTAGAGTTGGTACATTGGCCCAGGGCCCCAGAGATGGTTTTCATTTAAAAACATAGATTTAGGGTCGTTTTGAATATTGAACCTTGTGCAGCCAATTTTGTTAAAATTGGAATGAGTCAGGTATTATTAGTATTGGTCACTGTAATAGTAGACTTTTATAATTGCTACTATCTCTATTATGGACTCTCAGTTTCAATATTGCTTCCAAAGGGTTGTAATATTTTTACTTTTGGGTTAGCTTTAGAGTTCATAGTGTTCAAACTCACCATTCAAAAGTTTTTTTTTTAAATTAATCTAAGTTTTGAGGGAAATTACTGGGAATGAAGCTTTCTGTCAGAGTTTTATTAGTTGTCCAGGCTGAAAGAGGACAGAATGTCCAAAGAATCAGTGCTATTTTGGGGGTGGAGTGTGAGAACAGGAGGTGGAGATTTGAAGGTTTGATGTAAAAAGAAATGTCACTGAAGGATTGGCTGGGGAATAGTCAACTGCAGAGAGTACAGATAAAGCAGAGGAAGCCTGTTTTTGTATGATTTCCCCAGCTTTAATATGGAAAAAAATTAATCTTTGTCTCATGCAATTTTAGAAAAATCCCTGGAATTCTAAATCCTAACATCCTACATGGATACCCTGAAAAATTCCATTGCATTGCTGTTTATAAGATTGCTTGGTTTTATAACTTTGAAGCCTGAGATCCCGAGTTTATCTCAAATAGATCTGTGTTCCTTTACATAATTCTCTATTCCCAACATCCCTATATTATAATCACAAACTTTTAGGTCATATGTAGGTTTATTACCTTGGTGTAACCACAAACTTTTGCATCTTTTTTTTTTAAACCTTCCTTGGTTAATCAGTTGTCAAATCTTGTGGATTTTTACCTCTACAATATATCTTGCATCTATCTCTTTTTAGCCCCAGTTGGCCTTATCATCTATCCACAGGGTTATTGCCATAGACTCCAAATTGACCTTCCTGCTTCTGCCTTTTCCCCTTTTTGAGGTCAGAGACAGAGCTAAGACAAATCAGATATAATAGTCCAGGTTTGCTTGCTTTGACAACCCCCTTGGCTACTTAGGCACTTAGGAGATGAGGAGAGAAAAGAGCTCTTATCAAAACACACATAACATACAACAACAACAATCTGGGATTCATTTAAATTAAATCTTCCATTCCAGAAGCATAATTCTATTTTGTGACTTCTTCTGAGCTGCCTTGACATTGCCCTTGAGGATCATTTTTTAAGATTAAATTAAAAAAATAATAATTTATATTCTTTCCTTCCCACTTGTCCTCATTCCCTGATGGAAAAGAAAAAGGAAAAAACAAAAAAACAAAAACAAAAACAACGCTCTTGTACCAAAAATCCATTATCAAACAAAATGAGTTCTCAAATTGGCATCTCCCTAAACTGTATCTCCTTCTGAATATTGAGCCCATCACCTCTCCATCTAGTCAGAGACATTTCTCTGGTATCATAGTCGTCTGGTACTGGTCTAGCAGAAATTATCTGTAGATCAACTTTTCACACCATATAGTAAGATAACCTCAAATAGATACATGACTTAAATGTAAAAGTTCTCATCCTAAACTAATTGGAAGAATACGGGGGGAAAAAATCACCTTTCATATCTGTGAATATGGGGAAAAATTCATGAGTGGCAAAGGGCTAGAAGACAAAATGGACAATTTTGATTACATAAATTAAAAAAAACCTTTTGTCCAAACAGAACCTTGATGTTGTTTTAAACTGAGATTCTAAAGTCATTTTGAAAAAAAAAATGGAAAAGATTGAAAATGTGATTTAGTCTAGCCCTCTCCAGCTAAGGAAGGAACCTGTCCACAGAGTTCTTATGTCACTTCTATCAATCTATAAAAATACCCAAGTAACTAAACCTAAAGCGTTATAATGTTTACCTCTCCCTTCCTTCTAACCTTGTTCCTGAGTGTTTAGACCAGTGGTGTCAAATTCAAATAGAAACATAAATTGTATGTAAGGCTCCCTGGTGTGCAGACTGACTTAGTTTTAAAATGTTATCCATGTTTCATTTTATTTTATTTTATTAATTGCTTCCCAATTTAATCTGGTTAGGCATTTAGGAATATTATGGGCTGCATATGGCCAGCAGGCCATGTGCTCAACACTTCTGGTTTAAACCATGTTAATCCAGGATTTATGTGTCTTGCTCTTTCTTTTACATACTTTTCACATTTTCCCTTCCTACTGTTCTATTCCATTAAAGCCATAACTCTTATAATTCTCCATGTGTACCAAACTGACCAGATTCATCTTTTAGACTTACAGAAAAATTAAAATAGGAAAGGAAAAATAAAGCCTTTTTTTTAAACAGCAGGGACTCCTTTGAAATAACATGGCAAAAGTTTGATATGTGGGAAAGAGCCCAGCAGTGACTCAATTTGAATCGAGAAACAGATTGGCTTTCTAAACTGATTTTACAGTTAATTTGTTCCGTGATTACTGGTTGTTTCTGACTTAAATAAGAAGGTGACTCTTTGCATCCACAAGGACATAAATGTATTCTGCTTTCCCTTGAGGCTTCCCCTTAGCCAAGCAGGATGTTGATGGACTATATAGCCAGGCAGTACTTTAGACTACATTCAACAAAAATGGAAACAAAGCTATGTTTTGTGAGTTTCCTCTTATAAAAATAAGTAACTGCTTTTTCTGTTTCTTGTTGGACTTGGGCCCCAATGACCTTACAGATTTTGTCTTTTCCCTTATTTAACACTGCCACAGGTAACAAATACTAGGGTACCTCCAGCTTGAAGACAGAACGTTTTTGTGGCCATCCGCCATGAAGTTTCCTTCCTTTCTCCATTCATCTAAGCCCAGAGTGGCTGGTTTTCAAAGCTGTGTATGAAATAGCCATTCAGCCAAGCAATGGTATCTTTCTTTAAATTTTGGGCTCAACATCACCACCTACTTTTAGTGAGGTAGTCATACCTTTTGGCAAGGCTTAGAGAAAAGCAAATTATACAGAGGCATGAAGACTACAGCTTCCCATGGCTAATCATATAACAAATATTTTCTTTATTTCCTCTCCTTTCTATCTGTTATAATTCCTACCTCTGTCACTTACCACCTAAACATTTCCAGGTAAATCATTTAATCTCTTTGGTATCTCTTTATGTTGGTTGGAATAAAGGCATTTACAATGTAAACTCTTCCTGAGCTATAATTATTTAATTCTTTGTATTTATATCTCTAGTATCTAGCATATAAGCATTTAATAAATATTTGGTGATTCACTGATTGATAAGGTTACTTCCAACTTCATATCTTTAATGCTATGATGCTACGAGGATAGAGTACCTGTGGTCAGAAAGACTCATCTTCCTGAGTCCAAATCTGACCTCAGGAACTTATTAGCTGTGTGACCCTGAGCAAGTCACTTAGGTCTGTTTACCTCAGTTTCCTCAACTATAAAATAAGCTGGAGAGGGAGATGGCAAACCACTCTAGTTTCTTCAACAAGAAAACCCCAAAGGCATCACAAAGAATCAGACAATTGAAAATGACTGAACAATATGATCCTAAAAACTCTTTATTTGTATAAATATCAACAATATTCATGTCATTGTTTAAGATTCAAATGCCATAGCAAAGAAATCATATTCAAGTACTTTTTGAAAAGAAAAATGTAGGATGTTGGTGGGGATATGGGGAAACTAGGACACTAATGCAATGTTGGTGAAGTTAATATTTATTAGGTAATATATATTAATTCATATTGAACTAACAGTACACTAAAATTCCTATGTCTTTTGAAAAATAGGATCAAATCTTCAAATTAAACAAACAGGGGAAATGACAAACATTCTGACCAGCAGAATATAGATCTAAATACATTTCAAAGAACTAGACCATTGGAATAAATTTACTAAAAAGAAATTAAAAAAAAATTAAGATCCTATTTTTCAGTTAAAAATTAAACAAATACAAAAAAAAAAAAAACATGATGGGAGAGAAATCATTAGACCACAGTGATTCATGTAAAAAAAAAAAAAGACAGGAATTTTAGTGTACTGTTAGTTCAATATGAGTTAATATATGTTACCTAATTTGTTCCTCACAACAATTTTGTGAGTTAAATTGTGTTATTATTCCCATCTCATAGTTGAGGAAACTAAGTTAGACAAAGTTTAATTCACCTGACCAAGGTTACATAGCTATTAAGTATCTCAGACTAGATTTGAACTCAGATTCTCCTGATTCCAAGTCCAACTTACAAACCATTGGAATGAAATGATATCCCTCTTGAACACATACAAACGTGTGCTAGAGCCAACATGAACCATGAAAATCAATTGTTAAATTTTCAGTGTAAACATTTGTAACTTATAATATGGCAAACTCTACAAGCCAAAGCTTTGTTATTTTGTTTGTTGTCTAAAGTTAAGAAACTGATAACATAAATATTAATAACAAAGGTTAATCTTTTTTGTTGTTTTATTTGGTGTTAGCTATTCTTTTTATTTTTTTTAATTATAACTTTTTATTTTAAAAATATATACATAATAATTTTTGATATTCACGCCTACAAAACCCTGTGCTTAATTTTTTCCCTCCTTTCCTCCCACCCCTTCCCCTAGTTGGCAAGTGAGTGAATATATGTTAAACATGTGCAATTCCCCTATACATGTTTCCACAAATATCATGCTGTACACGAAAAATCAGATCAAAAAAGGAAAAAATGAGAAAGAAAACAAAATGAAAGCAAAGAAGAAGAAAAGTAAAAATACTATGCTATGGTCCACATTCAGTTACTACTGTCCTCTCTCAGAGTGCAGATGGCTTTCTTCATCACAAGATCATTGGAACTGGTCTTAATCACCTCACTGTTGACGAGAGCCATGTCTAACAGAATTGATTGATGTATAATATTGCTGTTGCCGGGTATAATGATCCCCTGGTTCTGCTTATTTCACTCAGCATCAGTTCATATAATTCTCTCCAGGCCTCTTTGAAATCATTCTGCTGATCATTTCTTATAGAACAATAATATTCCATAACATTCATATACCACAACTTGTTCAGGCATTCTTCAATTGATGAGCATTCACTTAGTTTCCAGTTTCTTGCCACTACAAAAAGGGTGGCCACATTTTTGCACATGTAGATTCCTTTCCCTCCTTTATGATCTCTTTAGGATAGAAGCCCAATAGAAACACTGCTGGATCAAAGGGTATGCACAGTTTGATAGCCCTGGGCATAGTTCCAAATTGCTGTCCAGAAGGGTTGAATCAGTTCACAACTCCAGGAACAATGTATAAGTGTTCTAATTTTCCCACATCCCCTTCAACATTCATCATCTTTTCCTGTCATTTTAACTAGTCTGAGAGGTATATAGTAGTATCTCAGAGTTGTCTTAATTTGCATTTCTCTGATTAATAATGACTTAGAGCACCTTTTTATATGACTGGAAATGGTTTTAATTTCTTCATCTGAAAATTGCCTGTTCATATCCTGTGACCATTTATCAATTGGAGAATAGCTTAAATTCTTATAAGTTTGAGTCAGTTCTCTATATATTTTAGAAATGAGGCTTTATCAGAACCCTTGAATGTATTTTACCCCCATTTTATTGCTTCCTGTCTAATTTTGTCTGCATTGGTTTTGTTTGTACAATTTAAAAAATTTAATATAATCAAAATCATTCATTTTGCATTCAGTAATGTACTTATGTTCTTCTTTGGCCACAAATTCCTTCCTTCTCCACAGATCTGAGAGGTAAACATCCTTTGTTCTTTTAATTATAATGTCACTCTTTATGTCTAAATCATGAACCTATTTTGATCTTATCTTGAATATAGGGTGTTAGGTGAGGGTCAATGTCTAGTTTGTGCCATACTAGTTTCCCATTTTCCTAGCAGTTTTTGTCAAATAGTGAGTTCTTATCAAAGGTTAATCTTTGAAGTATGTTTTCCTCTTTTTTTTCCCCAGAGACCTGGTTGTTAGACATTTACCAGCACATCCCTACATGTACCCTTTTGGTAATCTGATGAAGCCTGATAGTACTATAATTTGTCGCTTACATTCATAATTCAGAACAATCAGAAATGTCAGAAGTCAGCGAAAACATCATTCTTTGCCTAATCTAACCTAAGTTTATGGGGCCCCTGCATAATATCTATAGATAGCTATTCATAAAAAGCAATCTTCATATCATCTTCTCCAAGAGATCATACAGACTTAATTTGGAAATATCCTTTGAGGGGAAACTGACTCCCTCTTAAGAAAACCTATTATACTTTTTGGCTTCAGGTCACCAATAAAGATTTCCTGAAGAAAGTGGAATCTTAGCTAAAAGTTAAAGAAAAACAGGAATTCCATGAAATAAAAGTTAAAAGGAAGTTCATCAGGCATGGGGGACTGACAGTGCAAAAATATGAAAAAAAAAGATGGGATACCCAATATGTATGATCATAGGTTGAACAGTGACTGAATCACAAGAGTTGGAAGAGAGAGGATAAAGTGTAAGAGAATTGGAAAGGGATATAAGGTTAGAATTTAGGGTTAAGATTAGCATGAGAGTTAGGGTTGTTAACAAAGGACTTCATAGTTCATGCTGGAGGCAATAGTAAGATAGTGGGTTACAGGAATTTGTTGAATATGCATGTGAGTGTGAGTGTGTGTAGTACATAACATGATCAAGCCTCCTCAAAGAAAATCACTTTGTTATTTGGGCAGAATGGAGTTGTTATGATTCTTACAAGGTGCTAAGTCACTGAAATTGATAGGCCCTCCAGGAGATTCACAAGACCAGGAGATTCACAAGTCAGGAAGGACAAGCCCACTAACTCACAAGCCCACTCTTGGAGGAGAAGTCAACCTTAGAGTTCACACCTTTAAGAGATCATATATGAGGAGCTCCCACAAGCCAACTAGGGACTTTTGGGAGATTGAGAAGCCAGGATTCAGTTGGGCAGAACGAAGGATTCAGAGAAAGCTGGAGGCTGAAGCTGGCAGAGGCAAAAGACTAGCAACAGGATCTCTCAGAACCAAGGAGAGAGATAGGCTTCTTAGAAAGCTAACAGGGCCCAAGGATCAGAAGCTGGAGATAATAAAGGATTTGGATTTTAACAGCTGGCTGCATTTGAGATGATTATTACACAGAACTAAAACTAAAGCAGCCTCCAAAAGGTCCCCAAGAAAACTGCTCTCAGAGAATGAATATATTTTAGAGAAAAGAACATTACATGGAGTGAAGAAAAGCTGGTTACAAGAGACAAATTAGTAGGTAATTATAATAGGCCAGGTAAGAAGTAATGAGAGCCTGCACTAGGCTATTTGCATGGAAAGGAAAGACATAAAAAAATGTATTCATCTGGCAGATGTGCATGTCTATGTGCCTGTTCATTTGTATATACTTAGGAATATATAAAAAAGTAGTTTCCCCTCTATTCCCCACCATGCTCTGACCTTTAATTTCATCCATGCAGAATTCCTTGTACGCTGATACAAAATGGAAATTCACCTGTACCTTATAGTGCTAGAGAATTGTCTGGGTTCCCTGAAAGATTGAATGACTTATCCATGGTCATATGAACTAGTGTATGTCAAAAGCAGAGCTTGAAGTCAGATTTCCCACTCTGGAATTCTGCTATGTCGCTTCTCATTGATAAGTTCATTTTATGCATAAAGTCCACTTTTAGGATTATAAAATATAGCTGGTCGCCATTTGTAGTAATAATGATAATCACTAGAATTTATATAGTTCTTCAGGGGTTGCCAAGTGCTTTATAGATACTATTTAATTTTTACTTCACAATTTTGCATAGTCATTATTCCCATTTTACAGATGAGGAAATTGAGGCAGTATGTTCAATAAATTGCCCAGCCTAGGAAGTACTGATGATTGCTTCATTTCATTTATGAGGTAATTTATGCTTGAGATCACCTTGTAGAATTAAGAGTAAGAGTTTCAGGAAGGCCAGAAATTTCATCTAAACTTTAAGCTCCTGGAGGGCAGGATATCTTTGATATCTTTACTCTTTGATATCTTACTCTTCTGGTCTTCTTTAGAAGGATCTAACAAAGAAGGGGAGATCTAGAAGGGGAGATCTTGTAACAACTCTGAGAATATTTGTTTATTGATTGGTTTTTGTTATATTATAAATTCATTTGATTCTCTGCTAAGTAATTTTAGGAAAACTTTTTTTTTTCATAAAAAAGTATCATTGTCAGGTTTTTTATTTTTTGGTAGTAGGTTTGAAATTATTACAAAAGGTGAAAATAATGTTAAAGGAAAAAAATTTCCTAGCACTCCGAGGATAAAAAAAGGCAATCTGGCAATCTGGCGTGGAAAACACACTGAGTTTGAAGTTAAGAAGATCTGGAATCAAATCCTACCTCTGAGATTTATTAATTGCTTGACCCAGACAAGCCTTTAAATTCTATGTTTCAGACTACTTCCTAGAATGTTATCTAGTAGGTCACAGAGGAATTGTGATTTATGTTGGTGGAGGGAGTTCCCACACTAGGAATTCCCTCTGCAAACAAAATCTCAGATACTTTTTGTAGTCAACCATCACTCCTACTGCATTAGTGTCCTACAAACGTTAAATAATTAATGACAAATGCATTCAAAACTGACAAACATGTCTTATATTAGTTGATTAACACAAACATTAAAATTGATAGCATATGTGGATTTTACAAATCTGCCAAGTAACAGCCTGGTGACAAAGGCTGAGCTTGGGGAGTTCCGTTGTCTTCATTTGTTTTAAATAAAAAGTTATGCTTGATTATCTTAAGGGAAAAGTAAGCTCTAACTGCAGGTTATCTGGAGCCCTACACATAAAATGCAACAGTGCATAGAATATATGAAAAAGTAACTTAATGTAAATATGAATAGTTCCACCCTTATATGAAGAAGTAATTGAACCATGGAAATAGCATTGGCCCATGGGCCTAGTGTATGAAGAGAACGAATCTCATTCCTAAAAGCACGCTGAGTATCAGACCTTAAAGTAATTTAATAGACACTGTGCTTATCCTTGTTATTCACTTTTAATTTAGTTTTCTTAACAAAGGAAACTCTGGACATATTTGTCAGAAGTTATGGCTTAGGTTTTCTTGGCTAGCCTGTGAAAAAAGAATAATAGCTTATATGTAAAAGGCATCTTCCCTGTAACAGTGCTGTGAAGAATATACTGCAGAATATACCTCCAAGGAGGTTCAGCCTCACAGAAAAAAAATACACTTGATAAACTTGAAATTGTGTATCTGAAATATCTCAAACTAAGCATTGCCTAAAACAGAACCCATTATCTTTCCCAACAAATACATTCTTCTTTCATAATTTCTTATTTCTGTTAAAGGCATCACCATTTCTCCAGGCTCCCATGTTCTTAATTATGGTGTTATCCTTGAGATTTCACTGTCTCACATCTCATACATCCAATAATTTACCAAATTTTGTTATTTCAACTTCCATAACACTTCTCACAGCTGCTTCTTCCTTTTTTATAGCTATATAGCCACCCCATTAGTTCAGGTCATTCTCCTAGATTATTGCTATGATTTTTTAATTGATTTCTCTGTCTGACTGGTTCTTTCATACTGCCATCCAGCTTCCACACAAATGCCAAAATGATTTTCCTTAAGTATAGATCCCCACATTCCCTAATCAATAAACTTCAATTATACAATTAACTTAAGGATAAAATATAAACTCCTTGATTTTGCCTTATAACATTGGCCCCAATCTATCTTCCTAACCCTATTCTACATTGCTCATCATATGCTATGATCTAGCCAAACTTGGCTTCTTTCTGTTCCTCACATATGGCGTGATATTTCTCATCTTTGCGTTACTGAATTCTCTGTATTCCATTTTTAGAACTTACTTTCCCTTTTACTCTGCCTCAGAATCCTTCTCTTTTTTCACTATGTAGCTTAGGAAATATTTTTTCTATATAAAGCCATTCCTGAACCCTCCATCCACCAGAACCTTTCTTCTAAAACTTGTTTTTAACTCTTTATAGTTATTCTCCTTATATTTATTGTCTATATGTCTGTCTCTTGTGTGTGTGTTTGTGTGTGTGTGTGTGTGTGTGTGTGTGTGTGTGTGTGTACTTGGCTTTCATATTTAAATGTAAGCTATTTGGGGCACCTAGGTGATGCAGTGGATAGAGCACCAACTCTGAAGTTAGGAGGACCTGAGTTTAAATTTGGTTTCAGACACTTAACACTTCCTAGCTGTGTGACCCTGGCCAAGTCACTTAACCTCAATTGCCTCGGCAAAAAAAAAAAAAAGTAAGCTATTTGAGAATAGGGATTATTTTATTCTTTGTGTTTTTGTCTGTAATGCTTAACACAGTCACTGACTATATGTCAGTCACTGACATATAGTAATCAGGAAATGGTCTTATATTGAATGACTTTAAACCATGTTATATGGAGGCTGACAGAACTAATATATTTAGTATTTAGCTTGAAATAGTATTAATAGCATATACTATAGTAATATATATATATAATATAATAATAATATAGTTATAAGAAATAAATAGTATTTAGCTTGGAAAAAAAGAGACTTAAGAGACCCATATATTTAAAGAATTATTTCAAGTCTCTCTCAAGCTATCCCCCACTTGGCTGCCAAAGTGATCTTTCTAAAATGTAGTCCTACTCAATAAACTCCAGTGGCTCCCTAAAACTTTAAAGATCAAATAGAAAGCTCTTTGGCATTCAAACATAACATAACCTCCTCCCCTACCTTTCTAGTTTTCTTATGTCTCTTATGCTCCTACCCTCCACTTCCAACATACCCTGCAGTCTAGTCACACTGGCTTCATTGTTGTTCCTTACAGAAGATACTTTATTTCCCTCGTGTCTGGAATTCCATCCCTCTTCATTTTTACCTTCTAACTTTTCTGATTTCTTTTAATTTCCATACAAAATCCTAACTTCTATAGGAAGTCTTTCTTGATGCCCTTTAATTCTAGTTCTTTCCTTCTGTTTATTATGCCTATTTTATCCTGTATATAGCTTGTTTGTAAATAATTATTTGCATACTCTCTCTTCCTTTAGTTTTTGAATTCTGTGAGAGCAGGAACTGTCTTTTGTTCTTTGTATTTCTGTTGCTAAGCACATACTAACTTCCTGAAGAAAGACCTTCTGCCCAATTAGAGTTGTTATAAAAGGAAATGGGATACTTTGAGATGTAGTGAAATCTCTATTAGTAGGAGTATTTATAGGATTGCTGTTTATTCACTTGCTAGGTTATGATAGAAATATCCATGAATCAGGTGGGAACTGGACTAGCAGACCTCTGAAGTGGTTTCCAGTGCTAAGATTCTAGGAACTCATAACCAATAGATACAGGATTCAGTAAAGCAGATTTCAATTCAATAGTTGTAAGAACTTCCTAATGATCCAAGGCTCCAAAAATGGACACTGAAGGTGTCCAAATAGAGTCTAAATGATCCAGAGTATCTCTTATACATATTTGGATAATCCCATATAAGATACGTTCCAAATCCCCAATAATACAGTTCAAATGACTTTGAGTCAACTCTTCCTATAGGCTTAAACTGGGCGCTCATTTTTTTTTTTAAATCTCTCCCATTCAGATGCTTCTATTATTTTCTAGCAAAGACAAATTCAGTCTCTCTTTCCTAACCCCATTTTTATTTGCATGTAATTTTGTGGAAAGTTATCCTTTCGGCATAAATGTTCCACATCTGGGTTTTATCCAAAGTGCATTTCTATTGGGAAAGTGGAACAGAATCTCCTACACAGTGTTTGAGTTAGGAGCAGGTGAAAAAAGGTATTCTTTATCATTGTTAAAAGATTTAAAATTCCTTAGTGTGGGTTGTTCATGGCAAGAGTTTAAAAGTTGAAATTTCACAGGTGTCGAGTTCTCTGTGAAGAATTTATTAGTTATTAATAAAATTATTGTTACCATGAAAACAATCTCCTAAAAAGGAAAGCAATGAACTGATTTCAACAAAAGTGCCTTGGGCTGAACAATAAGGGCTCAAGAGCAGTGAACTTCTTTGAGGTGAAAAAATTAGAAGAACTGAACTATAATACCTAGGTAATGGAAATAATGGAGAGGGCTTAGAAATGGAATATGATTCCATCCTAAATATATATTATTTCTTTTCTCTCTCTTAAATTGTTTGTGAGGGAAGAAATTTAAGGCAACAACCTAAAATTATTCAATGTTTGAGTTTCAAATAGAAATGTACAAAGGCCAAGTTTTGTGGCAAAAAAAGGCTTTCCCCCCTATGGTCTAAGTAACTCTATTATAATTTAGTCAGGAATAAAAAACAATCATGTGATTTGTGAGAATTCCAAAACATATTGTCATTTCTTTGTTTTTAGATTGAGAACCTCTCCTCTCTCTCTCTCTCTCTCTCTCTCTCTCTCTCTCTCTCTCTCTCTCTCTCTGTCACTCTGTTTCTCTCTCTGTCTATCTCTCTGTCTCTGTCTCTCTATGTGTCTCTTTCTCTTTCCTCTCTCCTTTTTTCTTTCTACTTTGTCTGTTCCTCTCTCTGTCTTTCTGTGTGTTTCTCCCCCAATTTAAAAAAGTCCTCACAGAGGACTTGGAGCAATCACACCTTCAGCTACGACCTGTTTTTATGCTCCATGTATTTCTTATAAGAGATGATTCATTGAACGGGGAAGTCATGAAGAGGAGTTAAGAAAACATGGATGTCCTGTTCAGGTAAGATGATGTTTAGATCTGGCTTGAGCCTTAATTTTCAACTGAGAAAACAGGCTGGTAAACTGACATAACATCTTCAAAAGTTTTTTTTTTTCTTTTCTTTCTTTTCTTTTTTTTAAACAATTGGAAACCCATCTGTAGGATAGGATCGCCAGCATGGCCAGTCTTTGCCAACATAAGGAATTGAAAGGATTCTGTTTTTTAGCTTAGCTAGTGAGAAATAAATGGGATATGGTTCATTTCAAGTGTGTCTGGATACAATGTTTTGTTTTGTTTCTCATACAGAGCCCAGAGGAATAATATGCCTTACACTATGCTTTCGCTTTAGTTCCTTTCATTTCTATTTGATTGCATTGTGCAAAAGCCATTGAGGATACAAAGACAAAAGTGAAAACCTTTTCTGCTCTCAAGGAGTTTATATTCTCCTGGAAAGATACAAACATGAGCACAGATAATCAAAGATAAAATGCATATAAACTAAATACAAAGTAACTTAAGGGAAGAGGAAGTACTGCTGGAGATGGCAGAAAGACCTTTTTTTTTTTTTCTTTTTTACCTATAGAAGGTGACTTGAGATGATCCTTGAAGGGATATAGGGTTCACATAAAGAGGAATCAGCATTGCAGACATGGGGGACAGTTTGTGGAAAGTCATGGAAGCAAGAGATAAAATGTCTTTTGTGAGAAACAATAAGTAGATTATATTATTGACCCTAGAATTATATACTAGTATCTTTTTTTGGAGACAGAAGAGAATTGAGCCCAGAGTCAGAAAAACCTCAGTTCAAATCTGTACTCAGACACTTCTCAGTTAAATAATCCTGGCAAATTCCTCTGCCTCAATTTCCTCATCTGCAAAATGGAAATGGTAGTAGTACCCCCAACCTAGGGTTGTTGTGAGGATCAAATGAGATAATATTTGTAAAATGCTTAGCACAATGCTTAGTAGATAGGAGCTGCATAATACATACTTAATTCCTTCCTTTTTTCCCCTACTTCCCTCCTTCCTTCTCTTCCTTATATCATTTGCATGAAATTCTATGGTACCTTTCAAAGTTATTGGCTTTACCATTATAATACTGATGCATCATTAATTGTTATCATTAATGTAAGCTTTTACAAAGGAGTATTTACTTCAAAAGGTATAATAAAACAACAAAGAAACTTATTCTATTAATGTGTGAGATGCATAATCCTCCTCCTCATCCATCTCCTCCCTCCCCTCTCCTCTTTGTCTCTGGGGAGGAAAAGGGAATTAGATTTAGTTTGCTTCTTATAGAGCACAGTCCCAGTTTCAAATCCCAAACTCCCCTTGGGTTCAAGTCCAAAGCATCCTAGCTTCTCAGGGCTTGACAGGCTGGTTTGCTCTACACCACCACTCTGGTTTGACTTCCTGGTCCCTAGAGGTGTAATTTCAGCACTTGAAACTGAGGACAGACAACACAGAACAGAAACAAACATTTCCAAGTCCATTTCTAAAAGTCAGGATGAGAGGAAGGGCAGGGGAAAGACAATCCTTTCCTTCTCATCAGTATAGTTCATGATGTCCATGCTGGGCATGGTAGATAAAAACTTCCAACAAAAGTGTAGTAAGTAGAGGGTGGCAGCAAACAGTGGAACCAGAAAGAGAATTAGCTCAATCTGGCCAGTTTTAAAATAGAGGCAGTCAACCAAAGGAGGCTACTCTACCCACAAAGTATGAGGGGCAGTAAGCTCCATGTTAGACAAAATGGACATACTTAAAAGGGTGTCTCCACATGAGAACTAGGCATGACTAGGAAAATATGAGTTAGATTAATAATCTCCTAGCTTTGTAAATTTTATTTTAATTTGTTTTTATAATGGATATGTTTAGCACTACATATTCATCTGGTATCCTTTCTCCAAAGTACTTTTCCTCAGCCTATACAATGAGTCTGTTCATGTATCATGAAGAACACCGTCTTGGGTTTTTTCTGTTAGCCAACATTTGACTAGAAAGATGGAAGGTAGAGGTAATCATAGTGAATAAGAGATGATGATCAGTCCATATACAGCTCACACAGACATTAATGTACTTACACTCATTCACATATTTCTGATTCTTAATATTATTAAAGGTAGAATAATGTTCCTAACCATTATTTCTCCTCCCTCCATCCTAAGGGAATCATGGTATATACTGGTTCACAAAAGGCTGCTTAAGTACCATGTGTGTCTCATGGCATCAAAGGAAAATCTGGAAGTGACAGTCATATATTCAATGTGAGATTATAGGTATAGGGCCAAAAGAGGAACTTAGAGGCCGCTCAGCCCAATGTTCTCATTTTATAGATGAGGAAATTGAAGTCCACAGAGATAAAACAACTTGCTCAAAGTTACACAGGTATTAAATGTCCAAGGCAGGACAGTATAGTGTAGCATTAAAAGTACTGCATATGGAGTCAGAGGATCTTGGTTCAGATCCTATAGAAGGTCAGAACTCTGGAAAAGTATACTTGAAACAAGAATACTTACAACAGGGTGTTAACTCAGTATGATTAATGAGATGATGATTCTCTACTTTACATATACTTAATACTTAGTATGGTGATGTAATGGTTCTACATGCTCAGTGTGCTGTAGTGATATAATTGTACTAAGGTATATAAGGCAGAGAGGTCTTGAAATAAACAGTTGAGAGAGAGAAAACAGAGAGAGAGAGAGACAGAGACAGAGACAGAGACAGAGACAGAGAGAAGAGGCAGAGACTCAAGTGAGAGTGTGCTCGAGCTTGATCTCAGATTCCATACTCCAGAGAGATCCTTGAGAAAGCTAGCCTGGACATTACAATATCCCAGCTCTGTTACTTGCTATCCACAAGTCCTTAAACTAATCTCTTTAGCATTCAGGACTTCAGTTTCCTCATCTGTAAAATTAGGGGATTATTAAATTAAGTGGCTTTTAAATTCATTTTCAGTGCTCTTAACCTTAAAATCTTATTGTCATTTTGATTTATTGACCTATGAATGCAGCTATTTATTTTCCTTATTTTCCTTTATTTTCTATGAGGAATATTTATTTATTATCATTCGTTATAAAGTATTGTGCTAGAAGGTTTGGAGAGGATACAAAAAAGTGTAAAATTCAGTCCCTAATCCCAAGAAACTTAAAACCTCATAAGGAGGCTCAATTTTTAAACAAAGTCAAAAGTAGTATATTTATGATGAACTTACTAAATGAGTTCATTTAGATAAGTCAAAGGTTATAAGCTTCATGCCTATAAGGAAAGCAATTGACCATTGATCAGATCACAGTTCTCTTTCTAAACCTACAATATTGTCCCTAAAGGCAATTTTTTTTTATGCTTTACTTAGTAAAGCATTCCAGCTAATGTTCAGAATATTTTTAATGGAAAAAAATCTTTATCTAATAATTTACCTAACAATTCTTGTAATACTAAACAAAAGGAGAGAATTCTTTCTCTTGGCTGACTCCAACCATGTGAAAGTATGTCTTAGGAAATATTTCTGTCTTGGATCTCCTTAACCAGAGATGGAAGAATCTCCTTTCTAGTATGAAATCTCCCTTTCTGTTGATGAATTAATGTCATCCCTCATGATTTTATTTCCTATGGTTCTGCTGATAATCTTCTTAAAATCTACTCTCTTCTGTGAAATTCTGGCCAAGTAAAGTCTTCCATTGATCCTGGAAAGGGGGTGATCCTGAGTGGTCATATAATTTTTAAAGAGGCTACCCAGATCCATGGAGTTAGACCTGATTTTAGGCTTCTGGAAGGCAACACTCACCTAGATAGGCCCTCATGGTGTAAACCAGGATTCTAGAGGTACAATTGTGTGTTTTCCTGCTGTTTGGGTTCTTTATTACCTTGGCTTTATATTTTCAGAAGCAAAATCAATCCTGCCAGGGTGCTATATGTCTTTGCCAAAGTTATTTATACCCTATGAGACTATGTACTTGGCATTGCTCAGCTACAGGTTCCCCACCTACATACCTAAGCCCAGTTTAAGAAATCAAACCAAACCACACAGAGAGTTTCCCCCTATTCCTTTCTTGGTTAACATGAAGGCTTTTATAAGGTTACCTTGGAGTCCTTCAAACCTTTCCCTTGGAACAGATGTATACATGGCGTGGGGTCTGTGGGTGCTGGCATTTACCTCCAGGGAAAGGAAAAGTTGGGTCAGGAGAAGTAAGAAAAGGAGGGAGAAACAATATATTTTTGTTAACTGAAAAAAGAGAGAAATTTTTTTAAATAAAAGAAAGCTGTTACCTGAAATTTCTTCTCTTTGAAGGGTTCATATTCTTTCTTTACCATCTTCCCCAATTTTTGTTAAGTAGAATAATGCTTTTTTATATCTAAAGCCTGAGGACTAGCTTTCATCTAGACTCAATATACATTTATTTTTCACTCCCTCCAATTGAAAACAAATCAAACCAAAATATAACCCTTGTCACAATATGCAATCTCATATGGGATATGTCCAAAAATATATTTCTTGCAGGCTTATATTGCAGGTTTGCTTACCAATTTGGGGAGCTAAAGCTCCCAGGAAAAGAAAGAAAGGAAAAGCCATCTTTTAGAAAGATATATGAGAATGAATTGTAAGAATGACAAAGCACTAATTATATTACTTTCTGGGAAGAGTATTTAGTGTTTCTTATATAATCCTAATCCCAAAGCCCATCAGCACAGGACTAAATCCCCATTAATGGAGATCAATGCCCCATGCCTACCTGTAGGTCAGGCAGAGTTGGAGAGGAAAGAGAAGAATGTCTTCTGACTTCAGTCTTCTTTGAGTCTGTTAAGTCTCTTTGTGATCTATAGGCACTTCATGGATTTCTGGCCTCCAGCTTTGAGAGAGAAGTTAGATGATGTCAACCCTACTTCAGGTTGTTGAAGGAAAAGATTCTGGGAAGAAATCAATGTAAGAAAAGCTGCCGGACTCCATCATTTGTCTATCTGTCTGTCTAACTGGTTTATCACACTCACAACAGAAAAATTTCTTCATTCTGTCTTATCTGGTATGAATTCTCCTATCTATATTTTCTTGATGTCCATTTTTGGTATTGGCTTAGACAAATAGGTTTCTTTGCTATTTACTTTATGTGTGTTAATTATGGAACTAGTATTTGGTGGGTGAGAAGTCAAGTCTTGCATGCAGAGTTTGTAGTCCTGCTTACCCCCACCATGAAGAAATAGCTATCAGAAGTTTAGCTTGAATCTGAAAACTTATCTCCTAAATGAGTAACATTTAAATGAGCAGACATATAATTCTCTCCTGGTACCCCCTCTCTCTGAGATAAGCAGAACAGCCACGTTTCCATCTCCAACCTCTTACTTCTCTTCCTGAAAGGAAATCAAGTCTCCTTTGGAGAAGAGTGTGGTCAGAAGAATCCAGGGAAGCCTATTCTGTTCCCCCCATCCCCCTCAGACACACAGGACACATCCGTATCATATATGGGAGACAACTTCACTAAGTGTACAGACTCTGTCCATAGATACCCAATTTTTGGTCACTAATTCTCATAAGAAATGGTCAGGGCTTTTGCATTAAAAATTTCTAAGTAGGACAACTTGAGTTCACCTTTTTAGCTCAAATCATCCATCCAAGGTTTTTTTTTTTTTTTTTTTTTTTTTTTGGAATGTCCACTCAAGAGCTATCTTTGTTTTCTACCTGGCTCCCTGTTTTAGATGTGTTAATACTTTTGCTGGCTTGGAAAGAGTTCAAATAAGAGAATTTTTTTTCTAGACCTAGTTTTTGTGATAGTAAATATTGAGGCAATTTCCTATGCTTCATTTCTTACCTAGTCTTTGGTATACATGTGAATTGGTGCATGTTTGAGTATGCTTATTTTGCTCTCATATTCATTTGACTATGTTTTGTGCTATGCCCATGCAATAACAATGTTATTTTATTAATTGTTTTGCATTTATGCTAATGTTTAGAGTTGAGTTGTATTTTGATATAGGTTAATTACTTTGTTAGTCAGTCATGCCTATTGTTTTTAATTGCTGTGGGCTATGAATCTGCATGTACTTTTGAAATGAAATGCATGTTTTATATCCTGTATGTATTTAGATATCTTTTCACAGTGGTAGACTTCCAGTTAATGCACTGTGTGTTGCCATGTCTACTGCATGTATTGTTAATGTGCATTTGTTTTATTTTAATTTCAGTGGTACTAGCAGTTGGTTGCCTGGGATGCAAAGAAAGTCATCCTTGAATTTCAAAGCATTGTGTTTGTACTACAGTTAGAGGTTTTGGCCTTAGATCTATTCAAGAGACTATAACAAGTTTTGGCTCAAGAAGGAATGTAATTTGAAGCCTAAAGCCCATTAGTATGAGACTTGCTCCTCATTGCTGGAGATCAAGACAGCATGTCTTTTTTTTTGGGGGGGGGGATGGAGGAGTGATGGTGGTGGTCACATACATATATATATATATGGAATAAAGTGGAATAATGTAAAGTCAGTGATTTTGTTAAGCTTTTCTATAATATTCCTCTACAACAATTTAAAAAAGTGCATCAAACTAAATTGTGGGGAGAATAAACTGAAAGTGAGTTTTTCCACAACAGCCTAGGAGCACATTGGGATGAAAACTGGACAGGAATGTGGTATGACATAGCAGAAATAATCACAGCAGTAGGCTACAGATTCCAAAGGCACAGACATAGTAAGTGGTCTGAATACTTGGTCAAAAAGAGAATCTAGGGGATTCCTGTACCAGCCCTTGGTGTAGTATGATGTGCTATTTGTCATTTCTGTTGCCCATTATTCAGTTCCACATTAAAGTTCTAGGGCAATGAAGGAGTGATAACTGTCACGAGGGAGCAGGGCTCCAATCTGTATAAGGAGCAGAGCAGGAGGGCAGTGACCAAGCCTCTCCTGGGATTATACCACTTTGGAAACACTGAAAATTTACAGGCAGCCACTGAGTTGAAAATGCAACAGAAACTCATAAAAGATAGAAGCTCAGAACAATCGATGTCTCCATTCCTAGAGGTAGGCTGAGCTCAACTCTAACACAACCCAAAGTCAAGAAGTAGTCTGGAAAAATGAGCAATCAACAACAATAGCAACAAGAAAACTTGATCATAAAAATTCACTATTGTGGCAAGGAAGTTAAAGATACAAAACTCAAAAGGAGACAATGACTTGAAAACATCTACAATCAAAGCCTTAAAGAAAAAAAAAAAGAGAAATAAAAAGAAAAAAGTAGAATATATAAAATCCAAGAAGAATTTCTAGAAGTTTAAAACAGAGCAAAAAAAAGATTTTAAAAATCACATAATTTAGAAGAAAATTGGTAAGATAGATGAGAACAATGCAAGAAAATCATGAAAATAGAATCAATAGTTTTTTTTAAAGCTATAAAATATACTGATAAAAATAACTTTAAAATAAGAAATAAAAAAGGTTCAAAAATTACTGAAGAAAATAACTCCTTAAAAATTAGAATTGCTCAAGTGGAAGATAATGATTCTATGAGACATCAATAAACAAAACAAAATAAAAAGATTAAAAAAGAAAGAAGCAAGTTATAAATATCTAATAGGAATAATTACAGACCTGATAAATAGATTAAAGGGAGATAAATTAAGAATCATTGGTCCACCTAGAAGAATGTTCAAAAATAAAACTTAGAAACTAGATATCAAAAAAAAATATAAAGGAGAGCTTTCAAGATGTCTTAGAACCAGAGAGCAAATTGGAAATTGGAAGAATCCACAAATCAACCCCTGAAAGAAATCCCTAAATGAAAACTTCAAGCAATATTGTAACCAAATTCATGAGCTCTGAGATCTAGGAGAAAATATTGTAGGCACCCCCCCAAAAAGAAAAAAATGATTCAAATATTGTAGAATCAAAGTCAGGATCACACAATATTTAGCAGCATTGTAGTAAAGATCTTGGAATATATCCCAGAAAGCAATGGAGCTAGGATTATAACCACGAATAACCTATTCATCAAAAACAAATATAATCCTATAAGGGCAAAAATAGGCATTTAATAAAATTGAGAATTTTCAAGCATTCCTGTGAAAAGACAAGAAATTAATAAGCAATTTGACAGTTAAATACAAGACTAAACAGAAACATAAAAAACTAAATATGAAAGAGAAATTATAAGAGACTTAATAAAGTTAAAATATTTACATCTTACATGGGATGATGATACATGTAATCCCTAAGAACTTTATCATCATTAGGCAGTTAGAAGGAATCTACTTAGACAGGGGGCATAGGCATGAGCCAATTATATTCAAATTTATCTCAAATCTCAATTGTATCTCAAAAGAAAAATGGAGAGGTGAAAAAGAGGGATGCACTAGGAGGAGGAAATATGAAAAGAATGAGAAGAGATATGTAAGGAAGAGTTTTTTACAATGGAGGGGGAAAATTGGTTGGGGAAGTTAAATATAAAAATTTATCATACCCAATAAGAAAATAGGAGGGGAAAGGGCAAAGAGAAAAGAGTAATAAGCGAGTGGTTAGATTAAAAGAATTATTGGTCAGATGAAAAATCAGACTTTTAAAGAGGAACAAAGTAAAAAAAAAAAAGTAAGAGGGAATACATAGCAATCATAACTGGGAATGTGAATCAAATGAATTCACCCACAAAGAAGAGGATAGCAGAATAGATTACAATACAGAATTCAACAATATGTTGTTTATAGTGGACATACTTGAAAAAGAAGAACACAGAGTTGAAGTAATGCATTACAGCAAAATCTATTATGTTTCAGCTAAGTTAAAAAAAAAAAAGAGGCTGGAGTAGCGATCTTAATCTCAGACAAAGTTAAAAGTAAAACAAAAAAAAATGATCCAATTAAAGAGAAATAACATTTTGCTAAAAGGTACCACAGATAATGAATTACTATCAATACTGAATGTATATGCACAAATTGCTATAGCATCCAAATTTTTAAAAGAAAAATTATAGGAAGAAATACTAATAGAAGACTTTAATTTACCCCCTTTTAGGCCTAGATAAATCAAAACACAAAAAAACCAAGATAGAATTATAGGTGTTAAATTAGATAGAAGAAATTAAATTTCTGGAGAAAATTAAATGGGAATAGAAAGGAATATCCCTTTTCTTCAGCTGCATCTGATACTTTCATAAGAATGGACCATGCATTAGGGCATAAAAACCTCATAAACTGATGCAGAAAAGCAGAAATATTAACTATATCCCCATTTGGACCATAACACAGTAAAAATTATGTTCAATTAAAGGGTCTTTGAAGCATAGATTAAAATTAATTGGGAACTAACAATATGTTCTTAAAGAATGAATAGGTCAAAAAGACAAATTACAAAACAATCTGTTTCATTAAGGATTATGATGAGACGACACACATACCAAAATCTGTGAGATGCAACCAAAGCAGTACTTAGGGGGAAAAACTTTATCTCTAAATTCTTACAACAATTAAGAAAAAGAGTAGATCAACAATCCGGATCTATAATAACAACAACAAAAAAAACCACAACCAAAAAAAAAAAAAAACCTAGAAAAAAGAAAAAAAAAATTTAAGAACTTAATTACACATCAAAACTGAAACCCTAAGAATAAAAAAATGACTAATAAAATTGAAATAAAAACATGATTAATACATAAAACTGGGACATAATTTTTGGGGAAAAATGACTTTTTTTTAAAACAAGAAAATGAAATTATCAGTATGTAAAAGAAAAAAGTGAATGCACAACCTATGAATATGAAATAGTTATCAAAATATTTTTAAAAACCAGGTTCAATAATTCCAGGTTAAGAACTCATGGTATGAAGTGATTACTTTACTTACTTTCATTATTTTCTTAATGATGATAATGATTTCAAATCTGATAGAAAATGTAGTTCTAAACTAAGTCCCTTTAATTTGCTATCATTTTTTAAATGATCTCTATGCTATATATGTTTGGTCAGAGTCTCTCTCTGTGTCTCTCTGTCTCTGTCTGTCTAGCGATCTCTCTCTTGTCTTATCTCAACAACTTGTGTCAGGAAGACCTAAATTCACATCTGGGCTCTGATACATCTTAGTTGTTTGAAGCTGGACAAATCATTTAACCTCTGAAGCCCCTGGGAATGATTCCATTACGACAGTGCAGAAAAGGTGTTCATCTTCATTGTCAGAAGGAACTACCATCAATGAATCACAAGTGTAGGGCACACTCCAGCCTCATCTCTGCCTCTCAGAAAGGCCCAGGGACTGTGCTAGAGTTAAAAGACAAAAACAAAACTAAAGTTCTTACATTTCATTGGCAAGAAGGAAGAAAAGGGAATAGAAGGCATCATAGGACAAATATTTTGAGATTTGTGGGACAATATGGGCAGGCAGAGAGATGATTTGTACTAGGGTATGGGATCCAAATTCTGTGGTTGTGGGATTAAGATAAACTCTGCGATTGACAAACCATTTCTCTCCCTTTCACTTCTGAGGGAGCCCATGAAAACACAAGTTTGTAACTCTTATTCTTGTTTTAAAATGTCCCACTTGAGCTCAGATCTATAAATAATTAAGCTTTTTAGAGGTCCTGAATACAAGACAGCTGCTGGAGTTGCTAGATGGTGAGTGTAATGGACAATGCAGTTTGCCAAAATATGTTTGTTATTTTTGTACATAAAGAATTGGTTTTTTGAGAGCACTCATTTCATTATTCGGTGACTAGAGCCATTGGGATTCTGTAGCAAAGACAGAAATGAGTAGTAATATGGATCATATTTCATCTCAAAGGTCCCCAAGTATCTTAAGTGGCAATGACTATTTATTTTTCATTTCTGAAGAAAAATAACCAATGGACTAGAATGCAGAGGCAAGGTTTTGAGGTCTGCCTTTGATACTCTTTTCCTTTGAGTATCTTATTCCAAATGTTCATTGGTCAAGTCCTTCCCCACATTCCCTCCCAAGCCCTGACCATGAATTTGCCTTTGCTAGACAGCACCTTGAACTCTGAATATTTCCTGCCCACCTACCTCTTGTCTAGGTCCTCACCAAAATTTCAGTTTTCTACAGTCACATTTTTATAGCATTGTTCTTTTTGTTTATCATAGCCATGACTAACTAACCTGATAAACCAATCCATATTACTGCTAATAGCTTTCTTTCGTCTTCCCAGTTAATAGTCATTCTATCAATAGCATAGGGATATGTTTGAACAATGTATTTCATTAATATAGAAAATTCCCAGACGAAGAAGCTCTCTCCACTAATGCAGGTTGGCACCTTCTCTGCCATACAGCTGTCAAAGGCAGGACTTGAATTCAGTTTTCCTGACAGTCAAATTCTATCTACACCGTATTGCCTCACTACAGCACAGAAGCAGTCTTCAGATAATACCTGTTTCCAAGGGAGTAATGCTATTGGTAGTATTTCCAGGTACTATGGCAGTGCTAATGAGCCCAGGCAGGGTTTTTCTCAGTTCCTTGATAACACTTATCCCACAGTATTGCTATAAAGATGAAATGAGATAACATATGAAGCACTCTGTAAACCTTAATATGTTACAGCAATATTAGCTAAATTGTTACTATTGCTCTTCTAATTGTAGGATCAGGTCTTCTTTGCCCCTCCTTTTTTTTTTTTCTATTATAGATTTCTATTTTGAATCTGGTTTCTAAGCTGTTGACTGACACTTGGCTCTTACTATTGTTTTACACACAATAGAAGTTGTGATTTCTCGTTAGTATATTATATCTCTTTTCCTTTTTTGGCCGCATTCTTTTTTTGGTCTATTTCTCCCCTAGAAGTATATATTCCCCTTTGGTTCCCATGCTGTCATTCTATCTTTTCCATGACTTAGTTTTTCTTCCTTCTTTTCCTCTGAGAGCCCCTTCATCCCACACAGAAACAAGCTCTTTCCCCTCTCCAACTTATATTTATATGTCTAATATTTCATGAAATGATTTCTTAAATAGGGCATTTTCTTGCATCTTAAACATTTCTTTTGATGATGCTCAGGTTCTGGTTTTACCATTCCAAAGAAGAGCTAATCACTGGTTTTAATAATTATGCAATAGAAAAATTCTTCTCAGTTTATTGTGCCCCATAATTTTACCTTCTGGTATAGTTTTGGGCAGTGCCTACCATTCATAGAGAAGGCAAAATAAATATACCAAAAGCTATGTTTCCTTTTCAGGAATCTCTAAAACAGTGATTCTCAAAATTTTGTTCTCAATATCTCTTTAAACTATTAAAATTATTGATTTTCTGTCCAAATAGGTTTTGTTTATATGGATTATATTTATAGATATCCACCATATTGGAAATAAAAACTAATTTTGAATTTGTAGACCTTCTTGAAAGGGTTCCAGTGACCTTGAGATTCTCTGGACTATACTTTGAAAACTATTGCTCCAATGATAGATCATAGGAGAGACTGAGTTCTGTGGAGTAGTTGGCATATTATTAATTTAGGGTGAATAGCTGGCACATCCCCCAGGTAAATTAAATGTGGCACTAAAAGCTGTCACTCAGTCTTACTTCATATTACTCCTCTTCATGCATTCTCCATTCTGGTCCACCTGACTTGCGAGCCATTCCTAATAAAATCTACCTCTTATTTCCATGCCTTTGTGCAGATAGTCTTTCATTTATGGAATGAACTTCTTCCTTTACTTCTATTTCTCCCTTTATCTCTACTTCTTCCTTTAAGCTCAGGTGTTATTGCCACCCAGACCTCTTATAATTTCCTTCTTTGCAATTCTGTTTGTGTTCCAGCCCCCAACTGCATCTGTTAGCACTGCACACTGTTAATATTCCCTTCTTCAAATGACTTTTAAAATTTTACATGTAATTTGGATTCACTTATCTGTGTTCATATCAGACTCCTTAGCAAAATATATTTATATATAATTCATACTATAATAAAAGCAAATATATACTAGATGGTACAGTAGATAAAGTATGGGCCTGTAATTAGGAAGACCTTAGTTCAAATCTGGCCTCAGATTCTTATTAATTATATGACCCTGGCCAAATCATTTAATCCTGTTTGCTTCAGTTTCCTCACCTGTAAAATAGTCTGGAAAAGGAAATTGCAAACTACTCCAGTATCTTTGCCAAGAAAAGCACAAATGGGGTTGTGAAGAGTCAGACACAACAGAAATGACTAAACAACAACAATAATACTACAATATAAATATAAATGTTTTACTTCAGTAGGATATAAACTCAGTAAGGTGCCTGGCACATAGTAGGTATTTAACAAATGCTTTTCCATTTATTTATTCAGTCCCTCACTCACTTATTCACCAAACATTTGAATGCACATTTTTGTGATAATATTGAAATACAATAAAACCAATAGTTTTAAAAAATGATTTATGGTGGATCAAAATGAGGGAAGAAAAATCATTCCATTAAAATGAATAGTAAATCCCAGTTTCATGATAATTTGTATTTTCATTTATTTGCCTTACTTTTCCATATTGTCTCTTTGAAATTTTTTATTGATATACTTTGTTTTTATGTAACAGACATTTACCTATTACTGTCATTTTGGGCAGGAAATATCTTTTGTAACAAAGGAAAACCTAAATTAAACTAAGAATACCGTAACATTCGAAAAGTGCATATAACATTTCACATCTATCTGAAAAATCAGAGCAAAGGGGAAAAACCATAAGAAAAAAGAGCAAACAACAGAAAAGTGAAAATAGTATGCTTCAATCCACATTCAAACTTCACAGTTCTTTCTGTGGATGCAGATGGCATTTTCTATTCCAAGTATATTGGAATTGTCTTGGATCAATGTATTGTTGAGAAGAACTAAGGAGAAATATTATTCAACATTAACACATAATCTTTTTTTGTTTGTTTTTGCTAAGGCAATGGGGGTTAAAGTGACTTGCCATGATCACACAGCTAAGAAGTATTATGTATCTGAGGCCAAATTTGAACTCAAGTCCTCCTGACTTCAGGGCTGGTGCTCTATCCACTGTACCACCTAGCTGCCCCAACACAAAGTCTTAAAAAAAACCTCATCTGGAGCATGGGAGGGCACTTTCCGATTTTACACCTCTTCAATTCCTTTTCACAGCTGCCAAATTGATCTTCCTGAAGCCCATAGGTCTGACCAACTTTCTTCCTTACTCAAGACACTTCAGAGGCTTCTTATTGCTTTTAGAACCAAATACAAAGCCCTTTGTCTGACCTTTAAAACCTTTTATAATTTGGCACCAAATCTATCTGGTGAGATTGATATTATATTGTTTTCCCTTACATACTCCCAAAATCAGCATTCATATGCTATGTTCATGCCTTGTACCTGGAATACTTTCCCCTCTCAAAGCTGTTTGACATCTCTACCATCTTCAAGGCTCAGTTCATGCATTACCTCCTTCAAGGGACCTTTCCTGATCCTCTTGGTGGTTAGGGCTCTTCTACTTACCCTCACAATTAATTTATATCTATTTGATATATATATATCAAAATTTTTTTTTTTACCAGATTTCCTGGGAGAGGAAATCTTCCATGAGAAAGCTATCTCTACCCATGTAGATTATCACCTGCTCTGCAGTTAATAGCATTGGGGAATTGCTTGGGATACAAAGATTATCTGATGTGCTTATTTGGGTTCATATGGCCTTTTAGGGTTACACCTGCACCTTTAATCAAATTCTCCTTGACTCCAGTAAACTTATTCTCTATCAGTTGTTCCATCCTGCCTTTCTTTACTGTTTACATAGTTTGTGTTTACCTAATTTTTATGTTATTCCTGCTTTCAATAGAAAGTAAATTATTTGAAGATAATGACTACTTAGTTTCTTGCCTTTGCATTTCCAACCCCTACTATAGTTTCTGAATTCAATCAATGATTAATAAATCATTAGGTATTTATCAAGTACTTACTATAAAGACAAGAAAACTAAAAAGAAACAGCTCCTACACTCAAGGAGCTTATATTTGAATGGAGAAGACAATATGGACATTTGTGAATATGCAAGATACATACAAAATGGAAATGAGTAACTTTAAAGGAAAGAGTTGGTAATTGGAGAGCATTAAAGGCCTCCTGCACAAGGTGATGCTTGAGTTAAGTTTTGAATGAAGCCAGGGATTTCAAGAACTAGAGATGAAGAGGGGAGAACATATCCAGCTTGGGTGATGATCATTGCCAAAGAATGGAGATTGTAGATGGGGTTGGGAAAGAGGAAGAAAGAGAACAAGTGTTTATGTAGTGGCTACTATGTACCAGGCCCTGTGATAAGGGCTTTTTACAATTATTATCTCATTTGATCCTCACAACAATCCTGTCAGATAGGTGCTATTATTATTATAATTTTAAAATTGAGGAACCCAAGATTAAGTGAAGGCTTGGGATCATAGAGCTAATAAGTATCTCATGCCAGATTTGAACTCTGATCTTTTCAACATCAATTCTGGTATTTCAACTGCCATGGTACCTGGTGGATCCTAGGTGGAACATCCTGTGAAGGGCAGCATTTAGTCCTGTATGACCAGCTTTGGAGTATATGAAGAGAAAGATGATTAGAAAAGGGTAGGGCGAGTTTTGAAGAATTCTGAGGAGTTTATTTTTATTCTTAGATTTAACAGTGTATCAGTGGATTTTATTAAATAGAGAAGTGACATAATTAGTCTTCAAGATACATACTTTGGGAGCTGTGTGAAAGATGGAATAGAATAGGAAAAGACTTGAAAAGTCATTGTTGTAGGAGGCATTGCAATAGTTCAGATAAGAGGGTGATGAGGGTGAACTAGGGTGATTAGTGTGTGAATAGAGAGAAAGGAATATATTTGAGAGATCTAGCAGAGTCCTTCTAAATTCCTGATTTTTCTTCAGCCTTTTAACTATTTATCTATTTTTATTTGCCCACCTGGCAGGTGATGATAGTTCCTATCATACCTCAAGACATTTTGCTTCTTTCCACTTTAATTCATTTTGCTTCTTTCCACTTTAATTCAAAACATAAAATAGTTTATAGCCTGTCTGGGACATACTGTGTTGTGCTCAAATTCTTGTGTGTTGATTATCTGGCTATTTGAAAAAGAAAACAATATTTCAAAGTACAAAAATGGATATGTTTTAGACTGCAGCTAATATATTTACCTTGGCAAAAACCATTAAGAGATTTATGAATGATGATTAAAGAGATCGAAATGTATCATTTCATTGTTACATATCCAAAAAGCCATTCCCCAACATGAATTCCCAGACAAATGTGAATGTGGCTTTTGACTGTTTATTTTTGAATGACTCATTTTTTTTTTCAAAATACTCATTCATGTAAGTGTCTGAGGAAACAGGTACAGTTCTGTTTATTTTCTAGCCTAATCCACTTAGATGCACCTAACTATAGAGTTTGCAAGCCAGTGCAGACACTGAACGAGTTCTAGAGGAGAAAACAAACAAAACAACCTAGTTTTATTTATTTTTATTCTCCTTTGATCAATAGCCCAAGCATTTCCTATGCCCCAAATCAAATGTTCAATAGATTCTCTTTATTCTGTTGACAGAAAAAGAAACAGATCTTTCAGGAAAAGGTCCCACCCCTCTTTCTTGGCTCTTATCCCTCTTCTTTCTGGTCTCTTTACCTTTTACACTCATTTCTGAGGAAAAAAAATGCTTCGGCAATATATACCTACACACATAATATATACACATATATGTATATATGCATTAATGTATATATGTGTATACATGTGTGACTATGTGCCAGGCACCTTACTGAGTTTATATCCTACTGAAGTAAAACATTTATATTTATATTGTAGTATTATTGTTGTTGTTTAGTCATTTCTGTTGTGTCTGACTCTTCACAACCCCATTTGTGCTTTTCTTGGCAAAGATACTGGAGTAGTTTGCAATTTCCTTTTCCAGACTATTTTACAGGTGAGGAAACTGAAGCAAACAGGATTAAATGATTTGGCCAGGGTCATATAATTAATAAGAATCTGAGGCCAGATTTGAACTAAGGTCTTCCTAATTACAGGCCCATACTTTATCTACTGTACCATGTGTATATATGGGAAGGGAACAGCCCATGGGTTCAGGAAAGGCTTAATTTCTTTTTTTCTTTTTTTTTTAATTTTTATTTAATAGCCTTTTATTTACAGGTTATATGTATGGGTAACTTTACAGCATTAACAATTGCCAAACCTCTTGTTCCAATTTTTCACCTCTTACCCCCCACTCTCTCCCCCAGATGGCAGGATGACCAGTAGATGTTAAATATATTAAAATATAAATTAGATACACAATAAGTATACATGACCAAAACATTATTTTGCTGTATAAAAAGAATCAGACTCTGAAATATTGTACAATTAGCTTGTGAAGGAAATAAAAAATGCAGGTGGGCATAAATATAGGGATTGGGATTTCAATGTAATGATTTTTAGTCATCTCCCAGAGTTCTTTCTCTGGGCGTAGCTGGTTCAGTTCATTACTGCTCCATTGGAAATGATTTGTTTGATCTCCTTGCTGAGGATGGCCAGGTCCATCAGAACTGGCCATCATATAGTATTGTTGTTGAAGTATATAATGATCTTCTGGTCCTGCTCATTTCACTCAGCATCAGTTCGTGTAAGTCTCTCCAGGCCTTTCTGAAATCATCCTGTTGATCATTTCTTACAGAACAATAATATTCCATAATATTCATATACCACAATTTATTCAGCCATTCTCCAACTGATGGGCATCCACTCAGTTTCCAGTTTCTAGCCACTACAAAGAGGGCTGAGGAAAGGCTTAATTTCGAAGGTGATATTGAGCTGAGTCTTGAAGGAAATAAAGAATTCTAAGAGGCATTCCAAGCATGGGAGACATTCAGTACATGGGGATGGGTATAATATGATTAGCAAGAAGTTTGCCTGGTCTAGAAGTTGAGGGAAGAATATTACACTATAAAGATGGAAAGATAGATTGGGACCAAATTATGAGGAGCTTTGAATGCCAAAATGAGGAGGTTATATTTTTGTCCTAGAGATAATATGGAACCATTGGAAATTATTAAATAGGAGAATGTCATGATCAGAAATGCATTTTAGGAAAATCACATTTGTAGATATCTACAAGTTGTATTGGAATGGGAAGAGATGTGAAACAAAAAGATCAATTAGGCAGCTACTACTATAGTACAGAAAAAAAAGTGATAAACTACTGTGATAGGCTATGTACAAAGAGAGAAAGGAATGTGTCAAGAGATGTTGTAGAGATAGAAATGATGATTTGGCAATGGGATGATTATACTTGTTGAGTCAAAGATAATTCTGAGTAGAAAATACAAGGATGGTGATGCTTTCAACATAAATAGAATAGTTTGAGGGAGAGTACCGTGATAAAGTACAGCAGAACTCCCCTTCACAACTCCTCTGCAAAGATCTATAAAACTCACCAGACTGACTCCTGACAGAGAAATCCAATTTTTAAAAATCAGTGTTTCACTTTTCTAGCTTAGGTTAACATTAGGTGACAGATGGAGAAATCTGTAAATACTGGGGACAGAGTCTAGTCAGGTACAGCTGTGTGAAACATTCTAGTGAAGGAAGCTAAAGAGGACTAGGGACATGTCATGGGCCATGGCAAGAAGAGGTTCCAGAACTATCCAGAAGGATCTGTGGAGGATGCAAGAACAACTGTCCATAGGCAGCTGTCTTTTGCTACTCAATCACAAAGCAAAAATGAACAGAAGAGGGGATCTGCAAACCAAAAGTGACAGTCCAGGGCAATGAGTGGCTATATGGGGTAGGTGATGTATGAGCGAGGAGTAAATTCAAGAACTCCAGAAAATGTGGCTCTGATGCCAGTATAGCAGGGCCTCACTTTATCCTTTAGCCCAGGCTAAATCTTGCCGCTAATAACAAAGGCAGAAATCCCACACCAAAGGGAGGCCTATAGTTTTGTTACTCTGAATCAACAGAGCTTTTCAAATGGCTGAAGTCCAGCAGAAGTATACTGGAATGTTAACCAATGGCAAGCCCTCAGGAATATTATTCAGAACAAAATCAAGTTGAGGAATTTACAGAGGTTAGATAGGTGGTGATCAAATGTGTTCTGGATCAGGGAATCTTGTGAATATAGACAATTTGCTAATTCCCAATCTGAGCTATCCTGAAGGGCCTAGAATAACATAATACTTAATGCTCCAAGCAAATAGTATCTAGATCCAGGAGGAAACAAACATTTTTTTTCAGAAGTGCATAGAGCCTGATCCTAAATAAAGTCTACAAAAACATAAACCCAGAAAAAGAGAATGTTTCAAAAACGTCTATAAACAAAGTTAAAAAAAATACAGATTGAGCACAGATTTTTTTTTTTTAATTTAATAGCCTTTTATTTACAGGTTATATGTATGGGTAACTTTACAGCATTAACAATTGCCAAACCTCTTGTTCCAATTTTTCACCTCTTACCCCCCACTCCCTCCCCCAGATGGCAGGATGACCAGTAGATGTTAAATATATTAAAATATAAATTAGATACACAATAAGTATACATGACCAAACCATTATTTTGCTGTACAAAAAGAATCAGACTCTGAAATATTGTACAATTAGCTTGTGAAGGAAATCAAAAATGCAGGTGGGCAAAAATATAGGGATTGGGAATTCAATGTAATGGTTTTTAGTCATCTCTCAGAGTTCTTTCACTGGGCATAGCTGGTTCAGTTCATTACTGCTCCATTGGAAATGATTTGGTTGATCTCATTGCTAAGGATGGCCAGGTCCATCAGAACTGGTCATCATATAGTATTGTTGTTGAAGTATATAATGATCTCTTGGCCCTGTTCGTTTCACTCAGCATCAGTTCGTGTAAGTCTCTCCAGGCCTTTCTGAAATCATCCTGTTGGTCATTTCTTACAGAACAATAATATTCCATAATATTCATATACCACAATTTATTCAGCCATTCTCCAACTGATGGGCATCTACTCAGTTTACAATGAGCACAGATTTTTAGAAAAGATGAAGAGGACTCTTAAGAGAGTTTAAAATAAAAAATGAAATGAGAGTGCTAGAGGGAAAAAGGAAGAAAAAATGAAAGTTTTAAAAATAATTGAAAAGAAGATTAATAGTTTAGTCAAAGATGTACAAAATGTCTGAGCAATAATTTCTCTGAAAAATATAATAAACTAAATAGAAATCAATTGTACCAGGAAGCAACAAGAAATATTAAAACAAAGTTAAAGACTGAAAAATAGGAGAAAATGTAAAGTATTTCATAGCAAAAATAATTGATCTAGAAAACAGATTGAAGAAAGATAATTTTAAAATCATTGGACCATATTAAAGTCTTGACCAAAAAAATGAGCCCAGATATATATATATATATATATTTTTCTTTTTTTTTTTTTCTTAGAAATTCTCAGATTTGGGGGAATGTGGGAAAACTGGGACAACTAATGCATTGTTGGTAGAATTGTGAACTGATCCAATCATTCTAGAAAGCAATTTTGATAAAGTTCACTTTTTCTATTCAATTTATGCCAGAATTATTGTCAGAAGAAATCAAAGTGGGTCTATATGATCTGGATATCTTCACTGGATTGTAAAATACTCACCCTCAAATTACATATTTTTTGTTGTTTACCTATGTTTTTTACTTTGTTGTTTTTTTTATTGTCAGCTTTATTAATCTAATGGATGTGAGGTAGAAATTCAGAATTATTTTAATATGTTTTTTTAAATGAGTGATTTGAAACATTTTTCCCCCATTAGCTACTGACAGATTTATTCTTTTGAAAATTATTAATTTAAATCCTTTGATCATTTGTCAGGGAGAAATAACTCTAATTCTTATAAATTTGAATCAAATTAGGGGAGAGAGAGAGAGAGAGAGAGAGAGAGAGATGCTCTCCCCTGTGTCCTATTCTTTTTTTTTTTTTTTTATCCCCAGGTTAAACATTCTGAATTCCTTATTGCTAGTTCTCTTCAATGGCTGAAATCCAGTTTATTGCTGTTTTTCCTAATCCCAACATATACTGCACAGAACTTTAATTAATAATAATAATAATAATCTCAGGGCAAATCATAGTAAGCCCTGACATCATGAGTTTCTTAGTGTAAGGATGATTGACAGTGATTGGTAATGGAAACAATTAGCAGTGGAAAAGATACAGACAATCAAGAAGTGACTGCATAGGAATTCAAATCTTTTGGGGCATATTTACAATGTGACTTTAGGGAAGTCATTTAATCTGATTATGACATTTACTTCATAGAGATGTAAAAATCAAATGAGACAGTATAAAGAATTTTGCACATCTTAAAACCTTTGAATTCTGGGATTATTATCTACAGATTGTCAAGTGATTAGCTTCTTGATGTCAGGCAAGTACTTTCTTTTTGAGTCTTTGTATCTACAACTGTAAAAGGGGGTAGAAAATGAGGGGGAGGCTACCTGGTCAGTTGCAGATAGGGAAATTTTCATAACTTGGAGGCAGGGTTTCCATGGCCCTGGAAAGGTGGTAGAAAAAGCAGGTATGTGGGTGAGATTTGTTGTAAGCCTGTATTATGTCCTTGGGTCTGTTAATTTTGCCTCTCTGGAAGTACTGTGGAAGGTGGGAGAGGGGGTGCTGATTGAGGTCAGTGAGTATCTATTGATTAGTTTTGGCTTTGTTTTGTTTGCCCTTTTTTTTAAAAAAAAAATATGGAGATAGTTGAAGTTGACTTTGTTGCATGATTTTTGTTTTGGAATAGTTTGAGAGATAATAGGAATAGGTAATGAGACTCAGAGATTTACTGCAGAAGAGAGCTAGGTTTTATCTTGGTGGTCTGTAAAAGGGTAATTTGTGCTCTGAACAGTTTGGTAGTTTCAAATTGCTCTACAGAATTTGTGGATCAGTTCACTACCCCACCAGCAATGTATTACTGTCCCATTTTTCCCATATCCCCTCCAACATTTCCTGTCAAATTAGCCACTGTGGTAGATGTGAGGTGGTATCTCAGAGTTGTTTTAATTTACATTTTTCCTTTAAAGCCTTTTTTTTCTCATAACTATGGATGGCTTTAATTTCTTCATCTGAAAATTGTCTGTTCCTATTCTTTGACCATTTATCAATTGGAGAATTACTTGTATTCTTACAAATTTTAAAAATAAATCCTTTATAAGAAATACTGGTGGTAAAAATTGTTTTCCAGCTTTCTACTTCTCTTCTAATTTTGGCTGGATTGATTTTGTTTGTGCAAAACCTTTTTATTTTAATATGATCAAAATTTCCTCTTTGCATTTCATGATGTTCCCTATTTCTTGGTGAGTCATAAATTTCTCCCTTCTTCAAAGCTCTGACAGGTAAACTAACCCCTGCTCTTCTAATTTGCTTATAATATCAATATTTATGTCTAAATCTTGAACTTATTTTGATCTTATCTTGGTATGGGGTATGAGATATAGATCAATGCCGAGTTTATGCCATACCATTTTCCAGTTTTCTCCGGAGATTTTTTTTTTTCCAAATAGTGCATTCTTATCCCAAAAGCTAGAATTTTGGCATTTATCAAACAGTAGATTACTCTAGCCACTGACTATTGTCAACCTTTCCTATTGATCCACCACCTATTTCTTAGTCAGTACCAAATGGTTTTGATAATTGCCACTTTATAATTAGCTTTAGGTCTGGTAGAGCTAGGCCACTTTTCTTTGCATTTTTCTTTCATTAAATTCTTTTGATATTCTTGATTTTTTTGTTCTTCCAGATGAATTTTATTATTTTTTCTAGTTCTACAAAATAATTTTTGGCAGTTTGATAAGCATACCACTGAATAAGTAGATTAATTTAAGTGGAATTGTCATTTTTATTACATATTAACATGATGACCCCATAAGCAATAGATATTTTCCCAGTTAGTTAGATTTGAATTCATTTGTGTGAAAAGTGTTTTGTAATTGTATTCATACAGTTCCTAGGTTTGTCTTGGCAAATAGAATTACAAATATTTTATATTGTCTACAATGATTTTAAATAGAATTTTTCTACCTCTTACTGCTGGGTTTTGTTGGTAATATACAGAACTGGTGGTAACGTATATGGGTATATTTTGTATCTTGTCACTTTGCTAAAGTTGTAAATTGTTTCAAGTAGCTTTTTTGTTGATTCTCTTGGATTCTCTAAGTATACCATCATATCATTTGCAAAGAGTAATGGTTTTGTTTCCTTATTGCCTACTTTATTCTTTCAATTTCTTTTTCTTCTTTTATTGCTAAAGCCAACATTTGTAGTACAATATTGAATAATAGTGGTGATAATAGGCATCCTTGTTTCACCCCTGATCTTATTGGGAATACTTCTAGTTTATCTTCATTACATACAATATTTGCTGATGGTTTTCATTGACCTTTTTCTCTATTTTATGCAAATAAGCATCTAGAGATATAAAACTTCCTCTAAGAAGTGCTTTGACTGTATTCTATGAATTTTGGTATGTTGTCTAGTTATTGTCATTCTCTTGGATGAAATCATTGTGTCTGTGATTTATGGTTTCATCCATTCATTTTTAAGGATTAGATTATCTAGCTTCCAATTAATTTTTGGTCTACTTTTCCCATGGCCCTTTATTACATGTAATTTTAAAAAATATCATCTTCCCATAAAGGGATGTAATTTTTTTTTATAGTCAGGCAGTCTTAGATTGTTTCTCCTGGATCTATTTTCCGAGTCAGTTGTTTTTCCAATGACATATTTTACATTTTCTTCTATTTTTTGGTTTTGTTTGGTTTTTGTTTGACTGATGCCTTGTGAGATGGAGAACAATTCATATAACCATTTGGGGCCTCATCTGGAGATGTTTTGTCTTTAGTGTCCTCAAGGTTTGAGGTTTGTTCTTCCCTCTCTCCAAAAAGTGTATCTATGATCAGAGCTCTTTTTGCCTTTTTGCTAATTTTTAAAGGTTGAGGTCTGCTCTTAGGGCAAAGGCAAACTTCCTCCACAGGCACCAGCAGCTTCACACTGCTCTGGGCCCAATGTTGTTGGCTTCCTTACCATGATGGGTGGGCATGGCCAAGTCCCCTTTATTCTGGGATTCAGGGGCTCACTATTTCTCTTCTGAAATTGTGTTGGAGGTCTCACAGCTAGTTTGCTGATCCACTGATTTTGAAACAGAACAGAATAGCCAATGCTGCTGTTTTTTGGCCTCTTAGTAGATATCTCCAGTGCATGGAGGTCTTTCCACCCTGGGCTGCCCTGGGTCTCACTGCACTATACCTAACCTGAACTGCTTACCTGCTCTTCCCAGTTTTTCTTGGAAACATGCTAAATTAAGCCTTAAATAGATTCAGGAAGAGCCAAAATAGAGAAAGAAAATTACAGATCAATCTCCCAACTGAATATTTCTACAAAAATTTTCAAAAGTCTCAGGTATCATCTTGGCTTCTCTCTGCCATCTTGGCTTTTAATAGATAAGCCTGGCCTATCCTTTGGGGGAAAGTTTCTGTGTTACTTGATTATCTGTGTTAATACTTCGTGGAATAAGAACATATATTTAATGAAAGAGTAAATCTTCTGCAAGGCTGCCAGTCCTTTATCAATAACTAACTAAACCACTCTTATAGGACATGTATAGAGAAAACATTTCTAAACTTTGTAATATTTCTTTACAAATACATATTCTTGCATTCATATTATGTTGTTTATTCCAATATCCTAATTCTCAGCCTCCTTTTCCTTCCAAGACTTTAAGCAAAAGTGCACTGTGAGAAACATTTGCCACTGCTGGGTTGGGTTCATGCAAATGTTGCCAGAGAACCTATGGCACTCTAAACCCCAGAAGTCTGTAGGATTCAGGTATCTGGGCCAGACAGGGACCAGACAGATGAAAGAGATTTTCTTTATTCTGGCTGATTCCCTTTGGATGCTTTTGGTGCCTGGGCTGCCACTTTGTAGAAACGCCCTGCCTCTGGGAGCTTTCATTAGAAATGTTTGTTCCCTATCATTTTGGCAGAAAGCAACAGTCAGTCATTTGGGGGCTATTAGGCTAAATGTTTAACTAAACATTTCCACTCCATTATATTCATGGAAATATGTCTTTTCATAGTGGAAATGTTCACAAAACCCCTTTGTTTGGCCCAAAGTGTGATTGCTGTGGGATACAAACAGCCCACATTCTAGAAATGTGAGGCTGTTGCTATGGCAAACATAGACAGGATAAAGATAGGATAAACGTGTCATTGTTACCAGAGAATACAAGGTCTGGAGAAGTATAAAGACGATGACACATATCCTGAATCCTTATTTCTTACCTTATAGTTCCTTTACTCAAAATGGGTTGTTTTCTGTGGAACAACCATCATTAATTCGATAAGCATATTTTCAGTCTTAAATATCCATCTTCTTTTGTCCAATCAAGAAATAGTCTGTAAATAACAAATATCACTGTTACCAGTTTTGTGTCTAACTTCTCATCAATAAAAGTCAGAATTAATCAAAAATTGTAAGGATAGAATGCACACATCCCTAAAGCAGGAAACATCTTTGCCTTTTTTAAAGTAAAAAGGCTAGTGTTTCTGTGATGAAAATAAGCCAGTACATCTGGCAGAAAAGCTTTGGCTTAGCATACCAAACCAATGGTATAAAAACAAAAAAAGGCTGAAACTTGAGTGTTGGAAATGCATAGCTATGGACATTGATGGGCATCCCCATAACATCTGAAGTGTAGACCCACAATATTCTGTACTGGCAAGTGTCTTTTTTTTTTCGCAAGACTATAAAAAAACTTATCACTTTATTGTTATTAACCAACAAGGAAGTATACATCAAGTGTTGTTTATGATGAAGCTACTAGCCAAGTGTTTAAATAAGAATGTCTATAAGATTCATGAATAGGTTTGTACAAAGGGTGTAGAATCCTCACTGGTTATCAGAATGATCTCAGTCTCCAAACATTTATTACTTTTCGCTTACTCTCACCATTTAGAACTTATGTGACTCATGAACCATGCATTAGTTCTGATTTAATATTTATTGATCTAGAAGGATAGTCCAAGCTTTTTTTTTAATCATTCACATCTATTAATACAATATTTTAAGCAGGCTCCCTCAAGGTGAGCTTATATATATATATATAAATTTGTGAAATGCAAATAATTCTTTAACCTAATTAAGAAATTCTGAAAGATCCTAGTGAGTTGTATCCTCCTAAGGCTTAAAAAAATTAAACAGCATCCATTTCTATCATTTTTTTTCTTTCCTGGATAGTGATAAAATATTCTCAGTTCTTGAACAAAATGAAAGCCAGACTCTAGAGATTCTAAAAGTGAAGAGGGAAAAAAGTGAAAGAGAAAACATAGTTGTGAAGTTTTAAGCCTTCATTGATATTAAAAAAAAACATTTATTATTAGATCTTTCTTCTTTGGTAATCAAAAAGCAAACAGTTTGAGAAAAAACAAAATATAGTTTAAGGAGATGATTTTACCTCATCACTGTTTCTTCTGTGAATGATGTAATAGAAGCTAATTGATTAATTAAAATACTTAATCGAACTAATCTATCAACTTAACAGGTAATTAGAAACAAAGTCACCTAAAAGAAATTGGAATAGATTGCATAAGGTTTCTTAAGATAGTCAAGGTCTCCTTCAAAATAGAATCAACTCTTATTGACTCATAACTCTATTTCTTTGTCCTCTAAGGCTACTTATTCTGAGAAGATATTTTCCCCAAACTCAAAGAAATTCAAATTTTGATTAGGAAAAAGTAAAATTTTTTCAATCAATTGTGCTAATTTGCAAAGGAGAAATTATTTCACAGTTTAGATATTCTTGCATATATAGAAATATAGCTAGAATCATGTAGCACGATTTAAAATTGACAGCATTCTATCCAGTTTCAACATTTACCAAATGAATAATATAGAAACAAATTCATAGTACAACATCATTTGAGTGAAACACAATATAATTTTTTCCTCAAAAGACCACCAGAAGTATATATTTTAATCTTTTTGTGGGGAATATCTATCTATTTTGAGATTGAGATTGAGAGAAACTTGAGACTCTCTGTGATGCCATTTGTAACTGTAAATCTAGATAATATTTGATTGTATTTGTCATGTTTAGAATTATTTACACACACATATATATGTAAATTATAATACTGTCTCATTTAAAATGAGATATGTTCTTATTAGAAAAATTATGGCATGTGACCTATAAGTAAAATAGACATGGGTGGAAAATACACTTAATATTTCGTATTAAGGTAAAATGTTTATAAATTATAGACTAAAATGTATATAGCCTAAAAACAAGAATGATAAATTTAATCTTTTTATCAAAATTATATGGAGATCACTATGGATAGCTGACATACCAAATATCTTAAACCTCAGAAACCACATATTGGGTTTTGAAGATTGGGAGAATTATTATTCACAACATTATTTATCTGTACCCTGAATGTAAAAGCAAATTTATCTGACCATGGCAGGAAAGCTGCAGATATTTTATAAAATATATTTTTGATATATTCATCAACCATCTCTGGATCTAATATAAAGAATCCTATTGATTTAATTTTGTTTTTCTGAATTTCTGGCCATTACTTATCTCAACCTCCTAATCTAGAAAACTAGGGAAAACTATTTATTAGAATTGCTACTTTCTTGCTTATTGGCTTAATAGTTACATATTTGTGAATAAAATTATTTCCATACATTATCATATTTTTCTGAATGTTATGAATAGAGCATGGATCTTCAAAAGAGTGATATGATAAAGACATAACAACTTAAATTTTTAATGGATTAATGGAAAAATTTCACTTTGGGAAAAGTAGCAATATCAAACTTTTTTCTACTTTTAAACTAGTATATAATGTGGCTGTTTTCAAATGTTGCTATTATGTTAAAAGAATATCATGAAAGGATTCATGTTAGCTATAATTATATTACATTATATTAGTAAAGTAGAACTTTGGTTTATGAAAAACATTGGAAAAGACAAAGAAAAGATAGTGGGCCTACTTGACATATTTTAAAAATTTGTCCTAGAAAAAAGGTGCATTCTAGGTAGTTAGAAACTGACATCACAATTAACTATATTGGGATGTTGATTTAAGTATGTGTTTCTGAATTTGAGTGGACCAAACCAGAGAATTTGTGAGTAGTGATCAAGGACTGATGCTTTTGACACAAAATTTTCAAGGGAAAAATATTTCCCAGAAGCAGACAACTACATGAAGTAGACAGCTAAAACCAAAACAATAGAACAAGAAGCCTATTGTTTAAATGGATATAAACTGAATATTGCACATTTACCCCCCTCCCCACCAAGGCAATTAGGGTTAAGTGACTTGCCCAGGGGTCACACAGCTAGGAAGCATTAAGTGTCTAAGACAGATTTTAACACAGGTCCTCTTTATTTCAGGGCTGGTGCTCTATCCATTGCATCACCTAGCTACTCTCTGCACATATGTTTTTGGCAAAACATCTGTTATTACCCAGCACTTGATTTACATTGGAGAAATAGGGAAGCAATCTGGAGAAGATTTAATATAAGGGCTTTTTGATTGGGATATTTATTTGTTGCTAGGAACAGGCTGGACCAAGGAAAATATGAAAACTTTATATCATATAATACTAATAGTTCTTATATTAATTTTGCTTAATTATTGTGCTCAAAACTTCCAATATTTCTATCTACTTATGAAAATACCTGCCAGGAAAATTATATCAAGATATCCAAATAAGAAATTGATAGTAATATATAATATATAATCTACAACCGAGGAGACTGATAAAATTGTTGGCTTAATATTTTTACTGCCATTTACTTCAAGAACATCACATAGTTAACTAGAGTATACCAAATCAAGATTAAGAGATTAATTATAAGTCCATTGTTAACTGGCTAGTTTCCTATTTACCTCATATAGATCTCCATTGCCATTTCTTCTTTGATATATAAATAATTATGGTTACCTATGGCACCAAAAAGCTGTGACATATATAGCAGCCACAATTCCATAAAACTATTTCAGCAGACAGCTAAACAAGACTGAGAGTAATCTACTGGATTCAAACCCATCTAGTAATTAGAAGGATCTCTAGCCTGCAAGTATGTCAAGACTTTACCTCATAGAACAGGCAAACGAGAGCAATTTGTTCAATGGCCAAAGGTACTAAATTCATCCACTGAATCCTGGACCATTGCCAGTTATTTTGACTTTTGTCTTGACATTGAACTTTGAAAGTTCTGGAAAAGAGAATGAAGCTGATGACTTTTCACAACTCTGACTCACTTAAATCCAATTCACATACAAGTCAAGACATTATCTATGTCATTAGTCTTCTACAAAAACAAAGATAATTTTTTTCCTTATTTGATCTTTGAAATTCCACTGAACCCATCCTGCTTATGCAACCAAAATCTACATAATGTAATTTAAAACTGATCTTCAGGGTTCTCTCACTTATACATGGTTAAATCTCTGCTCAGCAGCAGAACTTAATGAATCCCTGGACTATTTCTATCACATCATTTAGTTTTTTAATATGAAATTCCAATGTTGCATTTTAAGTGATTATCACTTTACTTAAAACAAATACAAAGTAGAAAAAAGAAAAAAAAATTGTTATCTGCATAGTAGAACATATGAGAGAATTCCAAAATTGAGAAAGTAAATCTTCATTTTAGGAAAGACTACATAACTAATATTATACATTGTGTTCAGAGATATAGATATTTTCTTTGCCCCTTTCTAGGTTTTCTTTTGTTCTATGCTGTGCTCTTTTTACTTTATTCTTTTTTCCCCCTGTTCCCTTTCCCTCTTTCAAGAAGGCTACAATTAAGCATGGGTATATTTATATACACACATACATGTGTGTGTATATATATATATATATACACATAAAAATACACATGCACACAATACACATACAGCCACCTATACATGCATGTAGATATCAATAATCATACACATAAATGCACAAATACATCCATATATATCTATGTAAGGCTGTACTATATTTTTGTCCTCAGTTTCCTGAAGGTGGATATCATCTTTTGTAAGCCTAAATCTTTTCATATTTTAAAAATTCACTAACATCATTTCCTACATATATTCCAACCATATTCTATGTAGTTATTTCAAAGAGTCTCAAACAATATTAATGCTGCTGACATATAGTATACTTCCGTATTTTTCTCTTTTGATTTAATCTATTTTAGCTTTAATTTTGTCTGAATTCAATAATTACTACTCATTTTTTCTAATAAATTCTATTACTGATCATTATTATTATGTCTGTATTTAATTCTTATTTCCTATTCCTGCTGACTCCTCTGTTTTACTTCTATCCCTGCCTTATCTTTTTATTACTTAATTTACCTCACTTCTAAGGATCCTTCTCTTTTTATCCCATTCCCATTAATCTACATACCCTTTTATGCCTCTGCCCCTCTTATTTTATTCCCTTCTCCTTTTATTTATTTACAAATTTAGGAGACTTTTATACCCTTCTCTCTCTCTCTCTCTCTCTCTCTCTCTCTCTCTCTCTCTCTCCATATATATGTATTGTTTTCTCTTTAACCCATTTCCAATGTGAGTAGGATTCCAGAACTACCAGCCCTTCTCCCCCATTTAATTCCTTTGTGTCAGTTCTTCCTCTTGTACTTCATTCATGTTATATTATTATTCTTTTTACCTTTTTCTACGTAGTTTCACTTTTTAGAATCACATACTCAGCTCTATCCCAATCTTTCCTTCAAACTACCCAATTAATAATGTGATTTTAGACATATAATTTGCATTCCCAGGTATAAAACATAAACAGTTTATTCTTATTGAGTCATTTGAAATTAGTCTTTAATCTTTTCTTTTGAATATCATATGTCAAATTTTCTGTGATGTTCAGTTCATTTTGCAACAAAATAATGAAAGTCTGATAATTCATTGAATGCCCCTTTAAAAACATTATTTGGAATTATGCTTAACTTTGCTGGATATAATATTTTTGGCCATATCTCTAACTTTTTTGTTCTTTTATATATAGTGTTCCAGTAACTGTGGTCTTTTAAAGTAGTTATTGCTAGTGGCTTGTGTGATTCTAATTGTGACTCCATCTTATTTGAGCTGTTTTGCTTTCTTATTACTCAGAATATATTTTCTTTGATATGTGGATTTCAGACTCTAACTATAATATTCCTGTAGGTTTTTCTCATAGGATCTCTTTCAAGTGGTAATAGGTGGATTTTTTTTTCTTTTTTTCACTTTCTCCTCCTCTTCTAACACTTCAGGATAATTTTCTTTAATTATTTCTTGTATTATTGTATCAAGATTCTATTTTTTGATCATAGTTTTCAGGGAGTCCAATTATTATGTTTTCTTTTCTTGATCTGTTCTTCAGATCTCCAGATCTATTGTTTTTCTCATTAAGTGTCTCACATTCTCTCTTTTTTCATTCTTTTTATTTTTGTCTTACTATTTCTTGGCCTCATAACTTAGCTGGCTTGCTCAATTACAGTTTTCAAGGAGTCATTTTCTTAAAATTCTGGATCTCTTTTTCTAATTGGTTGGTTTTCTTTTCATAATCTTATTTTTCTTGCATTGTTCTTAATTTTTAAAATTTTTACTCAATCTCTCTCATTTGATTTTTAAAGTTTTTTTTGAGTTCTTTCATTATTGCTTTTGGGGCAGATGATCATTTAATTTACTTTCTAGGATAAGAAAGGCTATTTTTACTTCAGCATCTTCCTCTGAAGATGAACCCTGGTTTTCTCTATTCCCATAGTAATTTTCTATACTTAATTCTTTCTCCTTTGCCTGTTTATTTTATTTTTTCTTATTTGTAGCAGATGGTTGGTATAATCCTCTAGTCCTAGAGTTGGGTTGGGAATGGTGCCTTTGTTTTTTTTTTTTTTTTTAATTTAATAGCCTTTTATTTACAGGTTATATGCATGGGTAACTTTACAGCATTAATAACTGCCAAACCTCTTGTTCCAATTTTTCACCTCTTACCCTCCCCCCCTCCCCTAGATGGCAGGATGACCAGTAGATGTTAAATACATTAAAATATAAATTAGATACACAATAAGTATACATGACCAAAACGTTATTTTGCTGTACAAAAAGAATCAGACTCTGAAATATTGTACAATTAGCTTGTGAAGGAAATCAAAAATGCAGGTGGGCATAAATATAGGGATTGGGAATTCAATGTAATGGTTTTTAGTCATCTCCCAGAGTTCTTTCTCTGGGCATAGCTGGTTCAGTTCATTACTGCTCCATTGGAAATGATTTGGTTGGTCTCCTTGCTGAGGATGGCCAGGTCCATCAGAACTGGTCATCATATAGTATTGTTGTTGAAGTATATAATGATCTCCTGGTCCTGCTCATTTCACTCAGCATCAGTTCGTGTAAGTCTCTCCAGGCCTTTCTGAAATCATCCTGTTGGTCATTTCTTACAGAACAGTAATATTCCATAATATTCATATACCACAATTTGGGAATGGTGCCTTTGATATCAGATCTTCCTTCAGTTCTTCCCTCTAACTTGGAACCTCCAAATGGAGAACTCTGCCCTCCTGTAAGTGCCCACAACCAGCAGCATCCTTGCTCCCTGGCTCCTGCCCTCTTGGATGTTTGCTGGTTTCTTCTTGCTCAGGGCCACATCTTGGCAGCACAGCTGGGCCTGGCATCTCTTATCAGCAAAGATTCCCCCAACCTTCCCAACTCAAACTCCTGATTCTCCACACTGGAAGGTGAAATTGACCCCAGGGATCACTGCTTCTTGTCTCAGTAAAACTAACCTGGAGCTGTTTATATTTGATAGAGCTAAATCTCTTGTTTTAGTGTCTTTCTTCAGAACTTTTTTGATTGTCTCAGGAGGACCTCTGTTCTGCCCCAACTCCTATTTGTTTTTACCACCCTAAATTTACCTTGTGATGCATGGGAACAAATCTGGAGAGCTTGGAATTTTCTTATATATTCCACTGTCTTCCCTGAATTCTGTGTAAAATGTGATTATGTTTAACAAAGTAATGATTTACACACAATATTTAACATACCTTGACTTCAGTTATAGGCAAAAGACAGAAATGTGCTAAGTACATCCACATCAGATTATAGATGTAGATATGGAAGGGATCTTAGAGGTTTTTTAAGACACATTCATCCAGACACCCTCATTTGGATAAATAAACTGAAATACAGAGCAAAGCTTATTGCACACAACCCACAAATGGCAGAGCTGGCATTTGGATTTAGGTTTTCGATTCCCTGTCGCTTCTCCTACTATTTCCATTGCTACTACCCAAGTGCAGACTCTCACTGACACTCTTCTGAATTGTTTTAGTAGCTTTCTATCTGATCTTTGTCCCTCAGTTTCATTCTTCTCTAATCTATCTTCCATAGTGCTTCCTACTTTATTTATTCCAAATCCTGGGTATGTCATTTGTTGTTCATTAGTATCAGTCATGTCTGGCTCTTCAATGGCCCTATTTGGGGGTTTTCTTGGTCAAAATATTGGAATAATTCTCTTCTCCAGCTGATTTTACAGATGATGAAATTGAGACAAACTGGGTTAAGTGACTTGTCTAGGGTCACATAGCTAATAAATATTTGACGCCAGATTTAACTCAGAAGTCTTCCTGACTCCAAGCTTGGCCCTCTATCCACTGTGCCAATTATCTGTCCATGTATGTCCATGTTTGAGCTTTGGTTCAAAATTCTTCATTCTCCTCCTTATTGAATAAAGTTAAAATTCTGTCCTCAGGTTTTAGAAATGGTCCATAATTTGCTATTTCCTCACATTCCCAGCTTTATCTCATACTATTTGTCTCTTAGTGTTATATACTCTCCTAGACAAACTGTATTGTTCTTTTCACCCATGCTCACTCTGTACTTTCCCATCTTTGTTCCTTGTAGAAGCTTAGAATGCTTTCCCTGTCTATTTATTGCCTGCTGAAGTCCCACACATACTTTAAAACCTAGCCCAAATGCCATTTCCCCCAAAGAGACTTCCCAAATCCCAGAGGAAGGAAATGACTCTTATCCTCCTCAGCCTTTACATGTCAATTTCTACCTTTTAACCACTTATTGCATGTTACTATAGTTTTTTTTTTTCTGTTTTTTCCCAAACATACAAAATTATAAATATTTTGAGTGCAGAGGCTGCCTTATCTAACCTTATGCATGTCTTGTACAATATTGCGTATCTAGTATATGCTATATCCAATGAATGAAGATCTCTAAGATCTTTCATAGATCTTGAATTATGTGGATCCATACAAATTTCAGAAATTTATCTGCTTTTATAGAGTATTGCACATCATATAATATTGTACTTTAGAACAATAGTTCTGACTTTATCCACCCTGGATTATCTACTTTTTCCACTTTTGTTGCTTTTGGGGGGGAGATTTTGTCAGGAGTAATAACCTTCATTGTTGATAGATTAAATTTAAAAATATATGCAGAAATGATATTGAAAATATAGAAAAAACACAGAATAAAACTACATGGATTTAGAGTTTTATTTTGGGGGGCAAGATACTTTTTTATTTTAAATTGGCCAAAATACTTAATTCTGGATTTCAACTTTCCCATATGGAAAATGGAGAATATAATAAATAAAGCTTGAGTTTTGTATGATTTGGTAAGCACTCTAGCCTGTGAGTCACAGTCACTGCTGGTAGGGACCACACTTCAAGAAATATTACTTTTGACCAAAATGTTAACCATTTTCATAAGGTACATAAAGGCATAAAATGAATACAGAATTTTAATTTGGGAAAGTTAGTCAAAAATACATTTTGTTTGATTTAAAGTAAAAATCAAACCGTAATACAATGAGTTAGACTAAAGAGATAGTGCATAGCTATTGAAATACTTTACTTCTGGGTACAACTTCAACCCCCTTACCCCGTTACAGGTGTGTATGGGGAAAAGAAAGATATATATCATGCCTGCTTTTTATATTTCCTTACTCAGAATATGAGCACATTTATATGATTGTGGAAAACAAGCCTTTTTAATTGCATTCCAAGTGACAGCCTTTAAACAATAATATTTTTTCTGAAATAAAGCCAGGTGATTTTACATCACAGAAGGCTATGGCTATGTACCCAAAGCTTCATTGTGCAGAAATGAATTCCAAATTATTTCTCCCTTTTAAATTCACTTGCGCATTTCCTTATGTAAACAAGAATAAAGACAGTCAGACATAAGAGGAGAATGATTATGGTGCTGCATTTTTCAAGCATATGACATCTGTTTTTTTAATTCTGTGGCATTCCATCCAGCCCTAAAGAAAACCTCAAGGAGACGGATAGAAATGTTGCACCCCAAGCACACAGCCTTATTAGCTGCAAGCACACAGAGAAGCCAAAACTCAGGAAGAACGCCCATACTACCCATCAAAATTAGTCTTGATGGCCCATTTGTTTATGATGAGGGGAGCTCAGAAATTGGGTGCTTGTGACACAAAATCCAATACATGCTCCTCACATAGATGTTTTCCAATAATACTTTTCCATACCAGCTGTCCCCCAGTTTCACAATCCATAAATACACCTTTTTTTTCCCTTCAACATTTAGCTCAAGACTTTTCTTGACTTGGAAGAACTTTTCTCTAATTCTGTCAGATTTCTCTTTTATTCTATTCCCCCAGAATTGTTGTGATTGGTTAAAGGATATTGATTAACTTAGACTTGTGGACAAGCTGTTTTGTCAGTATTCTTTCATCATTCCACGTGTATAGTTTGCCTCCCCAACGACATGGGGAACTGGAAGCAACTGGAAGGCAAGACCACTATTTTCTCTTTTATAAATTGGTCTTTCCTTCCACCCCACTATAATTAGAACAACCCCCTGCACTCAGGCAAGTATCACTAAATGTTGTTTGGTGTCAGCAGGTGAAATCTTTAAGCAATCAATTGAGAAGCACTGATTAAATTCTGAATATGTGTCTGATACTGTGTTGGGTTCAATGGACATAAGACAAAAAAGTGGAATACAGTGCCTGATCTTATATACTTGAAGAAGATATCATGAATATCTTTTGGGATCAAGGAAAGGATTGAGAAAGGCATCATGTTGGAGGGTCTTGAATTGTGTAAATATAAGGTGTGAGAAAATTTATACTGAGGGAAGGACCTTTTTTTTGTATTTTTCTTCAATTATTTCCTTTTATTATACTCTTACTAGAATTCTTACCACAAGGCTCTGCCCTAAAAAGAGAGTTACTAAATATAGATTGGATTTGTTTTTCCCTTCTATCCAAATTGAATTTAGAATGAAAGATCACTCTTGGTCTTTGATTTGCTTACTTAATTGTTGTAATCCTTTGCTATCTTAGTTTGTATATCATTTTATAGGTGCCCAATCTTCCCTCTAGTTTTTATTCTCCCTTGCTTTTAATGTTTTGCTGTTACTTTTCTATTGTCAATTAACTTCTGCTCTCATCTTGAACACAATTTCTTTAAAAACAAAACCTATCTCCTCCTGACTTGGCAACTATCTCCAGTAAATTTAAAGTGTCCCCTAGTGACCACTCAATACTATAGGGCACCACAGAGCAATGGATTGTTTTTCTTGAATGTTCTGCCTAGAGCAGAATCCAATCCAAACCAATAAGATTCAAATCACATTATGTCAAGGCAATTCACTTCAATTGAATTCAATTAAATAAACATTCTTTTAGCATATACTATGTACATAAATCTGGAGTGGGCATTTGGTGTCCATTTAGAAGTTTAAAGATGTGTATGTATGGAAACCAAGAACAGAAATAACTATAATAGAAAATAATAAATTATAATTGCACAAGAATTACAAAATATTATGTAAGATTTAATGGGCAAAGGATCAGTCAGTTACTAAACATTTACTAAGCATTCATTATGTGCCAAGCACTATTCTAAGTATTGGGGATATAAAGAAAGCTAAAAGACAGTTTCTGCTTTCAAGGACCTCACAATCTAATGGGGGGAAAATTTGCAAACCCCCCCCACACACACACCCACACACACATTCATACAGGGGCAGCTAGATGGCACAGTGGATAGAGCACCGGCCCTGAAGTCAGGAGAACCGGAGTTCAAATGTGACCTCAGACACTTAACACTTCTTCCTAGCTGTGTAACCTTAGGCAAATTACTTAACCCTAATTGCCTCAGTAAAACAAACAAACAAAACAAAAACCACACACAAATAGCCATGCAAAAGACATATTAGAAAGAATAAAGAGAGAATTAAAGGATTGGGAAAGGCTGCCTGTAAAAATTAAGATTTTAGTTGGGACCTGCTGGAAACCTATGAAGTCAAGAAGTGGAGATGAGGAATGAGAACATTCATGAAGAAGGTGACTTTTCAATTGGGCTTTAAAGAGTGATTTATAGGGAAAAGGAGGGAAGATATTCTATGCATAGGGAATAATTTAAACTAAGAAAGTGGCAGAAGTGGGCCAGGAATGGTGAATAATTTAAGTAGAAATTGAATGAAAGTGATATGAGCTAATATTAGAAAGGAAGGGTGGTACTAGATTGTGGAGAACTTTTGCTAAGCCAAGAAATTGACCTTTATAGGCAATAAGGAACAATTGAAGAGTTTTGAATAGGTGAGGAACTTAACCAAATCATGTATAAGAAGGATTAAAATGACAGTGGTCTGGAAGATAATTTGGAGAGCAGGGAAAATAGAGACAACATGGTGTAGAAGGCAGTCAGAAAGACTGGAATTCAAATCCTGCCTCAGATACTAGCTGTGAAACTATGGTTGTCACTTATTCTCTCTTTTCCTTAACTTCTTAATGTGTGAAAAGAGATATTTATAAAGCATGTCACAAACATTAAACACTATATAAATGCTAGCTATTATTGTTATTATTCCATCCACACCCTCCCCAGGTTTTCTTTCCTCTAGCTTCTTTAATTCACTTCAAGTAATCAGATATAGCATGGTTTCCAATCCACTGGCCATCTTCATTATCTCAGATCTAGGTACAATCTAATTTAATTATATCTTTCTTAAAACATGGTATGCAGTGTTAAGTGATTATTTAAATGATTAATTTGGAGGGTAAGGACAGGCCAGTTGCCTAACTCAGAAAAATACCTGTAACTTTTATAAGATACCCTCACATTTTATATTCCTTATTCTAAGGCCTTTCTTCAATCATTGCTCTTGCCTTTAAAAAATAAAAATCTGGTAATTCTTAACAGATGACATAGATTTAGCTTTAGAAGTATGCTTCACTTGAGAATTACAATGCAGATGGAATTGTAAAGTTTTAAGTGTTATTCTTCATATTGTTTCCTTCATCTAACTTCCAAAGGCAAAAAGCACTTGTTGGGGGTGGGCCAATGGGAAGTCACCTATTTTTCAGATTCACTTTGTAATAATGATGTCTAGTATTTACATGACACTCTAAGGCTTGGAAAGTACATTACAAATATAATTTAATTCTGTCCTTGCAATTTAATTTTATAGATCAGGAAATTAAGAGAGACAGAGCCACATAATAAAGATTTGAGGCTGGATTTGAATTCAGGTTTTCCTGATTCCAAGCCCAACTCTTTATTTATCCTCTGTGCCATATCACTATCATCACTATCACCATCACCACTATCACCATCTTTACCATTCACAGTTGTTGTTATTATTTAATTTATTTGATCATAGATTTTTCATCACATAAAAGAAGGATAATTTTAACTTAATCTTTATCTATATTGATTATATACCATAATTGGTCTTCTTTTATTTCCCATCTTCCTTCTCATTGGAACTCCACATTTTGTGGATCTGGGAATGAAAAAGTAGTATGATCTAGCATGGAAATATCACCATTGAGGGGATGGGAGGCAAGAATCATAAAAAAGTCTCTCAGAAGATTCTTTTAAAAATTAATTTTATATTATAATTTTATTCACATTTATAAATTTATTAATAAATTTAATTTATCAAATAAAATATTTCCTAAATATAGTATAATAAAAAGATAATTGTACACACTTATCTATTATGTACAATATGCAAATCCATTATGTACAACTTGCTATTCCTTTTAAATATGTAATAAAATTATCATATAAATTTCTTTTTTACCCTTTCTCTTGCCTAAAGATGGCTTCATTGGATACAAACAAGTGCACACATGCACACATGCATGCATGTATATATACAAGGCATGTATTACATGCATGCATACATATGAATATAAATAAATTTATTCTATACATACATTAATTTATCAGTTCTTTCTCTGGATGCAGATAGCCTATTTCTTTGTATCTCTTTTATTTTTAATATTCAAAATGACTTAGTTGCTCAGAGTCATCCTTAAAACAATATTGCTATTGCTGAATACAATGTTCTCTTGGTTCTGCTCATTTCACTCTTCATTATTTTGTGCAAGTCTTTCTATGTCTTTCTAAGATCATTGAGCTCATCATTTCTTATAGCACAGTATCAGTCCATCGCAACCATACACCATAACTTGTTCAGAGAGAATTTCTAATTAATTTTTCTCAATTGTTCTTAATAAAATCTGGGCATCTTGAATGTAGATAGCTTTTCATTCTGATGTACTTTGTTGTCATGTCAGTTTTTGATTGATTAGATCAGACAATCAACAAATGTTTATTACGTTTTGACTATGAGCCAAACAACACTGGGATATTAAAAAAGAAATTAGTCTCTGATTTCAAATAGTCCTCATTCTACTGGAAAGACAGTATATCATTCAGTTCTCAAGAATGTAAACCTCCCTAAAAAAAGCATTAACAATGTTTTGTTTTTGTTTTGTTTTGCAAATGGACAGTGATAATTATAAATGAATTAAAATCTTAGAATGTTATTATAAGATGGGACCCTAAGAGCTCATCTAGACCAACATTCTCATTTTTCAGATTAGGAAAACTGAAGTCAAGTGGGTCTTAATGGTGGTAGAGGAAGAAGAAACCAGGTCTTTTCTCTCCCAATCAGAGAATATAAACTGGAAAATACTCCAGAAGAAAATTTAAACAGAGAAATTACATTTACCTCTTTATATTTCTTAAAGGATAACTGGTATATGGCTGATGCAAAGTAAAGAACAAATTGCGAACCATTTATAATAATTTTCAGTTCTTCAGTATTGTGTCTATAAAATGTGTGTGGTGATATAAAGCTATTAAGTTTTTATTGACATGCCTTAGGGACGACTGTCTCAGAATTGCCTTTTTTTCAAAGAAATGGAAAGGAATTTTCCCCCCAATGTCATTGGAGAAAGCAAAGAACGCTTTCTTCTCTCCCCATTATAGCTGTGAAATTGCATCCCATAAAACTGTCCCAGGAAACCTTTGCTTTGTGTAGCAAAAGAAACAAACATCTCTGTTAAGAAATTAAAAGAATTATTAGTTCTGAGCTCTTTGAGTCAGACTGCAGCAAAGGCAATAGGGCCTCAATTTATGGTTTGACTGCTATTTATATTCCTCCATAGAGATCAGATATCCATTTGAAGAAGACCCCTACTTTTCTGATAGACTTTTAAAAGCAAATAGAGGTAGATATTTGTGAGTTCCAGCAATTCATTTCTGGCTTAATCAATTCATAGCAAAATATGACTAATTGCCTCTAATTTAATTGTCATGTCTCATTTGAAGCAGGTGCTAGTCTCTAGTGACTAAAATTTTCCAATTTCAATTATATTAATCTGAAGCATTTTGTTTTCCTGAATGGGTTCCTTAATTTAAATTAAGGAATCTAAATTAGTCTTTATTTCTCTGGACACACACACACACACACACACACACACACACACACACACTCACACTCCTTTCAGCTGCAAGGATGAAGAGGCCCAGGAAAAATCATGCTTCAAATAGCACTGGCTGAGGAAATGAGAGTACTACTATCAGTTCAGCCACTTATTAGCTATATGACCAGGGATCTAACCTTTTCAGAAATTAGTTTTCTCTAAGATACCTTCTAACTCTAGAATCTGAAGTGTTTTAAGCTCACAATCTTTCAAGAGTTGGGGAGGGGATTCATGCTTGGCATATGTTAATGGGGAGAGTATGTTTGATTTAAAAACACTTGCATACATTTCTTACAGGATTGGGGATAAACATCCACATATCGTATTATTAGACCAAAAGTTCTTAATTTTTTTTTTTTTTGGTATTTCTTGTATCATGTACTCCTTTGAGAGTTTTTACATTTTTACATTTTAAAAAACTAAGTCATGGGTTAAATGATTTGTCCAGAGTCACACAGCTTGTAAATTTCCAGGACTGTATTTAAATTCAGATTTCCTGAGTCAGCCCCAGTACTCTGTCTGTTGCACAGGTTAAAGAAACAACAAGGAAAAGTATTATTTTGTAAGTAATAGTTCTGACCAACAAAAAATAATTCTGGGTGAATTAGAAGTTATGGGAACATTAGAAAATTATTTCATCTTAAGAATATTGAATTTTGAGTCAGGTAAATTGAATTCCAGTTCTATCTTAACACATATCTAATCTTGAGAAAATTATTTCATTTCTTTTTTACCTCAATTTTCCCACCTATAAAATGAAAGTCTTGACTAGAAAACCTCAAAGGCAACCCTTTCAGTTTTAATGTTTGATTCTACATTTCTCAGACTCCAAGCAAGGAGATTTTTAGCTGCCTGGACCCTTTGGGACAACTCCACCCTGAAGCTGACTCAGTGATTACTGAGACTTTGTCTGGAATCTACATATCATGAGAAATCCCAGCTGCTTTTCTGATTTGGACTCACTTTAATATGTTCCGCCTCCACAATGGCTACCCAGTCTGCTCCCCTCCCACGCTTTTCCAATCTCTTTGTATTGTGTTTTCCCATGTTAGAATATAAACTCCTTGAGAGCAAGTCTGTCTTGCTTTTTGTATCCCTGGACTTCTGGCAATATCTCACATATAATATGTGCTTGCTCTCTCTCTCTCTCTCTCTCTCTCTCTCTCTCTCTCTCTTTCTCTCTTTCTCACACACACACTTCTCTCCATCTCTTTCTTTCTATCCCCCTCTCTCTCCCCTTTCCTCTCTCCAAATATAATTTTTCTCTCTGTATATAATTCTCTGTGTCTTTCCTCCTTCCTTCCCTTTCTCTGTCCCCTTTATTTCTCTCCCTCCCTTCTTCTCTCCTTCCCCTTCTCTTTTTGCAATTTTCTCTCTTCCCCTCCCTTCCTCTCCTTCTCTCTCCTCTCTTTCTCTGTCTTTCTCTTTGCCTCTGTCTCTGTCTCTCTTGTTCCTTTTCTTTCTTGCTCCCCTCTCCCCCTTTCACTTACATGGCACAGTGGATAGAGAGCTGGACCTTAAAGCAGGAAAACTCATCTTCATGAATTCAAATCTGGCCTTAGATACTGTGTGATTCTGGACAAGTCATTTAACTCTGTTTGCCTCAGTTTCCTCATCTATAAAATGAGTTAGAAAAAGACAAAGCAGACCATTTCAGTATCTTTGCCAAGAAAACCTCAAATGCAGTCATGAAGAGTCAGACATGACTATGAACAACTCAATAACAAATACACACACACACACACACACACACACACAGAGGTACGTATATGTGTATGTGTATCAATCAGTCAAACCATCTCTGTTTATATGTGGCCCTATTTGTTCCTTTGTTTCTAGTCTCCATCTATCTCATCTCTGTTTATCTTTTTCTCTCACATATTTGTTATGTGAAAGCAGGATCTGAATAGTTCAGCTTATCATCATTAACTAGGAACAAAAGGTGGGAGTTGAAAAGGGGAAAACTGAGGCTTGATGTAATGCCAAGTAATTAAGTTCCTAATAATTAAAGCCAACTAAAAATGGAATAAGTGACTTCAGGAGAATGGACTCCTCCCTACTGGAAGTCTTCAATTAGATAAAGGGTAGATCATGACTTATCAGAGTTATTGTGGAGGAGTTAATCCTTGTTCAGGGGTGGATTAGTCTGAGTCCCTCTGGGGACCTATACACCTCAGATTCATTGATTTCCAGACTTTTAGCTCATTGCTCTCTCCATCAAGTCATTCTGTCCCTGTAAAACTAATATTCTACTATACCTCATTGTCCAGCAATGATCCTGGCAAATATAGTTTCAAAGGGAATAATAAACTTTTCGGATTTTTGTTAGTATTTGAAAACATTCTTAAATATGTCCTTTTGATCAGTTCACATTTTTATCCATGTGCCTCTCAGTTTTCATGGGGATCACAGACTCACACATTGCAAGCTCCCTAAGGGACAGAGTCCATGTTTTAGATTTCTTTTGTATCTCACTTCTCATGCAGAGCATCGTGCTGACCACTTAGCAGGGGCTCCATAAATATTTGCTGATTGAGTGTTTATAAGGTTGGAAGGAGTCAAAGGACCTTACAGCTGGAAGGAATCCCCTCATTTCACAAACAAAGGAATGATGCTTAGAGAGAAGCTCAATCACTTGCCCAGGATCACATAGTGCGTTAATGAGAACCAGAAATAGAACCTGGGTTTTCTGCCTTTCAATCTATTGCTATTTGTAAACCACCATCAGCACTACTCCCAACAACAGCCACAATTAACAACAATGAACTCCCCCTACCCCAAACAGCCAAAAACAATACCATCCAACTACCATTCCACCAATAGCAACCATCACCATTAAAAACAACCAAACACCAATTCTAACAAGCAATGATTCCCACACCAACCAACCAATAGCAATACCTTCCAACCACCACCAAAACCATAACAGCAACTATCACTACCATCACCACTACTACCACTAAACCCTATCACTAAAAACAACATCAATTAACACCATTGACTACCACTATAAAAAACAACCAATAATAATACTATCCAATCACCACCAAAATAATAACAACCACCACCACCAACAACCAAACATTCCCATTAGCAACAACCACAAGTAACAACAATGACCACCACAACAACAACCAGCCAGTAACAACACCATCCAACCACCTCCAAAACAACAGCAACTACTATCACCTCTACCAATAATAATAACGTGAATGGTTTTATTATTCAATCCTCTGCTTTTAATCTGGACTTTTTGGAAACCACACTAACTGAACAGCTGGATATCTGCTCTTGTTGTATTTTTATGATTCTACAGAAGGTAAGATGATGAGAATTTATTTTCCTTGTATAAGCTGTACTTTTCTTTAATAACTTACTCTTCTCTCCAAAACAATCCCATTGACTGTAGCCAAGTGTGCTCACTCCTCCCTTGCTATCCATTGCACAGTTAGTTTCCTTGTTGGGGGCTTCTTTCTGAAAATCATTTCCAGTGTAGCCTAAAAAAGGCACAAAAAGACTTTCTATATCAGTGAATTGGGAATCAGGAGGCTCAATTTGGTTAATAAAAACAGGAGCTGTAGGCCTTGTTCTTCTAGACTCTGGGTTGGAAATGTGCATTACAGCATACAGCCAATAAATCTGTAGCAAGAGCCTCTAGGACAATAAAACAGCGAATATGTTCATTTCTTGGCTCTTGTTTGAGGGAAGTGCATGGCAGCTGGAACCCCAAAGGAATGAATTTATACAGCTCTGTTTGTAGTTACACAGAGTCTATATAAACAGATGAAGGGTCCTTGGCTCAGCTTAGCTTTGGGATAAGAGTGATCCAAGCAGCCCCAATGAAAACACTGATTTTTGGCCATAAACAAGTTTGATCAATGATCTGGGAGCTTTGAATCGCCAGTTTATTTCCTTAGCAAGTACTTTATCCCATGCCAATCCCTACTATGCACCATGTCTGATTGGGAGGTGCAGGAGGTGGGGACTGGAAGCATGAGAGAACAGGCTATTCACCATTCTTTGGTTTCCTTACTGTGGGTACCTTTGCCAACAAAGCTGCTTGTTGCCTGAAGATAGCAGGTGGCAATGTTGGCAACTAGATGGTAAATAGTATGTCAGCTTTTCTCATTTGTTCTTTCTTGTGCCAGGAAAACACAGGAATGAATGGGATCTCTATTCCCTATTTACCCAGACTTATCTATCAAGCTCTTTTGCTGTTAGATGGAGTTAGTGGAAATATCTCAGAAATCATTTAGAGCAGGAGGATGCTCATTAAGCCCCTCATTGTTTCATGCCAAGAAGATCACCATAGTTTCTAATTGGTCTCCCTGACTCCATTCAAGTCTAGAATACAGTGCTGCCAAATTAATCTTCCTGGACCATTCTTTGCTCCTTCAGTGGTTTCCCCATTTGCCTGGGGGTGGGGAATCACAATATATATGTAACTAACTTTTTTTTTTTTTTTTTTGGTCAAAACAAGAAAGAGTTACAAATTTAATCGAGGCTGTGAATGTTACAGAGAGGAAAACTTGTAAAAGAAGTTCAAGAACTAATGTCCAACAGTCCAAATTGACAAGCACATAAGGGAAATCCTACTGACATGTCCATGCAAATTTTTCTTTTATCTCTGCATTTCCAATTTTGCAAACTCTAAAGAGCAAAAATGACCAAATGAGGAGATGCCAAAAGAAATTTCCCTCCTCACACTTTGGCAGAGGTGGGAGGTGCAATATTGTCTACAATTTCATACTTTTTTCATTATTTCAATGCATTGAGAGTGTTTTGGTGGATTATTTTCCCTCCTTTCTATCTCTTTTTAAAAATATTATTAAAGCTTTTTATTTTCAATTTTTTTAAACATTTTTTTAACATTGACCCTTGCATAGCCTTGTATTCCAAAATTTTCCCTTCTTCCCCCAACCCCCTCTCTTAAGATGGCAAGCAATCCAATATATGTTATACATGTTAAATATATATATTAAATTTCTCCTTCCTTCTCTTCTTTCCTATCTTTCTCCCTTCCTCTCTCCTTCCTTCCCTTTTTTCCTCCTTTCTTTTCATCTGAAATGCATTCCTTTTGTTTTTAAACTTATCCGTCTCATGTGTGGAACAACAAAAAGGCTAATATCATTGTATTGAAGAGGAAGATTGTATAGGAATAGGAAATTAGGTTATGAAGAACTTTGTCAAACAGAGGATTTTGCATTTAATCCTGAAGCAATAGGGAATCAATGGAGTTTATTGAGTGTGTGTGTGTGTGTGTGTGTGTGTGTGTAGTGGGGGGGAAAAGATGTACAATTCTTACAACATATTTTGTTTTGTTGTACAATTCTTTGAGCTCCTTTGGAAGTTCCTTGAATTCAAGGACTGTGTCTTATATATCCTGGTCACTCCTTCAGTCCCCCTCATAATAATAACTAACATGTATAGAAAGTTCTAAAATTTACATACATTAACTCATTTGAACATCATAAGAAGCCTGTGGGGACATACATCAGGTACTACCTTCATTTTATGAATAATGAAACCAAAGTTCAGAGGGCTTAAGTAGTCATTGTCACATTGCTAATAGAAGCATTATTGAATCCACTCTTTCAGACTCCAAGTTCAGGCCTCCATCCAATACCTATACTTCTTTTCAATAGTTTGCACATGGTATATGCTTATAGATCTTGGCAAAATGACACAACAAAGTCCATAATGGACTATGCTGAGCTCAGTTAGTAAATAATGATTAAACATCTTTTATGCCCACAGCACTCTGTAACATGCTGTAGAAAATCCAGACAAGTATAAAAGTCACTGTCTCTAAGGAGTTTGCAAGTAAGTTTGGGCAATGGGACTTGTAATATATATAATAAGACAAATAGCACAACAAAACAGAATGTTATAAGATGTTCTACTTAGTATTAGTAGCTTTACTTACAAGATGCTCCTGCTTAATATTATGCTTTTCTGCATCTGGGTTTTGGGGATTTTGTCTATATGCTGGGAATATTATCTACATTTATTCCTGTGGCACAATTACTCAGTTAGCTACCTCAGTTTTTTTATCTGGTAAGTATAGGGTAACTAAAACTTGTGAACAAGCAGGGATAGGATTTGGATGTGTACATACAGAATCAAATCTGTTTCAGTGGGAAAAGGCACTGAATTTGGAGTTAGGAGATCTGCATTTGAATATTGGATCTTGCCACTTACTACATGTGTGATCTTGGGGATGTTTCCGGACTTCATTCCTTATCTATAAAGTGAGAGGATTGGGCTAGAGGACCTTTAATTTCTTTCCAGATCTGAATCTATAAGTCTATATGCCTTTCCAAGTTCTTGGAATAAAAATCTCTAATTAGGGGGAAAGGATGGTTTTGTTTGCTTGCTTTCTGTACCTACCAAAGAACTGATGAGTAAAAATATCTTTTTGAGTCATTTACTGAATGAGAAAGTATCAGTGAGCTAGAGCAAGAGTTTTTGGAAGCCTCAATAGGTATCCTTTACTTTTCTTTATAACTTCAATTTTGGCTACACAGAGATGACAATGAATCCACAAAATGGCATCTATCCAATTTAAATGTAGTTGAAACTTGCCAGGATAGTGGGATTGGAGGGGCACAAATACGTCTCATCCAAAGACTTGCCTTGAGATCTTAAATCCCAAATATTGGAGTCATTAAGCTATTACTTACAAGTTAAATTATTAAACTACTACTCACAATTAAACTATTACAAGTTACTTTCAAACATGAGAAGCTCATTATCATATTAATGAGGTCTTGAGGGACTCAGACATGAGGAAATTGGGGGTAGAGGTAGGGAGGGATTATAAAGTCATGAATTTAGAGACTGGGAAATTATTTTAGAGATCATTGAGTTCTATTCTCTTATTTTACAGATAAGGAAAATGAGGCACAGATAGATTAAGTACCCAGAATTCCAGAGGTGGTAAATTTCTTTCTTTTTTTTTTCCTTATTTATTTATTTATTTTTATTATAGCTTTTTATTTACAAGATATATGCATGGGTAATTTTTCAGCATTGACAATTGTAAAACCTTTTGTTCCAATTTTCCCCATCCTTTCCTCCCATCCCCTCCCCCAGATAGCAGGTAGAAGGTGGTAAGTTTCGAAGGCAGCATCAAAAAATCAGGATTTTCTGACTCCTGATCCAACATTCTCTCAGCTGTATCACCTGGATCCCTACTCTCACTTTCTTGTTCCCTTCCATCTGTCCAAGAAGGTAGCATGATTTAGAGAACATCAGCTTTGCAACATTAAATTAGTTCTGGATTTGAAATCAGAGTGCCGGGTTTCAAATCCTTCTTTAGTTTCTTATTAGCTGTGTAATATTAGACAAATTACTTATCCTCTCTGAACCTCACTTTTCCCAGAAAATGAAAGGGCTAGAGTAAATGACATAGGTTTCTTCCAGTTCTAAACATAGAATGCTGAATCTAAAGTCATTCTTTTTCAATCTATATGTCTGTCTTTGTATCTCTTTGTTTCTCTCTGTATCTCTCTCTGTGAGTCTCTATCTCTTTCTGTCTTAGTTTCATCTCTCTCTTTTTCTGTCTGATTCCCTCCCTCCCTCCATCTCTCTGTCTCTGTCTCTCTCTGTTTCTGTGTGTCTCTTTCTTTGTCTTGTCTTTGTCCGTCTGTCTGTCTGTCTATCTTTCTCTATGTTTCAGTCTCTCTCTAGGTCTCTCCCTTTCCCTCTCCCTCCCTTCTTCCCTCCTCCCCCTCCTTCCTTCTCCTTTCCCTTACTCCTTCCCTTCTCTTTCCCTTCTCCTTCCCCCCCTCCCTCTCCCTCTCCCTTTCCCTCTCTCTGTCAGTCTCTCCATCTCTCCCTGTCTCTTGGTGGCTGTCTGTCTTTCTCTTTCTGTGTCTCTGTCTGTCTGTCTTTCTTTCTGTCTCTGTCTGTCTGTCTCTGTTTCTGTCTATCACTCACAGATACTCAGACACACACAGAGACACACCTATATACATCCCCCAAAATTGGTTGACTGTCAAATCCTAATCTGGAAGGGAAGCAGTAATGTAGAATAAGAGAACTACTAAAAAAATATACTGTGAATTAAGTATGAATTCCAGACAACCAGCATCATACCCATTGCACTGACCAAAGGGTCATTAAATCTAAAGTTGAGGCTGAACTGATAACCCAATCTCTTGACTTATTTTCACGGGGTAAGTCATTGCTGTGAGAGAGAAGGAATTAGTTCTTCCGTAAAAGAATTGTAGATGTCAGGAATCCCCTTGAATTGTAGGAGACAAGGATTCCTTCATTCACGTCAGTTAACATTGTCTCTGTAGGAACTGCTTCCCTGGGGGATCCCAGAGCTAGTCTTGCCTCTCTGTTTCCCTAGAAGGCAAGGCTTAGGTGAAAATTATTTATATTATTCTAGGGATCAAGAGAGGAAGCAGAGAAGCTGGTCCTAAGCAATTAGATATGTAAGGAGTTTGGCCATCTGTGAAGATGATCACAGAATGAGCTATGGTTTTTTGTCTGAGATAACAAATCTGAGATACCCCTTACAGCTCCTTATTAGTACAGTACTTGGAGAAGAGGGAATGACCTAAAAAAGGCCATAGGCTCAAGCTAGAAAATTAAGATCTGGGTAGAGAGGGCCCCCATAAATCTTTTATCTGATGGATATTTTTTTCCTAAGACTGGCCTATTAAAAGACAATCCTTAAAATGGTTTTAGCTCCAGTCCAGGTTACATGGACCACTAAAACAAATGAACGAAGATTTTCGTTTACATTTTTTAAAAGTGAGCTATTTCTTACAGTCAGTTTATGTTTTCAAAAGTCAGCTGTTAGGAAAAGTCTAGTCTTCCTTGGTTACAGACCAATTTCTAATTAAACAGATACATTAATATCTGCTTTGATTGGCAGCATTTTGATAAAACTCTCTGTGGGTATCAGAAAAATCCATAGCTTTAAATAATATAATATATGTAATTGAACAATTTTATTGAGTAAAAAGTAGAGATTCTTCATGATTAAGACTCAGATTTTTTTTTGAAAGGGTGCAAAAACAGTTATTGCCTAGAAAAAGTTAATGTTTTCTAAAAAGATTACTTTCATCTATTTTTAATGCTGGTAAGTTCTCCTTATATATTGTTTAATAATCAGTGAGTTAATAATGAAAAAAATTAGAAACTGATAAAATGCACAGAAATGGAATCTAGAAATTTTAAATTTTAAAGGGATCATTTGTAACAACCTAACAATCAAACAACTCAAACTACCTTAAATGCAATATTAGTAATCTCCAATAATTTTATTCACAAATGCGGTAAAAGACACACACATAACAGGAATTTAGGGACTGAAAGTTTTTCTTTAATTTTATTGTTCCCTAGCATTTATATTTCTTTAAACCTTGCTCTAAAGTGCACTATTCTTTTCAATATTAACTTTTTGTTTACATAAAGCTATTTTGAATTTTAAAATCCTAGTATTTAGTGGAAAAGTATGTTATTTTACATATTGAGTTAATTATACCTGTGGGAAGCTTAGCCACTTGAACATAAGATCACATTCTACAAAGAGAAAACAAAATGTCTAATAATCATTCGTTCTTTTTTTGTTGCTGTTTATTTGTTTTTTTGGTGAGACAATTGGGATTAAGTGATTTGTCCTGTATCACATAGCTAGTAACTGTTAAGTGTCTAAGGACATATTTGAACTAAGTCCTTTTGATTCCAGGGACTGGTGCTCTATGCATTGCACCATCTAATTACCACTGATTGTTCATTCTCTAAATAATGATTGTGTACCATTTCCTGGGGGAGATACAAAAATATGAAATATATTATTTTCTTTAATTGATTTATGATGCATAGGTATACATTTTGTGATTGGGTATAATAAATAAAGAAGACTGGGAATCAAGGAATTTTTGCTTCCTTGCTCTATTATTGGTGACAGATTTACTGTTATTCAGATATATATTTTTAATTCCACTAGTTATTCTTGGAGCATCAAGAATCTTCATTTCCAGTCAGTGGTATTCTTGAGCGCTTATTTCTCATCCCCAAATAACTTCTTCATCCTGCAAGATACTTCAGACGTGAAACTCAGAACTAGTCAGTACCCTGTGTCTCTGGAGTCCTGTCCTTTTTAATGAAGAATGGAGAGCTCTCTTGAAGGCAGGCACTTCCTTTGCATTTCTTTGTATCCCAGTGCTTTGTACAGTGCTTGGCATATAGTAGGCACTTATACATATTTACTGACTGTAAATTTAATGAGAAATGCAATAAATCCAAAGCCACAAACATTTGTCCTGCCTCTACTAACTTACTGTGCCATGAAGACAAAGAAATAAGTTACTGCTTTCTGGTAACATGTTCTGTAGAACAGATACAACATGTATGCAGATAAATAGAGGGAAAAAGTATGTGCAAAGTAATATAAAGTCATTCAAGAGAAAAGGATCAGGTCAGATAAATGTTTATAGAAGAGGTGACATGAGCTATGCTTGGAAGGAAGGTTGTTGTTTAATGGCTTTGTTTCATTCATGTCTAGCTTTGACCCCATTTGTGATTTTTTTGGCAAAGATATTAGAACAGTTTGTCATTTCCTTCTCTGGCCCATTTTACAATGACTAAACTGAGACAAAGAGTGATTGCCAAGGATCACACAGCTAAGAAGAGTTTAAAGCTAAATTTGAACTTGGGACTCTAGGCTTGGCTCTCTGTCCACTGTGCCATGTAGCTGCCCTGGAAAGAAGGCATTCTGGAATTCCAAGAAAGAGCATTGTCAGAAAAGGATTCCTCCTTTTATCTCTGCAAAGGTGCAGAAGGGGAAGATCAGATGTGTATAAGCAACAATTGGAAGACTAGCATGAATGGAATGGAGAGTGTGTGATGGGGAATAATATATAGTGAAGGACTTGAAATTCCAGAAATATTTTTTCTTAAAAGTTATCAGGAGCACTTGAAGCTTCTTTTGTTTTGGTAAAGGAGGACAGGAATAAATTTGTATTTTAGCAATATTAATTTTGGGCAACTAGGGGATACAGGGGATACAATGCCAAGCTTGGAGTCAAGTAGATTCACCTTCCAAGTTTAAATATGGTGTCAGACACTTACTAGCTGTGTGATCCTGGGCAAGTTCCTTAAAGCTGTTTGGCTAAAAAGTGAACCGGAGAAAGAAATGGCAAAACACTCCAATATTGTTGTCAAGAAAACCCTAATTGGGGTCATGAAGAACTAGACCCGACTGAAAAATGACTGAATATTATTCATTTGACAGTTGCATGGGAGAGATTATTGATAGAAGGAAGTCTGGAAATGGGAGAAATCTAAGTGGAAGGTAATGACTAAATTAGAGTAGAGGCTGTGTGAATGGAGAGGAGATACTTTTAAGAATGTTGTGGAGGTAGAATTGTTAAGATTTGGCACCTAATTAGAGGGAAACGTCAATAAGAACTATGTAACTACAAAGATAGTAGGACCCTTAATAGAAATAGAATGAAGTGGTAAATATATGAGCATACAATACTTAGTAACAACTTATAACTATGACTAAAATATGGACGGAAGCATGCTGTTTTTCCTCTACTTTTCCTCTGTTTTTCCTCTTTCCTTCCTCCCTCTTTCCCTCCTTCCCTTTTTCCCTCCTTCTCTCTTTCCCTCCTTCCCTCCTTTCCTACCTCCTTCCCTGCCTCCTTCCATGCCTCTTTCCTCTTTCCCTGCCTTCTTCCTTCCTTCCTTCCTTCCTTCCTTCCTTCCTTCCTTCCTTCCTTCCTTCCTTCCTTCTTCCTTCCTTCCTTCCAAGTCTTGTTCAAAATGACTAATATGGAAATGTTTTACATGATTACATATGTATAACCTATATTGAATTGCTTATGAAAGGGAGAAAGATGGGTGGGAGAAATGGAATTTGAAACTCAAAACTTAAAAAAAAAAAAAAACATCAGCCAAATTAAAAAAGAAATTGTTTTAACATGTAATTGGGGGGAAATAAAATATTAAAAAAAAAAAAGAGTCAGAAGTCATTTTTTTTTGGCCAAGTAAAGACCAAAAAAAAAAAAAAAAAAGACAGTGAAACTTGGAACAGGTCAAAGAGTCTAGTCAAAGAACAAAAAGTTGTCTGCACTTGGCAAATACTATTTATCATGTCACCCTGATTCAGGGATAGTCTTCTGTTTATCCATGTACATGGCATTCTGTTGGGGAAAAATAAAAGAAGAGAACAGCCAAGTATTATGTTTTAGAACAGGCTGGATGGTTTTGATAAATATTTTTAATATTTTTTAAATGATGAATTCCTGTTGTAAAAGTTGTTGCATCTGGTGAGGCCAGTGGGATATTGGAACAATGACATGACCCAATCATCTGGCTTTGGAGAAGTTGTTTTCATCTCATCTACTTCTTTGCCCTCATAAACATTTGATGGATAGCATATTTCTAGTCTGGCTTCTGGCAGGGGAAGGTGAGAAAGGGGGAGCTGAAAACTGAAGTTTAAGTAGGAAATATCTTGGGATATTTAGACAGTTCAATGCAGCTCCTGAAGAATGTGTTCAACTAACCCATCCTACATCTATTGATTTAATTGAAACTAACAAATCCATGTTCAAGATATATTATACTACATATAAAATTATGGAACCTTATAGAATCTTACCATTTATTTAATGAAGGATTAATATATACTGAAGGAATGAGGGCTATATTTGTGATTACATTGGTATAAAGAACTTAACTGGTGGAGAAACTCCTTCAAAGGATGCAAACCAGCATCTTTGCAATTTAATTTTAGAGAATTGTTTTAGGTAACTGAGAATTTAAATGACTTTGAGAGCTTAAATAGCTTATTCAAGATCATATAACCAGTTTGTGTCAAAAGCAGCACTTGAATCAAGTTCCTCAGTTTAGATACAGCTTTCTACCTACTATACCATGCTGTGTCCTACTACCATTTGGATTTGTTCTACACCAGGCAATCTGTGTGCATTAAATGAAAGACAATATGTTACCTTAAATGGAAGACAATCTGTTACCACAGAATGTTATTCCACATCATATGGTAAAAAAGGTCTTAGCCAACACATACTATGGCAGGCTTTTTTAAATAAGGAAATAAAACTCAGACTTTTGGCCTTCCAAAGCAGTTAAAACTGAATACAACATAGTTTATAATGTAGAGATTTATTAGCAGTCTTAAAATCGGGAGTCTCTATGATCCATAAAGAAATGCAGGATTTCATGGAAAATTCTGACCAGCTGAACTTTCCCCTATGATCTAAGTTCATCTCTAGTGGATATTGGTACTTAAGCTACCTTTAAAAAGTTAGATATTTCATTCAAAAAATCATAACTTAGGGAGCAAACAATAATGGTAGTCCTATTTTCAAGGTCAGAAAGCAATCTGGATGGATTGAATTGGAGGGTCTATAATAAAATCTTTACTTGTTTCTAGATCCTTTGGTTGTAAGCCATCATAGATACTGCTGCTTAGAAAAAAATCTGCATTGTCTCCACATCCCAAATTAAGAAGAAAATCAGTAATCACATGTCACCAGGAGTCAGTGGGATATTATTATTATTAACCAATATATGAGTATTTCCTGAGTGCTACTCCAAGGGCTGAAGACCAGAAGTATGAAACTCAAATAGAAATGGGGCCACTAATTCATTTATATGGATCTCTGTAGATCGCATATTGATTTGACAGTATGGTGTCAACATACTTGACAACAAACAAAGCTAAGCATGTGTGAAACAATAATGGTGGGAGACAATCCTGACAAGGCAGAGGGGATGAATAAATGATAGCAATAGATTTGTCTGACTGGAGGGAAAGATTTGCATAGGGAAATAGGATGAAAAAGTAGAAGTAGAGGTCAGTTGTGATGAGATCATGAAGGTTCTTGAATACTAGTTTAAGGAGATTTTATTTTAATTTCCTTAAATATTTACTCAAGTTAGAAAATATTTCTGAGTTGCTTTGTAGAAAGTTTTAAAATTGTTATAATCTCTTAAATTTTAATCATGTGTAAAATGTTCATCTGACTGACCTCATTTCTTCCGTAAAATGAGAGAGTAGGAATAGAGGTTCTGTAACATTTCGCCCAGTATGAAATCCTATGATACTATACTCACCCAGAGTTGTCCTGCAGATTTTTGGAGCCATCATTTATGGATTTCAGCAAAATATTCCACACTCTAGTGTTTTTTGGACAGAAGAGTTTAAAGAATGTTGATCGAAACATGGTTCCTTGCATCTCTAACATTCTATGACTTCTTTAATTCATTAGCCACTATTTCTCTCTGCCCAACTCAAGTGCACATTTATGTGATCCTACTCTGCCTGTGATGAGAGCAGCAAGAATGGCATCCTGTGATTTTGATATAATTTATAATATCATGTCACATGTGATATTGCCTGTCTATATCTATTGCAATATTGGTTAATAAAGATTTATAGAATGCCTCCTTTATGCAAAGAATTATTTCAAATGTAATTAGGATAAAAAAAATCAAACATCTGTAATAGTCAATAAACATGTTGTAAAAATTTAGTATATGCCAGACACTGGCTTAAGTGTTGAGAATACAAAGAAAGGCAAAAGAAAATCCTTGTTCCCAAGGGGCTCACAGTGTAAGGGTAGTATAACATACAAATTGTTATGTATAAAAAATAAATAGAACAAAAATTAAGACAAATGACATAATGAACAGAGGGAAGACACTTCATTAAAGAGGAATCAAGAAAGGCTTCTTATAGAAAATGGGATTTTATATGACATTTGAAAGAAAGCTCCAAGGCAGAGATGAGGAGAGAGACAGTTTCAAGTAAGTAGGACAGCCAGGGGAAATAACTGAAGATGAAAGATGGATTGTTTTGGCCAAAGAATAGTAGGGAGGCCAATGTCACTCTGAGTACGTGGCAGTAAATAATGTGTAAAGAGATTTGTTTGGGAGATAAGTAAAGATTATGGTTTTCAGAAGATTTTACATTTGATTCTGGAGGAAACAGGAAACTCCAGGAATTTTTTGAATAGGGGTATAAATGGTCAGACATGCTTTAGAAATATCATTTCAGCAGCTCAGTGGAGGATGTACAGCAGTGAGGAGAGATTTGTGGAAAGAATATTAATCAAGAGGCTATTGCAATAGTTTAAGTACTGGCTGATAAAGACTTGCAATAAGCTAGTGGAAGTGTCAGAGGAGAGAGGGGTATAATGGAGGTAAAATTGACGAGATTTGGCAACACATTGGAGGTGAGAGATGAGAGATAGTGAGGATATAAGAATCCCATTTAGATTGGGAGACTGGTCAACTTGAAAGATGGTGATGCTGTTGAAAACAATAGGGAATTAGAAAGAAAGGAGAATAGGGAAAAAGATAAATTTAATTTTAGACATAAGTTTAAAATGTCTACGAAAATACCAATTTGAAATGCAGTTGCAGATGCAAGACTAGAGTTTATCAGAGAAGTTAGATAAATACATTTGATACATTTGAAAATCATTAGCATAGAGCTAACAATTAAATCTATGAGAATTTATGAGATCACCAAGTGAGAATGTGATAGGAGAAAAGAATAGGATACAGGATGAAGTCCTAGAAAAATATTCATGGTTTATAGACAAGACTTGGATGAAAAACCAGCAAAGGAAATCAAGGAAAAGTAAGATAGACAGAAGCACTGAGTTAGAATGGTGTAAAAAAGAACAACAAACAAACCTAGAGAGAAGAGAGTATCAAGAGGAAGAGAGGAATTAATAGCATCAAAGTTCTTAGAGAAATCCAGAAGGATAAGGATAAGGATTGAAGAAAGGTCATTCGGTATGGCAATTGAGAGACATTTAGTTGCTAGAGAAAACACTTCAATTGAATGATTAGGTCAGAAGAAAAACTGCAGAGAGTCAAAAAGAGAGTGAGAGAAAGGGAAGTAGAAGTGCCTGTTGTAGATGGTCTTAGAGATGAGTCAATGAAATGACAATTTTTTGGTTTTGTTTTGGGATGGAGGAGACAGGTAACAGTCAGTAGATGGGGGGAGAGATTGAAGAAAAGTAAGCTAGCAGGGGTATTAGATGCAGCAATCATATAGGATTGGAGGAAATAGGATGGAATGAAACCACTTTTACATGTACAGAGGGCTGTGTTGGTTGAAGAGAGGAGCCATTTGTTTATATGAGAAAGAAGTGACAGAGGAGATAGGGGCAGAAGGCATCTGAGTGATAAAGGAAGGAATGAAGGAAGTATATGAAGGAAGGAAGAAAGGAGAAGTGGGAAATCTTAGGAAATAACATCTTTTTTTCAGTGAAACCTGAAGTGAAGTTGTCAAATCAGGGTGGGGGCAGGAGAGCTAACAGAGGTTTGAGGAAGGATGAAAAAGATTGAAAAAGATGCTGTGGTGACTGTAATAGTAAGTCATCTAGGAAAGTATAAAAAGATTACTTAGACATCTAAAATAAATTTGTAGAGTATCTCAAGACTTTCATCAAATGGTTAATTCTTGCCCCCAAGGCTTAGGTATCAAACACTAGATTATGATGGTCAGTTACTCCTCTGTACTATGTACCTGTTCTATTCCATTGACCTGCCACTCTATTTCTTAGCCAGTATCAGATTTATTGATTATTACTTTATAACATGGGCAGCTAAGAATAATAATGGATGTAGCACCAGTGCTGGAGCCAGAAGGACCTGAGAACAAATCTGACTTCAGACACTCACTAGCTGTGTGAACCTGGGCAAGTCACTTAACCTGTTTGCCTCTGTTTCCACATCTGTAAAACAATCTGAGGGAAATGTCAAACATTTTTAATAGCTTTGCAAAGAGAACCCAAAATGGTCTCATGAAAAGTTGGGCACAACAGAAAAACTACTTAACCATAACAACTTTTTAATATACTTTGAAATGTGATACTATTAAACTTCCTTATTTCATATTTTCTCCTAATTCTTCTGATCTTCTTAACTTTTTGTTCTTACAGTTTGCTATTATTTTTTTTCAGTTGTTATTGTTGTTTGTTGTTCCATCATTTCAGCCACGACCAGCTCTTTATGACCGCATTTGATTTAATTTGGGGGGGGGGTCATTTTTTCCTAGTTTCATAAAATAATTTTTTGGTAGTTTGGTATAACACTGAATAAGTAAATTAATTTAAGTACAATTGTCATTTTTATTATAGTGCCTCAGCCTACTCATGAACAATTTATAATTCCCTAATTATTTAGATCTGTCTTTATTTGTGTGGAAAATGTTTTATAATTGTATTCATATAGTTCGTCTTGGCATGTAGAGTTCCAACTATTATATATTACCTGCAATTATTTTAAATGGAATTTCTCTTTCTATCTCTTGCTGCTGGGCTTTGCTGATAATATAGAAATGTTAATGACTTTTGTGGGTTTATTTTATATCCTGCAACTTTGCTATAGTTAATTATTTCCAGTAGTTTTTTAGTTAATTCTCTAGGCTTCTTTAAGTACATCATCATATCATCTGTAAAAGAGTAACAGTTTTATTTCTTCATTACCTATTCTAATTCCTTCAATTTCTTTTTCTTCTCTTATTGACCAACCTAACATTTTTAATACTATATTGAATAATAGTGGTGATAATGGATATCCTTGTTCCCCTCTCCCTCTTACCTTTGTTCTTTTGGAAAGGCTTTTATCCTATAATAATTACATATTATGTTTGCTGATGGTTTTAAGTAAATATTATCATTTTAAGGGAAAATTTCATTTGTCCTTATGCTTTATTTTTTAATAGGAATGGATACTGTATTTTGTTAAAGGTTTTTTCTGCATATAGTGAGGTAATCATATGATTCTATTGATTTAGTTATTGTTATGGTCTATTATGCTGATAGTTTTTCTAATACTGACCCAGCCCTAGCATAAATTCTCCTTAGTCATGCTATATTATCCTGGTGGTAAATTTCTGTAATCTCTCTGCTAATATTTTATTTATATTTTTAATATCAATATTCATTAGTGAAATTGGTCTGTAATTTTTTTTTGTTTTGATTCTTTTTCATTTAGGTATTAGCAGCATATCTGTATCATAAAAGGAACAATTTTTTTTTCAAATAATTTATATAATATAGAAATTATTCTTTTAATGTTCAGTAGAATTCACTTATGAATGAATCTGACCCTGAGATTTTTTTCTTAGCCAATATTAATTCATTGTTGGCTTATTAAATTTATTTTTCTAAAACAGAGTTATTTATTTCCTCTTCTCTTAAGAGCAATTTATGTTTTTAAAAATATTATCCATTTTCCTTAGATTGTCAGGTTTATTGGCATACAGTTGAGCAAAATAGCTCTAATTATTGTTTTAATTTCTTTTTCATTGGTGGTGAATTCACTTTTTTATTTTTTTTGATACTGATAATTTGGTTTTCTTCATTTTTTAAAAAATCAGATTTATCAAAAGTTTATCTTTTCCCTCCATAAAACCAGTTCTTAGTTTTTATTATAAGTTCAATAGTTTTCTTATTTTCTTATTAATCTCACCTTTGATTTTCAAAAATTCTTTTTTTAATAATAGCTTTATATTTTTTCCAAATACATGCAAAGATAGTTTTCAATATTTGCCCCTGCAAAACCTCGTGTTCCAAAATTTTCTCCCTTCTTCTCTTTCTTCCCTCTCACTTAGACAGCAAGCAATCCAATACAGGTTAAATGTGCAATTCTTCTAAATATATTTCCATATATGCCATATGTGCAAGAAAAAACAGATCAAAGGAGGGGAAAATGAGAGAAAAAATAAAACAAGCAAATAAACAACAACAACCAAGGTGAAAATACTATACTTTGATTCACAATTTAGTCTTCAGGGGTCATTCTCTGGATGCAGATGGCTCTTTGCATCGCACATCTATTGCTTTGAACCTGCTTTGAACCCTGTTGAACAGAGCCAAATCTGTCACAGTTGATGATTATATAATCTTCTTGTTGTGTACAATGTTCTCTCATTTCTACTCATTTCACTCAGCATCAATTTAGGTAAGTCTTTCCAGGCTTTTCTCAAAATGATTGCTCATCATTTCTTATAGAACAATGGTATTCCATTATATTTACCTACCATAACTTATTCAGCCACTTCCCAACTGATAGACGCTCACTCAATTTCCAGTTTCTGACAACTACAAAAATGTTTGGTGTAAATATTTTTGCACACATGGGTTATCCCTTCCTTTTTAAATAATAGTTTTTTATTTTCAAAATATATACAAAGATAGTTTTCAACATTCACCCTTGCAAAATCGTGGGTTCCAAATTTTTCTTCCTCTCTTCCCTCACCTCCCCTCAGAGACAGCAAGCAATCCAAAATATGTTAAACTTATGTAGTTTTTCTACATATATTTCCACATTTATCATGCTGCACAAAAAAATTAGATCAAAAAAGGGAAAAAAGGTAGAAAACAGCAATAAAAAAGGTGAAAATATTATATTGTGATCCACATTCAGTCTTCACCATCCTCTTTCTGGACACAGATGGTTCTGTCTATCACAAATCTATTGAAACTGGCCTGACCATTGTTGAAAAGAGCCATATCCATCAGAGTTAATCATCACATAATCTTGCTGCTGTGTACAATGTTCTCTGTGTACAATAATTCTATTTACTTAGCCTCAGTTCATATAAGTTTCTCCAGATCTTTCTGAAATCATACTGCTGCTTATTCTTATAGAACAATAATATTCTATAACATTCATATACCATAACTTATTCAGCCATTCCCCAAGTAATGAGTATCTACTTAGTTTACAATTCTTTGTTGCTAGAAAAGGGGCTGCTACAAAGCATGTTTGTATATATGTGTGTGTGTTTACTCTGAACCAATTCAGATGAAAATGAGATTCAACTATTACCCATTCCCATTTCCCCTTCCTTGTAAAAGCGCTTTCTTGGATACATCTTTTAGGTGAGACAATTTTCCATTTTTCCTCTCCCTTCCCCCATTTTCCTTCTTTCTCTTTCATCCATTATTTTAGAGCTCACCCCAATATAAACAACTCACTCCCATACCGCCTGTATATAGTCTTTCTAATTGCCTGAATAAGATAAAGTTCTACATGTATCATTTCCCCATATAGAAATGTAAACAGCTTAACTTTATATATATATATTATATATTATTACATTACATACATTACATTACATATTACATTACATATATATACATTATATATAATATATATATATATATATATATATTATAACTTTATTGTGCCCTTATGATTTCTCTTACATGTTTACCTTTTTATGTTTCTTTTGAATCTGTATTTGAAAGTCAGATTTTGTATTCTTCTCTGGGCTTTTCATGAGCAGTGTTTGAAAGTCCTCTATTTCATTGAAAATCCTTTTTTTTTTTCCTCTTGGAAGGAACAAACTCAGTTTTGCTGGGTAGGTTATTTTGATTGTTATCCTAACTCCTTTGCCTTCTAAAATATCATATTTCAAGCCTTCTACTCCTTTAATGTGGTAGCTAGTAAATATTGTGTAATCCTGACTACAGCTCCACAATATTTGAATTGTTTCTTTCTGGTTGCTAACAATATTTTTTCCATGATCTGGGGACTCTGGAATTTAGCTATACTTTTCCTGTGAATATCCATTTTGGGGTCTATTCTATGTAGTAATCAGGGGATTTTTTTCAACTTATATTTTATTCTCTACTTCTAGAATATTAGGAAACAATTTTTCTTTACTTTTAAAAAATTGATGCTTTAGCTTTTTAAAAAATTATAGTCTTCAGGTGATCCAATTAAATTTTCTCACCTTGATCTATTTTCCAGGTCAGTTGTTTTTCCAATGAGCTATGTTACATTTGTTTCTGTTTTCCCTTTTTTTGATTTTGTTTTATTGTTTCTTTGTGTATCAAAGTCATTTTTCTTTCACTTGCCCAATTCTAATTTTTAGGGATTTTTTTCTTCAACAAACTTTTGTATCTCTTTTTTCCATTTGTTCAATTATGTTTGTCAAGGTGTTATTTTTATCAAGAACTTTTGAACCTCTTTTTAATTTTGGTCAATTTTGTTTTTTATGTTTTTTTTTAAAGTATTTTGTGGATTTTTTTTTACCTTTCTTCATAGTTTTCTTGTATTGTTCTCATTTATTTTCCCAATTTTTTTCCTCTATCACTTTTATTTGATTCTTTAAAAAAATTTTCCTTACTTCTAAGAATTCTTTTTTGAGCTTCTTCTCAACTTGTATTTTTTTTCTTTGAGACTTTGCTTGTAACTTTTAATAGTTATCTTCTTCTGAATTTGTGACTTGATCTTCTCTGTTACTATAGTTTTTATTGTCAGATTCTTTTTGCTATTATTTGCTAATTTTTCCATCTTAATTTTTGTCTTTGAATTTTATGTTTTGGGGTTTTGAGGGTTTTGGGGGGTAATTTTAAATTTTATTTTAAACATATATATATATACATATATATATATATAAAGAAAAAAAAGAAAAACAAGACTATTTCCACAGTAGAGCATAGAAGAGGATTCAGCATAAAAACAATGTATTTCCATTTTAAGGAAACCTAAATAATAAATGGTATACATTATTTCCAAAGCTACCAGCTTTTCTTTGCTTCCTTCTAGATTTTCTTTTGTTCTCTGCTTTGCATTTTTTATTTTATTTTCCCCTCCCCCTGCTCTAAAGAGATTACAATTAAATGTAGATTATATATACACTCATGTGCATGTACACATATACAGATATCTCTAATCATGCATATATATACACTCATATACACATCTGTAAAACTGTACAATACATATTTTCACTTTGTATCTTTTTTTCTGTAGATGGATAGTATCTTTCTTCATTGGGGAAGTTGGTAGAATGACATTTTTCTTTCAAACCCTACAAGTAGAAAGAATAGGAGATGTTAAAAAAAAGAGCATTATAGAATTGCATTTTCTATCCCTTGCAGATGAGAATGTTCCTCTTTAAGTGGAAAGACACCAGCACTTGATAAAATGGTGTCCATCTAATCTCTGTCTGTGAGAACAAGTCAGTTTAGTAGATTGACATGTACTCTGTGTCCCCAGTTAAGAAAGTTGGACTTGCAATGGCATGACATCTTTCCTATTCCTTGTACTAAGTAGAAGTAGGTAGTTTCTTGTCTCCAAAGAGTTTATGATTACCTAAATAGTTTATAACTTAACTTCTTCATGCTTATATGTCAATGGACAGGGAGCTTTATTTAGAGCAAAGGACCAGGGTTCAAACATTGGTTCTGCTACTTACATCCTGTGAGATATTAAGTAAATCACCCAACCTTTTTCTCTCTTAATTCTCTCATCTGCAAAGAAACGTAGTTAGTTTAGATATCTCCTATGGTCCCTTCAAGCTTAATATCTATAATCTTATTGATATCTATGTTTTATCAACTTCTGTGGGTCTGTGTTCTGTTCACAGTATTCCATTCAGTGAGAAATTCTAGCACAGGTGAGAAGCCTATTTAGGGGAAAGAGGTGCTATAATTTTTTTTTTAAACATATAAGTCCTTTTCCCTTTTTTGTTATCATTTTGGTATATAGACCTAGTAGTGGTATAGCTGGATCAAAGGATCAAAGTTTGCTCTTTGGGCATAGTGGAATGAACCACTTTAAAAAGTTGTAGAAGGTATTACATTCTGTGGAACTATGAAAGACAGTGCCTGCTGGGAAAAAAACTAATCTAGAATAAATATGATATCTACAAATGACTAAAGTTATACAGAAATTAGGGAAGGATTTGCCCTTGGTGAACACTACTATTTTTTATGAGATAGTATGAATTTTAAAACATACATTTCACTTTTGAGGTTTACTGTGTTTTGCAAGGGGAGTTATCCAAAACATATTAAGTAGTATTAGATTATTAGATGGGAGCAACAAATTAGAGCAGTGAGAAAATTCCTTTAAATGAACCAAAGCTCTTAATATAGTTTTGTCCACAAGGGTAACATTAGTATTTTTCTTATGGACATAGAATTCTATTAAAGTAATTCTAGGGCTGACTGCTATATTAGAGTCAGAAATGAAACTTCTGGGTCTTTTGGAAGAAATCTCAGTCTTTTCATTAACCTGCATTAATGGCAAAATAAAGGGGTTTATAAGAAAAAAGGAAAGCTGTTGGGATTTTTTACTGTCATAGATAGATGGTACACAGTCTCAGAGAAGAGAACTGAATATACATGATTAATAATACTTTGAATTGAAATGAAGTGAAGTTAGATTAGGTTCTTGAGTTTGCCTTCATTTCAAACTGAAAATCTAAGTAAATGAGAAGTCATTCTGCACCTATGAGATGAAAGAACAACACAAAACAAAGCAGTTGTTCCACAAAGTGGCAATTTAGGGTTTTATTAAAGAATTCATAAACACAGTGAAAAAGGAGTAACTTTTCCAGAATTTGTATATCACATGCATTGTTTCCAGGAAGACTCCAGTTGCAGCAAGAAGCCAAATTTTACAATGTTAAAATGGTATCCCTATATTTAGTCATGTCTAATAAACACATTTTACTCACATAAGTTGAAATAGCTTCCTTGTTCTTTATTCTAAATTGATGATAGAGAATCCATGGTAAATTTTTTAGAATTTGTTTAATGTTTAGATTTTTCTTTTACAGTATAGTTTCTATGTATTCTTTACAAATGTCATCTTAATTTTTAAGTTTTACTTTACCATACACCATTATACACCTTCTACAAATCATGACTTAAATTTTCAGAGAGATATGACTACTTATTATGGGGCTGTTAAAAATTTGAGTTTGGAGTCAAAGGACATGTATTCAAATTTCATTTTTTAAAAATTTGGATAGATCACCTAATATCTTTGAGTCTTTTTCCTCACTTCTAAATGAGAGAGGGTGGGGGCACAGGGTTTATAAATTCCCTTCTGTCTTATAGAGTGTTGGTATTTACAAATACATCTCCTCCATAATTTTACTCTTTCTATTCTATTTTTTGCTTTTTGTGGATCTCCTTCCCTTGGATGACCTACAGATACCTAAAACTAAAATGTAAAATAAAGCAAAACAAAATCCAGCTTATTATTTCCACATCTTATTTCTTTTCAACTTTTACCAGTTTATTTTCCCATTGCAATTGTGATTCTGGTCCCTTGGACTTATAATCTTGGAGTTATCCATGAATAGTTTTTCACACCACTCTTATTCCTTCCAGTAAGTCACAGAGTTCTGTGGAATGTTCATTTTTGATATATCTTGGATCCATATTTTCCCTGTTCATTCAAAACCCCACATTTCTATTCATTCACTTTGAAGGAGTATGTTATGGTGGAAAGAGCATCAGACCTGGACTCTAAAGTCCCTGTTCTGTGACTTATTCCTATGATTTCTGGTAAATCATATATACTCTCAAAGCCTCAGTTTTCTTATCTGTAAAGTGAAACTAATAACACTTGAACAACATATATTAGTGTTGTTTTATGGAAAATGCTCTATATGTAAACTATAATAGTTTATAGAAATGTGAGAGAGCAATTGTAGGTTAGCCTGGATGAAAATGGATTTTTTGTTTGCTTCTTTGCCTCTTCTTTTTTTTCCCCCTAAGGCAATTGGGGTTAAGTAACTTGCCCAGGGTCACACAGCTAGGAAGTGTTGTGTCTGAGGCTACATTTGAACTCAGGTCTTCCTGACTTCAGGGCACTACTTAGCTGCCCCTGTCTCTTACTTCTTATAGTTCCATTACCTCATACACAGCAAAGCAAGTACATTTCTTTTGTGTTTTTACAATTTCCCCCTTTTGTATATTATTTACCTTTCAAATGAAAACCCCTAATAATTGACTCATATCTTTCCACAAATTATTCCCAACATAATATCCTCAACATTGTCATATTCAAGTTTAGAATCTTTCATCTCCTATATCTCCCTTCATCCTTCTAGAATAATGTGCTCCTTCCTGTTAAGGACCATGCCTAAGTGAAGGGACATTCTCTGAGAGCCTCCACAGCTGTGAATCTGTGTTGCAAAGCAGCCTTTACTAATGCAGACATTCCTTGTGGATTGGGGATGAAATAAATTGGAGTCAAGAGGGAAGAGGAGAGAGGTCAGAGAAAGCAATTGCCTCTCAGACTCCTTGTATCATCATCATTCTCTCACATGAAGAGATCCATTCTACAGATCTGAGTTAGACCTCCAGCAGCCACTAGCAGGTGGCTCCCAAATCATAACATCTTCCCGTCAGAAAAAGTCAGAATGAACTTACTCAATGAGGATTTTCTGCATCTTGCTAAACTTATTTTCCTCTAAAGAATCTAATCACTCCAGCAACTGTTTGTAGAGCCCACATGTACTTTTAAAACAGCCACAGGGGAAAAGTTTATAGAGAGCATATATATTTAAGCAACTGGACCTATTTCCTATCTTCTTCTTTGGGGTATAACTTCTTTTAGCATTGAGTCTATGTCACTTCCATTATCATTTTGTTCATTCATTTAACATAGATTTCACTGAGTACTTACTCTGTACAAATATTTTGCCAGGTACTGGGAATACAAAGACAAAAAAAGGAGTTTGCAGTCTTTTTGGGGGGAGGACATGGAGCAGAGGAGTAATGTGGTCATAGATAATTAAATTAAAAAATATATTTCCCACAGCATTATTTTATGCATCCAACAGTTGCTAATAATTAATGATAATTAAATATCATACATAAATACATATATAGTTTTTAAAAAATCTTTCCTTATATCAACTTTTTGAGATAGATTATCCAACTATTTCCCCAATTTTATAAATGGATGAACTGAGGCTTAGAGAGTTTCAATGATTGAGCCAGGACTTGTACTCAGGACTTTCGCTTTTTTTTGGTTACATCTCTAGTGCTTCTCAGAGTTGAGGCTGCCTCTGTCACTTTTGACTAATATCCCAAAGAGTTGAGAGAAATAAACTCTAAGTGCAATGGGGTGAAAAACTACAATTATTACTTTGCCTCTGAACTGTCTTTCTGGGATGGTTAAGTAGGTAATTACAGAGATGAAGGATAAATAGAAATCCATTGGCATGACCATCCCTTTTCATTGAGTTAATATTTTGAATTCATATTGCTGCCCACACTGTAACTTGACTCTAACATAGTCATGTCATTTTGATCTTCAAGAACAAAGGAACAACAACCAACCAATCAATTGAAGGGATCAAAAATAAGGCAGTAAAAAAGAATATGCAAAATGTGAATGCTTCAGTGTTGGTAAGGACACTCATTTGAAATACATCTTTGGTTGAGCATTGATAATAGAAAGCTTTCAAAGAATGAAATATCACACTCACCATAAATACAATATGTTAATTTGAAAATCTAACCTGAATATCTCTACATTTCCTTGTCTCTCTTGATATAAGCCCAGAGTATCTGCAACAGAGAGAAACAAAACTTTATTTCATACCCCAAAGTAAAAAACAATTCCCTAGATGCTTCAAATATGTATTGTTCCACAATCCTGTACCACTGGAGTGCTCTTGGCACTCAATATATGTGGCTCACCTACATATGTCTATTAGAGATTCTGGTTCAGCCTCTCCCATGACAAAGAACACTATTCACAAGGCTTGAATACTTATCCTTTGGTTTTGCTGGTATCAAGACTGAAGCAAATGTTTGGAGCCATGGAAATATCTGTGCCTTTTCCTACCTCATGAAATTTATCCAGTTTGAAATTCCCTAAGGAAAACAAACATCTTCAAGAATGGAGTTGTAGCAGAACAGAAAGCAACCATTTTGAAAGGCTAGACAGCTGTTGCCTGGCTGTTGGACTTCATTATGGATATTTAGATTGGCGTTCTCTAGTGTAGCACCTTAAATCATTGGGAAAATAATGAGGAGTGTATCTCTTCTCTCAGGAGAACCTACTGGTACTTGTGAGAGAAATTATGGATGGGGTAATGAAAAGGCCACAGGAGACCTAAGTTTGTGTTTTCTCTCTGCCACTTATTAATCTCCTCCCTGAGCTTCAGTTTCTTCTAAAAAATGAAGAAAGTAAAACTTGTTCTACTTATTTCTCAGGGTTGTAAAGATCAAATAACATATATGTAATAACAATTTACATTATATAATATTAAGTGCTATTTTGATGTGAGCTGTTATAAAGCCTACATTGATATCTTCTGTTATGAATTATTGACAAGGAGATGACCTTGAATTTATTTAAAAAATACAAGTTTTCATAAGTCAATCAAAGCTAGACATTTTTTGAATAAAAACCCCAAGACCAGTTTAGCCAAATTCAGATATGCTCATTACAAAAGGGTGAGAATAATATAATTTTGATAGTTATAGAATGGACCTTAGAGGCCATCTTGACTAACTCATTCCCACATGAATGATGAGAGATCATTTAGATTCTGCTAGAAGACCTTCAATGAAGATGTTCTTACCACCTTTTCACATAGACCTTTCAACTTTTGGTTTTATTTTTAGAAAGTTGTTTTTTCTTCTTATCAAGTCTGAATTTCTACTCTTTGCTCTTGTTGTTTGTTTTTTCCCCCTTTAGGATCTAATAGAACAAATCTAATTTCTTTTTGACAGGACATCTCTTCAAATATTTGAAGAAAGCTATTCTGCATCTTCTCCCCTGCATCTTCTCTAGGCTAAACAATCACTTCCTTCCACAAGTTCTCCTTTGATATAAACTCAAGGCCTACACATACTATAAGACAATGGTATTTGTTGTTTTCTAGTCATTCATTCCAATACAAGAAGAACATGTGTTAAAGTGATGCTAGGGAGGAAGAGAAGAAGTTGTATTTTGCACTGGAGTGGGGAATACCCACACTGATGAAATTGTAGATGTTAACAATATCACAATATTCTAATAACATGTTCATCAAAATTCTTCACCATTAATTTTGCTGCTTATTGTATAAAAACCTAAAGCTTATTTTGCTTTGGACTAATAATAAAATCATAGCTATAATTTTTACTAAGGGAAGAATAAAAACTTAGACACACTGTATTTTTTAAAAGAATGATTTTTATATAATGTAGGACTTTATAATTTCATATTATTTAATATTTTCATATTTACATGTCTAGTCTTTGAGGAGTAAGTATGGAAATTATTATGCTAGAGGCAACTAATGGCACAATGGATGTAATGCTGGTTCTGGAGTCAGGAAAACCTGAGTCCAAATCTGGCCTCAGATACTTTTTAGTTGTGTGACCCTGGCTATTTCACTTAACATCTATTGGCTTCAGTTTCCTCAACTGTAAAATGAGGATCATAATAATGTCTACCTCAGAGGATTGGTGTGAGGATCAAATGAGAGATTTTTTTTTTATTTTTTAAAAAATATTTATTTATGTTATTAAAACAACAGAATAATAAAAAAAGAAAGAAAAACAAAAAAAGGAAGACCAAAGAAAATAAAATGAAACAAAACAGAACATTGTCATGGGTCAAGCAGAACATCAGGGAGGATGAGAAAATATTTTTTAAAATTGCTTAGAATCATGTCTGACATCCAATAGCTCTATATATGTGCTTATTCTGTTCCTGTTCCATTCTCTTCCATGTAAGATTCAGTGTATATTTGAACATATAGGAAAAGTCTGAAATATGAAGTTGGAAAAATGTGAGTTTAGGGCTTGAATTTGTGCCCTGCTATCTGTAGGACATTAATTCTGTGAGTTACACATTCCTTATGTGTGAAATGGGGACACAATATTTAATCTCAGAGTTTCAGTGAAAATCATATGAAATGATGAAGGCAAAGTTCATTATAAGTTATGAAACACTACACAATAATCAGTTACTCTTGTTGATGTAAACTGTGTCCCCTTTGATCTTTGGGGGGTGGAGGGGTGGACTTGGTTTGGAAAGGCCCTGAATCTCAACTCTTCCCTACCTCTGGGAGGGGTCCCACCCTCCTGTTCCTAAAGGAAACTCTCATAGTGATCTCCACCTACAATTCAATTGGAGATCTTGGCCTAGGGCATATAATCACCACCCTTTATTGAATTGAAAATTAGTCCCTCAAATTCATCTGGAGATTGTTCCCTAGCTTCCGGCCACAAACCCCCAGTAAAACCAAAGTCTGTACCCCAAACCTTTGCTAAATTCCTTTTGGAAGAGCCCAATGAGTTATTTATAAACCCTTTTTTGGGGGGCCACAACTCTTAGATTTTCCAGATTCTATTGCGCCCTGTCCTCTCAGGAATTCTAGAGAGGGAGAGGTGACAGAAATCCCCTAATTAAGGGGATTTCTACAAAGACACAGGAATTTTGAGTCTGAGCATCCCCAACCAAGGAATTCTGCTGAGCATAAAAGCTCCTGACAGCCCAAATCTTCCCAGGTATTTGAGTGTCTCAGCTATAGAATAGACAACAGTAAGAGGTTTACCTTGGCCAAAATTTTGGGGATCCCTGTATGAGCCACCAAATGTTGAGGTGTGAGAAATGAGGGTGAGAGATTACTCAGGACGGTGTGTTGTTGCAGGGTTTTTGTGAAAGAATTTGCAAATCCAAATGTAGGCGAGGTTTGTGGCAAAAATGGGTTCATTTATTTAAATTTTCTATAATAAACAGGCCAAGTGTACTGATTCATGCTTTGGTTTTAGAAAATGAGGAGAATCCTCACCTCTATTATCTTCCCAGAAATCAATCAATAGAAAATGTGGCTATACATTTTATCTTGTTTGTCATCTTGTCCTATTTTTATTGTTTGTCTGATAAGCCCTGTGTGTCAGATAAGCAATTTTTTTTAACATGAAAGGCTTGTTCCTATTAGTAACAGTAATATTTGGAGTCCCCAAAAATTTGTCAGATAGTGGACACCTTACTGAAAGACAAGTATTATTAGCACCATTCTCTTGGGGCTGCTGTATTAGTTACATTTTCTATTATCTTCTCCCTTGTTACTTTTCTCCTTTCCAGCCTGTCCCCTTTCCCTTAGGATGTTGGTGCAATAAGATTCAAATTAATATTAAGGATGACTTTGGGGCATAAAAAAGGTGATATAACATTAATCTGAAAAATAGGAAAGAATAAAGGAAGCCCTAATCTATTTAACCTCTTGGTAGTTTGCCAGTTTTTATCACCTATGACTGATGTCCTAGTTGCTTGACCTCTATAAACCTTATACATTTTCCATAACTTGAAGACCCCTTCAAACTAATATCCTATATTTCTCTTCCTTGTTGCTACAAAAACTTTAGAAAGATTAATTTACACTCATTTACTCCAATTCCTATGTAAATTTGTTGTTCAGTCATTATTCAGTTGTGTCTAAATCTTTGTATTTGGCTTTTCTCAGCAAAGATACTGAAGTGATTCTTCTCCAACTCATTTTCCAGAGAAGACAATTGAGGAAAATAGAGTCAAGTGACTTGCCCAGGGACACATAATTAGTTATGTTATCAGAAAGATCAGTCTTCCTGACCCTAGAGTCAGGGCTCTATTCACAATCTACTCTGTCCTACATAAATGAAGTCAGCAAATTGGTACAATGATTAGAATGATATACTTGAAGTCAAGAAAATCAGAGTTCAAATTTTTCCCCAAATATTTATTATCAATATGACTGACAAATTCCCTAAAGTTCCTTTGGTCTTAATTTTCCCACTTGTAAAATAGAGATACTAACAATACTTCCTGCACAAGTTGATGTGAATATCAACTGAAGTAACGTATAGTAAAATGTTTTGCAAACATTAATGTGCTAGGGAGAGGTATGAGGGAGTCAGGTCAAACAGTCTGGTGAAAGCTGATTAATTTTTCATTATGAACATTTATACTTCAGAAATTGGAATGTTACAAATCAGGGTTTGATGTATTGTTTTGTTAGCTGTCTAGACTTAAGAAGGTATTAATAATGCAGATCAAACTTTAAAAAGTATGCTTTTTTCCCAAGAGCCTGATTGTTTAACATTTTACTAACATACCCTTTATATTGCTCTATTAACACTGAACTCTGCAGGAGTGCACTAGAAGTTACAGGGATAAAAATTATTATATTGAAAGCCTGATGACTGTAATTTAATAATAATAATAACTTCCATTTACATAGCACTTTAAGGTTTTAAAAGTGCTTTATATTCATTACCTCATTTGAGACAATACCCCTGGTGCTATGTAAAAGTAAGCTTTATTTGTTCTCTCTCTCTCTCTCTCTCTCTCTCTCTCTCTCTCTCTCTCTTACACACACACATACACACACACACACACACAATCCTTAATCCCATACAATGACTTCCATCTCCATCTATCTATTGAAATTGCTCTCTTCAAGGTTACAAATAAATGGCCTCTTAAATACCAAAGTTCCTCCACCCCTCCCTGCCTTGCTACAAGATTGAAAAAAAAATACTTCCTGAGATTTGGCATATCTTGTCTAGAGAGCTAACTCAAGTCCATTGCTATCATCTATAAGAAACTATACTTTTGAACCTCTTGAATTTGGGGGAGAAGGGAAGGGAAAAATAGGACTGCATTAAAATGGGGATTTAGTGAAGCATTGTATCAAAAATTATGTAAGAAAGAAGGGGTTCAACTTTAAAAAACAAAACAAAATCAACCCTCTGTTTCCTGCTTCCATAACACTCAGCTTTGGACCACTCTGCTTAATTTAGTCCCTTAAAAGATTTCTACATAGAATACTTACTGCAGCATTCATGGTGAACTCAGAGAATTGTGTCATGCTCATTACTGACCACTTTATAAGGAAGGTTTGGGGCTTGACCTGGGATCTATTGTTGTCCACTTAGTGAGAACCAGCATGGTTTGGGTTTAGGGGATGGTCCTAAAAGAATCTAACTGATAAATCTCGAGATATCTTGGGAGGTTTCATCGATGAGGGGGAAAAAATATTTTTTTACATTCCTTTGGGCAGAGCACCTGTAGGTAAGGATAGAAATATAAAAGACAGAAAGGAAAGAAGAAAAGAAAGAAAGGTAGGGAGGAAAAGAGGAAGAGAGGGAGAGAGGAAAGGAGGGAAGGAATAGAGAGAAAGGAAAGAAGGGAGGAAGGGAAGGAAGAAAGGAAGAAAAGAATAGAAAGAAAGAGTTGTATTGTCCAACTGACCAATTCCAGTGGATCGACAGCAGGGGAACTCTATTCACAAAGGTTGTTGTTTTTCTTTTGTCCTTGAAGAGAATCATGGCATCAGGGAGTGAGGCCATGACATGTATGATTTGGACTTATATGGGGGTCGGCTGTGCAAAGTCACCAACCTCACTTTCTCCTGAGAGTCATCTGGGTCCAGTGGCAAGATATTATACAACCAGAGCAACACAACATAACCAACAAAGACTCTGGAAGTCTTTGGAGCATGGGAAAGAAAATGTAAGGATACTATATGTTTAAAACTAAATAGTCTTCTCTGATAATTTCTTCATCCCTAGCTCTTTACCTGGCTATTACCAGAGAGAGTGAAATTGAAGAACGAAGGAGTCCAGGCTTCATTAAACCCTTACTATGTTCTAGGCATTGCACTAAGGACTTAACAAATTCTCTCATTTGGGCCTCACAACAACACTGGGAAGTAGATGTTATTCTTATCCCTATGTGTGTGTGTGTGTGTGTGTGTGTGTGTGTGTGTGTGCTTTATCATTTTTCAGTTGTGTCTGACCCTTCATGACCCCATTTGGGGTTTTCTTGGCAATGATACTGAGATGGGTTGACATTTCCTTCTCCATCTCATTTTACAGATGAGGAAACTGAGGGAAACAGAATTGAATTACTTGTCCAGAGTTATACACTTAGTAAGTGTCGGAGAGGTTTGAACTCAGGTTTTTCTGACTCCAGGTCTAATGCTTTAATCATGGTGCTAACTAGCTGCCCTAATTGAGGAGACTGAGGCAGACAGAGATTAAGTGACTTGCCCAGAATCACACAACTGGTATTTGAGGGCCAAATTTGAATTCTAGATCTTCTTGATTCCAGGTCCATTACCCTATCCACTGTAACATCCAGATGCTTCTAGTTGAAAAGAGTTTGCATTTGGGATATATATTTGGGTTTTTTACTTTTACAAAATCCCTAAGGAAAATTCAGACTATATGTGATCCCAAAGTTTTCTTTCACTGTTAAAATCAATCAATAAGCATTTCTTAAGTACTCACTATATGCATGTATTACGTTACAAAATAAAAGCAAAAGCAATCTCTGCCTTCAAGGATATTATTATATTCTACTGGAAGAAACACATAAATCAAAACACACAATATATAAAAAAAATGAATGTATTGGATTCTTACTTGGACTATATTTTCTACTAATAGTAATAATAGCAGCATTTACATAGCACTTTAAGGCTTGCAAAGCCAAAATATTGTCTCATTTTATCCTGACAACAATTCCGGGGAGTAGGTGATATTATTGGCCTCCTTTTACAAAGGAAGAAACTGAGGTAGACAGTGCTTAAATATCTTACCCAGGACTTTCAGGATTCTGACTTCTTTTGTAGCATTCTGTCCATTATAATACAAAAATACTTTTCTGCCTATATGTAGGATATGTAAAATTTAAACATATATTAAAATATTTAATTCAGTAAAGATTATTGCAGATTTTGGATGCCATGTTGTATGAATGAATTTACACTGTTGTTTCTTTTCCCCCTCCATTGTACCTAGTTATGGAATAAGAGGCAAACACTGCGTCTTAGAAAAAAAAAGAAATGAAAAAACACAACCTCATTTGACATTTTATTTTATTTTTTTTAAACATGTTTCTCTTTCAAAATTTACATGATCCTATTTACTTTTACTCAAATGATTTCCATAGCACCAACTGTCTAAGGCCCCCTGCTTCTAGGTTCTAGCAAGCCAACCTCAGGTTGGAGCTGGTGTCCAAAGCAGTACAGGAGGGTCATTTTGACTACAGTCTGCACGTCACAGTGTGATTCTGATTTTCCTAAGTGTTCTCCTGTCTCCACATGCTAGTTAAAAAGGAAGAAAAAAAGAAAATATCCACAGTACTGACCAGAGCAGAATTATGTCAGTTATGTGCCCTGCTGTACATTTGCTTTGGTGGAAAAAAGAAGTCAGGGCACACTCTGTATGCCTGGAGTGTTAATTTCCATTACCAGTCCACAAAGTTATGAGAATTATGTAGTTTCAGGCAAATGAAAAGGATGATAGACTATTCTTCCAAATTCAGGTCTGATTTTTCATGGGGTAACTGCTGGAGTTTTCCCACAGGCCAGATGAGGTCCATGTAGCAGAATTCTGCAGATATAGTATGGGGTTATTTTGCAATCTAAGTCAAGGCGAGTTTGGAAGGTGATTTTTGCATAACCATGACTTTTCATGTAAATATATTTTGTCTGGCTAAAAAAGGAAGTTTTGCTGGATGAGAGAGAGAATGGACCTGGCTGACCTTTTTACTAGGGTCCTAATGCAGAAAAGGGAAATTTTTCAGAAAACCACTGAAATGAGTAAGAATAAACAAAGATGAATGTGAAGGCTTCAAAAGAAATCTTCTTAACATGTCTATCAAATTCTTTTCATTAATTTATTGAATAAATGTTCATTAAGGACCTGATGTGACTAGTGTACTGTTGTAGGTACTGGGAAAGATTGTTTAGAGAATTCATTGTCTGTGGCTATAATCACAGAGAGGGAAAAAGAAATATAATCAAAAACACTGGGGAGTCTTAAAAAGGCTAAGATAATATTTGGATAAAGATGTCTGCTAAAGTTCATTAATAGTGATGAAAATGAGGATATGGATGAAAATGATGGTAGTAGTGTTGTTGGTGGTGATTATGGTAGCTCACAATTATATAACATGTTTAGGTTCATAAAACACATCATGAATACAACTTGAGTTTCCAAACATTTTGCTTGGAAATGTTACTGACTGCCCAGGAAAAAACTCCTAATTGATGGAGAAAGTGCTGAAAGATGCTGCATGCATACATAAGAGATAGAATTGGTATAAGAGCTTTGGGGAGGAAGATATATTTTAGAACTTCCTCAAAAAAAAAGTGAGAGAGAGAGAAATTTTGGAAGCTGCAGTAGAGGAACTGGTTCCTCACCCTTCTTGATGTTCAGCTTGCCTCCCTAGTGATTTCAGAACCAGATTTTCTTTTTTAGTGAGATTGAAACATTCCTCTTAATTTAAGTTGAGATATCTCACTCTTGCTAGAGAGTTCAATCATTCTTGTGCATTTTCTGGTATATTCTAACCTGCCAGACTTTTCCAATTTCAATATTGTCTTGTGATTAGATAAATGGGTTTACCTGATACTTGGTATTTGTAACAGTCTTTTGGGTTATCAGCATTTGGAAGATATAAAATGAAGATTATCTTGCCCCCTTAAGGGTTAGCAATTAGAGAAGAAACTTGTTTCGAATATATTGTACCCCTAGCTCAGCAATATTTAGAGGAGCAAATAGCTTTAATTTTAATAGAATACCTCTGTCAGAGATAAGAGAAAAGAGCAACTCAGTCATGACCCTTTTCCTGCTTCAAGAGAAGAAATATAGTTACCCTTAGAGAGAGGTACTCAAGATTTCAGAACTATCTCTCAACATCTTTTATCAACTACATTTAAACAATCCATGTGAATATACATATTTTACATGAGAGCACATTCACGTGCACACACATACACACCCCTTCATCTCTCTTGTATCCTTACAAAAACCCTGTGAAGAAGGTACTATGCTCATTCCTATTTTAAAATCAGGAAATTGGGTCTTTCAACTTGAGATGTGTAGCCTTGTCTTCAGTCCTACAACTAATATAGGTGAAAGGTGGTCTTCAGATATAGGCTTTCCTAAATCTAAGTTCAGAATTTAATTTTCTGTTTGTAGCATCTGATCTGCTGCATCTAATTGAGAGATATGCTATGATATGGATTTTCATAATTGGTTGATTGTAAGGAGCAGTTTAGGAATTTGGTTAACGATTGTAAATTTATGCTATTAATGGACAAAGATAATATGAGAATTTCATTTTATTCTTTTTTGCCACTTCTTCTCTATCTATTATCCTACCAGAGCTTCTGACTTAAAGTTTGAAATGTTTTAAGCATCTTTTTTTTTTTTGCTGTATGGTTGGAGAAGTCCTTGGAAAAACTAAAATACAGTGAAAGTGACTTCAACTACTCTTCTAGGATTAGTGGGAGATGAAACTTGAACTAGAATTCAAAACTATAAGCAGTAATTTTTATACATGTATCAATCTATTTGTGGTGAGAGAACAGGAGAGGAAGGATTGTCCAGCTGGAGTATGGTTAAAGCATGGAAGTATCATTTAGTAGCTTTCCATTTTATCAAATTATTTTTTGCTAACATTTTTTTAATTAAGCTGAAATATTTATGATGGTATTGAAGAAATGTAACATTAGCAATATCTTTTGAATTTCAGCATCCTAAAGCAAAACCCTAGTTTCCTTGTCCTAATTACAGCTCTGTTAGAACTCTAATATATTCTCTTTACTAGATGAACTATCATCTTTTTCTTCTTCCTGAAACAATATTAAGGAATAATGAACCAAAATAAACATCAGAATTTCTAAGTGTTTTCTTGTTGGGGGTCTTACCACTAGAAGCTGGTGTCAGAAGCTAGAAAGTCAGAAATAAAATATAAGCCTTGTGGTGAGGAGGAAGAGAAAAGGAGAAGGAAATGAAGGGAAGAAAAGGAAAAAGAAGAGGAGGAGGAGAAGGAAGAGAAGATAAAGGTAACAGAAAAAAGAGAGGAGGGAAGAAAGAAGAGATAATACTGGTGTCTAGCAACTTTCACAGTAAAATATACAGAACTTTTGAGTATTTTCTTAGCCCTAGAAATGTTTAGTTGGGAAGTACTGATCAAATTGTATAATTCATCCATGCCAAAATTCCCTCATCTGAAAGACTATAATAACATTGCAATTGCCAGGATGCTATGAGGAATGCATATCCATCAATCACATTCAGAACCATGAATGGAGAAAATCTTGCTAGGCATAAAAAATGATAACATCTTAGATTAATAGAGCAGAAGGACTTCAAGAAACAAATTAACTTTATAAAGTAGAATGGAATGAGTTTTCCTCCCCTGTGTTGGCAGGGGACATGGACTTGTATAAACATGGACTTGCACAGAGAGAACATTTTTATATGGGTTGGTTGAAAGTGATGGAGGCACCAAAGAGGAGTTGATCACTAACTTGATCCCAATTTGCAGGCACTTTTCACACAATGCTCTCATGTAGCGCCATTTATTTGGGCCATGAAGGAGACTGAAACGATGGATGCCAGAATTGACTGGCACTTACAAAATAGTGAGAGCCAAGATTTTCTCTGGCATCTATCCACCTCTCCTTTGGTTCACCTCTTAGTACCTCTCCAAACAGGCAGTCAGTGTCTCCATTTTGCCACTGTCTCACAAAGCCTAGTAAAATATTGCCTTTCTTGATGTTTTTCCTCTTTTCCCAGCTCCTCTCCCCTCCTCCCCCACCTTTTGGTACTCTGATTTTTTATAATCAGATAGGAAAGATTAATCAGATAAACTATACTAAATAACTGTTGCCTAGCTAATAATGCCTCACCCTTCCCAGATAGAGCAAAATTTTAACTCAATTAAAATTTTTAATTATTTGAATTGTATTTATTTATTATTTAATTATTTAAAATATTTAATGCCCTAAAACAATATCAACACTGAAAATATAAGTCTCTCACAAGGTCTGATAAAGTTAGGTTAAACATTTGAGATCTTCCAAATTATAATCTGAATAATTAGTTCTTTATTCTAATTTAATTAACATTTTATGATTCACAAGGTATTTTCTTCACACTACCTTGCCACAAGGAGTTGGAGAGTGATAAACAATAATGGAGATCTAGAATTTTTCACTAACCCTCATGATCTCTCAAACTCTCAAAAATAGAAATTATTTCATAGAGAAAAAGCAATTTCAGCTGTCCCCATAACCTTAAGAAACCCAGGAAAGTAAAAACTTCAAGAATTAACACCTAATTCATGTTCATTCAGTAGCAACTCCCTAATGCCTATCACACCACAATGCAAGAGCCAACCTGACCTATGGACTTGCAATGCCACATCTACTTCAATCTCTCATGCTGTGGAGATCCAAACTCCAAAATGAAGAAATTTTCTGTGGTTGAGATCTCCAGAGCTTTGTTGCAGTACATAATAGTTCTCAAGGAAAACTGAGGGAACAGTTAGGATGTTTATTTGGGTTTGTAATAGTATTCAATTCTACACTGATTCTTGCCTCCTTTCAGTACTGTGGAAAGCCAAACTCAAAATGGCAGAAATTTGCCCAAGCTGGGATAACAATATTATGGTTGTGCTCAGTACTGCTTGGCTAGATAACTGAGGAACAGAGGGAATGGAATAGAACATATTTGTGGGACTGTGTAGCTCTTCACTAACCCTGAGGGAGAAAACCCAGCTTTTAACCGTGTTAGTTATGCAACCATCAATCCCAGTACCCCATCCCATCAAAAGACACAAAGGGCAGAATCCTAGACTGGTGAATTGCAAATTTCCTAGTATATTGGAACATACTAGGATTTAAATAAAGATTGAGATACTTTGAGAAAAACTACCACCAGAATAATAAGAAAGTATCAGGATCAGAAAATGAACAATAGGGAAAATAAGGAGGAGAATAATGGAATTGTAGGATTTTAGAAAGAAGTACTTGATTAAATACTTTGAACCTAAACAGATAAACTAATAGGAAAGACATTAATAGTAGAAGGAAATATGGCTTCAAGATCTAAGAAACAAATTTAGGTATATATGAATAAGTCTTACAAAACAAAAGAAATAACACCTAAAATAGCAGAGAATCCTGGGGATTTTGAGAAGAGAATGAACCCACAACACACAGTTCCTAAGTATTTTAAAAGAGAAATAAAAAGAAATAATTGGCAGAATAGAAAAATATGCATCTGAGTTGGCAAGTCTCTATCTCTCTCTCTCTCTCTCTCTCTCTCTCTCTCTCTCTCTCTCTCTCTCTCTCACACACACACACACACACACACACACACACACACACACACACACTCACACACACACACACACAAGAAGGGACAAATGATTGGGAATGCAAATACATAGATTTGAAGAACCATCTGGAAAATGAGAAGGAAAAAAGCAGTAACATTTAAAGAAAATATGTTGATGACGAGACGAGCAAAGTATGGTGATCTCAAAGAAAGAATGGATAGGAACAACTTTAGAATTATAGGTCTCCAAGAGCAATGTGACAAATCAAACCTGATCTCCATAATGCAAGAAATAATACAAGAAAGTTGCTGAACTATTTTGCCCAACTGTATTCCAATAAATCTGATAATCTAAATGGAATGGAAGAATACTTACAAAAATATAGATTGCCCAGATTAATAGAGGGGGAAATAAATTACTTAAATAGTCCATTTTAGAAAAAAGAAATTGAGCAAGCTATTAATCAGATCCAAAAGAAAAAATCTCCAAGGCCAGATGGATTTACAAGTGAGTTCTACCAAACATTTAAAGAACAATTAATTCCAATACTATGGAAACTATTTGGAAAAGTAGGGAAAGAAGTATTCTTTCTACAAATTCTTTTTATAACACAGATATAGTGCTGATACCTAAACTAGTAGGGTCAAAACAGAGAAAGAAAATTATTGACTAAATTCCCTAATGAATATTGATGCAAAAATCTTAAATAAAATATTAGCAAAGAGATTACAATAAGTTATTACCAGGATAATACACCATGACCAAGTAGGATTTTTTCTTTTGGATCTGATTAATAGCTTGCTCAATTTCTTTTTTCTAAAATGGACTATTTAAGTAATTTATTTCCCCCTCTGTTAATCTGGGCAATCTATATTTTTGTAAGTATTCTTCCATTCCATTTAGATTATCAAATTAATTGGAATACAGTTGGGCAAAATAGTTCAGCAACTTTCTTGTATTATTTCTTGCATTATGGAGATCAGGTTTGATTTGTCACATTGCTCTTGGAGACCTATAATTCTAAAGTTGTTCCTATCCATTCTTTCTTTGAGATCACCATACTTTGCTCGTCTCGTCATCAACATATTTTCTTTAAATGTTACTGCTTTTTTCCTTCTCATTTTCCAGATGGTTCTTCAAATCTATGTATTTGCATTCCCAATCATTTGTCCCTTCTTGTGTGTGTGTGTGTGTGAGTGTGTGTGTGTGTGTGTGTGTGTGTGTGTGTGTGTGTGTGTGTGAGAGAGAGAGAGAGAGAGAGAGAGAGAGAGAGAGAGAGAGAAAGAGAGAGATAGAGACTTGCCAACTCAGATGCATATTTTTCTATTCTGCCAATTATTTCTTTTTATTTCTCTTTTAAAATACTTAGGAACTGTGTGTTGTGGGTTCATTCTCTTCTCAAAATCCCCAGGATTCTCTGCTATTTTAGGTGTTATTTCTTTTGTTTTGTAAGACTTATTCATATATACCTAAATTTGTTTCTTAGATCTTGAAGCCATATTTCCTTCTACTATTAATGTCTTTCCTATTAGTTTATCTGTTTAGGTTCAAAGTATTTAATCAAGTACTTCTTTCTAAAATCCTACAATTCCATTATTCTCCTCCTTATTTTCCCTATTGTTCATTTTCTGATCCTGATACTTTCTTATTATTCTGGTGGTAGTTTTTCTCAAAGTATCTCAATCTTTATTTAAATCCTAGTATGTTCCAATATACTAGGAAATTTGCAATTCACCAGTCTAGGATTCTGCCCTTTGTGTCTTTTGATGGGATGGGGTACTGGGATTGATGGTTGCATAACTAACACGGTTAAAAGCTGGGTTTTCTCCCTCAGGGTTAGTGAAGAGCTACACAGTCCCACAAATATGTTCTATTCCATTCCCTCTGTTCCTCAGTTATCTAGCCAAGCAGTACTGAGCACAACCATAATATTGTTATCCCAGCTTGGGCAAATTTCTGCCATTTTGAGTTTGGCTTTCCACAGTACTGAAAGGAGGCAAGAATCAGTGTAGAATTGAATACTATTACAAACCCAAATAAACATCCTAACTGTTCCCTCAGTTTTCCTTGAGAACTATTATGTACTGCAACAAAGCTCTGGAGATCTCAACCGCAGATTGAGCATAGTTATTTAAAATAATCAGTAGCATCTATTTAAAACCATCACCAAGCATCATATGTAATAGGGATAAATTAGAACCATTCTCAGTAAGCTCAGGGTTGAAACAATGTGGCCCACCATCACCATTACTATTCAGTATTATATTAGAAATATTAGCTTTAGCAATAAGACAAAAAGAAATTATATGAATTAGAACAGGTAATGAGGAAACCAAATTGACACTCTTTGGAAATCATGTGATGGTATACTTAGAGAAAAAACTACTAGATAAAATTCACAACTTTAACAAAGTTGTAGGATATAAAATAAATCCATGTAAATCATCAAATTTGTTACCAACAAAATCCAGCAGAAAGAGATAAAGAGAAATTCCATTTAAAATAATTCTAAATAATATAAAATAAATGGGAAGAACTATATGAATACAATTATAAAACACTTTCCACATAAATAAAGTCGGCTCTAATCGATGGGAAGAATATCAAGTGCTTATAGGTAAGCTGAGCTAATGTAATAAAAAATAACAGTTCTACTAAATTAATCTACTTATTCAGTGCCATACCAATCAAACTCCCAAGAAATTATTTTACAGAGCTAGAAAAAATAATAAAGTTTATCTGGGAGAACAAAAAGTCAAGATTTCAAGGGAATTAATGAAAAAATGCAAATGAAGATGGCTTAGCTGTACCAGACCTAAAACTGTATTATAAAGCAGTAGTTATTAAAAGCATTTGGTACTGGCTAAGAAATAGAGTAGTAGATCAGTGAAATAGCTTAGTAACAATAGTAATTTAGCATTTGATAAATCCAAATACCCCAGCTTCTGGGATAAGAACACACTATATGACAAAAATTGCTGGAAAAATTGGAAATTAGTATGGCAGGAACTAGGCATTGACCCATACCTAACACCCTATACTAACATGAGGTAGAAATGGGTTCATGATTTAGACATAAAGAATGACATCATAAGCAAATCAGAAGAACAAAGAATAGTTTACATTTCAGATCTGTGGAGAAAGAAGGAATTTGAGGCCAAAGAAGAATTAGAGTACATTATGGAAGGCAAAATATATAATTTTGATTATATTAAATTTAAAAGTTTTTGTACAAATAAAACCAATGCAGACAAGATTAGAAGGAAAGTAAAAAGGTGGGAAACTTTTTTATAAAGTGTTCTGATAAAGCCTCATTTCTAAACTATATAGAGAATTGACTCAAATTTATAAGAATACAAGCCATTCTCCTATTGATAAATGGTCAAAGTCTATGAACAGATAATTTTCACATGAAGAAATTGAAACCATCTTTAGTCATATGAAAAAAATGCTTTAAATTATCATTGATCAGAGAAATGCAAATTAAGACAACTCTGAGGTATCACTACATACCTCTCAGATTGGCTAAGATGACAAGAAAAGATAATAAAGAAGATAAAAATAGTTCTTGGAGGTGATGTGGGAAAATTGGGATACTAATAAATTGTTGGTAGAACTGTGAACAAATCCAACTATTTTGGAGAGTAATATGAAACTATGCCCAAAGGACTATCAAACTGTGCATACCTTTTGATCCAGCAGTATCCCAAAGAGATCATAAAAAAGGGAAAAGGACCTACATCTGCAAAAATGTTTCTTTTCTAGTGACAAGGAACTGGAAACTAACTGAATGCTCATCAGTTGGAGAATGACTAAATAAGTTATGGTATATAACTGTTATGGAATATTATTGTTCTATAAGAAATGATCATCAGGATGATTTCAGAGAGGCCTGAAGACACTTACATGAATTGATGCTCAGTGAAGTAAGTGGAACCAAGAGAACATTGTACATAACAACAATAAGATTACATACAATGATCAGTTCTGATGTTTGTAACTCTTTTAAATAGCAAGATGATTTAGGCCAGTTCCAATGGATTTATGATGGAGAAAGCATATACACACAGAGAGAGAGTACTGTGGAAACTGAGTGTGGATCACAACATAGTATTTTTACTTTTTTATTGTTGTTTGCTTACTTTTTGTTTTCTTTCTCTTCCCCCGCCCTCCACCTTTTTGGTCTGATTTTTCTTTTGCAGCATGATACATGTTGAAATATGTATAGAAAAACTGCACAAGTTTAACACATATTGGATTACTTGCCATCTAAGGGAAAGGGTAGAAGAAGAAAAAAAAAATTTGGAACACAGGTTTTGCAAGGCTGAATGATGAAAACTATTTATGCATATGCTTTGAAAATAAAAAGTTTATTTTTAAAGTTGCCTAGAATTTCTGAAAACAGAAAACAAAATACCAATAAAAAGAATCCATAAAACAAACCCTCAACAACACAGAGCAAATTCCATGACACAGGGGTTAAATTTAACAATTTCATTAAAAAATAAGAAATTCTACAAAGTCCCAGAGAAAGACCCTCAAAAACAAAGGAAATGAAATTTGAATAATACAACACTATCCTACAACTAACAGAAAACACATGACTAGATGGAATAAAGTGTTCCGAACAGTAATAGATCACATGTTAAAGCCCCAGATGACCTAACCTGAGAACCAGGGTTTAAATATGAACAACAACAACAACAAAAAGAGGCATTCAATAAGAGGCATTTGAAACATTCTTAGAAAGAAAACCCAGCCTGAAGAGATTATTTGCTTCTCATAAAGGCAACAGAAATGGAGTGTTGAAAAAGTGCAGTAGCCTAGAACAGCAACTGCAACAGAGTAACAGCTGAGAATACATTAAGAGATTTGTTTCTAAATGTACACAGGGAGATGGATGATTACAGGCAGAAATCAGATGGAAATGATAATGTAGAAATGGATCTGAGATATTGTAGACTACACTTTGTGATACCTCACAAAATTTTGTTTATAGTACTAAATTACAAAATGGTAAAGTACATGGGATAGGGAGAGGAGGATAGAGGAGATTATGTGATATGTTCTAGTCAAATTGAAGATTAGCATTAAAAGGAAAGTGATTTTTATGTTCTCTTGGGAAGAGTAGAGCCTTCAAAGGAATGGGTAATAAGACAGGGAGAGAGATGAAAAAGGGAGTTGTGTGTGAAGAGATGCCTTGTTTTGGTTGTGAAGAGTACCACTGCAGAATGCTTCTATAAATTAAAACGTTTTTTTGCCTTGGATGGGTGGGGAGTCAGAGCTACTGAGAGCAACTGCCCCTGGGGAAGTGAGAGGACATCGTCCCATGAAGGAGATTTTGATGCAAATGGAGAAGGAAAGGGACTGAAGGAAAGTAAATGTCAGTGGTTGACTGCATAATCAGAGTTGTTGGGGGACCGAGTCCTGCCATGGGGCAGTATCCTTTCTATAACTTGCATGAATTGATATTTTTCTGGGAGTAAGACACAATGGAAAATGGGGTTGGGTGAGTAGGCAAGGTGTTCAAGTCTGTACCAAATGATTAGAGAAGAAATCCCAGGATAGGTATCTTGGAAATTTTGATTCCCTAAGTAATACAGATAACAGAATGACTATAGAAATATAAGGTCAATGAAAGATAGCATGAGAGTTGAGAGCAAAAAGAAAGAGAGGATGGAGAGCCAGAAAGATAAATTTTCTTTGGAAAGGAGTAAAAAATATAAAAGTTTAAAAACTTATGGACAAGTTGAAGGGGAAGGAAGAAAGGGGGATTTTATTAGTCTGAGAAGAAGAAAGAGGGACAATTAAATAACCAGAGAAAAATATATAAACATGACTCCAAAGAACAGGGGGTAACAGATGGGAGGGAAGTTGGGTTCAGGGAAAAGAGACAATATGAATGAGTCTTTTAAAAGATTAAATTAAAGAAACTGAAAAGAGATAGTACAGAGTTTGTAGCAACAAAGATGAAAAATAATCGCAATGTAGAAAATTATTGGAGACAAGGGGAAGAAAATACAAGCCTAATTCTCATAACTTTGAACATGAATGGATTAAATAGTCTGATAAAAAGAAAAAGAGTGAGATTAATAAAATCATTCCACAATCTTACTTATGAGAAATACATATCAAAACCAAAGACATACACAGAATAAAACTGAGGGACTAGGAAAAAATTTTATTATGCATCAAGTGAATCCAAAACACAAGATTTGCAATCATGTCAAAATAAATAAATATAAAAAGGATAGCAACAACAACAACAAAACTAGGTGCTTCATATTTTTTAACATTGTACTGATAGACAAAACTGAGACTTAGAAAGTGTAAGAGATTTGATAATAGTTAGAGCTATAATTAGGGCATCAGACTTTTATTCCTTTAGCAATGTAGGAAAAAAAAGTGCTTGGCATCTAGTTAGCAAGAATAGTTGGTTAAAATAGTAAGTTCTCATTGAGGAGGTAAGTGTATTCAATATTGAATACACTTTTAGTGCATTAGTTTATGCTGAACTTAAATTTTTTTAACATTTGTTTTAAAAGGAAGGCCATATTTAGAAATATGTCATATAAAAGCAGATATAAACTTTTTAAAAATGAAAATATGTATTATACATGTTTTAACATTTGAAAACAAGCAAGGTGGAGTGGTCTATTCCTCATTTTACCCTCTCCCCAGACAAGGTTTGTGATATTTAGCCTAGGGGCAAAAAAATCATCACTATGGGTCTACCCATGGTCACCCAAATAATAAATTATAGATCCTAATATCAATCCAAGTTTTCTGATTCTAAGTTCAAAACATTTTCCACAGTTCAGTGCTAACTCTGCTTGTGGGGTGTAAGGTTAGTCTAGAAGTCCAGTCAGGGTCAGAGACAACAAAGTTTCCAACCTTACTTTTTAACAGGTTGCTTGGTGTACCCTGTGATTCCCTCTAGACATAAAAATTTGCCTTTGGGGAAATCAAGAACCTCACTGCTGCTTTAGTATTTCCTACTAAATCTGATGGTGATGCTCCTATATTTCTATTTTCTTGAAGTGACCTATCTTTAATCTTTCTCAGCCTTTGTTACAAAGAAACCAGACTGGCCTCATCACCATTTGTAATTCTATAACATGCACTTTTCAGCTTTAGAATGCCTTCCAAGAAGAGAAACACAATTCTCATGGTGGTGAAGTCCAAGGAAATCAGAATATGAACCTTCAGTTGCTATATTTTCTTTTGACACACATAGTTTTTATGAGATTGCTGCCTTGGAATTAAAAACACTAATATGTTTTATCTGAACCTATCTGGACTCGAAGGCTGTCTGGAGGTAGAAGGAAATCTGTCACCAACAGTGAAGAGTTTTGACACTTATATCTGGGTAACAGATGATTGGATTAGACTTTGTAGACATTAATATCCAGTTGCCTAAGAGTTCTGGATTCAAAATGCTCTCATTGCCAAATACCCTTTTTGTTGTTTAAATGGTTAAGGAGAGAGACAAATCTTATCTACAAATAAAAGGTTCCCCCTCCCCCCCCAGCTATTTTTGCCTTCCTTTGTACTTCCCAGCACTTAGCACAGAACCTAGAACATACTAAGCACTTTAATAAATGCTTACTGACTGACTGACTCTGTCACTATACAAACTATGCATCTCCAGTTTAAATTTCATTAAGCCCTAGAGCAAACAGTACACCCATTCTGGGCACAGAGAATATCTGCCAAGCTCCATGTTTGAGCATGAATTTCATTGTAGGGCTTTATTTTCTAGGAAGATATGTGAGATGGAAATTGGCGAATTGTGATTCCACTTTAGAGTGTCTGCTGAGGTTATATTGGATCTGTGATGTATGGGAAAGAGGTCTGGATAGCTGGCCAGACTTTCTGCACTTTACATGCCAGGCGAGCCAGAACTGAGCACACTCCCATTCTAAACTTTTGGGGGAAAGGTGGAGGGGGGGAAAGCTGCTTTAATTAAGTAGCTCCCTGAGTCTGTAAGATGGGTGATTTAAGGTTCCAGTGGTGGCAATTCATTGGTCATTTGACAGGTCAGCCATAGTCTGAGGACTTTTTCTCTTAACATAATAGTTTGTCTTCAGCTTTCTTTGAACCTCCAGTAGACTAAAGACTAGCCAAATATTTAGTGGTTTGGTGATTTTTTTCTTTTTGGTATTCATGTCAACTACAGTTCTTCAGAAACCCATTTAGAATGTTGTTCCTTTTCCATATGGCATTCTGAAGGGAACATGGGATTACAAATTAGGATTGTGACAAAAAAGAATGCTCTTTATAACTATTTCATACTTTTAAAACTTCATACAGTCATTTGATTTATATTGTGCCAGGACGGAGAATGATGTTTGCCATTAGAGCAGTGATTTTTCACTTAGAGTCCACTGTCAGACTAGATACACACACAAAGTATACCCTAGGTCTTCAATTTTCATGGCTTTTTTTTTTTTTATCTATTTTGACATTTTGATTAACTGTCTATAGAAATGAATTTGGAAAAGATTTGTAGGGATAAATAATGGAATTAATTCTCACATTAACAACTTCAAAGAATGTTTATCGTCAGTTTAAGTTCTGGCCCTCCAAGTACTTTCGTGCAAAAAATATCTCCTGCTTATGCCCAACCCAGAGGATGCTTGGTCAGTGAATGTGTCTTTACTCTTGAACATTTAACATCCACATAACTGTATAAGGCAGTCTGGTATTCCAGTGGATAGAATGCTAGGAATGCTAGGAATACTGGGATTAGGAAGACTTTTTCAATTCTAATTTAGACCTTTACTAGCTTTATGATTCTGAGAATATCATTAAACTTGTCAACCTCGGTTTTCTCATTTACAAAATGAGGTAATAGTAGCATTTACCTTACAAGGTTTTTGTGAGAATCAAATAAGAGAAGATTTGCAAACCTTAAATCACTATACAAATGTTATCTATTATCATTTAAAATTTTTAAATCTAATTTCATTTTGTATATTTTGTTTTTATGTTATATTTGTTTTAACTTCCTCCTCTCCTTAGCTGGCAAAATTTGTCAACAAATATTAAAAAGAAAGAGGAAGAAAGCTTTCAATGTAGCTTTCAATCATTCATTAATCTTCTTATATCTCTCCTCATCCACTAAAAAAAATAAGAAAGTAAAAATTAGAAAAACCCTATATCAAACAATACCAATCAAGAAAAATACATTTCTACAATGACCATATTCAAAACAAGCATTTCTTATTTTTTATACTGGCAACCATGTTTCAAAGCAGACAGACTTCTTTTATCATTCTGGAATCATGGTTGATCATTTTTTTGATCAGAGTTGTTGAATCTTTCAGAATTGTTTGTTTTAATAATGTTGTTATTAAAGTGTAATGTTTTTTAGTTCTGCTCACTGAACTGTGCTTCTAAATATGGCTGCAGGAAATCACTTAACTTTATGTATAAGGTTTATAGTATGTATAAGTTTATAGTAAACTTGATGATGTTCAGTCATTTTTCAATCATATCTTCCCCTTCATGATGCTATTTGGGGTTTTCTTGAGAAAGATATTAAAATGGCTTTCCATTTCCATCTCCAGTTCATTTTTACAGATGAGAAAATCGAGGCAAATAGGGTTAAGTGACTTGCCCAGGATTTTACAACTATTAATATGTAAGCCTGATTTGATCTCAGCTCCTTCCAATTCCAGGCCTAGCACTCAGCTATTACATTACCTAGCTGCCTAACTAAAATCTTGGATTATCTAATATTGAATGGGACCTTGCTGATGCTTATCAATCTTTGTATTCTTTCCTAATTGACTTCCTATAATACTTCCCATAGTGTCTATTCCAAACCTTATATTTTCTCCTTAAGCTATCCACACTACCCCTCCAGATTTCTTCTCAGACATCCTAAGAACATTGCTGAATTAATTCTCCTCCCATTTTTTAAGCCCTTATCATCTTCCATTCTGTCCTTTTCTTTAACTTAGAGGAAGAGGTTATCTCATTCTTGTCCTGAGACTAGATTTCTCTTTGTTTTTTTCTCCTTAATCATTTATCTCTTTTCATCTACTGCTACTTAACAAATAAATCCAGGTCTCCCTAATCCTGGGTGGGGGGGGGAAATCCTCAAAACAGCTTCATTTGACACAGTCTAAGCATGTAGGTATTCATGGGTGCTACCTTGAATCTTATTTGCTTTTCTCCCTAGAAGTAAAGCAACACACATTTTTAAAGCATTTACTTATATTCTAGGCACTGGTTAAGCACTAGAAATACAATATAAGCAAAAAAGAAAGACAATTCCTGCTCTCAAGGAATTCATTCTAATGGAAGAAGACAACAAACAAAAAGGAAGTTTCAAAGGTAAGCTGAGGGAGGGTGAGGAAAAAGTTACCCACACAGGAGAATACAAAGCACAACTGGGAAGTGAATGAAATATGACCTATAACCATCCCCAAAATGGGGCCCCCCAGAAGATACTCACCAATGGAAAAAGTGGGACAACATAGTGAAAAGAAGGTTCAGAGTGAGAAGGCAGCCAAAATTTGGGCAATCAGAAGTATAGCCATAAGAGGAATGATCTTGACAATCTCTTTTTTGGTGATCTCATCAGCTTTCATGTATTCAATGAACATTTCTATATAATTGGCTTCTAAATCCATATAACTGCTCTACATATATTTCTTCAGTTTTAGCCCTGCATTTTCACCTACCTACTGGACATCTCAACCTTGCTGTATCCTAGGCATTTCAAGTTCAACACATACAAAACAAAATGCATTTTCATTCCCTTTAAACATAATTCCCTTTCTAACATTCTTATTTCTGTTGAGTCACCATTCTTCCAGTCCTCCATGTTCATGACAATCTAGTCATCTTGGACTTTTAGCCATTTTTACCTTCATATTAGCAAGCAGTTGCTAAGTCTTGACAATGCTAATCCTGACAAATGAAAAACCCAAGAGACAAAATTTCTGAATAATCAATTTATTAATTAGGCTAGCTAATAATCAATAAATCAATAGTCTGGTTTTTCTTTGTAATCAAAATTAAAAAAAAATTGGAGGGCATGAAAGCCTTAATTTTTTTTTTTTTTTTTTTGGAAAGGAAATACCACTGACCAGTGGACATCAATCCTGATAGATGGACATTTAAGGCAAGTTGGGCTAAAAGTCTGAATTCAGCTCCTTCTGCTGAGAACATGGCTTGAACATGAGACTCAGCTGCCTCCAGCAACCTGGACAGGGAAATCCATCTTGACTCAGACATCTCTGGCTAGCTTTTTCTTTCATGAGGGATACAAGAACAGGGTTATTTTCCTTGGAGGCAAGAACTCAACCAGCCTGGATTCTGTTAACACTCCTTGGTGATGAGATTGAACCAAATGATGGGATTCAGTAGCAATTTAGTGAAGAACTCTTGGTGATGAGATTGAATGTAGGCACCAAATGAGGGGGTTCAGTAGCAATTTGGTGAAAAACTCACAAGGGCTTTCTTCTTAGCCAAAAAGTACATTTATTTAGAAGAAGATGTTATGGAAAAAAATGAAGAGGTAAAATAGGCACAAGGAATGGTAAATATGAAATAGATTTGGGAGAGCATATAGTTAGCAAGGAAAGGGGTTTTAACAATTAGCAATGGAAAAGACAAATTCTGCAATGGAACTCACAATTAATCAGCAAAAAGGGAATAAATCATGAGGTGTGAGTATACTTTTGACTGGCAGCCTAAATATATAGAGGAGTATAGCAGACTAGCCACAATTAGCTATAGTAAGGAGAATGGGATTTAATTTGCCATTAAAGGAAAGACACTATGAGGAACACAAAGACAGTACTTTATAGTGTGCTTAGTCCTGAAAAGTAGTTAGCAAAAATCTTCATCATAAGCACATCTTTTATAGGGAAAATATAAGAGGAGGAGGAGAAATGAAGAAATGAAGGCAGGAAAAAAGATATGTGTTGAGATGCTGAGACTGCCTTGCAGATATTAACAAAAACAGTCAGGGAAAGCCTGGGTTCCCATCATAGGTATCTTAAATATGCTAATCAAGGTTGTCTAGGCACATCATAGTTGTCATAACTAAGATAAGATAGTCTGGGGAAACTAAGTTTCCAGGATGAGTTTTTTTTAGCATTTCCTGGAAAAGGGAAAGAATAAGCTGATTTCAGGATTCACATCACTGGTTGCATGGGGTCAGGCCCAAGAGTGAAGAGTCTATTTCCCAAGAGTTAGGAATAATCTCATCAATCAGCTACATCCTTCAGTGACTGATTGTCCTACAGGACTAGTCCCTAAATGAGGAAATAAAGCATTTTCTGATTTAATAGTTGTTTGCTAATGTCATAGCAAAATAATAATTTCTTTCATAACTCTACAACGTTTTCCACATCCATAACCTTTTCTTCTGTTGATCACCATGCTAATTCAGATCTTTATCACTTTTCCGCAAGGACTATTGTAATAGTTCCTAATTGATCTCCTTGACTATCTAGTCTTTCTCCTCATTAATCCATCCCCACAGGAGCACTGAACTGATATTCCTGAAACCCAAGTCTGACTACATCTGCCTTGCTCACAGACACTTTAGTTATTCCCTCTTGCTACTAGAATAATGTATTCCTCTTTGGCATTTAAAGAGCTTCAGAGACTGGCTCCAATCTATCTTTTCTGACTGATTTCACATTGCTTTCTCTCATTCACTCTCCATTCAAGCTAAACGCTTTCACATGCTGTCTCCCTATTAGAAGATACTCCATCTTCTATCTCTGAATTTTTGCAAAGTCTGTCCCTCTGGCAAGACCAGCACCTGTATTGTCAATGACTTCCCTTGAAGAGCAAAGAGACACTGATACCGTTTCCAGAATTATCTCTAGGTGGATTTCTTGCTACCTGAGATACATAAGGCCCAGCCTTTAGGAAGTTGCTGTCACAAATTTTAGCTTAATTCCTAAGGGTGCATCTTTCTTACCTTATGTGTCAGGTTGCTGTTCAAATATAGGCATTTCATCTAATTATTATCTTTTAAAATCTTTTTTTATCCTTTTTGACTAATAAAGTCACTCATTGCATATTATGGTTCATGAGCATCTCCTTGCATTTTAAGTGAAGCCTGAATCCCTGGACTTGCATATTAGTCCTGACCCAAAACAATTCCTTAATCCTGGAATTATTTTTCTTTTTCTTCTCAAATTTGCTTCTTAGTTCTAAAGTTCCCTTTAAAGCTCACCTGCTGAGACTTTTCCTAATCTGCACAGTTATTAATACTTTTCCCTTTTCCCTTGTAATTAATTTGTATTTATCTTATCTGTGTTTGCTATTTACTTAGTTGTATATGTATTATTTCCTTCCAAAAAAATGGAATCAGTCCCTTGAGGGACTAATTTTGTCTTTTTATTTGCAGCATTTTATATAGTGCTCAGTACATAATAACTACTTGATTAATGCTTGTTGAACCAAATTGAATCAAATTCTCTAAATTTATAGAAATATAGAAAGCAGCAGCAGCTAAGTGGTGCATTGAATAGAGAGGTAGACTTGTAGTCAAGAAGTCCTGAGTTTCACTGTGATTTTAGATACCAGCTATGTGATGATATATCAAGTCATTTAATTTCAGACCTTTAATTTTTTTTTAGCTCTAGTCAAACAATACCTTTATTAATATAATTGTCTTATTTACATGGATTAAAATGTATATAGCGAGGATTTCCTATTTTAAAAATATATATATAATGACTTGAGACAATTCCAAATTGTCAGAACTAAGAAGAGAAGATAATAATGTTTACTTCTCAGAGTGGTTGTGAAGATAAAATGCTTTATAAATCTTTAAATGCTATTTAAGTGCTAGTTATCATCATTATCATTATCATCATTATTAAAAAATAAATCTTCCTGAGCTTTTCATTAATACTTCCCTACAGGTGTCTAATATTTATCCTAGGCAGCTGGTTAAAAAAAAAGTGAGATTGAATATGATTTGGTTGCTCTTGAAACTGGGAGGGGAAGAGGCAGTCTTGTCCTCCATATTACCTATGGAAGGAAATGTCATTCCCAGTTGGTGAAGAAAATGCTAACATGATGCTCTAGACCTGTGTAAGGAGTGAATTTGGTGTTAGAGCTGATTCACATTTGATTCCAGACTCTCTTTGTGACCAATTCCAAGGTAGAGAGAGAGAAAGATTTTGGAAGCTGCAGGCATATATAAACTGGCTCTTAAATATATGTCCTTCATTTCCTTTTTAGAGGTAAACAACATAGATTTTGGAAGGAGAATTATACAGTGAGTGAGATCATGGTCTCACTTCATTCAAGCCAGTTTTACCTTTCTTTTCTCAAAGGAGCTCAAAGGCATATTTTAATCTGCATATTTTTTTCAATTTCTTTTTGCTATTTCTTTGGATAAATGTATTTACTCACTATTCATTATTTATGATTTTTTTTTTAGAAATAGAATTTATGGGGACAACCCAAGCAATGTTACAAAGTTTGAGGCTACCCTTCCCCCATATGAGTTGATCAGGAAAGGAACTTTTATTTTGATTACTTAAAAATTGTATCCCTAAAATAGTAATATTTTAAGTAGCAGATAGATATGATCCTGGTATGATATTCCTCACAGAGACCAGAAAAAGTACACCCAGCCATGGTTCTTTTCCTATTCCTTTCAAAGCAAGGATTAAAGTATCCCTTAGAAAAGAGTGAGGGGGGCAGCCAGGTGGTGCAGTGGACAAAGTACCAACTCTATAATATCTGAGTTCAAATCCAATCTCAAATATGTGACACTTATTAGCTGAGTGACCCTAGGCAAAACACTTAACCCTGATTGCCTCACCCTTACCCACCCAGCCCCCCTCCCCCCAAAAAAGAAAGAAAAGAAAAGTGTAAGCAATCATCCATAGATAAACCATGTGACCATATATATGTGTTTTAACTAAGAGTAGTTTTGGGTTTTCTTGTTGTTTTTTTTTTGTACAATATATGTAACTATATAAAACATATATTTTCAGTTTGGCTCTTGTGTGTTAACAAGTTGATCAAGACCATCTGTGAGTGAGTGCATATCCAATATCCCCCTGTCCACCTCAACCTCTAAATCTAATTCTTTCTATGTAACTTAACAGGGTCTATGTGATATAAAGCCTTTAATAATTTTAAAATAAAATTGCCTTAATGCATAGCAATTGCTAAATGCAATACGGAAATATTTATTTCTCTCCAACAATAAACTGCAGGGTCTGTGGCTGTCTTGTACAACTTGCAAATCTCTATATGACTTGAACCATGTAAGATGTGTTTCTTGAAAGCCACTCCCTTGGGGATCCTAACAGCTAGAATCATACTCAATTCTATGAAAAGGGGCCATTGTAAATTATAAGCAAGTTAATTACACAGGTCAGGATTACAAAGCAACACTCTGATGGCTTATTTCCCCCTGACCCTTTTGTGGCTGATATCTGATATAAGGGCTAGTGCTAGCCCTTTCCTCTGCCATCTGATTTTCAACTGTTCACTCATGCCTTTCCTCAGTATGAGACACTGAAGGCTAAATTTTATTGATGGAGGGGAAATCCAACTAGAAAATAACTTCTCTTAGGACATTCTATAATATGAAATACAATGGTACATCTCAGTGTATATAGCTACACATTATAATTTATTTCTGATCTCACAAATTCCTTGAATGGTTCATGGATTTTCTAGTAGATTTGAGGTTATTACAAAATTCTTGCTACTATTTTGTGAAATCACAAGTGTTTTCAGTGTTAATCTCTCAACTAGTTTGGTTCAATTACATTCAAAGGGTGTGTCAGGATATTTGGGCATATGCCCAGAGACTCATAGGTGACTGGATCCACTACTTTTCTCCATTCTCTGCTTTCAATTTAGATTTTCTTGACATTTGTTATTGTGAAAAATTTGAGCTCTTTGGGTTTTTCAGTAAGGGAACTTCACTGTATAGCAGGTTTGCTACCTATGGCAAAGGAACCTTTTGATGATAAGAAATTGCTCTCTCCCTCCTTTCCTCCAGCCTTACATATAGAAAAATATATTCATATCCATACATATACACAACTACACACCTAGTTCTGTGGTACATTCATCAAATAAAATGGTTTGAATAAAACGAGAAAGTTGCCTGAAGTGTAAACTACTGTCTGGGAATAAATACACTTTGCACTTTGGCAAAGTATTCCAAGTCTTTGGTTCATATAAATAAATAGAAGTTTCTGGGATCAAGACTGGCTTGATGATAGAATGGTAATGCTTAGAGACACTATTATGTTAATACTGAGCATGTCTTCATATTTAGTAATTCTCTGGAGAATTACATTCACTTTGAAGAAATAACTTTGTCAGGAAATCAAGTGACTCACCCAACTTTCCTACGAAAGTTAGGGATAGAGATTTCATAGTCTAAATAGAATTAGCAAAATCAATTTTACGAGGAAAAGCAATAAAAAAATTTAGGAAGAGTATTCTAAAGGTAAGATAGTTAGTTCTCTTATTAAACATCCTGACTACACAGTGTTGATCAAAAGCACAAGTTTTATGAAAGAGGGCTCAGAATTTTCCCACATGACCCCAGAAGTCTTGTCCTGAGAGAGACTGGTAGACAAAAAGCAGGCAAGATTGTAGTTTAAAATAAGACACAGTTTTTCAATGATCTGAGCAGTACAAAAATGGAATGAATTGCTGGTTAAGGTAGTGAGCTCATCACAATAGGTCTTTAAGCAGAGATTGATTGATTACTTCTAAGGGATGTTGAAGAAAATTTCCATGCTTCAGACAACTTTTGGATTACCTTTAAGATCCCTTCCATATCTAAGATTCCATGAACTTGGAATGTATCTGAAAGCAATCCTTTCATAAAAATTAATTTGAGTTATTTTCTGCTTTGTAACTCTAGTGAGAGGTCTTAGCATTGCTCATAGCTAGTCTCAAACTAACTTGTCACAACATACTTCTTCAATGATGGATTACTTTTGTTGCTTCACAACAAAATCCTCTGGTTGGGGCATTCAAAATCCTTCTTAACCTTCTTTTCTGTGTACCTTATCAGTATTCTCACACCTTACTCTCCACCATGTACTCTTTGATCCATTGATACTGAGCTACTTGATGAACCTTCCAATATTCTCCATTTCTCCTCTTGAGTCATTTGCTCTGTCTGTTCCCATACCTAAAATGTTCTCCTTTCTCATCTCCATCTACTGGCTTCCTTGGCTTCCTTCGAGTCCCAACTAAAATCTTATCTTCTACATAGTCTTTTCCAAACTCTCTTAATTCTAGTGATTTTCCTCTTTTAATTATTTCCTATTTATCCTGAATACAGCTTATTTATATATCTTTGCTCATTGTTTCCCCCCATTAGACTGTGAGCTCTTTGAAATTAGAGATTGTCTTTTGTGTCTCTTTGCATTCTCAGCACTTACTACAGTCTCTGGCAAATATTAGGTTAAGTAAATGCTTATTAACTGATTAGTTTTAGCATGAGGATAGGTGGATGACACAATAGATTAGATAGAGTATTAGATCTGTTGTCAGTAAGACTCATTGTCCTGAGTTCAAATCTGGCTTCAGACAATTAGTAGCCATGTGACTCTAGGCAAATCATTTAATCTCATTTGCATTAGTTCCTTCATCTATCAAATAAACTGGAGAAGGAAATGGCAAAACATTACAGTATCTTTGCCAATAAAACCCAAAATGGGGCCATGAAGAGATGGACATGACTGAAAAATGACTGAATAGAGCTGGCTATGTGGTACAGTGGATAGAGTACCAGCCTTGGAGTTAGAAGGACCAGAGTTCAGAGGCTGGATGCCTCAGTCACTTGACCCAAGGTAAGTCACTTAGTCCTTATTGCCTTGCTCAAAGAAGAAAAGAGAATAATTAAACAACAATTTTTAGTATTCCAATGTAAAGAGAAAATTGCTTATATAATTATTTGAGATAGATTATCAAAAAGGTTATCAAAGGCTGTCAAAAAGATTAAAGTGATCTAGAAAATCTTTTGATGCAGTAACTAAAATAAACCAAAAGAATAATTAGCACTGTTTAAAGGAGGTTAATGACATAATTCTTTTTAAAGGAAAAAAACCAAATTATTAAGTAGGTCTTTTGTAATGCATTCCAAATAGTAAGGTCAGTCTAGTAGTGGCATTTATCCTTGGATATCACTGAGGTATTCAGGTCATAATTGGCTGTAGTATTTGGGAAAATATGGGGTAAGAAAACTTGGCTCTTAAGCTGGAATGGAAGGAAAAATGATCTCAGCACCCCAGAAGTTCCCTTCCAAACTCCAGCTCTGTTGCGGGAAGTGACAGTTAAGAGTTTCCAGTAAAACAGAGGATAAGAGAAGAATTCGGAACTTGAAAGTCACAGGTTATAAAAAATGACTTCATTTTGTTTGTTTGTTTGTCTTAGTAAGACTCTGGAATGGGATTAGTCTTGGAGGATTGAGTAGTCACTTAATCTCCCTGAGTCATAAGAAGGCATGATGTCATGTCTAAACATTAGGTTGGAGTTTCTGTGATTACACATATTGTCCAACACAGTTGCAATAAAAGCAGCTAACTGCTATGTCCAAAACATTAGCATTTCATCCATTTTTGGCATAATATTTTTTACTTTCCATATTTTTCTGTTTTCTGATTCTTTTTTTTTTTTCTGAAAAATAATACAAGAATGGTTATAGTTAATCGATGAACCTTGGCAGAACACCTGCTATGCAACCAATATTATTCTGGTCACTAGGGAAGGGGATATACAAAAATAGTATAAAATAAGATCCTTGCCCTCAAGGAGCTGATTATCTAACTAAAAAGGGGAAAAAAAGCTATCAGAAAAATAACTAAAAAACAAACAAGTACAAATCAGCCTGAGAAATACTTCAAGTTTAAAATGAGATCAGAAAAGGGGAACCTCAGTAGGGAGTGGAATAATCTATGAAGACTTCTTAAAGGAAGTGGCTTTTGAATTTATCTTTGAAGAATGAATAAGATTTTAGAAGAGAGGAGTTTTTCCTGGAGTAGAGAGAGATAAAAGAGGGCAACTTAAGCAGAGACACAAATAAGCATGACTTTTGTAGGTTAATGATTCTAGGAAACTGATATATATGAGATGAGGGTATAAAAAAACCATTAGACTATCAAAGACACACAAAAAAATTCCCTTTCAAGTTAATGTGCTCTCCTATTCATTGGATGGTTTATGGATGATATGAACTGGAATATTGCATATACTACCAGATTCAGCTAAGTTATTGGTAGCTGAAGTGCTTTCCTTTTTATTTTATTCTTTGATAAGAGATAGCTCTTGGGTATAAGAGATGGAAGGAAAGATATATTGGGAAATGAAGATGATGAGAAAACAAATCTATTTACATTTTAAAAGATTTTAAAGAGTTAATATGTTTTTAACACTTTTATTTTTTATTTTCATAGGGACAATTCATTCAGATAATTCAAAACTTTTTGAGACCTTTATCCAGGGAAGAAAATGGAGATAAATCATTCATCATGTATACATCAAATAGTCCCATACATGTTAAACATATTAAAGTATATGTTAAATACAATATATGTGTATATACTTACACAGTTTCTTATTGCACAAGAAAAATCAGATTTAGAAAGAAAGTAAAAATAACCTTGGAAGAAAAACAAAAATGCAAGCAAAGAACAACAGAAAGAGTGCAAATGCTATGTTGTGGTCCACGCTCATTTCCCGGTGTTTCTTTCACTGAGTGTAGCTGGTTCTGTTTATCACTGATCAATTGGAACCGATTTGGATTCTCTCATTACCAAAGATAGTCACTTGATGGAATTGCTTTTTAGAGTTTTTTATATATCATTGAAACCAAAAGAAGAGGTTTAAATGAAGGGGCAAGATGAATATAATACCTAAGAATTCTGGCTGAATAGCCAAAGACAAAATGAAGTTTAGTGTGTGATATTAGCACAGCATGCCCCTAGCAAATTTGTGTTGATTCAAATAATTATGGAAAATCATTCTGAAAGTGACCTCCAAGTCACTTAGAGTGTAAAGTCAGGATGAAAAAAGGCACATTGGGTTGACAGCTTTTCGTGGCCCAATTAGAAAGTGTCCCCTAATGCTTCTCTTCCTTTGTCTACAAGAAAGGTAAATATTTAATAGAGTGAAGTGCTTTCTAATCTTCATACTCTCCCCTGCTCTTACCATTTTCATTTGAACATGCATCCTTAATTTGAATATATATGGAAAATTCAACCCTATTTGGTAGCCAGAAAACTATAAGAGACTCATATGATTAATATATTCACCCTATGAATTCCTGAGAAATCATTCATGCTCATTTCTAGAGGGTCAGTGAGAATAAAAAGTCAGAGTCACAGCATCCACGACAGATAATGTCTTAGAACATTTTCCCTTCCTTCACAATAATAGGATTTGGTGATCTTTTGAGCTTGACTTGTGAATGAAGTGGTGACTACTCAGTGACTGGAACATTTTTTTGGCTTCTGGCATGTCACTAAATAGCCTGAAAAATGTGATTGGTTTCCTCCATCCTGGTTTGTGGAGAAAAGTAGATTTCTTCAGCCTTGTTGCAACAGACATGCCTTTTCTTTCAAGTGTTTGAGATTTACAAATCAGTCTGCTCTGCTGGTCCATTGTAGCATCATGTAGAAACATTTGACTTTAAGCTCTTAAAGACAATGCCTGGACAGGGCAAGCTGGAAAAGATTTTAACATGAACCTATTGATAAATTGTGTGGGTTGTGAGAGGCACGGTTTTCCTGCCCCGAAGGGTAGGTAGTTAGAAAGACAGATACACAACTGCAGATGAATTGACAGACATAATGAAGCAAAACAAACAAACAAACAAAAAAAAAAAAACAAAAACTTGTCCATTCCATACTGCATGCTACCTTATTCCCATTTTCTTCCCACTTTACATTTATATTCTCACCCTCATTCTCCTATGTTCTGTAGGTGCCAAATTTGCTTTTATCTTAAATCTTTTCCTTTCCCAGAGCAATGTTCTGTTTTTCTCTGATATCTGGCTCCTTCCTGATGATTTAACTCCCCTGGTTACTCTTTCCAGCATTGCTTGGACTTTCAGTCATTATCACTGACTTATTAGATGAGGTGGGAGACACTTGCCGCTACCCCTGCCCTCCACTCTTTGCTATTTTCAGGCTTTCTCTATGACAGCTATTCAGTAGTCTCTCTTCCTTTGGGGTTTACTCAATTTAAATCTACAACAAAATCAAATTCTAGTAGATGTTATCTGCTAGATAACAAGGTGGCCAGAGTGCCAGATCTGCAGTCAGGAAGATTCATCTCTGTGACTTCAAATTTAGGCTCAGATATTTACTAGCTGTGACAAGTCACCCAACCCTGTTTGCTTGTATCCTCATCTGCAACCTGAGCTGGAGAAGTAAATGGCAAACCACTCATGAAGAATTGGATATGATTGAAAATGGCTGAAAAGCATCTAGGACAAACTCTTTTACCTGAAACTTTTTTCCTCTACATTTTCAAGACACTACTCTGACATATCTGATTATTATTTCAGAGTCTTTTGCTTGTTAATCATTGTTTGATCCACAGTGTTCTCTTTGGGTTTCTCTTCTTTTCTTCCTTTATAATATTTCACTTAATGATCTTACTAGTTCCTAGTCATCAACTCTATGCAGATGATTGTCACTTTTATTTGTCCACATCTAAATAATTTGTCAATCTCCTGAACTCTCCACTTTAGCCACTCAGCTATCAAAATAGATTTCAATTCAATTTTTTTTTTGATTTGTTGCTTTTCTGTTTTATTTTTTGTTGTTGTTATATATCTAATGTATTGATCTTTTTTCCCCCTTTTAGATAAAAATGTTGAGAAGCTTAGATTTCCCTCTAAGGACTACCTCTAACCCAAATGTTTTTGGTAAGTTGTGTCACTGTTTAAAATGAAATGATCTCTAGGTTTTATGATTTATTCTTTGAACTATTTTAGGATTATATCATTAACTCAAGTTTGAATACTTTTCATCAGATGCAATTTATTGATTATAATTTTAATTATTTTGTCATTAAAGAATCTTTTTATATGTTTTCATTTGTTTATGAAGTTTTTATGTAGTAAGACATAGCAAATTTTTAAAAATTATTTAATAGCCTTTTATTTACAGATTATACGTATGGGTAACTTTACAAAATTAACAATTGCCAAACCTCTTGTTCCAATTTTTCACCTCTTACCCCCCACCCTCTCCCCCAGATGGCAGGATGACCAGTAGATATTAAATATATTAAAATATAAATTAGATACACAATAAGTATACATGACCAAACTGTTATTTTGCTGTACAAAAAGAATCAGACTCTGAAATAGTGTACAATTAGCTTGTGAAGGAAATCAAAAATGCAGGTGGGCATAAATATAGGGATTGGGAATTCAATGTAATAGTTTTTAGTCATCTCCCAGAGTTCTTTCTCTGGGCGTAGCTGGTTCAGTTCATTACTGCTCCATTGGAAATGATTTGGTTGATCTCATTGCATAGCAAATTTTCAAAAAGATGCCATACACAGCTAAAAATGTGCATTCTTTTGATTCATAATTAATTATCAAAATCCATCATATTTGATTTTTCTCTAAAATTTTTATTCAGATCCTTATAGACTTGCTTATTTATATTTAAAAATAATTTTATTGATATTTTCTTTTTAAATTATCACTATAATATTTTATGTTCTTTTCCTCTCCCCAAGATCCATCTCAAATGACATAGTATTTTTTAGAGAAAGGGAAAAAAATCAGTACAATTGATCAGTTCATTGAAAAAGTCTGAAAACATGTACAATGAGTAACACCTTTGGACCTATCATTTTCACAAATGGGATGGGTTAGGGATATTTTTTCAATATACCTACACTCAAGAACTATTTGAGTTGTATAATTTTTATCATATTTACTTTTGTTTTCTTTTAAGTCAAGTAAATTTCCCCCTTCTTTTCTCTCCTTTACCTAGTCCTATTCATTAGTTTTTTTGAGACCCTTTCCAAAAGGTATTTCTCTCTCTTCATTTATTCATCTTTTTCTGTTTACTTTATACCCTTGTTTTCTTATTCATCACTCCTATAATAACCTGGTCTCTCAGTTTTCTCTGCATTTTTATGCAAAGAACCCAAATCCCAATTAAAGAATTCCAAAGAATCTATTATAGGCTTCCCCTCTAGATATTTTCTGCCAATCTTGTAGGTCTCACCCATGGACTCCCCTTTTCCATTGTACTTCACTCTCAGAATTACACCAATTATTACAGGTATCAGAAATGACACTGGCCTATAATATGGCTCTTTCTTCTCTTGTCCCCCTCCACTCATCTGTTCCTCTGTTTTTGACTTTTTTCCTTCTGAATTTATCTGGAAATCTTCACCCATTCTTCTAGGTGCCAGTTGCCTCACAAAGGTTCTGTGGTCTCACCTGGCAGAACAAGTAGACTTTCCAGGCACCCATTCCCTCAAGCTTCATCCTGTATAAAGTCCTCATCACTCTTCATCTAAAGGAGCAGTCAGCAGAAGCTCCTCCACCTCCAATGCAAGCCTCTTCTTTCCCACCTCTATGAGGTATATAAATTTACTTGGTGATTTTATTAACTCTCATGGATTTACCATGGAAGAATTTAGAATTCTATTTATCTTACCCTAACTTCTCTCTTAGTCTCCATTCTTGCATTCTGGACTATTTATTAAACATCTTTTTTCCCCCTGAGGCAATTGGGGTTAAGTGACTTGCCCAGGGTCACATTAACTAGGCCATGTTAAGATTTGAACTCAGGTCCTCCTGACTTTAGGGTTGGTGCTCTACCCACTGCACCACCTAGCTAGCCTGATAACTCCAACTTTTAAGCACTGGCACTTCTAGGTTGAAACTCCCACCTAATATTTGCTTCCGAACATCCACCAATCTGGCTGAAAAGCTCAAGAAAATTCTCTAATCTGTAGCTAAGATCCGTCCCTACGGCTCTGGAAAGAAAGAAGGGGAGAATGAAGTATAGGAAAGATTTTGGTGTAATCCTGGGTTTTATCCCTGATCTGCTAATGGAGCTTTACTACTGGTAACATGGGAAATTGGGAAGGGGTGCTAATGAGAAAAGGATCAGTAGGATTCATTTTCAGGGATGGTGGTGATGGGGTGAATTTCCAAGCTCTGGGAAATAGCTGAAATTGTTTTATCTTTGGCACATAATTTCCGTTTTGGAGAAGTTTGAAAAGACATGGACATAAGAAATAATGTCTAATCTATCACTTTGTTGCTCATATGACTTCCTCTACTTATATTTTTGTTAAATTTGTCTAACCTTGAAAAAAATGCAATGAGGTCTGCAAGTATTATGGTTTTGCTTTCTATTTCTTTTCTTTCTTCTATTATTTTCTTTTTAAATACTTAAATATTTTGCCTTTTGGTATGTGTGTTTGTGTGTGTATGTGTGTGTGATATACCAACAATGATGAAATAATTTCAATACTACATATATATGTACATATGGCATATATGTATGTATATACACAATACATATGGGCATGTATATACACATTTATATAACACACATATATAATAGGTATTGATAGGATTTCATTATCTTTGTTATCTTTAAGTATAATGTAGTTTCTTCCTTCATCTCATTTAACCACATATAAAAGTAAGTTATTTTTTGTTGTCTTAATTTTTGCCTTTTGGAACATCATATTGAAATTTTTTTTCTCCTTTATGTTAATAGCAACATAATCTTGTGTGATTCCCTCTATTATTTCTTCAATATTGAGAGTCTTTCTAAATTTTTTATTTGTACTAGAAATTCTGAGATTGGGCTATAATATTTCTGAGTATTTTCAATGAGAAGTTTCTTTCAGGAGGCAATTGACAGATTCTTTCTTATTCACTTTCCCTTTTAGATATACTAAATATGTGAAGTTTTCTGGTTTGTTTTTCTTTATTTTTATAATTTCTTGAAATATGGCATTTAGATTTTTAGTTTTGTCATAGTTTCAGGGAATTTGATTATTTTATTCATTGTTTTCCTAGATAGCTGTTTTTAAAACAGATACCTAATATCTTTCTGATATTTTTCTGATCTTTCAACCTCTAAGTCTTGTTCTTATATTTTTTGTTGTCACCTAAAGTCTAAGTTCTTTTTACTCTATTCTATTTTTCAGGGAATCCACTACTAAGCCTATGTTTTCTACTTCTGTTGAATGCTATTTTTCTTCATATTTTTCTTTAGGAGCTGTAATTTCATTTTTATTACTTGTTTCATTTATTTTAACTACTCTAATAGTACTTTTGATTAAGTCATTGTTTTCTCTAAGGTTCTACTTCAATATCTTGTGGAATTAGTCTCTTTCTTTTTCTGGGTAACTGTTCACTCATAATGTTTCATTACTATATTTAGAATTTTTTTCTGTTATCTGGTATTTTTATCTCATTTCTGAGATTGGATCTTTCTTCCAGGTCCAGGATTTATCATCTCTTCGATAGTTTGTGTGGATCTTGTTTGGTCTGGACACATCTCTAGCTTGGATGATATATCTGCCATTCTAGTTAGGATAAATAGTTCTAGCTTCCATCCTTTTCCACAATCTCTTCTATAGACTCTTTCCTGATTGCTCTATGTCAGTGTTGATCTGAGCTGCCCTTCTATTTTATTCTTTCATAATTTCCAGCTGGGATTGACTCTATCTTTCTCTGTCTTGATAGGCAATAATTGGATGTTAGAAATTGTTCTGGTCTCAGGCCTCCTAAAAGTGTTCTTATTAATTAGATACGAAGAAAACAAGGCTGAATGTTTTCCTTTCTAACTAAAAGACCTCTATGGAATTCTTGTTACACTATTTTGCCTTTTGTTTTTGTTATTTCTTTACCTCTCACCTATTTTCCTGCTGACAAAATAATGGAACATTGGTAGTTTGGCAGCAAAAACAAAAGTATCTGACTGTTAAGGCATATTATTCAAATGATATATACAGCCACTGCTAATGAGAAACCTGATACTATGCCAGAAAGAGGCCTGGAGACCTGGGAACAATTGTGGGTAGCAGATCAGGCTTGCAAAACAATTTGCAAGAAAATGACTTTTTACCTGACATTTTGCATTGTCAGGAAACATTCATAGCTCTGAACAGAGAAAAAGCATCTCTTTCTAACTATGTCTACACATCTTGTGGTTGAATTGTGATTTTTAGTAGCTGGTTTCTATATTTCTCTTTTGCTTGGTTGTATCATGGATCATGCCATCCCAGTTTCTTTTAAAAGCTCTGGCAACAGTGACATGGAATGGTTCTTCTCTTCTACAGATCTTGGGATTTTAGAGTGGAGGAGGTCTGTGGAAGGGCCACACTGGAGCAGGGCTCTATATCACAAATTCACCAAAACAATCCCTACCAGAAACAAGATCAGAGATCAAACACCAGAAAGATGAGAAAAGCCCAGAGGCAATGCATGATGGGGAAAGATGAAAGGTTTCAATTAAAAAAGCTTGGCCAAAGAGTGACTAAGGAGAAATAATAATCATCTGCAAATATTTGAAAAAAACATGGAGCAAGGAAGGAAAGGAATTTCTTAAGAGTTGTCCAAAGGGGTATCACTAGAAGAAATAGGATGAAACTGAGCAAAGAAAAATGTAGGCAGAACATGAAGTGACCACGTAATAGGATCTGTCGGTCTGTGGAATAGTTATTCATAGGAAGTGGTGGAAACCTCATCACTTGAATAATTTTCAACTGAGCTGGAAAAATCACTGTAGTAGAGGACTATTTGACACTGGACAAGGAGGGACTTGATGATCAAATGCATCTTTCCATCTTTAATTCAATGGTTCTGGGAAGGAGAGTAGAACAAGAGAACAACCTAATTAAAAAAAAACCCACAAGACAAAAAAGAAAACCAATGGAACCGCACAAGAGCAGTGATCATGCACAAACTCAAGGAAGAAAAACAACAAAAATAGGCCAAAAGCACAGAAAGTTATTCAAGAAGTTTGAAGGATTCTATAGGGACTTAGGAAAAGCCAGAAAGAACAATATCAAGGGGAGATGGTTTATATTTATCCTAAAGGTTTCTTTCCATATTTCAACATGATGTTTTGCAAGCTTTATTTCCTAAATCCAGAGAGCAATATGCTTGCTATTATCACTTTCAATATTATTTTTAATTTTATTGGATGCTTGGGAAGTCAGTGCTATTATTCCTATCATATCAATTAAAGTTTTTCTCTAGTTCTCTAGAAAAATTAGATATGACTGAAGGGTGTAAGTTAGAGGCACCAAACAGGCAGATTGTGAGTTGCATTGAGGCTGTCATACTCCTGAGAATGAAGAATCAGATTAATATAATTGGGAAATATTTAACAAAATAAATAAAAATACAATTAAAAAGTAGATGATTTGTGGCTCTCTAAATCAATATGTGGCTAGATTCAGGTTAATGGCCCCTGTTTATATATCTGGTGTTTGACACCACTGTGGTAAAAAATTTGTCCTTCGATACAACTTTGCCTATAACAGATATCTGAGTGTCAGGGACAACAAAGTTTCTGGGTCACCACTTATAGAACCATTTTAATCTGTAAATTTGGCCTGAGGCATCCGTCTGATATCACACAGAGAAGACTAGACATCTAATGGAAGGCTGACCACAAAATGTTTAACCAGCTGCCTAAGTTGAAGGGGAAAGTAAGTATCCAATGAAAACAAAACAAGTTAGTCAATATATCCACCATGTTCGGGCTGAAAATGAAGAGGGAGTGCGGCATAGTAGATAGAGAACTAGCCTAATCCTTCTTCCTTAGAAACCTTAAACTTGAAGTCAGGCAATGATATAATTGCTTCTATTTCTTTTTTGGGCGGCGGAAGAGAAGGCAATTGGGGTTAAGTGACTTGCCCAGAATCACACAGCTAGTAAATTGAACTTGGGTCCTCCCGACTCCAGAGCCAATGCTCTATCCAGTATGCCATCTAATTGCTCCTATTGCTTATATTTCTAATTATAGAGTAGAGCACAGCACAGGTACTGTGAATGTTTAATAAATGCTCTATCTATCTATCTATCTACCTACCTATCATTTGTCCATCTATCCCAGATGTATATTTTAATTGAATAGTATTAAGAATTACAATAATAAGATAGAGAGTAGTTTTCTGCTAGTTAAATTATAACTGTCCTACTGATCTAAGTAAGGATACGGTCAATATTTAAGTACTTGGAAACCAAGCTGTCAAGCAAAAGAGGTTAATTAGGAGATAGAGAAAATTCACTGAGAAGAAGGATAAGAATAACAAACAGAAGCTAAATCACAGGTGCTAAAACAAAGACAGGAACACCAGAGTGTGTGGGAAGCAACAATTCAGACTCACAGACTGGAAGAAGATTGGCCAGAGATGGATAGTCAATAGAAAAGACAAAAGCCAAAACTTGCTTTTTCCTCCCTTTTGGACAGCAGTCCTAGACTTAGGAAAAGAAGTCTTATCGCCTGAAATATCTCTTCCATTTTTGAAGATCTCAAACATAAATACACAAAGAAACTTGAAATTAAATAAATCTTCTTTTATCTATTTAATCATCTTTCTTTGTATTTTTTTTTCCTGGCATCATTCTTGAGTGTATGAGTGAAACCTCTGCATCTATGTGCCACTTAAATACAAAAGGTGACTTGTTCTAAGGAAATGCTATTTGGCTAAAGTAATAGTTGTTTTTATATCTGTAGTGTTGTTTCAATCATTTCTGACACTTCATGACCCAATTTGTGGTTTTCTTGAGAAAGATACTGGAGTGGTTTTCATTTCCTTCTCCAACTCATTTTACAGATGAGGAAACTGAGGCAAACAGGATTAAATGACTTGTCCAGAGCCACACAGCTATTAAGGATGTGGGGCCAGATTTGAAGTTACAAAGATGAATCTTCCTGACTCCAGGCCTGAAACTCTATCCACTGTGCCACCTACTTTCATATTTAGATGAAAGATGCCCTACTTTCACATTTAATGAAAGAAAAAAATAATGAAGAGAACCAACAAAAACCTTTGCTTGATTTTTTTGAAGCATTAGTTTTTTGGGGAAAAGTTTTTATGTTTCATCAAGGGTAAAGTGGAAGCTCACAATTATTATTAAAAGTATTTAATGAGACACTACAAGCCACTGGTCTAGACACTGCACAGAGTATTCTAAACAAAGTAGCCAAAATGCTTGAAATCTGAAGTCCTAGAAAGTTGATATGGGAAGGACCTATCAATTGTATAGTCCAACTTTCTCATCTTACTGAACATAATGAATATATGGCTCAACATACTACTCAGCTTGGTGTAATACAAAGAATCAATAACATATCTCAGAATCAATAGACCAAGTTCAAATCCTACTTATGACTCTTTCTACCTATGTGAACTGGGGCAATTCACCCAATCTCTTTGGACCTTTGACCCATCCTTTATACAATACAATTAGACTAAATGACACCTGAGGTTCCCTCCAGATCTAAATCTGTGATCAATATTTGCACTGTGTGTAACTGAAAAAGTAATTGTATTTTGTGCCCCCAAATTAGAGAGCTACATAATCATTGACTCACAGACTATGAGAATGCTTATCATAATTATTCTCCAATTAATGAGGATCCATTTTGTTTCTTTTTTTGCCATCACAAAAGTGCTTCTACAATATATTTATATGAATATACACATAAATAAAATATATAACACATAAATATATGTACATATGTGTACATATGTATGTACACACATATATACACTATTAGTGAAATTGAATTGATCCAACTCTTTTGCAAAACAGTTTGGAAGTATGCTAGATTAGTATCTAAGCTTCATACTCTTAGATCTAGTGATCTTATGACTGAACAGATGTCAAAGAGAGAGGAAAGTTCACTTTTATATATATATATATATATATATATATATATATATATATACACACATATACATAAATGTCCATATATGCATATATACCTAAAATTCTTTTAAAATTTGTATATACATACAAAATTTCATATATACATATTTATATATACATATATAAGGTTCATCCTACATACATTTGCATAAAATTCATATTTATACATATATTAAGTTCATATAGTTGTACATAAAAATTCACATATATGTGTATCTATATAAGTTCATGTATATAAAGTTCATATATATGTATTCAAAAGTTCACATACATGTGTAGGCACACAAAAATTCATATATACACATCTATGTATACATACACAGAAATCCATATAGTTACATATGCATAAAGTTGATATATATACACACAAAATTAACACATAGACATTAATGTATACACACAAAAATTCACATATGCACATATTAAAAGTTTATTTATTTGTAGTAATAAACAAATATTTATCCATCTCTGTGTGTATACACACATAGACACACTTTCTGTCTTTGACATCCTTGGGGTATCTGATTAGTAGTGAGATCACTAAGGGCATGAAGTTTGGTTATTTTTCTAGCATATTTCCAAATTGTTTTCCAAAAGAGTTGGATCAATTCAGAGTTTCCCCAATAGTGTATTATTAATGTACTAATCTGAAGCTATATCTTCATGACAAAATTCTATAATCATAAACTATCATTATGTTCTATAGAGTTTTCCAACTATAGTCTCTATTTTTCTTTTTTCTTTCCCAATGGTATTTAATCATATTCCAGGTGTGCTACCCCATCTTGCCATGATGAAGAGACTAGACCAACTCACATATTGTCTCATAAACTATGACTGTTGGGTACTTGTAGTTATTACTTTCTTCTCTGATTCTAGAAAGCTAAACTTTCAAAGATTTTTTTGGTGGCAGAGGAACATGGAACCTGATGGACTCTTGAATGTGTGATGAAGCAGACCCTTTGAATAAATTTGATCTTCTTGGAAAATGTCTCATTTTAAGACTACAAGACGGTTGTGTTACTGCAGCTGTCTCTAATGTAACTCATAAATTGTTTCCAAAAGTCCAAGACAGGATTACTCACTTGTTTCTTCCTGAGAAACTCCCTCCCACTCTTCTAAGTGAAGGAAGAATGTCATAATATTTAGAGTAATAGAATAAGTTGGTGAACTATTAGCCAGACCAATCCAATAATGGAACTTTTTGTTAAAAGTGAGCTCTTAATGCATACCTAGGAATCATACCTGAGCAAGTTTGACTCCATCAAGGAACCCTGTATTTGTCTATAAAGATTATAATCTTATTAGGGGGAGTTTCTTTTAACCTATGTAATCTGTTAATTTAACCACTAACAAAGACTTACTGGGTTACTGCCAGCAACAAATTATCTAGCAAATAAAACAATTCCACAAAGATTTAGCATAGTAAGATGAGGTAATTTAATACAATGATCCACTTATTAAGTCCCTACAGTGTGGAGAATCTTGTAGGAGAGGCAATATTTAAGAGACACTCCCTGCTCTCATGGAGGTTATAATTTAGTGTTAAATAGGTAGTATACATGAATAACAATAGCTGAAATTTAGACATGACAAATTCCTACAACATATACCCTTAGAGAGTTGCTCAGGTATACTGAGAAGTAAAATGACTGGCCCACCATGCACTTTGCTGATGAATCCTCAGAAATGATGCTTTTTTAAAAATATGACTCTCTGTGTGGTGGGATACCTTCCTAAAATACTACCTGTCTTTCATCTTCAAATCCTAATTTATGCTAATTTGCTTATAATGTGTTCCAGGAGAAAATGAAATTTATTAAAATGTCACCCATTAAACACAATAAGAGATACAGGATTTTGTGTAGTTCAAATGAAATTTACAAAATAAATTACTTTGTAATACTTCAAAGGAAATAATAATTATACGTAACACACAACTCTGTGTGTGTGTGTGTGTGTGTGTATTTTGTTGCTTATAAACAAACAGTAAATAGCTCCCTGGAGATTAGTTTTACATGAGGTATGGAAAATAGATTGCATGAGACATGATCTTCCCACAGTACTTTCATATGTTAGAAAAAACCTTAATGAATTACAGCTGGACGTCCTGTGAGCCGCTTGTCGTCCTTGCTTCAGACTTCTCTTCTGGATTCATTTGTACCAGAAAACACTTGACAGAATACAGAAGCTTGAACTTTCTCTAGATGTAAGGTTGCCTTGTGGTAGGTCAGTATCCCTATTTCTGAATGAAAATATCGTGTGGTTCTGGAGACAAATGGACCAGCTCAATACCAAGGTCAATATCTCATCCCTTTCTAAAAGACAGAGATTCTTAAATTCATGAATTGAAAAGTTACCTAAAGAAAAGATCAAGTTCAATTTGAATGTCCTTTGAGTTACTCTTTTCTATTCAGTGTTCCTTAATGTTTTATACAAACTCAGAAAAAGTTTGAGATGGAAAATATGTAGAATTTGTTATTTTTGGTAACCTAAAGTGGTAATAATTAACCAGAAGGTATTTTCTCATCATTTGATACATAAAATGATTGATCTCAATTCAATATTTCATAACTCCCACTAAGTGCTTTGTAGAAATCCTTCACTATCTCACCAATTATTCAGCATTTATTAAGTATATGTACTAGATGCTAAATTAATTGTTGAATATACAAAGAAAGGCATGACACCTGCCTCCAGGATACTAATATTGTAATGTGGAAATATTTATACAGTTATCTTGCTGCACAAGAAAAATCAGATCAAAAAGGGAAAAAATTAGAAAGAAAACAAAGAAAATACAAGCAAACAAAAACAAAAAGAGTGAAAATGCTATGTTGTTATCCATACTCAATATCCACAGTCCTTTCTCTGGGTGTAGATGGCTCTCTTCATCACAAGATCATTGGAAGTGGCCTGAATCTTCTCATTGTTGGATAGAGCCATAACCATCAGAATTGATTGTATAATCTTGTTGTGGCCATGTATAATGATCTCCTGGTTCTGCTCATTTCACTCAGCATCAGTTCATGTAAGTCTCTCCAGGTGATTCTAAAATCATCCTGCTAATTGTTTCTTATAGAATAATAATATTCCATAAAATCCACACACCATAACTTATTCAGCCATTCTCCAAATGATGGGCATCCACTCAGTTTCTAGTTTTTTGCCACTACAAAAAGAGCTGCCACAAACATTTTTGCACATGTGGGTCCCTTTACCTCATTTAAGATCTCTTTGGGATATAAGCCCAGAAGAAACACTGCTGGATCAAAGGGTATGCACATTTTGATAACTTTCTGAGCATAGTTCCAAATTGCTTTCTAGAATGGTTGAATCCGTTCACAATTTCACCAACAATGTATTAGTATCCCAGTTTTCCTACATCCCCTCCAACATTTGTTATTATCTTTTACTGTCATTTAAATCAATTTGAGAGGCGTGTAGCGGTACCTCAGAGTTGTCTTAATTTGTATTTCACTTATAAATAGTGATTTAGAACACCTTTTCATATGACTAGAAATGTTTTCAGTTTCTCCATCTGAAAATTGTCTGTTCATAACCTTTAACCATTTATCAGTTGGAGAAGGGCTTGATTTCTTATAAATTTAAGTCAATTCTCTATACATTTTAGAAATGAGGCCTTTATCAGAACCCTTAAATGTAAAAAAAAATTCCCAGTTTATTGCTTCCCTTCTAATCTTGTCTGCATTGGTTTTGTTTGTGCAAAAACTTTTTAACTTAATATAATCACAATTACCTATTTTGTGTCAATAATGTACTTCAGTTCTTTGGCCACAATTGCCTTCCCTCTCTACAGATCTGAGAGGTAAACTATCCTATGTTCTTCTAATTTGCTTGGTCCTTACTTTCAAAGAGCTAACATTCTAAACCTAATCTTAAACCTAGATGAAACCTAAAAGGGAGTTGGAAAAAGATGTAGAGCAGAACTGGCCATCTTTGAGGACAAGGAGAAGCAGAAAAATCAATAGATTGAATAGAGATGGGAAGTTATTTGATTACTCAATGAATATTCAAGTTCTAGTTGTTCTTTCCAAACTAGAAAATCTTTGAAAGCGAGTCCAGCTGTAGCTTGATTCTTCTGTCAGTCATTGTCACCTGACAGGAATTCCATTCTTCCAGGTGCATATAAATATTGAGAGACCTCTATAATACATTTTCTTGTTTATGATAGAAATTCAAATGCCTATTTTATTAATTGTTTGCTAGCCATAATTAACAAAATGATTACCCAAAAATTATATCTTAAATTGTTTATATATCACATCTGTAAAATGGGGATAGTACCTACCTCCCAGATTTGTTATTAGAATCAGATGAGAGAATTGGAAAGAGCTTGGCACCTAGTAAGTGCTCTGTATTATATTAAATTAATTTATATTATATCAGTAAAATCACAAATCTTTGAAGTACGTATTGAGTCTAGGGGATGCAAATATGAAAAAAATAAGGCAATCCCTTTTCTTCCAAGAGCTAACTTGAAGGGAAAGCTGAATCAACACACTATTGGCAACAGTGGAGCAGAATAAGAGATTTAGCATGCAATACTGCATTTATTCCTCTTGATTAGAACACTCACAAATATCAAAATTGGGTTGATGAAAATTATGGGGAAATTCAGAAGTTGCTAAATGAAAAACAAGAACTCCCCAGGGTTTGACAGCAGGATAGTTCATCTAATCTCTAAGAAAGCAGCATAAACATTCATCAAAAGTAAAGTTCAAACGAAGCTTAAAAAGATGCAGGATTCTTGGCTCATTAAGTAGGCAAATGAAATTCAGTTTTATGCTGATAGTAAAAATCCAAAGTGCTTTTATGATGCTCTGAAGGTTTTTTTATAAGACAAAGACCTATAGTGCATCTTCCTACTCAGTACTATTGGAACCACATTGATTAGTGATAAGAACATGATCCTGGAGAACTGGGTTGAACACTTCTGTAGTGTTCTCAACAGATCATCATTAATCAATGCTGAAGCCATTGAACATATATCTCAGGCTGAAGTCAATCCATTTCTAGCTAAATTTCCAAGTAAAGAAGAGGTTTTAAATGCTCGTAGGCTCCTTTTGTGTGGCAATGTGCCTGCTACTGATTCTATTCTAGCTGAGATTTGCAAGGCAGGGTATACAATGCTCATATATAAAAGCTGATTTGATGATGGCATGCATAGGTTCTGAATACTGAATAATGCTCTCATGTTTTGTCAGTGACCAATGGAATGAAGCAGGACTGTGTACTTACTCCCATGCTTTTTAGCATGATATTTTCAGCAAATGTTGTGCAACACCTTCAATGAGGATGAAAACAATATCAAGATCAGCTGCTACACTGACTGGTGCATGTTTTTTTTCACAAATAATTGCCTACTCAGTGCAGCCTGAAAGGAGATGTCACAAAGTCTAGGTTGATTGCTGCTTGTGCTAATTTTGATCTAACAATTAAGACCAAGAAAAATAGAGGTTTTGTACCAGCCAGCATCACATCATCCATATGTAGAACCATCAACTAGAATGGAAAATTTTGGGATATTATGGATAGGTTCACTTATCTTGGCTGTATACTTTCACATAGACAACGAGGTTGACACATACATGTTGCCAGAGCTAGATTAATGTTTTGGAATCTCTGATGGATACTGTGGAAGAGAAGAGATATTAGGCAATCTACCAAACTGAAGGTTAACAGAATCATTGTGCTGATCTCATTGTTGTATGCTTGTGAAATCTGGACAATATAGCAGGGCCATGGCAGAAAATTGCATCACTTCTATTTGAACTATTTTAAGAAGATTTTGAAGATCACCTGGAAAGATAAGGGTATCATACACTGAAGTCCTTTCTCAAGCTGAACTGCCAAGCAATCAAACTTTAATGTGGATAGCATATTTCCAATGGGCCAGCCATGTATTTCTTCTTCTTTTTCAATTCTTATAGTGTCCTTAGCATTTTATGACAATTATTTTATTTCTATCAATAGTCTCAAAATTTTTAATCCTTTTCTTTTCCTAATTAAGTAAATTAGGTTAAAATAGGCACATGAGAGCTAAAAGGATGTTAGAGATAATTTAATCTAATTTCTTCCTTCTTAGAGATGGAGAAAATAAGGCCTAGAGAAGTAACATCCCATACTTTTACCCAGGGGCCAGCACTCAGGCCATCATAAAGCTTGCTCTTTGCTCTCTATTGAACTATTCATTGGTAATCAGTGCAGGAAAGAGGAGGGGAGAAGAAAGGGAAGATAGGAAAAAGAAGAGGAGAGAAGAGGAAAAAAGAAAAAGATACTCTAGTGGGCATTTCAATTAATTTAGCAGGGGAATGACTTAAATTACTTTAGTGATTATGTCCTCATTATTGATAAGTTAAATGTTAAGGCAAGATATCCTCAACAATTAAATAAACCTCTCTAAAGTTATTTTTTCTATATTTCACTATAACCAAGAGAAAGGAATCTACACTGATTACCAGGTGAGCTCCATATTCAATCAGTGGAATTAACATCAAAGTGTAGCACGTGGGAACTCAACTTCATCTTCATTTTGAAAATATGTAAATCAGATTTCAGCTGCTGAGGGAAAGAAAGAAGAAAAAAAATCACATAGGTTTGAACCAAAGTTTCACCAAAATACACGCAAAGTAATTTACTCTTATTCTTTCAGCGTCTCCATGGGTTGACAGCTCCTGGTTTATTTAGATTTGAGGTTTAGTTTTTGTGAAAGTGCCCACTGGCCCTCAGGCACAGGATGCCTAAAACTTGAAATGGATCCTATTGGTGTGTTGTCGTGATTTTAAAAAATTACCCTTCATGTTCACAGTGCCGTCAATCTCTCTGCCAGCTTTAGAAAAAGCCATTAACTTCCAAGGAGAAGTGAAGGCCAAAAGCAACAGAATAGGGAGAGTACTCAGGGTAGGGGATATTGTTAAGGGCAGACTGAAGGGTCCTGGCTTGTCTTGCCCCTACACTGTCAAGCTCTGTCTTTCTCCACATTGCCCGGGGATCCGTGTACATTCTTCACCCAGATGCTGTATATTTTGCTTTCCACCCTGCATAAATTCTCAATATAAACCCAAGGCGCCATGCACATACATTGCCCAAATTTTTACAAAATGTTTCATTTCTTGGATAAACAACAAAGTATGAGAAGCAATTTTTTCCCCCTTAGGTTTCTGCTGGAGTCAGAGAAAGTAAAAAACTTCAGAAGTCCTTGATTATATGTTAATTATCATCACTCAAGTATCCAACTTGTCAAAAGTTTTCTCCAACCAGGCTTCTTCAGAAGCGATTCATTCCAAGGAGTGTCACAATTTGGGTCCAGTTTTGCCTTAACAAATTTCCTTCGGTAAAGAATCAGTAGATTCAGAATGGAAAAGGCACCTGAGGATGTCTAAATTTTTTTCAGGACTCAAAATAGACCAGTAATCATTATTGTTGATTAAAAATTAATTTTGATGGCTGCTATTTATAAACCTAAAGAAGTATTCTAAAAGTGATAAATTTGAGATAATTTTTGAAGGATGTGTAGGATCCAAATAAGCAATGTAGACTGTAGAAGACATTCTAGTAGATAGGTGAAGGGAGGATGAAGTAAGAAAAGTGTTTACAGGGCATTTGGGGACAACAAGGAATAGAACAGCCTGGAATAGAGTTTTATTTTAAGGGAATAATGTAGAAGATTGCTATAAAGGGAAATGGGGGCTATTTTATAGATGCCAAACTTATGAATTTAGACTTGATTCTCTAGGTAATAAAGAGCCATTATAGACTTCAGAGCTGGAGATTGATATAGTAAAAATCATGTTATAGAAAGGTTAATTTAGCAAGATTGTAAAGTAGAAGATGGAAGTATGTGGACCACATAGGAGGAAATTGGAAAATCCAACAATATAGTTAAAAACAAACAAGCAAACAACAACCTTTAAATAGCCAGTAGTAAGCATAGTAAAGGAAAAGGAGACTTTTATTAGAGAGAAATTTCAAGCAGAGAATTGACAGGATTTAATAATAAAAATTCAGGAAAAGAAAAAGACAATTGTTTTTGAGTGCAGGTTACTAGGTGAAATGGTAACCCTAAATTCAGGATCCTTGGATCATAGATTTAGAGTTGGAAGGGACTTTAGAGACCATTTAAACCAAACTCATCATTTGCAAATAAATAGTTGAGCTCCAGAGAGCCTTACCCATGACATATCACAAGGTCACATAGAAAAGAACTAGTGAAGTGAGGATTTGAAACACAATGCCTCCCAAGATGTGTGCTTCCTCAGAAAGAAATGGTTAGGAGAGGGAATCATTTTTATAGTACTATGCCATAATTTTTCATTTTACTTTCCTTTCCACATCTCTAAAATTCTACTACAATTTCTCATGGGATGCAGATGTCTCCGGGTTGTAAAAGATCAGGCTGGCAGTGGAAAAGTTCTATAAAAATGGAAAGGTTTCAAAATATGGACCTGATAATGGACTGAATTTATTGTCTTGAGTACCAGTCTAGCTAAATTGACTTGTTCTTTCAGTATTGATACATTTTTTTTGGTCACAGAAATTTATCTGGGACATATTCTAGCCATATAGTGGTATTTTCATTCTTTATCTGCTAGATACATATAATATACATATGTCATCCATAGCACATGGTCACAAGTACAAATCAGTAAATCTGAAAGCATATAAAACTAGATTTATAAAAAGAGGTCAATGCTCTAGTTTTTCTCCCCTTCAAATCAAACAAGTGATTGGCAATAAAGTGGGAAAGAGAAGTTGATAACATACCTATTATGAAGATCACAATGATCTTTACATTATATAAGGATAAAATCAAAATTGTTAATCCCACTTAGTCCTCATATATTTATCAGATGAGAATACGTTTGGACTTGTCATATGAAAAAATCGTGGATATCTTCCTAGGTATAATAAGAATTCTTTTCAGATTAGCTGAGTGACTCTCTGATGACATCTGAGATCTTTACAAAACATCAAGCTGGTTGAAATTAAGGACTCTAGAAAGCAGTGAGCTAGGAAAGAATATTCTAGTCAAATCTTTGGAAAGGGATGAATTACAAGAGGGACAAAAATATCTTAGCTTCAACCTTACCTGGACTCTGCTTCTTTTGGTGGGAGTAAGGATTTTATGAACTATGAAGACCAGGAAATTTGGATTTTATTATCCATGTCCCAACAGCGCCTCTAAAAATATTAGTGACTAGCAGCAGCATCTAATCTCTATTGAGAAGACAAGGATAGATTGGAGATGAGAGAAACAGAATAAAAGCTCTAAAACGAACCTATAAGAAAAACTATACAAAAACTAAAGGGAACATTTTGAAGACACCAGTAAAGAAGAATATCCAGAAGCTATCAGTTGTGTTAAAATAGCTATAACATATGCTATAAATTTGAGCTCAATTTTTCTTGGACTTCATATATCCTGGTGGGAGGTTTTTATCACTGGTTTTTAGGAAGATGTTTCATACCAACTATATTAGTGTAGCAAATACTCATTTCTAGAAGTTAATTAAATCTGTCTAATTGATATTAATTTAAAATGTAAATAAATAGCACAGCTATGGGAACTCCTGAGGGATATAGTACTTTAAAAAATCCCCAAAGTCTTGGAAATATTGTTAGAATTTGAGGCAGATGGGGAACAGCATGTTTCCTCTAGGGAGCCAATTAAGCAGTGAAATAAAGGATGACAGAAGTGACCATATTATTTCATTTCTAAGTGTTTGTTGAATTGAATTCAGAATCTATATAGACGATAGTAGGATCATAAATTTGAGGCTGTAAGAGAACTTGGAAATCATGTAGTCCAACCATTTCTATTATAAATGAGAGACCTCAGGCTCAATGAGACAGTGATTTTTTTCAGGTTCACATATGTGATAGGAAGAGTCAGAATTCAAATCCAGGCTTTCTGATTCCCAAGTCAGTTCTCTTTACAATACAACTTCATATCCCTGAACTTCAAATTTTCTCAATTACCAAATAAATGTTTCACCTAGATATTCAAAGTTTCCTCTAGAATTAACATTCTATGAATAAACCATTGCCAATCATCAGTAAACATTTGGTTATTAGTATAAATCAACCCAAAAGAAGATGAAGAAAGAAAAAGAAATCAATTGATTCTCACCCTTTCCTCTCCCTAAATCAGACAAGTGCTTGGCAAATGACAATGATGAAGAGAAGCTGTTCTCATTTACAACACAATATGTGAAGACTCCAATGATCTAATTATTTCATTATCTCAAGAGTCATGTAACATTAGCATTAGCAGATGATTTTAAAATCCCATGAAAGCAATAGCAAGCATTCTACTTTATTTGATTCATGCTTTTTGAAAAACTTCTCATTGTTGCTTAGATTGATAATGGGTTTCATCCACTAAGGAAAAACAATATATATCTGCTATCTTCACTTTTGAAAAAAATGCAGGAGCTAGCAAATGTCTTTCGGGTTCATTAAAATGGCAAACACTATGGAAATCTTATTTCAAAGAACAAAACAGAAGTTACAAAGTACAAAATAGTAAAGAATGTAATTTTAGAAACAATAGAAATGACAGCTTAGGAGATTCTATATCAGGGGTAGAATGAGTGTGAGATGAAGATGCGTATGAAAGGAATCATCTTACAAATTGGCAATGTATATGCCGAAGGAGGAGCTATGTCTTGTCTGGTTGTACAATTTGCATATGCATTTTTATGTACATCTCCCCCAACAGAACATAAACTCCTTGAGATCAAGGACCATCATCTTTGTCTTTGTAGTCTTAGAATAGAACATCATGCTAAGTGCTTAATAAATGCTTGTTGATTAGTTAATTTGGAAACTCTTTCCAGTGAAGTAGCTCCCCTGCAATTGTTTTGCAGAATAGCCTGTTACATATCAAGAGATTGAATGATTTGCTCAGGGTCATGTGCAACTTTAATCCAGATTTCAACTCTAAAACCAACCTTCTCTTCACTCTAATATTCTATTTCTCTACCAGTGTTTTCTAAGTGGTTATTCACTATTTTACCCATGAAGTACTCAGTATTCATGTATTTTCATGAAGTACTCAGATCTCAGTGCAGTGTCTTTATGACCAGCAATCTTAAGTGCTACTTGGGATTGTAATGGTTGTTGAAGCCCTTTGAAAAGTGACAAAAGCTACTCTCTCTATTTCATTTCAAAATGTTTGTAGGATTGAATTCAATTGAAAACAAATGAGACCTTACACTCTTCATCTTGGACTCAGTCTTCAAATGTCTTTTGGAAATATTAGAACAATAAACACGATAAAAATATTATTGAGATGAACCAAACAGAAGAAAAGATAGTAAGATATTCTTCAAATTTCTCTTCCTCCTCACGTGCCACCTTATTGCCTCCCGACTGTTCTAGCTCCCCTAAATGATAGAAGATTCTTGTTTGCACTGCATTAAAAATATCTTCGATCTGGCACAAAGTGCTTAATATATTTATCATATCAAAAGCAGAAGGCACAATAACCACATTTTTAAAGCTGAACTATTACACTCCATTTTTTATTCCTTTTCTGAACTGTGTCTCTAGAGATCAGGATCACTGCACCTGGTAAAGAAGATTGTCTGCGGCTTGTTCTCACAGACAACCACTGAAATCAAATTTAGAATTTGGCAAGGTAGTGGCCTTTCAGTTTGGTTTACAAATGCTTCATTTCTTTCTCCTTTTCAAGTCAATGTGCATTTGTTTAGTTAATGATTTAGATGTCATTTTGGAATAAAATAGGACAAAATTAAAAACAAATTTGTGGCTGGTTTCATAGCCTACATTTATATTGCCAAAGTGAAGAAGAAGGTCTGATGACTTGGATTATATTGGGATTGTCTATATGAGTAATCCACGTGATCCACTATTTTATTTTTAGTTGTGAAGTAGCTGCTTTGTCACTAATATTGAGGTTATCTACTTTCTTCTTAAAGAGTTTGATTCTCTAGAAGATGAACTGAAAATATTCTCGTCCATTTGGAAAGTACCAAGGAATCAAAGTGGAAAAGTTCACATCAACTAAACTTATGCAAATCAGTTCAAGTGGATGAAGCACCTACTATGTTCCAGATTCTATTTGATGCTAGTGACAGAAAAATAAAGATGGGGATAATCTCTCTTCCTTCAAGAAGCCTACATTTTACTGAGGAAATTGGCAGAAATATAGACAAATCCATATAAAATACATTTAGAAGCACAAAATTAGCAGACTAATGGTGGAAGCGAAGAATAATACTAAGAGCTGAGCAGAATAGTAAAGGCCTTGTGGTCACTCTCACTCTGATTTTTGAAGGGAGCTGTTAGGAATTCCAAGGAGCAAAAAAAGGAGGCAAAAAAAGGATTGTAGTATATAGGAAATAATAAGGAGGTTGTTCTGCCTGGAATGGAGTGTTTGAAGACTAGTTTGCTACCCATTTTGAAAGATAGGTTGAAGCCAGATTTTGAAAAGTTTTTACTACCAAGCAGTAGAGACTATATTTTATCCTCAAGGTAATAGGAAGTCAGTGGAGCTTCCTGAATAGGAAAAAGACACAATAAGACCTGAGCAGTAAAAATATCCATTGGGCAGCTTTTTGGAGGAGAATTTGGAGAGGGAAGAGATAAGTATCAGGGAAATTCTAGGGGAGATTGTCATCCAGACAGAAGGAAAAGAGGACCTATTCTATATAAGTGACTGCTTGAGTAAAGAGAAAGATATAGGGAAGAGAGATCAGTTTTAATTTGTTTGCTTGTTTTGTTTTGTTTTCAGAGATATTTGGAGTTAAGTGACTTGCTCAGGGTCAAACACCTATTAAATGTCTGAGGCCATATTTGAATTCAAGTTCTCCTGGTTCTAGGGTCAATGCTTTTTTTTTTTTTTTTTTTTTTTTTTTTTAACTGTACCACCTAGCTGCCTTACAATTTCTTGTTTTGTTTTTGGGAGAGATATTGTGAAAGAAGAATTAACAAGATTTAACAACTAAATGAACTTGGATGGTGAGGAAGAATGAAGAGTAGAGATTGACTATGAGATTGTAAATCTGAATGAATGGAAAGATGGCAATGTCCTCCACAGCAACAAGGAAGTTAGGGATTGAGGCACATTTTTTGGAGAAGAGGAATGAGTTCTGTTTTGAATATGGCATATTTTAGATGCCTGTGGTACATCCAGATAGAGATATCAACCAAACAGAAATTAAGAATTTAAGAAGGAAAGAAGGAAGATTATGCAAGAAGTAGATAAGAGCTAGATATTTAGACCTGTAAAAAGTAAAAATAGATCTAATTCAAAGAGATAAGGAAGGAAACTACATATTGTTAGTACTATAAACAATAAAGTAGTATTGATACTAATGTATACACACCAAGTGGTAGAACATCTAAATTCTTAAAGAAGTTATGTCAGTCACAAGAAGAAATAGACAGCAAAATTATATTAATGGGGTCCTCAACCTCCCCTTCTCAGAATTAGATAAATGTAATCACAAAAGAAACAAGAAGGAAACTAGGGAGATTAGTAGAAATCTATAAAACTTAGATATCATAGACCTCTGGAGAAAATTGAATAGGGATACAAAAGAATATACCTTTTTCTCAGCAGTACATGGCAGTTACACAAAAATGACCATGTATTAGGGGATAAAAACAATCATAAATGCAGAAATGAAGAGATAGTAAATTCTTCCTTTTCAGATCACAAAACAATAAAAATTATATTCAATAAAGAGCTATTTGTACATATTTGTTTACATGTTTTCTCCCTTATATTCAGTTGCCATAGGCTAAGGCACAATGCACTCAAAGACATATTTGCATAGCCAAAGCAAAGCTGAGAAAAGGCTTTTATCCTTCCCCTTGACATTGATGTTTGTAGAAACTAAAATGGTAACCATGAAGACTAACTTAAGTTTAAGCAAGTTTCTTGTTCCCATTAAAATATTTTTATCCTAAAGTGGAAGGGAGGATATCATGACACTTGGGCAGCAATGATCTGTCCCTTTATAAGCATGAAAATACCCTGGCTCACAGTGTAAATATACTGCCATCTTTTACTTACCCAAAGAGAATCATGTGGCTGTACATATGCAGGGCACATATACAAATGCACATATACGTGAACATACACACACACATATGTGCACAGAGGATCATATGCACTCAACACTCCAGTACTGACTCACAATGTTCATTAATTGCCCACCATTCATGGAATGTGCTCCTTTCCCATTCCATGTCATCTCCTGACTTTCCTGGCTTCCTTCATATCTTAAAGTCTTACCTTCTTCAAGAAGCTTTTCTCAGTTTCCCTTGCTGTCAGTGGCTTTCCTCTGCTGCCTAAATCCAATTTATCCTTATATATCCTGTTTGTACATATTTGTTTACATATTTTTTCCCTTAATATCCCTCTGGATTCCTTTAGGAGGGCAGAGTCTTTTTTGTTTGTTTTTCTTTGCATCCCCAGTGTTTAGAATGCAGTAATCATTTAATAAATGCTAGTTAACTGACACGCACTCCAAGGACAATGAATAGTTTGGGTCATGTTAAAAGGACCAAAAGTACATGATAAACATGCCCACCAGCATTTTCCCATCCAAGCATGAAGACTAAGTAAGGCTGAGAAGATGGTAATACTTCTGTCTGAAGACCAAAGGAATCTTTTCCTTCTGACTATTTTTAACATTTTTATGTGGTTGAACTTTTCCCAAACCCTTTTTCTTGGGAGAGGGGAAAAACCCCACATATGTATGACAGGTTCTTTAATTCATTTTTAGCTATGTCAATATTGTATTTGGCTCACTTATCAGAACCAACATTTACATGACATTTGAGGCACCCTCGTTTCTTGCCTTGCTGTCTATCACCAGTTGATGGACAAGAGAATCTGTGTGTGAGACCATTTCTCTTGAAATGCTCTGTCTTGCATTACATTTGCACAATGTATTTCTTGAAAACCATTTTCATTGTTCATTTCTATTGGATTTTTAAGGATTTTCACAGAAATAACATGGTAGGAAAAAATACTGGCTCCCATGTCAGCAAAACCCTTTTTAAATGTGTGGTATCAGTTGTTCTGATCTTTTCCCAAATATTACAATTATATTGGTACAGAGAACCATTTAAATACCAACTAATTCATGAAACAAACAATTATAAGCACTTAGTATGTGCAAGCACTAAGATAGAAATTAGGAATATAAAGAATAATATAAAGAAAACTAACATGCTATCTGCCCTCTAGATGCTTTAATTCTAATCTGATAGATTTGGGGTACTATGTACAACATGTATGCATGTAAAAAAATACATAGAAGTTTAAGATAAAGAAAGGCCAGGTAGGTAATGTAGTGATTAGAGTGAGGGATCTGGAATCTAAGTCACTGTGTCATAGTATATAGATGACTACCTTGGAAGTCCAGATCTATGTTCAAATCTTGCTTTGATAGATAGTAGCCAAATGACTATGAAAGTCACTGAGCTTCTCATTGTTTCCTGGGAAATTTTATTCTTTTTAAAATTTTTTGATATTTTATTTTCTCCCAATTACATGAAAAACATTTTTTTTTTTAACATTTGTTTCTAAAACTCTGAGTTCCAGGTTGGATGACTTTCTAACATTCTAACTCACAGATTACATACCAGTTTGTAAGGTTGGACATTTCTGTGTCTGGAGTTCATGTTGTTGACATCACAAATGTAAAGGGAAAAAAAAGAATTAAAAGGAATAATTAATAATTCATGGTGCAGCTAAAAATGAGATAATTATTCCAGTACTGTAATTAGTGTGAAAAGGTCTAGTTTGTGAGCTGGCAGATAAAATTACTTGAAAAGCACAATTAATCCCATCATTTACTATGTGCCAGGAACTATGCTAAGTGTTGGCCATATAAATAAGACAGATTGTCCCTGCTCTCAAGAAGCTTACAATCCACTGGGTGAATATAACACAAAAAAGGAAGCTGGAAAGTTGGGACAGGAGCATTTTTTTCTATGAACTTGAGACCAACCAGAGCTACAGATAGATATTATTTATGGTGTCTTTAAATAAACAAAATATACTTTTTCTGATTAGAAATCAAAATCCTTGCTTTTTAAAAAATTTTCATTCAGTATAATAAATTCTGTTTCAGCTCCTCATTTTAAAATTGTAAACAAGAAATGGATTTTGCTTTGTAATTCAGTTTGCTATTTTATTCCATTTTATGATCAAACCATTCCATTCACATTCACAGTTATTACTGATAATTCTATTTTTTCTTTGGTTTGGTTTTCTTGGGGTCTCTGGGAGAAGCCTTCGTTTCAGTTCAGTAATCACCACAAGAACAGCCAGGTGTTAAAGTCCATACTCTTTATTGTCTCTTTGCCTGGGGCTGGGTAGCTTTCTTAGAGGCTATTCCAGAGTCTTGGTTTCAGTGGAGAAAATGCAAGAAAGACTGCCACCAGGAGCCTGACCAAAGATCAAATGAATCTCTCTCTTTGGTTCTGAGAGCCAAGTCCTCAGTCCTTTGTCTTCTCTGCCTCTGAATGAACCTTGCTGAGATTCCTAGTTTATATGCTCTACACTGAGTATAAACCTATCAATTATTTCTTTTAAGATTAAATCAATCATACTGAATTTAGAGAACTATTAATCACCATACTAAACTAGATAACCATTGTCTCATCAATTCCACTTAGTTAGTACCTTGTAAGAACTTGTTTCAAGTTCAGAGTTCTGGCCTATAACATTCTCCATTTTTTCTTCTCTTAAGCTTTTCTCTTTAATTGTCCATCACTCTCCCTTTTCATCAAAGGAACAAGTAGTAAAGGAAAAGGTAAGGTATATGATCAACATCAGTAATCTACAATTGAAACAGTCTAATCATACTCTTCTTACCCATCTTTCTTTATTAAAGCCAGATTCTGATCACTGATTAATATTTTACTTTCTTTTACTATTTTTGATATGATTATGATCTATCCACTAAAGATAAAGACTATTTGCTTATGAGTGTTCACTCCCAGATTCTTCCCATACTTGTAAACTTCTCTCCTCTATACCATGTAGAATTTAATATATTTCTATACCAAACCATTTTTATTTGTTCAATCTTCCCTTGCTCAATTCACATAAGAATGAGGTTCATCAAATACTTTCTCCCCTAATCTGTAGCATATTTGTATACTCTTCTCATGAAGCCAAATTGTTCCTCTTTTTCCTCATTTTGGTATTATGCTTTTCCCTCCCTTTTCTTTTCTCTGATCCCTAAAATACAGAACTAAGGTCTCCTTGCTCCTTTGTTCATCTTTTGGTATTCCCTCTGTGACTGGAGTAGAGGGAGATGGTAGAGAGGATAGAGTACTGGACCTAAATCAGAAAGACCTGAATTTAAATTCAACTCAGACATTTACTGATTGCATGACCCCAAGCAAATCCCTTAACCTCTGTTTTTGAGAATAAGGCTGGGACTTTCTTGACTATCAGTGAAAGATAATTCCTGTTCTTTCACACCTTGCATGGAAAATGACTAGAGGTTTCTCAGAGCATTAAGCCATCTGTAGTTTTTGCATAAAAGAGAAAAATAACTAGTTGAAAGAAAATCCAGTGTTATCATGGGCTGAGTGACCTTAGATCCCCCAAGAAAATTCAATATTGTTCCCACTCCAGACTTCTGGTCTGTGTTAGTTAGTGTCTGGTCTGCCTAATCTTGATTTCAAGCCCACTGGGCAGGAACCGTGTCTAATTCCATGTTCTATACAGGGCCTAGCCTATTGTTGGCCCTCATGAAATGCCAAAGAACACTCAATCCCGGCTAACTAATAATAGGATTGAATGACTGACTCAGTGTGATGAAGTGGCTGTCATTTCTGATGCCAGGGCTCTTTCTGATTTGAACTTCATTCTTGGTGTCTAAAAGTGCAGGCTTAATTTGTTACTGAATCCACTCTGGGCTGATCTTGCTTTCAGGAAATGTAGGCATAAGGTTTAGTGTTTTTTTCAACCACGAGTTTGAAGAACACAGACTTCTGAAATATGTTGGGCTACACAAAGGGGAAATGTTTCTGAAAGCATCACATTTTTTTTTCCGCAGTCATGGGGAAGACTTTGAGCCAAGTATACAAGAGTGGTTAGCAGATGTGTACTACAAAACCAACAGGTCTCTTCAGTGCAGATACTTAATATTTCTCCTTTCCTCCTCCTCTCCTTCCTCCTCCTCCTTTTTCTTCTATACTTCCTCTTTCTCATCCTTTTCCTTTTCTACTTCCTCCTCCTCTTTTTCCTTTTCCTCCTCCCAATGTCCCCAGAAGACTAGTCTCCTGGAGACCAAATAATCAGTCAGTGCTAATAAATATTTTTAGGTGAAAACCTCTGGCAGTTACTATTTTACAAGAGTTTACAAGAGGTTGGTTACCAGTTGTGGGAAATTAGAAGTAACATTCTGGATACCTACAAGCTCATATACATTTCATTTATTGCTGTGCAAACATTTTAAAAAAACAATCCACCACCATATAAAAGACTTAATAGTAACAATAAATAGCTGCCATAAAGTGTGCCCTTCATCTCCAGCAAGAGCTTTAGGCAAACCTGCTTTTTGTGAAAAGTAGTCATTTCACTGTACATCTGGTTACTTCCTCAATGTGCTGAACAATGAGAGCCTTCTCTCTATTTTGGCTATGGAGATTCCTATAAATAGGGCGATGTTCACAATGACTCGTCTTTTGCAAGTGATGGTAAAGTGATTAAAGTTGGAGCAAGACTCAGCATAAAGGTCAGAGTTGGTATTGCCAGCAGCTGGAAATCTTTATAGAATGTTTCTGAGTAACATTTTAATTCCCTCACATCAGACCCTATTCATCTGAAGTGTGTGGCAAAGCCCCAAGAGAAAAGTGAGTAGGTCTATATGCCTTAACAAGGCAAAGGTCTTACAAAAGATAAAGAAGCAAATCATTTGTCTGGGGGCAGTAAGTGCTGAATAAATCTAAAGGAAACACAGTCCTGTTTGGCTGAAATTTGTTAAGTGGTTTCATTCTTATTGGCTTCATTTATTATATAATATAATAAATAAAATAATATAATAACATAATAATACAGTAACCAAGGATGATTTCAGAAGACTGATGATGAAATATGCCTCCTGCTTCTCATTAGAGAGGTGGCAGACTACACAAGTGAAGAGTGTGTATATTGAAAGATATAGAAAATGGGTTGGTTTGTTATTATTAATTGTACTTTATTATTAAGTAGTGTTCTATTTGGGACTGCATCTGGAAGGAAGGAGGAAGGGGAGTCATTGGCAAGTGATGGTGATGCTAACAAAGAAGATAAAAATATTATCCACAAAAGATTTAAAGTTAAATCAATCAAGAAACAAGTATTAAGTCCCCATTATGCTCCAGGAACCATGATTAATACTAGGGACACACACAAAAGAGGCAAAAGACAATTCCTACCCTGACAATCTTAATGAGGGAGATATCATGCAAATATATACAAGCAAGCTATGTGCAGGTTAAAAAAAGAAGTAATCCATAAAGAAAAGGTACTAGAATTAACAGGAGTTGTGGGAAGCTTCCAGCAAAAGAAGGGATTTTAGTTGGGATTTGAAGGAAGCCAGGGATGTTAATAGGTGCAGAAAGGAGAATGTTCCAGCAATGGGATTTTAAAAGATTTTTGCTTTTAAAAAAGACTTAAAGAAGCTCTAATTCAGTGTGGATATTTACTTCGTGAATATAGATCTTAACACACATGACAATTACCATTTACCCATGCCAACACACATATCTTTCTTTCTAAACCCTTTCCTTAACAAAAGTGTGAATTGGAAATTTATGTTTATATCACCGTACAGGTAGGTGGGGCAATGGGTAGAGGACAGGATCAGGACTCAAGAAGACTCATCTTCCTGAGTTCGAATCTAGCTTGAGACACTTTCTAATCATGTGATGCAGAGCATGTCATTTAACCCTCTTTGCCTCCATTAGTCATCTATAAAATAAGTGGAAATGGGAAATCATTCCAGTGTCTTTGCCAAGAAAATCCGAAAAAGTGTCAAAGAGCTGGACATTATTGAAACTCCAGTTTGGCTCCTTAGAGAGAGTAGAATCACAAAATTTGCGTATATACAGTGTGTGCACATTCACTGGATTAGAACATCTAAGAGTTTCTGTGGTTGAGGAAGATTTTGGACAGCCTTCTATTGATAAACATACCCAAAGTTAATGAGACTGCTCTATAGCTTAACTCTATATGCAACTTTAAAGTCTTCCAGTTTGAAACAAATTGCCAGAGTTTGTAGTCCAAAGGATAAAACTTTTGAAAATTTAAGGTCATTCCTTGATAATTTCTTAAAGAAGAATTTTAGGAGAAATTTTGTATCAATTAAATATCATCTTTCCTTCCAAGGCTTTCTAGATACTTCACAAAATGGTCCAGCATATGGAACAACTGATGCTGTGGTATTTTTATAGTTATCTTCAAAATAATTCTTATAGTTACATTCAAGGTAATAATAATGTTTCACTCATCCTTATATTCTGAAATAATTCTGCTTTCATCTTCTCTCCATTTAGGAATGAAATACATTATTAGCATAGAATCGGCTGCTGGTATTGAGATTAACAAATATTATTACAAGTTAAAGAATGGGAGGAGAGAACAAAATAAAGGATAATAAACTCATTCCCAGTCCAGCCACCAGCAAATGTGTGGTCTGGGAATTTCTGTTTATGCTGGTATATTTTGGCAGAGACATCATATTATTTGTTGTCATCTGGCATTACTAGAAGAATATTAGTGCTGAATAACAATTCTGAAATATAGAGCAGAAGTAGGAATGTATTCTAAGTTTGCACAAACACATAAGAGAGGACAGCTCAAGGAACATCATGTAATCCAGTTTGTCTGTAACTACAAAAGTATATGGAGGAAAGTGCTAAGAAATAAGACTGGAAAGATAGGTTGGACTCATATTGGATAACTTAAATTCCATTCATGTGGTGGGGGTTGTTTAGGAAGGGCTAGCATCTCTTGTAGAAGAGCTTGCCAAGCTCTTTTCAGGGCTATTCATCTAACTTTGGTATCCACCTTCACTCAACTCTCACCTGTGGCTTCAAGAGATTCAAGCATGCACAATGGCCATGTCCTGGTAAAACTATCTCAGCAGATGAGCTAAATCAAGTGAGGGTAACTGACAGGGCTCAAAACTGTCAGTGAATTAGGGAGAGGTTTATCTCTAGTATGTGAAGTTTTTCCCATCAGATGAAAATAATTTGTTTCAATGACCACAAAGGTGATTGAAGCAGACTCTATGAAGCACTTAGAGCTTAGTTAAAAAGACCAACTGAGAATCTTTTCTACAACATTCCTAAGTGGTATTCCAGCCTTCTCCTGACCTCTAGTGAAAGGATAACCCAATTTGGTAGTTCATTCCAATCTGGGAGAACTCTAATTTTACAACATATTTCTTTACACTGTTTAGTCATTTCTGTAGTGTACCACTTTTTATGACCTATTTTGGGGTTTTCTTGGCAAAGATACTGAAGTAGTTTGCTATTTCCTTCTCCAGTTAATTTTACTGGTGAGGAAATTGAGGCAAATAGAATTAAATTACTTACCCATGGTCACACAGGTAGGAAGTGTCTGAGACTGGATTTAAACTCAGGGTGATGAGATTTCCTGATTTAAGGCCCAGCACTCCATCCAATGCACCACCTAGGTGACCATCTATAAATTCTCATCATTACTTTTAGTTTAAATCTTGAGCTCACAAGAACACAATTAATCCCTTTTCTATATAATCCTTCAAATACCTGAAGGCATCATGGGCTCATTTTCTCTCTCTTCCTGACTAAATATCCCTAAATCTCTCAATTTATTCTTCAGTGGTGCTGACGTTTCTCACCATCATAGTAGGCTCTCTAGAGTATCAGTGCCCTCCCTAATGAATGGAGAATACAGTAAAAATGTAACCATCTTAGATCTTGACACTGTCCCTCTAATAATGCAGCCTAAAATAGAATTAGCTTTTTAGGGAGCTAACATTTCATACTATGGAAACATATCAAGCCTGCAGTTCATTGAAATCTGAGAACTTTTCCAGCTCACTATAATCTAGTCATTTCTCCCATTCTTTTACTTTTGAAGTTGATTTTTTAAAATTCAGAAATAAAACTTTTATCTTTATTCTTTTCATTTTTATCTCATTACATCTTGGTTATCATTCAAGATGCTATATATATCCCAAGTTTGTTTTATCTTCAAGTCTGATGAATGCTAAATAGTACATGGCCAAGTATAATTCAGTTCAGAAAGAATAGGGGAGGTTGGAGGGAAAGAAAGAGACAGAGACACAGAAACACAGAGAAACAGACAGACAGAAATAGGGACAGAAAGACAGACATAGATGTGTAGGAGGAAGTTTCACATCTGTGTACTATCCTTATTGAGAAATACTCATGTTTTCGCTCTAGTCTCCATCCCCCTCCCATATCTGGTTTTTCTCTATTTTAATCATATCATATCACCTCTACTAGCTCACACTTTCTACTGTTCTCCATAATTAAATCAAAAGGTCCATGTCCCAAACCCTCTTTCCACATGGCCCTTCTCTATCTCTCCAGATATAGTCTTTAATCCAGCAGTCCAGAGCTCCTTAAGACATCCTTTTTCCTCCAGGAAACTACATCTTCCCTAAATCAACAAACATTAGAGTCAATTGAAGGTAAAAGTCTCCTTTTCCCCACTTTGCCTAACCTCCCTTTCCAACCAGTTTCTGTAAAGGGTTATCACACATGTATAAAGTTCCTCTCTAGTATGAATTCTCTCATGCTTAATAAAAGCAGAGAAATGAGTGAAGACTTTCCAACATTCACTGCATTAAGAAATGGTTTCTCCTAATATTAAATAAGACATGAAGTCAGACTAAATGCTTTACCACATCAAATAAAAAGCTTTTAGAGGGCAGAAATCATTTTATTTTTGTATCCTCAGTACCAAGCATAGTGCCCAGGAATAGTAAGTGCCTGATAAATATCTATTGATTGATTGACTACTTACATAGCCTCTCTCTACTATCTGTGGTCTCTGATGTTCAGAAAAAGAAAAAAAAGTGTTCCCACATGAATTACATTATGGAATTTCTAATGCAAGTTTTCAAATATTTTGTGAGATTTTTGTGAGTGAAGGCTATCCAAGAATGTTCAATATATGACTTCTCCAATATACATTCTTTATACTAATTGATTAATTGAAGGTTTCTTGATATTCATTACATTTCAAAGGCTTCTCTTCATAGTTTTCCTAATTTTTCATTAAGTTTTAATTCATTTTCTCATGTCAGTGTATATTGAAGTTACTTAATCTCTCTCTCTCTCTCTCATGAAATAATTTTGAGACAGGTCCAGGACTGTTAAGACCCTCTTCCAAGTCTTTCTGCATGTTCTCTGTTCTCTCCAGACCATGGGGTTGGATAAAATCTGGGACTCTCAAGGGATGAAGGTAACCAGCTGGGTTACTGTCTTAGGAAGGTACCAAGAGACCACTGCAGCTGGGCCTAATCTTTATTTTTTTCAGTTCCTCTTCTCTGAGCTCCACCTTCTCTTAACAGCCAACTTATTTTTGTCTCTAGGCTAACCCTGGAGTCTGGTTGGATTCATTGGCCCCAATTCAGGAAGACTTTGCAGCTGGATTTCTTCTTCATCTTTCTAGCAATTCTCTTGCTGGCTGCCTATTTATTCCTATAATGTATTAAATTTTGTCAGCAGGATAGCTTCTAGACTTCCTTCCTCAATAAATGTGAACTTTCTCCTATCTCTGAGCTCCCCTATGTTTAAGATCTTCCAATACACCAAGGAATGGTTTTGGGCAGGACACTACCGACCAACAGCACAATCTTCTCTCTATTTGGGTTCTACCTTCCTCTGTAGTCGTCCTTTTTCCTCCATCCTAAACCTCAGAGCTGTTCTCCTTCATGGACCTCAACTCATTCATGCAGCAAAATGGCATAATTGAATTGGAAATAACTGGAATTGGAAGAATCAAGTTCAGATTCTGTCTCAGGATTTAGTCTAGTTATCATCAATATATGAATATTCACAATATTTATGTGCTCAAAGAACAGGGACAACTTTCTGAGACAATAACATCAAGGGGTTAACTCCCCAAACTGATGCCTAAAATGACAGTCAACCCTTTCACATTGTGACTTCCCCCGTCATGGTTTCAATATATTGTGAATCAGCATAAGAAATTAAATGGGAATTTTTGGCGTGTTTTAATAGAACCCTCAGACAAAGGTCAGCCGATGACACAGAAAAGTTTAGAGACTCAGAAACACACAAAACATATGTATAGTACTGTATAATATCAACATATTTTATCTTTTAATACCGTAATAATTCAGATTCATTCTTTAGTATGCAGGGAGGGCCAAAAAATTTTACGCAAATTTTCAAGATGGGGAGGCACCACTCCCCTAATCCCTGCAATATGGAAGGAATAATTGTTTAGCAACCAGGAGAGAGAAGGGAATATAAGTCAGCTTAGTCTCAGTTTATGTAAGTCACTGTGGTTCAATAAAAATACCAGGATTTAGAAGTCAGATAACCTGAATTCAAATTCTGCCCCTAATGCTTAATACCAAACTTCTGCAAATCAGTGAATCCTTCTAGGACTGATTTTCCTCTTCTATCAAGTGAGGAGTTTAGATGAGATGGTAAGGTCCCTTTTGACTCTAGATTTAGGATCCTAAGAAAAATGCCAGATTCAAGAGGTGATTTTCATTTTTTTTCCCTTTAAGAATCACCTCAAGGTGACTTGTTTCATTTCAACTTGGTTGTTAATTTTGTTGTCCTGTTGGATACCTTTCCATTGATTTGAGATGACAAGTAGGGAAGGTGAACCTAGGCTACCTCTAACTCCATCATTTTCCATTTGCCCCTCCTGAGCAAAATTCTTAGAGGAGTAAAAGTCCTCATATCTTTCTTTTTTTCCCCCCTCCCCAATCAGTGTTTCAGGTAACCCTTTAATCCTATTCTTCTTTGTGCCTGTTGTCTTATGTTGCACCCCCTGGACCCCATTCAGGAGTTTGTGCCTAGCTAGTGCTCCTTAGCCTCAATTACGTTGAGGTATCCTTAGGTAATTATAATCTTTTTAATCAAAAAAAGGTCCAGTTGAAGTTAATCAACAGCTTATCTTGATTAACTTTTGTGTCAATGTACAAAAAACACTATTTCTTCGTTGTTGAATTCAGTCTTCCTTTTTTCTTTTTCTGTTAATTCTAGAGCACTTACCACATCACATGAACCCCAGTTTAAGTTGGAGAGAATTTCCAAATGATTTTATTGTACTAGAATATCATAAGTGAAGTTTGGGAATATTCATGTTATATATTGGTGAGATTTTGTCCCAAGGAAATATCTCTAATCTCTAAAGGAAAAGTTGACAGGATGGGAGGGCAAGACAAAAAGTCAATGAAAGCCCTGTTTTGAGAATGAAAAATCTCTACATTATTTTGAGTGAATGATAGCTCCATACCACTCATCCCCTGCTTTTCTATTTTTAGTAGCAAAATGGGCTAACAGTCAGATGGCATTGTACTCGATCATTAAGATCCCTGGATAATCTTGACTACAGGGTTCTTTGTATAACAAAGACTGAAAATTACTCCACATTAAGGAACATGTTTCTTTCATGGTGTTGCGAAAATCCATTTGGGCCATAGATGTCTGGGCACACCGTTTGGAAAATTCAAATCAAATTTCCTCTTATTGAGTTCATTTGGAATCAAATTCAAAAGACTGATGTCCCAGAGTCCTGTAGGAACTCATGCTAATTTCATTAAGGAGGCAGCCTTTTCAATACCTTATCATGATTGTCACATTTTTAAACCATTCCATTCTCTTTGGCTGAAATGTTTAGTCATCTGTACTCACTGATCAGCAAGGTTTCCCAACATTATCTTTTACATGCAAGTACTCCATTATTGTAGCACAATTTTTCTAGCTTCTTTTGTAAAAACAATTCTGAACTTAACAAATATAAAATAAAATAAAGTGTACATTCCTAAATGCAAAGTAGAACAGAAAAGGAGAATTGTACATGAAACTACTTAGAGTGTGGTATCTAAATTTGCTTATTCTTTAAAGCAAGAATAAGTTCAACATGTAGCTGACCTGCTGGTTTCTGCTTCTTTCTGTCTTTTCTTCTATCCTTTCTTCTATATTATTTAAAAATAAATCCAAATTACCGTATTCTCTTTCTTTCTCTTTCTTTAAAAAATTCCATAGTTGTAAAAGTCCATTTGGGTCATCAAATCTCCCCAATTTTTGGAAATTTTGAAATTATAAAGCCTTCATAACAAATATATGTGATCAAACAAATTCTGTGGCATGATTTTCAGAGGAATTTGAACAGTAATGACATTTTAATTGCTTTTTAAATTTTCAATATTTTAGAAAAGTAAGTTTCATCAGTGTAGAGTCTATCTGGACTTCTACAGATCACTACTATCACAACCCATTTCTTTCAGTTTATTGGATAATATTGGGTCTATGAGTCAAAAAAGCTCTGAGTATAGACACTAAGTAGCTTTGTGATCCTGAACAAGTCACTTAATTTCTATCTGCTTCAGTTTCTTCTACTCTAAAATGCAAATAGTAATATCTACCTCCTAGGGTTATTGTGAGGATCAGATGTATTTGTACTTATAAAAAGAGCTTAGCAGAGTAGCTGGCATTAATAGATCCCCCCCCCTTCTTTCTTTCTTACATGATCTTTATGATTAGCTTTGATGAATAGAAAGGAAATTATTAACCACTGGCCAATTTTCTTGTGAACATAATTTCTCTGAATCTAGCAAGATTAGTCTTAAAGGGACATCTAGGTAGAACAGTGGATAGAATTCCAAGCCTGCAATTAGAATGAAATGGGTTCAAAACTGTCCTCAGGTACTTACTAGCTGTGTGATCCTGAGCAAGTCACTAAACTACATGTCTATAAAATGAGGATAATGATAATACTTATCTACCAAGGTTGCTATGAAGATCAGTGAGATAATAAATATAAAGCACAAATCCTAGTGTTTAGTATTTAGTAAATGATATGAAGTTGTCTATTATTATCCAATATCAAAGAAATATATTCATATTAATAACAGACTCAAGTCTACCAGAAATAATTTTATTTAATATTAAGCTATATTAAGCTATATCTAACTTGGAGACAAAAATATGTCTAAAATGGCATACTCCCTAATTCCATTTGACATGATTCTCTGTCTCAGAAAGACTTCAGATAACATTTGTAGAAATCTGGAAAAAAGGAAAATATTATAGTATGATAAAATACAGTTTTTTGGTTAACATTCCATAATATTCAAAACTTCTTAGACCATTCTTTTAATATTAAAAGTAGTTCCTTTCTGTTATCAATATCTTAATCTTGAATTTTAAAAGGTGAAACATAGTCTTTAAGTAGGTTTAGAATCTAATCACTCCAGGTAGGTGGAAGCAATGATCTCAAATGAACAAGAATTAGATTTGGTGTTCATCCTTACTCTATTTTCAGGGAAAGATTTAGCTTTGGTTCTTCCCATTTTCCCAAGGGAAAAATATGAAAACCATTTTAGGGTATAGAAGCAGTATTACTTAATTCTAGAGAAACTAAAAATTAAAAAGAAAAACAAAAACATAGGCTTCCACACTAGTTTCATGACAAGGCTGCCCTCAAACCTTTTCCAGCTGGATAACAATAATTTGGGCAGGTGGATGGCTCAGCAGACAAAGCACTGGGCCTGTAGTCAAATCTGGCCTCAGGCACTTCATAGCTGTGTGACCTTGGCAAGTCACTCAGTTGCCTCATCTGTACAATGAGTCGGAGAAGGGAATGGCAAACCGCTCCAGTATCTTTGCTGAGAAAACCCCAAATAGGGTCACAGACAGACATGACTGAACAACAACTCAACATGACTCTATTGTACCTTTAAGTGCTTTTATCCACAAATGTCATCACCCCCTTTATACAGATGAAGAAACTGAACCACAGAGAGATTTCCCTATACCTGCAGGGCCTTATAGGAGTGGGAATTCCAACTCAGACCAAATGATTCATTTGCTGTTCTTTTCAATAGTTCATAATATGCAACTTAAGAGAATCTATATTTCCATTCTTCTATCTACACAACCTCAATGTTTGGATAGAATTTTAGAAGATAATCCTTTTTTGCATGAGATTCAAATCCTAATATGAGCATTCATCAGTTTTAGTCCCTAAGACAAGTCAATTTCTATGGCAGCAATTTCTAAATATCATATAGCCATTTAGTGTATATGTGGATTTAAAAAAAAATACATCTGTTTTCCTCCACATTTTTCACAAAATAATCTAGACAAATAATTTTCTTAGCTGGGGTTTTATTTAAATGAAACTCAAGGAATATTACTATCTTTGTAATACAAACAGATCTTTTTAAATGTATAATGCAGATGGTGTAGCCATTTTTTTTTAAGAAACCAACTTATACTGTATCTACTGAAATGAATGTTAAACCCTATGTAACAGATATTATGATACTCTTAACTTCCATGAAAAATTATTCAGCCCAAAGTTTACATGGTTTACAAGAGGCTCTGAAAATTGAGTTGTGACAGTAAAAGAATTGTACCTAAAAAACTAAAATTCTAAACAAATGTTGAGGTTGTATGGACAGAAGAATGGAAATGTAGATTCTCCAAGTTCTGTATTATGGACTATTGAAATGAGTCAGTTGGTCTGAATTGGAATCCCCATTCCTATAAGGCCCCGTAGATAGAGGTAAATGGCTCAGGTCTCATTGTTGAATAGGGAGCATCATGCTAAGAGACTACTAATAGTAGTGTAATACAGCAACTAATGAACAGGACTCAAAGCCATCTGTAGGCATCTCTAAATGTATAAATTAGATTAAAGTGCCATCCTGAGATGATGAGAATAGTCTTCTTGTACCAGTGAGACACTCACAGGTCTAGTTCCTAGTCACATACTTCATGTTCAAATGCAGTGGAGATCACAAAAAATCATCTGAGTCTTGATCTTAGTCAATTAATAAGCATTTATTAAGCACTTACTATGTAACAGGCACTGTGTCAAGTACTGGAGATATAAAGAAAGGATTTTGTCCTTTAGGAGTTTACAATGTAGTGAGGAAGACAATAAGCAAACAAATATATGTACAAATAAGTTATACACAGGATATATAGGGAATAATTAGTAGAGGAAAGGCAGTAGAATTAAGAGGGATTGAAAAAGACTTCTTAAAGAAGGTGGGATTTTAGTTAGGACCTAATGGAAGCCAAAGGAAGTCAGGAGGCAGAAATGAGGAAGAACAACATTCTAGGCATGGGAAACAGCCTGTGAAAATGCCCAGAGCTGAGAGATGGACAATTCAGATTGCTTTCAACTCATAATTTTTTGATTCTACATTAAGGATGAGAAATAATATATTGATTAGTTTATGACAAAATAGAAATCATATACAAAATTATTTAAGTGGAAGAATTGTCAATAATAATAAGTTTTCAGAAAGAAGAGTCTAGATGTAGTTAATGGATAAGAGTTCAAGATGGGAATGCAGGGAATGTTAAGTTTTACCAATGAAAAGTCAAGAAGGCAAGTCAAGCTTATAAGAGAAGATATACGCACACACATATATACATACATACATACATACACACAATTATATATGTTATATGTATGGAGAGAGACAGAGAGAAAAAGAGACACAGAGAGACAGAGACAAAGAGAGAGAGAGAGGGAGGGAGAGAAGGGAAGAGTGTATTGGGCAGCTAGGTGGCACAGTGATAGATTGCTGGGCCTAGTGTCAGGATGACCTGAGTTCAAGTCCAGCTTCAGACACTTGCTAGTGTGTGATCCTGGACAAGTCACTTAACCATGCTTGCCTCAGTTTCTTCATCTGTAAAATGACCTAAAGAAGAATATGGCAAACATCTCCAATATCTTTCCCAAGAAAACCCCAAATTGGGTCACCAAGAATCAGCCATAACTTAAATGACAGAACAACAAGAATATATATATATATATATATATATATATATAACTACATAATATGTAAAAATATATACATATATATAGTTATAGTTAGGGGTCAGTAACAGGATGGAAATAATGAGTTGAATTAAGTATAAAATAAGAGAAAGAATAAAAGGACTTAAGTAGAAGAAATTCAGAATATGCTTTTCAGTAAACTTCTCTAAATATAAAGAAGAGAAGAAAGGAACTAATCATATTAATCTCACTGACCCACAACCTCAGGAATACTCAATTGTCAGCAATTCACTGGACAATTCTCTCTATCTTCTAAATAAACTAATGAACCTTGGCAGCTATAAAGATAAACAAGGGAGTTAAAATTAGTGTTAAAGCAAAAATAATTCTTTAGTTTGCATGGTCACAGATGTTCAGGAGAGCCTTGCTGGGAAAAAAATACTCATGGTAGGATTTTAATTCATACATACTTAGATATCTGCACAGGAATAGCAAAGAGGTAAAAATCAAAGTTAAAGGGAAAAGATTTCACTCAAACTATAACAACTTTTCTTATATGAGTATATAACACTCTCCTACCAGAAAAGTGGAATCTAGAATAAGTTACAAATTCCTGGTGTTTTTTTTTTATAGTAAATATTCTAAATTTAATTTTAGGAAAAAAATTAAATCTACTTATAAAAAAACCACAGGGGTGGATAATGGTGGTAGCATTCTCTGGGCATCTCTGCCCAGAAATATAATGCATCCTGACTCATCCATCATTAAGTATTTATCAAGTGCTTACTATATTCCAAGCACTTTGGGGATGATTATACAAAAGGAAGCTAGTTTTCATCTCCGAGTAACTCAGTTTCTATGAGGGAGATACAAATATGTATAAGATAGTTAGCTCCAAGTCTATGTGGTAACCCCTCTTCCCATATTTCTAAAGAATCCAGAGAAACAGCAGACACGAAGAGTCTCAGATCCCTCCCAGATGTTTGCAGGTCCAAAAAACCCATATGACACTGGAAGAGAGTGGGTAGAAAATAAATCTTTCTTTTTCTCAGACTGAGGTATCTATCAGGGAAGGATTGGTAAACTCCACCATGTAGATGGATAAAATCTCACCTTCCCAGAGCCAGATGCAAGGCTCCAAGAAGATACTTTAGACTGACTTGATATGTTCTTGACTTAACTCTTCCATACCTTCCTCAACAGGTTCATCTCAACTTGAACTTTTCCCTGGGGCTTTTTCCAACAGAAGGACCATTTCTTTACTGGTCAGGAAGAAGAAATTGCTTCTTCAGCCACTCTTACCGACATGTACAAGACCTTTACTATTGGTTCCAACCCAGACACCAATTTGATCTCAGTTTATGTACTCAGTTTGTAATTACTGTGCTGCATTTACTGTTTGTTGAAGGGAATTAGTCACATTTTCATTGCCTTTACTTCAATTTTGTTTTCACTTTTTAAAATGTATATATTTATATGGGTAGTTTTCTCAGGGATATCTAATAATTTGAATCATTTTTCTACTTTCCCCAAATCTGAACCCTACTTCCTGCGAAGATGGAGGCAGTACCACCTCACTATCCAAGAAAGCCTGTTCCACATACTCTGTATATGGTGTTTTGTCCTAATACCTTTGTCTCTTTAACTTCTGCAATAATTACTACTAAATCATGATTCCTTTTTTGTAATTGTAGCTTATCTTTACAATGCTTCAGAGTTTAAAAATTCTTTCCCTCTGAGCATTCCTCTATGGTAGGCAGTTCAAACATTTATTATTTTCATTTTCATAATTGGACATAACTTTAGAGAATATCTAATTCAGGAGTTCTTAATCTTTTCATAAATCCTTAGGTTGTCTGATAGAGCTCTCTCCTCAGAATGATGTTTCTTTAATGCGTAATTTAAAATCCATAATATTACAAAGGAGAAAAATTTCATTGAAAAACATCTACCAACATATAAGAAAGGCCAGGTTCAAGGACCCCATCCAGTTTTTCATTTTCCACTTGCTTCTACTCCTCTGGTTTTTATCATTCTGTGCAAACTCAGCATCGTGTAAAATCAATCTTGGAAGTCACATCTCATCAGTGTCTTCTGCCCCTGAGATCCCACCATCCTTCTGATTAGGAAGGATACAGGGCAGAGAGCTCCCCCTAGCTCTAGCACTTAAAAAGAACACTTGGGTCAGCTATCTTTTCATTTCCCATCTAGCTGTACTTTTCAAGTTTTTATCATGCTCCCAAGTTGGTGCCATGTTTCCTTTCAATCTCTGCCCTACCCTTTTCAGTTTCTTTTTATGTAAAATCTTTATCCACTAAATTGTGAGTTCCTTGAAAGCAGGGACTTTTTGCCTTTCTTTGTATTCACAGCACTTAGCAAAATGCCTGGTATATAGTAGGCATTTAATAAATGTTTACTGATGGGCCAAATAACTCCAAGTTCAGATTATCTGCTTTTCAATGCATCCCTACCATTTTACAGATGAATAAATCGAGACCCAGGAAAGTTAAGGAAAGACCTAAATTCATATCTGTTCTTCCATATTTATCAGTTGTGTAACTAGGAGTTAATAATTTAACTTTTCTGACCAGCAGTTTCAAAATTTGTAAAAAGAAAATAATAAAATGAAAAAAAAAGATGTTTGCAAAACATGCTTTGAAAATCTTAAAACCTTCTGTAAATAATAGCTATTAATTAAGTAACTTGCTTAAGGTATCATCTCCCACCATCTTGATATTTCCATTTTACCACAAACTGAAGTTCATAACAATTGCTTTCTCTAGTCACACAACTCCTAAGGGGTCTGACTGAAGACAGCTGACTCTTGGTCTAGTAATCTTGCATCTAGAAAGAAAATTGGAGCATGTGCTCTTATGTAGAGAGGTAGTAACCTTTGGTATTCCCAGTATCTGCTTCAGAAGTTTTTTTTCCCCCACTAATGGATAAAGGGAAGCAATTTAACTTCAGTTTCCTGGGTCCTGGTTAGATCTCAGAAACAGCAACAACAACAAATTTATGCCTGGTTCCTTTAAAGGCAACAGAGAGAAGCTGATATTGATATCTGAAGGAAGATATTTGACAAATCAGTGGCAAAATCTATGGGTGGAACAGACTAGTTATGTGATACCTGGAGAATATAACTAGAGTGATGTGTTGTCCTTTACCCTAGTATGCCTCCAAGATGCCAGGGATGCAGAAGATGCTATTTTTGAAAGGAATTACTATGATTTGGTCATTGGTAGCTTTGTGTGGAATTACCCAAGAATCTCAGAGGGTCCCATGAGTGCTGGACACTTTTAACAATAACAGAAACAAACAATAGCACCAGCATTTATATAGTCTCTATTACTGTGATAATCCCAAACACTGTGGTAAAAACTTTACAATTATTATCTCATTTTGATCTTCACAACAACCCTGGGAGGCAGGTACTGTTATTATCATTTTATAAATCAGGAAACTGAGGCAAACACAGGTTAAGTAAGTGCTCAGGGTAACATAGCTGATAAGTTTCTGAGGGCAAATTTGAATATAGGTCTTCCCAACACCAGGTTCAACCCTTTTCACTGTATCGATGAGGTGCCATTTAAATCCAAATTTTAAGTTCTTTTTTTCAAGTTATCCTCATCAGTCTATTGGCAAGATAAGAAGAATCACACACAGGAAGCTGAAGATATGTGTGCGTAATGATGATATGTAGAAAGATGCCATGAAAAGTGGTTAAGTTCTTCTGATATGGAATATGTTGCCCACAGTCTAAGTGAGACCAAATTCCATTCTCACAGGGGTTAACATACAGCTATGGCTACCCCCAGTCCAGTTTAAGGTTAAGAGACCACAATTCTTCATATCGAAAAACAAGTTCTTTTTATGTTATGCTGAAATCACCGATTATTTTGTGTGTGTGTGTGTGTGTGTGTGTGTGTGTGTGTGTGAATTAAGCAGCATTCTGCTTATAATCTACATTCCAAACTGATTTATTCTCCTAGGAATTTTTTTTTTAAAAAGAACTACTTCTTAATGGGAGAAATGTATATAATTTCAACCAGGGCAACGTTGACAGTGAAATATTTTGAATTACTTAAATTGTGGTTTTGGATTTAGCCTACTCATCCCCTCCTAATTTTGGAAAAAATTCAGTGTTATATCATGGTGGATTACTTTGCACAGCAATGTTAAAGGTGCTAGTCTATTCTATTTAAAAGTATTTTTCTAAAGTGTGTGTGTATGTGTACACTTCTACTTGCATCCGATATACATATAGCAAATATACACACTGACATGCACATACATACACACTTGTACACATACACATAACACACAAACACACATGGACACACATATACACATACCCACATGCACAATACACATAGAACTCCACACATATACAGACTTCGCACACATGTGAACACATACATGTAACACACAATATACAGATGTATAATACACATGATAAATGTACACATATGTATACATAAACCTATACACATACACTCTTTCCCTCATACATAATGTGTGTGTGTGTGTGTGTGTGTGTGTGTGTGTGTGTAAAATGGGATAATCACTAAGATGGAAAAGCATTGTTCCTTAGGAACAGATTCTGGATCAGAGGGGAATATTTGGGTTCTGAGGGCAGCTAGGTGATTCAGTGCATAGAGTGCCGCACCTGAGTCAGGAAGACTTGAGTTTAAATCTGACCTCAGATACTTACTAGCTATGTGACCTTGGGAAAATCATTTAAGCCCATTTGCCTCAGTTTCCTCATCTATAAAATGAGCTGGAGAAGGAAATGGCAAATCATTCTAGTATCTTTATCAAGAAAATTCCAAATGGGGATTGAAAACAATAACAATCAGAGCCAGAAAGAGTGGGTTCACCTCTGACACATACTGGTTGTGTGATTCTGAGCTAGTCATTTAACCTGTGTCTTATATAATTCTGTAAGACTATAATTTACAGACAAGTTACGAACCTGCATCATTAGAGAGTTTTCTGATCTGGGAGTTTTCTAGGCCATTGAAAATCATAGGTTCAGTTCACATTAATATAATTTTTTTCTTTTTGATCTTTGTGAATCTTCTGTAATAAGGATATTTTTATGAAGATTTTTTTCTCACAAAACAAAAAGAAAATGATTGCAACATCAGCAGCATTAATCACATCTTAAACATATTATCCCAACCTTCTTCTTATCCCCCATATTTTATCACTCATTCTGTTAGTTTGAAACTCAAGGACTATCTCCTTTGGGATTTTTGTTCAAATGACTGTCAATAATAACAGACAAAATCTAAACAATTATTCATCCACCTCCAATTCATTCTATTATTTTTAACAATTTTTTTGATTGCAAATCTGTCTTGGCTATGTTATTAAATTGCATGGACAGGAATCTTGTTTATTCCTTAATGTGAGTTATAGGTACCTATATGTTCCATGCATACTTGTTTTTTATTATTTTTAGCGATATTTTTATTAATGTATTTCTCTGATTTTTTACCATATGGATGTGGTTTTGACTTCTCAAAAGTCACCAGTAGCAAACATAGTTATATGCTATATAACATAGCAAGTTATACCAAACTGGAAAGGTTTTGTGTACCAATCCAAAGACAGACATACTTACCTGTCACCTAAATTGGGGAGATTCATCATAGATATTCATTTGACTACCAAATGATAAACTGATCTGGCTATATTAACCCATGAAGAACACCTACTAGGAGATGATGAACAAAGTCATAACCAGCAGTTTTGGTGTCTCTCTTCATCAGGATATCATTCATTGAGTGGGGGAAAAGGAAGAAATTTCAGGACATCTTAAATTTGGAGAGACTACAAGAGTAGAGAGAAATATAGGTTTTAGGGAGGATTTATCTTAGGTTGTTGCTGCAGAGTTGGAGGTGAAAGGTGAAGAAGCAGCTATTGGTTTTCTACTTCTATGAATATTTCCTATTAACAAGTTGCAACCTCAATTGCTTTCATTTACTGCAGGGATATAAGATCTGTCATTACAAATGTTTTACATGGCAGCTACCTAGCACAAAGCCCTTGCCACCCCACTCTCATTCCAGGGGTTTTATTTGGTGGAGAGAAAACAACCTAACCCCAGATATTTTGAAGTACTAATGTAATAAGATCAAGCAACTTAGTCAGAAAGTGTGAAAGCACTTTTTTCCTCTGCTGGACTCACATGGATCAGATTCAGTTCTGGGACTACCCATAAAGAATTAACTTTCTCTTTGCCTCTTCATTACCACCCAGATTAATTCATGAAAACCTCCCAAAGAATGCTTATATAGCTGGTATTTTTTGGTTTTCCTAAATATGGTCACTCCATGTTTGCCACTCAATTTGCAATGAGCATATTAGGACTGGTACAACATATATTTCTTTCTTTTTGAGTGAATTTTATTATTTTTATTATAGCTTTTTATTTTCAAAACATATAATTTTTAAACATTGATCCTTGCAAAATCTTGTTTTCCATATTTTTCCTTCCTTCTCTCTACCCCCTCTCCTAGATCTCAAATAATCCAATATATGTTAAACATATTAAAATATATATTAAATCCAATATATGTATACATATATGCACAATCATCATGCTGCACAAGAAAAATCAGATCAAAAAGAAAAAAACATGAGAATGAAAACAAAATGTAAGCAAACAACAAAAAGAGTGAAAATGTTATGTTGTGATCCACATTCAGTTTCCACAGTTTTTTCTCTGGGTGTAGGTAGCTCTCTTGATCATAAGATCATTGAAATTGGCCTGAATTGTCTTATTGTTGAGAAGAGCCATGTCCATCAGAATTGATGTTCATATAATCTTGTTGTCATGTACAATGATCTCTTGGTTCTGCTCATTTCACTCAGCATAAGTTCATGTAAGTCTCTCCAAGCTTCTCTGTATTCATCTTGCTGATCATTTCTTATAGAACAATAATATTCCATAACATTCATATACCACAATTTATTCAGCCTTATTCTCCAACTGATGGGCATTCACTCAGTTTCTAGTTTCTTGCCACTACAAAAAGGGCTTCCACAAACGTTTTTGCACATGTGGGTCCCTTTTTCTCCTTTAGTACAGCATATATTTCACACTGCAAAAAACAAAACAAAACAAACAAACAAAAAAACCGGATAAAATATAGAAGCCCAAGAGTAAATTAAAAAACATAACGCATTCAAATAGCTCGATTGAACTGCTCTGGTAAAGATACTCCAGGTACTGAGAAAGGTCCCAATTTATTTCATCTGCATAACTCAAGGCATGAGTAAGATTAGCAAGGCTGTTTTTCCTACTCCCACATCACCAAGTCATGGCTTGAGACCTCACATTGCAAGGCAATCTTTTTGATAAGCATCTTCTTCCTTTTCCAGTCAGCACACTCTTATGGGGAATTTTCTCTAGGTGGCTGTTGCCCAAACAATGTAACACAGGAACTCCATCACTGGGGAAATTTTGAGCTTGCATGGAAAGACCATTCACAAAAGCTCCAGTTTCAGACTTGTGCCCAGATAAGGAAACAGAAAGAAAGAATACCACGGCCAGAAACTGGAGACCCAGGAGCTTTTCTTTGAGATTTGTCTGGGAAAGCACAAGTCATTCACCTAATATGCTATTCCTGTAAGTTTCCATTTTCTGCTGGGGAATGGGGGACAAGGAGAAAACCCTTATCTCTCAACCCTTTGTAGCAATTCAATCTGGGGAAGAGAAAGAAATACAGAGTCAGAGATTTGCCATTTCACAGTTTTTCCATTTAAAAAATCAATAGCATCTATTTTTATATCACTTTTTTCCACAAGATTGCCAATTTCCTGACATAGAGAGCCAATGCCCCTTTTTAAAAAAAAATGCAAAAGGAATAAAGCAGTTCAGCCAAACCAATTCATTGATCAAGTCTAACAGTAAGCCATATTCCAAATCCATGTTCTCTCACCTCCACAAAGAATGGAGGAATATAAAATTTCATTTCTCTTTTTGGGGATTTAGTGTGGTAATTGCAATTATACAGGGTTCAGTTTTAGTTTCATTAACTATTATTCTTACCATTGACACTGTTATAATCACTGTGGATGCTATTTTCCTGATCAAGCGTAAGCATGGGATAATGGACCCACAGCTGAACTTGCCATAAGAAAGACCTCAGATCAGATGATATCTTTGTTTATTATCTGTGTCACCACAGACAAATCACTTGCCCTCTCTAAGATCCCTCAAAGTGAAACCAGTAGTGTTGTAAAAAAGGGAAAAGTAGGGCAGATAGGATTAATTAGGGCAGGTAGGATTAAGTGCTCTAATAATCATCATACAGAAACCAATTCCCAGCTTCAGCATGCTAGAACAGTAGGATAGGGAAGTAGTTCCTATAGATCACTGATCAGGGAGATAAGAATCTGTGGTTCCCTTCTTAACACACTGGATGACACAATAGGAAACCTGGCAACCTCAGTGTCTGGATGTTGGATAGCTGAAAGGAATGGAGGGGGCTATTGTGCAAGAGTCCTGAAACCTATGTGATTTCCAACATTTCACTGGAGTCTCTCATGGCCACAGGAGTTGAAAACAACTCCTTGCTGGAAGACGAGCAGAGAATGGGAACTGTGTACTGAGGCCAGAACCACAACAGACCATCAAAAGACTGAGAGAGCAAAAGATCAAAGCAGAGAGTGGGGCATGGTGCCAGCAATGCCATTCATATTGTAAATGCTGTATACACTGCAGAAAAGACAGAACCAAATAAGGTCTGGCTAGCCCATATAAGAGTTCCTGACTGGACTGACTAGGACGTAATGTTCCAATCCAAGAAGAGAGGCTGAAAATATGAATAAGCAAAATAGGTAAAACATGTATTAATTCTGTATTATCAATTAAGATAAAGCCAAGGCAAAAAGCCAAAGGAAGACACAAAAACTATAGCTAAAGTATCAGAGAAAAATGGCTTGGTTACTTGGATTATAAAAAATGGATTATAAAAAACTTCTTCCAAAGTTGGAAGAAATTAAACAAAAGATAAAAAAATGATAAATGAAATGAGTATTTGGGAAAATAAAATTGAAAGATTAAATAGCTTAAGACAGAAGACAAGAAATCATTGCACAAGTAGCAGAATGGAAGAACTCAAAAATTCCATGAAAAAAGAAATATTAGAACAATCAAGAGACTGAAAAAATAGGAAAAAAATAGGTATTTATTTTAAGGGCAAATGTTCTAGCAAACAAAACAAACAGAAATAATTTTAAAAATCAATGGACTCTTGAAATCTATGAACAAATATAAAAGCTAGAAACAAATTTCAAGAAACCCTAAAAATTGTCCAGCTTTATTAAAACCAAGTAACAAAGTAAAAATAAGAAGAATCATTTCCAAAAGAAACACTAAACTAAAAATACTAAGCATGTCACAATCAAAATATTGCAAAAAATCCTATAAAGGAAAGAATTCAAGTATCAATGTATCACAATCAGGATCATACAAGACAAATGGTACAATTATCCTATAGGAAGGAAAATCTTATGATATAATATAACAAAAAGCAAAAGTTAAAAGGCTTAAAGCAAAGAAAAACTTACCCGAAAAATTGATTATAATTCAACTGGAGGAAAATGGACTTTTAACAAAGTGCAAAACTTTCAAATATTCTTGGTAAAAAGTAGTTATACAAAAATACTTTGATATACAAATGCAGGAAAGTGCTATCTATCCATCTAGAAACATATATAGATATAAATTATATGTATACACATGTGTGTATATGCATATATACATATATTTACATATGTTTATGTATATATGTGCATTTATATATATATATGTACACATACACACACAGAGACAAAGACACAGAGAGAGAAAGTGCTAATGAAACAGACAGACAAAACTCAGAGATAATATATTTGAATGATTGGAAGAAGGCCTGATACTGAATTACTTACATTTTAACAAGAGTGTCACAAGAAAAAAATTTGCAATTTTTCTTTAAAAAAATGCTGAAACTACATTTACCAGATTTATCCAGGAACTTAATTTACTTATATACTACTATATAAATCAAGTTACTAAAAGAATATTTAAAGAGTTTGACAAAATAATCAAAAAATCATGAAGAATAAAAGATAATAAAAGTTCAAGAGTAATTATGAAAAAAGTAATGAATAAATGATTTGGTATTGATTAAAAGAGAGGTTAATTAAGTCAATATATTAGGTACATGCAATACAGAAGCCAAAAACCAGAATAGCCTACTGTTCATTCAATCCAAAAACCCCAGTTATTGGGGGGAAGACATACTGTGTTGACAAATTTCTAGAAAACTGAATAGCAATATGGAAGAAATTAGGTTTAAACCAACATGCCAAAATAATTGCAAAATGGATATATGACCTAGACATACAAAGTTACATCATAAGCAAAGTAGAAGAACAAGAAATTACCTTTTCAGAAAGAAGAAGAATTTACAACTAAACAAGCCATTGAGAGAATTGCAAGTGCTAAAATGGACCATCTTAATTATAAAGAATTTAAAAGTTTTTGTACAAATCTGAGTTGACATTAGAAGGGAAATGAATAACTGTGAAAAAGCTTTTATGACAAGTTTGTCTGATGAAGACCTCATATCTTCAATATATAGGGAAACGATTCAAATTGAAGACTAAAAGTCATTCCCTAACAGATAGATGGTCAAATGATAAGAACAGTTTCCAAAAGAAAAACAAAATCTAATCAAGCATCAGCAAGCATGAAAAAAATACTCTGTGTCACTAATAATTAGAGAAATGCAAATTGAATCAACTTTGACATTGTGTTTCATATCCATCAGACTGGCATATATGAGAAAAGAGGAAAATGAGAAAAGTTGAAGGGGGTATGGGAAAATAGCTACATTATAGTTATTTTAATGGATCTTTGAATGAAGAAAGCCATTATGGAAGGCAATTCAGATCTGTGCCCCCAAAGTTAACAAGCTGTTCATATAAATTGATTCAGAGCTAACACTGATGGAAATCAAAGAAAACACATGCACATACATATATACATATGTGTGTATACATATATGTTAAATGTGTACGTATGTATGTATGATCCATCTCCCACAAAGATACCACAATCAGAATCACAAAAGACAAATGATGCAACTATCCTAAAGGAAGAAAAAAATCTTATGATTTATTCCCTCCCTCTCCTTCCCCTCCCCCCCCCACCAAAGCACAAGTTTGCTTATGGCAAAGAATCTGAAAAACTGATTATAATTCATCTAGGAGAAAATGGAACTTTAACAAAACACAGAATTTCTAGTATTCTTGACAAAAGACTGGATATGAGTAGAAACTTTGACATACAAATGTAGGCAAATTCAAAATGTATATAAAAAGATAACACATTTAAATAATTTTTATTGTAGTTCTTTTTCATGGTAGCCATAAACTACTTACTGACACAAACTGAATTTATAGTATTCATTGACATGGGGAATTCTAGGATAAAGCCTACTTTTTACTATTCCTCACAAACTACATTCCACTAAAATTCTGTGGGTTTTTTTTGCTGGGATGTCCCTTATTTCAAGAATGCACTCTCACCTCATCTCTACCTTTTTTTCCTTCAACTCAGTTGTCACCTCCTTTTTCTTTCCCCAACTGCTAATACATCCCTTTCAAAAATGTCATGGATTTCTTTTGTAAATATGTATAGTTATCTCTCTAGAGAGAATATAAATTTATTGATGGTGAAGATTTTTTCATTTTTTGCCTCTATGTCCCCCAGGGCTTAGTAGAATTTTATTACACAGTAGGTATAAAATAAATGTTTATTGATTTTTATTATGTTTGTTGTTTATTAATGTTTATTAAGGGAAATTCAAATCAACAATCAAAAAGTGAACTGAAACATGAAATATTCTTCATCCCTTACTATCTGCCACTGATAAGAAGGATTTCACTGATCAAGTGAAAAATGAAAATCTCTAATTGCTCTTGTCTTGTTTTCTAATGCCATTAATATTTTTCCTATCAGCCTCAGGAGCTGTCACTCTTAATTCCTTCTTTGAAGGAATAAACCAGGGATTCTTAAACTTTTTCCTCTACTGACCTTTTCAGCTGAGAAATTTTTACATAACCCCAGGTATATAGATATGTAAAATAGGTATATAAATTAAACATTTATTGAGAATAAATCACAATTTTACAACTTCCATATTCAGTTACAAGATCCATATGGGGTCACAATCTAGTTTAAGATACTGAGCCATAAACTAAATAAGAAAGTCAGCTGATTAGTTAGACTACCAAGAAACCTGGCATTGAATGTTCTTTTGACATGGCTAAGTTTTGATTTTACAGAATTCTATGGGAGGGTGAGAACTATGTAGCAAATTACCCAACTCCTTATACAGAATGGAATTTGAAAAGAAACTTTTACTAAGATTATATCAAATAATAGAATTCCTTTTAATTTATGTCTTATCACTATTATATATCAAAATATTTTAGTAGTGTTACAATATTACATATGTATGTACATATATGCACAAATATATGTGTTTGTGTATATACACCTATCTTATAGCCATAACATAGGAAGATTTATAATGCCTGAGCAACTGAATGAAATGCCAACTGTTTTCTACATAAGGAGACATTATGATTCTATTAATTTTACTTCAATTTCTGTTAAATTTTTCTTCATTATATAATTCATTTAAAAACATGTGTAAATCACCTCTGTGCATATGGAGAGTACTGTTCATCTCATATAAGCCATGTACATATAACAGATATAATTTAAAATTTAGAATATCCATGAAGGAGATATATTTCAGAACTACAGAGAATAGAAAATTAAAGTATGAAGTAAGAAGTAGAAAATATCAAAGGAGATAAAATTCTGTTGACATAAAATTCAAAATATTTTTGCAAAAACAAAATCAATGCTATTATAATTATAAGAGAAACAACTGGAGAAATTTTTTGCATCAAATTTATTTGAAAAGATATGATAATCATAATATATAGGGAACTGGATTAATACAATAATTTTTAATAGAAAAAAGAACCATTACTCTTTTAACAGTCAAAGTATATAACCTATTCTGGGATGAAATATAAATAAATACCTATTCCTTTTCTAATTATTATAATCTAATATTCAAATGATTGCTCCAAAATGCTAATCATTTACAATCTTGTCAAAATAGATATAACAACAACAACTTAGCTCTCAACATCTATCTTGTGTCTCTCTCTCTGTCCTCCCATAAATTTGCAATAATAAGTCCAACATGCTGGGATGTTCCTAATTTTCTTTTGACGTAGCCAATGGACTGTTCTTTGTTTACCTCTCATTCTTATTCCATGATTAAACAAGATGATTCAAAATAAGCTAGTTTAGTACCGAGAAGTACAGAATACTATGAAAACAGGAAGGAAAGTTCATTTGTACCTAGTGAAGATCAGAGGATGGGGAAGACAATCCTTGATTAACACGTGGTTTTTCAACTGATAATAAAAGCAAAGATATCTCTGGCATATTTTACACTTTCACTTTTCATAAATTCCTTCACAGCAAATACAAAAATACAATGTACTCATTTATGTATTCATTCATCTATTCCTCTAAACTAAGCAGCCATTATGCCCACTGTTATAATGATGTGACAGGATTTCATCATTCATACTGAAACTATATTCCAATTCATTAAGTCACAGAAAAAAGCCTTAGATATAATCTCTAGTCCCAGGGTCCTTAACCTGAGGTTTATGAACTTTAAAAAAAATACTGTTGACTATATATACAATATTTCAATATAATTGGCTTCCTTTGTTGTAATCTCAAGTAATATATTGCATGCATTTAAAAACATTATTCTGAAAAAGATCCCCAGGACTCACCCTACTTGCACAGGAGCTAGCACAAAAAAAGGGGTTATAGTCTAATAAATAAGGATCTGTTATTTAGGAAGAATAGGTAGGGGAGTTTACTCTGCTAGCATGTGATATCACCAGAATTAGAATGGATTCCTAGGTCAGTGTTCTTTCCATCGCACTAAAATTATTATCATTACATATACTATGAAGCTTTGATCTTCCATTAGAGTTGTTTCTTCCCCAACCCCAAGCACCTCCAAATCTTTCAGACATTTCACACATAACAAAATTTTAAAACAGAATATTTTCCCTCTGAAATCATTGGCCATTGGCCCCAGAAACCATCACACGGAGCAAAGAAGCAGTGTTTACATGTTCCAAGTTAGCAAGATGAAATCAGGGATGTCTTAATCCATTTGGAGTAGCACGTATAGCCACATATGGGAACCTGAGTGGGAAAGGAGAACTAAGTGTGGCATGTTTAACTTGGCCTTTGGACCAGCTGTCCTTTTCCTTATATGGATCGTTTTTCTGCTGCAGTTTATCAGAGAGGCCAAGTCTCAGCAGGAGGTCAAGTCTTTGCACTTTCCCAAAAAGCAGTAGCCAAACACGAAAGTGATCTGGGTGGGACATTTGCCATTCTCATCAAGTTCCTTTAGAATCTAAGATGCTCTTCTGAAGAACTATTAGGAGAGACAGGAATAAGAGTTGTGCAATGGTAGGCAAAGTTCTATACATTTTACATAATAGAAATAATTTTTGTATGGATAATCTGTACCAATCATCCAAGAGAGACATCAGTCATTCAGGCAAAATGTTTCTCCCAAAGTTCCCTTCCCAAAAAATCCTAAGCTTACAGCACTGTCTTTTGCCATTTCACTGTCATCTATTCTGTAGTGTCATGACTTAACAGGAAAGATCAATACAAGAAAAGCAGAATTTGCCTTGGTCAGGGAAGCTCCAGCATATTTTCTCCACTTTTTAATTTTTTTTTTACAGCCAGATCTCTGTGTTACTGCCTGCTTATAGCTGCTATCTTTTCATCTGACCTTCTCTGAGTTTCAGCATGTTCTCAGGAAGCATTTGAAAAGTTTAGTGATTAAAAAGAATAGAAACATTTAGGAATCACTTTTTATTAAAAAAAAAAAACTAACATCGTGAATAGATACGTTTTCATTCTTAACTATCGTTAAGTCATCTATATAATAAACTTAAAAACCAAGAAGTAAGGTCTCTCATCCCCATTTTCCACATGAGAAAATTGAGGCATAGAAGAGGTAAAGTAATTAGTGAAAATTCATGGTGAAGTAGCCAAGATGATATGAGAAATGGATTTAAAATACTGGATTCATAATCTGAGGACGAGGGTTCAGATTCTAATGTTGCTATTGTCTTTCCATATGACCTTGAATATGTCACATATCCTTTCTGGGCCTCAGTTTTCCCACCTATAGATGACCTAGATGACTGTAAATTGTCTTCCAGAATATTATCCTAATATTGAATCAGTAGAGAGAGTTGTTAACAATATAGAAATATAAAAATTGGTCATTCTGAAGTGCTTGCGTTGGTTTTTTTTTTTAATGAAAATTCTTTTAAAAGATGAATGCAAATGTCAGCTTTCACCAGAGAGAGTTTGCCAAATGAAAAACTTGAATTTTTTGGTATTGCCCCTAGTAATGGCTGTCTCCCCTATTAGCTTTAAGAGGCAGAAGCCCTGATTTAAGATAGAACTATGATAAAGGTCGAGACAAGAAAAATATTGCTGCTCTCTTCACATTTGCATGTCACCAGTCCCTAAAGGCCACAATACACTTTATTACTGTCTATACCCTGTGAAATAGTCAAACTGGGGAAACAGGATGGTATCCCAGACTTTTAAATATCCATTTTTGGCTTTCCAAGTCCTAAATTGCCATCTCCTAGGCAACAATGTCAACATTATTATCTCCTTTTGACCATGAGGTTAAATGTCCTTATACTCATAGGCAGTGGCAGAACCAGGACTTGGGAGACTTCAAACAAAGCTACAGTAATTGACCTAGTCACATTAACCGTCTGGATAATCCATGTTGTAGCATGAGGTAGTGGAAAAAGTACTGTATTTGAAATCATAGGAATTGGGTTCAGTTCTCAGTTCTACCCATTTATGGTATCACCACTATGTGCCCTTAAATCTATCACTTTACCTCTAAGGTCTCAGTTTCGTAATTTGTAAAATGGGATTAGATTCAATGATTCCCTGAGATCCCTTATGTTTCTAAATTCCATGATCACTGAGGATAATTTGCTGGTATAATGTTTTGTGTCAACTCATAAGTTATCTGGAATGATCAAGATGACCCATTCTCGACTTGGGCCACTTGCCAAGACTCAAATCTGGATTCAAAATTACTGATTTTATTAAATATGAAAAACATTTTCAGTCAAGAATTTTCTAAAGAAAACTTAATATTTGTGTGGAAAACAATGACAAAATTATTCTCTCTCTTCTTAAAAACATTTCTAATACACAGCATTTAGAAATGTAGTACTGGACTTGATAAACTTGCAAAGTTATAAAAAGATGGGAAGTTTGCTATGCTGTTTCATTAAAATCATATTCTATAGTGTCTCTACCATTAATGACTTAGACAGATTAAAGGACCTTTACATTTTTTCATTGACCTATTAATAATGTTATATTATGTCTTTGTTAAGTTAATAAAAACACTAAACATAATTATTAGCTCTCTACTGAAAAATAAATGAATAAACAAAATAACAGGCTCATAAACTTCAGACAGAACTTATATTCATCTAAGGAAAACTGCAAACAATGTTGTTAAAGATTCTTCTTGAGTCAGGAGTCATAAAGTATTTTGTATGTGTGATTCTTTGAAACTCTCTTTCTTTGTCATGTAGCTGTCAAAATGTTTCTTCTGCTATCATTGATCCACACAATATCAATGTTTGATTTTGGCTCAAATTAAACTACATGCCAGTAAAGGTTCGATAGCATAGTCACTTCTTAGAAATCTACACCCCAGACTAAATATATTGAAATGGACTTCAACTTCTCTTTACTTCAATCCTTTACTATGCTGGTATTTGCCATACTCCATGGCATCACTGAATGGTTATTAAAGTTTTCTATTGAATATGTATTAATAATGTAGAAAATGTAGATGATTGCAATATGAGCTTTCTGATAGTTGTTATGATTTTCCTTTCTATATACTTCAAAGGTTAAAATAAGAAAATCCATTATTGGTAAAAGAGTAAACCTTCTGGACTAAAACTCATCCTGCATGAGTTATTTTAAGATAGATTGCAAGGGACAGAAACTATGAGGGTACACAGATAGTTATAATCTTTTTTCTTTTTCTCACTAGGAGGATTCCTATTTTTATTATATTGGTTCAACCTACCCCTGAGCAATTGATATTAGTTCATTTATTTAGGTGTGATTTTATTAGTGTGAAAAGTGCTTTGTAATTGTATTCATATATAGTTCCTGGATTTTCTTAGTAGGTAGATGCCCAATTATTTTATATTGTTTACAATTATTTAAGTGGAATTTCTCTTTCTATGTCTAGCTGTTGGGATTTGTTGGTAATGTAAAGAAATGATGATAATTGATACATCCTACAACTTTGCTAAAGTTGTTAATTATTTCAAGTAGTTTATTTGATTCTCTAGAATTGTCTAGAATTATCTAAATACACCATCATATCATCTGCAAAGAGTCATAGTTTTGTTTCCTCATGGTCCATTCTATTCCTTCTGTTTAATTTTTTTATTGCTATAACTAACATTTCTGGTTCTGTATTGAATAATAGTGGTGATAATGGATATGCTTGCTTCACTTCTGATATAAGTGACTTGCCTGGGATTATACAGCCTATGTGTGTCAAAAGCAGCATTCAAACACAGATTTTTATGCTTCCAAAACCCACTCTCCACTCACTGTATTGTTATCAAAATGCAAATTCACATACTACTTTAGAATTTGTAAAGTGCTTTACATACATTATTTTATTTGCATGTAATGTGGAACAAATTTAATCTTCATTACTATCTATGAAATAGGTTTATGATTCTTGAAATTTCTTTTATAACTAAAATTTTCTTTACCAATATAATCCCTTAATAACCTCAATTGAGATGATATGTATAGTTTGTTTGGATAATTAGACTTGACCAGATGGAGCCCTTCTAGACATTAAGGGTCTCTCTCTCTCCAATATATTTAACCTTACTTGCAACCAGAAAGAACCTTCCTCCTACTCACCTTTATCTTTCTAAAATGGCTCTTCTTAAGGCAATGGTTTTGATCTAATTGGCTATTAACTCTCAAACTCTCCAGTTTAAAAATTGTATAATTTCTCAGTATCTTTTAAAAAGAAGGAAAGGAACTGCATAATTCTTCAGGCCCTTGGAGGATGCTAAATCCCTCATTAAGGCCTCTATTCTAAAAGAACCAAGGACCCCAGAATTTTATTTCCTCAGTAAGACTTTGCTTTTGCAATTCCTCTCATTGAAGGTAGAATAAATGCTCTGTGGAAGAATCATTCTCAGCAGCCAGCTCCCATGTTTTCCCACCAATTAGAAATCTTGGCTCTTCTATAGTTACAACAATAATCTCAAACAACAAGGAGCCATTATCTTTGATGGTTAACTACTTTCTTCATCATATCCTAAAAATGAGGCAATAGAATGTTGTAACTGTAACATTCTGAACTTTTGTTCAATCCTGCCTGTTATAAATTTGGCTACTTTAATTTTCTTTCTATTGGTTTCAGGTGCAATGAAAACATTATGCAAGGAATGAGTTCCATTCATCAAAAGAAAAAAGGACATTCCTGATATGCCATTTCATTGAAAATATTCTATCTTCTTTCCAACACTTCTATTTAGCAAAGTTTTTATCTCTCAAAGATTTTCTTTATAGCACCTCCTTGTCCTTAGCCCTTAAATTTGTGTTTTCTGATAGAGCAACAAGGTGATCTCTTCTGTCTAATCTATCTAATCAGACACATTCTTGTTCCATGGTCTTTTTCACCTGTTATATTGGCAAGAGATTCTTTGGTGTCACATCTGCTAAGATTATAGTATTTAGGAACCCAACTTTTTGTGTAAACTACCACTTAAAATCTGTGTGGTCTTAAGCAAGTCACTCAACATCTCCATGCTTCCATTCCATCATTTATAAAGGGAAGATATTGGATGGACTAGATCCTCTCTAAGGTATTCTCCAGCTTTATTCTTTACCATATTCATTTTAAGGTTTAGATATAACTTATTGATTAGGCACAAAAGAAGGGATTCAAGTGTCCTTCTCTGCTATTTTCTAATTTAAGGCAACTTCTTGAGTGCTTGGGATTGTAACCCACTTTTACTTCTAGAAGAAAATTACATGAATTAAATGAGATATGCTAGGGAACTTGAAATATTGTGGAGGGTGGAAAAGGCAATAAAAAAGACAAATCAGAAATAGAAGGATTATCTACAAGGATGTTGAAATCCCCTACATATGAATATAGAACAAGGAAATAGCCTTCTCTAAAAGCTCAAGTAAATGATAGGGAAGATAGGACTGACAAGAAAATAGATGATTCCTGTACAGGAAATTTAGATATAGGAATTATACAACAGATATAAATTAAAACAAAAGAAAGAAAAGCTCCATTCTTGATCAAGAAGAAAGGAACTATTGCTGCAAAATGGGGCAGATATTATCAGATATGGCCAACTTGTTGGTTTGTTCTTCTAAGTTGTAATTATTTGTTTCAAGAGAAGATTTCATTGGAGGAGGGTGGATATCCTAGAGACAGCTACCATTAGACAAAAATAGATATGTGATATGTTTTTGTATAGTGTATATATACATATGTATATATGTGTATAATTATTCTATATGTACTTCTATTTATCAGTCCTTTGTAAAGTCATTTTATCTCTCTTGGACTCAAGTCCCTTTATATATGACAGATGTTTCTATTTCAATTTCTCTTCCTCATAAACTATATGTTTCAGTTCAAAGATTGTCTTATCTAAATTTTGTTACTCTTCCAGGGCTGGGGTGCAGTTAATTTCATTCATTTAACAAAGATTTACTGAGTGCCTATTATATACAGAGTACTAAGCTGGGCACTGGAAGAGTAACAAAATTTAGATAAGACAAATTCTTTGATCTGGAACTTATAATTTATGATATTAAAGACAGAAATCTGTAATATACAGTGATATTATACAAAGAACTGATAAGTAGAAGTATGTATAAAAATTTTCGCTTCTATACCTATTTCTGTCTAATAGTAGCTATCTCAATAATAGCTTGGGGGGGAGAAAAAGAAAAGAAATTCACTTGTTCATTTTGTTACATATTTAAAAGGAATATCAAACTGTACATAGCATATTTGCAGTTTTATGTGCAATCATCTTTTTTATTATACTATGTTACAGAAATGCTTATTTTATTTCATATAAAATAATTTTTAAAAAGAGAACTGTATAATGTATAATAAGAATTTGAAAAAATTGTGAAGTTTTAGATAGGGTCTGAGAAGAAAGATCCTTAGAGATAATTCAAGAAGGAAGGGTATTTGAGGTGAATTTTAAAGATTATATTGGTGGGGTCAGCTAGGTGGTACAGTGGATAGAGCACCAGTTCTGAAGTTAGGAAGTCCTGAGTTCAAATCTGACCTCAGACACTTGACACTTCCTAGCCGTGTAACCCTGGACAAGTCATTTTACCCCAACTGCCTCAGCAAATATATATATATATATATATATATATATATATATATATATATATGTAGAGAGGGGCAAAAATTGCAGACTTAAAGAACAGTATGAGCAAAAATTTAAAAGGTGGGATGGGAAACAGATTATTTCCAGTTTCTCCCAGTTTAGAATTCATGATGGATAATAACTTATAGTAAGACTCAAAAGATGAAATAGCCCCAGATTATGGAAGATTTTAAATTCTAGGCAAAAATTTGACTCAGGGAGGAATAGAAAGACACAGAAAGTTTGGGGAGTTTTATTTGTTGAATAAAGAGAAGTGATAAAAAGAGATATATGCACTTAATTAAGCAACCTCAACAATTAACAACCATAAGAAGGATGACTTAGAAGGAAGGAGTGGAGGTGAGGATAAATGTAATGAAGCTATTTCAAATTTTCAAGCTCTAGGTGGTAGAATAGTAATAGAGATAATTAGACAAATGTAAGAGATGTTGAGTTGGAATCAAAAGAACAGAACTTATTGATTATGAGAGCTAAGAAATAAGAGAGAATTTAAGACAAAAAACCCAAAGTTGCAAACATGAGAGATAGGGTGAATTACAATGTTGCAAAAAGATATTGAGTGAAAGTGGAAGGAAAAGCAGGTTTAAAGGGAGAATTAATAAGATCAGGTTGAGACTTATTGATTTGGACATTTTGGTAAGGTATATTTATTTTCTTGTCAAAATGCTTTATTGACAGCTGATGATGTAGATCTAAAACTCAGAAGAGTAGACAGAAATATTAAGCAGTTAATCAACCAAAAGGCATTGATTAAGTGTATATTATAATCTCTGCACTGTCCTAGGAACTGGAAATACAAAGATAAAGGTAGATCAATTTACATCTATCAGAAGAAAACACACATACACATTAAATAAATATAACATACAAAATAAGTTCATTTTTCAGTTGTGCCAAACTTTTTTTTATCACATTTAGGGTATTCTTGGTAAAGACATTGGAATGATTTGCCATTTCCTTCTCCAGCTTATTTTATAGATGAGGAAACTGAAAAAACAAAAAAAAACCTAGGGTTAAATGATTTGCTCAGGATCATACCGTTAAATAAGTATATAAGGCAAGATTTCAACAGGACAGGAATGGTGTACTGAGGAAAGGAAGCCCTAGAAGTTATAATGAAAAAGGAGGAAGTTATGTTTAACATATATTAGATTACTTGCCATCTAGGGGAGGGAGTGGAAGAAAGGTGGGAAAAATTGGAACACAAGGTTTTGCAAGGGCTAATATCGAATAATTGTCCATGCATATGTTTTGAAAATTAAAAGCTTTAAAAAAGAAAAATAAATAAATATTTTAAAAAGAGGAAGTTCAGAAGCAAGCAGCTACACAGCAGTGTGGCTAAGACCCTAGGAACTGAAAGGATTACATTTTGAAGGCCATGATCAAAACAAGATCCTAGATGATATATTTCAAAAAAAAATTTTTTTTAAACTGCTGGAATCTCTTAGAACCAGATTGCAAAATGGAAATAGAAAGTATACATCAGTCACCTCCTAAAACCCCCAAATGAAAACTTTTATGAGTATTATAGCCAAAATCCAGAGTTTCTAGATCAAAGAAGCAATATACTAACAATTGTATATAAAGGTCAAGAATTCTGAAAAGATGGAGTAGATGAGAAAATTCCAGACTCTCCAGATTCCCCCCAGAAATGAAACAAAATTGTGTCTCAAGGCCAATATAGATAGTGAAAAACAATTAAGACCTGGAGCAGAACTGGGGTCCTCTTAGAACAATTCCAGAAGACGCTGAAGAAAGACCCTAGGAGGAAGGATTAATGAGTATGAAGGGTAAAGCGTTCCAGACTAACTCCACAGAAACAGCAAGCCAGGAGTCCTGAAGCTAGTTGGGTTTGGAAGTAGCTTCAGCTCAAACCATAGTAACTTTCACCTCCTATACATTGTGGGGAATAGGAGTCCTGGAAGATGGAGGGAACCTCTGCTGATTAAAAAGGTCAGGCTGAGATGTACTGTTGAGATGAGCCCCTGGACAAGAAAGAACCAGCACAGCCAGTGAGTGCAGAAGCAGTGGGGCAGGGACACTGCTGGCTATGGACACTTGCAACAGGATAGAGTATTTGGTTTGGAGTTTCAGGTCAGAGGGAGAGCTGAAGTGAAGCCAGAGATACGATTCCCCACTAGATTAGAGGTGGTTATAGTAATACATTCTCATTTTTTAAAAGATAGGCAAAAAAGAAATAACCCAACCACAGAAACTTACTATGGGATAGGGAAGACCAGAGTTCATCTTCAGAGGAAAACATTGAAGTTTTAAAAGCTTCTCCTACACCAAAGAGTATATTAAATGGCTACCTACCTCCCAAAAAAATTTATAGAGGAACTAAAAGGCCTTAAAAACCAAATGAGAGAAGAAAAACTAAAAAAAGAAAGAAAGAAACATCCAAGAAAAACAAGATTTTGAAAAGAAAGTCAACCAATAAAAAAAGGCAACCCAGAGTAGGAAAAGATATATAGATTAATGGTAATGGAATAAAGAGGGAAGGAAAGGGTAGAGAGAGAGTATAAAAGAAGAATCCATGAGTGGGGAGAGGTTAAGTAATAATTAGGTAAGTTAAAGAGTAGAATTAAAAGTAGAAGAGTTAACAGGGATAGGAAATAAAAGATATACATAAACATAATAAAAATCAGGAACAAAACTTATTAGAAAAAAATCATTGATCTCAAAGTTAAACTTAAAGATTCAATCCAGAGAGAATTTTACATTATATCTCAGTCTCATTAATATTGTTTTAGAGGCATGTTTATGTATGTATAAACATGTATGTATATATATGTGTGTGCAAGTACATACACATATATGTTTATATACATACATATATAGGTATGTGTAAGTATGAATACACACACACACATGCACACATACATACATATATTATAAATATATCCTGCTTAACTGTAACCTGCTTGGGGGAGGTGGGGTGATGGGGTGAAGAAAAGGGGGAAAAATAAATTTAAAAATGTGCAACAGAGAACAAAAGAATAATCTACAAGGAAGCAAAGAAAAGACAGATAGTCCTGAATATATTCTCTTCTATTATTATGTATGCTTTCTTGAATTGGAAATTTATTGTTACAAATTTTGAATCTTCCCTGATATTCTGCTGGGCACATGATGATGTTTTGTTTTGTTTTTCTTTTTCTATTTTGTATTTAGTGTAAATAAATATTTTAAAATTATATACAAAGAAAATACATAGGGGATAAAAATTATAGATGATCACAGAAGTAAAGCACCAACATTAAAGAAAACTGAGAAAGTTTCTTTTAGAAATTAATTATTTAGCTGAGCCTTGAAATAAGCCAAGGAAAACAAAGGAGAGGGAGGGGAAAATTTTAAAGCATAGGGAACAGGCAGTCAAAATGCATGGAATTGGGAGATGGACTGGTTTGTGCTAGAAACAGCAAAGAGGCTCAGTCCCTGGATTGCAGAGTTTGTGGAGGGGAAGTGAAAGAAAACTGAAAAGACAGAAATGGGGCAGGTTATAGAAGATTTCAAAAGTCAGAAGGAGGATTTTGTATTTGATCCTGGAAGTAATAGTGAGCTATTGGAGCTTATTTAATAGGGGGTGGAGGGATAGTGAGATGGTCTTGTCTAAGCTTATAGATAATCCTTTGATAGTGATGATAAGAAAGCAGGTATAGAGAGAGGAGAAAGAAAATGTTTTGAGAAACTCTTACAAAAAATAATTGGAAAAATGATGAGCAAGAAAAAGAGACAAAGATCAGTTTAAAAAGTAGGAAGATGAGGACAGTGTGATGCCTTTGAAACTAAGGAAAGAAAATGTATCCAGGAGGCAAGGATGATGAAAGGTGCTAAAAGCTGCAGAGAAGTTGAGAAATACAAAGCTTGAAAAAAATGCCTATGGATTGGGCAATAAAGAGGTCATTGATAAGAGAGTTTATTTTTGAAAGAACAGTTAAAATAGAGTTGTGAGGATAGAGGTCAGATTTAAAGGGCAGTGAGTGAGAAGGTAGAGAAGAAGCTGCTCTCCATTGTGCTGCTGAAAAGCTGAAGGCAGGAAAGTTGGGGAGGAAAATGTCAGAAAAGGAAAGGATAAATCTAGAACAAGGACAAGCAGAATAACCACAAAACTTATAATTGGAGGGAGAAAAAGAAAACACTAATAGAGGAGACAAGATGTTTTGTGATCTTTTTTCATTTCTTTCTATAGAAGAGCATATTAATCACACTCTCATCAGGAGCTATCTTTTTCTTGTAGTGACATGTCATTGCTGTGGATTAAATGGCCTTTTCCCAACAGCATCACACAAAATCATCTGCACCTTACCCACACAGATCATTTTCACAGTATCTCTCCATTGTAGAACTTGGAGGTGTTTATCCTTAATTCCACAAAGGGGGAAGTCACAGGCAGTTGGGGAGGATATAAAGACTCTTTGTTTCCAAGGCAATGCAGGACTAAAGAAATACACCATACTGAGAGAATCTCAACTCAAAATTGGAAGGAGAGTGGTATAGTGGATTTTCCATTAAGGAATAATTGTTTTTGGAATGATAAGTAAAGAAGAGAAGTCACATGTCAAGGCTCTCAGTATAACTGGAATTTTAAAGGGTTTTACTTTTTAGTTTGTTATTTTGGATCAGATGTTATAAAACATATTCAGATAAGTTGGCTTTATTCAGCTATACTCTGATTTTTGGCACATTGAGTCTGATTTAGGAGTTAAAATCAGCAAGAGCCAAACTTTAGATACAAACACATTTCTTCAAAGTTCCAAGACCAGATGATGTTTAAGGATAAAAATAAAAGCTTGGTGTTTACTGACTTTAATAGGTTGATTGTTGACTTCATCCATGATTGTTTTCTATAGAATGGGCTTTATTCAAACTTTGGCATACATATAGAAAAAATATGGATGAGATTAATTTTGAGATGTAATGTTTTTGTGTTCAAAAATAGCTTTATTTTTTGGGCCTACATATAGCCACTCTGCTATCAAGATTTTGCCTTCTATCCAGTTCCTTTGTTTAGTCTTCCTAATCAATCTCTACCCCTGACTCCATTCCCCTCAATGATTGTCCTTTGTCTCAGACAACACTATTCTGACTTCAGTTAAGAATCTACTCTATGAATCATCCATCTTTAACCACGAATTTCATATTTTATTTTTCTGCTCCTATGTCAACATCTCAATAAATACATCACATATTTGTTGTCTATTCCATGGTTATTTATAGACCATCCTTGACTTACAAATCATATAAATATACTTATAATAGGAATCATATGTTCTCATAAGTATCACATGTACTTATCATACAAATGATCCACAATTACAGTTGAGCATGGGGCATTCCTCAATTCAGAATGTGTAAATAGTGTTTGACTAGGTTTCTTCTATTTGTCCTTTAAAATAGAAGTAGTCAATAAATTATTCATATCTAAGAGTCTCTACTTGCTTCTATTCACTGAGTCCCCATTGCCTTGGGCCTCTACCCGGGAAATAATGTTCTCCAATCAATCAATCAGTCAACAAACATTTAGTGAGTACATACTATGTGGTAGAGTATACAAGGATCTGGAATTACAAATGAAAGTGCCCTGATCAAAGTATCTTAAACTTGATAGAGGGAGACAACACATATATGTATAGGTTTGTACAAAACAAATACACACAAAATAAATACAGTGATTTTTTTTGGGGGGGGAGTAATACCAGAAAGTAAGGGGAATATATGAGAAAGACTTTATATTAGAGTCAATGTTTTTCCAAGGGGAAACCGTAGTGCTGTCATGTGAAATGATTGAAGGCAGCAAAATGGCACAGTGGATAGAGTGCTGAGCCTGGAGTCAGGAAGACCTGAATTCAGCTTCAACCTTAGACATGTACAAGCTATAAGATACTATGAAGGCATATAGTCTCTGCTTGTCTTCACTATTAAGTGGGGATAATTAACAGTACCTACTTCCAATGTTGTTGTGAAGATCAAATGGAGGATCATTTGTAAAATCCTTAGCATAGTGCCTGGCATATAATAGGACTTGTTTTGTTCCTCCAAGTCAGAATCTAGAATTTGCCTTTTCCTAAGAATAAATGTAAAATTTAAAAAATATACTTCAGTTTGTTTTCAGAGTTCATCAGTTCTCTCTCTCTGGAAGTAGATATCAGTTTTCATCACGAGTCCTTTGAAATTATCTTTTATCATTATATTGATCAGAGCAGTTCAATATTTTCCAGTTGATCATTATTACAATATTGTTGTTTGTTACTATATACAATGATCTCTTGGTTCTGCTCACTTCATTCCACATGAGTAAGTGTTCACAGATTTTTCTGAAACCATCCCTTTTATCATTTCTTAGAACATAATAATATACTATCACAGCCATATATTACAACTTGTTCAGCCACTTCCCAATTAATAGTCATCCTTCAATTTCCAATTTTTTTGCCACCACAAAAAGAGTTGCTATAAATATATTTGTACATATAGATCTTTTTCCTTTCTCTTTGTCTTTTTGGGACACATACTTGATAGTGATTAGCCATATATTATTCATGACACAATCATTTTATCTAATAGTATACTCCCTTGTTAGGGAAATGTGACTGTTCATAACCATAGAGTGGACCATCAGGTGATGGATGATCTTTTGGTTACAGATATTCATGAATACTACCTACTAAAGCATAGAAGGGGTCACAGTTTACAATGAGAAAGAACTCATGTTCTGTCTTGAACTTAAAGTCTAGCAGGGGTCCTCAAACTTTTTAAATAGGGGATCAGTTCACTGTCCCTCAGACTGTTGGAGGGCCTGACTATAGTTAAAACAAAAACTTTGTTTTGTGGGCCTTTAAATAAGACCTGGGTGAGGGGAATAAATGTCCTCAGCTGCTGCATCTGGCCCTCGGGGCCGTAGTTTGAGGACCCCTGGAAGGGGAAAAAATGAAATGTAAAATCAGCTCTCCTTTTACTTTTGGGACTTTATCTAGCCTTTGTTTAAAATGCCTGCTTTTCTAGACCCATTCTCCTGAAATGCATCCTGGAATTTTTATTTTAAAATTTTTGCTTTATAGAAATTCATCATTTGCTAGCTGGAGGAAGGTGAAATTGGGGTTTTAGAAGGCAATGTGTAATTGGAGTTTGAGAAGGCAAGAGAAGAATAATAATGGGAAAGTTAAAAAAATGTAAAACTTAGCCAGAAAAATCTTATACCAGACTATGTAATCTGTGCTAGACTTTCACATAAAAAAATCAGTACCTTCCCATTTCTTTTCTTTTTTTAATAAATTTTCATTTTTATTATTATGAACTTGAAAAACATCAACAATCATGAGCGTTTTCCTTTACAAGGAAGAATAGGAAATGGAAACCATATCCACTAACTGTAGCTTGTTTTTACATACTTTCAAGTACTCATAATAATCACTTATGTTGTGATAAAATCTACATTGTTAGCAATACTTGAGTTGTTTAATTTTAGTTCATTCTGCCAGAGTTTTAATGAACAATTTTTGCATCTAAGCAGATCTCAGGACAGATCAGGTCAGTAGAAATTAAGTAAGAAAAGGAAAGAGCTCAATTTGGGTGTTGCTGTGGAAAGAAGAAAGTGGGCATCTGCTAGTTTCTCATTAGAATTATGTTCTAAGCTCAGTTGTCTCTGAGGTTTGCTGAAGGACTAAAAGTGCTATTTAGGATCCTCTCAATTTCAATATTCTGAATTAAAAATTCCAATTTGCCACTACTAGTTATAGTCCTGATCTCTTCTTCAAACCCAGAGCTACTTCATCTTTGTCCCTCTATCTCCTCAGGGTTCCATCATGTTTTGTCTCCATATTTTGTGTGCTTTCAGGTTCTCAGCCTTTTACTTTTTCCTTAGATCTGATCTCTGGTAAAGTGGTTACAGTCCTCTACATAGAGTCAGAAAGATCTGAATTCAAATCCAGCTTCAGACACTTATTAGCCATGTAACCTTGAGTAAATATTTGTCCTCTGTTTGCCTAAAATTCTTCAACTGTAAAATGGTAATAAAATAGCACTTATCTCCCAGAGTTGTTGTGAGGATCAAATAAGATAATTATAAAGGGCTTAGTTTAGAACCTGAAACATAGTTGTTGTTCAATCATTTTTCTGTCATAACCAATTCTATTTGAGTTTTCTTGGCAAAGATACTAGAGTATCTCCAGATCATTTAACAGATGAAGTAACTGAAGCAAACAGGATTAATTGATTTGCCCAGGGTCACACAGCTAATAAGTGTCTGAGGCCAGATTTTAACTCAGGAAGATGAGTATTCCTGACTCTAAGCCTGATGCTGTATCCATGTCTCACCTAGTTGCCCAGGAAACATGATTGGTACTTTAAAAAGCATATTCCCATCTCTTCTTTTCCTCCTACAATTCTAATACTATAATATTAGTAACGATGCTTATTGAAAAGACCATTTGTGGCCAATGGTCCTCTTTATTTCATTATCTGATTGTCATTGCAGCCGTTATTTGAGGTCTTTTGCTATTTGCTGATTTGTCTCTTAAATGGTGGTGGGTCCTGAGCCTTTTTTCATCCAAGAGTCACTCTATTCTCAGTTACTATGTACCAAAGAAAATGTTGCTATTGTTTATCAGCAGTCCACATCTCTGCCACAGTCAAAAGTCTAAAGCTGTATGGAGAAATTCCAATGAGACAATTCAATATTACATAGTTGTCAGAATTATTCATTCTTTTTCACTTATCAGTTTCTTTAAAAGGGCATCTCCTACTCAACATGAAGACTATATAAAGGCCTTCAGCAGTTTTCAACCTTTAATCTTTAATAACTGGTTGTAGGCACGATAGGAAAAGTCTGTAAGCAGTTTTAAAAGGCAAATATATATAAATTTAGGATAATTGAATAGCTAGAGACAATGTATTCTTGTTTTAGACCCTGTTACAAATGGAAAATGTTTCTCAGAGGTACATTCAATCTAAATGCATCCCTCCTCCAAATTCCCCTGTGACTCTTGCTGACACCCCCATTCTCCCAGTAAGCCAAGTTTAGAATGTCAGAGTCATTCTAGACTTCTCTATCTTCCCTTCCCCTTCCACTACCTAATCAGTTGTCAAGCCTTATTGATTTTGTCTCCAGACACTTTCTTTGCTCTGCTTTCTCCATCTTCCATCTGTTCAAATAGTTTTCAGTTCAGGTTAGGCTTACACCATCTCTTACCTAAACTAATAATTATAATAAAACTAGCTCCTGAAGTTTTTAACTCATTTCCTAAGTTCCAGGATTTGTTGGTTTGTTGTTTTCAATCTCCAGCTCATTCTCCAGACAGCTGCCTAACTGATGGCCCTATTTTGTGGATTTGATTGTGTTCCTCTACTCAAAAAATCTTCACTGGCTTCCTCTTGCCTTTAGAATAAAATACATAATCCTTAGGCTGGCATTTAAAGATCTATTTTAGACATCATAGTTCCCACCTAACTTTCCATTCTTATCTCACATTATTCCCCTGCACAGATTCTGATAAAAATCAGACTATTCAACTAATATCATTCCATGTCCACTAGTTCTAGTTAATTAGTTTCCAGCTCATCTTTGTGTTTTTGCATAGATTGTTTCTATGTCTTGAAGGCAATCAGCTTCCTTCAAAGCCTATTTCAAAGGGTGCTTCCTGTAGGAGATCTCCCCTGAATTGTTAGTACTCCTTTCAGTTTGAAATAATTTTACATTATTTTGTAAATATTTTGAATTTACTTAACAGTGTATGGGTTTTCTCTCTCCCAATTAAATGTACGCTCTATGAAAGAAAGAACTTAACAATATTTTGGTCTTTTTATGACTAACAAGCAGCAAAATCCTTTGTATTATTTTTTTCAATCCATGATTTAATTGATGTGGGAACTCCTGGTCTTGAAGCTCTCTTTACCAAAGCTAATTCTCAATTCATTTTTAGTTAAAGTCTTAGTTGCTTTGGTTGAGAGGTAGATAATATATCTATGGTTTTACACACACACACACATACCATTAAGGTCCTATCCCATCCCAGATTACATGTGTACTCTTTCTTTCTCTCTTTCTCTTTGTCCCTCTGCCTCTGTCTCTCTGTCTCTCTGTATATACATATATACATTCATATACATATATAAATATATGTAAATGTATACATATATACACACACACCATCAGGTGGGTATAGAAATATACATACACATTATATATGTATGCATACATGTACATATGTAATGTGTATACATAATACATTATGTGCAAGTGCATACATGTATATGGTTATGTATATTCATATATTTAAATCTTTGTGTTTAAACATGTACACAAGTGTATATGTTGAAGCCTGAAGCACACATTGCCAGAGCTTGCTCAGTGTTTGGCAGGCTCTGAAAGCAAGTATAGAAGAAGAAAGGTATTATACTGACTACCAAACCAAAGGTATACAGAGATGTTCTGATCTCATTGTTGTATGCCTGTGAAACCTGGACCATACCAGCTCTATGCCAGGAAACTTAATCTCTTCCATTTTAATTGTCTTGGGAAGACTCTGAAGATCACTTGGCAGGATAGAATACCAGACATTGAGGTCTTTTCTTGAACCAAACTGCCGAGTGTTCAGATTCTACTATAGAAAATAACTTCATTGGGCTGGCCACATTGTTTGAATACAAGTGTACACTTGCCAAAAAGACATTTCAGTTACTATGCCTAAGCTCACACAACCAGGGTCTGCCAGATTTTGGTCTTGAATCCAATTCCTCTAAGTTTCAGCCTAATGATATTGATTTATAAGAAGGAAATAAATCAAGTGAATATGCACTTCAGAAATGGAAACCTTTTCTTGATAGCAATAATAGCATTTATATAGCCCATTCAGCTTTGAAGATTTGCTGGAGGAGAGGAAAATGTCAGAAGGCTGGAAAGGCAAGAAGAGGCCATGTAATGAGAGGATTTAATGCCAAACAGAAGATTTTTTATTTGATCCTGTAAGTTATATGGAGCCACTTTAGTTTATTGACTGGGGGAGGGATTGACATAGTCAGACCTCACTTTAGGAAAATCACTTTGATAACTGAGTGGAAATGGACTGGAGTAAGGTTGAGACTTGAGGAAGAAGACCAACCAGAAGTTTATTCCCATAGTCTAATCAAGAATAATAAATGTCTGTGCCAGAATGGTAGAATTATCAGAGACAGAAGATATATAAGGGAGGTATTTCAAAGGGAGAATCAATAAGACTAAGATATTACAGGTGAGAATGAGCAAATGAGCGTGACATCTAGGTTGTGAGCTTGGATAATTAGGGTAATGGTGATGTCCTCATTAAGGAAATTAGGAAGCCAGAAGGGTTCTGGGGAAAAGATAATGAATTCAAGTTATAATATATTGAATTTGATACCTATAGAATCTAGGGTTCAAATTATCCATCAGACAGTTGGACATGCAAGATTGGAAAGAAGCTGTGGCTTTATAAATAGATTTGAAGATTATCTGAATAGAGACTACAGTTGAATCCACAGAAACTGATGAGATAATTGAGAAAAATAATATATAGACAGAATGAATGAAGACACAGGAGAGTAAATTAAGAAGGAAAAGTCAAACTGGTAAGAGAACTTGGAGATTAATCTTTAATTTTTTTCTTTTTCATTGTGAATTTAACAATCAAATACTTCAATAGATAAATAAAAGAGAAGGGGACTATAAAAATAGACTACAAGTTTTGATTATAGCTTTAAAAATAAATCCATTAAGTTTTTAAAACAGTAACAAAATTTTTCCATTTGTGAATTTTTTTCATTTAAAACATTTTATTGATTTTTCTTTTTTAATGTCTGTAACTAACCACTAATCCCTTTTCTTTAGTAGAAATCTTTCCTTGTAAAAAAAAAAAATGTAGTCATATAAAACAAATGAACACATTGGTCTTATCTGAGAATGTGTGCTTCATTCCATTACTCTAACCATCATCTCTTTGCCAAAAGGTGGGAGTATTTTTCATCCCCAGTCTTTGAAGTCATGATTGGTTGCTGCTAGGGTCAAAGTTCTGATGTCTTACAAAAGGGTTTCCTTCACATGATTTTTGTGGTCTTCTAATAAATTATTGTTCTGTTTCAGTTCATTTCACTCTGCATCTATTTGTACGATTCTTTCCATATTTTTCTGAATCTATCATATGTATTAATTCTCATGACACAATAAAATCCCATTGTATTAACATATGACAAGATCTTTATGTCAACATAAAGTGCTGCTATATATGTTTTTATATATGTGTATTCTTGTTCTCATCATTGGCTTCCTTGAGGGCAAATGCTCAATAGTTCCATTGGTGAGTTAAACAGCAGGTATAGTTTAGTGTAGTTTAGGAAGTAGCTGGGTTTCTCATGGGTAAAATGCCAGCCTGGAGTCATAAAAGATTTTAGTTAAAATCCAGCTTGAGACACTTACTAAATGCTGTGCAAATCACTTAATCTGTGTTTACATTAATCCACTAATGAAGGAGATGGCAAACCACTCCTATATAATCAAGAAAACCCCATGAACAGTATGATCACAAAGAGTCAGACGCAAGTGAATAATTGTATAGTAACTTTTGGGGGGAGCATATTTTTAATTAATTCCCCAGAATTGTGTCAATCCATAGTTTCAGCAATAGCATATGAGTGTGTCTACCTTACCATACTCCAATAATTTTTATTTGCCAATTTTGTCATGTCTGCTAATCTGATAATGAGAAACTGAGTTGTTTTTAACATAGAACATTTTTTATGTAGTTGTTGATAGCTTGCATTTCTTTATTTGAAAACTACCTATTCATATTATTAGATAACTTATCTATCAGTAATTAGTTATTCTTACTTAGTTGCATCTATTCTTTATATTTCTAAGATATGGACCTTTATTAAAGAAATTTAGTGAAAATATTTCCCCTAAATCATTATTTCCCTTCTGATCCTAATTGCATTAAATTTATAAGAGATGCTTGATTTTCTTTCTCTGGTTAAGAATTCTCTACCAAGTAATATATCTCTTTGAAGTTTCATGACATATGACCTAGGCATATATCTAAACCTAATTTATATCAGATTCCTTTCCAGCTTTCTCAACAAAATTTATTAAACATTGAGTCCTTAAACTGTTAATGTCTCTGGGTTAATCAAACATAACACTACTTAATGTGATCATTTATGTGTAATTTTTACCTAATCTTTTCCATTTATCAACTCTTCTGTTTTTAAACAATAACAAATTGTTACAATAATTTTTACTGTATCAAATCATTTGATGTCTGGTACTGCTAGGACCCCTTAGCATTTGTAGAAGTGTGTTGAATAATAGTAACGAAGATGTACATGTTTGTTTTACCTTTAATCAATATGGAAAGATTTCTAAAGTTTCTCTCCTACAAGTAATACTAATTCTTGAATTTGTTAGGTAATATTCATTCTCCAATTCATAAAGTTGAATATCTTAATATACATGAATGAGCTCTAGATTAAAAAAAATTCTTTCTGTATCTATCAAATTTGTTGATTATTTTGTTTTAATTACTGATAAACACTAGTATATTTTACTAACATTAAATTAATATTGAACCACATTGGATATTGAATCCAATGTGATTGTAATGAATAATATTAAAATAATATTGTTATAAGCCTTTTGCTAATATTTTATTCAATATTTTTGTTTTAAATTTAGATGTATTTTACAGGGTTTTCCCCTTTTCTTTATCTTTTTCTGATTTGTATATAAATAAAATATTTATCTCACAGAAAGAATTTGGTAGGATTCCTTCCTTCTCTATTTTTTCAAACAATTTATTAGTATTAGAGTTAAATTTTTTCTTGAATTATTTAAAAGAATCCACTTTTAAATCTATCTAGGCCTTTTTTTTCCCCTTAGAAAATGCATTTGTGGCTTGGACAATTTCTTTTTCTTGAAACAGACTTATTTCAGTTCCTTATTTCTTATTCTTTTAATATAGTTATGTTATAAGTATTCATCTTTTAAGTTGTCAGTTAAGTTCTTTTAAGTTGTCAGTTTTGTGGCAATATAATTGAACAATTATATTGTAACAATGTTTAAAAATTTCTTATCCATTGCTTATTAATCTTTATCTTTCACTTTTTAGTATTGGGAATTTAATTTTCCTCTCTTTTTCTGGATCAAATTATCTAATTGTATGCCTATTTTGTATTCTTCTTTTTAGGTTATACATGTACATTTATTTTGTATATATTTCCACATGAATCATATTGTGACAGAAAAATCAGAACAAAAGGGAAAAATCATGAGAAAGGAAACAAAAGAGAAAAAAAAGGTGAAATATAGTTTGCTTTAATCTGCATTAAGTCTCCATGGTTTTCTCTCTGGTTGAGTATGGCATTTTAACATCCAGACTTTATTGGAATTGCCTTGGATCACTGACTTGTTGAGAAGAGCCAAGTCTATCATAGTTGATCATCACAGAATCTTGCCATTGCTGTTTTCCTGGTTCTGCTTGCTTCTCTCAGGTTTAGTTCATATACATCTTTCCAGGCTTTTCTAAAGTCAGCCTGATCATCATTTTTTACAGAACAATAAAATTCAATTACTTTCATATACCATACCTTACTCAGCTATTCTCCTCCAACTGATGGGTATCCACTAATTTTCCAATTCTTTAACTCCACAAAAAGTACTGCTACAAACAATTTTGCACATGTGAGTCTTTTCTTCTCTTTTATGATTTCTTTGGGATACAGATCCAGTAATGGCACCACTGGATCAAAGGATATACACAGTTTTGTAGCCCTTTGGGCATAATTCCAAATTGTTCTTCAGAATGGTTGAATGGTTCAGAATTTTGTATTCTTTTAAATTTTATATTTCTTTTAAAAGACAATCTTAGTTTTATGTATTAATTTCATGGTGTTTTTTCTCTTCTATTATTTTGTTCATTTTCAAAATCTCTATTTGTGTACTTATTTGTAGGTTTTGAATTTGCTTTTTCCCCTAGCTTTTATTTTTAATTGCCACACTGCACAATTCATTGATGTGTGTGTGTGTGTGTGTGTGTGTGTGTGTGTATGTGTCTACTAATGAAAGCAGAATATTTAAGGATATAAGGGTTCTTCTAAGGACTTCTTTGGTTTCACTCTCTAAGTTGGTATTTTTTCCCCATAATTAATTTCTTAGATGAAATGGCTTGTTGTTTCTATGATTTATTGTTTGTCCTATACATTCTCCATTAGTCTCAATCCTTTATTTCAATTGAAATTATTTATTTTAATTTTTATCATGTTGTCATTTGAATAATATTTGCTGTACTTCTGAACTTTTTTTGTTGTGTATTTTATGGCTTAGTAAATAAGTTTTTTTTTTTAATAAAAGTACTTTTTTAAAAATCCTGAAAAAGGTATATACTCTTTATAATTCCCATGGAGTAATCATTAAAGGGGCATCATATCTAGCTTTTCTAAAATTCTATTGAAATCTTTACTTGCTGTTCAATCATTTTATTATATTTTTCCAAGTCTGAAAGGAGCACATTAAGGTCTCTGAAAATTATTTTTCCTACAGTTGCATTAGTTTTTCTTTTTCATTATTTAAATATTTTATCATGTAGTATGCATATATTTAATATTGAAATTTCTTAATTATCTATGATGTTTGTAAGCAATTATAGTTTCTCTGCTTAAATCTTTTAACTTTATCTTTATTATTCTATTTTTCTGAGATCATGATTACCACCCCTGTTTTTGAGGTTTCAATTGTAATATAACAGATTCTACTCCAATCCCTCATTTCATATTTATATTAATATTTATGTAGGAATACAGATACATTCTTTAAATAATATGTTGTTAGATTCTCTTTTTCTAATCCAATATACTATTCTCACATTTTGTGAGTTCATCCAATTTATGTTCATGGTTATAATTTTTTTTATGGTGCCAATTTAAAATATTTTATTCTCCAGGACAAGAATTGCATTTTTTACTTGTTTACAGAACTGATAAAAAGATGATATTGTTTATTTCTCTCACTTGGCACATATTCAGCTACTTAAAGTGGTCAGAAGCTTAATTTAAATGTTATTTTTTAAAATAACTTTTTATTTATAGAACCCATGCCACGGTAATTTTTTACAACATTATCACTTGCACTCACTTCTGTTCCGATTTTTCCCCTCCCTCCCTCCACCCCCTCTCCCAGATGGCAAGTCCTATACATATTAAATATGGCACAATATATCCTAGATACAATATATGTGTGCAGAACCAAACAGTTCTCTTGTTGCACAGGGAGAATTGGATTCAGAAGGTAGAAATACATGTTTATAGTTATTAAGAACACTTTCTTCCATTCTATTTTATTATGCTGTGTCCTTTTTTTTTCATTTGCATTCTTCCTTTTATAAAGTAAAAAGAAGTTGTTAAAGGAATTCAGATCAATATCAGTAATGTATAAGTATAGTGTTCAGTTCTAAGTGCTTTGTCCTTTCTTCACTCAGCCCAGATTTTGATCTTTCTTTCTCTTCTTTTAATTCTCTTTTTATATCCATTAAAAATCCAAGTTTGTTTTGTTTGTTACTCTTCTCTCATCAGTTTTATATCTCCCTTCTTGTCTTTCCTTGTTTCTATTTAGATCTCTTTTATTTTTAAAAAATGTTTCTAGAATAATTTATGTCTTTGTAAGCCTTATCATTCCAAGATTTCTTTTATTGTAAGGTTTAGATGATCCTGACTATGGTTCTTTGATTTCTTGATTTCTTCCTAGAAATTTGCAATTTTTTACATGAAATTTTCTAGATTTTGGTTATAACATTTATGATTGTATTGAATTTGAGGTTTCTTTCAGGAGGTAACATATTCTTTATATTAACTCTATCTAACTTTAATGTTCTAAGAAATTTTCTTTTGTGATTTCTTGAAATATGATATGTAAAGATTTTTGTTTATTTGGTTATTAGTTTGAGGGAAACCAATTGTTTTCCAGATCAGTTGTTTTGGATAATAGATATCCAATTTGTTCTTAGGAGGGTCTGACCTTTTGAATTTGTTGTAATATTCTTAATACCTCATTGCACCATTGAGTTCTGTATGCTCCATTGTATATTTTAGAATGTCAAGTATTTGTTAAAGCTGACCACTTTGGGCCTTTTATTCTGTTTCCAAATGTTCCAATTTCTTCCATCCACTATGTTCAATCTATTTTTTTTTTTTTTTTTTTTTTTTTTTTTTTTTTTGGTGAGCTTCTACTTAAGACTATTTCAGAGTTATTTCTTTCCTCTGGGATTTTTATCTTGTGATTCTTTTCATTCCTAGTGGTTCTTCATTGTAAAAGGTTTTGGTTTTTTCTTTTATTTGCTCCTGTCTACAGCTCCAGCTCATAGATTAGGACTTTTTGTCAAGACTAAAATCTCACTCTTTTACCTCTTTTGGATATGGTCAGATTTTGTCTCTTGCTAATTTCAGAATGGAATGATGTTGGTACAGAGGAAGGTTGTAAAGTCCAGGCTAGCTCCCTGGAGGCCTTGGGACCAGTCAAAAGATAAGTAAAAGTCCTTGCTCTTTAGGGGGAGAAGTGAAGGAGATGGGAAAAAGTGCCACAAGGCTTGTCACCAACTTCTCTCCTCCTTGTCCCACTGCAAAGTGAAATCTAACTTGTTTCACCCCACCCTCTAATCCTTGCCTACAATTATTTATATACACCAAACATTGAGTGAGCATCAATGGTGAGAAGGGCCATTTTTCCAAACATATGCTAATAGAGTCATTGTTAAATAGGTAATTAACCTTAAGTGCTCAATTGTCTGATTCAAGCATACCTTTTAAGAGTGTCAGCCCTTTACAGTAGGTCTTAACTATTCTGTAGTCTCTGTGTAGAAGCCTACTACTTTTTTTATACAACATTGTATATTATACAATATACAAGCAAACAACAACAAAAAAGTGAAAATAATATATGTTGTGATTTACACTCAGTCTCCATAGTCCTCTCTGGGTGCAGGTATACTGTCTCCAAAATTAAACACATCCCATAGCCTATATAAAGACTTTCATAATATGATCTCAGGTTATTTTTTGCCTTATCTTTTCCTACTACTCTGTATGTAGAAATTGTGTCTTTTATTTCTCCATTGTCTGCTTATCTTGCTCATTCTTTCTGAAATGCCATTGTCTATATTTCTGCCTGTTATAATCCTGTCCATTCAAATGCATTTCATAATCCACCTAAGAGGAATTCCTCATCCATTTGGTCTATCATATATAGATGGCCAAGCCAATCTCTTATAAAATCTTTTCCAAGAGGCTCTGAAGTGTTCTAGGACTTCATGCAACCACTATGATGAGAAGTTCAAAAAGGAGCAGCTGGAAGGCTTTATTATCCTTAGAAAATCTTCAACTTGAATTCCTCACTGCCTCTCCTACACAGAAATAATAAAAACATCTGGTGAGCATACATCTCCCTGCCTTATGCCTTGCTTGATGTTTATTATTAAAGAATCTGTGAGTAGTTATTTCTGTTGTTATTGTGTTTTGCATTGACTTACTTGTGTAATGTTATTTTCCCCAATCAAATGTAAGCCTTTTGAGACCAGGGACTGTTTTGCTTTGTATTTGTATTTCTGGCATCTAGCTTAGTGCTTGGTATGTAATAGGCATTTAATAAATGCTTATTGAATTATATAAACTTCTTCCAGAACCAATGGATTAAAAATGGCCCTACTCTCAATTTGTTTTTCTGACAATGTACCATTAAGTCATAAACAATCAGAAGGTCCCTCACAAGCTCAACTCTTTTTGTAACAGGAGGAGAAAAAAAAGGTTTGTGACAATATATGGGGGAGGGTGTAATTAACTTGTGTAACAGACCATACTGGAAGATCCTAAGACCTTTTTACCTATCAGCTTCAATATCTTGCTCATTTTTTCTTCATGCATTTAACAAAAGTTCAATTAAAAATGTGTCATGTTTACTAAAATCCTACATCTAGCTTCAATACTACAGAATAGTAGCTAAGCAGTGTGTTGATTCTTACTGCCACATGCAGCCATCCAGGGGGATCTTTTGGGGTCATAGCTACCCCAGAATTCTCTCTCCCTTTAAGTAACTCAGAGCCATGTGGACCTTTTCTGCTTTGAATGGGTTAATTACCAATGAAGCATTTTTCCTCTGTGGTCTAGACACAGAAATATCCAGATATTGTTTCCCTTGAAAGTCAGCCATCCTGCAGAATGTACTTGATCACCCATTTCCATGTTTTTCTAAGGCCAGATGGGGCTAAACACAATTTTTAAAGATTTTTTTTTCTCCCCTTTTTCTTTCACTGATTAGCAGCTTGTTTGTTTTCAATTGAGGATACTGCCAAGCAAGGAAAGGGAGAAAGTGAAAAAAAAAAGCCCTTAATTTCTGAGTTGGGGAAACTAGAGAATGATGAATTTGCTGTTGCCAGGAGGAAACAATCCCTGGACCTAACAAATAAGTGTGGAAAAAGAGGTTACTAATGTTATATAATTCAGTAGTTTAAGCATAGGCAGAGGATACTGCAAATAAATGTGATTTATTTTAACCTTTTTAAGACTCTCAAATTATATATACATACATGTGTACATGTAATTATATGTGCTATTAGTGTATAATAATTGCTAACATTTATATAGTACTTACGATGTGCCAGGAATTTTGTCCAGTGCTTTATAATTATTCTTTTATTTGATCCTCACAACAACTTTGGGATGTTGGTGCTATTATTTCCCCCATTTTACAGATAAGGAAACTGAAGCATGCAGAGGTAAAATGCTTTGTCCAAGGTCTACAACTAGTAAGTGTCTGAGGTTGCATTTGGAAGAAGGCCATGTTTTCTGGTCCTCTCATGTCATAGGTGAGGAAAATGAGGAACACTGAAGTCATGGCAAGGTCACAGGAGCAGGATATAACAGAGCAGCATTCAAATCAGAAGTCAGGATGCTGACAAAACCCAGATTTTTTTTCATTACATCATGCTGCTTTTAATCAATCATTAAGTGCTTACTGTGTGCTAGGCTTTGTTCTGGGCACTGAAGATACAAAATAAAAAATAAAGTAACTTTCATCCTCAAAGAATTTTCATTCTATCCTAGGGGACATATATATAAAGATAAATTGAAAATAAAGACAAGGTAATTGGGATGGGGAAGACATGAAGAGTGGAGCAGAGATCTATTTATCTTGAGAAGATAATACTTTAGTTGAACTTTGCAGGAAGCTAGGAACTGGAAAAGAGTCTAGGCAAGGACAAAGTACATTCTAAGCATGCAAAAACCCAGAGGTGGGAGATTATTCATCATATGTGTGAGGAACAGCAAGTATATCAGTTTGACTAGACTAGAGCATAGAGTACATGGAGAGGAATAAAGCATAAATAAGGCTGAAAAGGTAGAGAAGAACAAAGACAATCATTCATACAGTGACAGCAATATTATAAAGATAATCAGCTATGAAAGATTTAGGGACAATGATCAACACAAGTGATTCACCACATTTTCAAAGCTCCAAGAATAAAACCCCAGATACAAAACTGATGGATGCAGAGGGCAGGTTAGAGCATTTTTCCTCTTTATTTGTTTATTTGTGTTTATTTTTCTTTTTTTTTTCTAAACATACCTAATGGGGAAATTTGCTTTTCATGACATCATATTTGTGATGGGTTTTGCATTTCTTGCTTTTTCAGTAGGTGGGGAAAAGGGATATTTGGTACTGAAATAAAATAAAATTGTATTTTTCAAAAGAAGGAATATCTGAGTGAAAGGCTATTGCAATATAGTCCAGTTAAGAAGTAATGATTTTGAACTATGGGGGTAGGCATATGAGCAAAGAAAAGGGGATGGACGGGTGAGATTTGAAATCTACAGGAGCTTATAAGGTCACCAGATGAGAGCATAAAAAGAAGTGGTCCAATCATTAGATTTAGAACTTTTATTTCTGGAAGGCTATTAAGTATTTTGGATTGGCCAATGGATTTGAATGTTATGAGAGGCTCATTGTCTCTTATAACAGACATGGCTCACTTTGTGGAATGACCCCGTGGCAAAGGGTAAAACCTTATACATACATACATACATACACACACACATATATATATATATATATATATATATATATATGTGTGTGTGTGTGTGTGTGTATACTGTATATATATAAATGTCCTCAACATTCTTCAACTTGAGGTTTCAGGTTATTGAAAATAAATTAATCCCTTACAAAAAGATTGTCCCTGCTGTCAACTTCACTCTATTGCTTGATAAAAATTTCAGTTTTGAAAAATGGTAGCAATATAAAATAAGATTTCAAAGAGGCAGAATGGTATAGTAGATGAAAGGTTGATCATACTAATTGACTGTCTAGTTACTTAATGGATTTCTTTGGGAAAAAATTAAATTTTTCATTATATGTTTAGTGAAGAAGGCTAGTCTCATAGGACTTCTTTTTTATATCTGTGTGTGGACTGGAAAATAGGATTGAGAAATACATTCTCAGCTGGTTTGAGGAGAGAAAGAATGCAATATTTTTGTTCCCTTGAATTCAAGGATCCAAGGCAGAGAAAAATGCCTCTTGAGATTATCTTGTAAAAGCCTTGAAGATTTAGACTACCTCCTTTTAATTTTTGTATTCCCAAATGCATAACACAGGGCCTGGTACATAGCAGAAGAATAATAATGTTAATAAAAATAGCATTTATTAGTGCTTTAACTTTTGCAAAGAGCTTTATATATATTATCTCATTTGATCCTCACAAAGACCATATGAGGTCTTTTTCTAGATGAGAAGACTGAGGATGAGAGCAGTTAAATAACTTAACCAGGATCACACAGCTAAATAAGTATCTGAGACAGGATTTGAACTCAGGAGTCTTCCTAACTCCAAGTCCAAATGTCTATCTACTATATCTACACTTAGCAAACAATAACTAAATAATAAATGCTAATTGAATGATTAATGTTTTCTGTTTAGTTATACTGCCATTTCTTTCTTTGGGGGTTATAACATATGATATGATATGATATGAAAATTAGGATTCCTGAATACTCTGAATCCTGATAGATAGCTCCAATATCCTGAGTGATATTTAATTGACACAGACTGAACAAAGCTCTAAGAGTATGAAGAACTATTATTAAAGTGACTAGATGGCAATAAAGCCATGCTGACCACAGTTAAGTGATGTTATCTCCAAGAATTTCGATTCCAGAAAGAGTATGGATTTGCCTCCACATGTCCTAGCCCCGTATTCCAGATTTGTAGAAGTTTCCCCTTACTCTTACACATTGTGCAGCCATAGCTGAGGACATTGCCAGCCAACAGTGGTGAGAGCAAGTCCTGAAATTGGAATGCATTAGGATCCCCTCCAAAGTCTAATGACTTGGGCAAACTCACTTGGCTATCAGGGCTGTTTTTCTCCCAACTTTGCTGAAGAATCCAAGTCTCTGATCGCTGATATACAGTAGTGACATTCACATTCCAGTTCCAGGATTGTGAAAAATCTGTTTAAAACAATAAAAAGAGATTAAGCACATATGATTAATGTGCTCAAAACCAGGGCTCTTTATTTACTATAAAAATACTGTCAAGTGGTTAAGAGTACAGATCATTTTTAGTCATCCTATGTCTGTGTCTCTTAGAGGCACAAGTTACCCAAGTCCCCAGCTGAGACTAGACCCGGTTTGGCTGGAAAGGATGGTGAGCCATGCAGGAGAGAATGAGGACCAAATCTGGCATATGGTATGTATATTGCTTTCTCCCAAGCCAAATTCTCCATCAGAGAGGTACAGAGAACCCTCCCATTGAGTTGCTTAGGCTAGGGGCTCTGATTGCTGTTTCACTGTTCCAACAGTATTAAACACGCGCTGGAAATAACTACACATTTCTGAATGATGAGTTCTGAGGTGAAGACTTGTCAGTAGCATGGCAACATGGATGAAAGAAAAATATTTTATTTGGTGGTAGAATTGCTTGGCTCTTAAAAAGACACTAACAAGGAGTATTTCCCCCATTCTTTTTCATTTCCTTATTAGATGTCCCAGGCAGCTCTTCAGACTTTTGCAGGACCAAAGGTAACCAATGGCAAGAGTTGCTTTTCTCTGTCTTGGATGCTGGATTTGAATGTGAGAAACAAAATATCAAATTCTTTCCCATCTCCACAGACCAGCTGAGGGTGGATTTCTCAATTCTGTTCTCTGGTCCACAAAAGAGGCCCAAAATCTAAGATCCTATGAGACCATCTCTCCTCACCACACACATAATCCTATCATTTCCTCTCCCAACTGTGTTAAGGTCTGGCATAATCTTTATCCTCATTGTGATTTCTACTGGATAGGGACTTAGTGTCTACTGAATTATGAGGAGGAGTAAACAAACCAACAATCACTTTTAAATTATTTTTCATATGATCAGGGATATAGAGGAGTATATTTTCCCAGGTTATTGATAAAATTCTATAGGATCAAAGGCTCACAATTTAAAATCTCATGCTTAATGGTTCAATGAGTTATTTCATAAGGGCTTATGTACCATCAAGATATGAAATATTTTAGTCTCTATTCTCTCATACAAACAGAAAGATTTTCAATAACAGAGGCCAATACCAAAAAGTTAGAAACTCATAATGCGAAAGTCAAAGGATTCTACCTTTACCAAATCCTGTTTTTTCCCCTTCTCTAACGTCCCTTCTAATCAGAACAGTAATCCATAAGAGTAATAACTTAACAGCTCAATGTTTAGACTCTGTAAGTTATACTGACCAAGGCTAATTATCAGGTCATAGGACACTGCCTCTTTGGTAAAATCCAAAGCCCTGAGACAGGCGGGAATGCAGAATTAGCTGGCTTTTCAGTCAATATTTTGTCCAGACATCGAAAAAGATGATGGAAAGGGAATGAAACCATAAAATGATTTTTAAAGTGCTGTCTGGTCAGAACTGCAGAAGGTGAGAGAGAAACCACAAAGAGATTCAATCCAAAACAATCTGCATTGGGACTCATTGCTGCACAGAGAGTGGCCCCAAGATTGAGCAATCTTGGAACTAAGGAATCTGAGACTCCCAAAAGAATCATTACATAGGACCATTCAGCATGCCTTGAACATTCAGTACACTTAACATATTTATTAATCAACTACTATTTACAAATCTGTGGAAATCAGAAAGCACAAGGGGAAAAATACTAATACAATGTTCACCCTGCCCATTTAACCACACTGCTAATGAACCTCCTAACACCAAACACACACACACACACACACACACACACAAATACCCACTCTACAGAGAGAGGACATTTGAATGTGACAGTAAGTATGGGTTTACAATACTTCCCAAGTTCATTTGCTACAATATTATACAAGAAACAAATGAATCAACCCATTTCAGAAGGCTATTCATAGTTTTTAAGCTTTATCCATTCATAGGAAATCTGGGAAGGTTTTGGTTCACTACTATATAATATAAAGGAGTTTCATCATCTATTTCTCAGTTACTTGATAAACAATCTCTATTTGTTTACTTGGTAAAATATTAAGCAATTACCTATGCAAAATTTGGAATTATTTTTATTACTAAATAAAATACATGGAAATTGTTCTCAGCCATCCTCCTTATTTAAATGACTAGATGAAAATGGAAACAAGAGGATATTGTAACAAAACTAGTAATTTCTTTTCTTTTAACAACTTATATGCATCATTTTAAGAAAGTATTTCTAATGTTTTTTGGCAGCCCTTTTCATAGTGGCAAGAAACTGGAAACTGAGTGGATGCCCATTAGTTGGAGAATGGCTGAATAAATTATGGTATATGAATGTTATGCAATATTATTGTTCTATAAGAAATGATCAGCAGGATGATTTTAGAAAGGCAAGGAGAGATTTACATGAACAGATGCTGAGTGAAATGAGCAGAACCAGATCATTGTACACGACAACATCAATATTATATACAACAATCAATTCTGATGAACGTGACTCTTTCCAACAATGAGATGATTGATGCCAGTTCTAATGACCATGTGATGAAGAGAGCCATCTACACTCAGGGAGAGGACTGTGGGAACTGAATGTGGATCACAACATAACATTCTCACTCTTTTTGTTACTGTTTGCTTGCATTTTGTTTGCATTTACTTTTCTTTTTTGATCTTTTTTTTTGTGCAGCAAGAGAATTGTATAAATATGTTTATACATATTGGGTTCAACTTACATTTTAACATGTTTAATATTTATTGGATTGCTTGCTATCTAGAGGAGGGGGTGGGGAAAAGGATGATAAAATCTGAAACACAAGGCTTTGCAAATGTCAATGTTGTTATCCGTGCATATGTTTTCAAAATAAAAAGCTTTTAAAATAAAATTAAATTAAAAAGAAGTTATTTCTTACTGAGTAGATGCTCATTAGTTGGAGAATGATTGAATAAGTTATGGTATATGAATGTTGTGGAATATTATTGTTCTGTAAGAAATGACTAGCAGGATGATTTCAGAGAGGCTTGGGGAGAGATACATGAATTGATGCTAAGTGAAATGAGCAGAACCAGGAAATCATTGTATATCGCAACAAAATTATGCAATGCTCAACTCTGATGGACGTGGTTCTTTTCAACAATGAAATGATTCAGACCAGTTCCAATAGTCTTGTGATGAAGAGAGCCATCTACACCCAGAGAGAGGACTGTGGGAACTGAGTGTGGATCACTCTTTTTGCATTTTCACTCCTTTTGTTGTGGTTTGCTTGCATTTTATTTTCTTTCTCATTTTTTTTCCTTTTTGATTTGATTTTTCTTGTGCAGCAAGATAATTGTATAAATATATATGCATACGTTGGATTTAACATATATTTTTACCATGTTTAACATATACTGGATTACCTGATATCTAAGGGAGGGAGTGGGGGGGAAGAGTGGGAAAAATTGGAAAACAAGGTTTTGTAAGGGTTAATGTTGAAAAATTGTTCATGCATATCTTTTGAAAATTAAAAAAGCTTTAATAAAAGAAATAAAATTTTAAAATGGTAAAAAAAAGAAGGTATTTCTTGAGAGGCATATCACAAGTCAAATACTAACAGAACTGGAGGTTTTACTTAGTTTTATTTTCAGTCTCGAGGTTTTTATTTATTTTTGTCCTGTGATTATACCATCCTTGTAGGGAATCTTTGGTATAGAAATTCACTCCACCAACATTAGTATTATCTCTCTCTCTTGGAACCATAGATTTATATCTGTAATGGTCTTTGGGAGAAATAGATGGAGGAATAAATAGATGAATGAATGAAAAATCATTTAGGTGCTTGCTATATGTCTATAATGTGCTAAACTTTGGTGATACAAACATAAGTAAAGAAGACAGTCCCTTCCCTGAAGTAGTTTACAATCTAATAAAGGAAGGAAAAGCACATATAAAGCAGTTAGGGCTGAGAAAGAGTGCATTAGACAGGTCAGAGAGATGATGATTGGACTCAAAGGACAACTGAATGACATTCCTTTCAGAAATGGTAGTGCTTATTTGATTACTCTTCTCAGAGCTGGGGGCAGTAGGGTGGTCATGACATCTTCATGTCATGATTGAGAAGTAGAGTGGTTTAGGCAAGATGAAGCAAAATGCTTACCAATCAGGGTACTGCAGTGGGAGATTAAGTTCCAGCTCAGGGGTGGAGGCTGGATCTTGGGGAATTGGCAGCTTGAATGTGGCTGGGAAATGAGTTGGTGGGTATAATTAGGTCCAGAAAAACTGACTTGCCTAATTGCATACAACTGATAAATAACAGAGTTGGGAATTAAACCCAAATCTTCTGACTCTAAAATCCAGTCTTAAAAGTTTTCTGAGACACAGAAAAGGTAAGTGATTGGCCCATGATCACAGAGTTAAGATGTATCACTTGAACTTGAAATTTTCATTACTTCAAGGCTGGTCATCTAGTCATCTATTTACCATGCCATGTTAGGAGTTAAAACAAAAAGGCAATTCTTTCATTCTCTCTCTCCCTCTTCCTCTCCCTATACTTCTCCCTCTCTTTTTCTCCCTCTTCTTCTCTCCCTCTCCCTCTCTCTCTCCCTGTCTCTCCCCTGTCTTCCCCTCTCTCTAACACACAAAACACATAAATTTAATTATAATGCCTAGGGTCTCATGTTAAGAAATTGTCTTTACCAGTAGAATAGAATTTAAATAGACCCCAAATTAGAATGAGATGAAGAACAATGGCTCTTCTTTTATATAGCTGAGTCATATTGTGGGTTCATAAATCATTAGTTGGTTGAAGGTTGAGCTCTTTTTGTAAGCTGCCTCATGACAACAGCAAAGCAGCAATGTTGTCTAAAGGAAAGAACACTTGGCTAAGAAATAAGTAATGTGGAATCTACACCAAATTGTACTGATAACTAGTCCTGTGACTGAGGGCAACTTTCTCAAACTCCCTGGACAGCAATCAACTCATTTTTGATTAAAGAGCAGAGAATTGCACTAGATTATCACCAAGAACCCTTCCAATTCCCCAAATTCTCTTATTCTAAATAGAGGCGAAGGTGGTTTGTCAACAGATGGTAAATTAAATGGCAGAAACAGCTGACATGTTCCACACAGCTCACAGGGAAAAGAATCCTTTTGCTTATTTCTGTTGTTGAATTCATAATGGAAGATTAATGAAGAAGAGAGCCAAGACTATGCAATTGTCTCAAAAGTGGTATCCTGAGACACCACTTGGGTTTGAAGAGCTAGTAAAGAAACAAAAAGTTACTTTACCTCTGGTCTCTCTAATGCCCTAAACTCTTTGAGGTACACAACCAATTTTACATATGTTCCCTGGATCACCCTCCTACCCCTAGCAGCAACCAGCTCCATCTTTTCATAAAGCTCACAGTCTGATGCAAGAAAAAGTCACAAAATCATGCTAATTTGTCTGACAAAAATTTCAGGCTGTCTACATTGAATTGGATCATTTCTAGTCTTTGGAAATCCTTTATTAATCCCTTATTGATTCCGTAGCACCACTCCCTACAGCAGCTATTCCAAAACTTCATCACTCTCCTTAAAACCTCAATCCCACCCACACCTTCTTCACTCTTGGCAGACAATCTTGTCTCCTACATTACAGAGATCAAAGCCATCTGGCACAAGCTCCATCATCTTTCCTTCTCCCCACCTCAAAATCTCTCATGGTGCATGTATCCTTTCCTTCTTTTCTACAGTTGTAGAGGAGGCAGTATGCCTCCTCCCATTCCTTTTTGTCTCTCCAAAGATGACTCCTGCAATTAATCCTTTTCAGAATTTTATTTTCAAATTGTTTTTTGCTATGAACTAAAAAATTATCAAGAACATGAACATTTTCATCTACAAGGAAGGTCAGAAGAAGAATATCATCATAAGAAAACATGAGTCTATTACATAGAGCTTTAAAAAATAAACACTAAATTTACCATGGGTAATGGGGGAACTGATATAATGGATACAGCTCTGATAGAATCAGGAGGACTTGAGTGCAAATTCAACCTCAGACACATACTAACTGTGTCACACTGGATAAGTCACTTAGCCCTGTTTGACTCTGTTTTCTCATCTGAGAAGGAGCAAACTACTACAATAACTCTGCCAGGAAAACTCCCAAAACAGTTCCAAAAAGCTGTTCCTGACTAGAAAATGATTAAATAACAACTATCATGGTAGTCTTAACATTGCTCAATTTGTGTCCCTTTTTAAACTGTCTTCTTTTCACTTTTGTACATTTTAAAAATATTTCATTGATTCTCTTTTTTTTTGTTTCACTATCACTATTTCTTTTCATTCTTTCCACTCACCCTTAAATAAAAGCCCTTTTTTGGGTAATAGATAAATTTAGTCAAGGAAAACAAATTTGTGTGTTACTTATGTATGAAAATTCATGTCTCATTATATATCTCTAGTCCCTCATCACCTCAACCCCAAGTGGTACGAGACATGTTTCATTATTTGTCTTCTGGAGTCAATATCAATGCTCAAAGTTCTTAATTTTTAATTCATTTTAATTTTTAAATTTTAAATTTATTTTGTTATAATATTATGGTCAGTATAGAAATAGTTCTGTTGGTTCTACTTACTTCATCAAACTCTTCCCAGGTTTCTCTGAAGACATTAGAAATTTGAAGGGACTGCCCACTATCACCGTTACTATTTAATATTGTATTAGAAACACTAGCTATAGCAATAAGAGCTGAGAAAGAGATTAAAGGAATAAGAATAGGCAATGAGGAAGCCAAATTATCACTCTTTGCCGATGACATGATGGTATACTTAGAGAACCCCAGAGATTCTGCTAAAAAGTTATTAGAAATAATCCACAACTTTAGCAAAGTTGCTGGTTATAAAATAAACCCACATAAGTCATCAGCATTCTTATATATCACTAACAAAATCCAACAGTCAGAGTTACAAAGAGAAATTCCATTTAAAGTAACTACTGATAATATAAAATATTTAGGAATCTATCTGCCAAGGGAAAATCAGAAACTTTATGAGCAAAATTACAGACCACTTTTCACACAAATTAAGTCTGATCTAACCAATTGAAAATATTAAATGCTCTTGGATAGGCAGCAAATATAATAAAGATGACAATATTACCTAAACTAATCTATTTATTTAGCGCTATACCAATCAGACTCCCAAAAACTATTTTAATGACCTAGAAAAAATAACAACAAAGTTCATATGGAAAACAAAAGGTCAAGAATTTCAAGGAATTAATAAAAAAAATCAAATGATGGTGGCTTAGCTGTACCAGATCTAAAACTATACTATAGAGCAGCAGTTACCAAAACTATTTGGTATTGGCTAAGGAATAGATTAGTTGATCAGTGGAATAGATTAGGTTCAAGGGATAAAACAGTCAACAAATATAGCAACCTAGTCTTTGACAAACCCAAAGATCCCAGCTTTTGGGATAAGAACTTACTGTTTGATAAAATTGCTGGGAAAATTGGAAACTAATATGGCAGAAACTAGGCATTGATCCATACTTAACGCATGTACACAAGATAAGGTCAAAATGGGTTCATGACCTAGGCATAAAGAATGAAATTATTAATAAATTAGAGGAACATAGGATAGTTTACCTCTCAGACCTGTGGAAGGGAAGGTTTTATGACCAAAGCAGAACTAGAGATCATTACTGATCACAAAATAGAAAATTTCGATTATACCAAACTGAAAAGTTTTTGTACAAACAAAACTAATGCAGACAAGATTAGAAGGGAAGCAATAAACTGGGAAAATATTTTTACAGTCAAAGGTTCTGATAAAGGCCTCATTTCCAAAATATATAGAGAATTAACTCTAATTTATAAAAATCAAGCCATTCTCCAATTGAAAATGGTCAAAGGATATGAACAGACAATTCTCAGATGAAGAAATTGAAACTATTTCTAGTCATATGAAAAGATGCTCCAAGTCATTATTAATCAGAGAAATGCAAATTAAGACAACTCTAAGATACCACTACACACCTGTCAGATTGGCTAAGATGACAGGAAAAAATAATGATGATTGTTGGAGGGATGTGGGAAAACTGGGACATTGATTCATTGTTGGTGGAGTTGTGAACGAATCCAACCATTTTGGAGAGTAGTTTGGAACTATGCTCAAAAGTTATCAAATTGTGCATACCCTTTGATCCAGCAGTGTTACTACTGGGATTATATCCCAAAGAGATTATAAAGAAGGGAAAGGGACCTGTATGTGCACGAATGTTTGTGGCAGCCCTTTTTGTAGTGGCTAGAAACTGGAAACTGAATGGATGTCCATCAGTTGGAGAATGGCTGAATAAATTGTGGTATATGAAAATTATGGAATATTACTGTTCTGTAAGAAATGACCAACAGGATGATTTCAGAAAGGCCTGGAGAGACTTACACGAACTGATGCTAAGTGAAATGAGCAGGACCAGGAGATCATTATATACTTCAACAACAATACTAGATGATGACCAGTCCTGATGGATCAGGCCATCCTCAGCAACGAGATCAACCAAATCATTTCTAATGGAGCAATAATGAACTGAACTAGCTATACCCAGAAAAGAACTCTGGGAGATGACTAAAACCATTACATTGAATTCTAGTCCCTATATTTATGCCCACCTGCATCTTTGATTTCCTTCACAAGCTAATTGTACAATAATTCAGAGTCTGATTCTTTTTGTACAGCAAAATAATGATGTGGTCATGTATACTTATTGTGTATCTAAATTATATTTTAATATATTTAACATCTACTGGTCATCCTGCCATTTAGGGGGGGGGGGTAAGAGGTGAAAAATTGGAACAAGAGGTTTGGCAATTGTTAATGCTGTAAAGTTACCCATGTATATATATCCTGTAAATTAAAGGCTATTAAATAAAAAAAAAAAAAAAAAAAAAAAAGGAACTGGAAAAAAAAAAAAAAAAAAGAAATTTGAAGGGACATTTGTCCCTTTTCCTAATGGAATATAAGTATTTCATCATTATTTAGTACATTTCAGTAGCTCAGATATGTTTGTCCTTCCAGGTTCTTTCTCTCTCTGTCTCTGTCTCTGTCTCTATCTCTCTCTCTTTCTCTTCTCTCTCTCTCTCTCTCTCTCTCTCTCTCTATTATTTTAATAACTAAATAATTAAGAAAATCAATTACTTTATTAGAGTAGTCCAGTCTTTCACAGCTGATCATCATTACAACACTGGACTCAAATGATTACCTGGTTCTTCTCACTTCACTTTGTGTAATATTCTTCTTAAAATGTAATGTTCTCTGGGAGCAGGTTTTTCGGGGGGCTTCTGGAGGCAGCCAGTAATCACCACAAGTGCAACCAGGAGTTAAAGTCCAAATCCTTTATTGTTTCCTTCAAAGTCTTATCTCCTTCACTTGGGGCTTGGCTAGTAGAAAAGCTCCTGCACTAGTCCTTTTGCTTCTGCCAGCTTCTGCCTCTAGCTTCCTCCGAATGAGCTTCAAGTGGGCTTGTTCTTTTTGGCCCTGACAGCTCCTCCTTATATATGCTCTCTTAAAGGTGTTAATCTTGTGGAATTATAGTAAGTACTAAGTATATGTAAATTAGAGAATCATTATCTCATCAATTCCACTGATTTGGCACCTTGTAAGAATCCTAACATCTCCTGCTTTCTTTTGCTTTAGAACATAGATGGTCAAGACTTCCCTGACTTCTCAAGGAGGTGAGAACCCCCAAAAAGAAGGTGATCATGCCTTCCCTGACTGCTCAAAAAAGGAGTGAAAACACTATAAAAAGAAATGATCATGCCCTCCCTGACTGCTCAGGAAGGGAGATGAAAACATCAAAGAAAATGGGAAACCAAATCAGATTAGCAGGTTTCTGAAGGGGCTCACTCTTAAAACAGGTATACATATATGGGAGGTATTACACATAATTACATAAATTACATAAGCACATAGAAACACAGGCTAGTAGTGATGTAACAAATAACATGAATCCACATGAAGAATTATACATGTCCACAAGTCCCAGAAATAGTCCAAAAGAGATCTATTGTCCATTAGTTCATGTGCAAGGAATTCCAATAATTCCTGCAAGTTTTGAAGTCTTGCAATAGTCTCATCAACAATTTTTCATCTCAAGGAATCCAATGATTCCTGCTGGTTTTGAAGTCCTGCAATAGTCTTATCTTGTGTTAGGGAATCCAATGATTCCTGCCGATTTTGTTCTTAGGTCTCCTTTGTTTCCAGATTTTTCTTTTTTTCTGTCTTTCTCTGATGGACAAGGCAAATACGGCTCGTTGGCACTCATCTGATTCCTTCTCCATCTGTAGAAATACAAGCAAACCCTCTCTCCCAGGCAATTAACCTATCTAGTCCCTTATATTTACCACTTTTGTTCTCCTCATAAGCTGGCGATTACATTGGAGCTGCTCTCACTGGACACTGCCCTTCTGTTGGGTTAAAAAAAAGCCTGTATTCTCCCCAATTGTAATCCCTTTCTGCTATCTGATTGTTTTTTTGCTGATTGATCATGTAATCCCTTTCTGCCATGTGATTACTTTTTGGCTGATTGATCACATCTGAGAACTCAACTTCTAAAGACTCTGGGTGAAAACTCAGCTGCCATCATGCCCCACCTTTCTTTTATATGATATCTTGGGGCTGGGCCCTGCCTCTCATTTCCCTGGGTCAATCTACATTCTGAGGCCCAGGGGAAGCCATTGTGGCAGTTTGGACATAGGGTTTTGGGTCTTCTTTCAACCTGTCTTCTCACTCTATCTCCATATCTACAGTGGGCTCTCAGATGTCCTATTTTCCCACATTGAAAACATCAACGACTCTCTCTAGAAGTCCCTTGCCAAGAAGGACCCTGTCTTCCCATCTTCAACATAGTCTGGGTATAATAAACATTTGTGCCCACTGTGGCACAGTGTCTTATGATCTCCTGTAAAGGAGCATCTTTGTGTATCCCCATATAATTCTTCTGCAAATCTCATTATCATTTTCCTTAGCCAGTTGTCTGATCATAATTCTTGTAGCTGCATATTCTCCAATGGTTCTTGTGACAGCTGTCTGCAAATGTCCCACAAAATCAGCAAAAGGTTCATTGGAATCTTGATCTATTTTTGTGAAGGCTTTACCTCCATCATTCTCTGGGAGGGAACCCCAAGTTTTTATTGCGGCAGTAGCAATTTGCTCATACATTGTTATGGGATAATTAGTCTGTGCTGAATTCTCTGTATACTGACCTTCACCTGCTAGTTGGTCAAAAGTGATTTGTATATTAACTCCTGTTAACCTATTTCATTGGGCTTCTACATAATTCACACAAACAACAAGTTTTGTCCTGGTTCTAAATATGTCCTTGCTATGAATTTCCAATCACTGGGGGTTAGGATTTCATAAGCTAAATTATCTAATAACATCTTAACATAAGACGATGTAGCCCCATAAAGATTGCAACCTTTTTTCAAATCCTTGATTTTTTCCAAGTCAAAAGGAGTGTATCTTCTCCTTTTTTGACTTGAGGAGTCAAGTTCTTCAATCACAGGGTATGCATTTATTTTTAAATCCGATATATCCTGTCCTTCATTTTTTGCCTTAACCAGTGCTTTTTGTAATCTTGTCATAGGCTGCTTCATAGGTAGTACTGAATGTGTTACTGCCTTACCCCCTCCTCCTTCTCCCTCCACCCATAAAGGGTTAATTGATGGAAGTAGGTCCCCATATGGGGAATGACCTAATTTCTCCTGCTGTGAAGCACCACACTTAAAATTGTACTTAACTCCATTCTTATCTGATTCTTCATCCTTTTCACCTAGTTTAGTTGGATCCTCCCCCCTCCTGCTCTTTCATCTTTTTCCTTATTCTATAACTTATATAATTTCCTAAAGCCAGTTGTATTAAATTATATGTATTAAGTGTGTCTTTGGAAATTGAGTCAGGTCCATTTTTATTATAGAATTGACATAGTTGCTCTCCTACTAATTTCCACTCCTTTAGATCCAATTCTTTTTTCCATAGAGAACCAAGGAGATGTGTAATGTACAGTTTCTAAAAGTTTAGTGATCTGCTCCCAAATTATAATCAAACCTTGGCTTTTCATAAGTCTGACAATGCTCTCTACACATTTTCCTTGAAGAGGAAAAGAAGGCTGTTTTCTAAACATCTGTCCCATTTTAGCTGAAATACTATTTTAGCCCTTTAACAAAGTTTCCTTGTTGTACTCACCCTAATTTCTGGGTCACAGATGAAGGTTCTTGGTCCCATGTTCGCGCACCAAAATGTAATATTCTTCTTAAAATGTAATGTTCTCTAGGAGCAGGTTTCTTGGGGGGCTTCTGGAGGCAGCCAGTAATCACCACAAGTGCAGCCAGGAGTTACAGTCCAAATTCTTTATTATTTCCTTCAAAGTCTTATCTCCTTCACTTGGGGCCCTAGTTTTTCTGGAGGTCTATCTCTCTCCTTGGTTCCAAGAGCTCCTGCTGCTAGTCCTTTGCCTTTGCCAGCTTCTGCCTCTAGCTTCCTCTGAATGAACTTCTAGCGGGCTTGTCCTTTTTGGCCCTGACAGCTCCTCCTTATATATTCTCTCTTATAGGTGTGAATCTTGTGGAAATATAGTAAGTACTAAGTATGTGTAAATTAGAGAATCATTATCTCATAAATTCTACTGACTTGGCACCTTGTAAGAATCCTAACAACTTTGTGTCAATGCATATTGGCCTTGCCATGTTTTTTCTTTTCAAAAATCACTCCCTTGTCATTTTTTCCTCTCTCTTTTTTATTTTTAATTAATAATATTTTGTTTTCCACTTGATGCCTATGCTTGAATTTAAGAGTTTTCACTCAAATATGGTCTTATTTTAATGAGGAATGTTTGAGAATCCTCTATTTTATTCAAAGTCCATTTCCCCCCCTGCTTTCTTTCTCCTATTCAATAGTAAGCCTAATACAGTGCCTAGCTTCAGTTTCAGTGCAATGTATGTATAAAGATATACTAATTCAATAGATTGGCTATTTAACTACACATCACAGTGGGCCACAGATATTGTTCCTCCATTTAATTTTTTCTTAATGCTAGCTCTTATTAAAGCGACACTATAATGTTCTGAGTTGATAGAAAACACACAATATCATTGTACATAAAAATGTCTGGCATACTTTACCACTGATAAGAAATTGTTTTTCACTGTGGACTCAGCATAAGACATCCTATGTAATGATTCCAAAGAGCTTTGTAATACACATAGTTCTCTGCTTTACATTTTGGTTATAATAATAAGTGAATAGTTATAAGTAAAATAATATTCATTAGGAATATTGATGAAGAAATATTCCAACTCCTGCTTTTATTATTGAAATTATACTCTCAACAGTTGATGCCTATGTGAAGGAAAGAGGGATGGATATATTTTTAGTATTTTAGGCAACCAGATGGCATAGTAGACAGAGTATTAGACTTGAGAGTGAAGAAGACTTGAATTAAAATCCAGCTTCAAACACTTAGTTATATGACCTTAGGCAAGTTACTTAAGTTCTTTCAGCTTCAGTTTCTTCATCTACAAAATGGGATAATGATAAAATCAAAGAATTATTGTGAGAATCAAAATGATAGTACCATTTAAATATGTTATAATATAAATGTCATATACATATTATATATTTACACTTTATAAACTTTAAAGTACTATGATAAATGCTACTGTTATTAATGTGACTTTTTAATCTCTATTTATTTATATGTTTGTTTGTGAAGCAATTAGGGTTAAATGATTTGCCCAGGGTCACACAGCTAGTTGTCTGAAGTACAATTTGAACTCAGCTCTTCTTGATTTCAGGCCTGGTTCTCTTCACTGCAACATCTAGTTGCCCCTTGATTAATTTTTTAAAGAAAAAAAATAATCAATGAATAAAACAATCCTAAATCTCTTTGCTCTTTCTACATCCTGGGATACTTTTTTTCTTAAAATATTATTTTTATTATCTTTACATCACCTTCATTTCCAAATGTATCTGTCCACTCACCCATATCCATCAAGCCAACCATAGTAATAAATATTTTAAAATAAGTTGAGTCTTTTAAAAAAGCAATTTGGAAAAGGTAATCAACAAGTCAGTCACATCTGATAATGTATCATTGAATATCATTACCACCTTCATTTTTAAATTCCTTCTTCAGCCTCCATGATACTTCATTATTCTTTTTTTTTTATTTATTTAATAGCCTTTTATTTACAGGTTATATGCATGGGTAACTTTACAGCATTAACAATTGCCAAACCTCTTGTTCCAATTTTTCTTTTTTTCTTTTTTTTTTTTTAATTTAATTCATTATTTCCTTTTTAAATTTTTATTTTTAATTTATGGAATAAAGTAAGCATTTCTGTCACATAATGCAATAAAAAGATGATTGGACATAAAACTGCAAATATACTATATATATCATGCAATTCCTTTCAAATATACAACAAAATTATTATATGATTTTTTTTTCTTCTTTCCCCCACAGCCCTTGACCTGCTCTAGAGTTGACTATCATTAGACACACACAAGTATATATGTTTACATATAAACTTTACATACTTCTATTTATCAGGTTTTTTTTCTCTTGATGCAGATAGTATCTTTTTTTTTTTTCATTTAATAGCCTTTTATTTACAGGATATATACATGGGTAACTTTACAGCATTAACAATTGCCAAACCTCTTGTTCCAATTTTTCACCTTTTACCCCCCCACCCCCTCCCCTAGATGGCAGGATGAACAGTAGATGTTAAATATATTAAAATATAACTTAGATACACAATAAGTATACATGACCAAAACATTATTTTGCTGTACAAAAAGAATCAGACTCTGAATTATTGTACAATTAGCTTGTGAAGGAAATCAAAAATGCAGGTGGGCATAAATATAGGGATTGGGAATTCAATGTAATGGTTTTTAGTCATCTCCCAGAGTTCTTTCTCTGGGCGTAGCTGGTTCAGTTCATTACTGCTCCATTGGAAATGATTTGGTTGATCTCATTGCTGAGGATGGCCAGGTCCATCAGAACTGGTCATCATATACTATTGTTGTTGAGATACTTCATTATTCTTAACTATCTCTTATCTGTGTCTCCAGTACCTGACATTATGATGTACTTATAGTAAGTAATCTATGTATGTATGTATGTACATATGAGTGTATAGACATATACATGTGAATGTGTCAATATATAGATAGATAGCAGGGCAATATTACCTCTCTAATTGCTTTGTCTCTGTCTTAATTGCTGGCTCCAAGTTTTTGTCCAGCTAACTAAATATAAAAATTTAATAAAGGTCATTCATTTGTCCTTCTCATTTTTTCTTTTTCTCTTAATGATTGTTATCTACTCCCATAGTTCTAGCTATCACCTCTTTGTAGCTAAATCTCCCACTACCAACAAATTAATCTTCCTAAAAGAAGCTTTCAATAATTCTCTATGTCATGCACTTTAAAAATCAAGATTCTTATATAGTCCTTATGATACTTGGCAATCTAACCCCCAACGTATTTATGTAGCTCTTTCTACCAAAATTGTATCTTCCAGCCCCATTATTCCTCATTCTCCATCAATATTGGTGGGAAAAGAGGCAGCACAGTGAATGTTCTGGCAGACAGTCATGTCAGTCAACTGGTGCTTTTTAAAGTCTATGGATGCTAATGAGGGCAGTGTTGGTATGAGCGATTCCCTGTATGGTGCATTTAAAGGAATTTTAAAAGAATTGGGAGAATGGTCCAGCTATCACATTGTTGTTGTTGAGTTGTTTATTCAAGTCCAATTCTTCATGATCCTGTGGATCATAGCAAGCCAATATTGTCCATGGCATTTTCTTGGCAAAGATATTGGGATGGTTTGCCATTTCCTTTTCCAGTGGATTAAGACAAACAGGCCAAGTGACTTGTCCAGGATCACAAAGTTATTGTCAAAGACCAGATTTGAACTCACCAGTGCGCTATCCACTGTGCCCCCTAGCTGTCTAAGTTAGCATATGGACAGACTTAAAATACTTTTTTCTTTTTTTACCTGTGAAGCATTTGATTGCCCAACAAATTACATTCACATGCCTTGCCTAACAAACTCTCCTGTCTCCTGGCACCAATCCCTTGCAGCTGGAAATCTGGACCTTGTCTGTCATCACCCCCACCCCACCCGCAGATCTCATTTTTAAACATTTTGTATGGGACTGAATTGCTGGATCTTGAGACTGTCTTCCATCTGTGTTCCTTTCTGGGCAATTGATATGCTACTTTTTGCTCCCCAGTCCCAATCTTTATCTACATTGGAATTACCTCAGAACAGTTTTCTTAGTTTCTGAGGCAGAGAAGGATATAAGTCTTGGTATGAATCAGAGAAGGCTATGAACCATGGACTCTGTCCAATCACAGCTCTTGCCTAGTCCTAGCCCAAGTACCACTTCAAACCCAGCTAAATGAGCCAGTGAATCTCTTTGGGTATTAATAATATGTGTAAAGTCCTTGGGACAAGGCTATTATACAGTAAGAGCTTAATAAATTGTTTCTTTCCCTTCCTCATTTTTCCTTGGAACACACTGTGATTTTGTGACTTTAAGAATCAGTTTTTACTGTATACCCTGATTCCTTCATACACATACACAGATATATATATATGTGTTTTATATATTATACAATACATATATTGTATTTTATACATATGTATATTATATAATCTCACCAACTAAATAATACATTTCTCAAAAACAGTAAACAAATCTTGCATCCCTATCTGTACCCAAAACATGTCTTTGTACAAACTAATCACTTCAATGAATGACTGAAGTAGTACTTGCTAAGCACTGTACTAAAAACTGGAGATGACATAAATTTTCCTACTTCTTAGCAGGGAAATGTGAAAATATGTTGAAACACCTAGACACCAATTCTATTTTCATTTTCAGATTATTATAACATGCAGCCTAATGGATAGAAGTAAGCCAATGGATTGTCATCCTGAAGTGAAAAAGAAATTGAATCGGGCCTCCAAAGTCACATAGCTAATATAGCATAAAGGCAAGGCTTAATTCCAGGTCATTCTATCACCTATACTATGTTGCCTTTCAGTGATGAATATGTATTTGTTAAGTAATGAATCAAAAAGTATTCTCCAGATCTCCCTGATAAGAGACTGATACAATGTTTTGATTAACAATATTCAAATTTAATATGTCAAAGTCATCAGCATTCAGTAAGGACCATTGGATCTTTTATTACTTATTCTTCTATTTGTTCAATCTATCTATTAGTTATTAGACAATAAATGTTTATTGATACCTATTATGTGTCAGGCACTCTGCTAAGTACTGCAGCTACCGAGACAAAAGATACCCTTAAATGGCTCATGATATGATAGACTACAAGCAAACAAATATATAATACAAATTATATTGCAGTATGAAAAGGAAATAATAAAAAGGGAAGGCACTAGCATTAAGAGAGGTTGAGAAAAGTTTCCCATTTAAAGTGAGTTAAAAGTACAGCTACAAAAACAAAAGATGCCCTTGAAGAGCTCACAGTATGATGGAGTAAACTACATGCAAACAAATACATACAAATAATACAAATTATATTGTAGGCTGAATAGGAAATAATAAAAAGAGAAGGCACTAGCATTGAGAGGAATTGGGAAAGATTTCCTGCTAAAAGTGAGATTTTGGCTAGGACTTAAATGAAGTCGGGGAAACCAGAAAGTGGAAATGAGAAGGGAGAGAATTCCAGGCATTAAAGGCAGGCAAAGAAAATGCCCAGAGACAAAAGATGGAATATTTTGATCATGGAACTGCAAGGAGGCCAGTGTCACTAGACTGAAGAGTGCATGATGGATATGAGGTGTAATAAGACTGGAAAGGAGTAAGGAAGTCTAGGTTGTGAAGAGTTTTTAATATCAAAAAGAGAATTTTGTATTTGATCCTGGAGGTAGCAGAAAGCTACCAAAAAGACACCAGCTTACAGTATTTACCATTTAGAAAGATGAATTATATATAAACTAAAGAACTACACAGTAGCACAGTAGAGACAGAGAGTCAGTCTTTAAGTCCAAAAGATCTCATTTCAGGTTCTGTCTATCACTCATACATATGACTTGTAATAGTCATTTAATCTCTCAGTATCGAAAGCAACTGTCTCAGACTTTAAGATAACAAGGAATAAATAGCATGCCTTAGTGGAAGATGTTTACACAATTCCTCTTACCAGTGCAATCATAGGTGAGGAGAGGGAGAAAAGAGAGATGTGCATATCAGTTTTTAGGCGTGCATTATAGCTCTAATCCTGAGTATACACACATATGTCTAATAAAACACATGTATATCTTGTCCAAATAGTCATTCTACTTAAATTCCCACAAGAACATTCTAGGCCCCAAACCGTTCAGTAACTTCCCACTTTGCAGAAATTTACAGTTTTCTAAATTTACACAAGTGGATGTATTTTCTACATTCATTTTTAGAGCATTCATGTATGATGACCAAAATGTTTCCAGCTTGCTAATGTATTCTGGATGACGGTCATTTGTCTATACATGTTTTTTCCATATATTATATATATATGCAAGTTCCATAACTTGCAACAAAATTGGACTTATGATGAACAGCAAGACCATAGAAGTATTACCTTTGGCTCTTTAACTACTGAAAAATTAGCTTGTTCAGCATTTAGTATTGCTGGCAGCACTGGGATGGCATGGGAATGGGAAAGAAACTTCATGCCTGCTCCAATCATCTTGAAAGCTTTCAGCACTGGGTTACACAATGGAAAATCTCAAGGACATTCCCTGTGTCCATATGTTTATAATGAGTATGCCATAGTCAAACGCAACTCCAAAAATTGAAGTAGTGTAAATGAAAACTTCATAGTCAGATTATCATACAAGTATGGCTTTGTTAAAATATTTAGTGCATTATAGCAAGGTCTGCAATAGCCAGAACTGGCAAAATAGTTGGTTTCATGCAGGAGTGTACTAGAGGCAGTTTATACTAGTTCAAAAAGGCAATTGCTAAATTTCCAGCATGAGCCTTTACACATTGATAATTGACAAATGACATAAATCAGAGTTTGATTTGTTGTTTTGTTAATTGTCTAGGCCTAAGAAAATGATGGGGAAATGTTAATAATATTGTTTAAATTTAGAAGATGACATGGATAGATTTTTGAAGAGCCAGTTGTTAAACATTTATCAGTATACCATGTTCAATGATTTGCTCAAAGTTGTAGAGTTAGGAATCACATGAAATAATGAAAAACTTCCAATAGGAATATATAACTCTCACTGATAAATAAACTAGTATCATGAATTATTTCCCAATTGTTCAATGTTAGTGAATTTGAAGAGAGAAAAGGAAAATATGGCTATCAAATGAACCCTCTTTTTTTTTTCTCCTTCCAAATTCAATTGTATTCTAAGACCTTAAAGCTTCATAACCCATCCTCCCTAATGGGTTACAAACTTCGGCAAAGTTTTCAGACAATCTCTGACCAGGAAAAAAGAGATTAGGGCTGAATTTATATTTGAGAATCAACTGCACAGAAATACTAATTAGATCTACAGGAGCTAATGAGATTACCGAGGGAAAGAATGTCTACAATATGGTGGCCATATACCTTTCCAGCAATATTTCAGATAACTTATTTTTATTATTAAAGCTTTTTATTTACAAAACATATGTAGTGAGTCCTAGGAGAGGATTGTGGATCACTCTTGAAAAACTTACCATTTAATTCAACTTGATTTAATTCAACAAATTATTTTTTATGTTTTATTTATGTTAGATGTTTGCTATGTGCAAGAAATTGTGTTAGCTAAAGGGGATAGAAAGGCAAAAATGAATAATCCTTACCTCCAAGGTACTATTATTTCATTAGGAAGTACAATGTGTATGTGTATAAGTAATACAAGATATATACCATGTAATTTGAAGTGGTTAGGAAGAGGGTGCTTACAATTGGGCAGGTTTTAAAAAGTCTGATGGAAGAATGGCAGGATGTATATTCCAGAAATAGGGACCCCTCTGTGCAATGTCATAGTTGTAAGAAATGAAATACTGGATAAAGATAATAGCTATCGGGTCATTTGGCTAGAATGGAGAGTTCATTAGAAGTTATCTGAAATGGTCGAGGCTCTCTTCAACAATGAGATGATTCAAACCGGTCTCACTTGTTCAGTGATGAAGAGAGCCATCTACAACCAGAGAGAGAACCGTGGAAACAAAGTGTGGAACACAACATAGCATTCTTACTCTCTGTGAGAATTTGCTTGCATTTTGTCTTCTTTCTCAGTTTTTCTTTTTCTTCCTTTTTGATCTGATTTTTCTTGTGCAGTAAGATAACTGTATAAATATGTATACATATATTGGATTTAACATGTATTTTAACATATTTAACATTTATTGGACTCACTTTCAGAAACTTCAGCTAGACAATGGATTTGTCAAAGTCTCAAGAAGTAAAAGTTCTTGCCTTCAGTGATTTGAAGAGCCCATAGTGGACAAAGTAATTTCCAATTCCGTGCATGAATACAACTCAAATCCAACCATCCAGAGCTGACTTGTACTCATGTGCACGCAAGATTTCCCTTCAATCCAATGAAAGACATTTTAGCACAACCAAGCACAGGGTTTAGCCCAGATCTATGTTTTAACTTAATATCTGTACTACAGTTTTCATCTGGAACTTATCCTGAGAAGTCAGGATTGAATTATCCCAAGATGACATTTGAGTAAACTAAGACTGAACACAGAGATATGCATTTATGTCTCTTAATTCCACATAAGGGAGGATCTTGTTACTACTCAAAGCTGGCCACAGTGGTTCTGCTCAAAACCACAGTCAATATTGTGTTATCACACTTAATAGAGAACTTAAACTAATTAAAATTAGTATTTGGTTCTGAATGTTCCTTTGGTTTCTTGGGGGAGGTGGGGAATGCAGGATTGTGATTTTTTTTTCTTTTGAGTCAGAAATGTGGAACTATGACTTTATACAAGAACCAATAAAATTCAAGTTGGGAAATCCAAGAGATGAAAATCTTAAATGTTTTAATAAATTAAGACTATGAATCCATAAATTAAAATAAAATGGGAAACTTTAACCATTCTTCAGGCTGCATAGGACTTGAAGCTTGAAGATGACTTCAGTGTCCTGAGAGAAAGTGTTTTCTGTAAGAAATTTAGAGATTGCTTACTTTTATTAGCTATTATCCTTAATAGCACTTGGGCTAGAAAAATTCACATCCACTTTATATTTACTCATCTGCATATGTGTGTTCTCACTGCCACCACCCTTGTAGAAAGTAAGCTTCTTGAGGGCAAGTAATATTTTATTTTTTCTTTGTTATATCTGTTGCCTGGCATATTAACCTACATAGGTTGTTTTGTTTATTTTTGTTCTGGACCGTGATTTGAACCATAGTATATAATTCCTTGCATGCAAATTAATTTCACTGATACAAATAATTTTAGAGACTTAGTGGGAAAACTAAGAGGTTCAAAAGTGCATTCAGATCTTCCAGATTTCAAGGTGGGGCCTCTATGCCACATATAATACTGCCTATCACCTCATCCTACATAGTAGGTATTTAATAAATGTTTATTGAAATAAATGTTTCTTACTATAACCAAGTTCAAATTATTTTGTTTAAAAAAATAAAAGACCAGAATTCTCTGGTCTGGTAGGACCTCTATTGCAATTTTCCAACTAAATGAATTTGTATAATCTTAACAATATTGATAAGATCACACTGAATTTCAGAGATCATTTAATCCAACTCCATCATTTTACAGATGAGGAACTGAGACTCATTGTGGTTAAATATCTTGCCTAAGCTCACCCAGATAGAAAATTTTAACCTTAAGTTCAAAGTAAAATAATCAGTCAACAAGCATTTAATAAGTACAGGTATATCAGGTACCATGCTAGGTACTAGGGATACTAATATCTTTCAGAAGCACTTTGCCAAACCTAAGGGTTCTGCTTATTGATTTTACAGAAATAGCTTCATTATAATGATTTATAAAAAGATATCACATATTCTAAGTATAATCAAAGAAAACTGAATAATCTTCATAAAATTTATCCTGGAGTTGAGGTGGATTTAGGCAAATCTTAAATGTCAAGATTAAAGTATCTTTCATAGGACCTTGTAAGGGCTTATAGGAGTTACAGATATTTAGAATATGCCAACTTGATAGTATGCAAACAAATAATTATGTGCATTCTCTTTCTAATTTACATTAGAGAGTCCTCAGTGCCATATATGGCTTTGGAGCCAGGAAGACCCAAGTTCAATTCCAATGGGACCCTGAGTAAGTTACTTAAGCTGTCTGTTCTGGGAAGTTCTCTGAGACTAAGTTGCAGAAATGTTTTGGCAGAAGGAGTTTCCTCTTCTGGGAGTCCCCCATGGCAGTAACATCACCAGTATTATCACTATCTACTGTGGAGTAGTACACATTGTTCTTAAGGAAATACTCATTTAATAATATGTAAACAAATGCATGACACTCAAGAAATTATTTTTTACCCTCCAGGGCGGAAAAACACAAAGCACCAATCTGTTTTTTGCTATGAACTAATTTTCCAGGTTAGGTTTTCTTCAGCTTGGTGTTTTCTGTAATAACTAAGTAGAAGGGTAACACATCAGCTCTTCATGTTCTCATTGAGAAACCTATGCTTTCTCTGGGAAAGTTAAAAAAAAAATCTACTGACCTTTTGTGGAAGCTTTGGCTCATGCATCTTCCTCCCTTTTGACAGCTCTGAGAAGTAGTGACAGTGTACAACAAAGGCCAGGAACTTCTCAAGATACCCCAGCCATGAAATTCACTTATAGAACAAGAATAAATATAGTCAGATGGAGCTTGGAGAACAAGAAGAAATACCTATGGTTTCCCTTCTAATCCTGGTAGCTCCAACTAGGAGAGCAACTCTCCATTGATCTGCCATTTGTGGGAGTTAAAGAAAGAGAACAAGGTCTGATTGAGTGCTTCATACCTTCTCAGAGGTTGGGTAGTATTAGAACAGCCATTAAAAGCAGAACACAGCGCTCCTCTCTCTGCAGTTCCTCAAAATTTCACAAGACAAGCTTTTCAGTATTTGTATGTTCTCTATAAATAAACTTTCTTATTAATCACCCTGCTTGAGCTGTGGTTGTTAAAGTGCTCTTTTTACTAGACATCAGCTTCTAGTATCTTATCCTAATTAGAAATGGTAAAATGGAGCACAAGGCAAGTTCCTATCTTGCCTTTTGGTTCTGGAGGGAAATAAAAGGGCATCTAGAGAAGAACTCTATAAGAGCAGGGGACCCTAACTAGCTATTTCTGCACGTAAGACAAACAGCCTAAAATAAATTCAAGAGTATAAAGAGGGTATGAGAAGATCTGGAAACAACATGATCCTGTCATTGGGGAATCTTCAGAGGACAAATGTAAGGCTGGAGAAAAACTCATCTGAGGTGTGATCACCTGGTCTAAGAAAGCCCTAGACTAAAGCTGCCTAATTTAATTAATTATTCTTGCTATAGGTGCTAAACCTTTTTTAGCCTTTTTGGCTGTCTCACTTCAAAAATGTTATTCATTCCTGAGACAGAAACTTCCTTAACAAATTAACCTCCCTCTGCCTCAGTTTCCTCATCTGTAAAAAGACATTTGGACTAGACAATCTCTGAAATTCCTTCTACCTATAGATCTCTGATTGTGAATAGTAGCAGTGCCTTCTTAATTTCAGCACTCTAGACCAAAGCTCCAGCTGTCACTCCCTGGGATAACACTTTTAAACTAAATGTGAATGGTGATATCCAATTCAGGTGTGAAACTGGATTTTACCTGCTTTGATCTTCCCTTCCTCTCCCTTACGTTTTAATCATCCTAATCAGTCTAATACAAGTATTCTTAACTTGGCATCCATGAACTTAAATTTTTTTGATAACTATATTTCTATATAATTGGTCTCATTCTTAATCCTATTCATTTTATTTTATTCATTGAAAAATTATTCTGAGAAGAAATCCATGGCTTCACCAGACTGACAAAGAGGTTCATAACAAAAAAGTTAATTCTCTTTACTGCTCTAGCTTCAAAGAATTTTGAGCTTTTCCCAAAGAGAACAGTGCATTTCCAATACCAATGTGCCTCCTTGTGAGTTTCGTGCCTTCTGCCTTTTATCCACATCCTGATTTTGGACAATTGCTGTCATGATTTTTCCATATTGGTCATTAACAACTGCTTTCATCACATGATCCTAACTTGTAAAAACTAGTTTAAGGAAATTTAAACTAAAAGAGGAGTCAAAATTAGCTCGTCCTCATTTCAGATCGCAGATCACCATACTTTCCAGCCTTCCCGCCCCTCCCTCCCAAACACACACCTACAATGTTTCTCATCGAACCTCCCAGCCCTTTGGGCCATTAGCCACCAAGAGGAATTGGATTTTAAATCAGTACCACTGTGTAGCTGTAGTTGTTTGTTACTGTCCACCACACCTCAATGATTATAAGTAGGAGTGGGTGGGAAGGCCAGGAGGACTCGCCTAAGTCTGCTGGTCTGTCAGCGCAAAATTGAATGCTCCCTTCAGCTGGTCAATTAAAAGGCAGGCTGCAGAACAGAGAGGCGAAAGATGGCCTTGCCAAACTACTTAAAAGAATGTAAACGTTCCCTACCCGACAGCCAACAGAACCGCTGGAAGGTATGGGGGCCATCCAGAGCCCCACTGCTGCATCACAGTTCCTTGAGGCAAAGCCAAGGTGGGGCAAGGAAACTGTGAAAGAGGAAGGGAGGGAGCAAGGATTTGCCTTCCAAACAGCTAGTCCAAGAGCCCATGCTTATTTTCTCCAAAACTGTCCACAGAGCACTCAACTTTGGGGAGAGAGAAAGATGCGCATGAGCGCTCGCGCGTGCGTATACTCGCCCACAGGCAGAGACAGAGACAGAGACACAGAGAGAGACAGACAGACAGATAAGAGAGACAGACAGATAAAAGAGATAGACAAGAGACAGAGAAAGAGACAAATGAGAGACCCATAGAGAGACACAAACAAGAAAGAGATGAGAGACAGAGACGGATGACAGAGACAGACAGAAGAGAGACACAGACAAACGAGACAGATGAGAAACACAGAGACAGATGAGAAGCAGATGAGAAATAGACAAGAGACAGAGAAATAGAGAGACAGACAGAAAGACAGAGAAACAGAAACAGACAGGGAGAGACAGATGAGAGATAGACAAGAGAAAGGAAGAGTTGGGCAAGAGAGAGAAACAGAAAGAGACACAGAGACAGACCAGAGACAGAAATAGAAATGGAGAGACAGATGAGAGATGAGAGATAGACAAGAGACAGAGAGAAACAAAAAGAGATACACAAAGAGACAGAGAAGGAGAGAAGTGAATAGTTGGAAAAAATCAGGTATCTCTCTTTAGGAGCTGGGAGGGCAGCAAAAGACTGTCTACCACTCTGTTTGTTTTGGCAGCTACAAATCTGTGAATCTCACCACATTCAGGGTTTCCATGGCCCTGCTTCTGGAAAACATGGTGAGAGTTTAACCCATACCTTGGACTAAGAATGGGACTGTATATTCAATCCCAGTCTCTCCATTCCACACTTGTCTAGGACTTTTAAGTCTCCAAGGCACTTTAAACCCATTATTTCTCCTAACTCCGACAATGACCTTCAGCAGTAGATATTATCATCTCCATTTTACAATAAGGAAATTCAGTCCAGCTGAAGGAAAGTATTTTCTCAGGATCATGTAGCTAACAAATACCACAGGTTGAATTTGAATCCAGATCTTCTCAATTCCAAGTCCTCTCCACTATCCACTCTTCAATCCTGCCTCCTGTTGCTTCTGGAATTTGGAGTCTTCAGGTGACACATTCATTTATATTTTTCAATATACTGAAGTCATTCCAACATTTATATTTCTCTCTCCAATTTGATTACAATCCATCTAAAGTGCAGGGTTCATTTCTTTTCTGTCCTTCCACAGTATCCAGTATAATCAGACACGTGCTAGAGCCAGCTCTAACCAGCTTTTGAGAGCTGGTTGTTAAATTTCTGTTTTTAGCAGATTATACTTTAAAAGTCAGTAATTACTACAAACCAGGCCCTGCTTTATTGTTTTATTGCTTGCCTAGACTTAAGAAAGGGTTAATATTAAACTTAAAAGTGTATGTGCACACATTTTTCCCCCTGGAGAGTCCGTTTGTTAAATTTTTACCACTATGCTTTTAATTACAGTGCTCTGAATGCAGCAAATATATTTTTTGAACTCTGTTCAAATATACCATTTGATTGATTTGCAGAGGACCAACATCTCCTAGGATAACCTTTTCAACAAAACATTTCTTCCTTCAATGGAGAATAATTCTGCAGTATAGGACATTGGCATTCTACAAAGAATACATTTTTCCTGATAGAGTTGAAACAGCAACAGTTTTACTAGTTCAAGCCAGGCTAACTTTAAAAAAAAATTCTCATATTCTTATCTCCTTTAAAGTTAATAGAAGATGAATGTGCAGGAAAAATAGATATAAACAATTAGGAAAGCAAGTATCACAAGAGTGCATGAGAAATATTAGCTAGAGGATATATATTCGCCAACTATATCTTCCAGAGTAAACACACACGTACAATATTAATATCTTCTCTCACTGCACACAAATGATTCATTTGGGTATGCACTTAAATTTGCTTCTAGGGTCCTTTCTAGAACCCTTTGGTAACTCCTGTCTTATTCCCATTTCCTTGGTTTCTCCTCAATTTCTATCTATTCTAGATCTTCCATTGGACTATCAGGCCTACTGTATTTGGCTGGACCTCATTCTCTGGTCCTTAATCTCTCCCTGAGTCCTCCTCTCCCAACAACACCTAGGTGCTCTGTATACCCTACAATTGTGGTCCTTGCAAATAAATCTGTTAAAGTCTTTTAGATTAAGGTCTAGAAAGAGTGTCTCATCCCCAATCTGAAACCCTGGGTTCTAAGGTAGGAGCTAAAGTTCTTGGAAGTACAGACTAAAACCCAGAAAAATGGAAGTTAGAAGAGAGATGCCTTATTATGGTAGAGAAGATATTGACTTTGGAATCAGGAAGACTGGTCCCAAAAGCTGTGTTTGCATGCTAATTAGCTGTGTAACCCTGGATAAGTCACTTTAATCTCTCTGCTTCAATTCCCCTTTCTGCAAAATGAGAACATTGAATTCAGTGAATGGTAAGGTTTCTTTCATCTCCTTATCTATGATTCTTTTATCTTATGGCTGAGAAGCAACATGGTGGACCTAAGTCTACGCTAGAAATGGTGAATGCTGAACAACTAGATACCCAATGTTTCAAGCTGGATGAGGAGGGCAAAACACAAAAGTTTATGTGGCACCTTGAAGTTGGCCTGGACAAAGCTAGAAATTGCTAATTATCGAGGTTTGATTATTGTACAGAAGAACAATGGAACTATACATTTAGTTCAACCCTGTCATTTTACAGATGAGGAAACAAAGAACCAGACAAGTAACTTACTTAGGGTTACATGTATAATAAATATCAAAAATGGGATTTAACCTTAAGTCCTCTGAATCGAGAGTGTGCTGCTACTACAATAATTACCCATTACTACTAAGAGTAATTAATGATGATGATAATAATAATTAATATTTATAAAGGGCTTAATACATCCCAAGCACTTTACAAATATTATCTCATTTGATTTTCACAACAACCCTGGGAGTTTATTATCTCCATTTTACAGTTGAGGAAACTAAAGCAAGTGACTTGCTCAGGCATACATAGGTAATGTTTGTGACCTGGTTTGTACTCAGATCTTTCTGATTCCAGGTCCAAAACTTTACTTACCCACTGTGCTACTTAGCTGCTACTAAAAATAGCTTAGAATTGAATCGTGGAAGACCCTAAATGCCAAGTTTGTATCCTGTGTGTACTTTATGCAGTTGGTTAGCCTTAGAGACTGATTTTTTTTGTTTTGTTTTGTTTTAATTGGAGTAATGACATAATCCTAGCATTGTTACTAGTTGGGCAGATAGGGGAAAGATGGAGGGAAGAGATGACATTCTTTCCCACTTGTGGACTTGTGATATATCTTAAATACAACATTTAGACTGGTTATTCCTCCCCTGTGTCTGAAACCCATGGCATAGAGTGCAATGCCTGAAAGTCCATAGATGGTAGGAGAAATTCTCTTTCTGTTGATTTTCAGAAGCCATTAGCTGAACACACAGAACAGTTGAGGCTGATGTGTGTGGCTTTTCTGAAATTATTTTTGGACTTCTCCACAAAGCACATTATGAATGTTACATAAATACAGATGAGAAGTTCTGGATGAGGATGAAATGGCTGCTTCTTGGCTTATGACTTCAGGCTTGCCCAGCAGGGTCGACAAATGCCTGCCATTGGCCCAAGTCCATGGCTCACCCTGTCCTCCTCTGCTCTTTAAGTGATGAGTAAATCTCTGCATGAAAATCCTAAGGTTGTGTTTGCCCCTTCCTTCCAAAAACAGATTGGATATTTGGGTTCTGATTTATCTAAGGGACAGTATCAAGCTAGTCTGCTCTCCATTGATGTGGCCAAAGAGTATCAGTTGCATTGCTTAGGGCAAATATAATACAGATGAAGTTCTTCATCAAGTAATCAGAACCTAATTCAATTGGAAGAAAAAAATAACCTACTCTGGCTATTCAAAAACAGTCCTCATTTTACTTAGTGATTTCAGAATGCCCTTAGGGGTGAGCTAGTTCATCCAAATAGTGGTCATGGCAATTGCATTCTTCAGAAAAATTTTTCTTCAAGGAAAGGTTATGCACAAAATGAGGCTAAAGCTGTAAGGAAAAAGTTCAGAGGACAACCCTGTTTTCAGGATAATGCTCCCAAGTATGAGATATACATATGCAGTACACATTCTCAGGTGATTATCCTTCCTCCATTTCTCACTGATAAGGAGGATCCCCAGAAAGTGTGTGCTATGTTCCCTAGGACTAGTTGGAAATATCTTTTTTAAAACCATGGATCATTAGTCACTGATACGCTTCCTACTGTGGCCAGCAATTAGTACATCAGACTTAATTAACTGTTAGAAAGGATTATCCAGTAAAGTGACATGGTAAGAACACAAGATTTCCTACCAAAATTTAAACACTCTCCAATGAGAACAATAGAGTTCCAGGGAAAATATCTTCTTTATGCTGGATTCTTCGTAAAGACTTGAATCTAGATCCAATCTGCTCCCAATGTAGACATTACTATTAGATGGATGCTGCCAGGACATTGATGAGAAGATGAGAAATCCCAAATCCTCTAGTTCCTTAGCTCATAAAATCCTTCCTCAGCCAATAATAGAATAAGAGTAGATTTGAACTCATGTCTTTCTGACTTTAGATTGAGTAATCTATCCACTGTACCATATAGGTAGCTTCATCTGATACTTAAACCATTGTTTATAAAATTTGTTTTGTTTTTACTTCTCAAAGGAATTATTTTTAAAACTTGAATACACTTAGGCTAATAGAACTAAAAGATACTTAGGGGTCATTTGAAGATGAGATCACTAAAACCTAGTGACATAAAGTATTATGTCCCCAATCAAAAATATAGTAACTGGCAAAGTGAAAATTTTAACTCAGAACCTGTGAATCCAATTCAGAGTTCTTTCTAGTATATCCTGGTCCCTTAACAATATTATTTTGTATTACAGTTATCTCTGTATAATTATCCACAGCTAAAACATTTACTACTGCTGCTTATAACACATCTAATGCATCCAATGCATGCATGCATCTAATATGTTTTCAATAACACAACATAATATTGTTTTTTTTCCCTTATCCTTTGAAGTTGATGACTTTAATAATTCTCCCTTTTCCACCCAAATGAATTACATATGGAATATCATATTGAGTCAGTCCTGGGGACCTCATTTTAAGAAGAACACTAATGAATTAGATTATATCCAAATGAAGGTGACCAGAATAGTGTAAAAAGACTAGAGATTATACTATACAATCAGTAATAGAAGAAACTGAGCAAACTGGAAGGGACACATGATGGCAGTATTTAAGAATTTTATGGGAAGAAAGAGCAGAGTTGTTGTTGTTTTATTTGAACTCCAGAAGGTGGGACCAGAATAATGATTAGAAGTTGGGGGGGGGGGGGAGTAGATTTAGGCATTATATAAGACAACAATTTGAGCTATTTCCGAATGGAAAAATATGTAAGGCAACAATTTGAGCTCAGATTCTTTATTTCAGTTCTGTGGTCATTTTTCTCAGATCATGAAGCTCCTCTTCAAATGATGGTGGTGGTGGTAGAGTCAGGAAATGGTGCAGAACACACTTAACATGAACACAAGGCACTCAGAGAAGTTCTTCAAAAATCCATCTGAAAACAAATCTAATACTATATGCCAAGATAAACTGCAGATGTCTTATATGTCTTAGACATATGTCTGAGTGACATCATAAGCAAATTAAAGAGCCAAGGAAGAAAGGGGTGGGATGGGGGAAGAGTTTGTAGCAAAAAAAGAGTTAAAGGGGATTACAGGAGGTAAAATAGACAATTTTGATGATATAAAATTTAAAAAGGCTTTGCACAAACAAAACCAGTGGAAGTGAAATTAAAAGAGAAGAAGATAAATGAGAGGAAATTTTTGTAGTAAATTACTCTGATAAATGTCTTGTTCCAAAAATTTTCAGTTCAGAGAGTTTTCAGAGGAAAAAATCCAAGCTATCAAAAAACATATGAAAAATAACATTAAATAACTAGTAATTAGAGAAATGCAAATTAAAATAATTCTGAGATTTTATCTTATACCCATTAGGCATATTAATGCACTATTCATAGAACTGTGAATTAGTCTAGTAATCTAACCATTGATCTACTAATACTACTATTAGGTCTATTACCTGAAAAAAGATTAAAAATGAAAAAGACCCAAAAATATAAAAATATTTATAGAAGCTATTTTCTTCCAAATAACTGGAAACTTGAGAGGTGCCAATCAATTGAGGAATGACTAAATAAGTTATGGTAAATAAGGATGATAGGATACCAGTCATTGTTCTGGAAGAAGTGATTAAGGAGATGGTTTTAGAGACTTGTATGAACTGCTGAAGACTGAAGTCAAAAGAATTAGGAGAACTTAAAATATAATAACAACAGGGATTTTAATGGTCTTGCTTTGTCAGGGATGAAAGAAAAGGTAAGAAAGAAAATATTCTTCTTTTTAAAAATAAATATTTAATTTTTTCTAAAAAGAAATTGACTAGTATCCAAGTCTCATCACATAAAATTATTTGACCTTTTAATATTTTTACTTGTATATATGATTTTTTAAAAATCCAAGTTTCTTCCACATCTTTTTAAAAAATCTTCATTTTAGAAAGGGTGTTGATTGACTCATTGTTAGCTAAAGACGAAAGAAGTTGACAGATGCCATGAAAATATGAGGGGTTTATTTTGCTGACATCTTCTTTGCATTCTCTAAGGAGCAATCTGATGGTCTGCTGGTTATGCCGAATGTGTGGTGTTCAAGTGCCTACACCAACTGGGACTCATTAACCAAGGGTTACAAAAATGCCTCCAATGCTTTCCAAACATTTCTCTCTCCAAACCAAAGTCCACTGTGTCCAGTCCCTGTTTTGGAGTCCTCAGTCGGGTCCATGCAAAATGCTTCAATCAAATAAGCTGCAAGCAAAAGATTTTTATTATGTGTTGTTTACAATTATTTAAGCTGTATTTGAGTATTTTGTATCGCTCATTTCTACTTTGGAGGGAGAAAAGAGATGAACATATTTAGAAATCCTATTTCCTAATAATTTGCATATGTAATAGTTTATTTTTCAATTACATGTTTGCTGAGAAAAAGTCAATGTCTAGTACAAGTGGCTTTAGGAATAAAATAAACATTATAACAATTTGGCTATGATAGTCTCATAGCCATATCTACCATCACCATTAACCAAATGAGGCTGAGAGATCTTAATGCTCCATGTTCAGGAAAAAGAAGTTTATGAAAAAAAATTGCTAATGATAGTTTTCCCACTAAAATATTAAAGGTGAAATTACATATCAAAAATACTACATACAGGAATTTTTTTTTTTTTTTTTTTTTTTTTTTGGTATGAAAACAACCTCAATTTCATCCATTTGGCTTCAAAATTTCCCCAATCCTGCTTTTTTTTCCTGGGAGTTTTCCATACCTCCAGGCCCCTAGTCCACTATTTACAGGTTCTATCAATATATCAAATTCCAAAGTGTACTGAGGCCAAATTAGGTTTAGAAATTCTGCCCTAGGACACAGTGTCTAGTATGCTAGTCCACAATAGAAAGCAGAGGTCTAGACAATTTGCAAATTACATATGATGGAGTCACAGAGAACCAAAGAATGCTTTTGTAGGAAAAGATCATCTAGACCATAGTTCTTGTTCTATATGTGAGGAAACAGGTTCAGAAAATAAAGTGACTTGTGTTAAATCACACAATTAGTAGTAGAACCAGGACTTTTTTTTTTTTTTTTAATTCTCGGCTTTTTATGATACATGGTGATAGAGTTCCAGAGAATCTCAGAATCATTAGTTTCCCAAAAAGTTGTAGGTTATTTGTTGTTTATTTTTTTCTCAGAGGGGATTGGGGACATCAGGAAAGTGGTATCATGACATATAAGTAAATTGGCTTTAACTGAGGCAATGCTAGGCAAAGTTACTAGCCTCATTGTCTTCTATGAAGCCATCTGGGTCTAACAGCACAATTTAGATCAGGAATGAAGATGGTCCTGGAAGAAGTGGGAGACTTTGGCCTTTTTAAGCTAAGTTCTTCTCCAGGTCTCAGTTTGTGTGAGGCAATGACCATTCAGTGATTCAGGAAAGGTTAAGAAGTTTATTAGGGAATTTTCATTTTTTTTTTTGTGAAGTATGGGGTTACCTATGTGGAATGATCTGAAGAGTATTACAAGGCTCTACCTACCCTCAGATATTTCTACCAAAAGAGCCATTATCCTTCCTCAGCTATCAATTGTCAAAGTGCTTTAAGGTTTACAAAGCATTGTCCATAGATTAACTCATCTGATCATTACAATAACCCTGTGAGACAAATACTATTTTTATCCTAATTTTATGAGGAATCAGCCCAAGAAGGGTTGAGTGATTTGTCCACAGTCACAGAGCTAAAAAAGTGTCTGAGAAGAATGTCAATTCAGGTCTTAACTTCAAGTCTAGCCAAACTGACTCTTTTTTTTTTTTTTTTTTTTTTTTTTACCAGATCCAAAATCATCTTCCTCAGAATCGTTCTTTTGAATTAGATTGTAAATTTGGTTGGGATTAGGGAGAAGGCAAAAGAAATTATTCAGGGAGAAGCAGAAGACTGAAAAAGCAGTGATTATCTTCATTCCATTCATAAACCAGTTTATTCAGTCAATCGCCAATAAATGGACCATTTTTTCCTGCCAATTCTTTGCCACTACAAAAATATTTTTGTGTATGCATATATATGTATGTATTTATATAACCTTTCTATCTTTTACTTCCATTCCTGGATCAAAATTCTTATAAAATTATCTCTCATTTTGCATGCATGTATGGTTTATCCTTTTACTACATAGGAAACCATGAGGAAAACATCTGAGTCTTTTATCTACACACAATAAATGCTAAATAAGATTATAGATCCAGAGCTTAGAGACTTCAGAGATCCTGTTAGCCCTTTTTCTATCCTAGATCTACCCTGTTAGCAGGTTAATAAAACCTATATATCTTTTCTCTGAATGATGGGATTTTTAATGCATAAAGTAAAATACAGTACCTATCAATGTTATTTTTGAAGTTCAAAGACCCCAAGTTGAGAATTTGAGAATTTACAATCTACTCCAACCCTGTTCTTTTGAAGATGAGAAATCTTTTTAAGATTAAGCCAGGCCAGTGGGAGGGGGGGACAGCTAGATGGCACAGTATATAGAGCATAGGCCCTAAAGTCAGGAAAACCTGAGTTCAAATGTGACCTCAGACACTTAACACTTGCTAGCTGTGTGACCCTGAACAAATCACTTATCCTTAACTGCCTCGCCAAAATAATAATAATAATAATAATTTTTTTAAAAATTAAGCCTAGGGTTGATGAAATAACTTACGCCAAATTAAAGAATGAAAAAAATTGTAAAGATCTGTGGGTTTGGCCTTTTTATGTTCTTGTTTTTGCCTCTGATACCAAATAATAGACCTGGGATTCAAGCCTAGGTCCTGTCTCTAAATTCAGGGTTCTACCTGCTATCCCAGACAGATTTGATCAATTGTTGTTGCAATCTTTGTTCCTGGCTCAGAGAATCTTCTGCTCCATGCTTACAAATTTTGGGGGGGAAAGGTACTAACAACAGAATATTTCTGCAGGCGAAGTATTAAGAACACAACTATCTCCTTAGCTCTATTGCCAGAGGTTACAGGAGAGGAGCTAGACCAAGGCTTGTGGGCCTAATAGACTTGTTTCATAAAGCTATATTTGTCTGCCTTCCTACAGATGTTATTTGGTTCATTCTCAGCACTGATTGCTCTCAGACTCAGAGCTGCCATGGTTCTGCCATTTATCCTCAAAGAGCTAATAGAAAGTGTCCTTACAAGAAGAGGGGAGAGCCTTAATGTTTTTTTTTTTTCCTCCACAGGCGTCTTGGAGGACAGCTGGGGTAAAGCAGGCTGGAAGGTAGGTAGTTGGGGAAAAAACAAAACAGACTTCCCTCCCTTCAGGCCAAACAGCCTGAACCTGAGAAAACTTCAAATAAATAAAATCAAAATCCTTCAGTGCTGACTCACTGTAAATCATCAGGGACCCTGGGAGAAACCTGGAGCCAGGTCTCTAAAGGGCTTTCAATTACTTTATTGAATCTCAGCAGAGCTAGTCAGTGATGGTCCCATAGAGAGCATATTGACACACCTGTCTGCATGGAGCTAGATAACTGATACTTTGGAGAATTTTATTTTGTTTTCTCCAAATGGAATGTTTCACTTAGAACACAGTGACTCTTAAGCCTAGATCTGGATGGGTCCCAAGGAATTTGGAAGATCAGAAATGGCCTGAAGGTACCACATGATGGCCAGGAACGGCCAATGGCACTTTTAACACTGTAGAATGAGGAAATTAGGCTGAATGATGTCTAGAATCCCTTCTAGCTCTGAAATTCTATCATTCTGCCTAATATTCCACATTCAATGACAGAACAGTTTGGTGTGGAAGAAAGTGTCTTTGAATAGGAGTTGGAAGACCCAAGTTCTAATCCTATTACTCCCTAGACCTGTGACTTCAGGTACCCTCCTCTGCACCTAATTTTCTCAGCTATAAAATGAGAAAGTTGGTATACATGTTCTCTGTGGTTCCTTCAAATCCTAAATTTGTACTGGTCTGGGACTTTGCAAATGTCAGGATTCCACAAGCAAAGCCCTGTCCTAAATATTCATTTGAGTCTGAGGTCCCAGACATAAAGAAATATGGAAAATGACTTCAGAATGTCCCTAATCTTCCCCATCATTCAGTTAAGTGGTGTGTCATTTAATAGTTAATGTTTCTTATCTCACATTGTTAATGTGGCTGAGGAAAAAAATTTAATATCAGAAATTGAGCCATTAAAAAAAATATGGTTGGGGCTGCTTAGAAGAATAAGACTGGCTTGATGAACTCTGGAAGTCTTTCTGCCTCTAATCAAGAAGGGGCTATTCCTTTGAACTAATACTTTTTCTCTGAAAGAGAAAAAAGTACAGAAACTCAACAAATATGTGATAAACTTGGACATCTGTAGAGAGTTGGAATCACTTTGGAAAGAATGCCAAAGAATTATATGTGGATGGTTCAGGTTGTTTATGACTTTTGGTGTTGAAGTTGAGAGCATGGTTTTATGACTGTGTGAGCTCCAGGAGGTAGGATGATGGCTTTGTTTAAAATTATTTTTTTGCTGTACTTCTCCTTAGCAATCATAAGAAATCATAAGCCACTGAAATAGAAGGAAAAACAAAGGCAGCTTCCTCTCAGACACAAACTGTAATTACATGGAGATAGTTCACCTCATTTTTTCTACAGAGCCCAAAACTCAAGGACAATGATCTGTTTTCATGTTCTTTGCATTCTTCTCTGTTAATGACATAGGACTTTGCTTGCAGTCAGGGGCTTAATAAATGTTTATTGATCATTCCTTTCAGTCTCATTTTAGGTGAAGATCAAAAGATGAAAGGAACATAATTGGAAAGAAAAGAGCCCCTGAGAGGCTATCAATATTTTGGCTATGTGTAGAATAACAAGGTAATGATTTTTAAATAATCTGTGGAGGTTCAAAAAGAGAAAAATTGTTTAGAATGTTATAAAGGTAGATATTAAGTACTTTAATGAAATGTTAGGAAAGGGGACAACATCTTTTTTTAGAATGGAGATGTTAGATTGCAGAATATATAGTTCTCCAAAAAAAAAAAAAACTGAAGAGAAAAAAGTCTACTTAACCTCAGAAGACCTCAGTTTCCTCATTTATAAAAAATTGAGAACTAGACTAAATAATTCTTCTGATCTCTTCCTCTCTAACATATTATAATAATTAAACACCTGCTGTGTGAAAGGGGTTAGACAAGGTATTCTTTTATCCCATGCCTAAGTCATGGGATCATAGATTTGGAACTATAAGGGACTTCAGAAGTCACCTAGTTCATCCCCCTCATTTTACAGATGGGAAACTGAAGTCAAAGGGTTAAGTGATTTGCCCAGTGTCTCAGGATTGGAACCCAGACACATTAACTTCAAAATTATTTTTTTTATACTATACCATGTTGATTTCATTGTTCAGGTTGCTAGCACAGAAATGAGTCTGTGTCTTTGGTTAAGGATAATAGATCAAAATACCCCTTAACTTCTTAGTACTGTCATGCTTGGAATTTAAATGCCCAAATGCTAAGAGAAAACAAGATAAGATCTCATTCTGATTTACAGTTGTATCATAGAGATACTTCTGGTTTTTTTGGAGCCTGTATTGGTAGATTACAATCTCTGGCACATAATATAAAACTGAAAAATTTTAAGAATGGGATCAATAATGGCTTACATGTCTGTCATCTACAGATCAGACTAATAAAATTCAGAGAGGCTAGTCAAGTACTAGGTTGGTCATAAGATAATGAATTGGGTGACTCCTGTAATTAGCAATGACCATGTACCAAGTTGTAGAAAGTTGCATTATTTGTTCTTGGAAAAGGTATATGCAAAGGTATACCCATATTGATGTTCAAAATGCTAAAGTAAAAGGAATAATACAGTAGTTATTATTTTTATTAAGATAATTAGTGAACCTATCTACCAAGGCATGAATATAATGTATCAATGGGAAGGAAAAGCTCTGACCCTACAATCAGAAGACAAGAGTTTGTGCCTCTGCTCTGGTATTGAGCAATATCCCTGAGTAATACAGGGCAAGATATTTAACTTCCCTGAACCTTGGTTTCTCCATATGTAAAATGATAGATAATGTTTGCATTGTTTACTAATAGAATTGTTATAAGGGAAATAATAAACATTAAAGTGATAAGTTATTACAACTTCTGCTAAAGAAACATCTCCTTTGAAGAAATATCAAATTAGTAAAGCATTTTCTTCCTTACTTTTTCTACCCATCGCTTTTTTTTTTTTGTAATTTTTGTATCATTGTCACATTCTCCTTTTAAGACAGGTGTCATTTTGTAGATTAAATGACTGTTAACTATAAATATCACGCTAAAACCTGTTAGGTAAAAGTGAGAAAGATTGCAGAATAAGGCATTGAAAGCTGACCCCAGAGCAAAGACCTATGTCTCCGTTCTACCTCTGACCTATACTGATTGTGTGACCCTGGACAAGTCACTTAAATTCTCAGTGCTCTAGGTAACTTTCTAAGATTACATATTGTAGAGATAGTGACCTGCATTGGTAGAGGGAGTTCCTTATATTAGTAAAGTCACTAATCCTTTCCTTGTTTATTTTTACCTTTAACTTCTCTGACTTACTTTGAATCTCAGAAAATTCTTAATTTTTATAAGTTTTGCTGAACCCCTTTCCCTCTTACAAAGTGATCCCTACCCACCCTAAATGGCAATGCTTTCTACTTGGAATTATCTTCAATTTGTCCTATTACAGACTTATTTATATATGATTTCCCTTCTCCCTCCTAGACTGTGAGGTGGCCAGAAGGGACTATTTTTAATGACTTGCTTGGTATAAACAGTGTTTACCCAGTACCAAATATATAGTAGGTGCTTAAATAAATGCTAATGACTGACCAATTTTAATAATTTTTAATTCACCAAATGAGTTGTTTATATAGTACAATTTTTTCTGGACCTGTCATTTTATTTGTGGAGGGAACTCCTACACTATGCTAGGGAACTCCTAGTGATGGAAATATAGATCAACAATGATGATTTATAGTTTAGTGTCTTAGAGTTTTATTTTCACCTAAAGAACCCTACCCTATGCTGCTTGTTATAATTCAAATATATCTTCCAAATCATAAATTATTAAATATTTTTATTTGGTGTTATTAATTATTAATAAATTATAAAATTTTAATTATTAAATTATTAAAGATTAGAGGCAGAAAGACTTCTAGAGTTCATCAAGCCCAGTCTTATGCTTCTAAGCAGCCCCAGCCACATTTTTTTATGGCTCAATTTCTGATATTAAAATTTTTTCCTCAGCCACATTAACAATGTGAGATCAGAAACATTAACTAATAAATGACACACCACTTAACTGAGTCATGGGGAAGATTAGGGACATTCTGAAATTATTAAAGTTGTTTGTTTTTGTTGTTCCTACAAGGAAGACACAGACAATTGTATCTGTGTATATCTGTGTGTGTGTGGGTGTGTGTGTGTGTGTGTGTGTGTGTGTGTGTATGTACTAGAGTAGAGGGAGTTGGCTATCAATAAAAAAGCACTCAAAAATAGGCAAATAAGAATATTAACATAAGAAAATCTGTATGATTTCAGTTCAGAGATCCTAAGAAATTCTATTACCACTTTTGTAGTCTTGGCCCTAAATATCTTCCTAATCCTAGTACCATGATATCAGAAATTTTGCCATTATACATGCATTACTGTGGGAGTTAACTAATTCACTTTTTCTATAACTTTCTTTTAAAATGCAAATATCTCTGGGACAAGTGCCATAATAAGTTGCTAAAATTTTGGTTTAATCTATTTATTGTCTCCTTTCTCCTTGGAAGTGGAAGAAGAGGTTATAGCAAGGACAAGGCACAAAAGAAGAAAGGACAAAAAAGAAAGCCTACAGAAAGATGAATGAAAAGATGCTAAAAATAAATTTTGCCAAAGTAGATAATGATTCTACATAATGGTCACTCATAAAGAAATTTAATAGATTACTCCAGAGTCAATCTTATTCTATCTCAAGATTATCAAAATTAACCCGTTAGAACATTCATGATCTATTAATTCTAGGTCACCTCAATGATACTACTGAAAAAAATTAATTGATGAATGAAACATTCAGTTTCTTTGTGAATAACTTTCCAAACAATCAACTTTAGAATTTTACTTTTGTGCATGTGGTGCTATATTATATAAGCATTTGAGGTCTATAAATGGAAGAGAATTTAAAATAGGCTGACTAGCAGGACCACCTTCCTAAAAACTATTCCATTGGATTTGGAATGATTTCTTTTTTTCCCTCACCACTTAAAGATTTTGAAATCTGGTTGACTTGAATCTCAGCAAGTAATTCTATGCTAGTAACAGGAGAGAGATCAGACAACTTCCCAATGCTTGTCTTTTTCCATAAGCCCATTTCAGCTTTTTTAACTCAAAAAGTAGCCATAATATCCCCATTGTCACTGCCATCAAAGTATTTTTTTTGTTTTTATTTTTAATTTTCCCATTCCAGATCAAAAATAGATGTGAGAAGCCCAGAGGCAAAGGAATCAGACTTGGTTAGTCAGAACGCCTCAATTTTCCTTTATTTTGAGTTTCATATCCTTTAAATTTGAAGACTAATGTACAAGCGGCTCCTCTCCTACAAGGAAGCCAGCCTCTGCCAAACCAAATAGTACGCACAAAAGTAAAAGGAGCCAGTCCCCTGGACTCACCTCTAGGACCTACCTCAGGTTGGCAGGCAGAGGTTTTCTCCCTCCCTGACTCCTTCCTGCTCCCTTCTCTGGTTGTTTGCCCTTCCTTTACTGTAATGTCAAATCTCTCCTTGACAGGGTCTTAAGGAGGCCAGCTGGATCTCTTCTGAAGCCCTAGGGTTTCTCCACCCTGCCACAGAGTCACCAAGAAATGGAGAACTAATGAAAGTTCTGGAATCAATGATTTCCACTTCTCAACAACAAAAAAAAATGTACTGAAGGGTGGATTACTTAAGCCCTTTTAAGAAATGTCAGTGGACATTTTGTGACACTTCTACATACTGAAGAAGTGTTTCCACTGATTTATCAACTCCTAAGTCATTTGTTATTGAAGGTTAACCAAAAGGGAAGATACCAAAAAGCTTTACAGAAACAAAAATTTTCCCTTTAAAGTGGAACTTATTATTTTAGTAAAATCACTCTTGATAAAGTTATAAATTTGTTCAAGTTTTTAAAAAATTGGAAGTATTCAAAGAGAGTCACTGAACTCTTATACTCTCTGATTCTGTGATTGTACTATCTCAAGGGGGTCAGAAACAAAAAACAGCAACAACAACAGCTAACGCTTTTATAGAATTTACTATGTTCAAAGCACATATTAAATGTTTTACAATTATTATCTCATTTGAACCTCACAACAATCCTAAGAGATAGATGCTATTATCATTCATGTTTTATAGATAAGAACGCTTAGGAACACATAGCCAATAAGTTTGTGAGTCCAGATTTGAACTTAGATTTTCCCAACTTTAGATCTGACAATCTATCTAGTAAGCCACCTAGCTGCCATGAAATTTTTTAAAGCTACCAAAATATTCATAGCAACATTTTTGTGGTAACAAAATAAAACAAAACATGAAACAAAGCAGATTCCATCAAATGGAAAATGGATGGAAAAATCATGTTTTATCACATAATGAATATCATTGAACTCAAACAATTATGAGCAATCAGAGAAACATAGGAATATATTTATGAAATGATACAGAAAAAAGAAAGTAGAACCAAGAGAACAATAGACACGACTACAATAATGTATGTGAAAATAATCCCCAAAACAGCTGATGAGGAAAAATGATGAAAAATACTCCCTTCTTCTTAGAAGGGATGTAAAAAACTACAGGTTTAGTATGTTGCCTGTGTTGTCAGAGTTTCTTTCAATCACTTCTCCTCTACTTTATTCAACAAAGGATGGGTCTATTGTTTGGATTGTATTTGGCTGAGACATACATGCAACAACTATAATGACAATAATAAACATTTAAAAATAATAAATGCATGTCAGCATTGAAAAGGAACTCACTTCCGACACTTACTAGCCTCAGACACTGTGACTCTGGGCAAGTCATTTAACCCAAAATGCCTCTGAAAAAGAAAAAGAAAAAAAAAATATCCAAATAGAATTCTTCTCTTCATGATCTCCAAATTGTCATACAGATTTATTTTAAAGACCTTCACTAAATTATGATTTCAGAGGTTTGTCCACTAAATTTATTTTAAAGCTTCTTCCACATTGGTACAACTATCATTCCCCCCCTTTATATGTAATCTTTTAAATCTCTTCTAGTTCTAAGTCCTATAATCTCCCTTTATTAATTATTGTTCTCTTGTATGTTTTGATTTTTGAGTATGGCTCCAATACCTATAAAATTAGTAAAGCTCCTGACCTGAAAACTCTTGTTTATTCATCTTCTATATCTAGGAACTACTAGGACGACAATCAAGGTAGGAATGATCTCCCCCTCTCAATTATCTAGCAAGCATTAAAGAAAGTCTATATCAATGTGCTCCTCTCTCTTACCTCCGTCAGAGAAAATTATCAGTCAGCTTGAATCATTACCAAGTAGTACATAAAAAGGACAAACAGTTATGTCTCCTCCCAAACACTACTGTCATAAAAAAAGAAAGAGAATAATGTAGTATATTAAATGAAGACTGGAAAAGATAATGCAGATAAGCAGAAAGATCTCTGGTTTTTTTGAGTTCAAGGACTTGGCCTCAAACCCTGAAACTGAACTTTGGGGTGTCATTTAATCTCTCTGAGGACTCAATTTTCTCATCTATAAAATAAGGAGATTTGACTAGGCAATCAATTCTAAATTTTATCCTAAAGTAACTTTTTAAAATCTAAATTCATCTTTTGGGTTGCCTTAAGACAGAGTTCAAAAGGAAGGTAAAAAAGAAACAGAGAAGTAGGATAGGTTTGACAACTAATGTTGAACTTATAAATTTAAAAAGAAAAGCAAGCTAAACAAAATAGAGATTTGCAATTTAGTGCACCATTAGCAATGTGTTAGTAAATGCTTAACAACTGATTCTCTGGAGGGGAAATGTATACATGAAATACTTTTAAGTTTAATCTACACTATTACCATTTTCTCCATTACTTTGAGTTCAGATAATAAATCCATCTCTGATTTGTAGTATTTGTTGATTTCCAAGTTATAAATGCTCACACTGGAAATTTAACAACCATCTCTTAAGAGCTGATTCAAGCTGGCTCCAAAACATTTCTGTTATAATCATCTTTTTCTGTTTATGTGTGTATGTGTGTGTGTGTATACATATATATATATATGTATATATATATATATATATATACATATATATATATGTAAAATTGCCCATTTTATTTGGATTTTGTTAAAGAGGAATTAGGTAGCTTAGTGGATGAAGTGCTGGACTTAGAAAGAATTCAGTTTAAATTTTATATCCAAATCTAACTGGCTAAGACTGGATAAATCTCTAAATGTTTCTCATTCTCAGTTTTCTCATATCTATTGGGGATAATAACAATGTTTAATTCACATGATTGTTATGAATATCAAATGAGAGGGTATATATAAAGCTCTTTACAAACCCTGAAATGCCATAAAATACTAGTTATTATTATTTTATTTACAAAATATTTTTTTAAAGAAAAAAAAGGCAAATCAGACTCTAGTAAGCCTATGAGTCTATGGATTTTGGAAAAGACTGTGTTCACATTGTGGGGCTTCCCTTGAAAGTTCCTATGTGGGAGTATATTGTGTCCCTTTAGATATCAGCCTTTGGGAATTTAGCCCAGGAAATTATGATGTCATTTCCACCCCCTTTCCCTTTATACATAATACAGCTGGAATGACTTGTTTGCTATGGTGATATTTGCTACCATCCCAGGAGCAGGGTTCAGTTTTCCAATATTAGTCAGAGTCTGTGATAATAAAGTATTCTTAAGACAACTGAGTGGGTTCATCTCCTATGGTTTTTTTCTTTTTGAGATTTCAAATGATCAGCATTTCTAAGTTGTTATTATGCAGTCATTTCAGTCATGTCTGACTCTTTATGATCCCAGTTGGGGTTTTCTTTGCAAAGATTTAAAGTGATTGATATTTCATTCTTTAGCTCATTTTACAGATGGGGAAACTGAGGCAAATAACTTGCTCACGATCCCACAATTAGTAAGTGTCTGAGCTCAGATTTGAACTCAGAAAGATGAGTGCACCTGATTCCAAGCCCAGTGCTCTACCCACTGCACCACCTAGCTGTTCACTTTTTTTTAAGAATTTAAGCAAAAGCAGGAGGATTATTAAAGCCTTGGTTTCTGTTCTTTCTTCCATTCTTGGAGGGGTCCTGGTATGGACTTTAACCACTATATGAGTCATATGGAGTCCCAGTTCAGGTATTGTCATAAGAGGATCAATTTAAATCATAACTATCACTCTACTATCATCTGAGTCTGCTCTTATATACCTATTTTACAGAAGAAGCTAGAACATACTGATCAATGTGAATTAGCTTTGAAGACATAGCACACCTTTGCTATTGATCTAGTGTAAATAGTCTTTATTCATAGCCATCATTAGGACTTATGATATGTGACCAGAGTTTTCTCCAGGGTGCTACAATTTAGGGGCAGCTGGGTGGTACAGTGGATAAAGCCCTGAACCTGAAGTCAGAAGACTCATCTTCCTAAATTCAAATTTGACCTCAAACATTTACTAGCTGTGTGAATCTGGGCAAATCACTTAATCCTCTTTACTCTGTTTCCTCATCTGTAAATTGATCAGGAAAAGGAAATGGCAAACCACTCCAGTATCTTTACCATGAAAACCCCAAAATGGGGTCACAAAGAGTCAGAATTGATTGAACACACTGACATACTTTCATTTCTCCAGCAGCACAGAAATAACTGAGATTAGCATCCAATTATCAAGAATAATGACCTTAAATAGGAAGTAATTTCCCTAGCCTGGATTCTGTCTTGGATTTCTCTGCTCAAATTTCTCCCTGGTCCCAGTTCCAACCTCCCTGTACTTCAGGTAGCCTGTCTATCAACAACTTCACAGTTGTCCTCCAGGTTTCACCATGTAGAGATTAGGATGTTGCCTTGACTGGGTGAGCTCTTTGATACAAGAAATAGTCCCCCTACAGAGTTACTATAAAATGCCCCTAACTGTGGTAGAATGCAGAGTCAAAATGCTAAGCCTTCAACAAGGAGTCTATCACTAATTCTTCTATTAATGAATTTTTCAAACTAAAAGTGTTCCCAAAAGGCAGCAAGGTTCAATCAAGGAAAAGAACACTGGGTCTGGAGTCAGAAAGACCTGAATTCAAATCTAGTTTCATATACTCACTAGCTGTGTGATCTTGTGCAAGGTAATTAAATTCTGTTTGCCTTACTTCATTGGAGAAAGAAATGGCAAATAACTCCAGTGTCTTTGCCAAGAAAATCCCATAGAGGGTCACAAAGATTCAGAAGTGATTGAGCAGCTGAATACTACATAAGGATAAATGACCCTAGCTTGAGGGACAGAGAGTCAATGGAGATATTTAAGGAAGTGTTGAATAATAGGTAGGGACACATGGACAAAAGTTATGTTTTGATGGAGCAGTATGGTTTAATGGGAAGATGTTGGACTGAGAGTTAAGAGATTTTTGCTCTAGTTGCAAAATGAAAACATGTGTGTACCTTTGAATAAATCATTTAACCTTTATGAGTCTGAGTTTCTTCCTCTTTAAATCCTTCTAATTCTAAAATTCAGATTATCTGAAGACCAAAGATAGATACAATCCAAAATTAAAAATCATTTATAATAATGATATAATAAATATAGTTTGTATAATTTGCAATAATAATGCAATAAATAAAATTAAAAGGTGCCATTGCAGCTATAAGAATCTCTAGGCTTATTTGTGGACATTCTCATTTTATTGACTTTATGGAAGACATAAAGGAAGAGGGAGGGAAAAAAAGGGAAGGGAAAGGAAATTATGGGAAAGAGATGGGTCATGAAGTCAGTGTGTTTATATGGTGTTGAAGAAAGCACCAGATTTGGAATCAGGCCATAGCTTAGTTCAAATTTCTCTTCTTTCTCACTGACTGTGTGATTCTTTTGGAATTTGTTTCCTAATTGGTAAAATATGGCTCATAATAACTGATGTATGAATTCTCAAATAAATTAATGTATATTAAATGTTTTGCAAACCATAAAGTATTATAAAAAAGCATCACTGAGTGAAAGAAACATAGTAAAAGATGAAGGAAGAAGAGGAGATGAAAATGGAGGAGGAGGAACAAGAAAAGAAATTTATTCATTTATTCATCTTAGTTTTTTTCATTGAAAATGATTTTCATCAGACCTAAGGGCTATTTGTTTCCCCTACCCTGCATTGTTCCCAGACACTGAATTTCTTTGAAATAGCAAACATTTCTACAAATAATATTTGAAAAAAATTACAAATCTAAAAATCAGGGTGTGATTTATTGTCTTGTTTATTATCTAGATACAAATGGTGGAGAAAATGTTCATAATACAGATTAAATCAAAAGAAAAAAAAAGAAAAGAAAAAATCCTACTGATCGTGTGACAATCAAGGCAATGCCATTCTGTTTTCATTTAGAACCTTCTTTGTAATCCTTACCTCATGAAATGCAGCTGTGTACAGATGGTATGTTAAATTTAGCCTGGGTGGGGGGAGTTTCCTGGAATGTCACAAATTGTGACATCATTGAACAAGGTAAAATAAATTAATTATAGTGTCTTCTTTCCAAAACCGACAACCTTGTGAGAAAATTTTGTTTTTATTTAATAGGAGATTTCATAAGTTGGTAGGTTAACGTGACCCAACTGCTCAAAGAAAATAACTAAATATAAATACACTTGTAGTTTCTGAAAATTTATTTTCTGAAAAGACATCTCCCTCTGCTCAATCTTTAATCTTTAACTTACATTGTTAAGGATTTGGTCTGTTTTCAATAAGTACACTATAGAAAAATCACCACAGGAATTGTAAATTTGGGCTAGAAGGGACCTTGGAAGTCATTGAGTATAATCCTTAATTTTATAGATGACAGATCTGGGGACCAGAAAGATTAAAAGATTTACTCAAATGACATAGTGGTTTTAAGTAGAAGAGCTGCAATGCAGTCCCAATCCTTTTCATTATCAACCCAGAGCTCTTTTAAAATTATTTATTTTATTTTAAATTTATGAAATAAAACAAAAACTTCTGTAACATAGTCATATAAAAAATGATGATTGCACATGAAATTGCAAATTTGTCATATACAACTCACTATTTCCTTTTGAATATATGTTATCATGTAATTTTCCCCTCCTTTTTTTCCTTTCTTATCTTTCACTCCACCCTGGAGATGACTACTGTTAGACATAAATATGTATATATACATATGCATGTGTGTGTGTGTGTGTGTGTGTGTGTGTGTGTATAATACCATTCTATGTACACTTCAATTTATCAGTTCATTATCAGGATGTAGGTGATGTCTTCCTTCAAATGCTCTTTATAGTTAAATTAGGTATTTATAATATCAAAATGACAGTTGCTCTAAGTTGTTCTTAAAACAATATTGCTATTATTATATACAATGTCCTCTTGCTTCTGCTCATTTTGCTCTTTGTTATTTTGTGCAAGTCAATCCATGTTTTTTTCTAAAATTAATGACTCATCATTGCTTATAGCACAGGATACTCTTTTACAAATCTCACATTTTGTTCCTATCCAAGTTGTTCAGATTTGCTGGAGCATAAGGATTCATGATGGAGACTAGTAAAAGAATAACTCTAGAAAAGTAGGTTAGCATGAGATCATGGAGTGCTTCAAATACCTGGCAAATAGTTTCAAAATTATTTAATATAGACATTTTTGAGCAGTGAAAAGAGTAAACTGGGGCTTTAGCAAAATTAATTTAATATCAGTGCACAAGCTGGATTGACCAGAGGGTTGCAGAACTGGGAATAAGGAGCAACAGGAAAAATGCCCCCAAGGATCATAGTTATCCAGAGGTCAATTGATAAAATCCTTAATTTAATTAGTTGAAGAAAAAAATGGAAAAAACAGAACAAAAGAAGTGCAACTAATTGCAAAATATGATTATAACACTTGTCAACTTATTAGATGTAATTACCAGAAAAATTTCATATCATGCAGCCCCTCTGTAGTGACATTATGTTATGAGCATTCTATCCCATTTTAAGAAGCCCAAATAGGACATTATGTAGTAGATAGAAGGGTCTGTGGTACAATTCCCTCATTTTTAATGATGTAGTTGGACCTACTGATTTTGAAGCTCCTTTCCAGCCCTAAATCTAGGGTCCTGTGAATTTTAGTTCCATTTCTAGTTTTGGGGAAGCCACTTATTCTCTTTAAACCTCAGTTTTCTCATCTTTAACATGATGACATTGATCCCTAAGGTCATTTCCTTTTCACATTTTCCTTCTCACCCATTCTTTGATGAGTGATCTGAGATCACCATTCTCCTCCAATGAGCAGAGAGTACAAGATAAGGAAGTGAGAAGGCAACTTTATGTCAATAGTTTAGATTTTGTGTTTTTTGCAAAGCCTACTGTGCCTGGAAGCAAGGGATCCATAGGCTGGAGAACAGATTTCACCTCTCCAGGTGATATCTCAGTAGTTCCCAGCTGCATACAACCCTATTCTCCCCAGTTGTAATGCCCTTTTCCCATCAGTTTGCTTCCTGGCTGATTGATTGTGTAATCCCTTTCTCCCATCTGATTGCTTCTTGGCTTATTGGTCATGTCTGAATACTGAACTTCTAGACTCTCTGAGTGTACCATTGGCTGCCATCATACCCCAAGGGTTTTTTGCCTTGGGCCCTGGGGCTGGGCCCCTCATCCTGTTTGCCTGAATCATTCTACATTCTGATTCCCAAGGAGGCCTCTGTTGCATTTTGAACATGGGATTTTAGGTCTTATTCTCTTATCCTGTTTTCTCACTCTATCTCTATGCCAATGTTGAGTTTTCAGATGCCCTGCTTTACCACACTGAAAGCAGTGATGAGTCTCTCTGGAAGTCCCTTGCCAAAAGGGACCCTGTTTCCCCATGTTTGGATTTTGGGAAGTCTGCATCATAGCCTGGGTATGAAAGATATTTGTACCCACTATGGCACAGCATTTTATGATCACATCAAAAGGAGCATCCTTGTGTAGTCCTAGTATAATTCTTCTACAGACCTCATTAGCATTTTCTTTAGCAAGTTGCCTTATAATTTCAGTTGCTGCATTTTCACCAATAGTTCATATGACAGCTGTCTGCAGATGTCCCACAAAATCAGCAAAGGGTTAATTTGGACCTTTCTCTATTTTTGTGAAGGCTTCCCTTCTATCTTACTTTCCTGGCAAGGTGTCCCATGATTTGATAGCAGCAGAAGCAATTTGCTCATATGCGGCTATGAGGTAATTAATCTGTGCTGAAGTGTCTGTATAAAGGCTTACGCCTGTTAGTTGGTCACAGGTGATTGGTGTATTAACTCCAGTTTGGCTATTTTGTTGGGCTTGTATCCTACAGAGTTCACTATACTCAGAAAGCCAAAATAAGTTTTGTCCAGGTTCTAAACATGTCCTTGCTATATATAGATCTCCAATCACTAGGGGTTAAAATTTCATAAGCCAAATTCTCTAATAACATCTTAACATAAGATGATGTAGACCCATAAAGAGCTCAATCCTTTTTCAGATCTTTGATAATTTCTAGATTAAAAGGAGTGTATCTTCTTTTTTCTTGACCTGAAGAGTTAAGCTGATCAATCACAGGATAAGTTTCTATTCTCAAATCATCTGTATTCTGCCCTTCTTTGGCTTTAAGTAGTGCCTTTTGCAGTCGAGTCATAGGGGGGAGGTGCTGGTGATACCACTGCCATTCCCACTCCTCCTCCTCCCTCAACCCAGGAAGGTGAAGTTGATGGGGGAGGGTCAAGAACCTGCTTGGGTGTAGGCGGAGGTAAAGTTGAGCTGTGAGAGTAAGATTCACCACACCCTTTACTTTCATTCAACTCTCCATGCCTTTCAGTGATTTTTCAGTACCTGCCCCCTTCTCTTCCTCTTTCTCCTCATGCTTCTTTGTCTGGCTGTTCTCCTTAAAACTTTTCTTTTCTTTTATTTCTTTTTTTTTTTTTTTTTTTTTTTTTTTTTTTTTTTAGAACTTGCAAGATTCTTTAAGGCCTATTATATTATGTTGTATATATAGAATGTTTCCTTAGAAATTGAATCAGGATCATTATCATTGTAATATTCACTTAGTTGCTCTCCTACTAGTTTCCAATTATCTGCCTTTATTTCATCTTCCTTGGAGAACCAAGGGGACATACATTCTAATGTTTCTAAAAGTTCACCAATCTGCTCCCAAGTTACAAGCAAACCTTGCCTCTTTATTACTCTAAGTATGCTTTCTAATCATGAGGATAGAATCACTTACCATATCATCTAAGTATATGCTTACAGAATCATTATCTCACATCAAAGAAATAATTAGACTTAAGTTCCCTGCTATCTGATTCAAGTACACCTTTTCAGAGTTTAAGCCTTCTATATTAGTGTTTCAATTTTCCTAGATTTCCAAATTTGTCATTTTCTCTTTATGTCATATTAACCAATCGCTTAAGTTTGAGGTGGCACCTCAAAATTGATTTGCTTTGCATTTCTCTAATCAATAATGATTTAGAGCATTTTTTTCATATGACTATAGATAATTTTAATTTCTTCATCTGAAAACTGCCTATTCATATCCTTTGAGCATTTATCAATCATGTATTCTTATAAGTTTGATTCAGTTCAGACCTTTATCAGAAAACTGGCTGTAAAAATTATTCCCCAGATTTCTGCTTTTCTTTTAATTTTGGTTTCATAGGATTTATGCAAAAAGTCTTTAATGTAATCAAAATTATCCATTTTGCATTTCATACTGTTCTCTACTTCGTCTTTGGTCATAAATTCCTCCTTTCTCCACAGATCTGACAGGTAGACTATCCCTTAGCGCTTCTAATTTGCTTATGGTGTCTAAATTGCCTCATGTCTAGATCATGTACCCATTTCAAACTTGGAATAGGGTTTGAGATGTTAGTCCATGCCATTTCTATTTTCCAGTTTGTTTGTTTGTTTGTTTTTGTTGTTTTTCAGATTGTGAGTTCTTATCCCAGAAGCTGGGATCTTGTGATTTGTCAAATAGTAGATTACTATATTTGTTTAGTGCTATTTCTTGTGTACCTAATATATTCCATTGATCTACCATTCTCTTTTAGTCAGTACTAAATTGTTTTTATGATTGCTGCTTTATAATATAATTTTAGGTTTAATACAGTTTTGTCTCTCTCCTTCCTTTGTAGTTTTTGTTTTCATTAATTCTCTTGATATTCTTTACCTTTTGTTCTTCCAGATGAATTTTGATATCATTTTTTCTAACTTCATCAAATAATTTTTGGTAGTTTGATTGTACATTAATTTAGCACATTAAGTACATAAGTATATTAATTTAGATGGAATTGTCATTTTTATTCTATTAGTTTTGCATGCTGAGAGCAATTGATATTTTTCCAATTGTTTAAATGTGACTTTATTTGTGTGAAAAGTGTTTTGTAATTGTGTTCATATAGTTTCTGGGTTTGTCTTGGCAGGTAGAATCCCAAATATTTTATATTGCCAAAGTAATTTTAAATGGAATTTGTCTTTCTGTCTTTTGAAACTGGACTTTGTTGTCAATATATAGAAATGCTAATGATTAATGTGGTACAACTTTATCAAAGTTTTTAATTGTTTTAAGTGTTTGTTTTTTTTAGTGGATTCTATAGCACTAAGTATGCCATCATATCATTGCAAAGAGTGATAGTTTCTCTTTGTCATTGCCTAGAATAATTCCTTTGATTTCTTTTTTCTTCTCTAACTGCTAAAACGAACATTTCTAGTACAAAATTGAGTAATAATGATGATAATAGACTTTCTTTTTTCACTCTTGATCTTACTGGGAAGGCTTTTAGCTTATCCACATTACATATAATTCTTTTTTCTTTTCTTTTCTTTTTTTTAACCTAATAGGTTATATTTTTTCCAGTTAAATAAAAAGATAGTTTTCAACATTCACTTTTGTAAGATTTTAAGCTCCAATTATTTTTCTTCCTCCCTAAGATAGCAAGCAATCTGATATAGGTTATATATGTATTTGTTTTAAAAATCATTTAAATCATTTTTGATATTTAAACATTTTTTTATCATTTAAACATTTTATATGTTTTTAATCATTTAAAACATATGTTCTCATATTAGTCATGTTGTGAAAGAAAAATCAAAATAAAAGGAGAAAAATCATGAAAAAAACAAAAGATGAAAATTTATGCTTTGATCTGCATTCAGTCAACATGGTTTTTTGTTGGGTTTTTTTTTATTTTTGGCAGATGGCATTTTCCACCACAAGTCTAATGGAATTGTCTTGGATCACTGCATTGCTGAAAAAAGCTAAGTCTCTTATAGTAGATCATCACACAATCTTGCAATTACTGTGTACATTGTTCTCCTTGTTCTGCTCATTTCACTCTGCATCAGTTCAATTACATAAAATTCCTGCTAATGATTTTAGATAGATGCTGTTTATCATTTTAAGAAAAATTCCCTTTATTTCTATATTCTTTATTGTTTTAATAGAAATGGATGCTATATTTTGTCAAAAGCCTATTCAGCATCTGTTGAGATGATCATATAGTTTCTGTTAGTTTTGTTACTGATAAGGCCAATTATGCTGATTTCCTAATTTTGAACAAACCCTGTATTCCTGGTATAAATCTCATTGGGTCAGATTGTATTATCCTGGTGATCAATATGTAATTCTGCATAAATATGCAGTAAGTAAATTGATCTATAATCTTCTTTCTCTGTTTTGGCTCTTCCTGGCTTAGATGTCAACACCATAGTTGTGTCTTAAAAAGAATTTAGCAGGATGCCTTCTTCACCTATTTTTCCAAACAGTTGCATTGGAATTAATTGTGCTTTAAAGTTTGAGTATAACTCACTTGTAAATCCATTTGGCCCTGAAGAATTTTTTGCTTAGATTGTTCATTAATGGCTTGTTCCATTTATTTTTCTTAAATGTAGTTATTTAAGAATTTTATTTTCTCTTTTCTTAATCTGAGCAATTTATATTTACGTACATATTCATCCATTTCACTTAGATTGTCAGATTTATTGGCATACAACTGGGCAAAATAACTCCTAGCTATTGCTTCCACCCCCTCCTTTCATTGGTGGTAGATTCACCCTTTTCATTTTGGTACTTTGGTTTTTGCCTTTCTTTTTTCTTCCTAATCAAATTAATCAATGGTTTATCAATTTTATCGGTTGGGGTTTTTTTCCCCCATAAAACTAGCTCTTAGTTTGTATTTGTTACTTCAGAAGTTTTGGTTTTTTTTTTTTTTTTACTTTCAATTTTATTAATCTCTCCTCTGATTTTCAGAATTTCTATTTTGTATTTAATGGGGGGTTTTAATTTGTTCTTTTAGCTTTTTAAATTGCATGTCCAATTCACTAATTTGCCCTTTCTTTATACTATTCATGTAATCATTTAGAGATATAAAATTTGCCCTAAGAAAGGCTTTGCCTGCATTCCATAAATTTTGGTATGTTGTCTCATTATCATTGTTCTCTTTGATGAAATTATTGAGTGTTTCTATGACTTCTTGTTTGGGAATCACTCATTCCTTAGAATTAGATTACTTTTTTCCCAAATGGTTTTTAGTCTATGTTTCCATGGTTCTTTATTGCACACAATTTTGATTGCACGATGATCTGGAAAAAATGCATTTAATATGTCTGCTCTTCTGCATTTGATTGAGATTTTTATGCCAGGTGCCATATACTACTAAGAAATACCATATATTCTTTTTTATCCCCATTCTGTTTTCATCAGAGAGCTATCATATTTAACTTTTCTAAAATTCGAATCACTTTCTTAACTTCTTTCCTGTTTATTTTGTGTCTAGATTTATTTAGTTCTGAAAGTCCCTCACTAGTGTATTTTTGCATTTTATTTCTTCTTTAATTTCTCTTCTAACAATTTGAATGCTGTATTACATGGGGCATTTATTTGCTATACTTCATTGTGGTACCTTTTAGCAAGATGTAATTTCCTTCCTTATCTCTTTTAATTAGATTTGTTTTTGTGTGTTTGTTTTTCATTTTTTGTTTTGCTTTTGCTTTGAGATCAGGATTGCTACATCTGCTTTGTTTTTTTGTTTGTTTTTGTTTTTGTTTTTCCTCAGCTGAAGCTTGATATATTCTGCTTCTGACTTTTATCTTTACTTTGTATCTCTCTGCTTCAAATGTGTTTCTTGTAACAACATAATGCAGGATTCTGGTTTTTAATCCACTTTGCTAAATGTTTCTGTTTTATGGGAGAGGTCATCCCATTCACATTCACATTTATGATTACTGTATATTTTTCTCCATCCTATTGTTACCCCTGTTTATGTTTTCATCCTGTCCCTCATCACAAGTGGTATTTTATCTCACCTTCTGTCCACCACCATCTCCAATCTGCTATCAGATTTTTTTTCTCTTTTCTCCTTCTACTTCATTATAGGGTAAGATAAATGTCCATATCTAACTGAGTATATATGTTATTCTCTCTTTGAGTGAAATCCAATGAGAATAAGGTTCAAATAGTGCTCACCCCATGCCTTCTTTCTCTCTACTGTAATAGGTCTTTTGTGCCTCTCTATATGATGTAATTTAACCTATTCTGCCTTCAGTACAATCCTTTTTTTTCATTCTTTACAGCCACACCCTTTGTCTACATATACGCTTTCTAACTGCACTAATAAAGATATAGCTCTCAAAAATTATAAGTATTGTCTTCCCATGTAGAGATGTAAATAGTTCAATCTTATTTAATAACACCTTTTTCTTTCCCATTCTCCTTTTTATGCTTCTCTTGAGTGCTATTTTTGAAGATCAAATTTTCTTTTGAGTTCTGCTCTTTTCATCAGTAAAGTTTAAACTTCCCCCATTTCACTGAATGTCTATCTTTTCCCCGAAAATTTTATGCTCTATTTTGCTGAGTAGTTGATTCTTGGTTGTAATCCAAGATTCTTTGCTTTCCAGAATATCATGTTTCAAGCCCTCTGATCCTTTAATGTTGAAGCTTCTAAATCCTGTGTAATCCTGACTATGGCTCCTTGATCTTTGAATTGTTTCTTTGTGGCAGCCTGCAATATTTTCCCCTTGACCTGATAATTCCAGAATTTGGCTACAATGTTCCTTGGAATTTTCTTTTTAGGATCTCTTTCAGGAAGTGATTGGTGAATTCTTTCAATAACTATTTCATGCTCTAGTTTTAGATATAAGGGGAGTTTCTGTAATAATTTCTTGAAAGATATTGTCTAGGCTTTTATTATTATTATTATTAATTATGACCTTCAAGTAATCCAATGATTTTTTAAAATTATCTCTCCTGGATCTGTTTTCCAAGTTTTTTCCCCCAGTTTTCTTCTATGTTTTATCATTCTTTTGATTTTGTTTGCTTCTTGATGTTTCACAAAGTCAATAGTTTCCATTTGCTCAATCCTAATTTTTGAGGAATTATTTTATGCTTTCTTTTCCATTTGACCAATTCTACCTTTAAAGGAGTTGTTTTCTTCAATGGATTTTTTTCCCCTCATTTGGCCAATTCTATATTTTATAGAATTGTTTCTGTCAATTTTTATGGTTCCTTTTCCAAATTGTTGATTCTTTTTCATAATTCTTTTGTCTAACTCTATTTCATTTCCCAGTTATTCTTTAACCTCTCTGAATTCTTAAAATTCTTCTTGAGCTCTTCCAAAAGGATATTTTGGGTTTCAAACAATTCATATTCCCCTTTGAGGCTTCACATATAGGCATTTTGACAATTTGTGATTTGATCTTCCCTATCACTGTAATATATTTGTATGGTTAGGGCTCTTTTCTGTTTCTTAGTCATATTTTAACTTATTTCATAACTTTTAAAGTTGATCTCTATTGCTGGCACTTTCCCAAGATTCTTATGCTGGGCCCAGTGACCTGGTCCTTGACTTTCTACTTTGGGGGTTAAAGTATTTGTGGCTTGCCTACTGACCTAGGGTGGCCTGATTTAGTCCCACCTGTTAAGCTGGATTCTGAAGCTCACAATTTGCCTTCTGCACTGGGGATGGAGACACAGGCTATGTCACTGGCCTGACGAGCTATGATCAAGAGGCTTTGGTTGTTATAGCTAAGAATCTCCCTCTATTCTTGCCTGGACACTGCTGTGCTGGGCTACACTCCCATTTTACCCAAGTGAAACAGACCTTTTCTGAAGTCCTCAGTTATCTTAACCTGAGAAATTGTTTCACTCTGTCTTTTTGTGGGTTTTGCCACTCCAGAATCTTTTTCAGATTTGATTTAACATTGTTTCTGAGGGAAACTAAGAAGGATTCAGGCAAGTTCCTGACTTTCCTCTTCCATCTTGGCCAGTATGCACAGTTGATGTAGAGTGGTCCAGAATTGAAAGTCACCCTGTCCATCCTTAGCAGAGAGGGATATTCCTAGATTATATATGTAGGGTCTTGCCCAGAGCATCTGCTCTGTAATTACTTTTTTCAAAATTAAATGAGTAAATTATATATTCCTTGAGGTTTTTCACATGGTAAAAAACTATTCAAATTTTAGGTTAAAAGAGACCTGAAAGATAATCCTATCTTGTTTCCCTTATTTTGCAGATAAAGAAAATTTACAGATAAGAAGATGATATTGTTTTAGAAAGAGGATCTAGTTCATAAATGGCAGTTAGATGGAGCAGCGTATAGAGTGCTAGGCCAGGAGTCAGAAAAGCCAGAGTTTAAAATTCAGCCTCAAACATATACTAGCTGTGTGCCATTGAGCAAGTCACTTAACCTCATTTGCATTTGTTTCTTCATTTGTAAAAAGAGCTGGAGAAGGAAATAGCAAACCACTCCAGTACCTTTGCCAGGAAAACCTCTAACAAAAGCACAAGGAGTTGGACCTGACTAATATGACTAAACAATAAGTAGGTCATCTATTCTTAGTGATCAGGAAGATAACCAATACCCCAGAGGATAATAGAGGCATTTTTGCATCTAGCTACATATTATATATATAATATATATATGTTTTATACATGCATATATACATATATAGTTTAGTCACTGTATTATATAGTCCATCTCTTCAGGTTAATCATACATTTTTCTGCATTGTTTAGTTCAAATTCTGTCTCAGACACCACTGTGTGATCCTAAGCAAGTCATTTAATCTCTGCTTCAGTTTTATCAGTTGTAAAATGGAGATAATAATAGCATCTACTTCCCAGGATTGTTGTGAGGATCAAATGAGATAATATTTGTAAAGCACTTAGTACAGGGCCCAACACATAGTATGTGCTATATAATTAAGTTCTAGTTGTTATAAATAGTAGTTGTAACAGCAGCAGCAGCAGCAACAGCTATAGTAATAGTAATAGTAGTAGTAGCAGCAGCAGCAGTAGCAGCAGGGTAATAACAACAGGAACACCTCTAGAATCATAGAAAATGGATTAAATCCCATTTGTGATATTTACTATGCATTTGCAATGTGAATTTCCAGTGTGTGACATCTAGGGCTGAAATGAGTTTCCAGGATGAAAAGATTTCTGGGACATGGTAAAGAAAGTCCAGGAGTCAGGAAAAGAATCTGAAGTAGGAATATAAATACTTTCTAGTTCCTTCCTTTATTGAATTTTTGTTACAATTTTTGAGCTAATACAAGTGATTTTTTTCCTCCATCAAACAAGTCATTTAATATTGTTATTGTTAATTACTGATAATAATCCTTTATATATGTATAGCATCCATCTCCAAATACAAAGCAGAATTATCCAGAAATACTTTTATCATACATTAACATGTTGATTTCTTTTTGATAGAAGAAAATATATCTTCTCATTTAATATTTTACCTTCCAGTTTCTCAAAGATTTTTACAGTACTAATATAAAATCATAACTTCTTTGAGGATCAAGAGAATCATGTTTTTCCCCCTTTGAAGTCCTAGTGCCAATTAACAAGTATTGCTCTATCTGGTAGCTGCTTACTAAATATTCACTGACTACATTCACTATTATTTTGTTAAGAATACACTAAACATAATGAGCAAAATCTTCACTAAATATTTTGATTTTTCAGTTTATTATACTCTGGAGTATAATATCCATCTTGACATCTTGGATTTGGTCAATTATAATTTTCCTATCAAAACTTCTGAAAAAAGAAAAAAAGTAGAAGAATGCTAGCAAGATTTTCTTTGGATATCTTTTTGGAAATTAATATAAACTTGTAAGAACTTTCCTTCTCAAAAGTAGTTCCCCATACCTGGTCACTAATAGAAAAACAGACATCAGAGCCTATGCAATGACTGATGCTACATGAAATAGAAAAAACTACTAAGCAGAAGACTATAGGCGATCGCTTAAGATTTTCTATAAGGGATTGTTTCTTCTCTCATATTATTTTCAAGTTACGCCTTAAGGCTGTCCAGCCAGTTTTGCTTTGTCTTTCATTTGACCCTTCCCCTTGAGTACACCCTTGCCTCATCTTTCTCTCCAGACAATCTGCACTTCTTGGTAGACAGTATGTCCAAAGAATTCTGACTTGTGTTTTATGACCTTTCCAACACACTACACACCCTTGAATGGATGTTTTATTCATATACTCAGTTGTATTGTTTATTTTCACAGGGTTCTCAGCATCAAATGGTAGTACCCCCTCCCTTGTTAATTTCCCAGATTTGTTCTCATCCAGTGTCTTTTAATCAAGTTCATTAATAGTCTGAAAGGAAACTATTCATTCACACTATTGAAAGACACTTTCTATCCTTTCTAGAAATTGGATGAGACCACTTAGATGAGCAATGAAGCAACATATATATAGAGAGAGATAGAGATAGCTATATAAGTATAGTTAGCTAGATATAGAGATACAAAAATAGAGATAAATATCTAATACACCTACATATGTAACCAAAGTATTAATTTATTTTTATATCACTTATTTATGTGCCTGTCATATTACATCTCCCACCCCCCCCAAAAAAGAGTATAAGCTTCTTGGGGGCAGTCATGTATCTCCAACACTTGCTAGATGCTTAACAAATGATTGTCAGTGACGAAAATAGCAGTAAAATAGCTGCCAAAACAGAAAAAGAAAAGGCAGCTTCTTTTTCATGATGCAAAGAAAATATAAGAATGGCAGAATTAGAATATTTTCAATTTTCATCTCAGCATGGCATTTGATATCCACAGTTCTTGTTGTGACTTCCATTCCTTAATTGGTTCCATAGCTAAGGGAATAGAGGAGTCCATATATGAGCCAGAAAGCTTTTAGGTAGCCTATGAAACAGTAAGTAGCTTGTCATTAATTAGAATAAGTACTCAGCACTTCTACTTTTAAAAGAAAAAATGTGTCAGTATCTCCTTAATGCAAATGAAAACTCACTTGCTCAGATTCTTCATTATGCCAGTTGATATTATTTTTGGAATTTGCTGCTTCTCAAGTCTCCTCAATTTAATGTCTTTCACATTCATGTTGAGCATGTAATCCAAAATCAGCATACTCTCAATCACACTCATTATTTGATCTTGAAGTCATTCCCCCACAGTATGGAAGAAGGAATACTTTGGGAAAATATCAAAAGGCTTGGAGAATAAGACAGATAAAGGGCCCAAGGTTTGAATCCTCAGCTGAACATATTCAATCCCCTTCATTATAAAAATTACACAAGAAATTTCATAAGAACCATCCTTCTAGTAGAATTTTAGGTATTTCCTGTTCCCAAGGGCAGAGAAATACTGCAAAATCAACTTTTTTTTTTCTAATGACATTTCAGTACTGTCTCTTTTGGCTGAAAAGAGAAAATGCAAAAAACACATAAAAGTAAAAGGTAAAAAAGTTAATTGCATTTTTTCAACCCCTTAAGAGTTGATTTTTAAGTGAGAGAATCAGACTCATTTGTATTATATCCAAACCACTTTACCCTTTGCTGGTGACAACATCATGACACACATGAAATAAGCACACTAACAATGACTGTGTGACAAATCACTGGATCTCTGTTTCAGTTTCCTCATCTGAAAAATGGGATAATAATAGTGCCTGAGGAGGTAGGTGATGTAGTTAATAGAATGCTGGGTCAGAAGTCAGGAAGACTCATTTTCCTGAGTTCAAATCTAACCTCAGACACTTAATAGCTGTGTGATCCTGGGAAAGTCATTTAACTGTGTTTACCTCAGTTTCCTCATCTGTAAAATGAGTTGGAGAAGGACATGGCAAACCTTTCCAGGATCTTTACCTAGAAAACTGAAAATGGGGTCATGAAGAGTTGAACATAACTGTAATGACTAAACAATGATATTAAATGATGCCTCCTCAATTGTTGTAAGGATCTAATTAAATAATAATAATCAAATTAAATAAAGTGCCTAGCATAGTGCTTGGCACATAATAAGTATTACATAAATGTTAACCATTATTATCACTTTCTCTGACTCTTATTTATCTATAATTATTCTAGAGGTTGAGTATCATTATTTTGGTGTAGCATTTGAGTGGGATAATAATTGTCTCTGATTCTCAAATTTGCTCCTGTCCATCTACAGTTTAGCATGAAACTATTCACTTCAGTTACTTTGGTAAAATTCTTAGATAAATTCATCTGATTCAGAGGTAGAGCATTGGATAAGAATATATGGTTCAAATCCCATTCCATACACATTTTAGCTGGGTGACTTTGGTCAAGTGACTTAATCTTTCTAGACCTCAGTTTCATCATCTTTAAAAGGGGTACAGGGGGATTAGTTAGAGTGAGTAGAATTCTATTTCCAGGGTCCCTTCCAATTCTAAAAATCCGTGATCCATAAAAAGATACAAGAGACCAATGTTCATGAACATTCTGTGAAACCAACCTAGACTGAATTAGAACTATAGATTTAATAGCAAGTGTGCATTAATCTCAAATGCAGAGAGTAAATGAGACAATTTCTTTTTTAATTTCTCCATTTACCATATCCCTAAATTATACCTCTACAAATTCTTTGGAGGCAAAATTAACAAGGACAGTGAACAAGCATGTGTCTCTAAATAATTCTATTACTAATTATTCTCACATAAACATAGTTGAAACAGTGAATAAGAACAAAGGTAAGAGAAAGATGATTTCTGTCTCTAGTGGCTTTGTATTGTGGGATATGTAGAGCTAAAATATTATTTTTTTGTTTCTCAAGCAGTTCCTCAATGGTGAAAGAGAAATGTGTACCATGGAATTTTCTTCTCAAAATCCCTATAGACCTTTCTTTATGGTTGCTAAAACCTACTTTCTGATTGGAAATAGAATGAAGGAAATATTGACCTGATTTATTCTTCTTATCCAGATATACGATCACAAAATTTGAGATTGTAAAGGACCTTGGGAAATCCAGAAGTTCTTTACTTTTTTGTATCCTGTATTTTTTTTTTTTTTTAGCAATTCAGGTGAAGCCTATGGATCTCTTCTCAGCATAACATTCTTAAGTAATTAAAGGAAATCCTAAATTTCAATTAGATTAATGAAAATAAAAATGTTATTTTTCCCATCAGTTCATAGACCTCTTAAATTGTATCCATGGGCTCACTGAGATCCATGGACCCCAAGTTCGGGACACCTGGTTAAAAAGTTAATATGTAAGGGCAGCTAGATGGTAAAATGGATCAAGAACAGGCTCTGGACTCAGGAAAACCTGAGTTTAAAGTTGGCCTCTAAGTGTCTTGTATGACCCTGGATGAGGCACTTAATCCCAACTTCCTCAAAAAAAAAAAAGAAAGAAAGAAAGAAAGAAACTCCTAATTTTATAGATAAGAAAAGTAAAGCACTAAATATCTGTTTAGTGGCTGGACTAAAATCATTAGTAAAACTGAGATTTAAATCCAGGTTTTTTGACACAACATCCAGGCTTCCTCCCCTACTCTAAAATACTGAGGATGTGATGGGTAGACTCCCCCCAAACCCTGAGGAGAACATTGATGCTGGCAGTGTTATTAGTGCTACTCAGTTATCTTCCCCAGATTCACCAACAACATGCAAGGACAGCAGAAGCAGAGTCAGTTCCTAAATAAATCTATTCTTATAGACCCCACTGAGTCTTTTGCTTCATAACTTTTTCAGTTATCATGAAAGAGCTTGAATCAGAAGTGTAAAGGGTATTAAATCTGGGAATTTTGGGATGGGGTATGGGTGGGTGGGTGGTAGCCAGGGGAATTTCTATAAAGTCTCAGTAAACTCTTTGTAAAAAGGATCAAGTAAAGGTCATAAGGAAAGGAATTGGAGAAAGAAAAATAAAGGTGAAACTGGAAAGGAAAGCACAGATGGAAAAACAGGAAGGATAAAATTGAGGAGAACTAGACTTGGGGAAAGCAGTCTTAGGTCATCGCACAAAGCTATAGCTAGCTGGAAGAGAGATCACTACCTATGGCCCTCCAAGGATAGCAGTGGTCACAGTAGTAGGGAGAATTTGCAGCCAAGAAACTGTTGAGGCTAGGAAGGAGGAATACTTACCTCTGTTATTAGACTACACTTGGTGCCAAAGCTGTCAGAAGATATAATAATAAGTGACATTTATGTAGCATTTTTAAAGTCTGCTAAGCACTTCACCTACATTATATCATTTGATCTCCACAACAATGCTGTGAGGTAATTGTTATACATACTTGTCTCCTCAACTTACCTAGGCTCAGGAGAGTGGAATAATTGACCCAGGATCACACAACTAGCATATATGAAGCAAGATTTGAATCCAAGTTTTCCTAACTTCAGGACCATATCCAAGTGCAGCTCATAGTAAAAAAGAAATTAAAAGGAATAAGAACAGTCATTCCTCATGAGAACAAATTTAATAAATGATTCTATTCTCATCTAATTCAACAAGAATTTATTAAGCACCTATTCAGTGCAAGGAACTGTGATAGGTACTGGGAATATAAAGACAAAATGGCAAAGTCCCTGCCCTCATGGAGTTTACATTCAATAAGATATTTTGTGTCATGCACAATAAGTAAAATTCTTACCCAAGTACACCAATTCCCTACCCCCCAGATTTTATATTAAAAATTCATATAGAATGAATGAGGCATATTAAGCAAGTAGTCTAGATAACTAATTAAAATGAAAGTTTTTACATATTTTTTTACCCAAATTATCTAAATTGATCAACTTCTATTCAAATCAGTTCTCTGCCTTCTTGGATTGTTTCACTGTGGCATATAAATCATAATAGACATGCCACAACAAGCTAATTAATTTCATGTAGACCTGTTATTATTAAGTTATTATAACATTAGTTATTAAATTAATATAAAGTAATTGTTCCAGTGCTGTTATTATTAAGTTATTTTTAAGGTTAAAATTTTTTAAATTAAATGTTCTTTCTTTGAGTCATGGCTTTCAGACAGTCCAATGATTCTTAAATTATCTTTCCTTCATTTGGCTTCTAAATCAATGGCTTCTGATATATGTCTTATATTTTCAATCTTTGATTTTGAATTAATATTTCTTCTTGTCTTACAGAATTGTTAACTGCTATTTGATTCTTTGTAATTTTCAGGGGATATGTAACTGTAGTAATGTCTCATATTTCTCATGCTAAGCTGTTAATTCTCCTTCTAACTTTGTCCTCCATAGCTCTCATTTTTATTCCAATTCTTTTCTCTATCTCTCATTTCCTCTATAATATCATCATGCTTTATGATACTAATTTTTTTTATAACTTAGATCTTTTTTTTAGTTCTAATTGATTTTGACAATAAGTTTAAGGAGTTTTAGAGTTAGTCATTTTGGAGCACTCTTGCCCTCCTAATAATTCCTCATATGTATATTTTTGTCATTCTTCCAAAAATCTGTTCTAGGTAACTTATTTGCTGATGTAGCTGGGAGCTGTTAGAGCTGAGTATATCATCCCTGCACCTCTAATAATACATCCAATCCCTTCTGGTACACAGTGTTTTGGGGTAGATAACTAAGTCCACAAATGCTCTTGGTGATTTCCTAATTCTGAATACTGATTTTGTGTCTGGAGCTGCTGGCCTTGATGGAGAGCTGAATCTGAGGTAAGCTCTGGGGATCCCTACACTGCTCAGAATTCTTGGAATATCACTTGCTCTTGGCTTAGATCTGGAATTGAATCCATAATTAACCTAGAATCTCTCTTCTATTTCTTTGTATCTCTTCTTGTATCATGCTAGATATATAGCTGGTGTTGGGTTTAATGTTCATGCATTCAACTTGCTAGATTTCAGTAAATTCACTTTGGGTTCACTTTTTCCCTAGTCATCAAGTCTGACAAAATTAAAATAGCTTCAACTCCTTTCTATGTCCCTTTTGGGGGGGAGGGTGAGTTTTTCTGAAATATGTGCTTGTCACATATTGTCACAATATGTTAGTGAGTAATAGTCACATCCCCTTGATAGACAGAGTCAAGCAAGAGTAGAAATAGATAAGCAGGAGCTAATATAATGTTGTTCCATGTAAATGATGACAACTCCATAGGTCAAGAGGGTTGGGCTTCCCTCCCCAAACTATTTATTTTATTTAAAGTTCATTTCCCATCTCTGGATGGGTCTCTTTCATTTGCCTTTTCTCTCTAAAGCCTAGTATTATGTGTTTGATGTCAGTGTTCACAAATAACACATGGTTAAGACTTACTGACGAGGGGAGAACTGAAATCCAGACACTATAAGGATTTGGCATATAACCAATCAATTAAACTTGGACCTTACAGCTTGCAAGACCAAGAACTCTTCCTGCCCACCCCAATTCACTTTCAGTGTTTCCATTGAAGCTTCAGACTTCCAGTAGAGAAACAATCCTTAATGAATGCATAACTTACATGTTTGATTCCTGAGTTGTGTATGAGTCCAGAGTCCAAAGAATGATTCTATAGTAATGCCAGGCACTTCCGTAGGGGTCTCTCAGAGCCTAGAATTTCCATATTAGTCCCTTTTTTGGGAGGGGGGAAAGCCTAGGTTACATACTTGAAATGTTTTTAAGCGGCAGCTTCACATGCCAAGCTAAATCCACTTCCAGCTTCCTTGATCAAATCACAGAGATTTGCAAGGACTGCAGACTTCCTTAACTAGCCAACTACCCTGGGAAGTCAGATGTTCCTTTACTGAACCTCAAACAATTCCACTTGGGCAAAATGAGACCACTAAAGTGTGGACAGATTTTCCTTTTGGCTGGAAAAGAGGCTTCTGATGGGTTTGTGTGGGTGCACAGTCTCCAGGATGAGGTCTAGTTTGGGAGTTTGACAATAGTACCACTCCGTTAATAGGAACAGTGCCCTTCCCAGAGCCCAAAGAAATCTTTTCTTGCTCAAAGTTATACAAATCACAGCAAAACTATGGTATTCTCAACAACAGTTTGATCTTGTGGAAAGTAAGATGAAGCATTTAATAGTTTCTGTCCAGTTTCACTGCTGTTGTTTTGTGTAGTTTGATCAACCTAGACACCACTTTTTTTGAATTCTTTGGATATGAAGTGCTGGACTTAATCTAGGAAACATGGGCTCAGATTGCCGCTCAGGAACTTACTGGTCTACTCCACTTTTCTGAGTTTCGCTTTCCTCATCTGTGAAATGGTTATAATAATACTTGAACTACATACAATTGTTGCAAAGATAAATGAGACGGTGTGTGCAAAGTACTTTATAAACCTTAAAGTACTATACAATGTAATTTATTAGTTGTTATTATCAACATTAAAATAAATACAAAATTAAATGTCCTCTATGTTTAAAAAGATATCATTGCATTAAGTTGCAGATGTTGAGTTCCTTTAACCAGTATTGACTATGTATTGTAAAATGACTGAACAAGATAAGTAATCATCAGTATCCATGGAAATGTTTTTCTCTGGACAAAGCTAATTGGCTTATTTGATCTGAGAAAGCAATTTGAGACCTCTTAGTGCTATGTTCCAACCAGATGAAATAAAGCTTTCATGATACTGCTCTGCCCTGGTTCTCCTCCTGCTTGCAAGATCAGTCCTTCTCAGTCTTCTTTGTTAGAACTTCATCTAGGTTGTGCTTGCTAACTGTGGGAGACTCTCAAAGCTCTGTTCTGCATCCTCTTCTCTTCCCCTTCTGGGCTATTTCCCTTAATGATCTCCTCAGTTTTCATTGATTCAACGATCATTTCCATGCAGATCCATTTGTGCTAACCTAACCTCTCTGCTGACTTCCATTCTTACATCTCTACCTGCACATTGGACATCTAGATTTAAATACCTGTAGATACCTTACACTCAATGTATTCAAGACTAAACTCATTATCTTTTCCCTGAAGTCCACCCCCCTTTTAACTTACCAATTATCATCCAGGGTAGCACTATGCTCTCAGTCCTCCAGTTGAAAGGTATTTATGATTCTTACTCTCATTGAGCCCCAAACCCCACCTAAATCCAATCAATTGTCAAGCCATGTCATTTATACCTTCCTAATGTCTCTCCTGAAGGCCCTCTTCCCTAACTAGACTATTGCAATATCCTGAAGGTTGGTCTTCTGGCCTCAATGCTCTATCTACATCAGTCCATCCTCACTCAGCTGTCGAATTGATCTTCCCTAAGTTGCAGGTCTAATCACCACATTCAATAAACTCTATTACCACAAGGATCAAATATAAAATCCTCTGTTTGACTCTTATAGCTTTTCATAACCTCTCCCTTCCTATCTTTCCAGTCTTGTCCTGCACCAACTCCATTATCCAGTGATATCAACTTTTTTGCTGTTCTTCACATACAACACTCTATTTCCTAACCGAGTCTTTCCACTTGCCTAATGCCTGGGACTCTTCCTCTTCATTGCCATCTTCTCTTAGTTTCCTTCAAGTCTCAGCTACTAGATCATATTAAACTTTTCCTACATCTCCTTGATCTTAGTGCCTTTCCTCTGAGATCTTCCCGAATTTATCCAAATGTATCTTGTTTTGTATAGAGTTGTTTGCATGTTGTCTACGTCTTTCAGAGCAGGAATAGTTCTCCTTCTTTTGTTGTGATCCCAGCACCTGGCACAGTGCCTGATACATAGTAGACACCTAAGAAATGTGTGTTGGCTGGATTACTGACACTCTCTCATCTATTCTTTAATTTTTTTTAGTTATTTTGTCATTTGGATCCAAATGATTGCCTTTACCACTTTTCTTCCCTTAGCCAATGTAACCATTGAGAGGTGCCTTTTGACTCTTGAATCACAGCAAATGGAGGAGACATCCAATTGGATAGAATGTGCCTAGCCTGGGTTTAGGACAAAGGATCATAGATTTAGAACCAGAAGGAAGTTTTAGAGTCCAACCTTCTCATTTTAGAGATGAGGCAATGAAGACAGTGAAGAGTTAAAGTGATATTCCCAGGATTGCATGTTTATTAAGTATCTGAGGCAACATTTGAATACAGATCTTCCTAACTTCAAGTCAAGTGCCCTGTCCATGACTCCATATACTGTCTTTTCATACTGAAGTGAGTATAGTCATGTGATATTTATTAAATGTCTGCTATACATAGAATACAGTGCCAGGAGATATTTAGATAAGATAAAGTTCCCCATGGAACTTAAGTCTAACAGAGAGATATATCTCAAACACAAGAAGATAAATACATCATACAGTTTAATACACTAAATCCTTCAAGAAGGTGTTAAACAAAGAGTTTTGAAGACAATATTGGAGGAATTGTAGTCTCGGTCTGAGTCAACCTCCTGGAGGGAAGTGGGGCAGGACTGGGGTCTTTCAATAATTCTTATGGACTATCAAACCATCCTTATTATTAGTAGGGAACTGTTTAGAGCTCATTCAATATATACGCTTTTTTAATATAGCATGGATGCCCCTATAGGAGTTTGGGGCAAAGTGTATAAGAAAAAGAGAAAGTGTATAAGATAAAGTCAGAAGAATAAGGTTTAAACCTTTCATGCTTAGCACCAGTGTCAATATAGGCAAGTCTCTTAGCTTCCCTGAGTCTCAGTTTCTCCACCTGTAAAGTGAGGAGATTGGAGTAGATAGCCTCTGAAGTAGGTTCTTTAGGTCTCTGAGTCTATAAGATAGTCTTCCTTGCCCTATTCACTTGTCTCTGAACAGGGTCAAGGGATTCTAAAAAGTGATGTGCAGAAAGACAATAAAACAGAACCTTTGGGGTTTGTGACTATGTGGGATTACTGTAACTAAGGATGCTACATGAGGCAGATGTGGTGTCCTGCTATAGAGATGGGCAGCCATATCAAGAGAATGTGGAAATGAGATCAACCAAAGCCTGGAGCAAGATAGCTGCTGCTGACTGATAAATTCACAAAGATTCACCTGTGACTGCAGGCTTGGTGGAAAATACAGACCTCTGAAGGAAGGAGGCAAGAGGCCAAAGTATGGCAATGGACCAGCCTCAGGACCTATAAAATCAGTGCACAAATTGGTGCTGCATGTTTGCTGAGGCTATAAGCCAAACCTCTGGGGAGGGAAATAGATTAGTGGGAAAGTCTTTCCCCATATCTTTGTTAAGGAGCCAGATACAAGACCATTCTGTGTTCCTTATAGTCTTAAATAAACCTGTTCTATGTTTAATGTACTTGTTAGACTGATGCTTTCAGGGAATTTGATCTCTCTCAGAGAGATATGGTCCAGGGTTTCCCTGGGGAAAAGACAAAAGAAGCTATAGAAATTATTAAAGAGGTTAATGAAATTAAACCTAGTTCATTTGTAAGAATTATATGTTTTTTTTCCTCTCATAAAAAACAATTTTGTTATGAGTATTCTCTTAGATATACATAATCTATACTTATTTGAAGTCCTGAAGAGCACACTATTGGACTCACATACAAAGAAAGCATTAAATGTAGAAAAAGTTTAGAAAAACTACTTTTACTACTACAATATAGGAAAGAAAGAAAAAACCTAATAGGAAAAGCTAGAGAATGAATGAGAAAAACTTCAAACTCCAAAGTACTGCAGGTGATAAGCACAATTTAGGGAATAATAAAAGGAATATTTGATCTAAGATTTCACTGTGAAAGTCCCTGGGTTTTCAATTTTTTTACTGGGTTAAAAGCATAATCATGGACACCTGCGCGTCATTTTGCTCAGGCAAGTAGGGATACTGGCTTCGAAAAAGAGAAGATGGAAAGATAATGCGGAATGTTGGAGGGGATATGAGAAAATTAGGGCACTGTTACATTGTTGGTGGAATTTGTGTATACATCCAGCCATTCTGGAGAGTGATTTGGAACGATGCTCAAAACATTATCAAACTGTGTATATCCTTTGATCCAGCAGTGTTACTACTGGGCTTATATCCCAGAGAGATCTTAAAGAAGGGAAAGGGACTTGTATGTACAAGAATGTTTGTGGCAGCCCTCTTTGTAGTTGCCAGAAACTGGAAACTGAGTGGATGCCCATCAATTGGAGAATGGCTGAATAAATTGTGGTATATGAATGTTATGGAATATTATTGTTCTGTAAAAAATTACCAACAGGATGATTTCAGAAAGACCTGAAAGGACTTACATGAACTGATGCTGAGTGAAATGAGCAGGACCTTGAGATCATTATATACTTCAACAACAATACTATATGATGATCAATTTTGATGGATGTGGCTCTCTTTAACAATAAAATGAACCAAGTCAGTTCCAATAGAGCAGTAATGAATAGAACCAGCTACACCCAGAGAAAGAACTATGGAAAATGAGTGTGAACCACTACATAGAATTCCCAATCCCTCTATTTTTGTCTGCATGCATTTTTGATTTCCTTCACAGGTTAATAGTACATTATTTCAAAGTCCGATTCTTCTTGTGCAGCAAAGTAACTGTATGGACATGTATACATATATTATATTTAACATATACTTTAACATATTTAACATATATTGGTCTACCTGCCATCTGGGGGAGGGGTGAGGGGGAAGGAGGGGAAAAATTGGAACAAAAGATTTTGCAATTGTCAATAGTGAAAAATTACCCATGCATACATCTTATAAATAAAAAACTATAATAAAAAGGGGAAAAAAGAAAAAGAGAAGATGTTCAGTAATCATATTTATTAATCTTCCATCCTAAGTAAAAATTATGATTAAAAAACAGAGAACAGGGAGTATTGAAAAAGTTTGCAAAAATAATCATTGACATTTTCTTATATATAACTACCATCATCTGTGCTGAATATTTTTGAACTAAAACAGCTATTATATTCATCTATTTCTTCATCTATGATGTTAATGAATATTTTAGCAATAATTCAGTTCTTTATATGCCTAAAAATCAATTAACAGTATAGTAAAAAATTCTCATACTTTAAGATATGATATAGGACCAATTTCTCATGGATCAAGGAAATTGGAGTTTTAAACAGAGTGACTATTCGTGGAATCTTTGGTGTCTTTAGGTATCTTAGAAATTATTGTCAAAGGACAATATTTTGCCTACAATAAAAGTTCACTCAACTGCTTGCTGACTCACTAATAGACATCAAGTGCAACATTTCTTTTTCATTCCTTGAAGACTATGTCAGATTAGTGGAACAGGATTAGCAGTGCCTTAGCATTAATCAAGATCAACATTTCTGGTTCAAATACAGGATTCTTAAACTCTGTTTCAACACCTTGTCTGGATTTTGTTTTTAACACTATACAAGAATTCTGTAATCACATTCAGAGAAGCAGAAAAGGATAATGAAGAAAGAATGGGTCAGCCTTGAAGTCAGAAGTACTCAAGTCCTTCTTCTGACATCCTGGCTTTGTGACTGCATAAGGCACTTAATCTCTTGGCCAACTTTCTAAGGCTATAAGTTTCAGAGAAGAAGCTGATCTACATTAATAGAGGGAGCTTGCTTACTGAGAGCTCCTTATAGCAATAAAATCCCAGATCCAGTCCAAAAGCAAACAAAAACACAGTAGAAATGATATGATTGGAAGAAACCTTTGCTTGGCTGTAAGCCATTTGCTACAAACAAAAGATAGAATTGTTTCTCCAGATCTGGCTTCTGAATTTTCAAGTTTTCAATGAGTCATTCACCAAATTAAGACTAATTTCATGTCCTGCAAATTTTTCATTATTAATAAATACTTCAGGAAATTCCTTATCTTTAGCCACCCTGTAGTTCCCTCCCAGTGTACAGGGAGCAGGGAGAGGAATGGGCTACAGAATCCAAGATATACTTAGATATTCTGGGATGGGAAGGGTGGAGCAATGGAACAAGCATTGGACTAGGAGTCAAGAGGTTTAAGTCTTAGCTTTGCTACTCATTAATTTGAAGAACACTTAACCCAGTATCAATTCTCCCATTTGTAAGATGAGGATGGCACTATTTTGACTAGCTCTGGAAGAAGTAAAGTCTAATAGAAAGAGAACTATATTTGAAGTGAGCTGAATTTCAAATTTCAGCTCTTCCATTCATTATTTCAGTAGCCTTGAGAAAATTAATTAGCCTTTTCTGGGCCTCAGTTTCCTTATACTTAACATAAAAGAGGTTGAAATAGATTCTAAATTCCAATATAGTTTTAATTTATGGTTTTTACCTTTCTAATAAATTTAATGTGAATAAACCATTTAGTAAACTAAAATGCTAAATAAATATGAGTTATTATTAATACAAACACTTTACAATATCAAACTCAGTAATGTGAGGGTGTTTGTGTTTGTTTGTATTTAGGGAATGGAGGAATTGGTAAGAAGGAGCCAATAAGGTAAGAAGTAGGTGCTAGACTCATTGAAACATCAAGGCTAAATAAATATATGATGACAAGCATGACTCTCCCCTTCATGTGGACATTTTTAGCCAAAGATAGATCAGTCTTCACTGCAGAGATCAAAGAATTGATAAATAGCATGCATAGTTGAAGTTCATGGCCAGGAAGCTCCTAATTTCCATAGAGAAGTTGGAATATGAACACATAAATTCATTAACTAAATATAGAGAAGTTGGACAAAGTGTAAAAGTAAGCTTGCTAAGTTTTCATTGGGGTCAAATTGATTAACTATTTGAAGAAGAAAGCAAGTCAATAAAGATGAAATTGCTCACAGTGTGCACTTTAACATAGCTTTGGGAAAATGTTCCTTGACACAGCAGTACCAACAAGAATAAATTGATCTGCCTTTGAACATAAGCAGGAATGTATAGTCCTACAGAGCTTTTATGAGATGGGATTCCAATCTATCTTTGCTGTATAAGCAGAAGCTCCTTTACAAAACCCTAAAATCCACCACTTACAGAACCTTCCTTATTGGTACTCAAGTGAATAAATGATGGGCATGGAGCCAGCACTGCTCCATGTTTCATGGAGGTGAGGGAGTTCTGGCAAACTGCTTTTCAATTGTTTTCACATGTCTGGTTTCTGAATCCATTCAATTTGCACGTGTTTTGCTGGAGGGAAACGGAAATAGCAGCAATTAACTCCTAATTGGAGGATAGCATCCAATGTTAAGTCATCAGAACATAATGATCCTACCATATATAATACAACTGGTGCCATTTATAGTGCCTTACCCATATGTACTGGAACTGTTTTGAAGTTTACAGATGTGACCAATATGTGCATCTCATCCTCAAGGCAATAACTTTAAGCTGTATTCATATGATTCAGAACCAACTTTTCATTAGGACATCCATGTGCTGCCAATGCCAAAAATACAAGAATAGGAAGGTATAGTTAAATTTGTGCCCTACAGTTCAATAGGGCTATGGAAATTAGATGGTGCTATAGATAGAATACCAGACCTGAAGTTAAAAAGAGTCATTTTTAGGGATTAAAATCTGATCTCAGACACTTACCAGTTGTGTAACTCTGGGTAAGTCCCTTAATCCTGTTTGCCTCAGTTTCCTTATCTGCAAATGGACTAGAGAAGAAAATAGTAAAATACTCCAGTATCCTTGCCAGGAAAACCCCAAACGAGGCCATGAAGAATCAGATACAATTGAAATAATTAGAAAAAAACAAGAAAAGCTAATTATCTCTCAGAATTCCCCACTTTTGATGTTATATCTATAACATATTACAGAATAATAGAATATTATAATTGGAAAGCACCTTAAAGGTCATCAAGCCGTTTTATAAGAATCCTTTTACAAAATATCCAACAAATAGTAACCAATTTAAAGACCTCCCTTGAATGATGATGGAGGCACCTTCTGAGGCATTCTATTCCATTTTGGGATAGTTTCTCATGCCATGCTAAACTAAAACCTAACTTCTCATTACTTCTTCCTGATTCTTCTCTCTAAGAGCCAAGATGAGCATACCAAATTCCTTTTCAATATGACAGTCCTGGAAATACTTGAATACAGCTCTCCTCTCTCCCTTCACTCAACACTTTTTAATGTCTTCAGGTCCTGAAGATGTTGATTCTCTTATATCATGGCTTCTTCCTACCATTTTACTCATCCTCCTTTTGTGCCTAAAATGTGACACAAAAAATTTAAATAATACTTTATATGTGATTCTTTCAGAACCTGATTTTCTTATTCTGGATACCAAGTCTTTCTTATACAGAATAAGATTAGGTTAGATTTTTTCTCTTTTTTGGAGTTTCCAAACTCTTGATTCATATTACACTTAAATTAAATAAGACTGCTCATTGCCCCATAAATCTTGATATTCTTTACACTTTGGTAGTTTTGTTGGAAGAGACTTGTATGATGGGTCCAACTCCACAAAACAAACAAGTAACAGAGAGAGAGGAGCAGAAACAGACAGAGATAGAGACAGAGACAAAGAGAAAGAGACAGAGAGAGACAGAGATATCCAGAAACAGAAACCGAGGCAGAGAAATAAGTATGTTAGCAAGGTTGAAAATATTTATTATGCATTTACTATGTGTTGGGATATTGTACTAAGTACTGAAGATATTTTTAAAAGTAAAAAACAGTTCCTGCCATCAAGGAATGGGAAAGATAACATTTAAATAATAGTTTAATTATGAAAAAATATAAGGTAATCTCAGAAGAGAAAACGGAAAGTGGGTGGGATAGAGAAAGGCATCATGCAGAAGGTGAGATTTGAAGAAAACCAGGAAAACTGAGAAGAAAATCTAAGGGAGCAGAGAATTCCAGGTATGGGGGATAACCAGTACAGAGGCAGGAAGAACGAAGACAACTTGTGTTCTCAGAACAGCAAATAAGCTATTGTACCTGGATTGTGAAAAGAGGACAGAGAAGTGTAAAATACAAGAAATCTGGAAAAGTAGGAAGGGCCAGGTTATAAAAAGCTTTAACTGACAGAAAAAGATATATTTGATCCTAGGGTAATAGGGAATCATTGTATGTCATTGAAAAGAAAAATATGTTATACCTACCAACAATTTGCCAATCTACATTGGTACTACTTTCTATAACAGAAATTCCTCCACAGAGATGAAATAGTAAGTCCAGACCAATTTTGAATATATATTTTTGTTGAGAAAAATATTATTTTTGATACACAACGTTTTATTCAGAAGCCTAGTGGTTTGTTAATATTTAAAGTTGCTTCCAATTTATTTTTTAAAGGAGGTGATAAAGAACTAAAGATATGAAAACATTACTTAAAGGAGGATGAAGGTGCATGATTCCTACTGTAGGCCCAATCAGGGCCATGTACCAACTGGAGAAGAGAAAAATACCTACTTTACACTAGTCAAGTGCAGAAAGAAGGAGAGAACTACATTTTTTGTCCAATAGAGAGAAGTGGGAGAGGGTATTAAAAGAAGATTCTTGTATTTAAATCCCATTCATTATTTACAATCTGGTCAAACTATATGCTCTTTAGTCATGTTTTTTAATATTAGGGTCTAGACTTGCTTAATTATATCCTCTTAAAATTTACTCTTTTATATCGAAAAGTCATTGAAAAAAATACCTTTTAAAGGAACAATTCAGTTTTGAAATAGACATACACAGTTAATAATAGAAAGCTGTATCATTCCATAAAGATGGGAAATGGAATATTATGTGTGAATAACAGAAAGAATACCAATATTACTATATCACAGAATTTAGAAGAAGGAATAATGAGGCTAGAGAGATAGGTTTCTAACATCTTGAAGGCTTTAAAAGAAGAATTTATAATTGATCCTAGAGGGAATAGGAATCCATAGAAGTTTGACTAGGGAAGGCACATGGTTAGATTTATGCTTAAAGAAAATCATTGGCAGCAATGAATGGACTGAAGTGGGGAATGACTTGAAGTAAGGAGACAAATTAGTAAACTATTACAATAATCTAAGTAAGATGGAAGACTCAAACTAAGGTGACAGTCTTACGATTAGAGAGAAGGATGAAATGTGAGAAATGTCATGAAGGTGGAAGTAGCAAGTGATGGGATAAGTTGGGTGATAAAAAGTGAGGAGTCCAGGATAATGCAAAATTATACAGTAAAGAGACTGGAAAAAAATGGTGGTCTTTTCCAGAAACTAGAAAGTTTGGAAGAGTTTTTGGAGAAAACCTACAGGAGACATAATAGAGACGAACAACCCAAAAGATGATATACATGTTGAATACCAAGTTGAAAACCATGAATTTATAATGTACCAAATAAGTATAGTTATGTGATTCCTTTTCTTTTCATTTTTTCTTTTTTTAAATTTAATTTAATTTTTGTTACATTTTAAATTCCTAAGTGTCTCCTTCCCATCTTCCCCATCCCACACTAGAGAAGGCCACCATTTAACAAAATTATAAATATTAAATATATTTATAAATATATAACTACATATCTTTATAAATATAATTTCTTAAAGTACAATAGTGTTCCATCACAATCACATACCACAACTTGCTTAATCATTCTCCAGTTGATGGACATCCCCCACATTTCCAATTTTTTGCCACCACAAAGAAAGTTGCTATAAATATCTTATAATATGTAGGTTCTTTTGCTTTTTCCCTGATCACTTTGGGAAACAAAGCTAATAGTGATATTGCTAGGGTTTACAACTGTTGGGGCATAATTTCACATTATTCTCCAAAATAATTGAATCAATTCACAGTTATGTTAACAGTGTATTAATGTTCCATTTTTTTCACACCCCCTCCAACATTTGTTCTTTCTCCTTCTATTATTTCAGCCAATCTAATAGGTATAATATGATATCTTAAAGTTATTTTAATTTTCAGTGTCTAAGCAATAATGATTTAAAGCATTTTTCATATGACTGGTATAATGTTGATTTCTTCATTGAATTTTCTAAAGGTAATTATGAATGTTTATTCCACATATGTATACAAATTATATTCTTGAAAAGAAACCAGATACTTTAAGGTAGAAAGCTATAAGTAAAGAACTTCAGTGTTTTTGTATACATAGTTGCTAAGCATTTTAAATTAAATTGCCCTCCTATTTAAAAAAAAAATCTAAGACTCTAAATTTGTATATCCTATTTGCAAATTATGTAATAATATGACTATGAAGAAATACAGATTACTCTGTCTAAATGCAGACCTCTCTCTTTTAAAGTATAAAGTTATATATATGTATACACATATACACATTATATAGAGAGTGACAGACACACATACACACACACGAGAGAGAGAGAGAGAGAAACAGAGACAAAGAGAGACAGAGAAAAAGACAAAGAGAGAGAGAGAGAGAGGCTTCCTAAGATATTGATGTGCCAAGTTGCTGTCTTGTGATGCAGTGATGTCTTCCATCTAAATTCAGCAGCATGTGAATAAAAGTGGAGAAGATAGATGTTGGGAGTAATTAAGGGCTTAGATTTGATTCTGGAATAAAACACAGGATAGTGTTGAATTGGCTAGCTATAGGCTCAAAATTGGAGAGGAAGAAAAGTGAAGTCAGAACAAGGATAATAATTTGAGAAAGTACTGAGATAGAAAAATGATTAAACATTTATGAGGAGGAAAGTGAATTTATGAGGGGTGAAGTAGGAGGTTATTGTCACATAGAGAAATGTCAGATCTTTTAATTAGGGAAGCCAAACATTTGTGAGTAATTCTGAGATCTAGCATAGCTGATGTTAAGTGAAAGGGGTCAAGAGATTTAAGGATACTGAGGAATTATAAGGTTAAAGAATTTGAGGGAGCATTAACATGGATATCAAAATCTCTTAATATAAACACAAGAATTAGTGAGAACAGGAAGATGTTGAGCCAGCTGAGAAAGGCCTCAAGAAGTGACAATAATCTTAGGGCTAGTGTGTGATCACCACCATAATCTGGATTGAGAGGAAGATATTGATGCTATTAACATCAAAGGATGAGGATGAAAGTTTGCTGAAAGATGGTAGAGAATAGAACACAGTAATGAGGACTTCCTAATGAGTCAACAATATGACTTCCTTGCTAGGATCAGTGTGGCAGAGAGTATGGGTGAAATTAGAGCCAATGGTAGAGAGGAAGACAAAGGATATAGTTTCCTTAGGAGAAAGTCATGTTTCCAAGGGAAGCTTATTCACTATGGAACAGGAATTCAAAAGGGTACAGTAGAAAGAGTGAGTGAGATTGTAATGGGACATGAATAAGATACAGTTTAGGAAGATGAGAATGAGAGAGTAGAAAGCAAATGTTGGAGATAGTTTTCTGTTATGCAAGCAGCAATTGATTAGTACAGAGACAATAAGAGAGAAAAAAGAGAATGGGAAATAATAAGTCTTAGAAATAATGGTGGGTAATAGATGAAAAATAAGAGGTATTGCTGTAGGAGAGAACCATTTAGTCATGAAAGCCTTAGTCACTTCTCGAGGAGATGCATAGTGTCACAACTGGTTAGGTATCTCCTCTACTCCCAAAGTTCAGGATCTGTCAGCTCTAGTGTAATATTGTTGTTCATTCTCTGTGGTTCCTAGATGATAGTATTGGGCAAGTAGTGCTGCTGCAACCAGTCTATCCCAGCTATCGTATCCTATCATATCATAACCTATCCCAAGCTGTCATAGAGTTCTGGGTCAGGCCTTGATCACAAGAGCCAGACATTATGCTATTGCTGCTGCTTCTACTCCTTTCCCAATATTTACTAAAATCTCCAGAACTTGTTTTCATTAAATATTTTTAATCAATAAGTGAACATATATTAAGTGCCTACTTTGGGCCAGGAACTATTTTAAATGCTAGGGATATATAAAAAAAAAAGGCAAGAACTAGCTCTCTCCCTCAAGGAGCTTACAATCCAAAAGGAGAGAAAAAAGTGCAAACAAATATATAGAGAGACAAAGCAATGTATTGGATAAATAGGAAATGATTAGCAAAGAAAAAGTATTGGAATCAAGAGGAGTGGAGAAGATTTCCTCTAGAAGGTGGGATTTTATTTGGGGCTTGAAAGAAGACAGAGAGTTCAGTGGTCAGAGTAGAGGAAGGACAGCATTCTATTCATGGGGGGAAGACCAGATGTGATAACTGGAGTTATGAAATGTAGTGCTTGTTTTGTACAGTTTCATTGGATCAAAAAATATGTGGCAGGAAAATATTGGAAGGATAGGAGGGGGCTAAGTTTTGTACTTGATCCTAGAGGCAATGGGGAGCCACTGGAATTTACTGGGTATAGGAGTGGTAAGATTAATATGATTGGCCTTGAACTTCAGGCCAAATCAGTGGTCAAACAGAAGGTGGATTTGAGTGAAGAAGGAAGTGAGGCAAGCAGACCCACAAGCAAGCTACTATAATAATCTAGAATTAGGTGATGAGGGTGTGCCCTAGAGTGCTGACAGGGTCAGAGAAGAAAAGACTGATTCAAGAGATATTGCAAAGCTGAAATCAACAGATCTTGACAACCTATTGGATATGGGGGCAGGGAGGAGATAGTAAGTAATCCAAGATCACTCCTAGTTTTTGAGTAGACAGACTGGGAGGATGGTCTTGATTCTTAGGTGAAATAAAGTAATAGAAAACATAGGAGAGGGGAAGAGGAGACAGTGAGAGTTTAAGGAGAAAGATAATGAATTCTGTTTTGGATATGTTTATGTTAATATACCTATTGGATATCCAGTTGAGAGGCAGTTGGAGATGCAATATTGGAGATCATGAGAGAAGTTAGGGCAGTATAAGTATTTTTGAGAATCTATAGAATATAGATGGTAAATGACATTCATGAGAGCTCATGAGATACCAAGTATAGAGAGAGTACAGCATATACAGAGAAGAGGGCTAAGGACAAACCCTGAGGGACACATAGGATTGGAGGGTGTGATATGGAATAGCTCCAGCAAAGAAAACTGAGAAGGAGCAGTCAGATAGGTAGGAGGAGAACCAGGAGAGAGTTGTAGCTTAGAAACCTAGAGAGTATTAGGCAGAAGAGAGTAATTAACAGTGTCAAAGGGTGCAGAGAGGTCAGAGAGAACGGAAGCTGATAAAAGGCCATTGGATTTGTATTCTAATTGGAGAAAAGGACCATTCCTAATTTTGGAGAAAGTTATTTCAGTGGAATAAGGTCAGAGTCAGATTACAGAAAGTTAAGAAGTGTGAGAAAAGAGAAAGTGGAGGAAACAATTTTAGATAGCCTTTTCAAGGAGTTTAGTTACAAAGGAGAAAAGAAACATAGGACAATAGTTAGGAAGGATGGAAGAATGAAGTGAGGGTGTTTTCAGGATGGGATACACATGGGCATGTTTATAGGTGATAGAAAATAAACCAGTAGCCATGAAGATATTGAAAATTAGAGAAAGAGTGGAGATGATACAGGGAGCAATCTATTGGAGGAGATGGGATGGAATGGGATTGCTTAAACAAGTAGAAGGATCAGTCTTGGACAGAGGCCACTTTATCACATGAGATGGGGACAAAGGAAGAGATAGTGGCCAAAAGTGCATAAGTGATAACAGATGAAAAACAGGGAAGAAGAGGAAGTTCATGGCAAATGGCTTTAATATTTCCTGTCAAACATGAAACAAAAATCTTAGCTGAGAGAGTGGGGGTCTATAGGAAGCTATGGGAGGTTTGAGCAGAGTTGAAAAGGGCTGGAAGAATTGTTGTGAAGAGTGGGATAGTGAGTTAATAAGGGAGGTATGATAACATTGCCTAACAACCAAAGAGGACCAGTTGGGATTATGTAAATATACATTTGTTGTGGACCCAGTCAGAATGGCTGACTGTTTTCTCCACTTTTATTCAGAGGCAGTGTAGGAGTGAAGGTGATGAATAGTAAGAGTGATCCAAAGTTGAGGCCTGGCTAGACATAATCAGAAATATGATAAGGAGTCTTTTTCAAGAAAGAAAGAAGTGTGAAGTTGAATTATTTCACCTAAGAATCAAGTGAGAGAGAGAGAGAGAGTGACTAATGCAGGAGATATGTCCTAAGAGAGAATTCTCTCCCCCATCTTAGACTTATGGACCCAGAATTTTATGTTTATCTCTTTTGTGTTCATTTGGCTGAGCCAGCAATGTGATAACCAAGTCAACTATGTCAGCTACTAATTGTCAAGATTGTCAAGAAGGGAGCCCTCATTCACCACTTGTTGATTAAGGATACTTATTGGCAAGGATACACAAGAGGAACATATTCATGTCACACTCCTAGATTAATGTGCACACACACAAACCCATAAAGAAGTGGCATCTGTTTCTGCCAGCATTCTACAGAGGGGCAGAATACTTAGCTAGGTGACTAGTAGTAAAGATGCCCAGCCAAAAGTCCACCCCACAAAGTTTCTTCTGTGGCCTTAATTCATCTCTAAAATCTGAACTGTCCAAAAAGAGATGATACACACTAACTTACTAAATATCTAGACCTATACTATTTCTAGTAGTTTGAGTTAGCAAATAATGTTTTTGTTGTTGTTCACTCATGTCCAACTCTTCATGTTTTTTTTTAGCAAAGAAAAAAAGAATTGTTTGCCATTTCTTTTTCTAATTCATTTTACAGATGAGGAAACTGAAGCAAACAGGATTAAGTGACTTTCCCAAGGTCACACAGCTAGTAACTATCTGAAGTCAGATTTGATCTCAGGAAGAGGAGTCTTCCTGATATCTGACCAGGTATTCTATTACTGCACTACTTAGCTAAATCAGTCAGCCTTTCGAGTAAAGCAGTGCATTATTTTGTGTTTAAAATAAGAATTATATAATTCTCTCATAATTATCCCTCACCTGAGAACATGAGTTGTTAACTCTGCTATATACAAGTCAACCAGGGCTAACATTTTAATTCAGGTTGCAGAATTAAAGCCACTGGTACTTAAAACTTGGGTATAACTTTTTTTAAAATTCATCCTCTTCCTGGGAGGGAAGGGCTTTATTTACAAAATGGGTCTGAAATAAAAATATGGAAATGAATGAGTTCTTGGAATCATGAAGAATCTGGTCCCCAGTAACCAAATATTGGGTCCCAGTCAGATATCTTATAGGTCAAAAATTGAGTTCTTTGTATTTCTAACTCTGTCCGTGGCTCTCGGGGTTGATCCTTTTGGTTCTTTTGCTTCTGCTTTTAATTGTTTGGAGGGCAAGCCTCTTGATAGTTCTACTTGTATTTTAACGCTTGTAGCTCTGACAATTTGTAAATATTGGTATCTATGGTCTTCAGAAATGGTTCTGAAAGCAGCAGTATTTCAAATGAAACATTTTACAAGTTTCTCTTTGTAGCATGCTCTGAACTACAAGCAACTGTTTATTCCAGAGGTCACCAAACTATGTCTCAAAGACCAAATATATCTGTTTGTGATGAGCTTGAGTGTCAGTCATTGGCACTAAATGATGAGATTGGTGTAGGCACCAAATGAAGGGGTTCATTTATATGATGAATTCACAATGGCCTTTGTCAAAGGGTAAGTTTATTTATGATAAGAGGTTACAGACAAAATGAAAAAGTAAAATAGACACTAGGAGTGGTAAATATAAAATTAATTTAGGAGAGTATATAGTTAGGGGTTTTAACAATTAGCAATGGGAAAGACAAATTCCCTAGTGGAATTGACAATTAAACAGGAGAAAGGGAATATGCCATGAGGCAGGTGTTGACTGGCAGGCTAAATCCACAAAACAGTTTAATATCCTAAAAGAGTTAGTCAGCTATAAGAAGGAGAAAGACAATATGGGGTATGGAGGGAAGGGAGGGAAAGAAAGACATCACAGAGGTGGAACACCATGGTGGGAAAACCAAAAGGGAGTCAGAAAAGATTGAATAGGCCATGGATAGATTTATAGGGGAAATTTAACTTCAGGGGTTTGATATAACTTCTGATTGGAAACAGTAAGGTGGGGTTACCCAAAACCTCCACTAGGGTGGAACTGTAAGGTAGAGCTGATCCCCATTAGTGCCCTTCTCTGTTTGCTTTGGGGAGTAATGTTATCAGCACTTCAGACTTTTTCTGCCAATCCTACCTAGTGATCAAGGACCTCATCATTTGTAGATAGCTAATTTGGGCCCTAGGCTATCATCTGCTGATCCTTGGCTTAATAAAGATTCTATGACTATTAAAATACAAAATAACTTTGTGTTTTATCATAATTTCCCATGAGTTTTGAAATGGAATATCATTCCTTAGCCTCTGAAGGTATTCATTTATGTCCCCCCCAACTGTCATCTTCCACAAAAAAGACAATGCTTGGAATAGGAAATCTTGTTCTGAATCCCAGAACAGGACTTTACTAACCGTGTGACTATAGGGGATAGTCACCAAATATTCAGTCTCTTTCCTCATCTGTAAAAAGCATTAAATACTACTTGCTCATTAAATACTACCTGCATCATAGGGTTCCTGAAAATATTGTATTTTTCTTGGCATTGCTAAAGACATGAGAATATTGGAGATGAATGTCTGATGATCAAATCAACAAGCCTATTATGTTTATTAAATGCCTGTTATGTACCAGGTACTATGATAAGTCCTGGAGACACAAATAAAGTCGAAAACAGCCTCTAATTTCAAGGAGATAAAATTTTAATTGGGGGAAGACAACATGCAAACAACTATTATGACCAAGACATATACAGAATAGTTTAGAGGTGATTCAGAGATAAAGCATTAATATTAAGGTGTTTCGGGAAAGACTAACAGCAGAGAACATTTTATCTGAGACTTGAATGAAGCCAGGAGGCAGAGCTAAGGAAGAAGAGAACTCCAGGCAGGAGGACAGCCAGAGAAAATGCCTGGAGTCTGGAGAAAGAAGAATATCAAAGAAGCTAGTGTCATTTAAACACATGGGAGGAAAGTATAAGAAAATTGGAAAAGTAGGAAGGGAACTGGTAATGAGGGGCTTTATATTTGATCCTGAACATCATAAGTGAGCCATTGGAGTTTATTAAATAGTGAAGTATAACAAAATCAAACATGCATTTTAGAAAGATCTCTTTCATAACTGGACACAAAGAAATGACCACTCCTTTCCCCCTCCTTCATTCCCTAGGAGTTAATCTGAACTGTGTGATTTGTGGGATTGAAATGTGACTGACCAGCAAACTCTATCCCTCCAAGAATGGTAGGGAAGGGAAGGAAATAGAGAAGAGACAGAGGAAAGGTGGGAGTTAGGAGCAGGAATTACATCTGAATTGGGTCCAGTAATAGCCAGAAGTACAGATTTCAGTCAGAATCTACAGTAGGAGCTTCCCTGGACAAGGCAGTTAGGTAAGGACTGATGCTGTGTAAGAAAAGCACATTTCTACCCAGACTGAACACCCCAAGACAAATGGTCTTCATTTCCCTTCTCCGAAAAAATAGTTCGTCACTTTGAGGAGTTCAAGATATCAGAGGGGAAACAATATGAAAACAGTTGTCTACAAACAAGCTTTATAAAGATATGAAAGACATAATCAACGGAGAAAAAGGCACTAGAATTAAGAGGATTTGGGAAATGCTACCTATAGAAAATGGGATATTATTTAGAATTTAAAGGAAGGGAAGCCAATAGATAGCGAGGAGAAAGGACAATATCCTAAGCATGGGGAACAGCTAGGAAAATGATTGGAGCCAAAAGATATTGTCTCTCTCTATAGGTATCTACTAGTTATCTATAGATAAATACATTAAAAATACTATATATGTGCACATATTCATGTATATATATATATACACTATGTGCGCATGTATGTACATATTCATGTAGCTATAGTCAATCAGCCTATAACTTTACTATCACACCAAGTATACTTCTTTGTCTTTCTTGATTTCTTGCCCCTTATAAGTTGTTCTTATTGTTTATTTTAATCCAGTTTCTCTGGGAGCTATAGAAAATATTTGACTGGATTTGGAATCAGGAAGACCCAGCTTCAAAGACTGCTAAAAAAGGCTTTGACATTAGATGATGTCATAGTATTAACTAATTCTCTGACTTTGAGCAAGGTGCCATATTTTCCTCTACAGAAAGAGATTTTTCTACTAAGTTACAGACTCCAGGTACTCTCTACCCCCATGAAATCAGAAGCTGCATTTTTGACATTTGTAACTTGTGTAACCCTGGGCTTTGTATGCTTATCTATAAAATGAGGAAATTAGGTTTTCTTCTCCATTAAATTGTGAGCTCTTTAAATGCAAAAACCCTTTACTTTTCTTCATATCCTCAGCACTTAGCACAATGCCTAACACATAACAGATTCAGAATTGTTATTGTTTGTCAGTTCTCTCAAGAGAACTATGACCAATCCTCCATCAGGAAGGAGATGTCATGACATGAAAGTGAACTGGATTTAAGTGATGTAGTTTATTATTTGTTTATTAAATGTCTACTTTGTACCAGGCACTATCATAAGCCCTGGAGACACAAATAAAGGTGAAAATAGACTCCAATTTCAGGGAGATAAAATTTTATTTGGAGGAAAACAATATGTGAACAACTATGTATGAACAAACTCATCACCCTCACTTGCTCTGCTGGAGCCATCTGGGTCCAATGCCTGGATATAGATCAGTACAATTTGAAATGGTCCCAGATGCAACAAGAGACCTTGGCCTTTTTAAGCTAAGGTCTTTCCCAAGTCTCAGTTTGTCAGAGGCAACATCCATTCAGTAATTAAGCTGAGAGAAGAAATGAGTCAAAGGGTGGCCTTTTTTAACTACTTGGAAAAGAATAAATCATGGAAGGAAGACCCTCAGAGTTTCTGGCCAAAGCAGAAACTTTTACTATTTATATTCATTCTGAGCCATCAGAGCCCCAACAATGACCAAGTGAGGCTTGGGATGGGACAGTCAGTTGGCCAATCAGTGACAGCCAGAATGATTTAGGTTTAAGGTTGTCTTAAAAAAGGAATCTAGCTAGTAAACTCCAAGATTATTGTGTGTGTGTGTATGTGTGTATGTATGTGTGTGTGACTAGATATGACTAATTTTGTGACTTATTCCAATTCACTTACAAGTCATGACATCACTTTACTGATGTCATGGTCTTAGAGAAAAAAAGATAAACAAGAAATAGTAGTAGCTGCCCCACTGAGGACCCAAGTGACCAATTCCAATTGAGCAATGTAATTCCTTCTCTTTACTTCCTTCCTTCCTTCCTTCCTTTCTTCCTCCCTCCCTCCTTTCCTTCCTTCCTTTCTTCCTTCCTTCCTTCCTTCTTTCCTTCCTTCCTTCCTTCCTTCTTTCCTTCCTCTCTCCCTCCCTTCCTTCCTTCCTTTCTTCCTTCCTTCCTTTTTTTCCTCCTTCCTTCCTTCTTTCCCTCCTTCCTCTCCCACAATCCACATAAGGAATCATACCCTTATCTGAAGTTCCTCTGCCTAAAGGAATATAGATTTTGATTTCTGACACTCAGAAAGTTATCTTGGGGGTATATGGGCTAGATTTCTATTTTAAGGATCATACTTTAACCTCAAAACACTCTGACTCTCATTGATCAGCCAGCAAAGGTCTCAGCCCAAACATAATTTAGTCATTGTTTGGGCCCAAAACCCATTGTTTTGGGCCTGATGGCAGAGAGTGAGTGTAAATAGCAATGGTTTTTGTTTAAGCCAGAAACCCTGAGGATTTTCCCCTTACAGGGTTTTTTTTTTTTTTGACTAGGTAAAAAAAGCCATTCTTTTTCTCATTTTTTACCTAGCCTTAATCACTGAGTGATGCCTCAGACAAACTGAGAACCAGGAAAGGTGTTTAATAAATATTTATTGACTGTCTGGCTCCTTCCAATGCTAGGATACTTCCATATTTATACATGTTCACCAGCCATAACATACTCTGGGGAGTATACATTTAACTGGTCTTGAATCCTACCCCTACCAGGGATGGCACTTCTTAGTTCTGCCATCTCTCTCTCCTCTTCCTCACATTGAGGAGGCAACTTTAAGGGAAAATCCAGAATAACAAAACAATCCAAATATGGCAAACTTTTATAACAGTCAAATAAGTATTTCTGATTTATTAGAAGAATATGCAATGGTGCCTTCACATTAAAATATATATAAATTAAATTAATTGTAGCTAACTGCTAAATTCCTCTGAACTCTAAAATTCTGGTTATTAGGAGTGGTAAAGGCCACTTACATATGTTAATTTACCCAAGTTATCAGTCTCTTCTCATGGTTACCCCTGAAGTATTTAGATGTCTTCTAGCGAGTCTTATAATAATCAGTTACATTTAAGCTATAGAGCCATATGTTTCATTGTTGCACATTTGTAATCACACATCAACAGAGAGGAAACAAGGAAAATAACCATGGATTGTAAAGATAAGCCAAACATCTTGTCTTTTCCAGTCTTCAGAATGAGTATGTTGCAAATGACAATAAGCTAGAGAAACAGCTCACACTTACGATTACTTATATCCTAAAAAGTTTAAATGACTTCCCTATGGTCACTTATTTAGCCAGTGTGAAAGATGGAACCTGAACTCAGTTTTCTCCTTATCCCTAGTTCATACCTTACCTATTACACCACAGGACTCTCTTTAGTTGGAATGTTCTTTTGTAATCTCAACATAAGCGATATCTACCACTTCAAAGAGAGGGAGGCGTCAGGAAGTACATCCCATTTTAGCTACAATCTGTAAATAATTTACCACTATAAGAAAAAGAGAGAAAGAGAAAAATCCCTGAAAGTTAACATGCTTCTCCAGTTAATAGTTGCTTTTCTGATTTATCTAGGCCAATATTCTATGTGCTTACCTTTGAAAGAACATGGCTATTTCTGCCCATCATAATGACCAGATATGGTGGAATATGGCTGATTGGGCATCTACATTTGACTAGAGAGGGCAGCTTTCACAGCTGTATGCAGTTAACAGGCATTTTGTACTATTATCTTAGTGCTCAGGAATCAATTTCCTAATCCCACTGGAGAAACTAGCTTTGAATTCTGAGCTACTACTCATAGCACAGCTCTCTAGAAAAGCCTTCAATGATGTCAACTCTTGTTTCTAATGTTTTTAGGCACAAACTGAAAACACAGATGGGGAATCAAACAGGATGTTTCCTTTGAGAGAACTGCTTTGGCTATATCCCATAGGTTTTGGTATGTTGTCTCATTATTGCCTTTCACTTCCCTCTTCTCCTAGTGAAATCCTATTTCTCACCCCCCTTAACTTTTTTTTTAAATATCATCTCATCAAAGTCAATTCATACCTATACCTTCTGTCTGTATATTCCTTCTAAATGCCCTAATGGAGTTAAAATTCTAAAGAATTACAAGTATCTAATATGGAAATGTGTTTTGTGTGACTCAATGATGGAGATAGGAAAGGAGCAAGAGAATTTAGAACTCAGTTTTAAAAACAAATATTGAAAATTGTTTTTACATGGGATAACTGGGGCAAATAAAATACTAAATGAAATGGGAGGAAAGGGGAGGAAGAGCTATAAGTATCATTTTCCTATATAGGAATACAAACAATTTAACCTTTTTGAATAACCTGTGGGGTTTTTTTTTTCTGTACTTTTTCCTGTACATTTTTATGCTTCTTTTGAGTCTTGTATTTGAAAGTCAAATTTCGTTCAGCTCTGATCTTTTCATTAGAAATACTTGAAAGTCTCCTTTTTCAATGAATGTTCATCCTCTCCCATCCTACCCCCCAAAATAATTATGCTTGGTTTTGCTGAGTAGTTAATGCTTGGTTATTATCCAGGCTCCTTTATCTTCTAGAATATCCCTCTAATTCTTTACTGTAGAAAGTTCTAAATCTTGTGATAAGCTGACTATGGGTCCATGATATTTGAAATTGTTTCTTTTTGGCTGCTTGCAATATTTTCTCTTCGATATAGGAGCTCTGAAATTTAGCTACAAATTTCAAATTTGTAAAAATTTGAAAAAAAAAGAAATACCTGGAAGTTTTCATTTTGTGAATCTCTTTCAGGATGTGACAGGTAGATTCTTTCAATTATGATTTTATCCTCTGGTTCTGGGATATCAGGACAGGTTTTTTTTTCTTTAATAATTTCTTGAAAGATGCCATACAGGCTCTTTTTAATATAACCTTCAGATAGTCCACTCATTCTTAAATTCTCTCTCCTGAATCTACTTCCCAGGTCAGTTGTTCTTCTAATGAAGTATTTTACATTTTCTTTTATTTTTTCATTCTTTTGATTTTGTTTATTTGATTTTTGATGTCTTATAAAGTTATTTGCTTCTACCTGTCCAATTCTAATTTTTAAGGAATTATTTTCTGTAATGAGTTTTGTAACTTACTTTTGGCCAATTCTACTTTTTAAGTTGTTTTCTTTATTTATTTATATTTCTCTTTGATGCTTCACATGTAGGCATTTTGATGCTGTTGTTTTCTTCTGAGTTTGTGTTTTGATTTTCCCTGTCACTATGGTGATTTTCTATGGTTGGGGCTTTCTTTTTTTGATTGCTGCTCATTTTCCAGCCTATTTCATGACTTTTAAAGGTAAACTCTGCTCCTGGGTATAGGAGGCACTGTTTTAAGTTTCTTGTCATAGGAGTCAGGGGTCTGTCCTCTGGCTCATTGTCTGTGAGCCCTCAGGATTAGTGGTTCTCTTGCTCCTCTAGGGCAGGGGATGCAAAGACTTCTCACTGTACTGCTAGACTGCTTATCTGGGATTCTGGGGCCTCATTGCTGATCTATATTGGGGTTAGGGGCCTCTTACTGGCTTGCCCAGACACCATCTATTTTGGGCTATTGTTCCCCTTTTATCCAAGTGGGACAGATCTTTTCTTCAGTCCTTCTAAGTTATCTTGGGCTGGAAGATCGTTTCACCCCATCTTTTTTTTCTGGGTTCTATTACTCCAAAATTTGTTTTGAGGTTAATTTAAAATTGTTTTTAGGGAAATTAAAGGGAATCAGGCAACTTCCTGACTTTTCTCTGCCATCTTGGTTTTCTAGGTCACAATTTATCCAAGTCTTCTAATTTGTTTGATCTTTGATATCTCCCAGTTATATTTCATGTAGGGGAATATAGGGAGATAAAGTTGGGAAACTAATTTGTAATTAGATTTTGTGGACAGCCTTGAATTCTCAACCTAAGGAGTGAAGATTTTGTTTTGTAGTCTTTTAGCTGTGGCTTTGAATGAAATGGTTATAATAGTATTTTAAGCAGATTAATAAAGTAGCAATACATATATGATAGACAAAAGAAGGAAGAAGCCAGAGACTAGGAAACTAATGCCATATCACCCTATTTTGAATTAAAAATAAGAGTTAAGTCACTAAAGTGTATAGCTTCTGTGACTCAGAAATTCTATCATTAATGTTGCACACTAAAGAGGACAAAGACTGGGCTTATGATCTTATAAGCAAAAATATTTATAGTAACACTTTTTTTTGGTAGCAAAAGACACAAAAAAGTGGGTACCAGTTGATTGGGGAAATGACTTATTATGTCATGGTATGTGAATGTGGTGAAATATTATTGAGCCATAAGAAATTCTGACATTAAAGAAACCAGAGAAAATCTTGTGAACTGAAGCATAATGAAATAACCAGAACTGGAGAGAACCACTTCCACAATGCCTACAATAATAGAAAATAAAACAACACTGAAAGACTTCAGAAATCTGATCAATTCAATGACTGATGCTGAATTCAGTAGACTGATAGTGAAGTGGGAAAGATGATGAATTTGTTGTACTTCAGTCATTTCAATCCTGTCTGATTCCTTGTGACTCCACTTGGGATTTTCTTGGCAAAGATACTAGAGTGGTTTGCCATTTCCTGCTTCAGCTCATTTGATAAATGAGGAAACTGAGGCAAACAAGGCCCAGAATCTTACAGCTTAGTAAGTGTTATGAGGCCAGATGTGAACTCAGTAATGTGAGTCTTCCTGACTCCAGATCTAACACTATTCATTTCTCCACCTACCATATCACTTAAGATAATGTCCAGATGTTGATTTGGTCTTGCTTAAGACTATTTCTAATTAAGGAGAGATTTATCAGAGAATGTCAGTGAATAAGAAGCATCAATACTGTTAAAAGAAAAAAGCATCAATAAAACTTAAAAAAAAAAAGGGAGATGACTCTGAAAAAGGAAACAAAGTAAAATGTCCATATTTTTCCTGTCCTATTTTTCTTTGAGATGACTCATGTAGAATAATGATTGGAGAGATTTAAATGTCTACTGGCAGGTCAACTGGTAAGATGTTCTAAGAGAAAGTTTTGTGGGCTAAAACCACTTGAATTCTCCCCAAACAGTGTTTTGACCCAATATTTCCAAGACAGCTGTAAGAATAGCAGTAGTTCACATTTATACACATTATAAAGCATTTTAAGCATTTTCTACTCAACAACTTCAAACATAAGTAATCCAAGAGTTATTATTCTCCTCCATTTATTTTACAAAATATAAAACTGAGGCATCAAGAGGTCAAATACCTTGATTGGGGTCACACAACTGGCAGAATAGAAATTTCCTCAAATAGGAAAATTTGAGTTTTCTAGACCAGACTTATTCAGACTAGTTTAATTTGCACTGAGCCATGCTTTCTCTCAAAAATTTGATATAATTTTAATACAGCAAACAAAGAGGAGCTGAGGATTTGAATCTTCCCCAAAGTGATTGGACCTGGGGAAAGAAAAAAAAACTAGAATCCATCTCTTCTATTTCTCCTCTCTCACAAGGTCCAGAATTTTGAAATAGTAGTGAAATTAGGAATAAATTCCTTTCCTCTCCTAATTTGCAGCTACCCACTTCAATATTCCTTTTCATACCCCTATCTCCATCTACCTTACATACCACATTGAGCTGTATTTTAACCGTTTGGAATCAAAAGATGATTGAAACATGCTGAAAGATTCAGGTTTTAGGCAATGCTGTCTATCTGATATACCAAAGGAGGTTTGCATAATCTGACCAGTTCAGAAAGTTTTAATCCAGCCCCACATGCATGCATTTCTATTAAAGAACTATGGTCTAGAAAATCCCTTCCAGTCAATCTGGTGTACCCAGTCAGAGACTCAGTATTGTAATCATGTTGCATGTCTTTACATAGTTGAGTACCATCTTCCCACATACCTATCATTCTTGAAAGTAAAAGTCAGCTTGGTTTTCTATTTGTATCCATAGTGTTTAACAGTGCTTGGCATTTAGCACTAAATCAATGTTTTTCCATTCCATTTCATCTCCTAGTTACATGGATCAAAAAGCTGCTCCCACTAGAGAATTCTACTCTTAGTACCTCCTCAGCATTAATCAAGGGAGCTTGTAGCTCCTTATTTCTATATTCTAACATAATTTCTACTGCCATTTGTTCTCCTATGATGGCTCAGTAGACTAACAGAATAGGTATTATTTGAAGAAGGAAGAAATTCAATGATGTAAGAATAGCAGTAGTTCACATTTATACAAGTTATTCAGCATTTTAAGCATTTTCTAGGAAGGACATTATAACCATGCAACACTCCTTGGGCTCAGGGATGTGTTTGCCATAATATTTTTAAGCAGTATCCTTTTTAAGTACAGAGATATTAGAGGAAGGCATGCAAAATTTAAGTCCAAAAGAGTCCATACTCTGAAGAAGTACCAAAAACCTGGTACCAGAACCCTATTCTCTGTGTATCCATGTTTCTCTGTCCTTGAAAATCATCAGACGATTCTACAATGCTCCTCAGTCTCAGTGTAGGCATCTTTTTAAATTGTTTATGCCCTATTCCTGCTTTGCTGAAAGATGAAGGTTTCTTTAAAAAAAAAAACAGTGAAATGTTGGGCTAGCTTTCTCCCACTCCTAGGCTGTATCTAGTTTTCCAGCATATTTTATTCCAGCATTTATTACCCAATTTGAGGTTTTCTTGATAAAAATATAGGAATGGCTTGCCATTTCCTTCTCCAGCTTATATGACAGACTCAAAAACTGAGGAAAACCAGGGTTAAGTGACTGGTCGAGGTTTGAACTTCAGGCCAGTGTACTAGCCATAGCTGCTCCTAAGATTCTAAAAAGGAAGGAGTTGAACTCTGCAGGGCATAACCTGGACTGAAGGGGAAGTTGTGGGTTGTTTTTTTTTTTTTTTTTTTTTTTTTTTAATGAAGTAAATATTGCTTTTAATTTTATTGTACTTTTACTTAACCTAATTAAACTAAAATTTAACTTTACCTTGAGTAAAGGTAAGAATGGGGGATGGGGGCAAATATTTCCTGGAACAACATCTCCTCTAGAAAGATTGAGAGAAACTAGTTGGTAGGGGAGAAGCCATATGAGTGATAGGCTAGGATAGACATGTATGAAAGCCCAGTAAGTAGCAAAGAGGTATGCAGTGCTGGGTGTAAGAACCACTGGCTCACTGCCCTGACAGCTGAGAGAACCCAGATGACAGGACGGTTACACTTATATCAAGCATTTCAGATCCCACAATAAAAGACCAGGCTTACTTAATTAAAGTGGGAAGCCCTCTAGAGTTCAGACAGTGAAACATTCCAGCACTAATTAGTCTCTGGTTCACTTCTTTCAAACATGGGAAAAGATATGCTTTAACGCATGCAAGAAGAGAATGTTGGGTACTCATCAGGCAAGAACACCCAAACCATAATGTCTATGACTCCCATCCCCTTCCTTTCACTTATTCCATAACTGACCCATTCATGTCATCATCTGCTCTCATGCAGACTTTTACAATAGCCTCCTACTTGGTCTGCTTTAGATTTCTTCCATCTCCAATCCATCTTCCATCCTACTGCCAAACTGATGTTCGTTCTCCAAGTACCAATTGAAGCAAGATGAGGGAACTGGACAGAAAGCCAGCCTTGGAATCAGAAGTCCTGGATTTATGTCTCACCTTTGACACACACTAATGGTGTGATTCTTAAGAAGTAACTTTACCTCTTAGTGTCCCATACCCAGGTCACTTAACTAAGATATTTAGTGAAGGTGCCAATCTTCATTAGGAGAAGTTATTTACCAGGAGCTCCCAAAGTCAATGAAATCACAGGAGAGAAAAAGCACTTTCTCCAGATATTTCCTTTTAAATTACCTTTAAAGTAAACTTCAAACTCTTCTGCTTGACATTTGAAGGCCATCATAATCAGGCCCCACTCCATCTCTCTTTAGGCTGCATTATTCAAAGGCAAAAGCATTATCCTCCTTCATGCTTTCAACATTCCAGACAAAGAGGCTTATTTGCAGCTTCTCATACATGACATAACCAGTTGCCATCTCTGTTCATTTTCTTAAACCATTTTCAAGGCCCAAGTGTTCTCCATTCTCCCCTTTGCTCCTTGAAATAAATACATGGCTTTTGAGGTGCTTTTCAAGGACCTTCTCTTAAGGGAGTTTGTTCCTCAATCATTAGTTATCTCTCCCCTCCCTGAAATTAGTTTGAATATATTTTGCATTTATTTACTTATGAATGCATTTTCCTGTTCTTTTCTTCCATTATTAGGCAAATTCTTTGAAAGCAAGAACTTTCATTTTAATTTTTGCATCCCTACTGCCTAATACAATGGTTAAACAGTAAGAAGTTTAAAAAGGTTTAGATGAATTGGATTATATTCCTTAAACCAATATGAACATTGGTTAGGGTCTTTCAGATTTCAAATTCTTCTCACGCTATGAAATCTTTGAGACTGTAGTTTCTGTCTCTGTCTCCCTTTTCCTCCTTCCCTCTCCTCCCCCTTCTTCCTCTTCATCCTCCTTTCTTCCTTCTTTCTCTCCTCTATAGTCACACATGCCCTCCACTCCCCACCCCCATTCCCACAGACACACAAAAAAAGAGAAAGTATTCTGAAAATCTTTGCAAAGTTTTAAGCTTTTAAGTTAGGGTTTTTGTTAATTAACATTTAAAGTTTTAAAAATTTACCATTACACTAAGACTTTAGGAACAAATTGTTTATATATAAATGTATATATATACATATATATAATGCAATTGTACGCATATGTGTATGCGTATACTATAAGAATAAAAATTAGGGTACAGAAATGTTAAGGTGAATGGAAAGAATTTGAGAGGGTTTAGTTTCTAGTGCTGTTTGAATATGGATTTCTGCATTTGGGAGACAAAAATTTACTATTTTGAAATCAGGAGACTGGTGGCTTGGGTTCTCAGAGCACCAGTGTCTGATCAAACCGAACGTATTTCAAAACATTGTCATAAAAAAATTAAATTCAAAAAAACCCTTCTTGCCAAAAACCAAATATCCATCCCAAGTGACTCACTGAATGCTAAGAGTTTAGTTAAGAGAAAGCCTTTTTCAGAAAACTATATTTTCTTAAAATTCCAGTATAATCAGATAATCAATTTGAAAAATAAAGGATGTAAACCATATTGAGAGGGGTGTTAATGGGGAGGACTTAGATCATAAGACTTCATCCATGCTTTTGGCTGTTGTTTCCCCATTTTTATTTTGTGCTCCAGCAGTGCCTGCTTTGCTGGGCCGCCAGAAAAGCGTTGAGAAATTTTCCACTCCAGTCCCCAAAACAGGTGGAACTCAAAATTTTGATATGAATTTCATTGTGGAGTTTAAGGGTTATTTGACCTTCCAACTGATAGAAATCAAAAGAGACAGGAGTGAAACTACTTGTATTGAAAGAGAGGAAGAAAAACTAAAGGGACAAACAGAGAATGTTCCCTCCCCACCATTACCCCACCCCCAGTCCCTAGGAATTAATTCAGCTGCAATGGAAACAACTTTCTGAGCTTGTCCCTTCAGGGACAAATCGACAGGAAATTGTGAGATTCCTTCAGGAGCCCCACTTGTGAGGAAGCCCATTTAGTAACTAGCACAGGGATACTGGGGCTGTTGTTATTGGTTATCTTCCCTGGGAACACAGCACATTGGGGATTCGACTGAACCACAAAAGTAATCTAAGTCCTCAGACCTGTCAACTACAGGACTGGGAACCACTGCTTTGGGGTTTTGTTTGGAGAGCCATAACTTTGTCTCTTGGCATTCTTAGTCTCAGCACTGTCTAATAGAATGGGGAGATGTTTGGGGGGTTTATTCCTCACCCTCACTTAGGCTCTGTGTCATGGACCACTATTAGCTAAGTCTCAAAACAGTTGTATCAGGTTCCCACTGCACAGGGAACATGAGACATACAGAATCAAAGTAACTTGACTGTACATACTGCCAACTGGTAACAGCACCCAGCACTCAAAATTCCATCTTATAGCATCCTTCACCCCATTTTAGCATTCACTCACCTTTCTCATCAGTAAAAATGCTTACTCAAATGCCAAAAACAAACAAAAGGCTTTAAAATAATTGGCTAGGAAGTAATATAAAAAAGAACATTAGACAGAAAACCTAAGTTCTAATTCTAGGTCTATAAATAACAGACTGGTCTGCGAGCTCACTTCACTTTTCTAAGACTTCTTTTCCCTTTCAGTAAAAATGAATGGCTCAGAGGGCCAACAATGAACCATTCTATGCCCCTTCTGACAGGTACACAGCATAATGGCTCAAGGTTCAATGAGACATATTTTTGGATATGGTCTTTTTGAAAATTTATTTTGTTTGTGAATATTTGTTATAAGGATTTTAATTTTTTCCATAGGGAGGGGTTCAGAAAAGTAAAAATTGGAAATGTAAAATGAAATAAAATAAAACAAAATGAAGAGACTTGGACTAGATGTTTGTCAAGATCCATACAACTCAAAGGTTACAGTAAAGTTGAAGTGAAGCTATTCCTTGCCTCACTGAATGGGTGTTGCCCCAGACAAAATAAGACCAGGGAAAGACCTTAGCTTAAAAAGTCTAAGGCTTCCCACTGCATTCAGGGCCATCTTCAGTCATCTGATCCATATCTCACTAGACTCAGATGGCTCATGAGGGGGAAGTGAGGCAGGTGACTTTGCACAGTTCATCCCTCATTTAAATCCAATTCACTTGCAAGTCATAACATCTCCCTCCTGATGTCATGGTCCTCTTTGAAAATGACGAACAAGCAATAACTACATGATAATGTTACTGTAGTAAGGTTGAAGTAAGTTATAGAAATCACTCTATGGATCATTTTCACAATTTCCTTTCCTGGTCCTGTTCTACAATATGGCGACTTTGGTGCCTACTTTGTCTATATATGATTCAGGGCTAAATGGCTGGCATTTTGAGATGACGAGGTATCCCTTTTTTATCTGAGGAGCCAGAAAAGCTAATAACAATTGACTTCAGGCTGGAGCAGGGGCAGATTGAAAGATGGAGAAGAATCCCCAGAAATTGTTCCAGGGCTATGAGAGAAATGAATGCCAACAACAGAATTGGCCAAGCAATTTTACCAGCAAACATGTATGAGTTGTGTAGACAATGTCTAATTAGCAATATTTCAATTAACATAATACTTAACCATTTTATGTTCTAATGAAGTTTAAATATCAACCTCCCAGCAAATTGTCAAGGTAGCTATTAAGTTAAGTTATTGAATCCCTTTTAGATTGTTTGGTTAAATGTGAGCTGTGAGACTTATGTTTGAGTATTTTATTTGTGGATAGAAATAAATCACCTGTCCTGTGCCTTATTTATATTATATATATTGTGTACCTTTTCCAATATCCCAGCTCATTTTGGGGGAAACCCTAGATGTGAGCCATAAAGCCATAAAAAAATCATACCTGAGGCATTGGAGTAAGAGATTTCATAAGCCAAAAAAAATGTGAGTACAGAAAATCTAACCCCCTTCCATTGAAGGCAAATCTGAGCACAGTCCAAACTACATGTCTAACGACAGAACAGGAAGTGGGGTTTTGCAAAACCCCAACTCCCTATCAGTTCTATAGCAGTTCTTAAGGTTTAGACTGATAATAATGAGATGGATTCCTTTTTTCCCTCTTAAGGAAATGTCAGTTTGAAATGTTAGGGACCTACTATATCTTGGTCATTAGCAATATTTCAGTTAACATAATACTTAACCATTTTATGTTCTAATGAAGTTTAAATATCAGCCTCCCACAAATTGTCAAGGTAGCTACTTACTCCCATATATCTTACCATATCTATAAATGTTTGCTCTTAATTCCTCAAGCAACTCCTTTCTCAGGAGGAAATTATACAAAGACATTTGTGACCAGGTCTAGAACTAGAATTTATTCCCTGAGCAATTTATTTGAATGTATGTATAGGATGGGGAGGAAATATGAGATAATAAGAAATCATTGCTAGAGTGCAAGAAGAGAACAAGACTAGAAAGACCAGGCCATTCATTACCTGCAGGAGATCAGCCAGTATGGTAGAGTAGAAGGAAATAGAACAACTACGCTCTCCCCATAAACTTCTCCATAAAGATTTAGAAAATACACCAGAATGAGTCCTCATTCATCAGGAAATCCAAGAGAAAATTGCAGTGATTTTCCCAGGTAGGCTCAAAATTGTAAGACAAAGAGATAGTAGGGAATGGTATCTAATCCCATTGAGGGATCTAGCTAAGATTTAAGAAGCAGAATAAGGGACTTTCCCAAGGCAAAAAGATGCCCCACATTAAGCATAGAGGGGTGTGATCTTGTGCAAAGAACAGAAATAGATGCCAATTAGTATCTCTCTTATTCAGTATCCTGTGCTAGGTCACAGATTCAATATGGACTAAGGTAGGGGCTTCTCCCTAAGGGTGGCAATCCAGAAAAAGTAGGCAAGGGTCTTAGGCTGTGTATTGATCCAGGAGAAAGTAGAGAAGCAAATAGAAGATATGGGGCTACCATAAGACCTGAACTGGGTTTCAGACACAGCTCTAGGTTTATCTGAAGCCTATGCCAGAATCATAAGGGCAGCAATCCCAGACAAAAGGGAAGCCTGAAGTCCTATAGTTTTGATCTTGTAAAATATGGGGATTAATTAATATCTGTGATCTGCAACATACTTGATTGTAGTCTCAACTATATTAAAATGCAATTGAGAAATATTTAACAAAATAAATAAAAACATAATATAACACAGATAATGTTATTATGTGCTTTTCAAAGTCAATATGTGATCTTCAGGAATCCTTATGTGTGGGTGGATCCACAGTCCAATAGTCTTCTAGAACTCAAACAAAGGGAAAGTGATTTTGGGGTTGCTCAGAACTAAAGCAATATCAGAAACTTGTGGAATTCAGACCAGAGGTACACCATTCAAGTTTTCACTGGATAAGATTTAGGCTTAGGTGAAAGTTGCAGATACAAGTATGACCTGTTCCTGAAATTCTGCAATCATAACCCCCAATAAAATATCAATCGAATTAAATGGAACTACAATAAAAACCAGAACAAAGTTTGATCCAGATGTTCCTTCCAAAAGTGCACTGAAGTTTGAAAAAGAAGGAAGGAAGGTAAAAAAATGAAGGAAGAGTGAAAAGAAAGGAAGGAATAAAGGAAAGAAGGAAGGAATGAAGGAACGAAGGAAGGAAGAAAAAAAAGAATAAAAGAACATGTGATTGGTTTTTTGGGTAAGAAAAAGAAAATAGGGTCAGGGCAGAAGAAACAGACTGCATCAAACCTATAGCACACAGATTGATGAGCACACATCTTTCTCACTCTTCTTCTTTATAAAAAGGGAGCAGGAAACAAAGAGAAGGAAAAATATAGCAGAATGATATAGAGGGATATACAAAATTAACTATTATAACTGTGAAAGTGAATGAGACAAACAGATTTTTTTCCCCTAACCACATCACACAAACTGACATTCAGTTAACAAGAAACATACTTGGAAAAAATATTCACACAAAGTTAAAATAATCCATAATGATTCAGCTAAAATTTTAAAAGGCGGAGGTATCAATTCTGATCTCAGACATGGAAACAACAAAAACAAAAATGAAAAAATATAAACAAAGTAATTACATTGTTCTTAAAGATACCATATACAATGAATTAATGTCAATACAAAACATACATAAAAGAAAAGTTAAGTGAATTATAGGGAAAAACAAATGGTAAACTAATAGTGAGGAGTGGGACCTCAATGTACCTTCTTTCAGGCCCAGAAAAATCTAATGAAAAATAAATATTAAAGAATTTGAGAACCTATGTAGAATGTTTAAAAAAAATTAAATATGATAGATTTCTCGAAATTATTGAATGGGAGTAGAAAGGAATATGTATATTTCTCAATTATGAATAGCATATTAGGGCATAACTTCCCAAAATATGCAGAAAAATATCAAACTCATCTTTTAAAAAGCAAAATACTATGAAATTATATTCAGTAAAGGGTTTTTTTAATAAGTTATTAAATTTAAAACTAGCTTAACTTAAAGAATAGATGGGTAAAAACATATTGTAGAAATAATAATTTTATTAAAGTTAGTAATGACAATAAGTTATTACATTGAAATTTGAGTTATGCAGCCAAAGTCATCCTTGGGGAAAATTTTATGTCTTCAAATACTTTCATCAATACAAAAGAAAAAGAACAGATCAACAAGTAAGGAAAGGGAAATCCAAGAATCGTAGGCAAAAAGCATTTTTGCAGAGATATGATGGTGTACTTAGAGACTATGAAACATTCAAAGAATGATATATTATTATACAAACTGTGAAAATAGAAAAAGAAGGGATCCCACTAAATTCTGTGATATAAATGTGATCCTGACACCTAAATCAGTTAGAAACAGTCAAAATTTCTAATGCAAATTAATGCAAAATTTTAAAATAAAATATTGCCAAAGTATCTACAGCAATATAGCAACAAGATTGACAAAAACTACAGACATTCTTTTTCCCTAATCAGCTCACAAACATTGATATTTGAAGCATACAGGGAAAAGATGATAGTTACCTATAAGGGAAAATTCAACCAGAGTGGGTAATAGATGGTGTGTCATCCCTGGAGCCAAGAGGACCTGAATTCAAATCCAGCCTCAAACACTTACTAGACATGTGACCTTAAGCACATCACTTTACCTTGTTTGCCTCAGTTTCCTCATCTATAAAATGAGCTGGAGAAGGAAAAGACAAATCACTCCTGGTTATTTGCCCCCCCAAAAAAAAACCCAAATGGGGTCACAGAGAGTGAGATACATCTAAAATGATTCAACAACAACAACATGGTGCCATACTTAGACCTGAGTGAATCAAACCATTCATTCATTATAGATGTAAAAGGAAAACTGTACAATGAAATATAGCTGTCATCCAGTTATGTTAATAAATTCATTCTCATTATAATACATTAAAGTGAATTATTTATTGAGCAACTATTTTTCTAAAGACCTTTTATAATATAAGATTTTTAGCAAAAGCATTTCTGAGGACAGAGAATATTAAATAGAGCAATGATTCATTTTGAAGAATTCACCAAAACAGGAGGAAAAAACCCAGTATCAGTTGTATTTATTCCAAAAGGAGAAAAGATCAAATTTGCCTCATCCCTGGATGTGGTATTTGGCCTGAATTTCAGCATTGTGGGAGGGTGGTGTTTTCAATCAAAAACTCCAGAAAATTTATGCATTTAATGAAAGCCAATCTTCTGGCAATTTCACCAAGCACTATTTTTGGCAAATTTCTCTGGTATTTTGGTTACCTCCCAGTTATCAAAGAGCTATTTTTTATTCTTACAGAACTCTATAGCCTCAATAGTGACTATAATTCACGAAAAAGCTTGAGTTAAATTTAACCTATATTTTATCATTTCCTAAGATGAATAAATAACCATAAACCCAGAAAGTATAGTGTTATACTAATACCTTTCAAAAATTAACTATGCAGAAGGATAGGATTATAGATTTTAATTTGGAAGGGACCCAAGTGCTTATTAAGTTAGACTCTCTCATTTTATGGATAAAGTACTGAGATCTAGGAAGAGTCAATGACCAAGGTCACATAGGTAATAATTAGCAGAACTCTAATTTAAACTGCCCAGTACAAGATTCAATGGACCAGGTAGCAACACCATAATGTCCTTTCTTTTCCCAAGGAGGAGATGAAGGGCTACAGCACTTCAGGACACTCCCTATGTTATATTGCCTAGCTCTTTAGCCATTCTCTGTGTTATCAATAAGAAGATCTGGACAGGCTATTAGTATTTTATACTCCAATGTGTATGCACCTATCCCTTCTAGCTAGGAACTGGGCAGAAACCATGCCTGTCAAGGAGCTAAGCCTCTCAGCTAGATCCTCCTTGAGACCATACAGTCTCAGTTTCTCAGACCATTTTCCTTCCAGCCATCTGTTTTATCTGGCCTAAGACTAGACCTCCAGAGACCAACCATGTCTGCTAGAAGTTAAGCCTCTTGCTCTGAGAACTCTAATCAAATCAACCATACCCTCTGGAAAGGAGTTGAAAATGGATTCACTCTATTATTCCATTCACCATCTTTGTGGCTTCCCAGACCTATGTAAGTCACAGATCTGGAGCTAGCTCAGAAATGATTGTTAAAATGCCATTATGAATATTTATACTTCATAAATCAGGAAATTGGGGTTTGATTTACTGTTTCATTGATAAGACTTTGGAAAGTAATACAGATTAAAATTTAAAATGTATCCTTGCTTATTTTTTTATCCTGTTATTAAATCTGTTTTTAATCCTGTTGTTAAATCAACTGTGATGGATCTGGCTCTTCTCAACAATGTGGTGGATCAAAGCAATTCCAATAGAGTTGAGATGGAAAATGCCATCCACATTCAGAGAGAGAACTCTGAATGTGGATCAAAGCATAGTATTCTCACCTTTTTTTGTTTATTTGTTTTCTTTCTCATGGTTTCCTTTTTCCTTTTTGCTCTTATTTTTCTTGCATAACATGATAAATATAGAAATATGTTTAAAAGGATTGCATGCATTTAAAAAATGCTTTTCATCCAGGCACTGAGAATGCAAAGACAAAAATTTTTTAAAAAATAGTTTCACAGATGAAGAAAAAGAGACCCAGAGAGATAAAATAACTTAACCAGTGATCTAATGGTAAAATTAGAACTAGAGCCTCCTAACTCTGACCCAAGGGCTTTTTCACGGCATTATAGTTAGAAGGGATTTTAAAGGGCTTTTAATCCAGGTCAGACCTGAACATAAATATCCCTTCCAACATCCTCCCAAAAATCTCATTCAACCTCCACTTGGAAACTTCTCATTAGGGAATCCATTATCTTCCTAATTAACCCTTTCTGCTTTTTAACCTCTCTAATTAAGATAATTTGTGGACATTTTTGCACATTCTACAAATTAGGGTAGAGCTAGCTTGCTCCATCAGTCACTCATGTAAAGTGAGCAGCCTATGATAGAACATCATTTTTATATGTTCTAAGGACCACCATTTCTTGGGTAGAGGGAGTGGGAAGAGTATCAGAAGCCATCTGGGAAGGGTGGCAGGTAGGTGATACACACTAAGACACTGGAAGCTTTCTGCCCTGTAAATGAAAAGAAGGGCACTTAGGATTAGCCTGTAGCCATGACTGGAACCTATCTATGGCTCTCACTGGTCCATAAGGTAGAGGAAGCTGTTTGGTTGGTTACTGAGTAGGGTTTTGTTCTTCATTCTCAAAGAGGACCAAACTGACATCACTATTGTGGGATGCTGGAGTCAAAGTAGTATGTCCAACTGTGGCTGATAAAAGCTCAGAAGGCTCTACCCCAGATGGAGCACATGACATTTGGAATGGAGATATCTCTAAATGTGGGCATCTCACATTTCTTTTGAGCTACTTCATTTCTGTTTTGATCATATAGTACAGTAGCTTCCTTGATGTGGGCACACCTTGCTGAGTAGTCCTGTGCCAATGTCTCCTGTGTCTTACAATTGATTCCAAAATTCTTCAGAAATCTTGAAAATGTCTTTTTATTGCTTCTTCTGACCTCTTTGTGAACATTTGCCTTGTGTGAGTTCTCCTTAAAATAGTTTTTTAGGCAAATATACTTTTAACATTCAAACAACATAACCAATCAGAGTTTCACTCTCTGCAGAAGAGTTTGAATAATTGGCAATTCAGCTCGAGAAAGGACTTCAGTACCTTATCTTGCCAAGTGATCCTCAGAATCTTTCTAAGACAATTCTAATAGAAGTTATTTTATCTCCTGTCATGTCCAGGAATACAACATGGCATACACCAATGCACCTGCACAGAGTAGAGGAAGCAGACGTTGGGACAAAGTAGTAAGTCCTTAAGGCAAACGAGGCCAGATTGCAAATTCCCCCCACCCTGGTCAAAAATCCTAATGGCTCTACCCTCTCTAATTACTATTTTTTTCTTATATTTATTGCAAATTTTCACCAAACTGCTCTTAGCTTTATTATCCTCTGGTATCAGGCAGGACATGACAGTCTTTCAAATGCTTGAAAATGGTACCATATTCACCCCTCTTCCTGAAGTCATTTGTTTTTCCAAGTTAAAAATCTACTCTTTCTTCAACCAATCTTATACTGCCTAGTCTCCAGTCTTTCACTATCCTGATTCAAAAATATAGACATACTTCAGTTGGTCAGCATCCTTCCCCAAATTACTTGGCTCAGGACTAATACAATACTTTAATTCCAATCAATTCAGCAAATATGTATTAAGAGCCTACTGCATCCAAGAGGTTACTAGTAGAGGGAGGGGAGGAATAGCGGTAAGGAGAAGAGGACAACATATTCACAAATAAGTAAATACAAAATATACATAAAATATTACATGTCATTTTCAAGAGGGAAAGAACAATAAAATCAAGGGGAATATATGAGTGATAAGGAACAGGAAAATCCCTTTATGAGAAGTTTTACATGAACTATATTTTGAAGGAAGCAGATGCTAAGAGGGAGAGGTGAAGAGGATTGTGATCCATCACATCTGTCTGTCTAGTCATCTAAGAACATTCTCTCATCTTCACAAATATTTAACTTTGCCATTCTGCATTGTTATTGTAGAATGTCTGACTTTTCAAGAACTTTTCTTGGCAAAGATATTGCAATGATTTTCCATTTCTTTCCCCAGCTCATTTTACAGGTGAGGAAACTGAGGTTAAACAGGATTAAGTGACTTGCCCAGTTTCACACAGCTGACAAGTATATGAAATTGGATTTGAATTCTGGAAGATGAGTCCTCCTGACTTTAAGCCCAGCACTCTATCCACTGTGCCACTTTGTGGCCATTCTATAGATCTTTGATTTTATAACTATAATATTATCTATAGATGTAAAACTAATTTTTTTTAGTTTAAACCTGTGGTTTTATTTATTTAAACAACATATGTTATTCCTATCTTCCTCTATCAATGCAGATCAAAAACTCTTCTGAAATTTGTGATTTTAGAGATTTGTCTGGAGCACTGAGAAAATTGTCCGTGCTCATACAAAGGCAGAATTTGCACCCAGGTCTTTCTGATTCCAAGTCCAGCTCTCCATCCACTTATTTTTAATATCTTTCTATCATAGCACAGTGCCTGGCACATAGTAGGTGATTAATACGTTCTTGATGATTTGACTTTGAAATGCAAAATTTATATTCAATTTGTAATAATTTCTCATATAAGTTGGCACTCAGGGCTTCCTAGGAACCCAAATGTTATCAACAATCACAATATGTTATTTCTGTGATTTGCTCTAAACTTTTATACCTTGTTGAAGAGGGGAACAGCATTTAAGGATACAATGCAGCTTTATGGGAATCTGGCACAAATTGCTTGGGGTTTGTTTACAGTCTATACTGGCACCAAAACCAGAGTAAGAGCTTGGTGAGGTAGGTGAGTATTGAGTTTCTCTACAAATGTCTCATTCACTTGTGTCAGCTTGGATCAGACACACATCATTACTATGTGTATCTTACTCCACTTTATGATGTAGAGAGCAATTGAGAAGAAGCTTATTCAAGAAGAGGACTCAACAATCCTCTTTTTATTTGAATTCATTTCAAAATCTGATGTTTCTGTATGGCCTAATTCATTTACTCTCTTCCATTTGATTCCTTTTCTCAAAGGAAATCAATCTTTATACATACTGTACTTTCCCAACCTTTTCCCCTAAAAGTAAGAAAGATAAAGTATGTATTTGTGTGTGTGTGTATTTATACACACACACAGTTTTCTTTCTTACTTTTTTCTTTTCTTTTTCTCTTTCTTTATTTCCTTTTTCTCCCTTCCTTCCTTCTATCCTTTCTCTTTTCCTTTCTTCTTAAAATACCTGATTCAGTTCTTCATGAAAGATTTCACTTTTGAGTTAACATGCACAATTGAATCATACATTTTTTTTAAATAATCAAGGAGAAAGAAATAATAAAATGCCTTGATTTGTATATATATGTAACCAAGGTTAGACTAGTTCATTTAAACACATAGAGCAAATTCTAGTGATACTACCGAGTTTCTAAGCAAAATCTCAACATCCATTTCTGTTGCTTTCCCATGATTTCCCTTAATTTGACAAGGGCAGTTTTACTTTTTGGTTGCTAAGCCTACATTCCATGACTTTTGGGAATAGTCAGATCCCATATATGTCTTTGTTAAAGGTCACAAGGACTCCCATGGTTTTTCTAATTAGAAAATAATCTGTTGTTGTTCATCCTTTGTTCTTGAAGAGGATCAATGATCTCAGGAGATTGATGTCTTGATCTGCAAATGAATTGAATTTAAATGATTCGGAGCTGTGCAAGGTCATCAACCTCACTCTCTCCTTCAAAGTGATGGGAGTCTAGTGACAAGATAATTCAAGATGATGGTCCTGGATGGAGTGGGAGACCTTGGTCTTTTTAAGCTAAGATCTTTCTCAAAGCTCAACTTCTCTGAAGTAACACCCATTCAGTACTTAAAGGCTAGGTAAGAATGGAAGTAAAAGATGACCTACTTTGCCTTCCCAAAAGAAATAATCAGGAAGAAGATTCACAGTTTCTAGTCCCCAAAAAATTTTCTCTTTACAATCACACTGAGCCATCAAAACCCAAACGAGCATAGGAGGCTTGGATTGGGACCTATTATTGGCCAACCAGTGAGAGTCAAAGGAATTTGGAGTTCAAGGCATGGTCAAGTAGTTTCATTTTCATCCCAATGGACTTTATTAAAGACTGATTTTCAGAGCTATATTTCAATAAATCATAAATGAAAACTACATGAAACAAAAAAGTTAACTGTCCCAGTTTTTTTGCTGATAAAATAAATAGCGAAGAAAGAAAAATCTAATCTTTAAACCCAAGATATTTTGTGAAATATAAGCAATCAAAATTTTTAATCCTTTGGACAAAGCTTATTCTGGCTTAAACACCTTCAAAAAGAAAGGATTAGACATGCATGCAAATACAGTTACTCTGTCCTACAATCTCCTGGTTTAATAAATGTTGAATAATTAATGTTAACAACAGCATGTATCATCCTGATCAGGAAAGCACTCCCCATTAGAAAAAGATTTCCCAAGCAATGTAATAATTATAGTATGTACTATTTTTTCATATCTAGAATGTATGATTTTTTCACCTCTACTTCTTAAAATACTGTTTTCTTCAAACCACAGGTCAAATGCCACTTTCATTTATGAGACCTTTCATTATCTTCCCATGTTCTAGCAATCCTCTCACCAAAATTGTTCATACTTATGAATATATAAAATTTATATACAGGAACATATTTTAATATATATATTTTAATATATCAATTTATATATGAAGTATATTTATGATATTTTTGTGTATGACACAGTATATTGAAAAATACAATAGAAAGCAAGAATACCTGGCTTCAAGTCTTGTGACCCTGGGCCAGCCATTTAACCTCTTAAAGCTAAGGAGCCTCTCAGTTTACTCTCTAAGGTCATAAATTAGAAGGCACTAATTTATATCTATAGAAAGGGTTCCTTACTTGGAAACTCCTTATGCCATTGAAGTCACAGGCTCTGTCCTTATTCCTATCCATATTTTATATATGCATGTTTTCTCCTATATAATGTAAGCTCTTTGAGGATAGGATATATTCTATTTTAAAACTTCTGTCCCAAGTAACTAACTCAATGTCAACATATTTTTCATTTGTATTCTATACTTCATGACCCCATTTGGGATTTTGGCAGGGATACTAGAGTGGTTTGTCATTTCCTTCTCCAGCTCAATTTTTAGACAAGGAAACTGAGGCAAACAGAGTTTACTTAGTCATACAGTAAGTGTCTGAAGTCAGATTTGAACTCAGATGACTCCAGGCCCAGAAATTTATCCACTGTACCACTCACTTGTAAGATAATATGCAACAGGCTCTCAGTAAATGATTGCTACTTGCTTGCTTGAAAGCTTTTCTTTCTCATTGTTTTGTTTAGGGATAGCAGTTCTCCAAGTTGATAATGAATCAGACCAGAAATCAAGAAACTTTAATTATAAAAACAGCCTCTTTTTTCCCTTAGATTGTAGTAAATCACCACCTCATAACTCTGATCTCTGGAAAATTGAGATGATACCTTCTCTCTCTCTCAAAGTTCTGTAAAATCTGTTTGGATAAAGAAAAAAGGCCCTGAAAAACTGAGATCCTTGGGAAAATGTTTTCATTATTCTTATCATACTGAATCCCATTTTTATATAATACCCTTTAAAGAAATTGACAGTTTTACTAAATAAAAGTGACTAGTAAGAGTGGTTGAAAGTAATATTTAAGAATATTTTACATAACTTCTTGCAAATCCTAATTCAGTAATAATAGGGAAAAGGAGAAACACTGGACTGGTTTTACTTTTATTATCATTCAAGTAGAGAATTTTTTTTAACAGAATTCTTAGGGTAAATGATCAATTTCCATTCTTTACCAAGCGAACTGAATCATGACCCATTTTGTAAAATAACAAGCTCTACCATATTATTATCCTCCACAATAATAACCAATAATTTTTCAGAACATGCTAATAAATGTTCATGAGACCATTGTGAAAATCAAATTAAATAATATTTGTTAAATTCAGCAAGTTTCTGACAAACAGTAGGTGTTCAATAAATCCTTCCTTCTCTTCCTTTCTTTTCCCATCCCATTCCAAGTGAAAGAATTCCTCATTATGACTATGGTGATGATACACCCAATCCTTTGGGAGGAAAAAATAAAAACAACTCAATTACCTAGAAATGACCCCTAAGGAAGGTCATAAGGGGAAAAGTGAACCAGATGTGGAGGCAGAAGATGCTGCAACAAAAAAACAGACTAGAGGTGAGGAGATGGTATCTGAAGTCTGATCAGCAATATGAGATGGGAAGGAAAGGTGCCTCAGTGGTAGGTTTCTACAAAAACCTTTTGTCGAAAACAGGTGAGGGCCGCTTCTGTTTGCCTTTGGGCTTTGGCAGGAAACTGTTCTTTTGGGTCAGATGAAGCTGAGCAAGGTTGCAAATAGCTGTTTCTCTTGCAAGTAGCAAGAGAAAGGTGAGATAGCCTCAGGGTAAGAAAATGCAAGAAAATGTGCTCTAGATATAATACCTAATATAGGGAACAGATGAGGTGAAAATTTAGGCTGAATAGTTAGCCATAAGGACACAAAGGCATAAAGAATTTTTTTTCAATTCCAGTTCTCAATGTGGGGGCAGAATAGAAAAGGAATTTTCCAGCAGTCTGCTAACAGACTCTCGAGTGTGTGTACGTGCAAGTTCCAGAAACCCCTACATATGCACAAAAGGCTGATGGCTGTCCATGCTGAAGAAGGTGAAAGATTTAACAAGCCCTATCCTGCAGTCCAGGCTATAACAGAAAGTTGCTTTGAAAGATACTTTGGGTAAAGTATCTCAATGAAAAAGAGAGAGAGAGAGAGAGAGAGAGAGAGAGAGAGAGAGAGAGAGAGAGAGAGAGAGAGAGATGAAAGGCATAGTGGAATTAAGATAAATAGTTGGCATAGTGAATCAAGACTTGGACCTAGAGTTAAGAAGACTTGAGTTCATGGGAATAACAACAACAACAACAACAACATGTATCTTTTAGGGTTGCTGTGAGGATCAAATGAGATAGTATACATAAAGCACTTTGCAAATCATAGTGTGCTACATAAATGTTATTATTATTTTTAAATATTTTTTATCTGTCACAGGAGATTGGAGAGTAGAAGAATGTGGCATGGAATGTGACATGTGACATATGACTTAAAACTTTGGAACTCTGTAATTTTCTTTTTTAATAACATTTGCATATCAAAATTATTTTTAGCATTTATTTTTAAAAGATATTGAATTCTAAATTTTTCTCCCCAGTAATGAACTGAACCAGCTACACCCAGCGAAAGAACTCTGGGAGATGACTAAGAACCATTACATTGAATTCCCAACCCTATATTTTTGTCCGCCTGAATTTTTGATTTCCTTCACAGGCTAATTGTACAACAGTTCAGAGTTCGATTCTTTCTGTACAGCAAAATAACGGTTTGGTCATGTATACTTAGTATGTATCTGATTTATACTTTAATATATTTAACATCTACTGGTCATCCTGCCATTTAGGGGAGGGGGTGGGAGGAAGGACGGGAAAAATTGGAACAAAAGGTTTGGCAATTGTCAATGCTGTAAAATTACCCATGCATATAACTTGTAAATAAAAAGCTATTTTAAAAAATTTTTTTTTCTCCATTCCATCCTCCCTTGTCCTCTTTTGAAAATGGTAGACAAGGGTCAGCTAAGTGGTGCAGTAGTGGATAGAGCACCAGCCCTGAAGTCAAAGAGGACCTGAATTCAAATTTGACCTTAGACATTTAACACTTCCTAGCTGTGTGACCCTGGGCAAGTCACTTAACCCCAATTGCCTCAGTGGAAGGAAGGAAGAAAAGAAGGAAAGAAGGAAGGAAGGAAGGAAGGAAGGAAGGAAGGAAGGAAGGAAGGAAGGAAGGAAGAAAAAAAGGAAGAAGGAAGGAAGAAGGAAGACAGAAAGACATGAAATGGTACCTCAGAGTTGTTTTATTTTGCATTTCTTAATCAAAAGTTATTTAGAGCATGTTCTTTTTCATATTTTGAGAGATAGCATTGATCTCTTCATCTGAAAACTATCTGTTCATATCCTTTGACTATTTATCAACTGAGGAATAGCTTGTATTCTTATAAATTTTACTAAGTTCCCTATGTATTTGAGAAATGAGGCCTTTATCAGAGATGCTTTATGTAAAGATTGCTTTCTAGCTTTCTGATTTTTTTCTTATCTTGGTTGCATTGGTTTAGTTTGTGCAAAAGCTTTTTAATATAGCACAATCAGAATTATCTGTTTTATATTTCTTAATGTTCTCTGTTTCTTCTTTAGTCAGAAACCTGAAACTCATAATTTTTCCTTTAAGAATTTGGATGCTTCAAATATTTTTTAACAAGATATAGTTTTCCTCTTTATCTCTTTTAATTAGGTCTATTTTTACTTTTGCTTTTTCTGAGATCAGTATTGCAACCCCTGCTTTTTTTCACTTCAGCTGAAACATAATGGATTCTGTTTCAGCCCTTTACCTTTATTCTGTGCATGTCTCTCCTTGTTTCTTGTAAACACCATACTGTAGGATTCTGGCTTTTGCTATACCATGTTGTCCACTTCCATCTTATGGGAAAGTTCATCCCATTCACATTCACAGTTATGATTACTGACTGTTTATTTCCATCCACCTTACTTTTCCTCTGTTTGTCCTCTCTTTCACTTAACCCTTTTTTTCTTTGACAGAGTTTTTGCCTCCCCAGGTCTTCCCTCTCTTCTGTCAGTCCTCCTCACTCTTGATTTAACCTCTTCCTTTCCTACTTTCCTGTTGGATAAATTATATTTCTATATTCAACAGACTATATATAGCATACCCTCTTTGAGTTAATACTGATGAGAGTAAGGTTCAAATGATGCCCATTACCCACTTTCCTATCTTTCCCTCTTATTTTTGCACTTTTTATGTGATATAATTTACTCCATTATACCTCTACCTTCCTTCCATACTCAGTGTACTCCTTTTTTTTATTGCTTAATTTTTTTATATCATCCTCTGAAATTCACCTTATACCCTGTGTGGGTATGTTTGTGTATTCCTTCTAGCTATTCTATTACTGATAAAATATTTAAAAATTACAAATGTTATCTTCCCATGTAAGGATGTAAACAGTTCAGCTCCAATGAAAACCTTATATTTTCTTTTCCCTTTCCCCTTTTTAAACTTCTCTTGGGTCTTGATATTGGAGATCAAATTTATTGTTCAATTCTGGTCTTCTCTTTATAAAAGCTTGAAATCTTTCTATTTCATTGAGTGGCCACTTTTCTCTTGAAGTATCAAGCTTAATTTTGCTGGAAAGATAATTCAAGGTTTTAGTCCTAGCTCTTTTGCTTTCCAGAATATGATGTTCCATAAGCTCCAGTCTTTTAATGTTGCAGCTGCTCAGTACTGTGTAACCCAAATTGTAGCTCCCTGATATTTGAATTGTTTCTTTCTGGTCACTTATAGTATTTTTTTTTCCTAGAACTGATAGTTCTATGATTTAGTTATTATATTCCTTGCTTGATTTTGGGATCTTCCCAGTGAAGATCATTGGATTTTTTCAATACCTATTTTGCCCTTTGGTTTCAGGATATCAGGGAATTATTCTTTGATCATTTCTTAAAAGATGCTTTTGATTATGACTTTCAGGCAGCCCAGTGATTCTGACATTGTCTCTCCTAGATCTGTCTTACAAATAAATTGCTTTTCCAGTGAGATATTTTGCATTTTCTTTATTTTTTCATTCTTTGAATTTGTTTGAGTAATTCTTTTTTATAATAGTTTTTTTTATTTTTCAAAATACATTTGAGTTTGAGTGATTTCTTTTTTTAATAATATATTTTTATTTTTCAAAGTACATGGAAAGGTATTTTCAACATTTACCCTTGAAAAACCTTGTATTCCAATTTTTTTTCCCTCTTTCTCCACCACCCCTCCTCTAGACAGCAAGTAATTCAATATAGGTTAAACATGTGCAATTCTTCTAAACATATTTCCAAATTTATCAGGCTACACAAGAAAAATCAGAACAAAATGAGAAAGAAAAAGCAGGCAAGCAAACAACAATAAAAGGTGAAAATACTATGTTGTGATCCACATTTAGTCCCCATGTAATGCCAGAGAAATTTAGGTAAGATTGAGATTAGAGAGTTTTTAATATTTTATCTGGATTTCTGAGAAGGAAAGATTGTGCTGAGGGTATGTTGCCCCCAGGGCTGATGTCCAAAACATCCAGCATTGAATGTGAGTTCTCAGTGACATATTTATAGCTCTTAACTCTGGTAGCTAAACAAAGGCAGGGGGTGGAGTCCAAACTTTGGTGAGCAGGAATCTCCAGGCAGGGACCATCAATACGATTCTGACAGGTTGGGCGGTAGGACCATAAATTCTTACAACTGGGAGTTAAGAAGGTGTCCAACTTAGAGCCAGGAAGTCTGAAACTTAGAGGATACCAATTAGATATCTGAGATAGGATATGTGGAGTCTTATCTTCTGGAATGTCAGATCTCCACAGGTCTAATTATCTCAGTTCTAATGGACAGAAAAGGAGGGTTGCAAACAGGGAAACTGAGGCAGAACAACTAGGGAAACTGAAGCAGAACACTTTAGGGAAACTGAGGCAAGACAATTAGAGAAACTGAAGCAGGACAATTAGGGAAACTGAGGCAGGGCAATAAAAGGGAACTGTGGCACAATACTCATAGTCTTCTCTCTGGATACAAATGATCTCTCTCCATCTCAAGTCTATTGGAATTGGCCTGAATTACTTCATTGTTGAAAAGAGCCAAGTCCATCACAACTGATCATCATTTAATGTTGTTTGAGTGATTCTTAATGTCTAATAGAGTAATTAGTTTTCACTTGTTCAATTCTAACATTTTTCTAATTTTTCAATTTTAACTGTTTTTTTTCCAAGCTGTAAACTCTTTTTTCAAATTCCCTCATACCACTCTCATTTCTTTTTCCAATTTTTCTTCTAGCTCTTTTATGTGATTTTTTTATCTCCTTTTTGAGCTCTTCCATGAGTTTTTTCTGAACTTGAGAACACTTCCTATCTTTTTTTTGTGTTTTTGCCCATAGATGTTTTGATTTGGTTTGCCTCTTCTGAATTTGTCTTATTCTTTCCTGTCACTATAAGCTCTGGTCCAATTCTTTTGTTGTTGCTGTTTCCTTATTTTATTTTTATTTTTTTTTTTGGCCTTTTCCCTTTTTTTTTTTTAATTTTGAGCTTGGCTCCCAGGATGGAAAGACTTTTTCTCAGTTTTCTTCTTCCAGGTCTGCTGGTACTGAATGTGCTGGATGTTAACCTGGTGCTGCACAAATGTTTCCCTGAGGTCCACCTGGGACCCTCATGTCTGATGTTATGCTGAGGAAGTAAGGTATGAAATGGCAGGTATTGCTGAAGGCCATACAGGTCTGGCAGTATGCTGAGCAGGGGTCCTAATACTGGTGTCTGCATGTGCTGAGACCAGTGGGATGTTTCTACATTTCCCAAGGCTACACTGAGGGGATATAGCAGTCTAGTCACTGGAAGCAGCTAGTTTGCTTAAGCCCTGATATGATTATTGTCTACCTAATTGTTCAGAGCTAAAAGATTATTTCACTCCACCTTTTTGCTGGTTCTGCTATTCTACAATTTGCTTTGTGGTGCTATTTTATAGTTGCTTGAAAGTGAATATCAGAGCTCTGTAATTTTTAATCAGTGAGTAAACATTTATTAAGCCCCTACTATATGCATACATAAATGGACGAAAATAAGTTAGCAATAATAAATATGAAAAGAATTCTGCAGCAACTTTCTCTGACAAAGGCCTTATTTCTCAAATATATGGGGAACTGAGTCAAAATAAGAGCCATTCCCTGCCTGACAAATGATTTTTTAAAATGAACTATGCCCAAAGGACTATAAAATCATGCATAATTTTTGGCCTAATAATACCAGTACTAAGCATGAATCCCAAAAACTATTCGAAAAAAAAAATAAAAGGACCTATATGAACAAAAATATTTATAGCAGCTCTTTTATCTTTTTATCTTGAAAAATTAGAAATTGAGGGGACACCCAACAATTAGGGTTTCCTAATAAATTGTGACTTGGGGATTATGATGGAATATTATTGTTCTATAAGAAATGATGAGCAGGAAAGCCTGGAAAGCCTCCATGACTTTAAGCAGAATAAATGGACTGTGTACAAAGTAATAGAAGGTTGTGGGATGATCAGCTATGACTTTGAATGACTTTGCTATTCTCAGCAATACCAATCATCCAAGACTATTCTGAAGGACTAAAAGAATTGATTGTGTCTGAATACCACTCAAAAAATACATAATTTTTACTTTATTTTCCCTTGAGAGTTTTTTTTTTTTTTTTGGTGGGGGGGAGATTCTTTCACAACATGATTGTTATGGGAATGTTTTGCATAACTTCACATGTGCCTTGTCAATGTGAGGATTGGGTGGGGAGGAAGGGAAAGAATCTGGAACTCAGTATTTTAAAAACAAATATAAAACATCGTTTTTTATGTAAATATTAAAATGAAATAAATCATCAAGAACCAGGGTGTAAAATAATAATTTAAAGAAACCACATTTAGTCCCCTGAAGGAACTCCCCAAATGGAAACTACTAGGAATATTATAGCCAAATTCCAGAACTCTCAGACCAAGGAGAAAATACTGGAAGCAGTCAGGAAGAAACAATTCAAATATCAAGGAATCAAATCAGGATTATGTAGGATTTAGCAGCTTCTACATAAAAGACAAAGGAGATGAGATTACAACCAAGAACCAACTCAGCAAAATTAAGCAAAATCTTTCAGAAGGAAAATGGATATTCATTGAAATAGGGGGTTTTCAAATTAAGATATAAATATGAGTACCACATTTTCTTTTCTAAGTGTTATATATTAATAATAATGTGTTCAAATAGAAGAGTGATCCATTTAGTAGAGATGAAACTCTAGATCAGTTGAGGGCACTTGGGATAGTTAGCTAAAAGAAGATTAGAAGGGAAACAGGTATACCTATCTTAAAATGTTTTAATTTCTGCCATTGTCATAGTAAACAGTAAATTTGGAGTCACAGGGTCCTACAATGAATTCTGACTTTATTATGTATGTGACTATCTGATTTTACCACTATGTGACCTTTAGCAAATCCTTTAAACCTTTCTTTTCTCAGGTTCCTCATCTTTAAAATGAAGGTACATGACTAATGGTGTCAAACTCAAATAGAAAAGGATCCTTGCATACTGAATGTTGATTTAGAAAACTACAAATTAACTCTATCTCTGTTTTATTGTATTTGTATCTATTTTATTAAATATTTCACAATTACTTTTTTGAATCTTGATTTCTCATAAAGTCATTAGCTTCCATTTGTTCAATTTTTAAGGAATTATTTTCCTCAATGAGCTTTTGAACCTCCTTTTCCATTTGGGGAATTTTGTTTTTTAAGGCATTCTTTTCTGCACTGGCTTTTTGTATTTATTTTTTTATCACTTTCATTTCTCTTCTCAATTTTTCTTCTACCTTTTATTACTTGATTTTCAAAATCCCTTTTGAGCACTGCCATGGCCTAAGATCAATTCTTATTTTTCTTGGAAGCTTTGGATGTTGCAACTTTGACTTTGTCATCAATTTCTGAGTATTTATTTTGATATTCCTTGTCACTAGTAGTAGCTTTCTATGGTCAGAATCTTTTTCTGTTGTTTACTCATTTTCATGGCCTATTATAACTCTTTATTAAAGTAGTACTCATTTCCAGGTGGAGGGTGTAATGTTCCAAACCTCAGGGGTTTTGTGCAGCTGTTTTCAGAGATCCTTCTGGAGGTCTGCACTGTGAGCCAGGAAGGAAAGGAAGGAGGAAGGAAGGGAGGGAGAAAAGGAGGGAAGGGAGAAAAGGAGGGAAGGAGGGAGGGAGAAAAGGAAGGAAGAAGAGAGGGGGAAAAGGAAGGAAAGAAGGAGAGAAAGAAAAAGAGAAAGAGAAAGAAAGAAATCTACAAGTAGTAACTTGTGAGAATATATAGCTCTTTAGGTATATCAAGTTTATCTCTCATGTCCTGAGGACTTATTTCCCAATCCACCCACCAACCTATAACCCAATCACAAAAAGAACTAAATCAACACCTCTCTTTAATTTTTTTGTGCCAAAATAGGTAAGCATTGCTTGAGAACTATAAAAGTGATTAAATATGTTATTTGATTCAAATCCACACTTTTTTCAGCACACAAACTGCAATTAGCCCAGTGCTAAGTGCTGAAGGAGATACAAGGCTCAGTAAATCATAATCCTTGTCTATAGTAAGATTTGTCAGTCATATACACATATGACTACCTTTTCCTTGGGGAAGGAAGGAAGCAATCTGGCCCTGTGATTTCATGCCTATAGGGAAATTCCTAACTAGCAATTAACAGTCTTAAAGAATTGCCTGAAGCACTGAGAAGTTTAACAAATGCACAGGATGACAGGTCATATGGGTCAGAGGCAGGACTGGAACCCAGACCTTGCCTCTATCCACTATACCATGATGCCATTAACAAATAAAAACAAAATTCAATAAATGGCCTGGGAAAGGTAAACAGAGTTCTCTTAGAGATTCAAGAAGTATGAAACAGATATCCAGAAGACTAGTAACTGATGCCATCTCCTGGGATGATTCCAGAGTTTAAACTCCCTGCCCTGCCCCAAATTCTTGGTTCCTAAGAAAAGAAAAAGAAATGAAAAGGGAATGTGTGAGGTTGTAAACAGAGATGAGCAACAGCTTGGGGGCAGGGGTTAAATCTTTAAATACCATTTGTGGACTATTCCTTCTTAAAATATCAGGGAGAGATGTTTTGTTGTGGGGTCAAGGTAGCTTCCTGAAGAAAAGTCTCCAGTTGCAACCTCTCCCAGAAACTAATATTATGCCTACAGAAATATAGTATACTAGAATATTTGTCAATCTTTAATACTTTCAAAAAATTCATTGTACCTTCCTGTGACCCCTGTCCCTTTGGCCAATTTGAAGTGATACCACAATCAAGGTTGGTCTTTGAGGTTGTATAACAGGAGTTTTTAATTTAAAATCCTGGGACATTTATCTGTTTTTAAAAATACTTCACTAACTGAATTGGTTTCCTTTGTAATCCTATGCATTTTCTTGTATGCATTGAAAAAATATTCTTCTGAAAAGGGATCAATGTTTCATGGCACATATAAACAGTTAAGAGCATGGTTTATGGTATAATTTCTCACCTGGAGTTTTACAAAATGCTTTCCTCACAACCATCCATTGCAATAGATAGTGAAAGTATTATTTTCCCTTCCTCTAAGAAGTACCTGACTCTAACAAGAGTCTGAAGGGTAAAAAGTGAAGACATCAAGCCAGATCAGGATGTCAGTTTAGCATTTTCTTCTGCTCTCACACAGCTTCAATGAGTCTGACAAACCAATTAAGATTCAAAGGCTCTGTTTCTATCTTCTCCTGATGCATAGAAATGTGAATGTACATCAGGAAAGGACCCCTCTGGAAGAGCTCCATCTCCCTCAACCAGAAATGGTTCTCCTACCAAGTCCAGAGAGCTATTGGCATGTAGTGAACTTTGTTAATTACAGAGTAGAAAGTTTTCATTATCTATATTCAAAGGTGTTCTGGAGCTAATGTTGACTTGGGAGAGCCTGCAAAATTATTGTTTTGTTGATTAAGAAAGTGATGGAGAAAATGTCAATAATGTGGATTAAATTTAAAATGTATTCTGCAAACATTTCCTTCCCAGAAAATCAGTTGGAACAATATGAAAAATAGAGAACTTATCAAAAAGGTTTGACGAGTTTTAGAATATTTGAAGAGATTTAGAATAGGGAAAGAAAATACCAACAACATGTTGTCAAGGGATAAACAAAGAAGCCAGTCAGAACCAGCTCTCAAAGATCCATTGAGGAACAGAAAGGTTATAGACACCATCTGGGAAGGGTTAATAACTTGCCTTAAAGGTGGGTTGGCTTTTTCTTTAGCTTGAAAAAAATAAAATTTTTAAAAATTCTCCAAGTGCTTATCTATGCAAACCTGCAATGCTATTTTTCCTCTTCACCCATCCTTTGATAAACACAGCAATGATGACTCCAGCAGCTTTTCCCTTACTCCTATTTCCAAAAGACATGGAGCATGACTAAAGAGACTTGCTACCTGGTAATAATCTTAAGTCATAGGCCACATTTTGTTAACTAAATGACACAAAAGGATGCAAACGCCTTTTTTAATCACCATGCTTTTTTCTTCACTTTCAAGGTGGCAAGATTGTCCTCTCTGTTACTGACAGGAACTAGCAAGATACAGAATAAGCTCAATAGAGTACAATTAAATATTGCATTAACTTAATTGCTTCAAATAGAATTTTATATTTTTAGGTACCTCCTATCATGAAGGCCAACAAAATTGAACTCCAAAGTTAAACATGCTAATTATAATTTTTGTCACCTTCCTGTATGGCTCTCTGAGTAATAGGACAACAAAATTAATTTTCTCAGCCCAAGAATAATGTGTTGCGCTTCCTTTTTAATGACAACAATCTTTTTGTTGCCAAATGCTTCACATCTTATATAATAGCTCAAATCTTGGCTGCAATTATAAGATAAGCAGTTTCTCATAACCTTTTCACAATGGATTTTCATTAGTTCCTTCAAAAAGGAAACTGAAATTCATATTTAGCTTTGAGCTGGTATATTAAAAACCACTCTCACTGTTGACACATTTCAACTTTAAATACATAAAGGAATAGAATCTTATTTTTTTCATATAAATCTGATCTTTTCACCTCTAAAGGAAGAGAGAAAGAGACAGAGAGACAGAGAGAGAAAGAGAGAGTCAGAGAGAGAGAGAAAGAGAGAAAGCCAGAGTGAAAGCCAATAAGAGATCAATATGATACAACTATTAAGGGTGGTTCAAAAGAGAAGGCCAGATATTACAAGTAAGCATTTTATTTGGATTTCCATAATATTCCCAAGTTAGCATCATTAATTTTTCAGGCAATGTGGCAATGGGTTTTCATGTGCATGTTTTATGAAAGAGATAGAGGTGGGGCAAGAAAAGGTGATGCTTGAATGAATAAACTCCTAGAGAATGGAGACCATGTTGTCTCTATGATCTATTCAGTGAGACTCTCTTGTGGTTTCTTAAGAAATATTAAAGAACAGCAGTTATGGCCTGACCAAAATGAAGAACTGGCAAACATTTTGCCCAAGAACCCCTCTGTGCAGATTTTCAACTCATTTTCTCCAGTCCAAAGAGTTTACTTCAGCTTAAAAATCTCAGCCACTCTAGCTTTACAAAGACATACCAGGGCTCCAAACCTTTTGATGATTGTCTTTTTCTAATCCTTGCTAATCATCTCAAATGATTTCCAGTTCCTTCAACTCCTCCCTAACATCTCCTTACTACATTATAAAGCAGACAATCCCAAACATGATGGTGGGTTTGATTTGCCTTGGAAACTTCTCACAAAAGGAGAAAAATTTCCCTGACCAAATTAGTCCATTGCTAAATCAAAGGCAGCATCTGTGGGAAATATGAGGACAAACTAAGCAAATTGTCTATCAAGAAACAAAGATGCATATTTCTTTTTTGCTTTTTTTTTGACAGGGCTTCAGTTAGATGAAGGCCCCTACACACATGTTCTTTATCCTTTCCAATAGGATTTTTTTTAGTTAAACTTAGAGCAAAGAACAGATCCTAGACAACACATACACACACACACACATACACACAAACACACACACACACACACACACACACACACACACACACATATATATATATATATACATCTTTGGGATGAATGGGATGTGCTATGTGATTAATTAAGCTTTGCCCTTTGTATTCTCATGTTATGGCTCCAATTTTGGTTTCTTCAGTTGTCAAAGGTAAGGAGAAAAAATGATATTTTTTCAAAATGTGTTACAAAGATAAATAACTGACTTCTCATGGTACAATTCTTTACACTGACAGTATCATTTGTAAAAGTTAATTAAATAATGTTTTTTAGAAAATAAAATTCTATGGCAACTTCAAAGTGTACATAGAGAGTAAAGCCATCATCTATATCAGCCAAGTGGCACAGTGATTGAAGCACTGACTTGGGCCAGAAGACCTGAGTTCAAGTCCAGCCTCAGGTTCTTATTAACTGTCAGAACATGTCACTTATCTTCTCAGTTTTTCTCAACTGTAAAATGGAAATAATAATGGTATTTATCTTCTAGGGTTGTTGTAAGGATCAAATGAGATGATCTTTGCAAAGCACTTAGCACAGGATTTGGAACATAGTAGGCCTTTGATAAAAGTTTACTCTTTTACCCTCTACTCTCAATCTTGATATAGCAAAGAGAGCCCAAATCATGAATTCAAAAAACTTTTATTCCTGTCCCAAATCTTCCAGCTGAGTGACCACAGCATATCATTTCTCCTAAGGATTAATTTCTTTGGGAGGGACCTTAGAGGTCATCTAGTTCACATTCAACTTGAGTAGGAGATGCATATTCAAACATTCCAACAAATGGTCATTCATTCTCTACCTGAAACTTGCAGAGAAGGAGAAGGCACCCATTTCTAGAACACCACATTTCATTCAAGTAAATTTTATTCCTTTGTCAATCTTCTCTTATTAGCAACATAATAAATATTTGCCTCTCCAAAACATTCATAGCCAGCTTCAGCTTATCCTAAGCATTATCCTAAGCAAGCACCCCTAAATAGTAGGGTACATGGGGTGTTCAGACACAACTGGCACCTCTGGTGTGAGGGCTCACTAGCCCTTTTTAGGGCTGCTCATCCACCTTTGGTATCCGTCTCTCACCCAACTCTTATATGTGCTTCTAAGAAGCTGTAACTTCTAGTGGCCACATCCCAGTGAACTATCTAGGCAAGTCTTATTGAGGGTCTCAGACCTGTTGGTGAATTCAGGGGTATCTACCTCAAGTATCTGAATACTTCTCCCAGTGGAATGGATGAATGAAAACAGTTTGTTCCATCTGCCATGAAAATGACTAAAGCAGGCATTGTGGAGGGCTTAGAGCTTGGTCAGAAATCTAAGACACTAAACTCATCCACTGCAAGCTGGGTTATCATCAGTAATCTTGATGTTTGTCTTACCACTGGACTTCCATGCCTCAGGAAGATGGTAAGGTTGATGACTTTGTGCAATTCTCCTTCACTTAAATTCAATTCACATCTAAGTCAAGACATCACCTATGATGTATTGGTCCATTTCAAAAAAAAAAAAAAAAAAAAAAAGGGTGAGCAACAATTCTAAGCATTAATTCTCCTAACTTTATTCTTACAGAGCTATATTGCATTTTTGAGTTTGTCCTAATTTACTCAACCTTGCTTCTACAGAGATAATTGTTGAAATAGTATTTATACCATACCCTCTTTTTTTTTCTTTTCTTTTTTTTTTTTATTTAATAGCCTTTTATTTACAGGATATATACATAGGTAACTTTACAGCATTAACAATTGCCAAACCTCTTGTTCCAATTTTTCACCTCTTACCCCCCCACCCCCTCCCCTAAATGTCAGGATGACCAGTAGATGTTAAAATATATTAAAATATAACTTAGATACACAATAAGTATACATGACCAAAACATTATTTTGCTGTACAAAAAGAATCAGACTCTGAATTATTGTACAATTAGCTTGTGAAGGAAATCAAAAATGCATATACCATACCCTCTAAGCCCTTTTCAGTCCCAGAGCCTTTTGGGGTTTAGTAAACTTTTCTATTCCCCCTAATCAATATGAGAGGAAATAAATTCTAAATTTTGCCAGGCATATATGCATAAGAAACAAAATAATATTATTCACTTCAGTAGAATATTGTAGGGTTTTTTAAACCAAATATTTGACATACCTCTTCATAATTCTGGGATTCTATGCAAATTAGATTGAGACTCACAAATAAAAAAATTGACTGATACTGGGAGAAGGCAACATTATAGATTTTGGATTTTATTTGATGACCAATTTATGAAGTTACAGTATCCCCTTTACTTTTGTATGAATCTTTTAAAAATTTTTGAAGTGATTTTCTATTTTGCATATTTTATTTATTTTTTCATTGAAATTAGTTTGATATTATTCATACTTATTCAATTTAAGCTGATCAGTGAACTCCCTATATATCCATATTAATCTCTATATTGCCCTGACTTATCTGAGCATGTGTGTTGAGAATCTCAGAATTTCAATGACCAGTAATGGTGATTTCAATCAGCTTGTTCATCACGTTTTATAGTACAATAATATTTTATTACCTTCATGTACCACAGCTTATTTAGCCAGCCATTCCTCAATTGATGGGCATCCACTCCTTTTCCAACTATTTTCTACCATAAAAAGATCTACTACAAGCATTTTTGTGCATGTGAGCCCTTTTTTCTCCTTTATAATTTCCTTGAGATACAAACCCAGTAATGGCATTGCTGGATCAAAGGGTATGCACAGTTTGGGCAAAGTTCCATGACAGTTCTCCAGAATGGTTGGATCATTTCACAACTCCACCAATATTGCATTAGTGTCTCAGTTTTCCCACATCCCCTCCAACTTTTATCTTTATTTTTTCCTGTCATCTTAGTCAATCTGAAAGATGTTTTAATTTGCATTTCTCTAATCAATAATGATTTAGAGCATTTTTTCATATGACTATAGATGGCTTTAATTTCTTCATCTAAAAGTTGTCTGTTCATATTTTTTTTTTTACCATTTATCAATTGAGGAATGACTTGTATTCTTAAAATTTTGACAATTCTTTATATATTTTAGAAATTAGGCCTTTAAGAGATATATTGTCTGTAAAGATTTTTCCCAAGTGTGTTATTGCCCATTTAATCTTGTTTCTTTTGCTTTTGTTCATTCAAAAACTTTTTAAATTTAATGTAATCAAAGTTGTCCATTTTGTCTTTCATAATGTTCTCTAATATTTCTTTAGTCACAAATTCCTCCCTTCTCCAAAAACCTGATAGATAAATTATCCCTTGTTCTCCTATTTCTTGATGGCATCATCCTTTATGCCCAAATCACGAGTCCATTTTGATCTTATTTTTGGTATGGGGTGTGAGATGTAGGTCTATGCTGAGTTTCTGACATATTATTTTCCAGTTTTTCAAGCAATTTTTGTCAAATACAGAGTTCTTATTCCAGAAGCTGGAGTTTGGAGATTTATCAAATCTAGTATTTACCACTACTAGATTACTATAAATCTTGATTATTGTATTGTGTATGTCCAATCTATTCCACTGATCTATCACTCTATTTCTTAGTCAGTACCAAATAGTTTTTATGATGCCTGCTTTATAATATAGTTTTAGGTTTGGTACTGCTAAGCCACCATCCTTTGTATTTTTTTTTTCCTTAATCCCCTTGATATTTTTGGCCTTTTGTTCTTCCAGGTGAATTTTGTTATTGTTTTTTTCTAGTTCAATAAAATAATGTTTTGGCAGTTTGATTGGTATGTCATTGAAGAAGTAGACCAATTTAGCAGAATTGCCATTTTTATTATATTAGCTTGGCCTAACCATGAATAGTTGATATATTTTCAATTGTTTAGATCTGATTTTATTTCTGTGAGAAGTGTCTTGAAATTAAATTCATATAACTTTTGGGTTTGTCTTGGCAAGTAGACCCCCAAGTATTTTGTTTTGCCTACAGTAATTTTAAATGGGATTTCTCTTTCTATCTCTTGCTGATGAGCTTTGTCTGCAATATGTAAAAATGCTGATGGTCAATATTTCTAGGACAATATTGAATAATAATGTTGATAGTGGGCATCCTTGTTTCATTCTTGATGTTATTGGGGATGCTTTTATTTATCTCCATTACATATAATGCTTGCTGATAGTTTTAGCTAGATCCTGATCATCATTTAAAGGAAAATTGCTCTATGAGCTCTAATGTTTTCATTAGAAATGAGTGTTTACAAGGTTCTCCTAGAAGAAATTATAAAAGATCTTAAATGAGAGCTAGAAGAAAAATGGGGAAAGGAAAGATATGCTTTGCAAGAAAGTACGAAAAAGGCATATAACTTAAAGAAAAACTTGATAAAGTGGAAAAAGAAAACAACTTCCTGAAATGTGAATTGGAAAAGGTAAAGAACTCCCAGGGAAAAAGAATTTGTGAATTGGAAAAGATAAAGAACTCCCAAGAAAGTAGGATTTGTGAATTGGAAAAGATAAAGAACTCCCAGGAAAGTAGGATTTGTGACTTGGAAAAAGAAAATAACAGTTAAAAAAAATTAGGGAAATGGAAAAAAAATTCCATAGAGCAAAACAACTCATTTAAAAACTCAATTGGACATATACAAAAAAAAGTTAAAAAAAAAAAACTAATGAAGAAAATTACTCATTAAAAATCAGAACTGAACAAATAGAAATGGATGTTTATTTTTTCAATCTGTATCTATTGAGATACATATAATTTCGATTAATTTTGTTACTGATATGGTCATTTATTGTAATAGTTTAATTGACATTTAAACATCCCTGCATTCGTGGTATAAATCCTACTTGGGCATAGTCTATTATCCTGCTGATAAATTGCTGTAAACTCTTTGCTAATATTTTATTTAAATTTTTTGCATCAACATTCATTAGAGAAATTGGTCTGTAATTTTCTTTCTCTCTTTTGGCCTTTCTTGATTTGGGTATCAGTGCCATATTTGTGTCATAAAAGGAATTTGGCAATACACCTTCTTTACCTAATTTTCCAAATAGTTCTTTATTTGGAATTAATTGTTCTTTAAATATTTGGTAGAATTCACTTATGAATTCATCTGACCCTGGAGATTTTTTCATAGGCAGTTCATTAATGACTTGTTCAATTTCTTTTTCTAACATGGTACTATTTAAGTATTTTATTTCCTCTTCTGTTAACCTGGGGCAATTTACATTTTTGTAAATATTTATCCATTTTGGTTAGATTGTCAGTCTTGCTGTCACAGAAGCGCAAAATAGCTGCCAAATTGTTGCTTAAATTTCTTTTTCATTGGTGATGAGTTCACCCCTTTCACTTTTGATGCTAGTGATTTCTTTTTCTGCTCAGATTAACCAAAGGTTTATTTATTTTGTTAGTTTCTTCATAAAACCAACTATTAATTTTGTTTATTAGTTCAATAGTTTTCTTAGTTTCTATTTTGTTATCTCTTTTTTGAGTTTCAAAATTTCTTATTTTGTATTTAATTTTTTTTATTGTTCTTTTTCTAGCTTTTTTAGTTATATGCCCAAATAACTGATCTCCTCTTTATTTTTTTTTTCATGTAGCTATTTAGAGATATAAAAATTCCCCTGCTTTGGCTGAATCCCATAGGTTTTGGTATATTGTCTTATTATCATAATTTTCTTGGATGAAATTATTGATTGTTTCTGTGATTTGTTGTTGATCCACTTATTTTTAGAATTAGATTATTTAATTTCTAATTGGTTTTTAACCTATTTTCCCTGGCCCTTCATTAAGTATAATTTTTATTGCATTGAATTCTGTAAATGAAGCATTTACTATTTCTGCCTTTTTGCCTTTGATTGTGAGGTTTTTATGCCCTAATACATGGTCAATTTTTGTGTAGGTAACATGTACTGCCAAAAAAAATCAGCATCTCTTTCTGTCCCTGTTCAGTTTTCTCCAGAAGTTTATCATATCTAGATTTTCAAGAATTCTATTAACCACCCTAGTTTCTTTCTTGTTTATTTTCTGGTTAGATTTGTCTGATTCTGAAAGGCGAAGGTTGAGGTCCTCCACTAGAATAGTTTTGCTGTCTATTTCTTCCCATAACTGGCTTAAAATGATTCCTAGGAATTTGCCTGCTCTACCACTTTGTGCATACACATTTAGTATCATTTTTTTACTTCATTATTTACTGTACCCTTTACCAAGATTTACTGTATCCTATATCCCTCCTTATTTCTTTTCTTAATAATTATTTTTACTTTTGCTTTATCTGAGATGAAAATTGCTAGCCTTGCTTTTTTTTTTTTACTTCAGTTGAAGCATAATAAATTCTGTTCCAGCCTTTTACCTTTATTCTGTTTGTGTCTCTCTGTGTCAAATGTGTTTCTTGTAAATAGCATATTGTAGGATTCTGTTTTTTAATCCACTCTGCTATTTGCTGCCATTTTATGGGAGAGTTCATGCCATTTGCTTTAACAGTTATGATACCAGCTATGTATTCTATTTTCTTCACTGTATACACTTTAATTTTCACTTTCCACCAGGTGCTCCTTCATGTGTTTTTTTTACCCACTCCATTCACTATCTTATCTCCTATCACCCTTTCCCTTTCTCTTATTAGTGTTTTTTAACTCACCCCACACACTATCTTATCTTCTATCAGCCCTTCCCTTTTTCTTACTTTTCCCCCTAGTTTTTCACACTCCTATTTTGTTCCTCCCTTTTTTTATTATCTTAGAGATTTCTTCTGTGGAGAGTCTGTCCTCATCTGAGTTTGTGTTTTGGTCTGCCCTGCCACCAGAGTAGCTTTTTATGGTCAAGGTTCTTTTCTCTTTCTTGCTCATTGTCTTTTCTTTTCTTTTGATGTTTCCTCTTTTTACTTTTAAGATGGAACTCTGCTCCTGGAGTGAAGGGGGTGCTGTCCCAAGCTTCCTGTGCACGCCTGAGCCTTGGCTTTGAGCACAGAGACCCCTTGTGTTTGCAGAGGTAGTTTTGCCTGCCCTTTCGGGAAACAGCCTGATTTCCCAGGGTTTGCTTTCTGAGCTGGGACTGGAGGCTGCTACATTGATATGATCCTCTACTGAGTCAGGACTCAACTTTCTCAGAGTCTATCTGACCTGGGCTGAATACCCTTTTTTACCCCAGTGAAACTGACCTTTCCTGAAGCTTTTTCAATCTGTTTTGAGCTGAGAATAGTTTCATTCTATCAGACTCTGTTCAGAAGCTTAGTTGCATGTGGTTTTTGAGGGAAATTGGGAGATCTGGAGCAGCTTCTTGACTCTACTCTTCCATCTTGGCTCCACCCCTGGAGCTTAGTTCTGTTATTTTTAACATAAGTTAGGGAGATGTTATGGGACTTGTTAAATGTCACAAAACTAGTTAGTGGCAGAGTATCCACTAAAACTCAGAGCACTTTTAATCAAGATCTCTTTCTGTCTCTACAAGCTATGCTTTTTTTCATATTTCTGTATATGATTCAAGACACAAGGGTCTAGGGACAGGTTTGGAAATATCTCTCATTGTCTTTCTGGTTCATGTCCTACTCAGTAAAATCCTGAAAACATCGATATGTGTCTTGTTTTATGTCCCCCAAAACACCCTCAAATTTCCTACAAACACACAGATGAAGAGGAATATTAAACATAGAAACAAATTTATATATATAATAAAAATGCAGAAAAGACCCAAACCCAAACCAATGGATAGTCTCTGTCTGTCTGTCTCTGTCTCTTTCACTCTCTCACATATACACATACAACTATCACCATTTTCACAGGACCTATCTAATCCTTTAGACTTATTGTATTATCTTTTGTGTCCTACTGTTACTAGACATTTGACCTTTCTTCCAATCTAGATTTATAGAATCTATATCACTCATGGTACCAGAAAAGGTCAAGGTCTAAGTTAATTTGTACACATTAAGACTCTGCCTCATTGCCCCTCAGTTTCCCCATCAGTCTTCTTAACATGGCTCCTTGTCTCACCAATCTTTCAAAGACTTGCTACAAAAATCAGACATTAGAAACTAGGAAGAAAGGGCTTTAGTAATAGTAATAATAACTAATACTTATACAGTATCTACCATGTGCCAGTTATTGTGCTAAGTGCTCTACAAATAGCATCTCATATCACAACATACTTGTGATGAAGATTTGGAAAGGTAGGCTCAAGATAGCTTGTTAAGAGCTTTAAATGTCAAAATATTTTTATATGTAATCCTTGAGTTTATAATAGGAATCTATTAAAGTTTATTTATATGAGGGAATGACATAATCAGGCCTAAGCTTTCAGAAGATAACTTTGGCAAGTGATAAGAGTAATTTTGCCACAATTAGTGGACATTATCTAGATGAAGATATAGCCTAAGAAAATGATAAGGAATGAGAAGATAAGGAAGAAGAGAGCCAGGAGAGAAAAATGTCACAAAAATTTAAAAAGAATAAAGTGTCAAGTAGCCTTGAGTGGGAAGAAGATTGTGATAGAGAGATCTACTGGTAGGCCATTGCAATAGTACAGGCACAAAGTGATGAGGGCCTGGAACAAAGTCATGGCAGTATTAGAAGAAAGAAGGAGACAAGTGCTGAAAGTGTTACAAAAGTAAAAATCAAAAGGCCCAGGCAACAGATTGGAAAAAAAGAGGAATGTGAGAGTGTAAGGAGCTGAAGATGATACAGGATGTGAGCTTAAGATACTGGGAGAATGATAATGAGTTTAGTTTTGGACATGTTATTTTTAAGATGTTTATGGTACATCCAACTTGACATAAAGATCAACAGAAGGTTGGGGCTGGATAAGTATTCATCAGCATGAAGATAATAATTGAATCAACCAGAGCTGAGAAAACAATAAGTAAATGGTATAGAAGAAGAGGACTCAGAACAGAGCCCTATAGGACACTCATAATCAGTGGACATGACCTGGATGAAGATCTAGCAAAAAAGGAGCCACTCAATCTCCCTTATTCCTTCTCCCAAGGCATCCTTCTTTATCACCTATTCACTTTTTTGTACATTATCCCAAAGTAATTGACTCACTCCTACATCCTCTAACTGCCTCCTTTTAACTGCCCTAATAATAATAAAATTCTTAGAAGATGCATGAATAATCTTCTCTTATAGAAAGATAAATAGGTGAATTTTACTGAGTCCTTTATAATTTCCTTTTGTGTTTACCTTTTCATGCTTTTCTTGCATTTCTGTATTTGAAATTCAGATTTTCTATATAGCTCTGGTCTTTTCACCAGGAACACTTAAAGTCCATTAATTAAATATCTACTTTTTCCCCTTGAAGTGTTATACTCACTTTTGCTACATAAGTTTTTCTTGGCTATAAGTTCAAATTTTTTGCCTTCGGAAATATTCCAAGCCCTTCACTTTTTTAATGCAGAAGCTGATAAATGTTATGTGATCCTGACTGTAGGTCTATGGTATTTGAATGGTTTCTTTATGGCTGTTTGAAATATTTTCCCTTTGTATTAGGAGCTTAGTAATCTAGGTATAATATTACTGGAAGTTCTCAATTTGGCATCTCTTTCAGGTAGTGATCAATGGATTCTTTCAATTTCTATATTATCCTCTGTTGGGGAATTTTCCTTGGTAATTACTTGAAATATGATGTCTAGGTTCTTTCTTTGATCATGACTTTCAGGTAGTCCAATAATTCCTAAATTATCTTCCCTTGTTCTATTTTCTGGGGCAGTTGCTTTTTCTTCTATTTTTTTTCATCCTTTTTATTTTGTTTTATTGCTTCTTGATGTCTCATTAAGTCATGTGCTTCTATTTGCCCAATTCTAATTTTTAAGGAATTATTTTCTTTACTGAATTTCTGTACCTCTTTTTCCATTTGACCAGTTCTGGTTTTTAAGCTATTATTTTCTTCAGTACTTTTTGTAACTCTTTTACTAAACTTTTAACTTGTTTATAATTTCCATCATTTGTGCTTGTTTTTTTTTTTTTACTTCACCCCTCCCCCCCACTACTCTTATTTGATTTTGAAAATAATTTTTTTAGCTCTTCCAGAAATTCTTGTCAGGCTTGTATCCAATTCACATTTTTCTTTGAGTCTTTGTAGTTGTTTTTAACTTTATTGTCTTCCTCTGAGTTGGTGTCTTGATTTTTCTTGTCACCACAGTTGATTTTATGGTCAGTTTCTTTGTCGTTGTTTGCTCCTTTTTCTACCCTATTTCTTGATTTGAAACTTTATATTAAAGTTTGGATCTGTGGGTTTGGAAGTTTTTAGTGCTTCCAAGGTGGTGTGGTCTGGGGAAAAGGGTGGTCACTGCTCTCCTGTTCTGCTCCTTACCCAGGAAAGGCCCCTGATCTCTTAGGACTGGAAATTATACTATTCCTCAGGGTTCCTGATCTCTTACGACCAAAAGGGTTTCTTCTCCATTTTGATCTATATGTGTTCCTTTCTACCTTTGAACTATGACCCAGAAGTAAGTTTATGCAATGAATTCAACAGAATCTGGCACTGAGTCCAGTGTTAGCAGAGATCCTCTATAAGTTTTTTCTGACCATTTAACAGGTCTCCTTACTGTTTCTGTCTTGAGAATTCCATAAACTATTCCCACCACTGCAATTTCAGTCACTTGGACTCTAGGTCAGCCTCACTCCCATGTCACAAGTCTCTCTTTCTGATTTCCTAAATTGTCTTGAGCTGAAAAAAATGTCTCATTCCACCCTTGTATAGATTCTGCCACATCAAATTTAATTTGAGCTGTTATTTTAAAGTTTTTTGGAGAAGACTATTGAGTACTCAGCAGAGAGCTTTCTCTTTTGCCATCTCAGTTGTGCCTACAGAAGAGGGAAGTCTCCTTTTCAAAGAGAATGTCACCTTACAAAGAATAAAGAAACTTTTGTTTTTGTTTTTGTTTTGTGTGTATGTGGCAATCAGGATTAAGTGACTTGCCCCAGGTCACAGAGTTAATATCAAGTGTCTGAGGCCAAATTTGAACTCAATCCCTTCTGACTCCAGGGCTGGTGCTTTATCCACTGTGCCACCTAGTTGCCTCAGATATATGAATCTTTTAAGGACAGTTGGTATCCAAAAATTACATTAGGACATGGCAGGGATGAGAGTTTGACCATTAGAAAAGGAGAGACCAGGTGAAACAATTGGACTGCATAATTTGGGATACAAAATCTGTATATAGTTTGTTCATATATAGGTTTTTTTTTAATGTTGTCTTCCTAATAGACTGTGAATTCCTTGAGGGAAAGACCTGGTCTTTTTTCTCCAATATTTTCTTTTTTTGCTTTTCTCCAGCATTGGACTCAGTACCAAGCAAATAATAGGTGTTTAATAAATTATTTTTGTCTTGATTAACAAAGAAATGAACAAAATAAAGGATGATGAGAACAGGGAGAGGGGGAAACCTAGCTCAGATGTAGTTCTAGAAAAATCCCATCAAACATTTTTTTGAAAAAATGCATATCTGCATACCATAAAAGTTATTTTCAAAAACTGAGAAGGAAAACAAACAAACTCATTTTATGAGAAAAACATATTTCTATTAATTCAAAATCATGTAAGAATAAAGCAAAGAAAAAGAATTATAAGTCATTGTATTAATAGAAATAAATTCAAAATACTTAAAATATTCTATAGAAGTTTATTCAAAAATTATTTAGTATGATAAAGTTAGATTTATGCCATGGATGCAAGAATAGTCAAACATTGATAAAAAATACTAATATAGTTAGTCATATTAAAACAAAAGTCCACAAAACACTTGATTATGTCAAGAGGTGAAAGAAATCTTTTACAAAAGTACAACATTCTTTTAAGCTAAAATTTCTACAAACTATAGGCATAGAAAGATCTCTTTTTAAAAAATATAATAAAAAGTAGCTCTCTAAAACCAAAAGTTGACATTATGTGCAATAAAAAACAATAGACACTTGCCCACTAAATCCAGTAATGAAGCAAAATAATTTTTAAAGACTCTTCTAGTTGTTATTTAACATTTTCCAAGGAATATTAATAACTTTGATAAGAAAGAAAATTAATAGCATACAGATACATTTAGAGAAAACAAATTGTGAATATTAACTAATAACATGATATTTTACTAAGAAAAGTTTAGGGACCTGAGAAACTGACAATAGCTTAAGCCTGATTGCCTTGGTTTTCTTTATCTTAAAATGAGTCAGAGTGGCAAAAGGAATGGCGAACCACATTGCCAATAAAACTCCAGATGGAGTCATGGAGATTCAGACACAATTGAAATGAATGAATCATAAAATGTATACATGAATTGAATATTAGACATTTTGAAATCTTAATATTAAAAAAGGACCAGATCAGGTACCTTCCACATTAATGGCTCCAGAGTCACTTCTTAACTAAATAAAGAACAAAAGAGATTACAAAAGTAGAACATTTTGGTAGTGCGAAATGGAAAAGCTTTTCATGAATGAAATTCATGCAACTAGAACAAGGGAAGATATTTTGACTACCAGATCCTTATTAGACATACATAAATAAAAAATATATTTTTGCTTAGACTTTTTTTCATTTTTTTTTCTTTCTTAAAAGGCATTGCTTTTTAAGAAGTGTGAGAGAGAAATGGTAGAAAATGTAGAAAAGGAAAAATACCAATTTTTTAAAATTAGAAGATGGACTTAGGGTCAGGAAGATATATCTGACCTCAAACAGTTACTGTTCTGCTAGCTGTGTAAGCTCTGGGAAATCACTCCAACTATCTGTGTTTCAGTTTCCTCATCCATAAAATGAGAGGGCTGGAATTGAGAACTTCTGAAGTCCCTTCCAAACCCTATCTCCTAATATCCTATGATCTATGACCCTATGCTGAATGGTGAGCATGCAAAGATGAAAAATGAAGCCATTTTTTCCCCTAAAAATCTTTACACTATGAGATCATTAAAAATACAGATGTTAATCCTGGGCCTTGACACTAGATTTATAAAAGCACTACAGGATTATTCTTCAAATTCATTTACAACACCATGAGGAGGGGAGGGCCTACTATATGCCAGGCACTGTACTAAGTACCTTTCAAATATTATCTCACTTGATCTTCATGACAACTCTGAGAGTTAGGTACCCTTATTATTCCCCATTCTACAATTCAGGAAACTGAAACAAACAGAGACTAAATGACTTGACTAGTCAGTGTCTGTGATCAGATATTAATTCAAATATTCCTGATATCTGACTTAGTGCTTTATCTGCTGTCCCATCTAGCTGCCTAGAATCGCCAAGAATTGTGATCAAAATAGAAATTCGTCTAAAAAGTGAATTTTCTCTTTTTTTGAAATAAAATATAGCATTGTCAGGCTTTAATGATCTGCCAGCCTCTGAGTCATCATCATACTATTCACAGTTCCTCTTAAGAGACTGTGCAGGGCATCAAGTTTGAAGTTAGATGGAAAGTAGCTGTAAGTAATTTATTTGCTTAAATTCTGATTTCTTCATTTTGGAGTCAAATGCCCAAACTACCTCATTAGAGAACAATATGAGAGTTTATTGTAATCTGGAGAATTTAATCAGTCCTTAATTACAGATGATTTTGTAGTATTTTAAAGTTTATAAAAGGGTTGTCATATATTTATTATTTCATCTGAGTCCCACAACACCCTTACTAAGTGCTACTACTGGTATTATATGCCCATTTTACAGATAAAGAAAATGGAGATCAGAGGAGAGGACTGATTTGTTTATTGTCAAACATTATTAGAAAGCATTTGAGGTGGGATTTGAACCCAGATTTTTAGATACCGCTCTTTTTGTTACACCATGTAGTCTCTGTAAGTCACATCATTTCTTAATTTTTTTTTTCACCTGTCCATTCCCAGGAATGGATTTGCTAACATAAGACATCCTACAGAAATATGCTTGGGTGTCATTGGGAAATTAAATAGATTTTTGTCATTGCTTTAATTCATTTTCAAATCTGCAAGATTGCCATTAAAAAATCTCACAGAACTAACATCTGCTTACTCACCCTCTCGCCCCCTCCCCCACTTTTCAGTCTCTTGCCAAAGTAAGTACTATATCTTGGAATATTAAACCAAGTGTGACTCTGCAGCTGTATTTCTCCAGTATCTTAAGGTTAGATCAGCAGATACTTTTCAACTCAGCCTAAGCTTGGGTGTTTGTTTCTAATACTAGCAAGGACATGCACAGCAATGTGATAACATATATTTTCCCCAGCCACCTCCAAAGAAATGTGTTCCAAGGACATTAAACATGGGTCATTGAATTTGGGGAACTAGGTGGATATTTCTCTTTTTTAAGCTTTTTATTTTCAAAATATATGCATAGATTGTTTTCAACATTCACCCTTGCAAAACCTTGTGTTTCAATTTTTTTATCCCTCTCTTCTCTCTACCCCCTCCTTTAGACAGTAAATTAGCCAATATATGTTAAACATGTGCAATTCTTCTATACATATTTCCACAATTATCATGCTGCACAAGAAAAATCAGATCAAAAAGGAAAGAAAACAAGCAAGCAAACAACAATAAATGTGAAGATACTGTATTGTGATATACATTCAGTCCCCAGTGCCCTCTTTCTGGGTCTATATGGCTCTCTCTTCATCCCAAGTCTATTGTAATTGATCTGAATCATCCCATTGTTGACCAAAGCCACATCCATCAGATTTAATTGTCATATAATCTTCTTGTTGCTATGTACAATGTTCTCCTGGTTCTGCTCACTTCACGGAGCATCAGCTCATGTAAATCTCTCCAGGCCTCTCTGAAATCATCCTGCTGATCATTTCCTATAGAACAATAATATTCCATAACATTCATGTACCATAATTTATTCAGTCATTCTCCCACTGATGGGTATCCATTCAGTTTCCAGTTCCTCGCTACTATAAAAAGGGTTGCTACAAACATTTTTTGCACATGTGGGTCCTTTTCCTTTTTTTTATGATTTCTTTGAGATACAGAACCAGTAGAAATAGAAATACTGCTAGATCAAAGGGTATACAGTATATATATATATATATATATATATATATATATATATGTATATAATCTTGTGTTCACATCTTCCAAATAATGGATTCATTTATTTTTTGGAATTAGGTAGGACTTTTAGTATCCAAAGGAGAAAAGTAATTCCATAAAATATCTGTCCTCCCCCATATCAGAGATATGTAGGCTTTGATTATTGGGGGGAAATGGTTTGAATAAAAATTTAAAATTCTGGTTCAGTGCAATCTACTCAAGGTCCCAAATTTACCCTGGTGATATTAAAGTAGAAACAACAATTTGAGTTAGAGAAAGCTATAAGGCCTTGACATGTCCTGAGTGGGTCAGTACTAAAGAACAGCCCCACACAAGACCAGAAACAATACTCATGCCATTCTTCTTGCATTATAGAATTACTGAGCAATAATCTAAGAGCAATATTTTATTTCTAAAAAATGGAAGAGTTACTAGACCTGTTGCTTTCAGCACCACTGGCCACTTTTTAATGAAAGCCTCAAATTACCAAAGCAGGTACAATTAACTGGGAAAATGCCATCTTGATGCTTCTGGTCTACTGAAAATATAACAACTTTTAATTCCCATTTATGAAGCGTATTTTCACTTGATATACACAAAGCATTTTGACTCATAGATGATTAAATCATAAAAATCATAGAATTTAGAGATGTCAAATACTTTAAAAAATAATGTAATCCAATTCCATTTTCTTGCAAAAGAAGAAATCAAAGCCTAAATAAGGGAAATGCAATTGGAATGTATAGTTATGAGTGGTTCTGAAACCCCTTATAGATATAACCTAATTTTTTTCTGTGTCATCCCTAACATTGCTTCATTGGATCCAAACAATAATGTAAATTTTCCTTATTACCCTTCTCCAACAAGTCGTTAAAAAACTTGGAAATATTAAACAGTAAAGCACCAAGCATAGATTACTTATGCATTCTCTTAGAGGACTCTCTTTAAGTTCCTCTCCAAGTTGACATTGTTCCATTAATGACTATTTTAAGGAGTCCAAACCCTTATCCATTTCCAAATCCCCCTAACAATACTACTGGCCTAATCTTATTTACAATATATAACAAGGAAAAGTTAAATACTTTGCTGCCTTTTAGATATATAATGCCTACAATATCACATTGGTTTTTCTATTTTTTTTGCCATGTGAAAGGTAGAATTTATTTCAAAATAATAAAAAAGAAAAAAAACAAAAAAATTGACATGTGCACAGCAAAATATGAGTATTCAAAATATGAGAAAACAAATTTCCATTTCAAGAAAATCTATTTAAAAAATACTACACATTGTGTTCAGACTGTCCATCTTTTCCTTGCTTCCTTGTAGGTTTTCTTTTGTTTTCTTCCTCTCACACTTTATTCATGTAACATAATTACTCTTGTTTGTTTCTTATAAAATTTTCTCTTTGATCTAAAATTTTGCAATAATGTTCCTATATGTTTTCTTTGTAAGACCTCTTTGAGGTAGTGATCAGTGGATTCTACTATTCCCTCTTGTTCTGTCACTTCAGGACAATTTGCTTTGATTATTTCTTGTATGATTGTGTCAAGGTTCTTTTGAGTCACAGCTTTCAGATAGTTCAAATATTCTTATGTTTTCTCTTCTTGATCTATTCTCTAGATCTGTTTTTCTTATAAAATATTTCAAATTCTCTTCAAGTTTTTTTAATTCTTTATATATTTTTGTTATTTCTTGATCTTTTATACCTTCACAGCTTCCCCTTGCCCAATTTTAATCTTCAAAGAATCATTTTCTTATTTGACTCTGTATTTCCTTTTCTAGTTAGTTGACTTTCTTTTCATAATTTTCTTGTTTTTCTTAAATGGTTCGTTATTTTAGGCTTTTTTGGGGAGGGGAGTTAATTTTTCCCCAGTCTCTCTCATTTGGTTTTTAAGACTTTTTTGAGTTCTATAAATTCTTTCTGGGCAGGTAGCCATTTAACATTCTCTTTGGAGTAGGAGAGACTTTCTTACTTCAATGTCCTCCTCTAAATATGAACACCAGTCTTCCCTTATTCCCATAGTAATTTTCTATGATTGGATTCTTTCTCCTTTGCCTACTTTCTAAAATGATAATAATAAGAAGAATTTATTAGTATAATTACCTCTAGTCTTAGGCTGTGAAGATGGTAGCCTCTAACCGCAGATCCTCCCTCAGTTTTACTGTCTGGTCTGGAATCCAAAGTCAAGAATTCTACCTTCCATCAAGTGCCCACAGTCAGTAGTATCTCTGCCCCAGTGCTTTTGCAGTTACCAGGTATGTGTTGGTTCCTTCTCACCCAGAGCCACTTCTCTTTTGCACAGCTAGGCTTGGCTGATATTCCTCATTAGCAGAGATGCCCTCAATTTTCCCCAACTCAGATTCCCAACTCATGCTGGGAAGTTAAAATTTTCTGTGGGTGGAGCCAAAACTACTTTCCAAATCAACTAGCTCCATGACTTACTGTGGTTTCAGCAGGACTAGCCTAAAGGTGTTTATAATTCACAGGGACCAGACTTGCAACCTTGTATCTTTCTTTGGATAGTCTCCAATTATCTCAGGAAGACCACTGTTCTTCCCCAATTCTGATTTGTCTTTATCATGCTACATTTTTATGTATCACTCTGAGGAATGATTTTGTCTTGTTTGTGGGAGAAATCTAAAGAGCTCAGAATTTTCTGACCTATTTTCCCAGAATTTTCTCTGCTCTCTCATTGATTTTTCAATTATTTATCTCATCAAAAAAAAAAAAAAAAAGGAAATGAGATCAGTCTAGAATTTCACATTTCTGATGCAGCCATATTATCCCATTCTTTCCTATATGTTCATTAAGCATCCTTTTAATAAAACATTTTAGATTTTTGCCAAGAATGAAAGTTTGAATTCCCTATTCTCTTTCCTTAAAAATATCAGATAATTTTTCTCCTTGCAATCCTGTAGCATTCTCCTACTCTCCAGTCTTTAAAAGATCACTGGCAGTGACTCAGTATTCACAGCTGCCATTTCTTTTATAAGATGAGATGTGGTTTATTTTGGCCCGGTGGTTAGAACTCACTCAGGACAGCTAGGGTTAGGGTTCTCTTTTATCTACCTCATCTTGTTTCAGCTCTTTTTTGTTCCTTTTTTGTTCTATCTTTTCTAGTCCCCCTGCCTAAGAAATCTGGAGCAAATTAGTGTCAAGTGATTCAGGCTTCCCTCCACTATCCACTATTATCACTTAGTCTACTCTAAGCAGCTTTCTTATCCCTTCTTTGATCTTCCTCATCCTCTAAATATAGGTTATTTTTGTTTTGTTTCTTTAATGTTGTGCTTTGTTGTCCATGATATCTTCACCAATCTCAATTTATTTGAACTCTAGCACTCCTGACAACCTTCTTACAGCACTGTGTCACAAATCACTGAGATGAATGCATTTCTGGACCTGATTCAAACCCACAAGGGGAACCTAGGGAAAGGTTACCATCACATGTTAGAAATCATGATAGCCAAGAAGCTAGCTGCCATTGCAGACTGTTGATTTAATCTGCTGTCAATATTGTGGCATGAGAGCCAAAAAATAAAAGTGATCTGAGGCTGAACTGGAAGCCAGTGCCTCCAGAATGACAGAAGTTAAGAATCTACTCTGGTCAATCCATATCTAAAGTATCATGTTGTACATGCCTCATTTTAGAAAGTACATTAATGAACTGGAGAGCATCTGGAGAATAACAGCAGGGTCATAAGGAGACTGGTGGCTTTGGTCTTGTCTTAATAGATGATGAATGCCTTAATACTAGAGGTCATGGGATTAGAGATCTAGAAGGGCCCTCAAAAGACATCTGTTCTTTTGAACACCCCGCCACCTCACCTTAAAATGTAGGAAACTGAGGCCCAGGGGGAGTTAATAACCTTGATCAAAGTCACACAGGCAAGTAAGATTTTGAGGAGGAATTTGAACTCATTCTCAGGAGCCAGAGTCAGAGTTCTTTCCACTATATTATGCTGCCTTTGTAGAAAAGGCTTAATGTTACAAAGGAAATTCCTATTCAGCAAAGAGTTGAGTTAGATAACACCAGAGATTCTTTCCAATTTTGATTTCTTAGCTTCTGTGATATAACTATAATCATACAAGGAAAGATATCTAGTATATCTGGGCCCACTGGGGAGCACTTTCCTTCTGTGTCATTCTTACTTTTTATACTCTGATTTACTCTGTGTTCACAAAATAGTCAGGATAGCTTAAAAACATTTTGTGGTAGGAGAAATAGCCCAATCCTTCCAGATGTAGTATATTTTTCGAAATGAATTATTCAGGGGCACCTAGATGTCATAGTGGATAGAGCACTGGCCCTGAAGTCAGGAGAACCCAAGTTCAAATCCAGCCTCAAACACCTAATACCTAGCTATATGACCCTGGGCAAGTCACTTAACTCCAATTGCCTCAGGGAAAAAAAAAGGAAAGAAATTAATTCTACTCATGGTCCAACTCTTCCCCACTCCACCCCAACTATTCCAGTAGATTTATTCTTGTACTGTGTAAGAGATGCATAAATCCAATGGAAAAAAGCAAGTAATTGAGCCATGAAATGATGTCAATAATAAAGAACACATCAAATAAAAATTATTTCTACAGCCTTACATAAGTGGATGCAATTATATATACTTTCAGAGGAATTGTGATCTAATGTTCCTAATTCCCAGCATAGGAAGACAGATCTGGTTCCAAACTTATAGCCCTAGAAGTAAAACATATTTTTCTTGAGTCTTTTTTCAGGGATTTCTCAGGACTAAAGCCTCAAGACTAAATACAAATCTTAATGAATGACAAAAAAAAAAAAAAAAAAAAAAAAAAAAAAAAACAACTCACTATAGCTTCTTGTCAGGATTCAGCCATAACTCCTGAATCTGAGATTATTGGTCCTATTACTTTATGTGGGGTATGACCACTCTTCTATTTATAGTTGGGTACTCTTTGATTTTCCCTTAGAAACACAACTCTGTAGCTTGTCTCTTCCACCTACATTCATTTTGCCCACTATATTGATCTTATTTTCTTCCTTTCTCCATTTGTGCTGCATTTATTTATCACAGCAAATCAACTCTTTAAATTTCCTACCTTGTAACTCATTCTCCACCAATCAGTCTTCGGTGATATCACTACGTTATGGGAAGACACTCAGCTTCATGAAAGATGTAGTCAAGGAATTTCTCTAAGTAAGCAGTGCCCTCTCAGTCCCAGACCTTGTGAATAGTAAAGTTCTAGTTGACAAACTTTCTATACATTGAACTACAGAATTGGTATACAAAAAAAGGAAAGAAAAGCAAAAAAGAAAAATCTAATGTTGATCAGAAATTGGCAAAGTGAAATTAATAGAGATAAATGCAAAATCCTACTTTCATATTCAAAAACAAACATAATATGGGAGAAGATAATGCTACATACACCATTGTTCAATTGGAAAAAGACCTGGAGATTTTAGTGAATTGTAAAGTCAATGTAAGTCATTAGTGAAATGTATCTACTAAAGGGCAAATTAAATCTGGGGCTTCCTCAATCCAACTAGAGAGTTCATTTTTTTTTTCACCTTGACTTTTTTTTTTAATTTAATAGCCTTTTATTTATAGGTTATATGCATGGGTAACTTTACAGCATTAACAATTGCCAAACCTCTTGTTCCAATTTTTCACCTCTTACCCCCCACCCCCTCCCCTAGATGGCAGGATGACCAGATGTTAAATACATTAAAATATAAATTAGATACACAATAAGTATACATGACCAAAACGTTATTTTGCTGTACAAAAAGAATCAGACTCTGAAATATTGTACAATTAGCTTGTGAAGGAAATAAAAAATGCAGGTGGGCATAAATATAGGGATTGGGAATTCAATGTAATGGTTTTTAGTCATCTCCCAGAGTTCTTTCTCTGGGTGTAGCTGGTTCAGTTCATTACTGCTCCATTGGAAATGATTTGGTTGATCTCGTTGCTGAGGATGGCCTGGTCCATCAGAACTGGTCATCATATAGTATTGTTGTTGAAGTATATAATGATCTCCTGGTCCTGCTCATTTCACTCAGCATCAGTTCGTGTAAGTCTCTCCAGGCCTTTCTGAAATCATCCTGTTGGTCATTTCTTACAGAACAGTAATATTCCATAATATTCATATACCACAATTTATTCAGCCATTCTCCAACTGATGGACATCCATTCAGTTTCCAGTTTCTAGCCACTACAAAAAGGGCTGCCACAAACATTCGTGCACATACAGGTCCCTTTCCCTTCTTTATAATCTCTTTGGGATATAATCCCAGTAGTAACACTGCTGGATCAAAGGGTATGCACAGTTTGATAACTTTTTGAGCATAGTTCCAAACTACTCTCCAAAATGGTTGGATTCGTTCACAACTCCACCAACAATGCATCAATGTCCCAGTTTTCCCACATCCCCTCCAACAATCATCATTATTTTTTCCTGTCATCTTAGCCAATCTGACAGGTGTGTAGTGGTATCTTAGAGTTGTCTTAATTTGCATTTCTCTGATTAATAATGACTTGGAGCATCTTTTCATATGACTAGAAATAGTTTCAATTTCTTCATCTGAGAATTGTCTGTTCATATCCTTTGACCATTTTTCAATTGGAGAATGGCTTGATTTTTTATAAATTAGAGTTAATTCTCTATATATTTTGGAAATGGGGCCTTTATCAGAACCTTTGACTGTAAAAATATTTTCCCAGTTTATTGCTTCCCTTCTAATCTTGTCTGCATTAGTTTTGTTTGTACAAAAACTTTTCAGTTTGGTATAATCGAAATTTTCTATTTTGTGATCAGTAATGATCTCTAGTTCTTCTTTGATCATAAAGTCCTTCCCCTTCCACAGGTCTGAGAGGTAAACTATCCTGTGTTCCTCTAATTTATTAAGAGTTCAAAAGGAAATTAGCAGCTGCCCTGTACTCAGCCTGAAATATTACATTCTCTTCTATGAATCACACTTTAGGGTGGATACTGAATACTGACAGATTCGAATGGAAGACTTGAGTTTGAAACCAGTCTCAGATACTCACTGGTTGTGTCACTCTAGGCAAGATTATAATAGCACCTGTCTCCCAGGATTGATATGAGAATCAAATGAGATAAAATTTGTAAAGCGTTTAGCAAATTGTCTAGCACAAAGACAGGGGCTATATAAAGGCTTGGTCCTTCCCTCCTGATATATAGAGCTACCCTAAAACAAAATCTCTTTTTTCATCAAGTAGTGGGTTCCTCATTTCTTGAGATGTTCAAGAGGAAAATGGATGACTCTTTGTTAGATATTTTCCAGGAGTTTCATTCATCAGGCAATAGATTGGATTTGATTCAACTCTGTTTAACTGTGTAATAAACTGTGTAAACACAGTAATAAACTGTGTAAAAGTTTATTAAATTTCTCTTATTTCTAAGGAACTCTTCTACATACTGTGGATATAAAAGCAATTTTTTTTAAAAAAGCAAAAAATCAGTCTCTGTCTATGATGAATTTACATTCAATGGAGAAGAAATGAAAAATAAAATACATTTACAGACATAAATAAATATCAGATAATTTGAGATCAGAGATAATGCTGACAACTAAGATCTTCTTCCCTGTAGGTGATACCTGAGTTGATCCTTGAAAGAAGCTCAGTCTGGGTGTTTAGTTTTAGTTTGATTTTTTCCAACTGTTACATTCATCAATTCTATGAATCTGTGATTCTAAGATAAGTGAAAACCCATGTTATAAAAGTGCATAGATAGATTGTTACACTAAGGAAACTCTGCCAGAATCATGACAAACTAAATTTTCCATGCAAACCACAATAATGCAAATAGAAACAAAATATCAATCAGTAAATATTATCTTTAAGTGACTTTTTTCAAGGATGCTGAGCTACATATGATTTTAAAGTCTAGCGCTGAATAGACTTTACTGTTTCTCATCTTTGGAGTTGGGAGAGCCACATGACGCTGTAATTTCAAACCTCTGAAACCAGACAGGGTTACTAGGGGGATTTTGGCCATGAAAGTCTTCACAACCCCTAATCATATAAAGTAAATATGAAAACATCTGCATGCCAATACCTCCTTACTCTTTATTTCCTGCCAGCTTTCTCCTGACAGAGCTAATTTAGGGAAAAGTGACATTTTATACATTGATCTCATTGGTCAAATACTACCCCATCACTATTTTTTAAACTGTGAAGAACATAGGAACATCTAACACCTCTCCAGGGAAAATTTCAAAAGAGGACCCAAACTGATCCTTAGTACTATTTCCCCTTATAAATGGGAAAATAAAATTCCTAACATTGCACCACTTCAGAACTGCTATATTAGTGGGTCACCACCTATCCCAACATCAGCACCATTTTTCTGGGCCAGTTCTTCCACGTGAATGAAGAATGGTGTAATGCCTAGAAACACACATCCCATTAAAATGACATGAAAACTGAAGATTGTTTGGATCTGCCTTTAAGCTCAGGCATTAGTCGTGACAGCATATGTCACAATACAGCAGTCTAGACATTTAGTCTCAACTGCTGGCCAAGAAAAAAAAACAGCATTCAGCAGGTGCTAGGATTAGAGATATTAAGGTTGTGGGAGGTCAAAAGAGAGCATTTTTTATCTTTCTCATGTCCCTTCCCTGTAATGGTTTGAAGGGAAGAGTATCAGATAAAAGGAAAGGGGAAAAGAAGAGAAATAGCTTGGAGGGGAGAAGACAGTAATTTATTTTTTCCCTAGATAATCTACCTTTCTAAGGCTGTGGTCAGCAAGGCACTATAATTTAATTTTAAAAAAAAAGAACTAAACTTAAATCCAGAAAGCTCTAGATTTCAATCCTGATCTCCACATTATCTAGGGGACTAGGGATAAATTATTTAACCTCTCTTGGTTTAAGACTCTTTATCCATAAAATGGAAATATATTTTTTTAAAAAAAACCTATCTTACCTTCCCTAAGAGGTATCATAGCATAGCGAATAGGGAGCCAGCCTTAAAATTAGGAAGGCCTGGGTTCAAGTTTGATCTTTGCTGTGGATTTTAGAGTCTGGGTAAATTATTTAAAAGGCTAGCTAGGAGACACAGTGGATAGAACACAGGTTCTGGAGTCATCTTTGTGAGTCCAATCTAACCTCATATACTTAATACCTGTATGAGTCTGGGCAAGTCACTTTACCCTGTTTACCCCGGTTGTCTCACCTGTAAAATGATCTGAAGAAGGAAATGGCAAACCATTTGCCACGAAAATCCCAAATGGGGTCAAAAATAATCCCATATAAATGAAAAGATTCAATAACAGTAACAAGTTAATTGAACTTCTAAGGACCCCAGACAACTAACTTTCAAAGACTTTGAGTTGCAGATCTGCATTGATAGAAGGAATTCCCTCTACCAATAAAATCATGGTCTGACTAAAAAAAAAAAAAAAAAAAAAAAAAAAAAACCCTCAGATCAAAGAAATGGAAAATTTCTGAGCTGCAAGCAACCTAAGAGAATATCTAATATAACCCTCTCATTTCACAGATGATGGAGCTGGGACCTAGAAAGATGAAGTGAATTCTTTGTTTCAGGTCTGTGGTTTGAAGAGATTAAATCATTTGCCCAGAGCTATCATAGAGATAAGATTCAAATCCAAATTCTCTAATTTCAAACCCAAGATGTTTTCCATTGTCCAGCAATGAGTTTTCTATTTTTTAGACTACCATTTCCCCCCCCCCCCATGACAATGATTCTGTAATTAGTATTCCTATTTTACAGATGGAAAAACTGAGACATAAAGTGGTAAAAATGACATGTCCAATGGTTAGAGCTCTCAAATCCAGATTTTTTTGACCTCTACAGGCAGCTCTGGGTGATACAGGCAATAAAATGTTAGGCTTGGAATCAGAAAGACTTGAATTAAAGTCTAGCCTTAGACATTTACCAGCTATGTAACTCGGGGCACATCACTTAATCACTCTTTGCCTCAGTTTTCTCAGCTCTAAAATGAGGATAATGTTATAGTTGCTCTGAGGACTGAAATAATTTTTAAAGTTATTTGTACAATGCCTGGAACATAATAAGTGGGTCTGATTGCCTCAGTTTTGTTTTTCCCAGTAATCAGCACAGCACATAGCTGGTACTTAATGCTGATTGACTGATATTCCACAGTTGACAGGATTTACAGCCTGTTAGGCTGTTGCACGTACATAAAATATATAGGGTGCCTCCAAAGTTCTATATAAGATTTAAGTTATATAATTTTTAAATATTTACAAAGCACTATACATGTGTATGTATATATATGTATATGTGTATATATGTGTGTATATAAATATCAGATATATGTATACACACATATACATATATATACAATCTTATTTAAATGCTCACAATAACCCAATGAATCTGGTGCTATTATTATCCCATTTGACAGATGAGAAAATTGAGGCTTAGGAAAAGTTTGTAATGCAGGAGAAACTGAGGCAGGAGAGAGATTAGAGAGTTTTCAATAGTTTATTAATTGGAGAGTATAATTGACTGGACAGGACTCTCGTCTCAAATTATCCAGTCAGATAAAGATATACTGGGACCAAGGAAGCCATGTTGGTCCCAGGGCTGTCATCTCAAAGTATCTAGCAAAGAATGGGTGTATCTCAGGACCTAAAATATTCTCTAAAGACAAAGGACCCAAAAAAGGCGGGAAGGCTTCTGTCAGGTTGGGGGGGAGACCATAACTCCTAAAAGCCCAGAGACAGGATGTCTGCATACCCAGAGATAAAGATGTCAGTGAGGTATCTTGGAATATTTTAGAGGGATACTGTAAATTCTTGAGGACAGGGGAGGGTCAGGAGTTCTGCTCTCTTGTTTATCTTGCTAGCAATTTATAACCTTAGAGTAAATGGTTCCCAGTCTTAATGGACCAGAGTGGGTTTTTACGACTAAGGGGATTTGACAGAACAGTTAAGGAAACTGAGACAAAGGAAACTAGTTCAGGGAAACCAAGTCAGAACAGTTAAAGAGAACTGTGGCATAACAAGTTAAGTTATTTATCTAAAGTTACCCAGCTACTAAGTGTCTGAGGCATCACTCAAACTCAGGTCTTCCTAATTTCAAGATCCATACCCCACTGGCTGCCTAGCATGAATGACATAAGGATGGGCACATCAGAATAGAAATATAAATAAAGTCAGCCAGAAAGCAAGGAAGACAAGATGTCTAACAGTTCAAGTTTATGGTTCTTTGACTCTGTCTCCTGGCACCTATTGTTTCAGCTGTTGAGTTGCTTCCCTAAGAAGCAAGTGAAAGAAAGCCAATCCAATCTTTCCTCAATTATGCAAAGTTTCACTCACATCCTTCAAAACATAATTAGTCAGGGTAGTGTGTGGCCACTTCTAAGCCAGGAACCAAAAGTTTTCCTTTAACCATTAGGAAAGCATCTCCCACCCAAGGAGAGAGCTTTTGTAGCCTACTCTCTCTGCCAAAAAGAAAAGAGTGGGAACAGGTCATCTGTCTCCCAACTATACATATCACATGGGCCACATGTCTGTTCATTTATGTCCAAGAAGACTCAGCATCCTGTCTGAATACCTCTTCAAAATCCCTCTGCAAGTCTGTTTGAAATTGTCTGCTGGCTAGAGAGCCTTCATATTCACACTGATTGTGTCTGATTTTCCATCTTTCCTTTTATAACTTTTTTTTCTACCTGAGGCCATCCATTTTAAAGCTATTTGCTTCCATGGGGTTAGGCTTCCTACCAGCTGGAACCATTGCAAGATCTCTCAGGAGCATCAAGCTTCCCTCTCCTCACTTTCAAAGCCCCATCTCCTTTACCCCTAATAACCCAGCAGCTGCCACTATAACTCTGCCTGGAAGTGTCCCCAGCCCTGGTGGGCTTCCAGAAGAAAACATAGAAAGACAAAGATAATCTGTGTGCAATTAACCTTTATTCACTCAAGAATCTTAAAGTGCTTCTCTATACACCCAAGAATCATACCTCTCTCCACCGCAAATTTTGTTCTGGCCAAGACTGTTACAGTCAATTGAGCTAAAGTAGCATTTAAGAAGCAGAGAAAAGCTCAATATCTTTCCCAAACTCTCAGGATAGTTGCTAGGTCTTCCTTCCTGGTCTTCCATTAAATTGAACAAACTTTACAGATTTAATGTGGTAACATTCGGAGACAACTTTCTTTGAAAAAAAGTCTTTCCTTAGGCTCAAACCAGTCAGTTTGGTGCTTGGTGCTTCAATCTCTTGCTATCCACCATGTCTTTCATCTTCTACTCTCCCAATGAATAATCAGTCAATAATCATTTATATAGCACCTATTATATGCCAAGTACTATGCTAAGTGCTGGGGATACTGAGACAGTCAAAGACAGTCCCTGACATCCAGAAACTTATCATTTAATGATATTATCAGCTGAAATTGGGAAATACAAGCCAACCCCCACCCCTCTCACCTCCCTGTCTCTTTGTCTCTCTGCCTCTTTGTCTCTCTGTCTCTTTTCTCTCTCTTTGTCTCTCTCTGTCTCTCTCTGTCTCTCTCTTTCCACACACATTCCAGGAAAAAGTAAAAGAAGCCAACAGACAAAAGGCCTCTTTAAATGGTAAAAACTGGCATCCTTAATATTAGTCACCAAATATTGATCATTTATAGCTAACCACAGAGGTATTTGATGAGCCTCTTGTCATGTGTTCTTTCTCTAATTGTTCTAATTACAAAGTCTGATAATTTGAGTGCTTGTTAATAAAGGATCAGGCAGATTTATATTATGATTTTAATAGAGGCATCTAGAATGGATAGAGCATCAGATTTGAAGTCAGGAAGACCTAAGTTCAAATCCAACTGCAGATATTTACTACCTTATGATATCCTGCAATCAACCTGAAAGTCACTTAACATCAGTTTGCCCCAGTCTCCTCAATTCCTCAAATGGGTATAACAATAGCCCCTTCTCCCTGGGTTGTTGTGAAGATCAAATGAGTTAAGATTTGTTTAAAAAAAAAAAAAAGTACTTAACAGTACCTAGCTCATAGATGTTATATAAATGCTTATTTGCTGCCCTGCCCTAATAGTTACGTTAGATATTACAAACTACATGTTTCATGTTGCTTTTCAGTAGAAAGAAATTATCTTTTTCCGAAATTAAAGAAAGCAAAAGATGGGAGATTTGGGGTTTACTCTTTTATGATTCATACCATTATTATCGGGGAATTCCATGCATGGAGCCTGGCAGATATGTGTCTCTTAGAATTTGTTTCTAAATCCAATATCAAACTGTGGTTTTTTTGAATCCTAAGTGGAAATGTCTTGGCAGGAAGGGAAAAATCAAACAGCAGCCTTTGTCCAAATATATTAAGCATGTATTTTCCAAGTATCCAATTTTTCCACTGATTTTCCAACAAAGACCCTTTTCCTTCCCACAAAATGTTTGTTTGCACTCAGGAAGTCTTCTATGCTAAGACAAATGAAGGTGACAATAAAGATATTAAACTAAAACATTCCTTTCCAACTATTCCTCTTCTTTAATAGAACAAACATCTTACTGTGAAAATTTCATCTTTATCAATACTTACTAATACACTTTCCTTTAAGTCAGTCAAATATTTGCCAAGTGCCTGCTGTGGAAGTGCTTAATGCTAGGGCATATACATAAATTATATTATATGTGAATTATATTTTTATTACATATAATATATATCATGTAATACATATTGCATAACATATATGTATAAATATATGTATAAAGTATAGGACACATATACACATATATAAAATATATGTGGGTGTATGTATATGTATATGTGCTATATATGTGTGTGTGTGTGTACATATATATATATATATATATATATATATATATAATGTGTGTGTGTGTGTGTGTTTAGTCCTTGCTCTGGAGGAACATATAGTCTAACAGGGGAGAAGGGAACAATACAGACAAACTATATACAGGATAAATAGGAAATAATTAGTAGAGGAAAGGCACTAGAATTACGAGAGATTGGGAAAGACTTCCTGAAGAAAGTGGGATTGTAGCTGGGACTAGAAAGAAGCCAGTGAAGTTAAGAGCCAAAAAAATTATATATAGGTGAATATACTAATTGTGTCAGTGGTCAGACAGGAAATGCATATTTATAGATTACAAAAGATAGAAAGCCTCGAGGCCATCTACTCTATTATCATTTTACAGATGAAGAAGCAGACACCTATAGGGAGAAAGTGACATATTTCAACTGTCATTTGTGATTGGTTTTGTGTAAATGGGAAGCATATCAAAAAAGGTTCAGGAACTACAGTTGTGAATATAGATATATACTTCCTCCCACTCCAGATTTTGTTTTATTCCCTATTCTAAGACCCTAAGAGTAAATTAAAGACACATTAGGTTTGTGGATAGCCCCTCTCTGGTATCTTCTCCCTCCTCAAAGTTGAAATTTTCATCAACTATTGACCGACTCCTATTAAAAGGACAAGCAAGTCAACCAAGATAAGAGAGCTAGACACACGCACAGAGAGAACCCCATCACTTTCCCTCTGACTTTGCTGAAGAATAGCAGTAACCCCAGACCACCAATCTGTTTGTTGAAAGAAAGAAAGAAAGAAAGAAAGAAAGAAAGAAAGAAAGAAAGAAAGAAAGAAAGAAAGAAAGAAAGAACCTCCCAGGGTTATTGTAAAAATAAAGAGATAATATTTGTGAAATTATTTGTAAACCTTAAAGTATCATATAAAGTGTTGTTCTTATAATTATAATAATAATAATTATTATTATAACTGTTCACATAGCAAGAGTAAAAAATAACTGATTCCCCCCCTCCCCCCCGCCTTGATGCCCTTGGAATGCTAGAAGAGTTAGAGAAATGACTCCAGCACATTGGGTGGGCTCCCAATTGCAAATATGCATAGAAGGATTTGGAAAAATATTGTAGCCAGATAGGCATGTCTAGTTGTGATCCACATTGTTAGAGGGTGTTCCCAGATGGACGAGATCACACACCCATTGGCATATAGAAGCATTATTGGGAAGGGACAGTTTTATAAAACATTTTTCCTTTTAAACTCACTACCACTTCTTTAGGGACTGTGTAGGTTGTTTTTGTAAAATGTTTAGGGCATTCCAAGCAGATGGAAATAAGTTCTTTGTTGAATATATCTTCTTCCTCTTTGTGCTAATTGACTCCTTACCTGAAGAACCTAGAACTAAGTAACTATGGTACCTTGAAATTGCATGTAAGAGCAAGTAATTTAAAAATAGCTCACTGAATGGTTAAAGCAAAGTCTTACTTTTTTAATTCTAAGGAAGGAAAAGTGATAGAGGAGAGAAAAAAAGTAAGGTCTCTAAATTATTATCTAAAAGAAATTTCTATAATTGAATAGAATACCTGTTTGCTGTAAAGACAGTTTGTAAAAAATCAAGCAGAGATTTTTTTTTTCTCTCAGCTTTTTTATGTGACCAGTTATCTTCACCTAAATTAGTTTGTGTCATCTAGATACTTCCAACAATTCTAGCATGTGTTCTGACAAGAGCTCAAAGAAATACTAACACTCCAATGCATCACCATCACTTGCCTCATTATACTCAAGGTATTGCTTACCAAATAACACAAAAGAGCTCTCAGTCTTCTCAGGCAAAATTTCTCAAAAAAAGAAATAATTGATCCTAGAAAGCTGGAAGGACAGAGACCTCTTTACCAAGGGACATGATCCCCCAAACCAACTACCTAGACTCAGTTAGACCCTAACAGCCAAAGAAAAACAAGTAAGAATTCAGACTCATTCTAGTTTTAAAATGAGACCTTATGAGAGACGAATAGTGGGTTATCCTCTATCAATTAATCCATGAATAAGCACTTATTACATATCTATTATATGTCCTGGAGATACAAAGATGAGAGTAAAACAATTTCTGGCATCACAGAGCATTTATTCTAAGGAAGATTACAAGTATTCATAAATTTGTAATATATCAATATAATATAATAATAATATATTTGCTTAAGATAATATGGTTATGATTCTAAAAAAAAGAACTGACTCAAATTTATAAGAATATGTATATATATATATATATATATATATATATATATATATATATATCCTTCCCCAATTGACAAATGGCCAAATGATATAAAGAGACAATTTTCGGATAAAAAAATAAAAATCATTTCTATTCATATGAAAAAATATTCTAAATCATTATTGATTAGAGAAATCCAAATTGAGACAACTCTGAGGTACCACAGGAAAAGATAATGATAATGTCAGAGCGGATGTGGGAAAACTGGAACACTAATGCATTGTTGGTGGAGTTATGAAATGATCCAACCATTCTGGAGAGCAATTTGGAACTATGTCCTAAAGACATATAAAACTGGGCATATCTTTTGATCCAACAGTCTCACTACTGAGTCTGTATCCCCAAATCATAAAAGACAGAAAAGAACCCACATGTACAAAAATATTTTTTTGGTAGTGGCAAAGAACTAGAAATCAAGTGGGTGCCCATCATTTAAAGAATGGGTTAATGTATGAATATAATGCAGTATTGTTGTTCTATAAGAAATGAGCGGGCTGATTTCAGAAAAGCCTGGAAAGCTTTATATGCATTGATGCTGAGTAAAATGAGCAGAATTTGGAGAACATTGTACACAGTAACAACAAAATTATGTAATGTTCAATTATTATGAACTTGGCTCTTCTCCACAATATGGTGATTCAAGGCAATTCCAATAGATTTGTAATGAAAAAATGCCATCTGCATCCAGAAAGAGAATTGTGAAGACTCGATGTATATCAAAAGACAGTATTTTTACCTTTTTGTTTTTTTGTTTCTCATGGCTTTTTTTTCCTTTTGGTCTGATTTTTCTTGCACAACATGACAAATAGGGAAATATGTTTAAAAGAATTATGCATATTTAACCTATAATCAGATTGTTTGCTGTATTGGAGAAAGGGGAAGTAAGGGAGAAAGAAAAATTTGAAACACCAAATCTTACAAAAATTTATATTGGAAACTACATATATTTAGAAAAACAAAATATTATTGAGATTTTTTTTAAAGATGATGTAACTAATATTATTAAGTAGCAGGACTGCTACTTGCTTTTCAAGTTTCAAAGAAGCACTTATTAAATGCCTATTATGTGCCAGGCTTAGTAGGGATATAAGGACAAAACCAAAATTTTCCTTTCCCTCAAAGAACTTATGTTTTATCTGGGGAAAGAAATCTGGAGCAATCATTTACCAAGCTCCTATTATATGTCAGTCACTGTGCTAAGTGAAAATTTTTTTTACAATATTATCTCATTTGACCTTCAACACAACCTGGGGAGGGGAGGAAGATGCTATTACTATCTCAATTTTACAGCTGAAAATACTGGAGCACATAGAAATTAAGGGATTTGTCCACATTCAAACAGTTATTGGGTGTCTGTGTTTAGATTTGAACTCCTATCTTTCTGAGTCTGGGTCCAGGACTCTATCCAATGTAGTATATAGTTGCCGCAAAAAAAAAAAAACCCAAAAAAAAAAAACAAAAAAAAACAGGATACTATATACTAAATATAGACAAAATAATTACAATACAATTTTAAGGGAGGATATGAATTAAGAAAAGATCATTGGATTTTTCAGTTAAGAGATCATTGGTATCTTTGGAGAAAACAGTTGAAGAAAGGGGTTGGAAGCCAGATTTCAAGTTGTTTTAAAAGACTGGGAATGTTGCTTCCCTCTTCTCCAATATGGTAATCAATTAGATATGGCTTATATATTTGTAAAAATATAAAACACATTTTTATATTAGTCATGTTGTGAAAGAAAAACCAAACTAAAAGGACTCAAGACAAATAATTTAAAAGTTAAAATAGTGTATGCTTCCATTTGCATTCAGACTGTAGGATGTGTATAGCATTTTCTATCAAGTCTTTTCTAAAGGTCTTGGATCATTACATTGCTAAGAAGATCTAAATCAACCATAGTTGATAATTTTACATAGTTGATTGCTATTACTACATACAATGTTCTCTAGGTTCTGATAATTTCATTTTGTATCTGTTCATATAAATCTTTCCAGGTTTTTCTGAAATCCTAATTCATAAATCTTAAATGCTATTAAAGGTGCATCCATTAAAGTAAACATGGGTTTTTAATGTACAGAATTGGAGCTTGTAAGTAACAGTGAGCTAGTTTATGTGTGAGAAGGAACAATATGACACTAGTGTAGAAACATATTGTAGCCAGAAGTGTGAGGAGGCAGTTTGGATTTTGTCCTACCAAATAGCCCATCACTATAGTTTCTAGAGGAGGCAAGTGACATAGTCAGAGCTAGTATCTAATAATAAAAATATGGCAGCTCTCCAAACAATGAATTGGAGAACCAGAGACAGGGAGAGAGAAAAGAACAGGGCTCTCTGAGGTTTATCTCTCCTTCCCTGTTTAATTTTAGACAAGTCTCAACTTCCCTAACTCTCACTTGCTATTAAAGAACAATACTTGATTATTCTATATCTCTTTCATCTTTAACAGACTGTGACTATTATATTTAGTTGGCTAGAATATATATAATTATTTCATTTTCTTCTCTTTCTCTTTTCTTCCTTCATTTATTTTTTTCTTTATAGAGGAGAAAAATGTAGAAATAAAAGTAAATATAAGAAAAGTAGGAAGGAGCCAAGTTATGAAGGATTTTTTTTAAAGCCAAATAGACATATTTCTATTTGATTCTGGAGGGAAAGAAGAGCTCAATAGTTTTTTCAAAAGGTAGGAGGAGAGGTAATATGATCAAACTCTTATTCTAGAAAGATCAATCTGATAGAATGAATTGTAATGGAACAAATATAATGGAACACTTGAAACAGAGAGATCAACCAATAGGCTATTGCAATATTTCAGTTTAAGGTGATAAAGGCTTATTTCAAAATGTTTGATTGCAGGTGTAAAGCAAGTAGGGAACATATTTTAGAGATGTTATGTAAGTAGAAAGTATGTTATAAAAGCATTTTAAATATTATATACTTCAATCTGATCAGTATATTATAAAGTATATTATATTTAAAATATATAGTATATTATAAAAGATTGAATAGAAGGGTGAGAAAGAATAAGAAGCTGAAGAAGACACCTAAATTTTGAAGCAGGGTAGGTAGGAGAATGGTAGTACTTTCAACAGTAGTAAGAGAGTTGGAAAAAGAAGTTATCAGGAAGAAATATTATGAGTTCAGTTTTGGACTTGTTAAGTTTAAAATGTCTATGGGTCATCTAGTTTGAGATGTCTTATAGGTAATTGCAGATGAAAGACTTGAAGATGTTAGCGATATTAGAATTGGATAAATTGATCTGACAGACATTTACATAGAAATTATACTAGAAACTTTGGGAGTTGATCTCATCAACAAGTGAAATAGCCTAGAGACAAAAGAAAAGATGGCTCAGCACAGAGACTTGAGGGACTCCATTAGTTAGTAGAAGTGGACTTGGAGAAAGATTCAACAAAGGAGACAGTAAAAGAACAATCAGAGAAATAGGAGAATCAAGAAAGAGCAGTGACATGAAAACCTAAAGAGAGAAGAAAGAGTATCAAGGGGAAGAGGATGATCAGCAATGTCAAAGGCTGCAGAAAGGTCAAGAAGAATGAGCATTGAGAAAAGGTCATTGGATTTGTCAATTGAGAGATCATTTAGAACTCTGAAGAGAACAATTTCAGTTAAATGATGGGATTAGTGCTAGATTAGACAGAGTGAAGAGGAGAATAAGAAGAAAAAGTAAAGAGCACTATTGTAAAAGGCCTTCTTAAGGAACTTGGCCACAAAAAAAAAAAGATGTAGAGTGATATAAGATAATAGATAATAGAAGTGGCCAATAAAATAAGAATTTTTTGAGCTTGAGGGAGACATGTTAATAAGGCAATAAGAAAGCAGCCACTAGACAGAGAGTGATTGAAGATTAATGTGAGATGAAAGGATAAAGGGAGCAAACCACTAGAGAAGAGGATTTAGAATAAGATAACTTGTGCATATAGAGGTTTATTTAACAAGGGAAAATGCCACCTTTTCTCATGAGAATGGGATAAAGAAGGGGTAGAGAGGCAGAAAACATTTGAATGATGTAAAATAAAGAACAGGGAGAAGAGGTAGCTCTTTGTAAATGACCTCAATTTTTTTTAGTGAAATATGAGGCAAGTTTCTTAATTGAGAGGATGAAGGGAAGAGAAACTGTAGAATATTTGAAGAAGAATGAAAATATTTGGTAAAAGCTGTTTTGTTAAGTTACAGTAATGAGTTGATAAGGGAAGTATAAAAGGATTGCCTTGTCTTGATGAGAACCTTGTTGAGACTATGTAATATAAATTAGTAGTGGGTCCAATTGGCATAGTTTCCTGATTTTCTCTAGCTTTGTTTAGCAATATGTAGAATAGGAGCCAAGGAAAAAAAATTTTGGAATATTCCAAGGTTCTGTTTGGAAGGTCTATATCTTTAATAGGATAAAGGTACAAGGGGGATAAGAGGGGAGTGGAGAGCTGAACTGGTTCATCACAAAGTCAAGATAGAGTAGGGAAGAGAAAGTAAGCATAAAGGTGCTATAGCCAGGGAAATAACTGAGATGGAGAGATTAGAGGTCACAGCAATGGCAAAGAATAGGGTTTAGAGTTGCAAGGCAGAGAGAGAAATATATTGACAACAGAATGTGATCAGATAAAGGAATTTATGCATTTACAAACATGAAAGTGGAGCCTTTGTAAGTGGTGACACAATTAAAAGTATGACCACCTCTATGTGTACCTGTGGTCAAGTAGAAGAATAGATATTGGAAAAGAAGAATTTGAGGAACTGAGAAGTTAGGTGGAGCATCAATGTGTATGTTGAGATTGTCTACTATGAGAACAAGAGTTTAGAAGGATAGAAAGATGGTAAGCCAAATACGAATTCATTGAGGAAGGAAGAATGCTGGGGAAAGAGTACTATATTTATCTAAATTAAATGGTAAATATGTATTCAATGAAACTCAAAGAGACATTATTGAATAAGGTAGTAGGGGGAGAGTCTGAAAGTGGCAATGTAGAATAAGGAATAATTCTTCTTCCCCACCAGGAGTAATGAGTCAGGGAGTATGAATGAAAGTTTTATGGGTTGAAGAAAATGAGAAAGGTTCCAGGGTAGGACTAAAATGGGAGACTAAAGTGAGGAAGCTACTCAATATCTCCTAGTTTCCTTCAAAAACCACATGTAACCAAGCCTCTGAACAGAGTCTGATAGAATGAAACCACTCTCCAGTCAAGATAGAATGGAAAAACTTCAAGAAAGGTCAGTCTCATTGAGGTGAAAAGGACGTTCAGGCCAGATCAGACTCTGGAAAAACTCATGAGAGGCGCTTTATCACAGCAAATAAGCAATAAGACTCTCAGTCTTGCTTCAATGGAGGAACACAGCAGGGAGACAGCTTCCAGTTCCAGCTCAGAAGGCAAACTCTGGGAAACCAAGCTGTTTTCTGAAAAGAGCAAATAAAGTTACCCCACCCCCCTACAAACACAAGAAGCCCCTGTGCTCAAAGCTGCACGGGAAATTTAGGATAGCAACCCCTTTAGAAAAGGGGAAAATACCAAAAAGAAAAGGAAAGACAATAAGCAAGAAGCAGAAAAGAACTTTGACCATAGAAAAATACTATGGTGACAGGGCAGATCAAAACAAATTCAGATAAGGACAGAATGTCCACAGAAGAAATTTCAAAGAGTGGTATGAATTGGTCTCAACTCCAAAGAGACTTCTTAGAAGTTCTCATAAAAGACTTCAAAAGGCAAATAAGAGAGGTAGAAGAAAAAAAATGAGAAAGGAAATGAGACATATGAAGGAGAGAGTCAACAGCTTGGAAAAGGAAGTAAAAAAATTGTCTGAAGAAAACAATTCCTTAAACAATAGAATTAACCAATGGAAAGAGAAATACAAATGCTAACTGAAGAAAATCACATATTAAAAACTAGAACAGGTCAAATGGAAGTTAATAATTCTGTGAGACAACAAGAGTCAGTCAAACAAACTAAAAAGAATGAAAAATGGGGGGGGGGGGGGATGAGAAATATCTCATTGGAAAAACAGCTAACTTGGAAAATAGATCCAGATAAGAAAATTTAAAAATTATTTGTCTAGCTGAAGGCCATGACCAATAAAAAGGAACCTAGATAGCATTCTACAAGAGATCAATAAGGAAAACTGTCCCAGCATTCTAGAAACAGAGTGGGGAATACTCATTGAAAGAATCACCTTCAGAAAGAGATCTTACAAGGAAAAACCCCAAGGGATATTCTTACAAAACTCCAGAACTGCAATCTCAAGGTAAAAATACTTCAAGCTGCCAGCAAAAATAATTCAAATATCAAGGAGCAACAGTCAGAATTACCCAAGATCTGGCAGCTTCTACAATAAAAGATTGGAGAGTCTGGAATACTGTATTCTGGAAGTCAAAGGATTTAGGATTATAACCAAGAATTAGCTGCTCAGGAGACTCAGCATCATCTTTCAGGAGATGCAATGGAGTTTCAGTGAAGTAAAAAACTTTCAATCATTTCTATAGAAAAAACAGAATTAAACAGAAAATTTAATCTAAAAACACAGGACTCAAGAGAACCATAGAAAGGTAAACAGGAGGAAATATATATTATTTAAAGGTAAATCTGTTTACATCCCTAGATGAGAAAATGACCTCTCCTTGGGAACTGTATCTGTCACTGGAGCAGAAGGGGACATCACTTGGACTGAAGGTGTGGTTGTGAATGGATTCTGATATGATAACATCATGGAAAAAGACATTAAGGGGTAGGAAAAGGTCTGTACTGGAAAAAGAGGAAAGGGATGGTATAATGGGACAATTAGTGCACATGAAAAAGTACAGAAGAGCTATTATTATTGAGGGAAGGGAGAGAGGGAGATGAGCATTGTCTGAAGCTTGATCTCTTCAGTTTGGGCTCCAAGAGGGAATAGCTTAATCTTTCAGTTGAGTATAGAAATTTATTTAACCCTATTAAAAAAAGTAGGAGGAGAAAGAGGAGAAGAAAAGGGAGAGACAGGATAGAAGGGAGAGTAGAAACACTAGGGGAAAAGAGAAGGGGGGAAGAGCTGATAGAAGATAAGGTGGGGTGAGTAAAAAAAAAAAAACCACTAGTAAGAGAGGGGGAGGGATGATAGGAAATAAGGTAATGGGTAGGGTGAAGGGGGGAGAAAAATACAGGATTAAGGACAGGTGGATAGAGAGAACAAAAGCATATAGGAGAGGGGAAAAAATAGGATGGAGGAAAGGAAATACATTTCCTTAGTAATTATAATTGTGAATATGAATAGCATGAATTCCCCCATAAAACAGAAATGAATAACAGAGTGGATTAAAAAACGTAATCCTATAATATGTTGTTTACAAAAAACACTTTTGACTCTGAGAGACACATACAGAGTAAAGATAAAAGAATGGAATAGAATTTATTATGCTTCAGCTGAAGTAAAAAAAAAAAAAAAAAAGCAGGGGCAATTCTGATCTCAGATACAGTAAAAGTAAAAATAGATCTTGTTAAAAGAGAGGTGGGAAAATATATCTTGATAAAACATACCAAAAATAATGAAGTAGTAATGATACGAAATGTGTATGCACCAAGTAGTAGAGCAGGCAAATTCCTAGAAATGATTTTAAGGCAGGTACAGGACCTCAACCTTTCCCTCTTAGAATCAGACAAATCTAACCACAAAATAAACAAGAAAGAAATTAGGGAGGTGAATAGGTTCCTAGAAAACCTGGATATGATATACCTCTGGAGAAAATTGAATAGTTACAGAAAGCAATGCTGAATTTTCTCAGCAGTATATGGCACCTACACAATCACAGAAACAATCCATAATTTCATCCAAGAGAATGACAATAAGGAGACAACATAACAAAACATAAAAACCTATGATATGCAGACAAAGCAAGTCTTAAGAGAAATTTTGTATCTCTAAATAGCTAATGAATAAAATGGAGAAAGAAAAGATCAATTAATTGGGCATGAAATTGAAAAAGCTAGAAAAAGAAAAAATTAAAATCTCCCCAATTAAATACCAAATTAGAAATTCTGGAATTCAAAATAGAGATTAATAAAAATAGAAACCCTTATTGAACTAATAAATAAAACTAAGAGTTGGTTTTATTTAAAAACCAACAGAAAAGGTAAACCTTTGGTTAATTTGATCAGAAAAAGAAAAAAAAAAGGAAAAAAAGAACAAATCACCAGCATCAATAATGAAAAAGTGAACTTACCACCAATGATAAAGAAATTAAAGCAATAATTAGGAGATACTTTGCCCAACTCTATGGCAACAAGTGTGACAATTTAACTGAAATGGATGATTATTTACAAAAATATAAATTGCCCAGATTAACAGAAGAAAAAATAAATTACTTAAATAGTCCCATTCTAGAAAAAGAAATTTAACAATTCATTAATGAACTCCCTAAGGAAAAACATTTTCAGGGCCAAATGGATTTATAAGTGCATTTTACCAAACATTTAAAGAACAATTAATTCTAATACTATGTAAATTACTTGGAAAAATAGGTAAAGAAGGAATATTGCCAAATTCCCTCTGTGACACTAATATGGCACTGATAACTAAACCAGGAAGAGCCAAAAGAGAGAAAAAAAAATTACAGACCAATTTCCCTAATGAATATTGATGCAAAAAAATTTAAATACAATATTAGCAAAAAGATTACAGAAACTTTTCAATACAATAGTACATTTTGACCAAGGGGGATATACCATGAATTGCAGGGCTGTTTCATTATCAAGAAAACTATTACCATAATGAACCATATCAATAACAAAACCAACAGAAATAGAATGATAATCTCAATAGATACAGAAAAGGCTTTTGACAAAATATAGCACCTATTACTATTAAAAATACTAGGGAGCATAGGGATGAAGGCAGCTTTCCTTAAAATAATAAGCAATATCTATCTAAAACCTACAACAACCATTATTTATAATGGAGAAAAAGTGGACACATTCCCAATAAGACCAGAGATGAAACAAGGATGTTCATTATCACCACTATTATTCAACCATTGTACTAGAAATGTTGGCTTTAGCAATAAGAAAAGAAAAAAGAAATTAAAGGAATTAGAATAAGCAATAAGGAAATAAAACTATCACTTTCTGCAAATGATATGATGACATACTTAAAGAATCTTAGAAAATAATTCAAAAACCTACTGGAAACAATTCACAGCTTTAGCAAAGTTGCAGGATATAAAATAAACACACACAAATCATCAGTATTTCTATATGATATGGACAAAACCTACCAGGAAGAGGTGAAAGGAGAAATTCCATTTAAAATTATTGTAAATCATGTAAAATATTTGGGAGTCTACCTGTCAAGATAAACTCAAGAACTATATGAACACAATTATCAGATCTGAACAATTGGAAAAATATCAATTACTCATGGCTAGATTGAGCTAATATAATAAAAATGATAATTCTGTCTAAATATCTACTTGTTCAGTGTCATACCAATTAAAGTGACAAAACATTTTATAGAACTAGAAAAAAATAATAACATTCATCTGGAAGAATAAAAGTTCAAGAATATCAAGGGAATTAATGAAAAAAAAAATACAAAGCATAGTGGCTTATCAGTAACAAACCTAAAACTATATTATAAAGCAGCAATCATTAAAACCATTTGGTACTGGCTAAGAAATATAGTGGTGGATCAGTGAAATAGATTAGATACACATAATATAATCATCAAGGCCTATAGGAATCTACTATTTGATAAGCCCCTAAACACTAGCTTCTGGAAAAAGAACTCACTATTTTACAAAAAAAAAAAAAAATTGCTGGTAAAACTAGAAAATAATATGTCAAAAACTCAATATAGACCTACATCTCACACCCCATATCAAAATAAGGTCAAAATGGATACATAATTTGGGAATAAAGAGTGATACCATAAATAAATTAGGAGACAAGGGATAATTTCTCTATCAGATCTTTGGAGAAGAAAGGAATTTATGACCAAAGAACTAGAGAACGTTATAAAAGACAAAATGGACAACTGAGTACCTTAAATTAAAAAGATTTTGTACAAGCAAAACCAACAGAAATAAGATTAAAAGGGAAGTACAAAGCTGGAGGAAAAAAAAACCTTACAGCCAATATTTCTGATAAAGATCTCATTTCTAAAATATATAAAGAACTGTGTCAAATTTATAAGAATACAAGTCATTCCCCAGTTGACAAATGGTCAAAGTATACGAACAGATAACTTTCAGATGAAGAAATTAAAGCCATCTATAGTCATATGAAAAAATGCTCTAAATCACTATTGATTAGAAAAATACAAATTAAAACAATTCTGAAGTACCACCTTGAACCTCTCAGATTGGCTAAGTTAATAAAAAAAAAAAAGATAATGATAAATGTTGGAGGTGCTGTGGGAAAACTGGGATGGTAATGCATTGTTCTGGAGAGCTATTTGGAAATGTGCCGAAAGGGTTATAAAACTGTGAAAATCCTTTGGCCTAGTAATGCCATTATTTGGTCTGTATTCAAAGAAATCATAAAAGAGGGAAAAAGGACCTCACATGCAAAAATATTTGTAGCAGCTCTTTTTGTAGTAGCAGAGAATTGGAAAATAAGTAGATGCCCATCAATTGGAGAATGGCTGAATGAGTTGTGTATATGAAAGTAATGGAATATTATTGTTCTATAAAAAATGATTTTAGAAAGAAAGATCTGGAAAAATTTACATGAACTGATGCTGAGCGAAACAAACAGAATTAAGAATACATTATACACAATAACAGCAAGAATGTGAGATGATCAACTATGAAAGGCTTAATTCTTCTCAGTGGTTCAGTGATTCAAGGCAATCCCAATAGACTTTGGACAGAAAATATCTTCCGCATACAGAAAAAGAACTAAGGAGACTGAATGTAAAACAACATATGCTATGTTCACTTCTTTTTTGTTGTTTGTTTTTAATCCCTCTCATAGTTTTTCCCTTTTGCTCATTTTTCTCTCCCAATATGGTTCATAAAGCAATGTGTATTAAAAAATAAATAAATTTCATCCTGTTAATTGGGGGGTTATGGAAAGCAAGGTTTGAACAATGGCAGTTAAAGTTTCAGAATCAATGGAATGGGATGAGTGTGGTGGGTTAGAAGTATTTTCATCATTGAGGAATGAATGCAGTTGGGTTATCATTATCCATCAGAACTTCAGTTGAAGTTGTTCCACAACAGCAGAAAATTATATGATTGGAAAGCAGGGAGATCGTAAGGAGGAGTTTGCTTGGGGTTGGAGTTGGAGCAAGAAATGGAGCTATAGGTAGTCAAAAAAAAAGAGTGCTTGGAGTGGAGCAGAATGACTCAGATAAGGCCAGCCTTTAGGGAGCTGTATGTGTTAACAATGACATTTTAATCCATTTCATTTGTATATAAAAATAGGCTCTTTTTCCATAATACAACATTGCCTCTCTGTCATTTACTTCTGGTAAATAGTTACAGTTTTGATCTATGAAATTCATTTATTTAATTTAATTTATTTAATTTAAGTTTTGATTATGACTTTAAAACATATTCCCATTATTGCTTCCCAACTTCCTATTGGAAATGTCAAAGAGAAAGCGGCAAGGAACAGCGACTGACACAATGCAAGAACCTCAATGAGGGAAATGGATTACCAAGGAATCAAAATAACACTATGAAAGACTAGTATAAAATCCATATGCATGTTCTAAGTGTGTTCCAAAAAAGTCTAGCAATGATTCTCATTTGAGGTCAGATCCAGATACATAGAGGCTGGTGAAACTGGAGTATGTGCAAAAAAAGGTCCCCTGAGTACAGAAATGGATGTGATGCTGGGCCTATTATCCAGGACCAGCCTCAACTGCTTCCACTCACATGAATGATTCCTTCTCTTTCATTTGAGAGCCAGGCATGTAGACTAATGTAAATACTATTTGTTCACTCTTCATCTGGCTAAGAGGAAATTTTATCCTTGGAATGAGTTGCTTAGAAGCTTGCAGTCACATATCCAAACACCTAGATTTTAAATCCTCAAATACCTGGATTTTATGCAACCATCTGCAATTTAATTTAGTGACTTTTAAGAGGTTTCTCTATGTAAGCTTTTCCATTCAGCTTTTTCTATTAAGTTTGGCAATAACCTTCTGGTAATGATCTTCTAGAAATTATTATCAGCTCATGTATTTTCAAAGTATTTTTTTAATCAGGGTGGCCCATGCAAAACAGTTTGTCCTTAACCAAATGTAGATTCCATTGAATCCCTCTTTTAAAGTATCCCATAGCATACCAATGCTTTTAAAATTATTTTCAATTCTAGGTTCAGTACCCAAGACCTTATACTATCATTATTCCCATGTTTCAGATGGAGCAATGAAGGCTGAAAGAGATTGATTTTCTCCAGATCATTTAGCTATTTAATTTTATATATATCCAAATACTTTTTACTACAATGTTTTTTTTCCTGAGCTGCCTCAGAGGACCTTGCTTCAGCCAAGATCAAAACTCCTACAAACAACTAACTACTTTTAAAAACTAGAAATTGACTGCTGGAACTTCCTCTAATTGGCATGAATGAAGTCTAAAGCTATCAAGCCCAAATGGTCTTGGCTTACCCTCCATGACAATTTTGACAGTAAAACTCCGAAACGCAAACATTTAACAATTCAGAAAAAAAATAAACTCAAGCATTTCTTTCAATCCAACATAAATCAAAATAAACAATAAAAGAAGAATGAACTGTTTCCAAACTAGTGTGGGTGGGGCAAATCACCCAGGCGTAGTACAAAAGGACTGAGGAGAAATCCCATTGTTGGATCAGAATGGGGTCCGTTGTTGGACCTAAACCAGCTCAACATTTCCCTCCACATGCTAAGATCCCTCTGGGAGGATGGCACGTTGGAGACATTGCCTCCAAACATATCTGAGAGCAGAGCTCGGCCTCCTCTGCATAACACATGGAGGTCAGATGGGAATCTATAATCAAATGTCTCCTTGAAATGAAAACGGCATGCAGCATGTTTCTAATGAAGTGTTTTGGTGGGGAAGAGAAACAAGACAATACAAAAAGCTCCACAAGGAGAAATGGCACAGGCTAAGCTGACTTGCAAGGTATTCATGCATTCCCTTGCCCTGAAAATATATAGCTGGAACAGTGACTGTGAGAGATTGATTGAATTGTGAGTTGCTTCCATTCCACGGTTTCTTCTCAATCACCCAATAGTTTTTTATTATTCTTGAAGTAATATGAGTAGTAGCACTCTCTTTTTAACAGTGAAAGAATGTTGTTGTTTAAAAATTACTCTGCAAAGTGAGGAGAAGAACAAATCATCAATAACAATGCTGGTAGTAATGCTTGACTGAACATTATTTGAAATGAGAATACTATTAATAAAAGAATGGTTTTCATTCCTTTCCTAAGCATTGCTTTTCACAAGAGAAAAAATATATAAAATATATTCTTTCTTTTTCTCTTTCCCTTCATATATGGATATATATAATATATGTACATTATATATATATATATGTATATAAATATATACACATATGATATTTGTGTGTGTGTTGCATAGAGACAGCTAGATGGTATAGTGGATAGAGTGCCAGGCTTGGAGTCAAGAAGGCTTTGTCCCAAGTTCAAATCCAGCATCAGACACTTACTAACTGTGTGACTCTGGGCAAGCCACTTAAACCTGTTTACCTCAGTTTCCTCACCTATAAAATGAGCTAGAGAATGAAATGGCAAACCACTCCTGTATCTTTACTAAATAAACCCCAAATGGGTTCATAAAATATTAGATCTGACTGAAAACAACTGAACAACAAATATATATGTGTGTATACATGTATTATCTGTATGTATATGTCTGTTGTTGTTCTTCAATTATTTAATCACATCTGATTCTGTGACTCAATGGACAACGGCATGTCATGACTGTCCATGGTTTTTTCTTGGCAAATATAATAGAGTGGTTTGGCATTTTCTTTTCTGGGGGATTAAGGCAGAGAGTAAATGACTTATTCAGGATTACAAAGCTAGTAGATGTTGGAGGCTGGATTTGAACTCAGGGCTTCCTGACTCTGAGTCAGGAAACAAGTCACCTAGCTAACTCATGTGTGTATGTGTGTGCATAATTATGTAAGTGCGCACACACACACACACACATACCTACACATAGTGATCTATGAACGAAATCTGTATTATAGATTCCTGTCTCAGAAATTAACTAAGTGGTCATGGACAAGTATGCTATAGTGACAAGGATCCTGGATTTTAAGTTGGAAGAACTTGGGTCACTATGTGTATGATCATGTGCCATCACCTCACTTCTCCGAGACTCAGCTTCTGCAGCTATAAAATGAGGCCACTGGCCTAGATGACCCAAAAGTCTCTTCCAGCTCTTACTCCAAAGTTCCAGAAAATGTCCATGAGCTTCAATGTTCTTGTGTAAGATGAAGAATCTGTATTAAAGAGTTATTACAGGCTTATCCAAATAAAACCCCATAATTTTAGTCTAGATGTTTAAGTTCTACAGAAGCTTTATGTCATTATGTACTTACCATTTCTTTATAGTTTCTATACAAAAGATTCATGTTTGAAGATAATTTCACTTTGCCCTTGGTAGATAGTTCACTGGAGAGAGACAGAGACACAGAGAGAAGAATAAAGAGGAGGAGGAGGAAAAGAAGGAAAAATACAAAACAATCCTGCTTTCCCCTCTGTGAAAGCACCAGGCCCTTTTTTAAACTGACTCTAAGAATGAAAAGATATCTCGTATGGAATTCCATGCACTATACTCCTGAAAATCATGTATACTTACAGCATATTGTTTAAATAACTTTCATGCATTCTTCTTTCAACTCTTAATTTTTCTTCTTTATAAGTTATCTTCTTCTAAGTTGGGTTTTTCAGACATACCTCATGAGTGTTGAGGAAATATGAGTAGATACCGGCTTCATGGCCTTTTAGGGGAAAGAGAAACAGCATTTGTGGCTGAATTTAATGAATTTTCACTGGTGAAATCTGCATGAAATTTCAAGGAGGAAAAAAAAAATCTACAAGAGCCCCTGAGTAGTTATAGCAAATGTATCCAGAATAACTCCCAAGTGGTAATGCTTTTACTATGGAATGAGAACATGCACAGAATGGCTCAGAATTCAGGTATGTTTATTAAATTTTCCAGTTCTTTTTACTTAAAAAAGTGTTCATTTAGTATATATATTCCCTTGTGCTGAATATGTTCAAGATTAAAAAACTTTTATTTCAGTAAGAATTATATTGAGATGCCAAACAGGATGGCATTTAAAACCATTTAAAATAACCATGGTATTTAGATCCCATACAGCATAGGCACTGAGGACATAAAAACCAAAAATACCTTTTATTCAGATTCAAGTAAATCTGAAGTTTGAAAAAGAATAAAAACAAAAAATATAAATATGTTCATTCATTTACCAGGAATTTTGTTGTGTAGTCAAAAGGTTTAAAGCTCCTTGCAGAAAGGAGACATTTTAGTCTAATTTACCCTGATTAATTTGGTCATTGATTTTGTGTAAATATGGGTGAGATTTTCAAGGATTAATGAAAGTTGATAACTATGGCAGGTGATCAAGACCCACAGTGAAAATGTCTAAGAAGCAGAGAAATAATATCCCAGTCCCAACTCCAAGTGCTTATCTGGTTAATTTGAATGATTATAAATCTATAAATTTCCATCTTTCTTTCTTCTCATGGCATACCCTCCATCTGGATTACTTTAATTTTATCACATCATTTGGTAAACACTTGTTAATGATTTGAGGGAAAGCAGGGAAGAGAGAAAGAGAGAGTCAGAGAGAGACAGAGAAAAAGAGACAGAGACACAGAGAGAGAGAGAGAGAGAGAGAGAAAGAGAGACACACAGAGAGAGACAGAGGCAGAGAGAGACTGACAGATAGAAAGAGACAGAGAGAGAAAGATGGAGGGAGGGAGGAAGGGAAGGAAGGAGAAAGACAGAGAGAGATAGAGAGACAGACAAAGAGATAGATACAGGGTCACAGAGACAAAGAGACACAGAATTCTCTTTCATCAGCTCTTTGGCCCCTCCCCTTTCTACTAGTGTAACTTCAACTGAGACTAGTCTATTGAACTTGGTTGTGACAGGGATACTGAGTGAAATATTTAAGTATTAACATTTCTCAATGTTAATTCATGAGGTTTTTACTATCTCTTTAAATGATGTCACAACCCTACTACTTAGGACTTATCTACTATGTCATAAGGCACTAAGCACTAACTAAGATATAAATCTAGGCAAGTTACTTGAACATGTTTGCCTCAGTTTCCTCATCTATAAAATGAACTGGAGAAGGAAATAGCAAACCACTCCATTTGCTTTGCCAAGGAAACTCCAAAAGGGGCCAAAAAGACTCAGAAATGACTGAAATGACTAAACAACAATAATGCTTTGTTATAACACAGGTTAGGTTCTACTTTAACAAAGTCCCCAAAACTGGAGTTATAGAACCCTGAAAAAATCAGTTTTTAGTTAATTTATGCCAGAAAAAGAAAGTCACAAAATAAACCACAGATAGACCATGTACAACCTAGAAGGTCCTCATGGACCAGCAGTAGTCCCAAGACTACAGACTTTTATGATATTCTAGCAATTCATCATGGTAATATGAACCATAATTTGAGAATCCCTAGTCAGAATAATCTGATCTCAGTGAAAAGGAAATCTGCTTGACAGTATTCAGATTATGAAGACCCAGATTTACTGAGGCTAGATATTATTTTTTGATGTTTTGTCTTACTGAGGGAATTGTGTGGTTAAACTGTGTGACTTGCCCAGGGTCATACAGCTAGGAAATATTAAGTGTCTGAGATCAGATTTGAACTCAGGTCCTCCTGACTTCAGGGCTGGAGCTCTATCCACTACACCACCTAGCTGCCCCTGCTTTTTGATGTCTTAAATTGTGACATCCCACCCTCCTCAGAGGACAGCAACAAAGTCTGTTTAATAGGATTGGTTCAGTTCCATTTGCGTGTGGACGCAAATAATGTGATGATGAGTTCCTAGAAAAAGTGATATAGTTCAGTGGAGTCACATTAGACTTGGCCAAACTTTACTCTGCTAAACTCCAGGAATGCTCTTGTGAATGATGCGGGAATTTCTGAAATTTTCATTTGAGGTGAAACATGTCTGCCAATTAAGTTTCACATTGAGAAGAATTAACCCTGTGTCTAGTGACTGGTCTTCCTTCAACCTGATCCTAAGGCCAGTTTCAGTCACTCTCTCAGCAAGAAAGTCTCAAATTCACAGCAAATCCTGAGCATTCTAGGTCCGTTTTAACTGTTGTTATTTTTAAAGAAAAATCCAGAGGTGAACAGCTGCTGAGGTCACAGGGCAGGTTCCCAGATCTGCTGATTGTAAAGAATGGTTCATTACAGATGTTCTAAAAACAAACAAACAAACAACTGAAACAAAGCACAAAAAAAGTTGCCCACAAATTTAAATAGCCATAAAATGAGACTGTATTTCCAGGAAATAACTGGGATTGAAATGTTTTTACACTCATTTTTAATACAAATAAATATATGCTTTTCATTATATACATGCATGTGTATATATGTATGTACATGTGTATACATGTGTGTAAATGTATATACACATGTATGTATTGTGTGTTTATAAATTTATTCTGTGCGAGAGGATTCTGGGAAGTTGGCAGAGTAAATTGGCAAATTTCAAGTTCTCCAGATTTCCCCCACAAATAGAACAAATTTGTGCCTCAGAGTGAACATAGACTACTGAAGAAGACTTGGGGCAGAACAGGAGTCTTCCTTATATAACCCAAGAAAACCTGAAGAAAGATCACTAATTGAGGATTAACCATTGCCTCTCCAGATTAGCTCCACAGAAACACTGTGGGGATCCCTGAGTTTGTCTAGGACTTTGCAGGAACCACAAAAAATTTTGCTTTCCATGAAGAGTTGGGGATGTGAGTACAGGAGGACTGAGAGAACCTCAGTTGATTAGAAATGCCATTTCTGGCTGTGCTGCTGAGATGCTGCCCTAGGTGAGAAAGAACGAGCACACTCCATCAGTACAGAGGCACTGGGGCAGGGATGCTGCTGGCTGCAGGCACTTGCAGGAGAGGAGAGTTTTGGGGTTCCATGTCAGAGGAGAGGGCTGAAGAAGAGGGCTTACACTAAGCACCTCTTACTAAAAAAATGAACTTGCAAAGAAGAATGAACCTAAACACAGAAACTTATTATGGAAACAGGGAAGACCAGGGTTCATCTTCAGAACAAGACAAAAGAGCTTCTACCCCAACGAGTAATATGAAATGACTCCCTGCCCAGAAAGAATGTATAGAAAAACTCAAAAAAGAATTTAAAAATCAAATGAAACATTGAGGAAAAACTAAATAAATAAAAACTATTCAAGAAAAACAAGATTATGGGAAAAATTAACTAGAAAAGGAGATACTGAGCTTAAAGATGAAACTAATTTTTTGAAAATTAGAATTGGGCAAGGGGAAACCAGTGAAGTTATAAGAGACCAAGATATAACAAAACAGATTGTAAAGAATGAAAAAAAGAACAGAATGTGAAACATCTTATGAGAAAAGCAACAGATCTGGAGAAACAGATCAAGAAGAAAAAATATAAAAATAATTGGTCTACCTGAAAGTTGTGTCCAAAACAGGAACCTTATACAATAATGCAAGAAATAATCCAAGAAAACAGTGCTGGAATGATAGAACATGAGGGGAAAGTAGCAATAGAAAAAATCCGCTGATCACCACCTCAAGGAGATCCTGTGTGGAAAACACATAGGAATATTATTGCCAAATTTTGAAACCTCCATATCAAAGAGAAAATTTTGCCAAAACCAAGAAAATAATTCAAATACACTAGAGCTACAATTAGAATCGCAATGGACTTAGCAACAGCCACGATAAAAGATGCAGGTCCTGGAATCATATTGACAGACAATCAAAAGAACTAGGCCTATGGCCAAAAATATCACAGCCAGCAAAATTATCCATAATATTGAATGAGAAAAAAAATGGACGCTCAACAAACTTGCAAATGTACAGGACTTTCTATCAATCAAACCTGAACTCAATAGAAAATCTAACATATAAGAGCCAACATCAACGATCAATTTCAAGGAAGTTAACATGGACAAATTATTTGTTTTTTTAACATGGGAAATATATACCATATGTTTAAAACTGACATCAGTATTAGGGCAATTCAAAAGAAAGATTGGGACAGAGATTTAGGTAAAAATAGTAATTATGTTATGCAAATGAGGTGCAGAGGAAAAATAGACTTAAAAATACTGTGGGAGGAGGACTCGTAGTTCTGAAAACCTACTCACATAGGAAATGGGTTAAATAGGCAACACTACAGATATACCATGAAGGGTATAGCACCCCCCAAAATCTATTAAAAAATAAGGGGAGGAGGGATGGGCAGAGGGGAAGCAAAGGGTGCAAGAACAAAACAGAGGAGAGATAAGAGGGAGATTAAGTAATAGCTAGCCAAGTTAAGGAACAAAATTAAAGCAAAGAGTCAGTAGCAACAGGAAAGAGATGTGGGGGGGAAAGAGGGGACGTATATATGTATATGTATGTATTTACATATGTATACATAAATATATTCTTTCTTAGCTATGCCCTGCTTGGAGGAGATGGAAAAAAAATTATTCTGCCAAACTCCAGGAATGCTCTTGGGAATGGTATGAGAACTTCTTACATTTCCATTTGAGTTGACGTATGTCTGCCAGTTATTCCTTAAGTTTCTAGATTTAGATCTTGCTTTGTTTCAAATGAGGTTGTTTGTTGTTATAGCTGAGGGATTGCCCCATCCATTTAATGGATCTTTCTTTATGGTCATATTATCAATCATTTCCAAGTTTTATATTCATCTAGGGAGACTTTGGGTGTGATATTCCAAGGTCGAATTTTTTTTTTTTATTTTTTTTTTTGCATCATAGACAAAGCTGTTGTTACTGGCAATGAGTGTAAGAACCAGTCATGATGACCTCTCTGTGAACCCACCAAAAAATCAAAATTTGTACATTTCTCCTTCAGTGTGAAACTGGACTTTGGCCTTTAGAGCTTTATTGAGGTAGTTTTCTCTGGAAAATCAAAGAAACCAATCATGTCCCAAGTCCCCAGCAGCAGTTCTGTCATTAGAGATTCCCAGGGACCTCCAAATTTCTGCCAGTTTCCAATCTTCCAGACACATGTTTTTACCAATGCATGAAAAGTGTCTTCTACATGGGGGGATTCTTCAACTTTTCCATTCATGGCCCCTCTTCACCTGAGAAATTTTTACATGATCTTGGGTCTGTAGTTATATAAAATAAATACAGAAATCAAACATTTACTGATAATAAATCCTTATTTCCCATACACATCACACATTCAATATGAGTCCCACATGGAATTTTAAGCCACAGTTAAAGAAGCTGAGGTCTACACCACCAGTCTTTTGAAAGGGAATGGGATGGCTAAGTCAAGAGGAGAAAAAAAATTCTTACATGGGAAGGATGCCTCAAGTTAAATCATTGGGACACAGGAAGACTTGTATGTTCTGATTTAGACTGAAGTTAGGAAAACAATGAACATTGGAAAGAAGCTGAAATCTTTGTAAGAAATGAAGAAATGCAACTCACTGTTTTCCTTGGAAAGGTGACAGTAGATGCAAAATGTTGCATTCACTTGCCATGTCTGCTTGTACAAAAACGAACAAACAAAAAACCCCCAATTATTTTTATTTATTACTAGGAAAGTCTGTGTATATTGAGAGAGATTATACCTACAAATAAATGTTAAGCAAAGTATTAATAAAACATTAATTTTAAAAATAACAATTGTTCTGTAATTAAGATCATAAATAATAGAACCCAGATTTCATCTAGGTCAATTTCCTTTTCTAATAATAATAGATAGTGGAGCAGCTAGATCGCACAGTGGCTAGAATACCAGTTTTTTTATTGAGGAGGACCCGAGTTCAAATCTCACCTCAGACATATATTTCCTAGCTGTGTGACTAAATCACTTAACCCCAATTGCTTTACCAGGAAAAAAAAAAAAAGAAGAAAAAGAAAGATAATAATAGTTAGCATTTATATAGCTCTTTAAAGTTTGCAAAGAATTTTTACAATTATTAGATTATTTTATCATCACAACCTAGCTGGTTAAGGGATTTCCACAGGGTCAGCCAGCTAATATGTATCAGAGGAAACATTTGAAGCCAGATCTTCTGAAAACAAGAGTTAACTGGTCTTTCCATTGTACAATACAACTCTACCAGTCTCAGTTATTGCATCTTTCCAGGTGGCTGTCCTGTTTAAAACCATGAACCACTCTAATTTTTTCTCATTTTCTAACACAAGTTTTATTACAAGGTGCTTTATCTATTAAAGAATTTATAGATTTACAGTGTGGTATTGGGAACAAGTAAGTCACTAGATGGCACAGTAGAGGGCTGGACCTGGAGTAGGAAGACTTGAGTAAAATTCCAGCCCCACACTTTTACTAAGCTGTATGATCCTGGGCAAGTCACTTACCTCCGCCTGCTTCAGTTTCCTCCTCTGTAAAATAAGCTGGAGAAGGAAATGGCAAACTATCCCAGTATCTTTACCAAGAAAACACCAAATAGTATCACAAGGAATCAGATATTACAGAAACAATGACAATGATAGCTATATGGGATTTTGTCATTTGATTTGACATGTTATTTCCATTCAAGCATTCTCCAAAATTTTTACATTGCATTTTTTTAAAATAATTCCATTTTTATTATGACTTTAACAAGCATCAACAAATGCAAACATTTCAAAATACTAAAAAGATAAAAAAGGAAGACTGTGTATAAAAACATGAGCCTCCATTTACATGGTTTGTATTATAAAAGCATATATTAAATTTAACAAGGCAGTAAAAAAAAAAAAAAGATGCCTTTCTGCATTTCTTCTGTATGCCTTTCTGAATTTCTTTTAGTTACACTTCTGCGTATTTATAAATAATTTATTCACATTCTTTTCTTTGTGTTCATCACTCCATCACAACCCATTAATTTCTCTCTTCCCTGATATTATGTTCTGGTTTTAGAGTTTACACCTGTTCTTGTAGAACAAACAGTATCTATAAATTTCCCACATTCTTCTATCAGGGATAGCTGAGCCAACTCAAACCTGCTCAGTAGAGCCAATTGTTAAATTTTCAGTGTGAGCATTCACACTTTGGAAAGGAAATGCAGTCACCAAATAAGGTTTGTTTAATTGTTTTGTGGATTTTCTAGACTTTTGAAAATGATGGAAAAAATGTAAATCATGCAGATTCACCTTAAAAGTATATCATGTGTACATTTCCACATCCAACTCACCCCTGGTTTTGTTCCACACTGACTGGTGGTTTTAACTACCTTCACTGACAGTCTTACTGCTTTTATATAGAAGGAAAGCAAGGTGTCTCAGAAGCTAGCTCTGATGTCAGGGGAAATTTTGAGGTAGGTTGCTATGGGCCAGAACTCTGAACTTCTTACAAGGTGCTAAGTCAGTGGAATTAAGACAATGGCTATCTAGTTTAGCGTGGTGCTTAATAGTTCTCTAAGTTCAATATGATTGATTTAATCTTACAACAAATAATGGTTTCCTAGAGATATAATGACTGGTTTATAATCATTGTAGAGCATATAGGGACTGAGAGCCACAGAGAAGCTTTCAAAAGGCAGAGAAGATAAGCAGGAGTTCAAGCTCTCAAAACTAAGGACAGACATTCATTTGATCTTCAGTCAGGCCACTGGTGGCAGGCTCTCCTCCTGCACTTCTCCATTGAGATCAAGGCCGGTCTGAAAGGCTCTCCAGAAAGCTGCCCAGCTCCAGGAAGAAGATAATAAAGAATCTGGACTATAGGAAAGCTAACCAGACCCCAGGAAAGGAGACAAGATTTTGAAAGAAATAATAAAGGATTTGGACTTTAACAGCTGGCTGTTCTTGTGGTGATTGCTAAACTGAAAAGAAGACTGCTTCCAGAGACCCCAAGAAAGCCAAAACCAAGAACATTACAGGTATTGTAATACCTGTAGCAGCAGCTCCAAAGATCTCATGTAAGAACTGAAAAAAAAAAGATAATTTAGTCTAACTAGAAACACTTTTTTAAGCTAGGCTTGGAGAAAGCATGAAGTTTTGTGCAGCTTTTTTTTTCTTTCAGAATAATCCATTCACCATAAAACATGTCTGTTTCAATTCTGATCCAGAGCTGCCTCCATCCATACATCTATTTTATTCATAAAAATGAGTGTTCATTGAGTACATATTACATGCCAAGTGCTTAGGGATAAAAGAAAAAGAAAAAAAGGAACGAAGAAAGAAAGAGAAAAAGAAAGAGAGAAGGCAAGTGAGAAAAAAGAGAGAAAGAGGAAGGAAGGAAGGAAGGAAGGAAGGAAGGAAGGAAGGAAGGAAGGAAGGAAGGAAGGAAGGAAGGAAGGAAGGAAGGAAAGAAGGAAGGAAGGAAGGAAGGAAAGAGAGAGAAAGAAAGGGAAGAAAGGAAGAAAAGAAAGAGAAAGAAAGAAAGAAAGAAAGAAAGAAAGAAAGAAAGAAAGAAAGAAAGAAAGAAAGAAAGAAAGAAAGAAAGAAAGAAAGAAAGAAAGAAAAGGAAGGAAGAAAAAAGTGAAAGAGAGAAAGGGAAAAAGGGAAGAAGGGAGGGAAGGAGGGAAAGGAAAGAAGGAAGAAAAGGAAGGGAAGGAAAGAAATGCAAAGTTTCCATGCCAGTTCCCCACTCCTTCAGTCCCAAACTCATCAAGGTGCGCCTAACAAGCCCACCCACACTCTGAGACTAGTTCTAGTCCTGGGCAAGAATACAAGAGTCTTTGTTTCAAATGACTCCTGGCTAAAAATTTAACTCCATCCTTAATAATAGTGCCCTTAGTCTTTTATTTAGCCCTTAGGCAAGGATTTATGACTAAATGCTGATTTCTTACGGCCCGGCTTCTGCCACCTGGGATCTTGATCTGGGGTAGTATAGAATCTCTCCCTACTGGCCTGACCCTTTATTATCCCATCTCGTAGACTAATCAATCAATCACTTAATCAATAAACATTTATTAAATATCTAGACACTCTTGTAAGAGTTGGGAATATAAAAGACAAATCTCTGTTCTCTAAGAACTGACAAACTAATGGAGGACCTCACCATCCATCTAATAGAAATAATAAATTTATTCGTGCTGACTGATTTCCTTTGACCCTGAATAGTCTAGCCTTCTGTAATAACTACCTACTCTTTCTTCCTTTAGATTCATAAAATTTAAAGTTGCAGACCCCTGATGGCCTGATCATCACGTACAACCCTCCTTCCACTGCTTTATAAATAGAACTCTCCCTATTTAAAATGCCCTTCCTTTTTTATCTGCTTTTTTTTTTTTAAGCCTAACTCTTCCTTCCACAGGGGCTGCTCACTCAATCATACTAATCTCCCTCCTACAAAATGTTCTTAAATTCCTTTCAGCCCCACTCTCACTCCTGTCCCAGACAACCTCTCTTCCCTCAGGTAGGCACAGAAGGCTCCAAAACATATCTTTTCAATGAGGAATCTGGCCAGGCTTTCTCTTCATGGCTCACCAAAACTCATTTTGCTGTAGCAATGTAGGGATTAAAATGGAAAGTGGAGAACCAGGACCCAGAAGAGACCAAAGGCCTCTACAGTGATATCAAAGTCAAATAGAAATATGTCCATTCAAGTCATATATTGATTCAGAAAATCACAAACCAACATCTGTGTTTCATTGTATTTTTTTTTTACAACTTTACCAATTAAATTTTAATCTAGAGGTTTGCTGGTTGCTGTTATGAGTTTAACACCTCTGCTCAACATCACAAGTTTACAAAATCTCTAAGTATTTTCCAGATTACAGATTTTGACCTTCACACTGACGTTACCATGGGGAAGCAAGGTGAATAGTGGGAAGCCTGGACTCAGAAAGACCTGAATTCAAATATGAACCTGGAAAAGTTACTTAATCTTGTTTGTTCCAGTTGCTTATTTATAAAATGAGAAAGAGAAGAAAAAAGCAAAACATTTCAGTATTTTTGCCAAGTAAACACCAAATGGGATCACAAAGATCTGGTTACATCTGAAACAAATAAATAACAAAATCATCATTTCAATTTTCATTCTCTCTGTCTCTGTCGCTCTCCTTCTATATGTCTAAACTCTCCTCCACCATTAAAGCCCATTTTATTCCTTTTCTACATCATAGCTTTCGTATTCCCTCTACTTGATCAGATAGTAAACTAAGTTATTCTGCTACTCTCTCCTCCATTCACATTACTCTTCTGCTCTCCAATGTAATTATTCTTATTCCAAATTGAGGTGTCAACTCATTCTCCTTCTTCAATACACCCAGGAGTCGATAACTAGAAGGAACACCAGTATTAAGAGCATATCCCAGTGTGTTCTAAACAAGCCCAGCAGCAGCGTGCTAGTAAACATTGGCTAATTTTCTCTCAAAGAGAGACTTGCCACTACAAAAGGGACTGCCACACAGCCCTCTTTGTAGTGGCCAGAAACTGGAAACTGAGTAGATGTCCATCAATTGGGAGAATGGCTGAATAAATTGTGGTATATGAATACTAAGAAATATTATTGTTCTGTAAGAAACAATCAGCAGGACGATTTCAGAAAGGCCTAGAGAGACTTACATGAACTGATGCTGAGTGAAATGAACAGGACTAGAAAATCATTATATACTTCAACAACAATACTATATGAGGATTATTTCTGATGGACGTGGTCTTCTTCAACAATGAGATGAACCAAATCAGTTCCAATAGTTCAGTAATGAATAGAACCAGCTACACCCAGCAAAAGAACTCTAGGAAATGAGTGTGAATCACTACATAGCATTTCCAATTCCTCTGTTTTTGTCCTCCTGCATTTTTGATTTCCTTCTCAGGTTAATTTTACCTTATTTCTAAGTCTGATTTTTTCTTATGCAGCAAAATAACTGTATGAATATGTATATATATATATATATATATATTGTATTTAATATATACTTTAAAATATTTAACATGTATTGGTCAATTTAACATGTATTGCCATCTGGGGGAGAAGGTTGGGGGAAGGAGGGAAAAAGTTGGAACAGAAGGTTTTGCAATTGTCAATGCTGAAAAATTACCCATGCATATATCTTGTAAATAAAAAGCTATAATATAAAAAGGACTGCCACAAATATTTTTGCAGATCCCACAATATGCTTTTAAGCTTAAACTGCTTTATTAACATACTTTTCATCACTTTATTAAGGCAAGACATTCAATAAGACAGTAAATAAAGCCTTGTTATGTAACATTTGCCAATTACTAAGGTGTAAATACTCACACTGAAAATTTAGTTTGGCTCTCCAAAATCAGTTTAGAGATAGCCTTAGCACACCATTATGTCTAGGGCATAATAAGCAGCAAAAAGCAAATACAGGTCCTTTTAGCCTCACAGTCTTATAGACTTAAAGTCTTTTTGTTGAAATATTCAGACTCAGCACTTTAAGATACAACTCAAACACCATCTTTTCTACAAAGTCTATCCCAACCATTCTACTAAACTTGGTTAGGTTAAACCTATTTTTGTCTAAAATTTCATGTTATTCTCCCACTGAATTTAGGGATATCTCCAGTCATCCTGCTCTATATCTGACCATTGAACCCAAATAGCCCTGGAAGAGAAAGTGAGGTTGGTGACTTTGCACAATCCTCCCTCTCTCAAATCCAATTCACTTATTTGTTATGCATCACCTCCATGATGTCATGGACCTCTTCAAGAACAAAAGATAAACAACAAAAAAATTTTGGTGACACTGATCATAGTTATTTGATACCTAGTATTATCAGTTATCATTTTATATTTGTGTCTTATATCCCAACTTAGAATAGAATTTCCATCAAACAAAATTCACAGATTTTATTTTTTCTATACTCCTAGTATATAACATGATATACTGTATATGGTTGGATATCAAGAAATCTTGATTGATGATAATGACCTTAATGAAATTATAGAAATTATTAAGGATTATGGTAGGAAAGGCAGAAGAAAAAAGACAAAGACTAGGAATAACTCAATTTTGTGCATATCAGATTTGATTGGAGGTTTAACATTCAAGTACTATCATATAGACAGTTGAAGATACCAGACAGAAGGTCAGATGAGCATAGATTTCAAACCAGAAGAGATGTTAGAAGCTATTTAAATGCTCCAAGGCACAGATCTGAGACTCTTCTGCACAGAGATGATCCATAAATTTATGAGAGATTAGTTGCCTGTTGAAAAGAGTATATAGAGAGAACAGAAGCCCAAGAAATTTGGGAAATGGGGAGTGTCTAGATGAGGGCCACCAAGTTTGATAAGAGTCCCACATTCATATCACATAAGTATCGTTACAAGGAAATTGAAATGTTTAACCTAAAATCAAGTCAACAAGTCTTTATTAAGAGCTTGCCTTTTTTTGTCAGGCAATGTTCTAAGTTCTGGGAATGTTAATTCAAGTAGAAAGAAAGACAGTCTTTGCCCTCAGAGAGCTTACATTCTAATGGGGAAGACAAACATAAAAGTAGGGATAGAAGGAAAGGGAAGAGATAAAAGAACTCAGAGCAGGTCATTATAGAGAAAATCCAGAAAATCAGGAATGTAGCTTGAATGAACATATGGCTACTTTGAATGTTCCAAAAATGGAGGTTCTGGGTGTCCAATCAGTCAATAAGCATTTACTACTATGTTCCAGAAGCTATGAAGGGATTTGATGGTTCTTTTCAAATCTATTAAAGACTATTATATGGAAGATGGAATAGACTTGATCCTTTTGGTCCCAAAGGAGATAAATACGTAGAAATTTCAAGAAAGCAAATTTGGGCTTAGTATCAAGCTAGACTTCTTAACAGCTAAAGCTCTAAAAAAAAAAAAAAATACAAAGGGTTACCTTAGGATATTGTGGGTTCATCTGAATTACAAGCCTTCAAGTAGGTCCTGGTTGATATTTTCTTATAAAAAAAATTCTGTTCAAAAATACTTTCTACTAGACAGTGTCTGAGGTCTTTTCAAGTCTAAATGCCAGTGGTTCTGTGAATAAATGCCGCAGGGCAAGAACATAAAAGTAAATCATTAAAAATCCAGTAAAATTTCTCATATATATAGAAAGAACCCTGGGCTTTGAGTCAGAAGGCCAGAGTTAGAGCTTCCTCTGAATGGAGATGTTACATGCCAACTGTGTGGCCTCTTCCCACCTCTATTTCCGCAGTATGAAATAAGGATAATAATAATTTCACTAATCTACCTTTAAAATGTTTGTGTTATGTAGGGAAAAAGTGAGCTAATGTACTTCTGAGCACCTTGTAAACCATGGAGAGTTAACTATAAAAGTGCCAACTACTGTTAGCATTATAAGGTCAGAACCACACTTAACTAAGTTTATCAATCAGCTAGACTTTTTCCAAGAATTAGTATTAATTAAATACCTACTATATGCCAAAGAACTATGCTGGGTGCAAGGGATATATAGCCAAGAATGTACAGGCAGCGTGCATTAAAAGGAAAAATAACTTAAAATATATACAAATACATATTTAAATACAGAATAAATAAATACTAAATATAAGAGAGGGCAGCTGAACAGTAGCAAAACAACAATGTTTGAGCTGCATCCTGACAAAAGAGAGAGAATTTATGAACTGGAGGTGATGAAGGAACATATTCCAAGATCAATAAATGCCCAGTGAAAGGGCAAAAATACAAAAGACAAAGGATTATGTTTGTAAAATGGAGAGAAGTCAGTTTGCCAGGGTCATAGGAGAGCAATATTTAATGAGTCCGGAAAATAGGATGGTCCAGGTGTAAGGATCTACAAAATACAAAGTTTATATTTATTCCAGTGGCAATAGGAGATCCATGGAATTTATTGAGTAAGGGAGAGACATGGTGAGATCTGGGCTTCAAAAAAAAAACACTTTGGCAGATGTGTTATGGGCCAGAACTTGAAACAAGATTTCAAATTTATGTAAATAACTTTTTATACCTAATGAACTGCATGAAATAACAGAGAAAGGAACCATAAAGACCTGTGAGCCATTATATTTCCACCAGGCTAAAAGTGAGACAATTAAAATAGAATATGGCTGATTAATTCCCTAGCCACTGATATAAAAGAGGAGAGGAACTGGGAAGACCCACAAATTAAGTAAAATGTAATAGAGAAATATTTAACAATACAACATAGATAATGCTAATTTGTCGTTTTCTAAGTCAATGAGGAGCAATTAGGTGGCCATCAAAAATATAGTGTAGGGCCTGGAATCAATATGATTAATCTTCCTGAGTTCAGTTTTGGTCACAGGTACTTAATAGCTGTGGACTCTGAGCAAGTCACTTAACCCTGTTTGCCTCAGTTTCTTCATCTATAAAATGAACAGAAGAAGGAAATGGCAAAGCATTCCAGTATCTCTGCCAAGAAAACCTTAAAAGTCAGGTTTTATATGCAGGGATCCTGTTTTCATTGACTTTGATACCACCTTCCTAAAGCACTACTCAGGAATAGAGGGGTAGAGATGAGATATAGCTAAAGACCCCTCCCTTCATCTCAGAATTTTTTTGTCTCTGGAAACCAAGAGGTCTCCCTCTTTTTTTTGAATCACTACTTTTATACACTTCATATCTTTCCTAGTGAAATGTAAAATATTTTAAAGAATTGTACACTTTTTAATCTTTCTATTGCTAGTGTCTAGCATAGTGCCTTGGAATTGAATTAAAAGAAATGCTTTGTGTTCTTATTCTTCTTTAAAAAAAAAAAAAAGGCGGGGGGGGGGGGTAGATAACAAAAGACAAAGCTAGGAGCATAGTAAAAAGCTGTACAGCTTGCCTTCCTTTCCACACTCCTAAGCTGCCTCCAGGCAAGAACCCTTGTGGTCTGAGACCCAATGAAATCTGGCAAATGGATGTGAACCATTATAAATCTTTTGGTTGCCTGTCTTTTATCCATGTTGTGGTAGACACCTTTTCAGGATTCACTTTTGCAATACCAGCAGCAAAAGAGACAGCCCAAGTGGTCACTGAATTCCTCATACAAGCATTTGCAATTATGGGTGTGTCACAAGCAATAAAAACAGATAATGGACCTGCATATACTTCTAAACATTTTGCACACTTTTATGCACAGTATAAGATTTTACATACCACTGGCATACCTTTTAATCCTCAAGGTCAGGCAATAGTAGAAAGAAGAAACAGAGATATTAAGACATTCCTCCAAAAACAAAAGAAAGGAGGAGCCATGGGTAACCCTAGAGAACTTCTAAATTTAGTTTTTTATACCATTAATTTTTAAATTTTTGATAAAGATGCACTGGCTCCAGCAGACAGGTTTTATAACCCACCGGAAGGGCAGTGTCCAGTGCAAGCAGCTCCACTCTCTTTAGATAATCGCCAGGTGATGTGGAGAGACCCAGAAATGGTGAATGGAAGGGACCAGATAGGCTAACTGTTTGGGGGGAGAGGGTTTGCTTATATCTCTACAGATGGAGAAGGAATCAGATGGGTGCCAACGAGCCGTATTTGCCTTGTCCATCAGAGAGAGATAGAAAAAGAGAAAAACCTGGAAACAAATGAGAAGACCTAAGAACAAAATCTGTAGGAATCATTGGATTCCCTAACACAAGATGAGACTATTGCAGGATTTCAAAACTTGCAGGAATTATTGAATTCCTGGCACATGAACTAATGGACAATAGATTCCTTTTGGACTATTTCTAGGATTTATAGACCTGTATAATTCCTCATGTCGATTCATGTTATTTGTTACATCACTACTAGCCTATGTTACTATGTGCTTATGTAATTTATGTAATTATGTATAATACCTCCCATATTGATGAATTTATGTATACCTGTTTCAAATGAGCCCTTTCAGAAACCCACTAATCTAATTTCATTTTCCATTTCCTTTGGTGTTTTCATCTTCCTTCCTGAGATGTCAGGGAGGGCGTGATCACCTCCTTTTTATGGTGCTTTCACCCCTTTTTTTGAGCAGTCAGGGAAGGTGTGATCACCTTCTTTTTCGGGGTTCTCACCTCTTTGAAAAGTCAGGGAGGTTATGACCACCTATGTTCTAAAAATAAAAGAAAGCAGGAGATGTTATGGGCCAGAACTTGAAACAAGGTGTTAAGTAAGTGGAATTGAGGAGACAATGGTTAAATCTAGTTTAGTATTGATTTAATCCTACAACAAATAATGATTACCTAGTGATATAATAATTGGTGTATACTCAGTGTGGAACATGTAAGGAGTAGTTGTCAGGGCCAGAAAGGACAAGCCCACTAGAAGCTCTCAGAAGCTGAGAAAAATTCCTTCCATATTCCACTTTTGTGCTGACTGGAGGCTGAAGCAAAAACCTTTGGATTTGGAGACATTTGGAGGAAGCTAGAGGCAGAAGCTGGCAGAGGCAAAGCTCTTGGAACCAAGGAGAGAGATGGGCCTCTAAGAAAGCTAACCAGGCCCCAGGAAAAAAGACAAGACTTGGAAGGAGACAATAAGGATTTGGACTTTAACTCCTGGCTACATTTGGAGTGATTACTCAGAACTGAAATGAAGGCTGCTCCCAGAAGCCCCCCAAGAAACCTGCCTGCTCCCAGAAAATATTACTTTTTATTTTTTGGGGTTTTTTTGTTTTTATTATAGCTTTTCATTTACAAGATATATGCATAGGTAATTTTTCAGCATTGACAGTTGCAAATCCTTTTGTCTCAACTTTTCCCCTTCTTCCCCCCACCCCTTCCCCCAGATGGCAGGTTGACCAATACATGTTAAATATATTAAAGTATAAGTTAAATACAATATATGTATATGTGTCCAAACAGTTATTTTGCTGTACAAAAAAATTTGAACTTTGAAATAGTGTACAATTAGCCTGTGAAGGAAATCAAAAATGCAGGTGGGCAAAAACAGAGGGATTGGGAATTCTATGTAGTGGTTCATAGTCATTTCCCAGAGTTCTTTCCCTGGGTGTAGTTAGTTCAGTTCATTACTGCTCTATTGGAACTGATTTGGTTCATCTCATTGTTGAAGATGTCCATCAGAATTGATCATCATATAGTACTGTTGTTGAAGTGTATAATGATCTTCTGGTCCTGCTCATTTCACTCAGCATAAGTTCATATAAGTCTCTCCAGGCCTTTCTGAAATCACTCTGCTGGTCATTTCTTACAGAACAATAATAGAATATTACTTTTTAGAGAAGAATATTACACAGATGTGTAAAGGATGAATTGGAATGAGAAGAGACTTGATTCAGAGAAACCAATAAGGGAACCAGTAATAATGTTCTAGATGAGAAGTGGGTCTGAATTAAGAGATTGTATTAGTGGAGAGAAGGGGCTGAATGTGAGAGCTGTTACAGAAACAGAAGCAAGTTTTGACAATTGATAGAGGAAAACACTAAAATTCTGAGCCTGAATGAACAGGAGGACAGTGCCTTCAATAGTAATGGGAAAATTTGGAAGAGAGGAGGGATAATAAGTTCTGGACATGTTGAGCTTGGAATATATCTGGAACATCTATTCTGAAAAGTGTGACTGACAGTATTGATTCATGCATGACTCAGTCTCAAAGAAAAGGCAGGGGACTGGATACATGAATCTGAAAGTCGCCTACAAAGAGATGATAATTCAACCTGTGGGAGATGATGAAATCACCAAATGAAAGCATATATAGAGAAAAATGAGATATGGGATCAAAGCAGAACTATGGTTAGGAGGCACAGTATAGATGATGAGCCAGCAGAGGAAACAGTCAGACAAGTAGGAGGAGAACCCAGAAAAAAATAGTCACAATAGTCCAAAGAAGAGCACATTCAAGAGAAGGTAATCAATAGTTTCTAATTCATCCAAGAAATCAAGAAAATGAAAACTGAGGGGGAAAAGACCACCAGATGTTTAAGTTAAAAGATCATTGATAACTTGGGAGAGAGCAATTTCAGTTGAGCGATGAATTTAGAAGCCAATTTGCAAAGAACTGGGGAGAGAAAAGGAACTAGAGACAACAAATATAAACAGCTTTTTCTAAAAGTTTTACTAAGAATACCATTACTAAGTTTGTATCCCAAAGAGATTAAAGGGGTGAGGGGAGGAGTATTTGTACAAAAATATTTATAGTAGCTTTTTTATACTGGAAAAGAATTGGAAATGGAGGAATCTATCAATTGGTGAATGGCTAAACTATGGTATATGATTATAATGGAATATCATTGTGTGACAAGAACTAATGAACAGGAAGATTTCAGACAAACCTGAAGAGACATACATGAAGCAAAGCAAAGTAGAATGAGTAGAACCAGTTGAACAATGTACACAATAACAATGCTTAATTCTGAATTGCTTAGGTATATTCAGCAATACAGTGATACAAGAAAATTCCAAGATTCTTGATGAAATGTTATTCATATTCAGATTCTCCGAATGCAAATAAAAGCATATATTTTCCCATTTTTTTGTATTGTTTGGTTGTGTTTGCTTATGTGTGTGTGTTTTTTTTTTTGGTTCTGTGTCTTATTTCATAACATGACTAATATGATTTTTTGCATGATTCACATTGTATAGCCTATACCAAATATCTTACTATCTCAAGGAGGGAGAGGAAAGGGATAGAGAGAGAAAATTGAAATTCAAATTATTTTCAAATGAATGTTAAAAATTATCTTTACGTGAAATTGAGGAAAAAATAATTTTTTTTAATTTGATTGAGAAAGGCAGGAGAGATTTAGAATAATTGAGAGTATAGCAGACTTTAAAGCAAATATTTTAAGGATGGAAAAATGATATGATTGGAGGCAGTAGAAAAGGAAATGGTTCACAGGGAAATGATTTTTCCCCAAAGGAACAAGATTTTAAAAAATTAATCTGTCCATTCTAATGGACTTGGGATGGAAAATGTCATATGCATCAAGAGAGAACTATGAAGACTTGAATGTGTATCAAAGGATAGTATTTTCACCTTTTTCTGTTTGTTTGTCTGTTTGTTTGCTTTTTCTCATGTTTTTCCCCCTTTGGGTCTGATTTTTTTCTTGCACAACATGACAAATATGAAAATGTGTTTAGAAGGATTGTACTTGTTCAACCTATATTGGATTATTTGCTGTCTTTGGGGAGAGAGGAAGGAGGAAGGGAGGAGAAAAAATTTGGAACATAAAAGCTTATAGAAATGAATACAATTATATGCAATTGGAAAAATAAAATACTGTTGAGGGGAAAAAAATTTAATCCGTCTTTCCCACTATCTACTGTCCCTTCTCATTAAGCAAATTTAAAACAAAACCTCCCACCCCAAAATCATTCAATAAATTATCTATATGGTCTGGCAAAATTATTTCTCACATTAGCCATGTCCCAAAATATGTCTCTTCATTTTAATCATTTAATTTAATCATTTCTCTGTCTGGAGTTAGTGGCATGCATTATATTTGTTCTTTTGAACTTATGCTTTATCATTATGGTAATCAGAGTTCTAGTCTTTCAAAGTTGCTTTTCACTATTATATCTTTATCATTATGAATTATTTTCCTAGTTTTGTTCACTACCTTTCTTCAGAATAATTTCCCCATTTCCACTGAAACCATCCATTTAATAATTTCTTATAGAACATAGCTTTTCATTACATTAATATATCAAAATTTGTTTTGCCATTCCCCAATAGGAGAATAGTCCCTTAATTTCCCATTTTGGGTTACTATGAGAAGAGCTGCTATATATTTTTTATACATATAGATCCTTTTAAATTTCATATTTAAATTGGAGTAAAATAAGCATTTCTTTAGCATAAAAAATGACTGCAAATCTATTATAAACAATTTGGTATTCCTTTCAAATATACAATAAATTTTTCATGTTAATTTTTTTTCTTACTTCTTCCTCTCCCCCAGAAATTGCAACTATTAGTCACTTTCTCTCTCTCTCTCTCTCTCTCTATATATATATATATATATATATATATATGTATATAGATAGATAGAAATAGAGATAGAGAGATCTATATATATACATGTATAGATAGATATATATATATAGATATATACACACATATACATATATATAACATATATAAATTATTCTATACATACTTTACTTTTTAGCTCTTTCTCTTTCTTTATTTGTCCTATAGCTAATTTAGGTATTCATAACAGACAAAATCAAGTAGTAGGATATAAAGTAAATCCATATATTGTTAGGAGAGATTTAAGATTAGAGAGTGAATAGTCTTCTGGAGGATGGGATCAAGGGCATATGTAAAGTGCCTGGCCTTGTTGAACAAGCTATGGTATATGATTGTGATGGAATAGTATTGTGTTATAAGAAATGACAAGCAGGTTTAGGATTCCAGTGTGTCCAGTCTGTGTGGGATCTAATTAGAGAGGCAGAGGATCTCTTTCCCATATTCACTGTCAGGGAGTTGGGAGGTCACCATCCCATTTCTGCTATTCCTCTCTCCAACTCTATCTTCTTCCTTGACAGAACAGGGTAACTTCAGAAGCTGTGGTGCTTACTCTGCCTATCCAGATATCACTTTTTAAAGTTGTGTTAAGCTGTCTAAATGGTGTTAGTAGACCTTAGCACTATGATAATTGAGCTGCACCATTATCAATGAAGAGGTTTTAAATGCTACACTATAAGAATAAGAAGTCTGTTATAGCCTTTATTGGAAGCTGATGTTAATATTAAGTTGGTGAAGCAGTTCTGAGAAAATATCAAGTCTGTTATTGATCTTGAAGAAATGGCATCTGGTCTAAACAAAAGAAAAATGATTCAGCATGCTGTATTTAAGCAACTTGTGAAGCTTGTAGACCCTGGAGTGAAAGCCTGGACACCAACCAAAGGAAAACAAATGTTATTATGTTTGTTGGGTTTGCAGGGTAATGGTAAAACCACATGTTCCAAGTTAACCTATTATTACCAGAGGAAAGGTTAGAAGACTTGTTTGATATATGAAGACACATTAAGAGCAGAAACTTTTGACCAACTAAAACAGAATACTACTAAAGCAAGAATTCCTTTCTATGGAACCTTTCCTAATGAAGCCTGTAATCACTGCCTCTGGAAGTATAGAAAAATTCAAAAATGAGAACTCTGAATTTATTATTGTTGATACAAGTGACCATAATAAACAAGAAGATTCTTTGTTTGAAGAAATGTTCCTCGTAGCTAATGCTATACATATGATGTATGTATAGCAATGATAACATTGTTTATGTAGTAGATGCCTCCATTGGTCAAATTTTTGAAGCACAAGTAAGACTTTCAAAGATAAAAATAAATGTAGCCTCTCTAATTGTAACAAAACTTTTTGACCATCCAAAAGATCATGATGCACTTAGTACAATAGCTGCCACAAAATGTCTGATAATTTTCATTGGTACTGGAGAGCATATAGATGACTTTGAATCTTAAAATACAGCTTTTCATCTGCAAATTTCTTGGTATGGATGATATTGAAGGATTAAGATAAAGTCAATGAATTGAAGTTGGATAACAATGAAGCACTTATAGAAAAGTTGGAACATGGTCAGTTTACATTGAGAGATATGTAGGAACAATTCCAAAACATCATGAAAACGGGCCATTTGGTCAAATGTTAGGTATGATCCCTGGTTTGGGAACATAGTTTATGAGTAAAGGCAAAGGACAAGTCAATAATGATAATGGACTCCCCTTTTCTTTTCTTTCCCCCACTTTTTCTGAAAGGATTGAAGAATATATGGGAGTTTGATCTCTTCAGATTTCTTTTCAGACTTCTGAGTTCCTGGGGTTTTCTGGAAATCATATATATATATATATATATATATATATATATATATATTTGCCTAAAAGAACAGCTCTTATTAATTTCTATCTTAAAATTTCACTTGTCAAGTGAAACAAATAGTGACGTAAAATTTGGTATTTAGTTTTTAATTATTTGTCTCAAAATGTAATCATTATATTTGTAAACAGTCTGAGTCAATTGTTACATGATGTTGCAAGAAAAATTCTGTAAATAAACTTTAACGTAGTTGTAATCAAAGGGGTTTGTTAACTTTCTTTGTATTCTGAAATCTTAATTTCCAAAAATGGCATGCAGAAAGGCAAAATGTAGAGCTAATACCATACCTCAAGAATGAAGCTATTTGTGGAAAACAGGGTTAGTGCCTTTAACATGAATTTCTAAAATTGCATGTATCACAGTATAATTAAGATATTTTGCTAAAGAAAATCAGAGCTTTATTTAGAAAATTGTTTCACAACATAAATGTAAAATTTGGTTGTTCTGAAACTATAAGGCAATATACATTAATGTTAGCTGATGTTAGCTTTTTAAGGCCAGATCTAAGGAGAAAAAAAGAAGGAAGGAAGGAAGGAAGGAAGGAAGGAAGAAAGGAAGGAAGGAAGGAAGGAAGGAAGGAAGGAAGGAAGGAAGGAAGGAAGGAAGGAAGGAAGGAAGAAGGAAGGAAGGAAGGAAGGAAGGAAGGAAGGAAGGAAGGAAGGAAGGAAGGAAAGGAGGGAGGGAGGGAGGGAGGGAAGGAGGGAAGGAAGGAGGGAGGGAAGGGAGGGAGGGAGGGAAGGAAGAAATAGTAGAAATCATCTAGGATTAGGGTTTATCAAGGGATGAACTGGACAAGGGGTAGGAGATTTGAGAGTGCATGACAGGTTGAAGATGAATTGGATAACTATAAAATCAAGAAACAAAGGAAGAAAATGAAATTTATTTTGTGATCCAATGACACTAGCCTCTTTGTTGTTTCTTCAATGAGACACTTTAATCCTGACTTCAGTGATTTTCTCTGGCTATCCCCTTTACTTGAAATTCTCTCCCTTCTCTCATCTACCTTAGTTTCACTGGCTCCCATAAAATCTCTAATAAAATTCTATCTTTTGTAAAAAAAAAAAAAAAACCTGTCCTGATTCCTGGACTCCCCAATAGTAGGATCATCTTTCTATTATCTCTAGTTTATGCTGTATAAGTTCCTTGACCAATTTTTTTGCCTTTCTTTTGTATTTCCAATGCTTAATATAGTGCCTACCAAACTATAAGCACTTATTAAATATTAGATGACTAACTGAAATCAGAGCAGAATTTATGGCCTCAGAAAATACTGGAAGATGGAAGAATTAGAGGTTGTGATAAGGGAGAACAATAAAGTTAAGAGGGGTGAGGTATAGGAAGAGATGGAAAGAGGAGACTATGGTCAGACAAAGGGGAATGCCAGAGTTTTTGAACAAGGGTACAGTATACTCATAAGGAATGTTTAATAGGCTGTCTAAAATACATACATATATATATATATATATGTATATACATACATTTTAAAGGTTCATTTGCATTATTAACATTTCTTCTCTCACTTTAAGTCTATTTAATGAACAAAATAATAAATCAATCCCTGATTTATAATATTTGCCAATTCTGAGATGTAAATGCTTTAACAGAAAAATTAACACTCTGCTCTCTTGACCCATTGTGAGCTGGCTTTAGCATACTCCTGCTCATAGGTAGGTGTTTTAAAGAGCCAGAGAGCTAAATAAAAAAGAGCTTGACCCCTCTCTTTGAAGGACAGACTCTTCTAAAATTGAACCCTGTCCATGTGCTTTTGAGATAGAGCTAAGGGGACCTTTTCTGGAAAAAGAAGCCTGGAAGGCCCCAAACTTGTACCTAGCCCCTAGCCCATGTTGATTATGTTTTTACACAGGGCTTTTAACATTACAAACTTCTTTCCTTACAACCATTCCTGTGAGTCAAGTAATCTAAGTGATATTACCTCCGGATTTCAGGTGAGGAAGTTGAGGACCAGGAATATTTAGTGTTTTGTTCAGTTTCACATTACTGTCTCTGTAGTTCCTGAAGCCAAAGATATTGTTCACACTGAAGAAGGGTTAAAAGGGACTTGAGACAAGACCTAAAGTGGAATACTGTGTAGAGCTCCTGGACTTACTGTGGCTCTCTGTGTCTCTCTGACACATCCAACAATAAGGCAGGTTTGCTTCACTTGAGATTTTCTAAGTAAAATATGTCTAGTATCCAATGTCCTGAAGCCCTTGGGGCATATTAAAATGTATGAGACAATGATCCTTGCCCTCGGGGAGTTTACAATCTATAATAATAATTGCAATCCACTAATAATAATACAGCAATAATAGGTACAATGATAACAATTCAAGTGGGTATGATGCAAATCATGTAAGCCAGATACAGGGCCTTTAACATCACAAAATATTAGCACTACAAGGCACCTTAGAGATCACTGAGCTCAATTTCACCATTTCACAGATGAGTAAATCAAAGGTCACAAAGACAGCTGAGTCCAGAACTTAATTTCTAATTTATTGACATAATCCATTACAATCACCATATCACATATGCAGTATACATAGTGAGACACTGAATAAAGTTCTAGGAGGTCTAAAAGGTAAAACTGAGGCTTCAATAAACACAGACACACAGATGTGTGTGTGTATGTGTGTATATACAGAGCATTCAAAAAATCTTTGTACAATTGTTTTATGTTAAAACTATATGTACTAACAAATGTACACACATTACCTACATAATATACTGTTATATGTGATATAATAATAATAATAATAATATATAATATAGTATAATATATTACATTGCATTATGCTATTCTATTTTATGTTATGTTGTGGCATGCAATACAATATATTATGTTTTATTACATTATGTTGTCATGTTATATCATATTATACATATCTTATACACTAAAATATACATAGTTATGTGTAGAAAAAGTGATACTTAGAAAGTACACGTATCTATTATATATAGTTTGCATGTGTATGCATATATACAAACACATATACACGTGCTTATATGTGTGCGTGTCCTAGGGAGACATTCAATCATTCAGCAACATATGGCTCAAAGAAATGCATGTGTCTGTTACAAAAGCTAATGAAAAGATATATAAGGAATCTGACTGGTATGTAATTATAACCTCAGTGATAATGTACTCTTCTAGTCATTAAAAAAAAAAAAAATTGGTTTCAACTTTTGGCAAAGACATTAAGAACTTTAGCTAAAACAAGTAAAATATTTAGAATTTTTACTGTAGTATATAAATATCCCAGAAACATTTTATTAAAAACAAATGAAGGATACTGTCATCAAGCTCTGTATTGGAATGTCTGACTCTTCTCTTGGATCTTTGAAAAATAGCCCACTAAATATTCTCTTGCAGTAAATTAAAGATTAAAATAATAATAGGTAATATTTAAAGAGCTACATCCTGGAATGGTGATTTCATTAGTCTAGAAAACTCCTGAATGAAGAATTTCTACTATTAATGCAGTTCATCTCCTCCTGTACGACTTATAGATTCATTGCTAGGAATCCTGAGAGCTGTAATCACTTACCCAGGGTTCCCCAGCTAGTTATATGTCAAAGGCAAGATTTGAACTCAGTTCCTAAGATCAGTTCTCTACCCACTCTATTATACTGCCTTTCTATTTTAGAATTTTTGACAGTTCTGTATAAAGTTTTCAAAACCACCCACTAAGTGTCCTAAAACTCTACTCTGAGTTTTAAGAGCTGGCATTCATATAGCACTTTGAGATTTGCGAAGCACTAAACATATATAATATTTTTTGGTCTTCACAACAATCCCTGTGAGGTAGACTCTATTATTATCTTCATTTTACAGATGAGGAAACTGAGGCTAAGAGAGGGTGATTCACTCAGGGTCACACAAGTAAACTGAGACTGGTGATTAGATGACATAATGGATAGAATTCTGGGTGTGGAATAAGCGAGACCTGTGTTCAAAACCTTACTCAGACACTTACTTGTGTGACCCCGTGTGAGTCATAAGGAATGATCATCCTCAAAATCACGAGACCCTGCCTTCAAGCACTATTCTCCAAGTCTAGTATTTCTATGGGATAAGTTGGAAACAATTATCACCCTCTAAAGGCAGACTGAAAACAGACATCAAAAGGAATCTCTGCTAAGAGATATCTCAGAAAACTTAATAAAAATAACACTGCTCAAACTCCCAATGCCTTTCTACCCCTGCCAGAACTTGCAACTAGTAACTTACTACCTGTAAGACTCTGGGCAAGTAACTTTTCCCCTCTGAGTCTCCATTTTCTCATCTTTAAAATAAGAGAGTTGAAACAGATAATCTTTGACATCCTTTTCAATTCTAATTCTACACACCTTTGATTAATATGAGTGGATTATACTAGATGACTTTCTTGAAAGTGTGGGCTGGAACCAGCTCAAACCATCTTCTAACATCTGATTGTTAAGTTTTCAATATGAACATTTACAATTAAGAAATCAGCAAACATACAAATCATGAGCTGATAGATTGTTTGTTGAATGTCTCTACTTAAGAAAGTGATTTTAACATGTTAATAAATATTTGGAGAGTCAATTGTTAAACATTTAGCAGTGAATCTCTGCCAGTTCAAATGTTGTCATTCTAAGATTTGACACAATTACTTGTTAGGTTAGTGATCTTTATTCACACATAATCAGCAGCAGAGTTCACATCTTTGAATCTCAAAGAGCCCACCTGACAGTTAGTTATCCCAAGGGAAGAACTAGTCCTGAGCATTCTTATCACCATTTGTTTACAAATCATGCCATGATTTTTAGTCACAAGAGGCACTTAAAAATTAATGCTGGGTAGCTTTCCCTTGTGTTCTTCAGTTATTTTAATTATGAGTGAGTCTTCATGACACCACTTGGATTTCTCAGCAAAGATAGTAGTGGAGTGATTTGCCATTTCCATCTCCAGCTTGTTTTACAGATGAGGAAACTGAGGTAAACAGGTTAAGTGATTTGTCCAAGATCACACAGCTAGTAAGTGTCTGGGGCTGAATTTGAACTCAGAAAGATGATTCCAAGCTTGGGGCTTTATGCACTATGCTGTCATCTAGCTTGTACCAAACATTTTCTTGTAGTCCCTCATAAAAGACTTTTTTTTCAAAGCAAGCTCTGCTTATGAAATTTGCTAGATAGTGATTGCATGCTGATAACGCCTCACCCCTTCTTGTCTAGTCATGGTAGACCTTGCTGCTAACTTTTACCTCCTCTTCAAGTCATCTTGATCTATAATCATAGGCTCATTGATTTATATCTGGGAAAGACCACAAAAGTCATCATTTCCAATTCCTTCATTCCACATTCTACAGATGAAGAAACAAACCCAAAAAGTTTTAGTTATTTGACCAGTCAGCAATTATCTAAGGCAAATCTGAACCCAAATTTATGTGATTTCAGAACCAGTGTTCTATCTATTTCTCCATATTGCCTCTCCAGTATATTCTGATTTTTGCTCTTCTTGCACTCATTTAAATTCTCAGTGTACACCACAGCCTCTTCTATTCCAAATGTGAGGAAGGCAATAAATACTAAATGAAAGATTTGGTAGAAAACAAGGAAAGAGGAAGTCAGAGTAGCAATGAGAAAGTCCCAGGGCAAGAAGGAAATGGAGTTAGTGAATTGCCAATCCAAGAAGGATAGCTGAGAATACAGACATGGAGCCCAAAAGGCCAGATCAAGTCATCAGCATTTCAAGTGAAAACAGTCAAGTCCATGATCACAACATGGTGCAAAAGGTCTTATAGTACCAAAGCCATTAAACTTGATAAGGAGTTATCTCATTTTACTGTGCTGAGTTAACTTTCAAGCCATTCATGTTCCCTTAAGGAGAAGATTCCTTTCAGAAGGGTCCATCACAGAGCCAGGAAGACCTGACTTCAGTCCTTCCTGGCTTTGTGAGCTTCAGCAAATCACTTAATCTCTCAGTGCACTAGTTCTCTAAGACCCAGCTTCTAAAACTGTAGGTCTTGACCCCACAAGAAATCTCATCACTGAATGGAGGTGACAAAGATATAATTACCAGTAAATATTTGATTTATATATCTATTTTATATATCTATATACCCACAATCACCTAAAAATTTCTTGGGGAAAAAAGGAATTGCAAGTGAAAAGAGTTTAAGAAGCTAAGACCATAAATCAAAGTTGCTGTAGTTGTAGAGGAGTTTTCTCAGTGGGAATACTCTGTATTAAACTCGTAAGTCCAGGCACCAACCCTTTTCAAATTAGGATACTGAGTTGTATGCAAATAATTATTCCCTCCTTTCTTCCTTGGAATTCCCTTCACCTGAAAGGGTTCCTTCCCCATCTCCCATCATCTTTATTATTCTTCCTAGCAATGGACCCTTCTCATCAGTAGTGGACTGGCCAGAAGTTGCTATATTCTTATTAAAACTCTCCAAAAGGGCATGACAGTAAGGTCTACATAGTAGCCTGTAGAATATATCCTCTTTAAGGGTGGGGATAGCTTGGTCTTTGTTTTAATATACTAAGGGCCTGGGTCAGTTCTTGGCACATAGTAGGCACTTAATAAATATTTGTTTTGTTGAACAACATTAGCATAATTAATGGAGATTATAGAAGAGAGATTTTGAAAAGAGCATTCTCCCCTGTATAAATTTAAGAGTTCTTTGTAACCACATGTTTATAAAGAATCAAATCCAATGTTTTATTTTTTTCAACAATGATGTAGGAACATAGTAATAGATAACCATGCACCAAAAAACATGTATGAAATTATATTCATCATTTATAGTCAAATTTTATTCAATTTTTCAGAAAAATAGAAATTAAAATTTATTTTATGAAGAAGTTTCAATGGGATTGCTGGTTAAGACACAAAAATAAACAAGAAAGAAGATTAGATCAAGTGAAAAAGAGGATCATGTTGAAAAATGTTTTTAATTATAAGATTTATTTTCCACATCAACTTAAAAAGCCAGACCTGAGATTTCATTGGTGGAGGGATTTCTGATGGGGCAATTCCTTCTATCAAAACAAATAGGAGGCTTACACTCTTGAGAACTATTCTAGAGTATTAAGGAAGTATATGACTTTCTTAAGATCACACAGTATATATCAAATTGGTATTTGAACATATATCTTCCTGATGCTAAGACTAGATATCTATCCACTAACCTGTGCTTTTATCCTCATGGAGAGAGTTGGCGCTCAACTTTTTGTTCACAGACTATTTGCATCCTCAGCGCACTCTATTAGACTGAGATACAGCAAAGTATAGATTGATTCTCTGCTGCCCGGTCTAAATGGGTCTTAACAATTAACACCAAGAAAACAGAGGCTCTCCACTAGCAAGGACCACACCATCTATGTGCAAACATCAGTTACAGCAAATGGAGAACTGCTGGATGCTAAATAAGTTCATTTACCTTGGAAGTATTGACACACACACATTGCCAGAGCTAGTTCAGTTTTTGAGAGTCTCCAAAGCCAGAAGAGAAGAATTAGACTGTCTACCAAATTGAAAACCTACAGAGCCATTGTGCTGAACTCATTGTTGTATGACCGTGAAATCCAGACAATATACCAACCCCATGCCAGGAAAATGAATCGCTTCCATTTGAAATGTCTTAGGAAGATTCTGAAGATCACCTGATTGGATAAAGTATCAGACATTGAGGTTCCTTTCTCAAACTCTGCTACAGAGAGCACAACTCTGACAAGCTGGCTATTGTTGTTCAAATATTAAACATGTTAAGTTGGCTTAAAAGGCTATTTTATGGAGAACTCACACTAGACAAATACTCACATAGAGGTGAGAAGAAGTGATACAGAACACTTTCAAGGTCTCTCTGAAGAACTTTAGTATCAATTACAAGACAAGGGAGACACTGGAGTGATCTGCCTTCATCAAAGAAAGTGCTGTACTCTATGAGCAATGCAGAATTGTGATGGCTCAAAAGAAACACAATTTTGTTCAAACATATAGACATCTCCACTCTCAATGCCCAATCTATGGAGTGCCTTCTGAGCTTCATATTGATCTTATCAGCCGTCATCATACCAATATGAGTTCAGAAGGCTCTACCATAGGTTGGACACAAAAGACATCACTGTACCTCAATCCAGCATTTTGGACAGCTACTACCCCAACTACTACAATCAATCACTGCTTTGGCTAATTATGCCCAATTTATTCTGTATATATTTTATTTATAGAATTGTTTTCCTGTTTCTCCCCCATTAGACTGTAAGCTCTGTGGTGGCAGGAACTGGGTTTTTTTTTTGTTTTTTTTTTTTTTGTTTTTGCCTTTCTTTGTAACCCCAGTGCTTAATCCAGTGCCTGATACATAACAGATGTTCAATGAAATGCTTATGTTGACTTGTTTCATTGACTTGACTTATGCTCAAATAGCCAGATTTCATCTTGAATATTGATACTACTAATTAAAGAACTAGTAAAATATTAGAAATTAATTTCAAACCTTAACATAACATAAAATCTCTCCAACTACTCATTCTAAGTGTTCATGAGCATTTTTTTCACTTGCTTTTCCTTTTATATCATCACAGTTTGAAACTCTGTCATTCAGTGGATACAGAATTAGTCACAGAGTCAGAAAGACCTAGGGGTCAAATCTGACACAAATTAACTGCATGAGCCTGCTCAAGTCACCTAATATGTCTCTAGACCAGAGATGCTAAATTCACATAGAAAGAGGACTCTGTGGGCTGCATATTAATTCAGAAAAATACATCATAATGTCATCTATGTTTTATTTTATTTTTATTTCTTTTGTTAAATATCCTGTGCCACACTTTCATAAATTTCAGGTAGTACTTTGGAGTGCTGTGGGCCTCATGTGTCCCTATAGTGGCCCATATTTGTAAGCCACTCTGTAAGTGGCTTAAAGACTCTGTAAGACTAAATTACTGAGAAAGTATTGCCCTCCGTTGGAAAAGGGAGTTTCTTTGTCCAGAAGTTCCCTGGATAGGAACATAATGAAATCTAAGATTCAGTCCCTATCTCCTATCATTACATTTATTTTGTATTCAATTTTTCTAATTCTACTTTTAATCACTTTGAATTAATTCATAAATATTTTTCCAGATTTCTTCAAAGTTGTCAGTCTCAATTCCATTTTGATATGCCATTACAATAATGTACAATGCCACAAATAACAAGTCTACTATTGGGCATTAATATTGCCTTTGGTTTTCTACAATTAAATATAATACTGCTTGGAAATTCTCTAACTAGATAACTCTTTTTTAAAAAGTTTTACTTTAAAACAATCTATTTCTCCAGGAGCTCCATCTTTTGAATTATCAGGTCCAGGTCTACAGACATAGTAAATTGTTGTGAAAATCAAGGTCATTCATAAACCACAACCCTTTTGATTAGCACCAAGTTAAATTTCTTTCTGGCTGTCTCATGGTGGTGACAATGGCAGCCATCCAGGGCACAAAACAAAAACTTATATGGAAATAACAAACATTTTTTTTAAATGCTTACATTGCCCCTGGTCCAAAGGACTCTGTCTAGGTTCTTGAAATGAATTGAAAATGGACTTATTTATTTCACAATATAACTCCCTCCAATAAACACAAAGCACAGATGAGGACAGAAAGGCAAAATTTACATGTCCTAGAAATTTCCATTTAGAGAGTGGGAGTATTGGTTCCAAGAACACCATCAGTTCTTTTGAGAATTGCTCTATCTAGACAGCAATGAGAGAAGTATATAAATAGCTAGTCCCATGCTCATCCATAGAATGAACAAACATTCTCATCTTTGGAACAATCAAGCCACTTTCTTTTACTGAGATGTGTTCAGAATAATCATGGGCAAACTGCCACACCTCAAATTGACTGAATGCAGCTCTGTGACATGGACAGAAACCAGAGCTCCAGCCACCAGCAATGCAGGATTGTAATGGGTGAAAACGGTATGTGTCATACAGCTCCTATTGCTGGCAGATGGCTCTCTTGGGTAGTGGACAAATAGGAGGAACTCCATCCAGGAAAGGAGCCCAGCCCAACCTTTGCCAACAGGCACAATGAGCCCCTGGGGAATCCTCAGGGTCATTATCCACACTGGGGATTTTCTATGGCCAATTTCTAATCCCAAACTTGCTTCTCCTGCTACCCAGTACACTTCTTGGCCTTATTTCCCATTTCTTGGGCCTGGTGCCTCCTCCATTTATGCTCATTAAAGACAAGCTCATTTTAATTTTAACCAAAACAAACTGTAATCAATAAGGCAAACTGATGTAATATACCACCTTCTAGTTTAGTTAATAGATCTAGAGCTGGAAAGAACCTCAGAGACAATCTCTCTGGTCCAAACCACCATAAAAGTATAAAATAAGACTATTTCTATGGTGATAAACAATTTACAAAGTGCTTTAATGCATTCTAAAGGAGACAGTGAGGTAGTGCTCTGATCTAACAAATGGATAGAACACTAGAAGACAGGAAAACCTGAATTTGAACCTGATCAAGTCACTTAACCCCAATTGCCTCTCAAAAAAAAGTTGTTTAGAGTGGTTAGAAAAGTTAACTTAATGTCTATTTGCCTTAGTTTTCTTAGTTTTAAAATGAGGATAATAAATTACCTACCTCACAAGACTATTATGAGGATAAAAAAAATTTGAAAAACACTTAGCATAGAACCTGGCATATATATAAATGCTCCCCTTCCTTTCCAAAATGACTGACTTCTTGTATTATTTGCTTTAGAAAGACATTCACAAGGGTGAAAACAGGATGGTGTAATAAACTGAGAATTTTTTCTGATTTCTCCTGTCATATCCCTCTGAACAACTCTTTTTTTGAGAGGCAATTTGGGTTAAATGACTTTGTCCAGGTGTTAAATATCTGAGGCTGGATCTTCTCACTCCAGGGCCAGTGTTCTATCCACTATGCCATTTAGCTGCCCCTTTAAACAAGTTTAAAAAATGAATCATCTAAATTTTGAATGGAGTAATCAAGAAAGAATCACCGTAAGTCATTTTTTTCTAAACCAGGGTATTTTAGGAAGACAAAAATGATATTTGTGAACACTAATGAGGTGGCTAGTCTAAGTGAGACAATGTAGATGTAGAAAATGGCAACAGCTGCGGCAGTGGCTCAGTAAAGAATCCAGCACTAAGGGAAGGTAAAGACAGTAAAGACACCTGGGCAGAAGGAGATATTTAGGGAACTCTTGTACTAACATAGGTACAGGATAAAAAGAATTTGACAGGGAGGCAGAGCCAAGATGGTGGAGAGTGCACATGTCTTTATCTGAGCTCTTCCTGGTATCCCACAGATCAACACCAGATCAAGCCTATGAACTGGTTTTGGAGTGACAGAATATTTGAATTGTAACAAATTTCCAGGAGAAGCTATTTTAGAAGAACTTTAGGAAAAGTCTATTTCTTTTGGGCACAGAGGAGGCAGTCCAGTGCAGACACAACACAGTGACCCAGAGCAGTTTGTTCTGGGGAAACTACTAGCAAGGTTCTTAGTCAAAATACATCAGCGTTGTCTACTCTCCTGGTTCAGAAGTCAGTGGATCAGCAGATTAGTTGTGTGCAAATATAAAAGGCAAATAGTGAACCATAGAATTCTGGGCCACACCGACCCAGCACAAGAAGGACATCAGCAGGACCAGCCCACGAGAGCAAAAAGCTGCTATTACCTGTACAAGAAGCTTGGGACAATTTCCCCTTTGCCCTAAGAGCAGACCATAACCTTTAAAAAATGAGCAAAAAAAAGCAAAAGGAACCCTGACCATATATATAACTTTTATGGAGAAAGACAAGAACAGACCTCAAACTCTAAGGACACTAAAGGCTAATTGTCTCCAGATGAAATCCCAAAAGTCATATGAGTTGGTCCCCATTTCATAAGGCTCTCTTTAAAGAATTCAAAAAAGACCTTTAAAGAGAATTAGAAGAAAAATGGGGAAAGGAAACGAGAACATTGCAAGAGACTTTGGAAAATGAAACACAGAATTATCTGAAGAAAGCTCCTTACAAAATAGATTTGACAAAATGGAAAAAGCATATAACTCCTTACAAAGTAGATTTGAAAAAGAAATCAACTCATTGAAAACCAGAATTTATGAAATGGAAAAAAATCAAATGAAGAAAACAACTCATTTAAAAATTCAATTGGTCAAATGAAAAAGGAGATTAAAAAAAGCTAACTAAAGAAAATAATTCACTAAAAATTAGAATTGAACAAATAGAAGTAAGTGACTCAATGAGACATCAAAAATCAGTCAAACAAAACCAAAAAAATAAAACAAAAGAAGAAAATGTAAAGTACCTCATTGGAGAAACAACTGATTTGGAAAATAGATCCAGGAAAGACAATCTAAGAATTACTGAACTTCCTGAAAACCATGATGAAAAAAGACATCTTTCAGGAAATCATCAAGGAAAAACTGCCCTGATGTCCTAGAACCAGAAGGTAAAATAACTATTGAAATAATTCACTGATCAGCTCCTGAAAGCAACCACAAAATGAAAACCCCAAGGAACATTGTAGCTAAATTTCAGAATTTAAGATCAAGGAGAAAATATTGTAAACAGCCAAAAGAAATAATTCAAATATCAAGGAGCCACAATCAGGATTACTCAGGACATAACAGCTTCTACTTTAAAGGATAGAAGGGCCTGGAATCTGATATTCCAAAAAGCAAAGGAACTTAGATTGCAGCCAAGAATCAACTATCTAGCAAAATTAAACATTATCTTTCAGGGAAAAAGATAGACATTCAATGAAACATATGAAATTCATTTTTTTTATAAAAAGGCCAGAACTGAACAGAAATTTTGATTTTCAAATACAGAATGCAAGAAAAGCATAAAAAGGTAAAAACGAAAGGAAAAAAAAATAACTTTCTTTTAAAAGTTAAAAAGCTTACATCCTTATATGGGAAAATTAAATGTTTAACTCTTGAGAACTATATCTCTCTTGTGAGTATATTTAGAGAGTGCAGTTATAACTTGATTTTTTGTGATGATATAAAAAAGAAACTAGAGGTTGAAAGGGGATTGTACTGGAAGAAGAGGAAAATGGAGGTAAAATGGGGTAAATTACATCTCATGAAAAGGCAAAAAAAGAACTATTACAATTGAGGGAAAGAAGGGAGGGGATGAGCATTGTGTGAATCATACTTTCATCAGATTTGGCTCAAAGACAGAATATCAGACATATTTAGCTTCACAGAGAAACTTGTCTTATTCTATAGGGAAGTAGTAGGGGAATGGGGAAAGGAAAAGGGGGGGCCTAATAGAAAGGAGAACAGGAGTAGAAAAGGAAAGGTATAAGAAAGGGAGAGGGGCTATAAAAGGGAAGAGCTGTTTGAGGGAAGTGGTGATCAGAAGCAAACTACTAGGGAAGAAGGAAAGGGGAAAAGTAAAGAGAAAAGTATAATGGGGAAAATTAAATGGCAAAAAGTACAGAGTTAGGAATTTTAACTGTGAATATGAATGGGATGAACTCTCCCATAAAATGAATGTGGATAGTGGATTGGATTAAAAGCCAGAATCCTATAATATATTGTTTACAAGAAACACAATTAAAGCAAAATGACAGAATGATACATACAAAGTTAAAAAAAAAAAAAGAGAGAGAGAGAGAGAGATAAGGAAGAAATTACATCTTGCTAAAGGGTGCCATAGATAATGAAATAATATCAATACTAAGCATATATGCATGAACTTTAGGAAGAGTCTGTTTCATTTGGGCACAGAGGAGGCAGTCCAGTGCAGGCACAGACAGTGACCCAGGGCAATTTGCTCTAGGGAAACTACTGTGAGGCTCTTAGGCAAAATACATCAAAAGTTAAGAGAACTGCAAGTAGAATTAGACAACAAAACTATACTAATGGGGATCTCAACCTTACTCTCAAAACTAGTTAAATCAAACCACAAAATAAATAAGAAAGAAGTTAAGGAGATAAATAGAATTTTAGAAAAGTTAGATATAATAGACCTTTGGAAAAAAATTGAATGGAGACAGAAAGGAGTACACTTTGTCTCAGTGATACATGGAACCTACACAAAAATTGACCATATATTAAGACATAAAAATCTCAAAATCAAATGTATAAAGAGAAATAGTAAATGCATCTTTTTCAGATCATGATGCAATAAAAATTACATGTAATAAAAGGCCAGGGAAATAGATTTAAAAATTAATTGGAAATTAATAATCTGATCCTAAAAAATGAATAGATAAAACCATAAACACAATTGATAATTTTATCCAAAAGAATGACAATAATGAGACAACATATCAAAAATTATGGGAAACAGTCAAAGCAATTCTTAGAGGAAGTTTTATATCTCCAGAAGCTTAATTGCATAAAATAGAGAAAGAAAAGATCAATGAATTGGTCATGCAATTAAAAAAGCTAGAAAAATAAAAAATTTAAAACCCTAACAAAATACAAAATTTGAAATCTGAAAATAAAAGGGGAAATTAATAAAATTTAAAGTAATAAAACTATTGAACTAATATACAAAACTAAGATTTGGTTTTATGAAAAAAACAACAAAATAGATAAACATTCACTTAATTTGATTAGAAAAAGGAAAGAAGAAAATCAAATTGTTAGTATCAAAATGAACTTTCCACAAATAAAGAGGAAATTAGAGCAATAATCAGGAATTTTTGCCTAACTATATGCCAATAAATCCGATAATCTAAAATATAGATTCTCCAGATTAACAGAGAAGGAAATAAATTACTTAAATAGCTCCATTTTGGAAAAAGAAATTGAACAAGGTATTAATCAACTCCCTCAGAAAAAAATAGGGCTAGATGGATTTACATGTGAATTCTACCAAACATTTAAAGAACAATTAACTCCAATACTATCCAAACTATTTGGAAAAATAAGGAAAGAAGGAATCCTACCAAATTCTTTTTATGACACAGACATGGTACTGATACCTAAACCAGGTAGGGTCAAAACATAGAAAGAATATTATAGATCAATTTTTCTAATGACTATTGATGCAAAAATCTTAAATAAAATATTAGAAAAGAGATGACAGCAATTTATCCCCAAGAGAATGCACCATGAGTAAGATTTATACCAGAAATGGCTCAATATTAGGAAAACTATTAGCATAATTGATGATATTAATAACCAAACTAACAAAAATCATATGATTACCTCAATAGATGCAGAAAAATCATTTGACAAAATCCAACACCTATTCCTATTAAAACTACTAGAGAATATAGACATAAATAGAATTTTCTTTAAAATGATCAATAGCATTTATGTAAAGCCATAACCAAGCATCATATGTAATGGGAATATACTTGAACTATTCCCAATAAGATAAGGGATTAAACAAGGTTGACCACTACTACCATTATTATTCAATATTGTATTAGAAATATTAGCTTTGGGAATAAGAAAAGAAAAAGAAATTAAAGGAATTAGAGTAGGTAATGAGGAAACCAAGTTATCACTCTTTGCAGATGATATGATGGTATACTAGAGAATCAATTAAAAATTACTAGAAACAATTCACAATTTAGCAAAGTTATAGGATATAAAATAAATCCACATAAATTATCAGCATTTTATATGTTACCAACAAAGTCCAGCACCAAGAGATACAAAGAGAAATTCTATTTAAAATAATTGTAGACAATATAAAATATTTGGGAGTCTACCTGCCAAATCAAAGTCAGGAACTATATGAACACAATTACAAAATACTTTCCACACATATAAAGTCAGATCTAATCAACTGGAAAAATATCAAATGATCATGAGTAGGCTGAGCTAATATAATAAAAATGACAATACTACTTAAATTAATCTACTTTTTCAGTGCCATACCAATCAAACTCCCAAGAAATTATTTTACAGAGCTAGAAAAATAATAACAAAGTTCATTTGGAAGAACAAAAGGTCCATGATTTCAAGGGAATTAATGAAAAAATGCAAATGAAGGGAGCCTAGACATACCAGATCTACAGACATATTATAAAGCAGTGGTCATCACAACCATTTGGTATTGGCTAGTTGATTGAGCAGTGGAATAGGTTAGGTTCACAAGAAACAATAGTCAATAACTATAGTAATCTAGTGTTTGATAAACCCAAAGATTCTAGCTTGGGTTAGACCTCATTTTTTGACAAGAATTGCTGAGAAAATTGGAAATTATTATGGCAGAAACTAGGCATTGATCCATATCTAACACCCTATACTACAATAAGGTCGAAATGGGTTAATGATGTAGACATAAAGAGTGATATTATAAATTAAAAGGACAAAGAATAGTCTACCTCTCAGATCTGAGGAGTAGAAAGGAATTTTTAACCAAAGAACTGGAGTACATTATGGAATGCAAAATGGATTATTTCAATTATATTAAGTTAAAAAGTTTTTCTACAAACAAAACCAATACAGACAAGATTAGAAGGAAACCAATAAACAGGGGGAAAAATACATTCAAAAGTTCTGCATTTCAAAAAAATATAGAGAGAGAATTGACTAATTTTATGAGAATTCAAGCCATTCTCCAGTTGATAAATGGTCAAAGGATATGAATAGACAATTTTCAGATGAAGAAATTGAAACTATTTCTAGTTATATGAAAAAGTTCTCTAAATCACAATTATTAGAGAAATGCAAATTAAGACAACTCTGAAGTACCTACCAAATATATCAAATATAAAGAAGCAAATAACCACAATAATCTTGAGAATGTTTGATAAAAATCTCAGGATCTTTGGGACAAGAACTTATTATTTCACAAAATCTACTAAAGAAACTAGAAAGTTTTTTTGGTAGAAACTGAACATATACTAGAATCTCATATTCTCAAGATAAGGTCAAAATGGGCAGATAATTTAAAGATAAAAAGAATGTCATCATAAGCAAATTAGGAGGGTCCAGAAGAAATTATATATCACATCTATAGATAAGAGAAGAGTTCATGATCAAACAAAAGAGAGTTCATATGAGATAGAGAATTGGCTATGTTTGTAATTTCTGATAAAGAATTAAAACTTTTCAGTAAGGAAAAGATCCTTTTCCCTTGACCTCTGCTGTTAACTAGTATTGAATTATATAGTAGTAAACACACACATACACACACACACACACACACTCACAGAATATTTATTCTTAGTCACATTATAGTACTTTACATTTCAAGTTCATAGGGATATACAGGCTATAAAGTTGTCCTCCTCTCTCAGTTTCCAGATGAGGAAACTGAGGCCCACTATGTTACACTACCTCTTAAATGTGCCTATCTCAACACACCCTGAGAAATGTGCCCTTTTGCCGAGTATATAAAGGGAACAAGGCACTCACAAGTGTTGATAGCAGGACGGTCTTCTGTTAAATTATAGCTATTCTCTAGGCTTCATCTTATGCATCCTGTCACAACTCCAAAATTCTCTAGCATCCTAAACAAGGTTGAATTGGATTTAGTAGAAACTTCATCTATTATTTGCGATCAGCGATCTTGCCAAAAATGCTTTGAAAGGATTCTAAGGGAGCACTATCCATGATCTCCTAGATGCTCATAAGTCTGGGTGAGGAGCTTCATTTTCATTCTTGTATTGCGGATAGCAGGAGGGAGAATGGACTTAGAATTTGTGAACCAGACCACTATTGTCCACTCTCACTCATTGGATTCTGTTCTCTCCTTCTCTAAGGAGAGAAATGGAAAAGGAAAAGAACCCACCATTATCCAGAAGATTTAGAAGTATAAAGGGAAAAATCATCTCATTTAACCCCCCTCATTTTAGAGATGAAGTAACTGAGGCCCAAAAATTTAAATTGACTTATTCAATGTGACATAGGTAGTAAGTGAGAAAAGTTAGATTTAAACCTTAACCCTTAAGCTGCAAATCAATTATTCTTTTCACTGTACCATTTTCCTTTGTTCACCTTATAGTATGCATTTTAACCTTGAAAAGAATGTTGCACAAGATTATGTGATGATCAACTGTGATGGATTTGGCTCTTTTCAACAATGAGGGGATTCAAGGCAATTCCAATAGACTTGTGATGGAAAGAGCCAACTACAGCCAGAGAGAGAACTATGGAGACTGAATGTGGGTCAAAGCATAGTACTTTCACCTTTTTTGTGGTTTGTTTGCTTGATTTTTTTTTTATTTCTTGTATAATTCCCACTTTCAATCCAATTTTCCTTGCACAGCATAATAAATATGGAAATATGTTTAGAAGAACTGCACATGTTTAACTATATCAGATTACTTGCTTTCTAGGAGAGGGAGGAGAGGAGGAAAGAGGGAGAAAAATTGGGAACACAAGGTTTTGCAAAAGTGAATTCTGAAAACCATCTTTGCATGTATATGGAAAAATAAAATACTATTTTTTAAAAAAGAAATGTTGTACTAGATAGCACAGTGGACAGTGCATTGAACATCAAATAAGGAATATTTATCTTCCTGAGTGCAAATTTGGCCTCAGATATTTACTAGCTTTTTGACCTTAGGTAACTAACAACCCTATTTGCCTCAGTTTCCTCATCTGTAAAAAATGAACTGGAGGAGAAAAATCACAAACCATTTCAGTATTTTTGACCCAAGTGGAACCATGAAGACTTGGATATGACTGAATGACAACAACATATCACTGTACTAATAGTTGGGGAGTTTTGTGGGTTTTATAAATTGGAGATCAATCAAGATCTTTGTTTGAGTGCTCCACATAGTGCTGGGCTTGCAGGACATACATGCACATGTAGGATAGATCATAAAAGAATTTGCAGTCTAACTACCAACATTTGACAATTTTACTTTGACACAAACAAACCTGCTAAAAGGAAACATTCTTGTGCACAGATGAACATTTGACATTTCCTTCAGAGATGTCACTTCTTTTTTATTTATTTTAATTTTTTTTATTATAGCCTTTTATTTACAAGATATATGCATGGGTAATTTTTTTCAGCATTGACAATTGCAAAACCTTTTGTTACAATTTTTCCCCTCTTTCTCCCCACCCCCTCCTCCAGATGGCAGGTTAACCAATACATGTTATATATGTTAAAGTATGTGTGAAATACAATATATGTATACATGTCCATAAAATTATTTTGCTGTACAAAAAGAATCAGACTTTGAAATAGTGTACAATTAACCTGTGAAGGAAAAAAAATGCAGGCAGACAAAAATAGAGAGGTTGGGAATTTTATGTAGTGGTTCATAGTCATCTCCCAGAGTTCTTTCATTGGGTGTAGCTGGTTCAATTCATTACTGCTCTATTGGAACTGATTTGGTTCATCTCATTGTTGAAGAGGGCCACGTCCATCAGAACTGATCATCATATAGTATTGTTGCTGAAGTATATAATGATCTCCTGGTCCTGCTCATTTCACTCAGCATCAGTTCATGTAAGAGAGATGTCACTTCTGACAAAGAAATCTTTTAGTTCACCAATAATGACCTGTTCACAGAGAGGTGTTCCACATATCCCTAATGAAATTTTTAAATAGGATCATAGATCAAGATCTAGTTAATAATTTGAGACTAAGAGAAATTTGGTGATTTGACCAGGGTCATAACAGGTAGAAAATGGCCAAAGCAAGATTTAAACTCAAATTCTCTAACTTCAGAGATAGTTTTCTTTTCATTGTGCATAAAATACCTCTTCTGTGATCAGATGTGCTCATGTGGTCAGGGAGCCGCCTTTATCCTACTACCAGAGCCTGGTTGTCATCTGTACTAGTAAATGTAGCCAGAAGGAAAACAATGACCACGTGTTATATTTCTATAATGCAATGGAGTTATAGAATCTCCAGTATAATGAAATATGGCTATGGATTCTGAGTAGTAACTGACTGATGCTTCATTTTTAGCAGGTCATCTCTTTTCTCTCCCCTTCCACTTCAGTATTTTAATATTCATTTAGCCATGTGTCAATAAATGTGATGTTTTCATAGTATCTTGAAAATAGACTTAAGTATTTCCTTATGCACAGAAGGAAACTCCAAGAGGGCATAACTCTCACTCTAGGAAAAGCAGGTAGACTGCCAGAATAAAGGGGAAGCTGGTATTGGCAGCCTCAATGTGTTCTCAAAGTCAGGTGGTTGCTCCAAGCAGACACCAAGAGGGCCAATCATTTATCCATTCATGTTTAGAAAACAAATTCCAGAATAAAGCAGAGTCCAAGTTATGTGGGACTCTCCATATATTGACCTCCCTGCTGTCATGGAGATTCTCCAAGGATACCATGAAGTGATATTCTCCACCATCACTCCTTTAGAGCCAGTGGACAGGAGCACAGAAATGAGCTCCAAGGCATAGTCTGATGAATACCATACCCTCAGAAAAAGTTCAGAAGAAAAATTGAGGTGATACCTATGGGAGCAGACAAATGTCAGCTGTAAAACTGTCAACTGTTTGATGTTCTTAAAGATTTGTAGCTATGATTTTTAACAAATAATATGTAACTTTATGAGCAGCTAGGATAGTACACAGTGGATAGACCTGAATTCAAATCTAGCCTCAGACACTTACAAGCTGTGTGACCCTAAGCAAATCATTTAACTCCATTTACTTCAGTTTCCTCATCTGTAAAATGAGCTAAAAAAAGAAAATGGCAAACCACCCCAGTATGTTTGCCAAGAAAACCTCAAATGGAGTAAGGGTCAGACACAACTGAACAACAAATTTAATTTTATAAATCTTAAAAGAGAGGAAATGCTGAAAGGATCATAAAAGTAGGGAGAGAAAGGGAATAGAAAGAATGGAGAAGAGTAGCACATCGTGGAAGAGACCAGGAAACAAATTACATCAAGTGGGATTAATAAACATTTATTAAAAATCTATTGCAATTAACAGATTGTAGACTCTGTTTCTAGGCAGACAATGGGATAAAACAAGGTACTCAGGCTTGGTGAGTATGCCATATTGGCATATGAGGTACCATATTGAGTAGAACACTGAACCTAGAGTGAGGAAGAATTGAGTTCAAATTTTGCCTCAAACACTTAGTAGTTTTATGACTTAGGCAAGTCATTTAACTTCTCCTTTTACTAATCCGAGTCTCTTCATCTGTAAAATGGCAATAATAGTAGCACTTAGCTCACAGTGTTGTTGAGAGTTAAATGAGATAATATATGTAAAGAACTTTGAATATGTTAATATTTTATATAAATAATGTCTATTTTTATTGGTGCTGGAAATCTCAACTGATGGTGTTTTTTCATGGGTTCCAGACACTGATAGAGCAAAACCTTGCTGATACTCATTTTCTCTTACAAGAGGAACTTCTGACCAGACTAACATGACCACTAGATTAGCTATTCTTATAGAATGCATATTGCTGACATTAACTTTGGGGTAAAATATGGCCATGAAATAAATTATTTTAACTTGGAATTTATTTATGACAGAAAAAAGCAACAGAACAAGAGTGACATTCAAAACAGGAAAACAGAAAAGAAGAACAAGAAATAACAAATGAAGGCAATTATTATATTAGGGACTGTGGGAAGAAAATAATAGAGGCTATACAACAGTGAATAGTGTTTTTTCTTATTTATTTCAAGAACTTTACTTTTTCCATGTCAAATTGGAGATTCAAAGTCTGGATGAGAGAAACAAGAATGAAGAATCATTCTTAGAATCTTCTTTACTATTTCCCTTCTATTTTTTTTTTCTCTCTTTGGTATAGGGTAGGGATGGAGAAATGAAAGCAAAGAAACTCAATGAACAATTAAGCTCTGATTAATGCCATGGTGTATGCTAATATGCTCTGAGGACACAAAGAAACCAGTCCCTGCATTCAAGGAACTGGCACTATAGTGAGGAAGATAACATGCAAATAAATATGTACGCACATGGTATTGTTGTGATATGTGGAATATTGAAGCAGTGACCAAACAGAAAGTGATTGAAATCATCCAGGTGAGAGTTGATGATAGCCTGTACAAGGGCAGTGTTGATGTAGCTGGAGAGAAAGAAACATGTAGTACAGATGCTTTAAAGGTAAAAATGAAAAAAATTTGACAGTATAATGGCTACCTGGACTGAGAAGACGTAAGGAGTCAAGGGATTACATTAAGGCTATGACTCTAGGTGATTGGGAGGATAAAAAAAATTGGGGGGAGGAGGGAGGAAAGGGGAGATGGACTCCATCTGTACATTTCACATTTACCCACAGGATGGAGATGTCTAAAAAACAATAAGTAATAAAGAGATTGGAGCTATATATATAGAAACAGGAAATCATCTATATAGGAATAATCATTGAATCCATAGGAACTAATGACCCTTTAAAGCTTTCATAATGGGAAAAAACAAAAGAAAGTATTAAATCAAGGTACATTTCTATTTATACCTTGAAAGGACATAAGAAAGGTCAATGATCCCAATAAAAAATTGGTTTGGGGGAACAAAAAATGTCTAAAACATAAGTAGATACTATGGGCCAAGATACCTAGGTAGAATAGTGGATAGAGTACTAGGCCTGAAGTCAGGAGGGCCTGGGTTCTTACTAGCTGTGTGCCCTGGACAAGTCATTTAACTTCTGCCTCAGTTTTCTCAACTATTAAAATTGAGGATAAAAAGAGCTCCTATCTTCAAGTATTATTTATTAAATGAGATAATTTTTATAAAATGCTTAGCACATTTTAAGTACTATATAAATGCTTATTCCATTTCATTCCTTTTTTCATATGGGCAATTTGTTGTTGAATTATCTGAGGCTGAAAATTAATAATTATGTATGCAAATCTAAAAAAGAAAGAATGTCATGTTTTTCATCTCAAGTATCAACTGAGTTATTAATCCAATAAACAATCAGTACTTTTGATGAGGACATTTTTTATTAAGTCATTTTAAAAATTCATTTCAGAATTTCCCAGTTTGCTGTTATATGTATAGGAAAACACCACAGCTTTCTAAGGGAACTACTACACACTCTTCTCTGCAAAAAAAAAAAAAAAAAAAAAAAAAAAAGGGGGGGTGGTGGGAAGCAAGAAGTAAAGAACATGAAAAAAGAGGGGTGAGAAGGAAAAGAGTTTCCACATGGAGCTCACCTCTCTTCTATTGTCATCAAAAGGTTCTCCTCTTGTGCTCAGTCTTGGATGTAGATTGTGGATAGAAAGAATAGCTATGGGATTCTGAATTGTCCAGAAAGATCAGGCAGGTATTACCCTTAGAAGTTGCTTTTGTGGAGACAACCTTTCTATAAACTTTCTCTTTGAATGGTCATTTGGAACTCATTTTCCTGGTTTGGAGATTTTAATTACTTAGTAGTTATTCAACTTAATAAACATTTATTTAGGACTCTGCTAGACACTAGGCATATAAGAATATATGAGATAGCAATCCTGCTCTCAAGCACTTAAAATGGGGAGGAAATGGGTAATAAGCTTTTATTTAGCTCCTACTATGTGCCAAGCATTTTTGGTAGCTAGGTGGCTCATTGGGATAGTAAATTTGGCCTGGAATTAATATTATATGAGTTCAAATGTAACCTCAGATTCATACTAACTATGTGACCCTGGATAAGTCACTTAACCTTGTTTATCTCAGTTTCCTCATTTATGAAATAAGCCGGAGAAGGAAATGGTAAACCACTTCAGTATCTTTGCCAAGAAAATCCCAAATGGGATCACAAAGAGTTGGACATGACCGAACAATAAGAGCAATGTACCAAACACTATGCTAAGTATTCTTTAAAAAAAAAAAAAAAATTTTTATTTGATTGATCCTCACAACAATTTGGGGAGGATTGTATTGTTATTATCCTATTTTACAGTTTGGAAAATGAGGCAGACAGAAGTTAAGTGAATTTCCCAGACAACTACTAAATGTATGAGGCCAAATTGTGCTGTATTTTGATTTGATCCAGGAAAGATCAGTGTTTCCTCTCATTAACAGCAATAGGGCTTGAAAGGACTGTTCAGGATGCAATCTCTATAGATACCACCAGAGGGTGCTCTGAGCTCAAGCTGCTCTAGCTCCCTTAGGTCAATGAGGGCCCTATAACACCTGGTTCCTCCGAATTCTAAGGCGTTTTTCAGTCTCTGTCCACTTGTACAAACATGTCTTGCCTGAAATTCCCAGCTCTCCCTTTAGTGCCCCTAGTCTGGGTTCATTCTAGACTCATCTAAGGGTATGGAAACATTCCTGACAATAACCCACAATTTATTTGCTTCATGTTGGCATTCATCCCATTGAGATTCTAATCTCCTTCCCAAATTTACCTGAACTAAAAGGATTATTCATTCATATGTGAATTAAAATGGACTCTTGACTACAGGGGGGAGGAAATGAAACTGCCAATGTCAGCACCTTGCCACTCCTAGTAAGGTCTGAAATCTTAAATTGCCCCCACCCAGTTTTCTGAACAGTTTTTTTTTTTTTTTTGGGGGGGGGAGCATTTATTATACCTTATTAGGGAAATATGCCCCAGCATCTGCTTTCAAAGTCTCATGAGGAAAGAAGGAAATAATCTCACTGCCATCTGGCTACTGGTCAGCAAGTCAAACCTGGCAAGATTTCTCTTCCCCCTCCTTTTAAATGTCCTACTCTTCATAGTGCCACATTACAATGACCTTAGGCAACTTCTTTTTATGTTAAATGACCCAGTCAAATCCTCTCCACCCTTCCTGCTTTTTTTCTGGCACCTGGAGATGGCAGGAAAATACAGACAAAAACCCAACCAATATAGGTTATATAATGTAACAAGGGAGAAAGTAACAAGGAGGGATGTGAAGCAAAGCGTTAGAAGAAATTTAAATAGAAGTCACTTTCCTTTGAGAAAGTCAAAGAAGACTTAACAAGGGAGGTGACACTTGAGGTGGGCTTTGAAGGAAGAGCAGAATGCTAGCAGATGGAAAAATGGGAGATAATCCATTCCAAATATGGGGATAGAATGAGCAGAGAGATGAGAAAAAGTAAAGATAAAAAGAGGTGATAATAAGCAGTTGGATTACATTGAACATAGATTTTGGGAAAAGGAATAATTATCAGACAAGACTTAATTGAAAGGTTAGAGTCAGATTTGGAGAGCTTTATTCTGTAAGCAATAAAATGTAATTCTAGAATGTAAAAGGGATACAATGATCAACCTGATCCATTAGGAAGATAATTCTGGCAGTGGTGTGAAGAATAGATCGAAGGAAAAAGAACATGAAAGCAGGAAGACCAGTAGGAAGGCAATTAAAGTTAGGGTGCTCTGAACATGATATAAGGGAGATAATATAATGAATTTAAAAGAATGCTGGCTCTGGAGGCTGGGGAACTGAGTTCAAATCCTTTGGGTCTTTCATATTTAGTAAGACTAGATTAAACCTGCAGTTTTCTCATCTATACAATCAGATCCAATACTGAGTTCCCTTCCAGCTCTAAATCTATGACCCTATCACTATATTCCTACAAAGAAATTTCTCCTTCCCTCCCATCTCTAGCCCAGAGCTGTCATAACTAAGGGACCTTAGGGTTTAATATCATACAAAAGCATGTACTATAATCTTAGATCAAGCACTTTCTTTTTAAACTCACTTATTTGTTTGGTGGAGATGGGGAGAAGGGACTAGAGAATGAGTCACTATTTAGCAGGGAGAAGCAGACGGAGTACCTTTTAAATATATATGTTTCTTCAGCCCAGAGTCCCTAGTAAAGATTTCAGAATAGTGTCTTTGGATTCTTTGGTATGACTGGTGTCATACACTCCCAATGTTTCAATGGCAAGGCAAAGCTCAGGAAATTATGGCACCAGGAATTTTTCCTGCTGTCAGGAATGGAAGTTTTTAAAAGGCGGAAAATAACCAAAAGGCGGGATTTACTGAAGTCCTATGTTATATAAGCAGATGTTAGAGAGTTGTAGCTGCTTTAGAGATTCCATTCTCTGTGAACAAATCTCCCCTGATCCTCCCACAAACTTTTCTGGCTTATCCTAATACTACAGAATACCTTAAGCACAGCCCATGGATATTTGGAAGTCCTGAGACATACACCATAGAACCTAGATTAAGATATTTCTCTTGTCAAATAAATTTTATAAAGAGTGATCTGGAGTTGGCAACTTCAGTGAGAGGTGGGTAGCTCTAGGGGTTTGAGGTGAAATTGGGGAGGGGTATGTGTGTATAAGGTAACTAAAGGAATCAGCAATCTGTTCCCTATACCCTGTGGACTGAGCTGAAATTAAATGACTTTGCTGCTCTAAATTATATATCCCTTTCCTTTAAATTTCCTCCTGATCTTTCATTCTTTTTATTTCCCTTCACAGTTGTTTATGGTAGGTTTTAAAATTAAAAGGCAATGGCTTTCCCATCACCCCTCCCCCCAACTCCATAACAGTAATGATTCAAATAGCCGTTGTGTTTTATTCATACATACAAAGAATTTCATGCTAAAATTAAATAATTTCAATCTCCTCCCCACCCGCATCCCCGAAGTCCTTCTTGGCTACTGATTTTATTAGTCTGCCTGGCTCTTTTTTTTTTTTTTTTTTTTTTCTTCTCTCCATCCCTTTAGATATAGCTGCTTCTCCATTTCTCTGCCATTACATCTTTCTTTTCCTCTCCCCAATTTCCCTTCCTTGCTTTTCTCCTCTCCCTCCACTACCCCCTCCTCCTTCCGTTTTCCTGCTTTTTCCTCTTCCCTCCCCTTTTCTCCTTCTCCACTTCGGGATCCTTCTCCCTCCCCAGAGAATAGAGTGGCCAGTTCCTTTAGAGAGCTACCCGCCTGCCTGCCTGCCTGCCTGCCTTCCCTCTGCCCACCTACTATGAGAAGCGGCTCCTCCCACCTGCCCATAAAAGCCAAGTGCTTGTTACCAGCAGCTGATCAGAGAGCATTTTCACAGTCCTCTTCTGTTGGGAGCCACTGTTCTTCTCTCCTTGGATCTTAAAGATTCCAGGTAAGACAATACCTCTTCAGGCATCCGACTCTCCAGGACACAGCAACCCCCAAGGAGTAAGTAGCCTTTGTGGCACATCGCTTACTGTTTTGCTCGAGGTGTTGGTACGGGTTTGTGCGATGCCTGCCTGATCAGCTGTTCTTAACTAGCATCTGGTTTAAAAACAAACTCCTGTTTGAACAGTGAAGTTAAAAAAAAAAAATCATCTTGTGGAGAAACAGCAGCATAGATATTGAAGAAACATTTTCTCTCTTTTTTTTTTCTCTTCCCCCCCACCTCCACTGTTGGGGAAGTAAAAATGAGTCCGGTGAGGTTGTTTTGCTTACTTTTCATTACAAATATTTTACATATTAATAGGAGGAATAAAGTAAAAGTCTTGTCATGTTGTCAAATAGTTATTTTAAAAGAATACAATTGCCTTCCTAAAATAGCACACTCAAAGATTCTGTTAACGATTTTGTGATGTTTTCCAAACCCCCAAGATTGCTTCTGTAAGTTCTTTAAAAGAAAAAAGGGAAAAAAATCTTTCCAGGTTTCAGTGCTTGGAAAAAATGATGTGGGCTGCTGCCCTGCAGAAGGACAGAATCAGGTGGCTGGTAGATAGGAAAGGATGAACATCAATGAGCAGACTGGGGCAAAATGGGCTACTTTAAAACTAGTAAAAGATGAAGAATTTATTTAAATAAAGGTAGTCTGTCAAGAATTGTATGAATTAATGTATACACTTCCCCATAGTTTTTTTTTTTTTTTAATGATCTCTTTAAGAGAAAAAAGTATTAAGGAAAACATAATAGTATTAGACAAAAAGAAATAGGAGTGAACCAATGATTTCAATTGGTAAACTCCCTTTACCAAAACAGATCAGCACTTTATATTCAATCTATCATTTTCAAGAGTTTGCATGGAACATTCATAGGTTAAGTGACTTTTCTAGGGTCACAATGTATCTGAAGAGGGGTCCAACTCTTACTGGATTAAAAACTGACTCCCTCTACATTGTGTTATGCTGCCTCTATATACAAGAAAGTGGGAGGGGAAAATAAAGATTTGGAAGACCTGGGGTCAATCTCCACCTTGGACACAAACCAGATCTTTAAAAAAGTTATGTGATCTCTTAATGCTTAGGTAATTCCCCAAGACTTAAAACTGAAGAGAATTCATTTTGCATTGGTTGAGGGAGAGTCCCTCACTAGGGGTTCACTATTGCAGTGTCATCACAGATCCAATCTCTATTGTCATCCTTGGAAGTTTTATCTGTATCTCTCTGCTCATCCTTTCCTTGTTGCTTATTTAGTTTTTAGAACTAAATTGAACTTGTCTGAATGGCACCTATTTCTCAGAGTTATACATTTATTGAAATCATATGTTAGCCCTTTAAAATGTTAGCCCTAAATTCAGGCTATCTTCATAATGTCTAAGTACCAGGGATGTGGATTTGCACACCTTTGAAAGGAAAAAAAGCTACTCTATAGTGGCCGTCTAAAGTAGTTACTTTCTGCCCCGAGTTCCAAATCCAAGACATTGTGTTCTGTTTTCGATGTACTGCATCTCTCTCATGTGGCAAAGGAAACCTCTTCACATGTTTGGATTGTGTAAGAGCCCTCTTAAAGAAGAAAACCCAAGCCTGCCTTTCAGGAAACCAAACCACTCTATTAGTCAGGGGTCCTGTAAGTGGGAAAGGAAAATGTTTCATTTTCATGTTATTTTGATTATTTCCTTCCCCTTCCTGTCCCCTCCCAAAAGAAAAAGACCATGCAATCAATCTGTCAAAAATTCCTCACAGCTTAAAAAAAAAGACCATCATTAAAAGCTGACATTTGATGCCATTTCAGGTCATCATTCCTTTTTAAAATTTATTTATTTAAGAAGTAATTCTTTAAAAAAAAATCTATTGGAGAGGGTCTAATGTTGATACAAATGAAGGAGAGGTAGTGAACTTATTCAAAGGTTTTATGTCCTGGAAAATTTATTTCAGTAAGCTAATTACCTAGAAGAGCAGTTTCTATTAAGATGACATGAAATTCCCAGTTAATCAAGAAAATTTGTGATTTGGGTGCATGGAGATATTTTTTATCTCGTCATTAAATACAAGCTGCTCTTTTTTTGTCTGCTTCAAATGAGTAATCAACCATGATAAGTGCCTATGTAAAGCACCAGAAATGTGTAGCATGTTCAAGCCAATTCTTGTTTAAGGTTGTGATTTGATTTTGTTTCAGTTCAGCATCATTGCTTGGGGGATAATGTACTTTTCTGGACATCGTGTCCTTTGGAGAAAAGTTTTCTTTTCTGAGAAAATGTTTTCCCAAACTGAAAACAGAATTCTTGTAACACACCTTCATCTGGAAAGGAAAAGAAGGTCTTTGCTGATCTCTCCTTGTTCTTTCTGATTGCTTTCTCTATTCTCTTTGACCTGGTCAATGTGCCTTGGTATGTACTGTCCAGTTAAATCAGTTAATGATATAGGGTAATAAACATCTGTTGATTAATTCAGCAATGCTCTGTAATGTGCTATCCTTGTTATTTGAGACAGTCTGAGTGTTCATGACCTAACTTTCTTAGCATGTTTTTTTTCAGGTATTTTCAAATTGTCTATTAATTCCTGAGGCCTCTTGCATAAGGCAGAGAAAAGCATGACATGGCTTGACAAAATTAGTATTTCCTTTGGTTCTTGTACATGAAGAATAGGCACTTAATAATTTCTCATTGAAACAAATGTTTACCACAATCTATATATTTTGTTAATACCTCACTGTCATATTACCAAGATAGATAATTTTGAATTAAGTTTTAACTTTGAGACAAAGAAGGCATGAGTTGACAAATTCTACCACCACCACCCTTCCTTCTCCGTTGCCCCACTGCCTTGCCTCCCATTAGAGAAATGGCATGAGTAAAGTGTTTTGACTGCTTTCTAGGATCAATTACAGGAATAATGAGGCACAGGACAGAAAATCATACTAGAGGATAGAGTAAGGATACATATTCAAGGCAGAAGAAGACAAATTTTAGGTACAGAAATAGGCTCCAGAAATGAACACCAGCATATCTGATAGTAAGAGCAAACCATTATTCTAATCATCTAAGTAGGATAATATCAAGTGAGAAATAAAAAGAAAAGAAATTAAGTACCTTTCTCTTGTCAATTATCCCCATGGTTCTGCCAGCTGAGGAATTGAGATTCCTCTTGCCTTCATCTCTTGATCTAATGAACTAATACAATTCTTCTTGCTGACCAAAAGGGAACAGAGAATGTGTATATCAAATTAAGAGAATGTGTTCATCAAATTAAGAGAATGTGTTCATTAAATTAAGGGGACTGAAAGTCAGGAAGATGTGGGATTCAAATATGGTAGTATGCTGAAAAATGTTTAACAACTGGATTCTTGGAGGGCCCTGGAGGGAGGTCTGTGTACACATTTATGTTTAATCTGTATTATTTACACTTTCTGAGGTCCTAATAATCAACAAAACAATAAAGCATGCCCCAATTTGTAGCCGTTGCCATTTCTAAGGCATAAATGCCCACACCAAACATGCAACAATTGGGTTTGACTCCCCTGAATCCCATCTCTGTCACTGAAATAGGTACTTAATAAATATTGATTGATTGATTGATGGCCAGGCAATGAATTGAACATCTTTGGCTTCGTTTTCCTCAATTGTAAAATGAAGACATTGGACTACATGGTTTCTAAGGTTGCTTTCAGCTGTAAATATACAATCTCTGAGCATCTACTACCATGTGCTTAACACTGGGAATAAAGGCAAAAATGAATCCATCCCTGCCTTCAAGGAGTTTATGTTCTAGTGATAGACATATATAGAAATATATATTTTAAAAAACAAATACAAGTTAATTAGGTGGGGTGGTTGGGGGAGGAATGGACTAGCAGAGGGAGATGAATAGGGAATGGTTCATATAAAACATAGTGTTCAAACTCAGCCTTGAAGGAAAGTAGGGATTCTAAGCAGCAGACCAAACTTTCTAGTGCTTCCCTTGGTTCTTTCACATAAGCACTTAATAAATCTGCTTTGAAACAAATGTGTGTTGAATTGACTGAAGAACATATCTGCTCTACCATCATCTATGTGTCTTGTTAATACCTTCCAGTGATTCTATTGTTATGAGATACACACCTCTATTATATCGCCATCTGGGATAAGGGATAGTCAAACTTTCTTTAGAATTATACTTATCCTGACACATAATCCAGGGGAATTTGCAATTTATCATATAAAACACTCCTGACACATTTTAACTATAAATTTGCAGAATCTATTTCTTCAGTTTTGGATGATTGGAGCTAGTGAGAGAAATATACTACCACATCTTCCCACAGTTGCTTATTTCTGGAAAGATTTCTTGTTATCTTATGGATTTAAAAAACCTTCTTCTTTCTTTCCTTTAGCCACCAGAGTCCAGTGTGTATGTCTACAATACTATCAGAGACTTCACAACTTTTTTCCACCTCTGACCTCAAAATACCATTTGTGTTCTTCAGAACCATTCTATAAAGACCTTCTAGTCTGCTTTCCTTTCTGCTCACTGGACCCTAAATGTAAATATACATATGCTATTTCAGAAAGATGCAGAATTTGAAACTCAGAGAGTGCATTTCAGAGAAATCTTCTGAGATATATACTGCCTTATCAATGGGAAAAGGGGGCAGAGAGAGAGGGAAAGGTCAAGGCCAGAACCCAATTCCCTCAGGAATTTTGAGCCTCTTCCACAATTAATGTTGTGTGAACTGGGGCTCTCACCAAACCTAAGCTTCTAAGAATTACTGGACTACTGTTCACAAAATGCTGAATAAATAAGAAAAATGATCTTGTTGAGAACTGGCAGTCACTAGACTATCCAGGATATGCCAGCACTCCTTTCTAGAGAGGCAAGACTGAACAGTGTAAAAGGAAAGTGAGTTATAAATTTCTGGATCATCAGGAAGACACCAATAATCTGAACAACCTTTATTTGTTAGTAACTCCTAGAGCCTCTAAAAGAAAAAAATGAACCTCCCTTTTCTCACTGTAGAAGTAGAGATGAGAGTAGGGTATTATGGATACTAACTATTGCCTGATCAATATGCTGATTAACTTTATTTGTCTGCTCCCCCCCCCCTTTTAAAATAAAGAGAAGAGGGGAAAGGGATATATTTGGAAGAGACTTCTATATAAAATTAAAAGACTTTAATAAAAAAAATTTAAGCACTCTGGGAGCTAACTGAACCTTCTACCTCTTTCAGTAAGCCAGCTGAATGGGGGTGAAGGGGATGAAGAAAGCAGGGAGGTAGGGAAGCATCTACAGAACAGAGAATACAGCTTTGGAATATCTGTAAGGTCTGAGCCTTTTGAGGTCATGCTGTAATCAAAAATCCACAAGGCAGTTTGAAACTACAGTGGTTGAAAAGAATCAAGAAAAAATTAGCCAAGAAACTGAATCATAAACGCAATGGCCAGAAAGGATCCTGCAGTTTCATTGAGTCATGTCTCCTGATTTAACACAAGGGCGATTGTAACTAATAATCACTTTAGCTGATTGTCTCACTTAGTATTTAAACTCTTTGGTGAATGCAACTCTATAATCTTCCTAAGTAAACTCTACTGGAATTTCACAAATTACCTGGTGACTAGTCTTAAGCTCCTACTCTTGTTATTAAAGACCATAACTTTTAACCTTTTCTAGAAAATTTTTTACCATCTCTCTAATTTTTCTGTACTTGCAGATTGTTATCAAGGCCTCCCCTTTGGTTTCTTTTTTTTTATTTTTGAGGAAGCCAAACTCTCTCCATTTCTCCTCATGGATCATATTTTCCATTCCAGTGGCTCTTTCTTCTAGGCAGAGTATATACTAGCATCCTATCAAATTAAAATTTACTTGGTTTTTGCCTTTTCCCAAATATTATTTTAGAAGGTTAAAAGGAAAGAAATTTTTAATCATTTTGTAAATCTCAAAGTGCTATGTAAATGAGTTATTACTATTTTTTTAAATGACTGTGCATTGAGACACTGGGCAGCTAGGTTGTGTGGTAGAGTATAGAATCTGGAATCAAGAAGATTCCACTTCTTGAACTTAACTATGGCCTTAGATACTTACCAGCTCTGTTACCCTGGGCAAGTCACTTAACCAAATTTGCCTCAGTTTCTTCATCTGTAAAATGAACCAGAGAAGGAAATAGCAAACCACTTCATTCCCAAATGGGGTCAAAAAGAGTCATGCATAACTTAAAAATGACTGAACAACAACCCACTAATATTCTTTTTAAAAAAGTTGTGGCCCTAGCTCCTCAATCACCAATCCCTTTTTCCACAGTAGTTTAATCAACTCACTGTATGATCTATACTTCATCATGTACCCTGCTGCAGTATAAAAAAGACCCCTGAGCCTTGCTTCTATCCCACTGCTGTATTCTTAAGATATAATTATGGAACTTTCCATCTGCTCTGCAGCTATACTCACTTATGTATATTGTGTACACTGATTAGAACAAGAATTCCTTGAGAGTTGGGACTATCTTACTCTCTCATTTGTATCCCCAGAAATTGGCATATAAGAAGTACTTAATAAATACCTGATTCATTTATCCTTACTACAAAAACCTCAGAGCATCTAGTATCGTATTAGGAATTCTGTGAATGTCCACTAAGTTTTTCAGATTATAAAGATGTTTAATCATACTTTTGAGGACACAGAGAAGATAAATCAATGGCTCAGTGGTAGAACCACTGAACCTGCAGTCATGAAAACCTGAGTTCAAAGTTAGTCTCAGATTCTTACTAGCTGTAAGATCCTGGCTAGGTCATTGAATTTCTGTCTGTCTCGGCTTCCTTGTCCATAAAATAGGACTGATAATAATAATTACTCTGCATGTTGTTGTAAGGATCAAATGAATAAAGTACAAAATAAATTTGAGTTATTTTTAATATTATTAGAGAAGTAATATTATTTCTCAACTTGCTTTGTGACAATGAAAACATCCTTTCTTTCATTTTATACCCTTGAAAAAATTGGGTACTACCCTCATTCAGTCTATGCTTAAGCACTAGTCCAAAGGAAATGCTTTACCTAATCAAGCCCTTCTCTATAAACTTCCCATCTCTCTTACCCTAACAAGGAGGCAATAACTTTTAAATTTTCCCACTTTTCCTTTTTTAAATTTTAGGACAAATAAGTGACATATAGATGTGACACTTTGAAGTTTTTTAAGTGATTTTGAACCTCAAAACGAATTCATATGGCATTTAGGTAGCCCAGTGGATAGAGTGCTAGACTAGAAATCAAAAAGATCTTCAAATCCTGCCTCAAATATTTAGTAATTGTGATGTTGGCCAAATCACAACTGTCAGGCTCAATTGCTTCATCTATAAAATGGGAATTATAATAGCACTTATCTCACAGGGTTGTGGTAAGAATCAAATATGTGAGCTGCTTTGCAAACCTTAAAATTCTATGTACATGTTAGCTATTACTTGTAGAATATATTTATTATTATTAAGTATTTCCATTTTACAAATAAAGAAACTTAGGGTCAAAGAGATAAAATTATTTGCACATAGACATGTAGTAAGTATCAGATTCAGCATTTAAATCCAGGTCTTGTTTCCCTTGAGTCCAGCATGAAATGAGAATCAGTTGGGTAGCTCAGTAAATAATGGCTTGGAGTCAAGTTCAAATCCAGTCTCAGATACTTCCTTGCTATGTAATTTCAGGCAAATCTTTATTTGCCTCAGTCTCCTTGCCAATAAAATGGAGATGATAATAGTACCTCTCTTTCAGAGTTTTAAGAATCAAATGAGAAAATACTTATAAAGTGCTTAGCATGGTGCCGGGGACATAGTACGTGCTTAATAAATCCTTGTTAAAAATTTTTAAAAGAGTAACAGACGTCCCATGTGCTACACTGCTACTCATCCAAAGTCAAGTTGCTATTATGTGCAGTATTTCTTTGAACCTTTTCATGGGCACCCATATTCCTGGGCATATAACATCAGTAAAAATATGAATTCTTTGATTTCAATACTTACTATGATTAACATTTTAATAACTAATATTTATATAATGCTTGCTATGTACCAGGCGCTGTGCTAAATGCTTTACAGTTATGAAATTATTTGATTTTTACAACAAACCTGAGAGGTAGGTAGGTGCTATTACTATCCTCACTTTTCAGTATTTATATAACATTTGTTTTGTGCCAGGTACTGTGCTAAATGCTTCACAATAATGACATTGTTTGATCCTTACAACAAACCTGGGATGTAGGGAGGTAAATAAGGAGGTAGGTAGTATGCTATTAGTATCCCATTTTTCAGTTGAAAAAAATTGAGGCACACAGAGTTTATGAGTTGCCCAGTGTCTGGTGCTAGATTTGAATTTCAGTGTTCCTGACTCTTTCAACTGTGTCACCTAACTGCCCATTTTAAAAAATCACATTTATACACAGTTATATTCCTTTTAGACCTACATCTCATTCAGTTTTTCACACTATCAGGTCATAGACATTTGCATATTTGAAATAATATTAAGAAACTTAATATGCAAAAAATCATAAAGGTAAAAAATTAGGTTAAGGTCTCTATTATTCAAGTTATCAGACCATATGTTTGTTTGGTTTTACTTTCTCTAAAACAAACCTATTATTTGTTTGTATTTTTAAGCAACAGGCATGAATCACACTGGTGCGTGTAAAATTTTATATACAGTATTCCATCTATAATCATTAATCTGAAAATGACTTCTTTAAAAAAAAAAAAAAAAAAAAGCTTCCAAAAAGAGGCTTTGGGACTGCCTCTCACAAGCTCTTTATTGATGTATTTACATCATGAATTCTTTTAAGCAGAGCCATCGGTTGACATGCTGAGATTAGAGACAAGCTTGCAATTACTCACAATCCGATCCATAAAGTCGTCAAGCTATTCTCCAATCTCCAAACCAGGCTAGAGGGAAAAGTTTGATGAATGGGCCTGGGTATGGGCGTGTACTTCAACCTTCCACTGCTTCCAGCCTGCTGGGTAGTCTCTCAAGTCCCCCATGCTGCCAACACTCAGCAGCTGTACTTTCAAGAGCCCAGCCAAAAGATTCCATTATCCAAGTCGCACGTACGCAGTGAGAAGACGTGTATCGCCAAACTTTGTAAGGTCTCACACACAATCATACCAAGTACAACAATGTAAATACTCCTTAGGGGTGTTGGGGATTAGTATTTACTCAAACACAGCTGGGGAGGATTTTTGCGGGTTTTGAAACTGCTCCGCTCATTTCATATTCTTGTCCATCTGTCACAGAATAAGTTGTATAGTAGGTAGAAAACTAGTGCTGAAGTCAGATCGTTTTCTGACATAGAGGGAGCTTTTGTAGTACTGAGTAAATTACATCCTCATTGCTCTAGGGAAATCCGTTGAAAATCTATACTACTGGGGAGTTGAGTTATTTCTCACCTGAGTTCCCAATACCAATGAAATCATAGTTTCAGTCTCTATCCCTAATTGTCTCCAAAAAAGCCTATTTCTGAAATGATTCTACATCATTCTATTTTTTAAATAGATAACTAGGTAAGGATTATTGTTGCTGGTAATGACCCCATTTGAAGTTTTCTTGGCAAAAATATTTGAGTGGTTTGCCATTTCTTTCTCCAGCTCATTATTGTAGGTAAATAAGGTTAAATGACTTACCCAGTGTCACATGGTCGCTAAGGGTCTGAGACCAGATTTGAACTTAGATCTTTATGAATTCAGTTCTGGTACTCTATTCATTATGCCATGTAGTTGACCATCCACTTAAGGATACTATAACTGTAAAAACTTATACCAGGGTCTTGGCACTGATCAGTTGAGTTAGCCTTTTTTTAGAAAGTGCAAAATAAGATGAAATCAAGGAGTAAAGATAATAAAAGGAAGAATACAGGGATGGGGTCAAGAATTTAAGAAATATTTTAGGAGAAAGACCATGTCTAGAATATCTAAAGTTCTAGGAAATGTTTAAATTGGCTTGTGACTTTGTGTTCCACTATCAAATAATGCCTGAGGAGGGGGGTGGGGATTAGGAAAGATGTCCACCTTGCTACCAATTTAGCAAACATTTCAATAAGTTTTCTTTCTGCTCTTGGATCTTCTGTAATTTTATTTCTTTTCTAGTTTCTCTCTAGTTGATAGTCCTCTCTGCCCTCAACATCACTTCAAAAGTTCTTTACTGATAGAGAAGGGAGAAGTTCAGAATAAAAAGTTGCATGATTTTTATCTTGAGAAAAATGGATGTAATGTTTCCTTAGAATCAGGAGCTGTAATATACCATAGTAGTACTTCACACAGTTGGTTTTCCTTTTTTAAAAAAATCCTAATATAAGACCCTCTGAATAAATCTTTGAGTTTTAATAGTGCCAAAATGTCAGGGCTTGTTGAAGGTTGTTTTTTTTTCTCTTAAAGAAAACCGAGGTAATCTCAGAAAATGTTCTCTCTAAGACCATCACAAAGCCAAGACTGAATTTAAAAGCTCAGTTCAGTAACAAACAACTTCTGGATCCTGAGTCAGCTAGGAAAGAGTCTCTAAAGGTTAGACCCAAGACCCAAGGACAGATTTGCCAGCCCCAAAAGAAAACCACAGTGCCCTCTCATGACTTGTCCTACTGCCATTTCACTATGAACCTATTAGAAGGTGAGCTGAGGAGAAGAGAAAGCAGAAATTAATTCACCATTTTTTCCCTTGGAAGATAGCCTCACAAAACCTGTTCCTCAGCATCTGTGGTCACTCGAGGGAATTTGCAATAGTCTAGCCCTAGATTGGAGTGAATTGCCCTTTGTATCAAACATTTCCACTGCACAGCTGAGTGTGGATGGCTTGTTAAGACTTGAGACACTTGCATAATTTGGAACACTTTAAGGGAACGGACATGAATCATGTCAACAGAAGAGCAGTTTCCCTGGCACACTGAAAAAGGGCAACTGGTTTTGCTAATTAACAACATTCTCATTAGATTGAAGCTATGGACTCTTCCTGGCTATTATTGATGGTAATAGACCAGGGTCTCAATTAGGGCAAATAACAAACCTGTTGAAGTGATTGCATGTATTTGAATTTTTACTTTTCAAAGTTGTAATTATATATAATATGTTAAGCATCTCTAGTCCAAGAGAAATATTCCATGTGAATTCAAAAAGGTAACCACTTCAGGGATTCACTATTCACATATATCAGGTCAATTTTGTTTATGAAGAGAGAAAGTGTTTTGGGAATCTACTTGTTAAGAACATAATTCAGGTACACCTGAGTCAATAGTAGATAAAACATTCCAGTGTCAAAAAATTTGAATCCTGACTCTGACACTAGCTATGCGACCTTAGATAAATCTTGTAATTCTCTGGGCCTTGGGAAATTGTGAAGATTAATTTAAACTATACCTTACCATGTGTTTTGATCACCTTATACACTGGTAAACAATGTAGGGTAAAAGTATTACTTCATCAGTGTTGGAGAAATCATACTAGGAACTATCTGGAAGTAGCTCATTGTACATATGTAGAATAAAATCAGAATAAATGGGATTTCTAATATCAAGCACTTAATGACCTTTTAAGGTCCAAGCTAATGATTAGACCAAGGGTTCCCATTCTATTGGTCAAGCATTCTTTTGTTAAATGAGATCCACAAACTCATAACTGAATCCATGAATAAACTAACATAACTTCTGTATCCCATATAAATAGCATCATACATATATATTGCTATTTATATGTATTACTATATTATATATTTATGTATTATCATTTTATATACATATATTTTATATATGTATATTTATACATATAATATATATATGCATTCCACATATATATAATACATTAATATATACATTAGTGTATATATTTAATATACGGTAATTTTAAATGTATGTAGATGATACTGTGATCAACAAAACAGAAAAATATTGCGTTACTGAATTCATAGTGGCTTCTAGTCACACATTTTCTCAAATTAGGAATGGATCACCATAGAACTACTGCTAAAATGTTAGTGGAGGAGAGGATGAAGCTTTTTGGTTCTCACACTTAGATGCTGGCTCTCACACTTAGATGCTGGTTCTCAAAGAAGTTGGAAACCTCTGTCCTGAACTGTATACCGGGGGGGTCATCAAACTTTTTAAATAGGGGGCCAGTTCACTGTCCCTCAGACTGTTGGAGGGCCAGACTATAGTAAAAACAAAAACTTTGTTTTGTGGGCCTTTAAATAAAGAAACTTCATAGCCCTGGGTGAGGAGGTTAAACATCCTCAGCTGCCGCATCAGCCATAATTTGACCCCTGGACTGTAGACAATCCCAAGCTCCCTTGAGGGAATAGATAAATTAAGTCACCTAAAGAAGGCAAAAGGATGATAAATAATATTCAGAGAATGTACTCACCCCTTCATTTCCTGTAACCATCAAAATAAGAATAATTCATTAAGAAAATTTCATCAACTTCTGGTTGAATTCAAATTGATGAGTTTATTAACATTTATTTTAATAATTTCTTAATAGCACTTTATTATTAATAACTCTGTAATGTAAAAACTATCATGTCTTATCATCCTATTTCTTTGGAAGTTATCAGATATTGGATTTTTCTACCATGATAGAAACAGTTCTTTTTCTGTGCCTCAGGACCTGGGTTCTGATTCAAGCTTGGTCATTGTTAGCCAAGTGAAAATGAACATTTATTTTATCTTCTTGAGCCTTGGTTCCAGATGAGGGCAATAAAACTTGCCCTGCTTGCCTCATTGAATTGTCATAAAGATCAGATAAGTAAACCTGTGAAAGTGTTTTGAAAACTGTAAGCTATTTTTTAAAGTCCATAAGTTATTATAAGAATAGTAACTAGATCTGTGATTTTATTGATGTAGAAGATGTTAAGCTTTATAAATAAGGAAATTCCTTCTACCAATGAAAGTCAGCACATTTTCTGCAATTTTATTTTATAGAATGCTAAAAATTAAGGGATTTGACCATGTCAGATACAGGACTTGAATCTATGTCACCTGCTCAAAACACCATGCTGTCTTTATGTATTATTGTTATTATTAATACTTTGCTCCAATAATAAGTTGAAGTGAGTATATAAGAAACAATCTCCACAATGGATTTTCAGATAGCTAAGAACAAACACAAGCAAATAAATTAGAACAGAATAACTTAAGTGGACTCAAGAATGTCAATGTTGGGAAGGAGGAAGAAAAGGAACAAGCATTTATTAAGTACCTACTGAGTACCAGACACTATATTAATTACTCTTTAAATA